>NC_088110.1:22718125-24175000 GCF_036370855.1 Dromaius novaehollandiae
TTACCGATGGATCTGCCATTTCCCTGCGATGTTGGCCCACTGCTAATGCAAGATCCCTTTTCCTGAAAACCTTGGAAAATTTCCTTCTGCCTTTCACTTCCCCAGCTTCCGAGGCCTATTAATTGCTACCAGTTTCCCTTTTCTTCCTTTTGCTTTATGTGTTTGTGTTTTATGTGTTAGTCTTGGTGGCTCTTTCACTTCCCTTCCAAGCCATGTTGGTTTTATTTTTTATTTTTTAGTAAAGATTTCTGTCTGTATTACTGCTTTTGGGGTAAAATATTCTTAAAGATTTCTCCCTTTTCAATCACATTTTTCATTTAACTTCTTTCTCCAGATTGATCTGACTTGTAATTATTTTCTGCTTCGTGGAATAGGACCTTTTAAAGTGCCAGGGATATAAATATTACTGCTTTGAGCTTTACTTCATTTGCACATAACAAATATAATCACACCGTGATCACTTGCACCTAGTTCAGTGAGAAATTCATCTTCCCCGTCAGGGTGAGGTCTGATGTGGAATTCCCTCAGGTTGGAGGCAAAATCTTCTGCATTAGGAAATTACCTTTTTTTTCCCCAGAAACTCTAAGGATGTTTTAATACTCGCAGCTTGAGACCTCTCACATGCATCACTCAGGCTGAGGTCCCCGGAGATCATACAGCTTTTTATTAGACATTAGGGACGTGGCTGCTGCAGGAAGCGGGTTGTGTCGAGGCCCCGCTGCAGCGCGGCGCTCTGCTGCAGACACTTCCCGGCTCGTGCTTTATTTCCTGGGATATTGATCCGGAATCTCTCCAGATCATTTATTCCTGCGTTGCTAATGACTCGGAGCCGGCTTTCGACCTTGCCCTGCTCTCGGCGCTGCCTCTCTCCGGCTCCTTGGCCCTCCTGCCCCGCTGGCACCCGGCTCTGGCTCGGCACCCGGCTCCTGCAAAGTCGCGGTGCCGGTCCAAAGCCCGTCCTCCCCGCGGAGCTCGGCCCAGCCAGGGGAGCAGCCGGCGAGCGGCACCTCGCACCGGCTCGGGGAGGCCGGCACGCCGTCCCTCCTCCTCCGGCCCTGCCCAATCTTGTGTCGTTCTTCGTAGCATCGAATTCCCGGGAAGAGTCGCCTGCCCTGCTGGCACGCGGGAGATGCTTTTTTGGGCGGCTGGACTTCCAGGGATGCACCTTGCGGGTCCTGTGCTGAGGATGGGGCAGCAGCGCGGATCCTGCCTCTTGCTCCCTTTCCTCTGCGGCAGGTTTTATTCCGTCTTCAGCTCAGGTGGAAGCCCAGGGCTTCTGATTACGGCCGAGTCCGGGGTGCTGCCCGTTCACCAGCACGCTTCCCAGGCAAAAACAACGGCTGAAGACGCAAAACCGCTGAAACAAAACTTCACGTTTTTATCCCACATCTCGCATTACCCCCCTGATCCACAGCTGCACCCGACTTCCTCAAACCGCCCCGACCATCCTCTTTAATACGCTGTGCCCTTCGGGGAGGTGCCTCGAAGGCAGCCAGGTGCTGGGGGGCTGACCCCCCGCTACCGAAGCGCAGCCCAGCTCGGCCGGACGCTGCGGCGCCCGCGGAGGTGAACTGGCACTCGGAAGTGGCGGGAGCATCTCGGGGAGGGAAAAGCCCGCCGGTATTTGGGAATGGTGTGAAACGTAATCTCGAATTTCCTCTCCCTCAGCCTCGCGCACACCAGCAGCCGTGGAAATACCGACTGATGTGGAAAGGACTCCCCAGGGCAGCAGCGGCTGCAGACGACCGGGGCAGCGAGTTCTCAGTTTACGCTAAATCCAGATTTTGGGGTAAAGTCTGGAAAAAAACAGATTTCTTCAGGAGATATGGTTGGGTACAGCAGCGTGGCTGTGACGAGGTGGGCCACCACGCCACGGACCCCCAGATCCTTCATCTGGTGCTTCCAGTCTTGATCTTTATTTGGCTGCCAGCTTGGGCTTTGCCAATTTTGAGTCCCATCTTCAACACCTGAATAGCCCAGACGGCCCTTTCTGACCATCAGGGCAGCGAGATACGCCGCGTGCCCACCACAACCCCAAAATCGGCTCATGAACCCAAGGTGCAACATTCGGTTGCATTTTTAGTGCAGAAACCCCCTGCTCTTTGGCCACTAAGGCGCCGTTCCTAAAACACCGTTCCTTTCCAAACCGGGAGACCATCCCGGCAGCCCCGCGCGAGCGCTCGTCGCTGGGGAGCCTTTCGCAGCCCCTCCTCTGCCAGCTTCCGCAGCGGGCTGTCGGTCCTGATTTCCCCACAACCAGCTTCCATCAAACGTGTTATTTTAAACACCTATTTCGTTAGGAGCCGCCTCCCACGCGGGTCGGAGACGTTTATAGTCCATCGGCGGGTGCAGAGGCGCTGGCAGCTGGTCTCTACAAACTGCTGCGCTCTATAGACGGAAGAGCTGGCCATTAATCAACATGCCAATTAACATTTAAAGCTACTAGAAATATATAAAACTGCTGAGAAAATAACAGGAGGGGCCTGGAATTTCTTTTTTCTCTGCCAAAATTTTTATCGGCGTTTAAGAAAATTCATTTTCATCGGGGTTTTTCTTGGAAACTTTTGAGGTTTCCACCCAAAGTGTCTCTCCTTCGTGAAAAAAATGGAGGTTTGCAGTTGCCAAAAAACAGAATACCTGAAGCGTGGGATTTTTGGAAAAAAAAGAGTACGGCTATCGCATTCATGGAGAACTCAGGGTAGTTTGAGAAGACATTTCCCACTGAAATAATGCTTCAGTGGGAAAATTTCCACCCACGCTGCTTGCATCTCTTCCCCTCGGTCCTTACGAAGAGGAAGGCATCTCTTACGGACTAGTGCGGTTACGTGCATCAGTGGAGGAACAAGGAAAGGCATCGACAGAGAGAAACCGAAATGGGAAGCCGCAGTCTGAAACTCCCTCGCAGGTGGCGAAGAACGGCGGCAGCTCCCGAATTTAGGAGGCCCTTCCCGGGGGGGGACACACCTGACTCAGCCGGTGCTGAAATCCCCTGGTTTTGACCGCGGGTGCCTAAAGCCTGGTGCTTTGGACCCTTTTCCGAGCTGGGGTCTCGGGCCAGGGTCACCGGGCCAACGCCTTGGCTCAGAACCAGCACGCCGGTGCTGACGGTGACGACGGGAGGATGGAAGCACGATCCAGCGCATCCGGCCTAGCAAGGGACCAGAAATTTTCCAGAAGAATCATGTTTTCATGCATTTCACGGCTTTTGCTTCGTAGGCACTAGCGAACATCTTTTTAATTGGTTTTCGGGCAGAGCTCCCCCTCTAATACTTGTGCATTAATACACGTGTGTGTGCGTATACAAATACATACACACACAGATGTGCGCGCACACACGGATGCTGCAATATTCGGCACGCTTGAAGAGAAGCATGTGTCCCGCAGGCCCGGCACCTGCTTACGCCAGAGGCACGAACCGAGCTGGCCTCGCTCGGCCCGGGGAGGATTTCGGGTCTTCCACGACCGCGGAAAAAAACCCGTGGGCACGACCGGGGCTGGCACCGCTGTGCCGGGCAGGGCCGTCGGGGAACGGGGCACAGGTGGGCGGCGGGCGAGGCGGCGGGCCGGGCAGGAGGGCACGCAGCCCGGGCTGCTGTCGGGCGCGCGGCGCGGCACCACGGCTGCTCATGAATAAATAATGCGTGTTGCAGTGGCGGTGTGCCGGACGGGCACGACGCGCAGGGCTGCCCGCAGGCTTGGCGGCGGCGGTAAACAAGGCCCACGCTCCTTCCCCGCGCCCGGCCGCCCCCGCTGACATCTCGGCGGCGGCGCCAACCCCGGGGGGGGCGGGGGGGCACCCGCAACCCGCAGCCATACGCGGAGCTGTAAGTGCGGCGGGCCGAGGCGGCACCGCGGATTGTCCGCGCGGGGGGTGGGGGGGGGGTAGGGCGGGGGCGCTGCCCCCGCCCGCCGGTGCGGTGCGGTGCGGTGCGGTGCGGAGCGGTGCGGAGCGGTGCGGAGCGGGGCCGCCCGGGGCGGGCAGCGGTGCGCGGAGCCTCGGCGGCGGCGGCGGCGGCGGCGGCGGCGGGGGCTCCGCGGGCGCGGGCGGCGCGCGCGGGCGCGCGGCGGAGGCAGAGGCGGAGGCGCCGCATTGCTGCGAGCCGCCGCCGCCGCCGCGCGCGGCCCCAGGATGCTGCCGCTGCCGCGGCTGCTGCGCCGGGGCGCGGAGGGGCGGCCGCGCGGGCGGAGGGCGCCGCGGGGGCTCTGAGCGCCTTCGCTGCCCGGCGGCGGTCGGCGCGGTCGGCGCGGAAGCGGAGATTTGCTTTTATTTTTCGCTTGCATCCTCTTGGCGTTTGGCCTCTTTTTTTTTCCTCCCCCCCCACCCCCGTTGCCTGCCTTGGATGGTTTTTAGGTGGAGTCGTTTGCACCAAAACCCAATAGCTGCTGCTGTTCTTGCTGCTATTTTTTTTTTTTTTTTAATGATACTGTTTCCACAGCAGGGGAAGAGAGAACTGATCCTGAACATACTCCCAGAGAATGAATAATCACAAGAAACTGGCTTAAGCAGCTCCCTGGATCTGGTGCATGATTTCGATTGAGTTCGATTTGATTTGATTTGATTTTTTTTTTCCAAGTCATCGTTCCCGTTTTATTTTCTGCATTTTTTTTTTTCACCTTTTGGGGGATTTGCAAACCGAATTACATGCATGTCCAGTGGGGGAAGGTTTAATTTTGACGATGGAGGGTCGTACTGTGGAGGCTGGGAGGACGGAAAGGCTCATGGCCACGGAATCTGTACCGGCCCGAAGGGTCAAGGTGAATATTCGGGCTCCTGGAGTCACGGCTTTGAGGTGCTGGGGGTCTACACCTGGCCCAGCGGCAACACTTACCAGGGCACCTGGGCACAGGGCAAGCGCCATGGCATTGGCATGGAGAGCAAGGGGAAGTGGGTGTACAAAGGCGAGTGGACCCACGGATTTAAGGGACGGTACGGGGTCCGCGAATGCACCGGAAACGGGGCCAAGTATGAAGGCACCTGGAGCAATGGATTACAGGATGGCTACGGGACAGAGACCTACTCGGATGGAGGTAGGTGCTGCATTGATATCTCCCCAGCCCGGGCGGGCGGCGGCGTGTGGGTCCGATCCCCCGAGCGGGGACCCTTGGTTTGGGCTGGACTCTGCGAATTTGCAGCCTGCGAGCGGGAGCCGGGGATGCTCGGAGCAGTTTCCCCCGGGATGCCAGGACCAGCCCAGCCCTTTGCCACAGGTAGCCCCACATGTCCAGCGGGTCGCGGGGCGCCGTGCGCGGCCCCCTCCTCGGCCCGGCGTTTCGGGAGGGCAGCCGGCTGCGCGGGGCGGTGGGGCCGGCGGACCCCGCGCTGTGGGTCGGAGCACGGGGGGCCGTGCCGGTGGGAGAGCAACCGAGTGGCAGGCGGGAGCCGCGGCCGGGGCTGCCCCACCGTAACCTGTGGGATCTGCGTGGAGCGGCGGGAGCAGGCCGGGGCAGCGGGGCTGCGCGTGCGGGGGCCTGGGCAGAGCCGGGCAGCTCCGGGGCTGCAGATGCCTCCGGCGAGGGGTCGGGTGCCTGCGCCTCCCCCGCCCCCCCAGCGCGGACCCACACTTCGTAACACCAGGCAAAAGACTTTAATTCAGACAAGACTCTTACATTCCTCGTTTACGGCTTAATGCTCAGCGTAGGGGCTCAGAGGGATCACAAAAGCTATTCTCTGCCGTCAACACGGCTTAACGAGACGTTGAGGGGAAACCGGGATTAGGCAGAAAACAGGCAAACCCAACTGGAGCCATCAGAAATTGCCGGACTAACAAGCTTTGAGGCCGAACTAGAGGAAGCAGCTGGTGCTCTGCTGTAAGTGGCTGTATCATCCTGGCTCCCGCTCCGGGGCCGCTTCCCCGGCGCCGCCGCCGTAATCCGCGCAGGCCTCTCCGCCGGCAGCCGGGGCACGCGGCGGCCGCCCGGCGTTTCGCGGCGAGATGCATCCCCGGAGCAGGCGCGTTCTCCCGGCCCTGGTCCTCTCCCGGGGCTGCTGCGCTGGGAAACTGCGGTGTTTCCAGGAGGCATCTCGGCCCTCCGGGAAGGGGCTGCGAGACCTTCCTCCGGAAAACCTGGTTTGCCGCTTTGTGGTTGCACAGGCAGGCGAGATTAGCCGTTACCTGCTCGCTGCTGCCTTCCCGGGGAGACGGGGAGCCATCGCTGTAGCCTAGAGATGCTTTTTTACGGGCTGGTTTCTCCCGAAGGCAAACGCAGCTGCAACCTTTTGTCTCCTGTACCTGGAATAAAGCCGGGAGCTCAGCGAGGGCTGCTGGGTCCGTGTCTGGGGCAGTGCAGAAATCCCGGCAGTCCTTCGGGCTGGAGCAAAGCTTGGCCTGGGAAGGAGCATCATCTCCCATGCGCGAAGGGGCCGCAGGGGCGCGGGGGGGCCCGCGGTGCCGGCCCTGCTCCCCGCCGGCGGCGTTTTCGGGAGGGCAGAGCGGAGGGAGGCAGCACGGGCCTGCACCGGCTCCGGGTCTCCGAGGGCCGCGGCGGCGGGGCCCCCTCCGTGCCGGTGCCCCCGGCGCGTCCCCGGGCAGCCCGGGCGGCGGATCCCCGGCGGGGTGGGCCGCGAGCAGCTCCTGCCTTCCCAGAAGCTACCAGAAGCAAAAAGCTGCCTCTTCCATCTTGGCAGGCCAGTCCGGCTTCTCCGTGCCTGCGACTGGAAAGATACGTTGCATATCTGTTATTTTAGGAGGAGTTATGGATATCAGGAGGAAAAAAAAGGCCAGGATCTGTAGGAAAGTGCTCTCCCACGGAGAGGCTGCAAACCCCCCCGGGGCTCGGGGAGGGCTGCGCTGGGGAGAGCCCCGGCGCTCGTGGCGAGGTCCCCTTCCCCGCGTTTCGGCACGGCGGCGGCGGGCGAGGGGTGACCGAGCCCAGCTGCAATCGCGCTTGCGTGACCCCGGTTGCAAGCACCGTCTGCCTGGGTGCAGAAACGCCCGAGCCGGGCACCCCCGGGCGCGTGGGCCCAGCCCTCGCCGGCCGTCGCGCCTCTGCGCTCGGAAGCCGGCCGCGTGCGGTCCTTCTCCGGGGGGTGGTCGCACAGGGGTGGCAACCGCCGGGAAGGATGGTTCTCCTTCATCCCGTCGCCTTCTCAGCTCCGTCGCGCTGAGGTATCCTCGAATCCTCGCCCCAGCATCCCTCACTTGCCACCCACAGATAAATATTCATCCCTGGCATTTTTTTTTAGCGCATCCACCCGGGCTAGGGGAGGGGTCCCTAAATGCACAGCGAGCCCCGGGGAGCAAGATGCCGCAGGATTCGTGGTTTTCCCTCCAATTTTACCCTTCCTTTGCACTAGAGTAGATGAGGGCAAGGCTGGAAACGCTGCCGGCCGGTGCCAGCGCTGCCTGGGGAGGCGGCGTTTTTGCGTGGCTGGTGCACGCGGGTCGGCGCGCTCGGCTCGGCGCAGGGCGGGCGCCGGCGGGGCTCGGCCCCGGGGGCCGCGGCACCGCTTCCCCTGCGGGCAGCTTGCCGCTGCTCACACCTCCCACGCCGACACACTCATCGCCGCGCGCGCACGCCTCTCCCCGCCGCCCCGCGCGCACGGGGGGCCCGTGCGAACGCCCGCTCCCGGGGGCTCCCGCCCCGCTCCGCCGCCCCGCGCGCTCGCTCGGCCCCCCCCCCGGCGCCTAGGGCACCGCCGGGGGTGTCCCCATCCCTCTGCCCAAACCCGGCCGTCTCCTGCCCCATCCCCGAGTGCTCACGGGGGGTGAAAGGGGCTTCGCTGGGATGCTGCGGCTCCTGCCGCTTGCAGCCTTTCCCGGCTCCGGGGATGCTCCAGGGATGCTCTGGACCACGCGGCGATTTCGTCCCTGCGAAACCTGGGGGGAGACGGGGGAGAGGGGCCTCTCCATGGCTCACTTTGGGGACAGCGAGCCGGGGGTCCCGGCTGTGGCAGGTCCCGGGCGGTGGGTACCATCCCCGCCGGCCCCGGTGGTGCCGACGCCTGGAGCCCCCCGGGCTCCATCCCAGCCCCTTTGCGCCCCAGTTTCCCCATCCCGAAACAGCACCAGCAGCGCTGCAAAGCGCTCTTTCACCGTGTGCTTCGCGGTCTGCAAACCAAAGGGCTTTTAAATGGCTGATAAGGAGGAAACGTGACCTAGAGCGAAGCCGGGGTGCCTTGTCGGGTGCCTTGCCGGGCTCCCGCGGCTCCGTCCCCCCGTTTTTCACCGGTTCCTCCAAAGCTTCCGGGAACTGACCAGCCAGGGCAAATTTCCATGTGATCGACTCATAGCGTCGGTGTCAGAATTACCATAAAAGCAGCAGATCTGGTGCTATTTTGCTGCTGGAAACGGATTGTTGATGCACTTTAAACAGTGGGTGGCAACAGGCAAATGCCGCCGTGCCCCGGTGCCGGGTCCTCCCGGGCCCTGCAGAAGCCATGCACAGACCTCCCTAAAACCAGGTAATCCGAACCTAAAAACCCATAAACTTGGTCTATAAGGCATCTCGCTCTCTAGATTTGGTACAGCAGCTACTTACAGTGCAGTAAGCGCTAATGGGAGAGCGATAACTGAGACATCAGGACACACCGCACACAGAAAAATGAATCAAAATACTAAATGAAGACTCTGACCAGCATCATTAAAAATAAATGATATGAACTCATTATAATTACTTATCTCCCTGGAACATGCTGCTTAGCTTCAGGTACAGCTCAGGACAGCAGGAGAAGGATTTTGACCTGGGGAGAAGTACACGGCACAGAAATGGCCAGACGCGATTAAACCCAAGCTCCATCTTCTCTAGGGTTTTGCCCAGCACTAGATGCCTTGGGGAAAAGTGTGGGACCCCGGGGGGGGGGGTAATCTCACCCCTTAAGTGTCTCTTCCTGACTGCTCACAGAGGCTGGCTTAGGCCCTGGAGCAAAGCTGTAATATCCTTTCACCATTTTTTTCTCATTATCTGTGATAAATTTGCAGCGTCTGCTCCTGCAGGGGAACGTGTTCCCCTCCGAGCTCCAGCTCCTGGAGTCTTGTGGGTTTTTCTCCAGATTTTCAGCTTCATTTGTGAAACAAAGTTTCCGTGCAGACCATTGCTGAAAAATAATTCTTGCCGACATGGAAACCAGAAGACAAGAGCCTAAAAATGCCTTGTGTTTAAAGACGACTTGATTTTTCAATTAATCTGATTAATTTTGGCTGCCTGGAATTGGTAACGCTGATGCAAACGAACCATCTGTATTACCGTAGACAAGACGTGAAGATATTAGTATGGGAATGGCATAAACCCAAAGAAACAAAGAGCAGAAAAAGGGGCCGAAGCTGAGAAGATGCATCCTGACTCTCGGCCGGGCAGGAACCTCTGGGAAATCAGAGCTGTTGCTGTGCACAACTGTTGCCGCCCGCGTGAGCCGAGAGCTGCCGTTGCGTTTGCAGACGCGCCGGGGACGGGCCCGGAGGGAGGCAGCGGCACGGTGCAGCGAGGCTTGGAGAAAACCCACTGGAAAGGCCTGTGTTTGTATTTGGGGGGTTGATATGTGTTTTTTCCTCACACAGACAGATTTCTGCCTTTTATTCTAAATACTAAACGATTGCAATCCGTGCATGATCATTGCCTTGGAACGATTGCGCCTTTCCCCTGATTTTTTCCCAGCGGAGGCTCCGCTTACTCCTAACCTGCAGCAGAGCATCCTGAATTTTCATGACTGAGTGAAGAGCCAGCGCAAAGCTCCCAAGTTTGCAAATGTTCGCCCAGAGCTGATCACACCCGTGCCACGATCTCCTGTTCGCGGCAGCACTTTGGGCGTGCAAGGTGCCTTCCCGGCCCGAAAAAGGCATCGGTCATTTATTCCGCAGGAAATTAAAAAAAAGATGTGATGAAGGCTCCAGCGGCGACGGCGGAGGGTGCCCACCCCGGCGGCTGGACGCGTGTCCGGGCCCGGCACCGTTTCGGGGGGAGCAAGAGCCCTTTGAAGAGCTGCCTCACTCCCGGCGCTGCCCTGAAAGCACCGCTGAGAAATGGGGCGAAATCACCCAGTTTGTGGCAAGGATTAGCACGCTGGAGGATTAACGGCCTGAGCATTAGCCCGATTTTACTCTACGTTGCGAGGGGAGCACATTAGCCATGATAAAGGTGCCGAGTGATATGCTAATGTGTTCGGCAGCCCGCGCGTGAAAACCAGCGTTTCTCCCGACGCCGGGACCTGACGCTCTAAGAAAAACCGCAGCTGCCCTGAAAGGCATTAGGAGCCCCATCAGAATTAGCGATGCTGCGATTCGATTGTCATTATAATGTTTCGCAGCATTTCTCCCAATGCTGGCTGGAAAAGGCAATTACCAATGAGCGCAAATAAACTCGGGGAAGCAGGAGATATAGAAATAATGAGCGAGAAGAGGGAGGGGGCACTCGGAACGGACTTGCCTTTTGCTGCACGCTGAGCAGAGCAAATGGAGTTTTTCCCCCTTTAAGCAAAGAGGGGGAAAAAATGCCCGCTAACTGCCTGCGAAGCCGGTGCCAGGCGTGCTCTGCTGCACGCGGGGTCTGCAGGGATGCTTCTCGCGCAGATGTCAGCCCAGCTGAATTTCCACACGTGATTTTCTGCAGTGGCTTCTGCTTCACATTATAAGGCCACGTACTTGCCGCTGGCCAGTCCTTGCGGACGGCAGCTCGATCCCTGCAGCTGCAGAGCAGGACGTTGGCTTCAGGCCTTTGCCCCACGCCCTGCCGTGGGTTTGCCGTAGGCTGTGGGGAGCCACTTAAACCCTTACTACCCGCAGGAGGAGGAGGCAGACACCTAATTTTGTTGGAGAAGTTAGTCTTCAGTCTCACTCTGTGCCTGTTTCCCATCCATAAAGTGCAAATATCCACAGGCTTTGCAATACTGCGGTGCAGACTGATGTTTGCTGAGACGCTCAGATGTGCCAGTAAGGGCAAGCGCAGCTAAACTCTTTGCAGAGGTGTTTTCCTCTGCTGTTGCACCTGCCGGGAGGAGGCAGGTCCTCGACTCCGGCATGAGGCTGCACAAATCCCGTCTCCTCCCTGCAGATACTGGCTCTCGCCCTGCGTCTTCGCGTTGCTCCGAGGTCCAGCGCGGGCTGCTCCGGGCTCCGGCGGCGTTCCTGGGCTGGCCGGGGCTGGGGGCCGGCCATGGAGAAGGGGGGGACCAGGAGCGTAGCCCAGCTCCGGGCCCTGGCTGGTTGCAAAGCAGTCTGCTGGGGCATCATCCAAACCCACCCACCACCCCCACTGTTTCGTGTCCTTAGCTGGGGGGTCCCTGCCCGTCCTGGATGCTCAGCGCTTTAAAAAATGCAAGCTAACCATGCTGATACAAGCCACGTACTTCCTTTTAATCATTTATTATTTGTTGAGCCCCAGCAATGCTCTTAATGCTGCCCAGCAGCCAGGCGGAAGCAGCACAGCCCATGACAGCTCTGCTGAGCTCTGCCCTGCCCTGCCCTTCCCTGTCCTTCCCTTCCCTTCCCTTCCCTGTCCTTCCCTTCCCTTCCCTTCCCTGCCCTGCCCTTCCCTGCCCTGCCCTTCCCCGTGGAGCCTTCGGCCTCGCTCTGCCCGTCACCTACATGAGTATCCAGCCTCGTGTCCAGCGATACGACTATCATCTGCCCCGCGTGTCATCAGCCCGGGGTGGCCAACGGGGAGGTCTTCTCCGTCCCACCATCAGGCTGAGGCCGAGTCCATGAGCGGGGGAAGAGCGCCGGTCTCCGCGTGCCCTCCGGGCCCCTCTCCCCTCTCGCACGTCTCTTCGGGGTCGGTGTTTCGTGTTTCCGAGATGCTCAGCATGCTTTTTAAGCAACTTGCGTGAATGCTGCCCGAGATGCAGCTCCCTGGGCCTTTCCGATATGGAGTGGGTGGAAAGCGATACCTGCAAAACCTCCTTCTTGTGCTGTCACTCAAGAGCTCTGCCTAATTATTGTCATCGGACATCTTTAATTAATATGCCGCAGAGTTTACAGATAAGAGAGGGAGGTGAGCGTAGCAGGAAGGATCCGTAGCGAGATAAACGGGCAATTTGCAGGGCCTGATTAATTCCCCTTGGTTTCGAAAAGCGGACGGGAACTTTGGACCACTCGGGCCTCGCTTCCGAATTCCGCTGAGTTGCAGAAGCAGGCGGGGCGTTTGGGATCGCTGCCTCTGTCAAACAGCCGCCGTGACACGCACGGCTGGCTCCGCTCCAAGGATGGGCCAGCGGCCACAGAGAAACCTGCCTTTTGAAGCCTGCTGCTCCCGTGTTCGGCGAAAGCCGGGGGAGCGACAGCCTGCTTTAGCTAAACGCGAAATGCCTGGTATTGGCCCGTAATTGTGGGCTATTTGCGTTTCTCTAACTCGGTATTAGTGCTGCGTGAGGAATATTTTCTGAAGCATGATTTTTTCCCCAGGTAGTGTTGTGATAATAACACGGATGAGTCCGTAGACCCCAAAACGCTTTGCAAAGGTGTAAGAAACGCTGGGAACGGCCCTGCGTGAGCAGCAGCAGCAGCGTGAGACGAGGGCGCGTGCCGGCCCTGCCGGGGCCCTCCACGGGCTCGCCGGGGCCCCGTCCCCTGCCACCGCAGTCCTCAGTCCGCAGCGCTGGGGCTTAATGGTGTTCCTGGAGCAGAGCCAGGGAACGCAGTGACTTGCACGATGCCAAATGCTTCGATATGGGGGAGGGAGGCAAGAAAATGCAGCCGTTCCCACCCAAAAACTCCTCGTGTCCTGTCTCGCTCCGATGCCGTGGTGAAGATGGGCCGGGTTTGTAGTCAAGTAGATGGTCCTGCGTCCGGCCATGGGAAGCCACGAGGCCGTCGATGGGCTGGGAGCTGGCAGCACCTTGCAGCAGCGCCCGTCCCGTCCCGTCCCGTCCCGCTGCGTTTCTCACCCTCGCCTTGCTTTGCCAAGTGCAACGCACTGTGTTTCCTGCATCTGGGGCAGAAAGGACGTTTTCTAGATGTTTCAGGCCTCCTTCTCCTCTTCCTCACGCTCTCGTTTGCTGTTTCGCGAAAGGTGCCCGTTGCCGGTGGCAAGGCGACTCTTGCTGCTGCCTGAGTTTCCAGGCTGGCCGCGTCTAGGGGTAATCTGGTCCAGGGCCGCCCCCGTTGCAGGGGCTCTGGCATTATGGGGATGACGGGAGCAGCCTGTGAATTTCCCTCTCGCTTTAAACACCCGCTGCCGGTAGCGTTTCCCCGGAGCTGTTTGCCGTCCAGGTGTAACGGGAGCCCTCCAGGCTCCCTGGACTCTTCCCAGACTGATTTTCGGCCTCCTGAGCCAAATGCTGAGAAAGCACCGAAAAGCTGCAACAAATGAGATTACTTTTTGGTGCTTGTCGCTTCTCCAGAACAAATGGCCGTTTGCTGGAGAATCGGGAACGGGGCTCGGGAGGCTGCCGAGGTCCCGCTCTCCACCCGCAGCCCCCGGCTGGCCCTGGCCACGGAGAGGGCTCTGCGCCTTGCTCCGCGCGCACCCGGAGCCGACCCGCCTTTCGGGAGGACTTTAGCTTTTTCCTCTCAGCCCCAGGTTGTCCCCGCCGTGGTCCTGCTCCGCTCATGCACGCGCCCGGTCCGGCCCCGGCTGGCAGCAGCGAGGGATGAGCCGGGCTTGCGCAGCCCGGAGCAGGGAAGCGGCAGAGGGGACCACAGCCCGGAGACGGGATCTTGGGTGAAATAAATCCGGCCCCTCCAGCCCGCTTTTTTATGCTGCTCCCCGGAGGGGTATTTATCCCCATGCACAAAGCTTGCGGAAGAGCCTAACGGGTAATAACGCCCCGGGTCAGCTCTGAACACGCGATGGAAGCAGGTTTCATCAGGTTTCCAGGAAACCTGAAAGCTGGCACTGCGGTAGGTTTTTCTTACATTCCTTCTGGCCCCGATTTTGCTGCTCTTACAGCGAATGGCAAAATTCCCATTCCCGTTCCCAGGGCAGGATCAGGCCATCGTCTCAGCAGGGCAGTGGTGGCCGAGGTCCCTTGGCTCGCTTCGCCAGCGCTCTCCTTCTTTCGGTGCATCTGCTCTTCTCCGCGACTCCCACCAGCGCCCGCCTTGGCCGCCCGGCTCTGCTGCCCGCCCTGGCCGCGTAATGGATGCTGCAGTTTCCCTGATGCAATCACTCCCTTAATGTCATGCAATTAATGCTTCGGGAAGCATCTTGCAAATATTGATAGCAAGGCAAGAGCTACAGCACAGAAATGGCTGCAACTCCAGTTGTATTAGCATAGTAAGTCCCAAATTACCTAGCTGTGGATGACCCAAAGGTTTCCTTTCAGTGCTCAGGACGGTTTCTTGGCTGACCCTGGGAGGTGCTCCGCTCTCTACGTTTGCACCGAAGTCCTTGGGGACGGAGGGTGCTCAGGCCCTTGGCAGATCGGGCTGGGTCCCTTTTGCGTTGGACGTGCTCATCGCGTTGCACCGGCCGCCGTCCTACGGCCCAGAGCTGCACGGGCTCCGTGTTATGCCTTCCCCTTTCAGCTCGCTAGTGCCGAAGCAGCCCGAGAGCTGGGCCAGCCCAGCATGGGAAGCGGAAAGTAATAAAGTCCTGTTTCCTCTGCAGGGAGGAACAGTCTCCCGGCTCCTTGTGAGATTAAGCCTTGTGCATATGTCTGCAAATGTTAGGGGGCAGAGGTTAAGCTGAGCTGTGCAAGGGGAGGAGGTGCTGGTGCTTAGCAATGCAGATCAGATGGCTCTGAGACCTTCCGTTGCCCATGGCCAAATCCTGGGATATCTGGGGGTTTAAAAGGTAATGAAGTCAGATGAAGGATGCTGTTTGGGTACGGGGGGAGGGACGGGGCAGCTGAACCCCCTCAAGCATGTGCTCAGCTCCTTGGACAGGAGTCTCCTTGCTCTGCTGGAGCCCGTGAAGGTGGCTAGATGTCTTGAGGGCCATCAGGGCGGTGCCGTGCCCTCCTAGGCATTCCCCGGCGGCAATCCTCGCCAATGCCCCCAGTGGGGGAGCAATCAGGAGAGCGATGAACAGCCGTGAGAGCAGATTTGGGGGACACAGCCGTGAGGCCCGTGGCTTGGGTTTGCTCTCCGCTGTGCTGGGAGCGGCGAGGCAGAGTGGGCCGGCCGGATGGGACAGCTTCCTCGCATCCCTGGAGCCTCTGCTTATAAAAATTCGTCTTGCCAAGGAGATGGAGCAATTGCTCCTGGCAGCCGTGCAATTCTAGGAGTAGGTTTTAAGGCCACACAAAGACAGCAGCTTCCCGGGCACCTCTGCCACGCTGGAGATGGGCACAGACGGTCGCTGCAGCTGGAACCCGCTGTGACCGATTTGCCGCCTCTGCTCCAGCTGAGATGTGCTGTCACGCCTGCCCTGACAGTGCTCCGTGCTGCTCTTTGCTACTCCCTCTGGTTTGCAGCAAAAGGCCTCGCTTGCTTTACGGTGCTTCCTTTTAATCTGTTTTTTTCAGCTGGAGATTTGCTAGGGGATGGAGAGGTCGAGGGACTTGCCTGGGGTCTAGGGACTGAGATGAGCAATTCAACCTGGGGAAAGGGAGTGCAGGGCTTGAGCAGGACGGGCTCTGATGGACGTAGTGCAGGGCCTTTTCTCCCGGTTCCCCCTGCCTGCATTGGCGACCTTCCCTGAAGCCACCTGAAATCTTCAGCCTCCTCCATGCAGCGCCGGTGGCTCCCTGCTCCCGGGCCCCCGGGAGATTTGGGCACCCGAAGGGGCTCGGGGAGGAGCCGGACCCCGCCGCGCACACCCGGCCGGCGGATGATGTCCGATGCCTCCTCACAGCCACGTGCCGGCCCCGTCCCGTCCGTCTCCCCGCGGGCTGCCCTACCGTCTCCCACCGTCTCCAGGTGCCCGCCGTAATCCCAGCACCCTGCCTCCCCCCATGCTAATCCTATAAACCCTCGGTAAATCCTGCCCTGCCTCTCCGTGTCCCTTCTCGGACGCCCTGGCTGGGGGTCCCCCTCGCTTCGGGCCAGCTTTTCGGGGTGCGCAGGGCCATCACCGGCCAAGGCAGCAAGTCCCCCCATGCAGGGGCTTGTTGGAGGAGTGGGCACCCGCCGGGCTCTCCCGCGGCTGCGGATGCACCGGTCCACGCCGGTGCCCGAGCCCCCGGGGTGCTGGTCCGCGGGGTCTGCCCACCCCAGCGGCACCGGGGCCACCGGCAGCGGCTGCTGGCTAGCACCGGGGGGGGTAAAAAATAGCCTTAATCCCTTTCTGCCTTGAGTTTCCGTATGTATAAACCGAGGATGAAATGCTTTTAAACCCTCTGAAGGACGGTGCAGATTCTTCCGGGGCGTTGCTGGGATGCGGAAGGCGGGAGGCGGTGGGCAGCCCGGCGGCAGGACTGGGGCAGCTCCCGCTGCGCCTCGGGGCAGCATCCTGCGGCCAGAATATCCGACGCGGGTGGACCCCACGGGTCGCTCCCCGCTGTGAACCAACCGCCTGATTGCCGAGGGCAAAGAGCAGGCTGTGCAGACGGGGAGAGAAAGTCTTCATCAGACCGAGCCGCGGGTAATCACCTGGGCTCTGCGAGGCCGTTTTTATCAGGGCTGTTTCGGTTTGATTCCCTCAGGGCTCGCTATTTCTGCAGGTCTATTTTAAGACTCCCTCGGCGTGTGGGAGGGGATGGCACGCAGGGAAGGCCCGATGCTGCGAGGTGCTGGCTGCGCCCAGCCCCGCTCCTGCCATCGCCCTCTGGGGAGCGGAGCAGCCCCGGGACCCCGGCAGCCGCTCAACCACCGGCGCCGGCAGGGCCAGCAGCCTTGCTCGGGTGCATAAATCCACCCCGCGAGCGCTTAGGCAACCTGTGAATCATTGCATCTCCAGATAGTCCAGAAGAGATTAAGCCAGCCTAAGAATAAAAACAAGCTCTGCAGTTCAAACAGCCGGGATAGAGTTGCAAAGCGCGCCCATCGCCAGGCTGCGGGACGGCAGGGGATTATAAGCCCCGGGCAGGGAGGCAGCCCCCGAGAGCAGATTAGCGCCGTGCGGTTCGGTGCACGCTGCAAGCACTCGCTCCGAGCGCCGCTCGCGCTCTCCCGGCCAGGCTGCTTGCTCCCGGCCTCTGCTTCCCAACGCAGGCGTCCCCAGCCCGCGGCACGCTTTGCCGTACGGCGCGGTCCCGTGTGCGTGTCAGCCCGCTAACTGCCCGTTAAGTAACTCCAGTAAGAGCCCACGCAAAGGCAGAGTTCAAGCAGGGGCACGTTTCCGAGGATAGTAACCGAATGGATCTCTCCCCGGGAGGCCTTGACTCCTGTATAACCGCTCCCTTCTGCTGCGCGCCGGAGGAGAGGCGCTCCGTATATAAATAAATGCATTGTAGTATACCATCCGCTTTGATCACTGCCGGCATAGACAAGCTCCGAGCCTGCTCTTGGGTAGCAGTTCCCCACCCCGTCTCCCTGCTCGCTCCGCTCTCAGATGCGGGCGTTGATCCGATGGGCAGTTCCTAGAAGGATCGCTCCATGCGCCGCGATGCCTCCGCTGCGTCGGCTGTTTCTGAGCCGCAGCTGAAACGCGTGCCTGGGAGCTGACCGAGATGCTTTTTCCTGCCGCGGTGCGACGTTACAGCCTCTGTACCGGAGACGCCCGGGGTGGGGAGCTGGGATCCAGAGCTGCACTTGGCTCTTCTGAGTCCAAGTCCTCCCAGGGAGGAAGCGTTCCGCGGGGGCTTGGTGCTGCGAGTGAGCCGCAGGCTGCCGCGCCATGAAAACCCTCTCCGCTTTTGTCCCCCCCTCCCAGGGACGTACCAGGGCCAGTGGGTCGGAGGCATGCGCCAGGGCTACGGCGTCCGCCAGAGCGTTCCCTACGGCATGGCGGCGGTTATCCGGTCACCCCTGAGGACGTCCATCAACTCCCTGCGCAGCGAGCACACCAACGGCACCGCCCTGCACCCCGACTCCTCGCCGGCGGTGGCCGGCAGCCCCGCCGTGTCCCGGGGCGGCTTCGTCCTCATGGCCCACAGCGACGCCGAGATCCTCAAGAGCAAGAAGAAGGGCATCTTCCGGCGGTCCCTGCTGAGCGGGCTCAAGCTCCGTAAGTCTGAGTCCAAGAGCTCCTTGGCCAGCCAGCGGAGCAAGCAGAGCTCTTTCCGGAGCGAGGCCGGGATGAGCACGGTCAGCTCCACCGCCAGCGACATCAACTCCACCATCAGCCTGGGCGAAGGCGAGGCCGAGCTCTCCGTCATCGAAGACGACATCGATGCCACCACCACCGAGATCTACGTCGGCGAGTGGAAGAACGACAAGCGGTCGGGCTTCGGCGTGAGCCAGCGCTCGGACGGGCTGAAGTACGAGGGAGAGTGGGCCAACAACAAGCGCAACGGCTACGGCTGCATGACCTTCCCGGACGGCACCAAGGAGGAGGGCAAGTACAAGCAGAACGTCCTCGTCAGCGGCAAGAGGAAGAACCTCATCCCGCTGCGGGCCAGCAAGATCCGCGAGAAGGTGGATCGGGCCGTGGAGGCGGCCGAGAGGGCGGCCACCATCGCCAAGCAGAAAGCAGAGATCGCGGCGTCCAGGTAAGGGAGCCCCGGCGCGCGCCGCGGCGGGGAGGAGGGCGTCGGGCCGGGCGCGCGGGGCTCTTGCCCGTGGCCTGCGGGAGAGGCGGGATGAGGCTCTGCGGCAGCAGACCCGCAGGGGATATTTCGTCGGAGCTGCTGGAGGCTGGCAGGCGTTGCGGCTGGCATCTGCCATCCCGGGCGGCTGTCAGCGCAATCTGGCCCTCCGGAGTCACGCGGGCAAGCAGGCAGTGTCCTGCGAGGCCAAGCCACTGGGCCTGCCCAGGCGCTGGAGGTGGCACTCGAAATGGTGTGGATCCAGGCCGAATCGTCCCTCCAGCTCCTCGGAGCCGGCCAAGCCCGAGCAGGCTGCGAATGCAGGACTTTCCCTGGAGCAGCACGCCAGGCAGTGCAGAGCCACCCAGACCGGTGCCGTTTCCCATGGGGCACAGGGCCCCGTGCCGCCCCAGAGGGCTGCATCGAGATGTTTAAGTGCAGATAAACCTTGTCAGAGGTCGCTGCTTAGGGATGAGTCTCAGCATCAGCATACTAGTCCTTTGGTCCCTGGTCCCCAGGACACGCGCATAAAAGCACGGGTCTGGATTTGCCTCCCCGATGCGTCCCCTGCTTGCTGTGACAGCAGAGTCCTGCTGCTCGGGCGTGCTGCAGCCTTGCTATGGGCCGCTGCAGCCTGGGACGTACCTGGTGCGCCGTGGGGGACTGCACCTCTGGGTCGCTATGAGCCAAGTACAGTTGTGTGGGCCCCTGCAGCCTGCCTGGCCCTTCAACGCGTGATTTCTGGCTTAGTGCAAACAGTCGCATTAAAAAATGGGCTTGCCAGAGACCTCCTCGGCATCCCTGGTTCGAAGCCTGGTGAGACCCGCTGGGCTGCCAGAGCAGCTCCCCACCCAGCTCCGCTCCGTGGCAAGTGGTGTCCCCTTCATAGCTGTCGCTTAGGAGGAGCTGCGTTATTTACCCCGTTTTTTCCTGGCCTCTTTAACGAGCGGGAGGGATGACACCCTTAGGAGAAGAGCTCCGGAGGTGCTGCTTGCCCGCTATCTGGGCAGTTTTCTCTCCATCTCAATCTCTTTAAATGCTTAGAGGAATTAAAGGCTGTATCCCCATCACACCCAGCGGTCCCACCCGAGTCTGGCCTTGCCCTGGGCTTGCTGCAGCGGGGTGGTGGCTCGCGGGGACGCGGGGAGGAGGGAAGAGGAAGGCTCTGCGCCAGACACAGCAGTCCTGGGGCAAACGAAACCTTGCTCTCCTCGCCGGCTGCCCGGGTTCGTTCACGCGCTCACGGCCGATGCAGGCTCACGGCCTCGAAGCTTGATTTAGGTTGAACGGGGTCCAGCCACCGGCTCAAAGCAGGGCCAGCTTGAGCGCCTGGTAGCTGGCTCCCAAAACGTGCCTGGAGCCTATTGACTTGCAGCCACCTCCCAGAAAAGAGAGGGGAGCCAAGGTGAAGGCTGCTCTGCCGAACTCGGGGCCCTTCGTATCACCTTGAGGTGTCATCTGGAGATGGTTTATTACAGCATGGTCACTCCTGTCTGTTTCCTGAGAAAACGTTACGTGTGTATCAGTCAGGCAGGGGGAAAAAGGGCTAGGAGTAAGGAAAAGAGCAGGTACCACCTCTGTCTCCTGTGTTGGACTAATTGTTAGGTCGGGATCATTTGTATTCAGAGTCACACCTGAAATCTTTATCAGCACGCCTGCCAATGCCTTATGCAATGCGAATGAGACTCTCAGGCCTGCCTTGGGAGCATATTTGGGCTTGATGATGTTTTGTGCCTGGTGTTGCACCAAGTTGTTGTCAAAGCTTTAAAAAAATAAAATCCCACCAGACTCCCAGGTAGGAGACAGAGTGCGGAGCAGCAGAAAGACCAGATCTTCCCTGTGTGCGCTGGGGACGTGAATGCCCTGATGCGAAGGCCTGAACCCTGGCAGTGAGGAGCTCTCGTCTGCCGGGGGATGTGTGGACTGAGGATGGGGACATCCTTCATGCCAGGTGGTAACCGCTGGTAATGATCCTGGGAGGGCATGGAGCTGGAATTGGAAGAGCTATTACTCTGGAAATGCTTTGTAAGCTCTTGGCATTTAACGTGCCACTGGCAGTGATGAAGAAGGTGGCAGTCTCCTCCTTTCTGGCTGTACCACGTGCAAGACCCCAGGTGACAGCTCCCAAACACCACTTAGGCACTGGAAGGGGAGCTGCCAATTGGAAAACCATTCCCCTGTTGGAGACAGCTGCGTGCTACGCTGGGCACCCAGGGGTTACGGTGAGTGCTGGAGGTGGCCTGTCCCCGTGGGTAACATGGTCCTTCCCAAGCTCCGCTGGAGAGCACCAGCCGCAGCCCTGGAACCGGGGTGCAGCAGTGACCACGCGTGTGCATGGAGGACGGCGAGAAGCTGGGACCCAACCGAAAGACCCTTTCAGTCATCAGTGAGGATGCAGAGAAATAAATAAGTGGGAGTGCACTGCCTCGAGGATACTCCACCAGAGATTAACGAAGCAGCCCAAGTTCAGTATTGCTTGGAGGTCATCAGCCCGTGAGCAACCCGACCTCTGCCTCCTGCAGCCCGGCTGCCTCCGCTCCTTCTTACCCGGCCTGTTCTTGAACGGATGCACGTGAGAGGGAGGAAGCGGAGCCACGCCGGGAATGCAGAGCTTTGCTCTTTCCACCGTGCGGACATCGCCCTTGGTGCAGGAAAGCTGCCGCTCCGCTGGAAAGCGCTTTATTGATTGTGCTGTGCAGCGCGTGTCCCTCTCTGGGCGAGCCGGGGACGCAGCGGCTCCGGCGTGACACGCGCCGTGCATTAGCGCTGGAGTGGTACCGGCTCCCAAACGGGGCTCTGCCACCCGAGCCAGCGGGAACCGTTAATCCCCCGCGGTGGCTTACCCCTCGCTGAGCCACGGCCTCCGCGCGCGGCCCCGGGGCGGAGAGCGGGGCGGCGGGGAGAGGCATCGGACCCTCTGCCGTGGCAAACCCCGAGCTGCTGCCCGGGGCGGGCTGTCCGGAGGAGCTGGGATGCCCGTGCCTCTTTCTGCCTTGTGCTAGTGGTGAGTCAGGGCAGGAAGGCCCTTAATTAGAGGAAACGAGAGCGAAACACCCTTCGCTGCTTAATAAGGAACTCTGCATTCCTTGCACTCGCTTTGCTTCGCTCAAAACGCACGCGGGAGTCTCCAGGCAAGAGATGCCCACAGCAAACCTTCAAGGCGCATCCCAGCACGCCGAACCGCACAGCAGCAAGGTTTTGCAAACCTGCAGCCAGCTACAAAGGCTTTCGCGTAATTAATGTGATTAATTTTAAAGCTCCTCAATGAATTAAATCCCCCCTGCGGTGCCCACACCAAATTGCACGGGCCAAACTGAACGAAATGCATAAAGCAAGCAGTCGGTGCGGTGGCAGGGGGGTCCCGAAGCTCATGGCCGCGTTATTGCAGCACATGTGCATGTGTGTTTGTGTGTGTGTGTGTGTTCTCTTCTGTCTAATAATACGGCTGAGTTCACTATGCAGCCTCTCCCTTGGTGGGGGAAAAATATGTGCCCACCCACGTATTTCATTAAATTTGTAAGAACTCAGTATTTTTGAAAACTCTACCGCTCTGTCAAATTTGGTTGGAATTGGCCAACACGTTCAAAAGTTATTAGTGTGGGAGTGATGGCATATAGATATATAAACAGCACAATCACATAAGTAAGCCCCATTTCCTGAGGAAAGTAGGCTAAAAAACATAGTGTGCTGCAGACAAGTAAATTGGATTCTTAAAGTTGTTTTAGTGTGCACAAAGTATGATGTTATCTGTGGCACAGAGAAGCAAGCTCATTTAGGGAGCAGTTTGTAGATTCAGTGGATGAGTCTCCCAAATTTTCTTCGATGCAATTAAAATGGAAGAGCATTTTCTTTGCTCGTAAATCTCCTACATGCCGAAGTAGTTCCTGTAAAGTCGATGGGCTGGAAGAGCTGTGGCTCAGGTCTGAAAAGCTGACGTTGATAATAGCTGCTGGTTTTTGGATAAAGAGAGGGAGGGAGCCCTTTTTCACCCCCCCTGAAGTGGAAGCTCAGGGTATGCAGAAGGTCCTGCTTGTGCTATGGGACACTTCATCCATGTCTCACCTGGGACAAAACCCATTTCTCTTCTTACTGCTATCCTGGGAGGAAGAAGGGTGCACTAAAGGCACAGGAACCCACCTCATTAGTGATAACACCCGTATCTAAAGCAGCTGCTGGGCTGTCACCCGCGCTGCAGCGATGGGAGGCTTTGGGCGAGCTCCCAGGTCCTCCGTCGGGGCAGTGGTGGTGGGACCTGTCGTTCAGCCCCTTACTCCACGGCTCCTTGGGGCCGCTGATCCTGTAGCACCCCGGGGGGGATGCTGTGTGCGGGTTAGTCCTAAGTAATGCACTTGGAGGCATAATTATAGCCGAGCCATTTGCAAACGATGAGAAAAATATAATTAAGCTCAATATTCTCAGGAGGGCTTGGGCTACAAATTAGCACGGTGTCACTCAACTTCAGAAAGAGAAACGGGAGGAAAAAAGGGAGAGGAAGCTAATAAAGAGAACCTGACAGCAAGGACGGGTAAATGAAAGCGTTTGGCCCCAGCGTGGAAGCTCCTGCAGGATGCAGCAGCGAGGGCTGAGAAAACATCCGTGCTCTGGCACACAATAGGGAGCAGGAGGCAAGAAAAGCCCCGGAGAGCTGAACAGCAAAGCGCAGAAGGCTGTTTGAGCCAAACAGGTATTTTCTTCAGAAAAATGGAAATGCAGCCCAGGCAAAACCCACAGAAAAGAACAGACTCCGCAGTTCTCATCCCCAACATCTTGCGTCGCCGTGATGTTCCTGCCGGCAGTACACCCAGCTATAATAACGCTGCTTAATGCTCTCGCAGGCCTGCGCCTGCAGCGCTGCCGTTGCACTTTGCGCCCGATTTAAGCTTTCTGCTGGCTTTTTGGATGCATTTGCCGCATCCCACCTCGCGCTGCTGGCGGGGCCTCGGGTGCAGGCGAGGGACCGAGCTCGGGGAGCGCGTGCCGCGGCCGGGGAGGGCGGCGCGGGGCCCGGGCCGAGCGCGGGAGCTGGCTCCGAGCAGCGGCAGCGAGCCGTGGCCTCCGCTGACCTATTTTAAGTAGCGCGAGCGGCTGTTAGCTACGGCAGCGAGCTGGGGAAGGCGGCTGCGAGCGTCCGGCGCGCCGTTCATAAGTCACGCCGTAGTCGTCCCCTTCGCCGGCGATCGGCGGTGGTGGGAAGGGCCGGGGTGGTGCGGGTCTCGGGTGCTGCACCCGGAGCTGGTGGCCAGGGCAGCAAGGGAGGCTTGGGGACCCGGCGCAGGACATCTGCATCTTGTCTCAGGTGGCCTGGCCTGGCCCTGGCTCTTCCCAGGATCCTCTGCCGTGTTTGTGAGCGGTTTGCTGGAGAGCAGGGGTTCCCGTCCCGCTCCGACGGAGGCTCGAGCAGATGCTTCGGGGATGGCGCAGGAGCTGGCAACATGTGTCAGGGGCTCCCCTCCGCCTCCCCCGGCCTCTGCTCGGGGACCGCTGGAGCCAGGTGTGCTTTCCACGTGCTTACGGACCCTCGGGGAAGCTCTTCTCCGACACCTCGGCCCCTTTCCCTGCAAGCTCGCAGCATCCCGTGCCCCGGCTGCAGCTTCGCGCTGGGCAAGCGTCGCCTCGCCCCGCTGCACCGGCATCCGCGTCGCGCAGGGAGGGAAGGGGAGGGCTCGCTGCCCTTCCAGCCTCTCCACCCTACTCGCGAGGATGCAGAGGGCGGCAGGGCCGAGCCGCCTTTCCCTCCTGCCGCCTTCCCCCGCGCTGCCTCCCGCCCGTGCGCTGGCTCCCGCTTGCTGACGGGGTCAGAGATAGCGGCCGGCGGCGATTAGCATCAGCTGTTATTCCCCTGTATCAGCCCGCGTCGCTGTCAGGCCGGGCGGCGCGGGCAGCTCCGATCGCGGCTCCAGCAGAGGTCCCGCTCGCGGCTGGGATGCTCATCCCCTGGGATGCTCGTCCCCCGGGATGCTCGTCCCCCGGGATGCTCGATGCCGTGGCTCGCTAAGTCCTCCCGCACCGCCAGCTTAACGACTTCCAGCTCAAAGGGGACTTAGCGCATTAAGCCCGTTTGCGGCTGGGTCAAGTGTCTTTGAGCAAGCGGCCAGGCTCAGGAGCTGCCCCGGCCTCCTCCTCCTCCTCCTCACCGCCACGTGGCAGCCTGGATCGGCGCCCTCCTCTCCATCCTCTTCCTCGCCCTCCGCAGCAGGCCAGAGGCCAACGGAGGCACTTGGAGAAAAAACCGCAGCGGGGCCCCGGGGCCGGGCGCAGGGCGGGCTGCCGGTGGCTGCGGCCGCCGCGGCTTTGCAATGGGTCACCGCCTGCGAGCTGCCGGTTCGGACGGCGGCTCCCTGGGCCAGTCGCTTTCCAAAGCGTTTTCCCACATTCCCAGTGAAACGGGGCTGCTTTGGGTTGTTTTTGCACTGTCCCAACCTGTCGGGAGTTTATTGCCTGAACTTCGGTGGCAGCCGATTCGGCGGCTACGGTGGTGTCCCAGCTGCGCCCGGGGGAGCAGCACACTTTTGGGTGTCCCATTTTCCCAGGCTTTTCCCCCAAAGCATGTGATTTTGTTGCAGCTTTTTACTAGAGAAGCGAGGTCGCTGCTGGCAGCTCCCCTGAGGGTCCCTTATTGCCAGGACATCGCTGCCCTCGCCCGGCTCCGGAGCTCTCGTGCCCTGCTGCGGCCATGCCCGGCTGGTTGGGAGGCAGCATCTCCTCCTCCTCCTCTTCCTCCTTCCCCTGCTCCCGCGCCTCCCTCGGCGCCGCTCCGCAGACCCTCCCGCCTCTGCCAAGCGCAGTGCCCAGCGGCTCCTCCTCTTCGTCACCTTCCTCCCCACCTCCGGAGGGAACCGGCTCATCTGCAGCCCCTTTCGCCCCTACGAACCGCGGGAAGCGGAGCCTGGGAAAGCGGGTCCTTCCGGGCGGCTCCGAAGCTGGAGGCAGGCAGGAGCCTGCTCGTTGCTGTGGCAACAGGGATGATATATATTTTTTTCCCACACGGTGGGCAGGCTGCGGAGCGGCACCCGCGCCAAGAGGGGTCTGGTGGCCCTGGGGGGGGGGGGTCCCCAGCCCTTCTCCGTCCTGCCAGTGCCCCCCGGGGCTGCGGCAGTGCCAGGCAGCGCGTGCCGGGAGCTGGCTGAGCCCCCGCAGGGCTCGGTGCATCGGCAGAGCCCCGCGCTGCTCCCCCCCGCTCCCGCGGGTCCCCGGGGCTGCCGGCAGCGTCCCCGGTTCTTGGGGTGCTGCTTGTTTGCGGCGCGTTTTGCTTCGGGAGGGCTTTTGGGCTGGGCTGGCATTGCCTTGTTATCCCTGGGCTTCCCGGCGTGCCCTCCGCGGGGACCCCGCATCGGAGCCGGGCGTCGGAGAAGTGTGATTTCCTCCACTTTAGAGAGGATTGGGCCGTTTTCAGCCGCGGCTGCAGACCTCCATCGTGCCACCTGGCCAGCGCGTTGCCTCGTGGCCCGCGGGGCTGGACGCTGCGGAGGAGTCCTGGGCGCAGGGCGACGTCTACCTTTTCCCTCCCGACAGCTGGAGACCGTTCGTCAGCACTTCTGAGGCCGTTGCAGCTCCAGGTCTTGGCCCGAATCCCGGCTGTGCTGGAGCTCGACTGTTAGGTTCAGCTCAATGAGTTTGTAGTTGACTCTGGACGAGCTCTTCCGCGGCTTGCTCCAGGACGGGCGGTTTGCTGGCGGGACGATGGGCAGCCAGAGGTGCAGCACGGATCGTCCGCCTTGACCGGGCGGTCACACGCTGAGCAGAGGAGAGGAAGACTCCTGAGCTGGATGTTGTGCTGCCTCTTTCGGGCTTTTGTGGCTTCAACGGCAGAAAAAAATTGCCTGGAAAGTTCATTTGCCAAACGACTGTTTTGATTGACCAAAGCTTGTGGAAGTGCCAAGTCATTTCAGCCACAGCCCCAAGTGGGGAGCGTTAGGGAAGGAAAAACACTTTTCATTGCAGTTCGGTTTTGTTTTGCTTCAAAATTTGGTTTGACTCCCTTTTTTTTTAGGCAGCAAACTGAAACCGAAATTAAATCAGCAGGATGGCTTTGCTTGCCGCTAATCTGCTCCCTCACCTGGAGCTTTGGGTGAGAATCCCCCCAAACTCCCTTGCCGGGAGAGCGTGTCCCTCGGCTGGGCAGACAGACCCCTAACGCTTCCCCAGGCGATGGGGCTCCTGGGGGGGACCTGGGGGCTTCCCTGGAGGCAGCCCGGGACGCCCCGTGCCTCCCTTTCCCCAGGGCCTGGCGGGTTGCGCTATCTCCCCGGCAGAGATCTGCCGCGCTCGATGCAGCAGTGAGGCTGAGGAGCGGAAAAAGGAGCTTTCACCGCGGCTCCCTGCTTGCCCGATGCCCCAAACCCCTCGCACGTCTCTACCCTCCTCTCCCGGATAAATCCTGGCGGGTGGCTAACGTTACGCCAACGCCACATATCCAAAGCCTGCTTATGGTCAGGACTGCCGTGGAAATCGTGGCGGCTCCGTGGCGGGCCGGCCGGCCCCGACGTGCGAAGCAGCTCCCGAGGGTCGTGCCGGGAAGGCGCAGGGCTGCGGCTCCTTTGAAGCCAGACTTGCCCGGAGACAGCGAGATGCAGGAGGAATGCGGGATCCAGCCTGGAGTCATTAAAGGCAGCAGCATGTACAGCCAAACTAAATGCTACACGTGTCCAAGCAGGCTGAGTTATGGCTGCTCGGGGAGCTCTAACTTGGCCTGTTGTGCATTTAAAAATCTCCACCCGAATGCGGCATTGATGTAGGGCTTTTCTGCTGTTTTGTTTTTGCATTTAGTGCAGCCGGTGTAGATCTGCAGTGTGCAGAATAACCGGCGCTGCCCAGGTTCCTTGGAGATTTTGTGCCGTCGCTCGGTTTTTCTTGGGCTTTTTCCTTTTTTTTCTTTTTTTCCAAGGGTTGTTTGTGATTTCTTCCAAACTGTTTTGCCTCCTGCCTGCGAGTGGCAGGATCGTTTGTAATGCGCTATTTTTGCACGGGGTTAGAGGAGCGCTTGCGGCGTGTTTGTGCCTTTGGGATATGTGCGTGACGGGCTGTCTGCCGGCGCTCTGCTGGAGCCGCGGATGGAGGGCGATGCCGGCGTTTCCCAGTTCCTCTCCCGCTATCCAAACGGGCGGTCGCCTTTTCCCTTAAGTAGCTGACAATTAGCCAGGAGGATCGTGGAAATCCAAACCGCAGGCCGTGGGACAGCTGGGAAGCGGGATTTGTCCCCCCCATCTCTCTCTGTCCCCGGCCGGAGCCGGCACCTTGCAGCCCTGTCGAAGCCGCCGGGCTCCCGCGGGGTTTCGCATCGGGGTTTTGCAATTCCTCCCTGGTTAATACAAGCAGGGGAAGCGGGGGGGCCCCCCGGGACGGAGGGGCTCTGCCTGGCGGACGGGTGCTGCTGGGCTCGCTTGCACCCACGGGGCCCCGCGGCCCGTGGCAGATGGCAGGAGAGGAGACTCCCTCTCCAGATGTTAGTTATCTCGCCAGCTGTAAATAACGTTTCAGGGCAGCTTGTGCATCGTCGCCGGCACAAACACCCCATCCGCTTTGCCCTTGCTGGGAGGCAAAAAATTAAAAGCGAGGAACCCCCCCGGGAGGGAAAGCTGCGGGTTTGCCTCCTCCGCTTGCGCGGCCCCTTGCCGGGGAGGGATGCTGCAGAGCGGCGCGGTGACGGTGCGGATCGGCCGTCGGCAAAACCGAAGCAGCTTGCCCCGTGCGAGCGACGGACCGTGATTCGTTTCTGCCAGGGCTGGCACTTTTTGTTTGGGCAGAGGAGGATAAAACACAACCCCGAGCAGCCCTGCGACCGATCTGAGCCCAAAGCGGGCTGAAATGAGCTGGAAGGATCCCGGTGTCGGAGCCCTCCGGCCACTCTCCGTCGCCCTCCGGACTGGGCTCCGGGTCCCCGGCTGGGGCCGCACGCCCTCCTGCTCGATAGGTTTAAACCCTGCTCACGCACCCCCTGCCCTGTGCCCCAGCTGCTCGTTTCCGCCCTCCAGCAAAACCGTCTGCACAGAGCCCCGGGGACGCCTGGGCCCCGCTGGCGCCCGGTGGGGTCGGGAACCGAGCTCTCCGGCAGAGCTCGCTCTGTTTGGCGGCGATGCGCAGCGCAGTCCTGCAGCCCCCAGCTTTTCCGCACCACCCTCCCTCGGATTTAAAAAAAAAGGTATTTCAGTGCAAAACAGCAAACGATGCCTTGGTGAATTCGCTCTCCTTCTGTAAGCTCCAAAAAAATAAAGGACGAGAAGAGCCTGGCGCAGGTGCCTGGAGCAGTGAACGACATGGGAACAGGCTCCTTCCCAGTTTCCATGAATTTCCAAGCTCCAGAGCGTGCTGGGACCTGGGCGGCCTTGGCAAGCCCTGCCTGCTCTGCTCGGTAGCCGTTTCCCAGTGCAACGTTACATTTCCCAGTGCAGCATCCGCAGGGAAACTCGGATTTGGGCTTGTGACCAAAGCATTTTCCACATTTGTCTGTGTTTCACTTGGGCAAGAGCAAGCAAACACATCCAGTTATTTTTTCAGGATTAAATGGTTTGGCTTTGCTTTTTGATTCAGAGCAACTTTTGCAGCTGGAATGTGCTTTCGGGACGGTTTTTCGTAGCCTGCTTGCCTGAAATGAGCATTCCCCCTGCCCGGGGCCCGTCTGGCCGCCACGAGCCGGAGCGGGCGTTTGGGGCTGCATTTCATCACGTCGGAGGTCACATCGCTGCTTTTCCTTCCCGGCGAGGGATTGCAGCAGCCGGGAAGCAGGCGAGGCAAGCGGGCAAGGGGGATTAGGCACGGATAGCTACTTGGCATGTCTCATATCCCAGCCCCTGCGCGCTGGTGCTGCGTTACTGCCTTCACAAACCACCCAAGACGAGCCGAGCGCGGGAACAGCCCAGCCAGGAGAGCTGGGAAAAGAGTCGAGCTGGAATTAAGAGTGGGTTTTATCAGGGCAATAAATGCCGGAGAAGGGAAATAGCAAACAGGTTGTTTGCTGCCATCTCCCCGTTCGCTGTCCCTGGGGCCGGCGCCGGCAGAGCCTCCTTCCTGCCCTTCCCGGCGCTCCCGCAGCCAGCGATCCCGCTGGAAGCGCCTCCGCTCCGTTGCGGGCTCGGCGCCGTCGCGTAGCCTTGGGAGAGGGTTGCATCAGCGCTCGCCCACTCCCCCCGGCTCCGCGATTCGTTTACCGGCATCGATCGCTCGGGGACTTGGGCTTTATGCGCCTTGGTGCCTCTAGGGCTGATGCAATCAGGGCCAGATCCTGCTCTCAGCCGGGCCGGAGGGAGCGGGAGGTAACCCCTGCCGAGCCGGTGGAGCCGAGCGGACCGCGCTCGTGCAAAGCTGGTCTTTGCACCCAGCGGCTTCCCTGTGCAAGGTGCCGGGGCTCGACTGCCCTGAAATATAAATCTTTTCTAAAGTGTTTCCTTGCAGATAGTCCCTATTTTAATTAAATTCTCCCGTCTGAAAAATATACGAACCTCTCTGTGCTGGAAGGGGGAAACATCCCTTCTGTAGGAAGACAAAAATGCATTAAAAAAAAGCAAGCAAGCTGCCCGATTTCGTGTTGACCTGAGAGGCAAAGCGAACCCCAGCCCGGCGGGACAACACGAGCGCCCCGGCTGCTCAGCTCCGTGCTCGCTGCCTGCGCGCCTGGACGAGAGCGCGGGCCGTTTCTTGATGCTTTACTACCCGCGTAAATAGGAAATTAGGTGCACGCGGATATGTGGACTGTCCTCCATAAAAACGTGGAAGCCAGCGTTTGCTCCTTTCATACGCTGCGAGGAGGTCTTGCTAGGAGATAAAGGGCTTTGCCTGCTGTAATAATAGGTTTTCATCATTTTCTTTTAATTAAGCATGCAGCTCAAGCGGTCACCGCGCTGCTGGCTGTGGCGACAAGTCTCCGCGGTGGAAGCAGGCGCCGCGGGGCCGTGGGGAGCTTCTCCTAGACAACAGAGCTTGGGATTGTGTCGGAGCTCGAGCTCCGCTTCTCACTCCGTTTCCAGGCTCAGGAGCGCCGGGTTGATGCTGCCCGATGCTGCTGCCCCTCGGCCCGAGCTGGGCAAGCGCAAAACGCGGGGGCTGCGCTCTGCGTTTCCGGGGGAATCGGGGAAGCGGGTGGTTTGTCTGCTTGCAAAAGAGCAGAAATCCCCCAGCAGACGTGCCACGGGAATTTTGGGAAGCTGCTCTTCGCCGCGTCCAGAAATGTTGGCCAGATGATGCTTTTTCTCATTAAAACTGTAAATAACGTGGGCACCCCCCTGCTTCCAGCACACAACTTCCCCTGGACCCCGACACGCTCTTGCTCAATCTGTTACCTATTTCTCTCAGCAATGAGGCTGTTTTCCATAGGGGGATGCAAGGAAAAAAAGGAACAAGGGTGGCAATCGCCTGTCTGGCTCCTGGTCGCCCTTCGCACCGTCACCGTGCCCAGATAAAGCCGGACGGAGGTGACGGGCTCGGACACTGGACAGGTTCCCTGCGACACCGGCTCCATCCCTGCCGTTACCGGCACCGTGCTCACGTGCCCCAGCAGACCCGGCTCCGTTTTGGAAGCGGTGCAGCTTGTCCTGTTCAAGCCTCTTTTTGGTGGCTCAGTAAACTTGCTCTGATTTCCAGCCTAATTTTCGAGGAGCTTGTTCCCCCACCAGCACGCTCGGTTAGTTTGGGCACAGTTTGAGCCTTGCTCGGTTTTAATTTTCCACGGTTTCCTCCTGAAACCACTCAGTGCCACGGACCTGCTCAGACGCCACTGCCGAGCTCAACCCTTTTGGCCAAACCAGCCCCGAGCTCCAGATTTGCAGCGAAAGCCCTTGCAGATGCTCTTAGCCAGGCCGGGGCGGCCATCGACGATCCTGAAAAGCCATGTTCTTCCTCTAAAATCAGTTTATTCTAGCTTAGCCGGAGCCGATAAACTTGGCGTTACGGGGCACTCGTGGGTGTTAGCCCTTCCCCTGTCACTTCTGGCTGAATCATGGGAGATCTGTGAAGATTTACAGAAATTTGGTTGTGATTTTCCCCTCCCTCCTGCCAGTTCTTCTTGCCACTTTGACCCTTGCCTGGCCGTGATCAGAGAGGAGCGAGTCAGCCTGGCAAAAAGTAATGAATACCATGTCCCACGCCAGCCCCAGACCGCACCAAACTCGTGCAGCTCGTCACCCATGAACCGCCCCCACCATCATCCCTGGGCTCATCCTTGCCTCGAGGCCTTCCGAGCAGCTCGGTTCGGATGGCAATGGGCAATAAAATGGGATTTAGAGGCTGGAAATGTCACTCACAAGCCTTTATGGACATTGAGGAAATGTGCGTGAGTGTCTCCGAGCGGGTGCACGGCCTTTGCGTGGCTCGGCCGGGGCGAGAGGGGCACCGTGCACCCGGTTCTCCTTAAAGGAGGGAGGTGAAGAAGAGCAGCACGACAGAATCTGCCCCAATTCTTCCCATTTATTTAACTCCTCCCTGAGCACCCCCAGCCTCCTCCAGCTATGCTTAATCCAAAGGGGAGGATTTGGCCTTATTTTCCTGTGGTTCCCGGGATGGCTCCTCTGTCGGGGAGGTTTATCGTGGCCCTCGGGGCTTGTAGCCACGTTAGCGGTGTGCGGCCGTGCCACGGCCTCCGTGTCGGCAAGCCCGGCGACGGCCTCCCAAACCGCGCTCTTGGCTTCGGCTGGGGACCGATTCCCGTGCTGGAGCAGTATCCCGGTGCCGTTAGGGGTGTCCTTCCCTTCCAGCATGTGAGTGGTGCAGAAAGACCGGCTTTACCAGGAACTAAAGTCAAGCAATTAACTGGGGAATTAAGATTTAGCGCGCGCCACGAACAGCAGGCATATATAAAGGAGACAGCTGTTAAATTTAGTAAGTGACAAAGTCATGCGAACACTAACTGGATTATTTGCATTTATTTGGGAATACTTATGTATTTTATTATGCAACCTATAGCTCACCATAATTCTGCTTTTCACTCCGCGGCGCCGCTCCTCCGAGCGCCTTAGCGAGCATTACAAGCAATTAAGGCTGCCTGCGCCCCTGCGCAGCGCTGGGCGCTAGATCCGCTTTGCGGGCACTGAATATATTTTGGATTGGAGGTGGCTTAATTAATATGATTGATTTTAACTCTGCCTGGGCCAAGTCGCGAGCTGGAGCCCGCGGGGATGAGCCGGTGCGGGAGCGGGCTTCGGGCAGAGCCTCCCCCCGGGGATGGGCATCCTGCCCCGTTTCGGCGAGGAAGGGGAGCCCTGGGGAGGGCAGCGGGCCGGGACACGGCCCCGGGCGCCGTCGGGTCGGCCGCTGCCCGCATCCCTCGCCGGCATCACTCCGCGCACGGCGGCGGCTCTCGCCTCCAGTTGCGTCTCCGGGGAGGAGTTTGGGGAGGCGGCGTGTAATCCTGCCTGCTGAGCCCGGTCCAGACGCTACCAGACATTATTAATTCTCAGTATCAGGCCAGCAGGGACTGGCAGCCTGTTGTATAAATGTGCTGCAGTGTGGCGGAGACGGTCCCTGCCCTAAAAAGCTTCCAGGCGGAGGAGAAGGCAGAGCGCGAGCCGGTCGGAGCCGTGCCGGGCGCCGGTGCCAGGCAGCATCCCGTGTCCGCTGCTGGGACGCTCCTGCAGAAAACACCGGGGGTTTTCGTGGCCTCGGACGGGCACCGTCCTGATGTTAAGCTTGGCACCAGCACGGCGCCGGGGCGGTTGCTCCCTTGCACCCTCCTCGCTGCGGCTCTGCCCGAAGCACCCGCGTGCCGCCCGGGCGAGCTGCTCCGGGGACGAGGCCGTCGGAAACGGCACTCCGCTCGGAGCAGATGCAGAAAAATTAGAGGGAATTCAGAGAGCAGCAGAAAAAAAAATGATTAAAGGAGATGGAGGGACTGATTTTGGAGGGAAAAGAAATCAGCTGCGCTATTTATAACGCTGCCTGCACCAGCGTGTGTAGGAGCAGGCGTTTCTTTTTTTTTTAAAGCGCCTAGAGAGCGGAGCTACAGGGCCGGGACGAGGAGCGGCCGGGCTGGCAAGGCTGCGCCCGGGAAGCTGCAGCGGGTTGTCCGAGGGGGTGGAAACCCCAAGCAATGGGGGGGAAAACTCCATCAAACGCAGGAATGTGGGGAATAGCTCCTGAGGAGTGAGTGCTTGGGACAGTGTCTCATCCAGCGCCTTGGCCTGCGCTGTGAAGATGCCCTGGTAAAGATGCAATAAGGGTGCTAGGGGCAGCACCAGCTGCATCCGCTCCTAACTGTTCCCTTGGGGACAAATGATGCTTGTGTTTACACAGCCAATGTGGGGGCAAGCTTCAATTTGTCATCCAGAAGTGAATGTTTAGGTCAAAAAAAGCTTTAAATTCATAAAATCAACCTCAGTAGGTTATGAGTGTTGCAGAAAGAGGTTTCTGCAGCCGCCTGCCCAGGCGGGCTCCTTCCCGGCGCGGCACAGCCGTGGTCCCTCTCCGGGCAAGAGATGCAGCCGGGCAGAAGAGCTTGAGGCTGTAATTCCTGAGATGTCTCGTGTCCATATTTCCGTATCTGCTGGGAGATTTGCAGCCTGGAAAATGCCTGCTGAGGTAGCATAACCCACTTGCAGCGACTGCGGCTTCCCAGCAGCGGCTCCTCCGTCGGGGCAGTGCCCGGCGGTTCGCGGCTCGGCCGAGGGAAATCTGGCCGTGCAGTTTGGGTTTCTCAGTGTCTGGCTCTGACCGCTTTCCTCACCGTCTCTGGGCCTTAGCGGGGAGCAAACCCAGCTGGGGGGGGGGGGAGCTTCCAAGCGCTTGGCCGCCATCCCCGCTGCCTAACGCGGTCCTCGTCTCTCTGGTTCCCTTGCAGGACGTCCCACTCCCGGGCGAAGGCGGACGCGGCCGTGGCAGCGGCGCAGAAGGCTCAGGAGGAAGCGCGCATCGCCAGGATCACTGCCAAAGAGTTCTCGCCTTCCTTCCAGCACAGGGAAAACGGTCAGTGCGCGCAGCCCTCCCCCCGGCTCCCGTGTCCCCCCCGGCCCGAGGGGCTGCAACGCGCGTGCGGAGGCGACGGGAGCGAGTCTGCAAGGCAGCGCTGGGTCCTCGCGGGCCTGGGGAGCTCGGCTCATGGTGGACTCGAAGCTGTCGGGGCTTTATTTATGCAATAATTAACATAGTAATTAATATATGTGAACCATTTTATTCAATAGTTTCCCTGCACCGAACCCTCATTAGGAGGCCTCTATCATTATCCCCCCCCCAGCTCTTTAGCTGAAGATTACTCATTTGCCGTAATCACTCCAGGGGCTGGCGGTGGTGACTCACTCCCGCGCCGCGGGGCCGGGCGGCAGAGGCGCTCTGGGGACCTTGGGGACGAGCCGGCCGTGCACGAGGTGCCGTTCAGCGGTGGGGTTGGGGTACCGTTTCCTCCGCACGGGTTGCAGGACGCCAGCGAGCTCGGTGCCCCCGCACAGTGCTGCAGCGAGGTGGACGGGCTGGAGAGGCGGCTGCTGCTGCAAACCCGCTGAGCATCCCTGGGGCCGCGCTCGCCCCGGCCGGGTGCGAAGCGGAGCCCCTGCACGGCTGGCGGAGCGGGGGAGCGGAGGCCGTGGTCCAGCCTTCCCCTCCTTGCAACGGTAGAACTGGCGTAGCGACCATGTGAGGCTCTTTTTGCAGGGCCGCGTGGTCCCTGGGGCCCCCACAGCCCCGAGACAGTCCCTATCGCCATTTCCTCTTGCCGAGAGACTTTGCTGCTCTAACATCGCCTTTAGAAAAAGATATTTGTAGGTAATAATACATTTTTACTAGCGCCTGGATGGGGACATGGTGTTTGACTTGTGTTGGGGCTTGGGTTTCCGGCGTTCACGTCTGGGTGGGTCGTGTGCGAGCGAGCAAGGGAGGGAGAGGAGGAGCTGCCACTTAGCACACATTAAAAAACAAACACACCATTGCTGGCTGCAGGGTCTGCGATGGCGCGGGGGATCCCAGCGGGCCGGACCCAGCCGTCCCCCTGCACTAATGCATGGTGTCATGGGGACGGTAGGTGCCCATCTTGCACGGCGTCGTGGCGGCGGTACGTGCCCGGCGTTGCAGGCAGCGTGCATCAGCAGGGGCCCGGCCCGGCTCCCGGGACCTGCACGCGTGGCCTCGGGGCGTCCCGCACGTCCGGGCTGCCTGCGCTGCCTCGGGCCCGCGGGAAAGCCGGCTGCGGGGCGCCGCGTCCTCCGGCGCGCTGGCACAGCAGTGCTTCCAGGAACACCACGTGCTCCCCGGCTAATTTTAGCTCGGAATAATTGTCGAGCATCGGCGGACGGCGAAAGCCGGCAAGGCGGCACCGTGCAGCTATCCGGCTCCTCTGCAAGGCAGCAGCCGCGTGCGGGGCCGGAGGGGCGGCCGGGATGCTTGGGGACGATGCTAAGGGGAAGGAGCAGCAGGGTCGCGGCCCTGCAGCGGGTTGTCTCGGCTTTCTGGGCCTCGGGGTCACCGGAGCCGGTGTGCAGGTTGCGGTGGAAATTCCTGCATCTGAAGGAGGAGCCCCAGACACCCAATAGGGAAGGATGAGCCAAAGCCTGGGATGAACGGAGACTCAGTTTTGGGGTTGATAGCTGGCTTTACAGCCTGCTCATACAAACCCTTTTATTCCCTCCCTGCCTTGCTTTCCCACCTGTAAAACAGGAGGATGACCAGACTGGGAACCTCTCAATAACAGTGACAAAAAAAACCTCATGTCCACATTTTTCACCAGAAAGCTCCCAGGAGCAGTGGCAATGGGAGGGGAGGTTGCCCGCGAGCCACAGCCGCCGCTCGCAGCCCTGCCTGCTCCTCCGCCAGCAGCCCCCCCGGCCGAGGTGTCCCCGGGGGCACCAGGGATAAATGCAGGGCTTTGGGCTCCCACAGATGACTAGGGACCAAGCGAGGGCTGAAATATTTGAGCATTGTCCGAAAACACAGACAAAGAGACAGCATTTTCTGTGGCCAATAATAAAAAAATTACAGTCATTGGAAGCCCAATTTCCCATCGAGAAATTGCTTCGTTGGGAAATTTCCAGGCAGCCTCAGCACTATTTACCTCCTCTGCTTTCCGTGCTGCGACGGGCAGCGCCGTTCCCGCAGCCCGAGCAGGAGGAGGCCAGCGCTGAGCCGGCCACCGGCCCCGCGCCCGGTGGTCCCCGCTGCTGTCGGCGAAGGCCATGTCCCGGTGGCGGCAGCCCCCAAGAAGATGCGACAGAGAAAATTACTCAGTAGAAGCAGAGAGATTAGAGCAGGCGCTTCAGAGCATTTATTTTTAAACCATGGTAAGAAAATTGAGTTCTTCCTTTCTGAGACTCATGTCTTGTCTAGCCATAGCAATTGCAATTAGATGCATTTCAGGGGCATTAGGCAGTTAATATATTTATCAAATTATTCACGTAATTTAGCATAGCTTTAGCTGGGAACAACTACGCCTTGAGAGGGTAAAATGAGAATTAACCACTGTCAGCTTTCACCCCCTCACAACAATTTGGTGGTTTGTAAAGGATTAATACGATGGAGACTTTGCAATAGTCTGGAGAAGTGGCATGCTTCGTGCTAGCCAGTCTCCTCCATGGAGCACCGGCCCTTGGGCAACTCCTCCTCGGTGCCCCATCCACCGCTCCTGGTGGTGCCAGTGATGGGGACAGATGGCAGGACGGTCTTGCCACACTCCTAATGCATGACAGCCTTCCTGGGAGCTTGGAGTCTTCTCCCTCTTCTTTAACCACCCCTCTCCTTACCAAAATTTAACACCGTTGGTTCCTGCCCTGTTCTCAGTGGGGAACAGCTGATTCCCTTCGCTCGGTGGCAAACGTCACGTGCCTGAGGACTGGGTCCCTCCTCAGCTTCCTCCCCCTGGGCGGCGGGGAAGCTCAGCCAAAACTGAACACTCAGCTCTTTCCGTCTTTCCTCATAGATCATTTTTCCAGACCTCTGGTCATTCATCATTTTTCGTGCTCTCCTGTGGATTTGTTCTGGCTTGTCCTTATCTTTAGTGAAGTCTGGTGCTCAAAAACCAGATGCAGCGCGTCTGCTGAGAGCTTCCCTGTGCTGCGTGCAGCAGGAGGACGGCTGCACGGCACAGCACGCTCCTCGCCCGGCTTTTGGGGTGATGGGTTTGGTTTCTTCTTTCTTTCTGCAGCAGAAAACATTGCTCAGGGCTCCTCAGGACCTGCCACTTCCATTGCATGCACTAACAGTGCTCTCCTGGCTTCAGTGGAGCCAAATTAAGAGGTGGCCCCAGCTCTGAGCTCCCCCTGCCCAGCCCTGGTCCCGCTGACTCCCTCACCTAGCTTTTGCATAAAGGCTTCGACACAAAACTTTTTTCTTTTTTCTCCACCTGCTTGTTTAACCAGGTGACATTAAGGGCGCTGGGTTAGGCGGTCTTTCTGCAGGGTTAGGCTGGCACTCCTGCCTTGCAGGGCACCAGCCGGCGATGGAGCTGAGCATGGCAAAGCTGGCGTCGCTGCAGCCAGGCTCCCAGGGCACCCGCTGCGAACACGGTACGGTGCAAACACCTGAAAACAAGAGTCATGGATGTTACCTGGTCCAGGAGCTCTTCGCAGTCCTGCCGAAACTCAGCTGCGGCTCGGTGTCCCCCAGTGCAAACCTGCTGCGGATGCGGCCGCCCGCGAAGCGCGCTGGGCCCAGAGGCCACGACAGCGCGGTCGTGTGAGCAGGGCTGGCGCGGAGCAGCGAGCGTGCGCTGGTGCAGCCCGCCTGCTTTCAGTGCACGCGGCAAACTCGACTAGTAAATTGGCATCGTGCTTAGAGCACAAATGAATGCCGAAAGGGGCTGTATCGGACAGCGGTGGAGAGTGTGAGCTGGGTGTGCATGGAAGAAGCACTGCTGCCAGCCTTCCCACGGCAGGACAGGCACTCGTGGCATCCGTGAGCCACCTCCCTTACCCAGGGCGCAGGGTTTTCCTAGAGGCACCTTCAGTGGCAGCTCTGCAAGCCAGGGCCGGTGTTTTGACGTTACACAGCCATGCCGCGGAGGAAGCTAGCGTGGACTTTGGCATACGCTGTTAGTGGAAGTCAGCAGGCTGCTGGGTAATTGCATGCACACGCGGCTGCTCGGAAAGCGAGGGGGATGCAGTTCCTGTATTCAGCTACGGAGACTGATCTGCGACAGAGCGTGTTTTGATCACAGTGAAATAAAGGGTGACCATGTGCATTAAACTCCTGTAGCCCTGAAGGCGCTCCCTTGCTCTGGCCAAACTGCGAGGCCTGGGTGCCCCCGTGGTGTCCCGTCATGCTGGGTCCCACGTGAGCCCTGGGAGGGACCCGGGCGGTCCCTGGGGTCGTTTCCAAGCCCAGCAAGAGAGGCTGAATGGGGAAAGCTGCATGCCCTGCTCAGCTGTACGGGGCAGGAAGGCTGTGTTGGTTAAAAGGAAAACCCACCCGTCCATTTGCAGTTCTGTTTCGGTTCATGTATGGTGGTTTTTTTTTTTCTTTTCCCTAATGGGAGGCTCCCCCAATGCAGCCCATCTGCCCAGATGGGAACATCTCCATGTGAAACCTAGAGGCAAGGTGCCCCTTGCTTACCTCGCAGGGACAAAAGCGACACGGCTCCCATCCAGAGGCAGGGACTGGGTGCGAGGGCGATCCCGACGTGCCCTTGGCATGCACGAGCGCCGAGCACGAGACGTACTGCATGCCGCCTCCGGCCGGGTCTCGGATTTTCCCTCATGTGCCTGTGAACCGGATTTGGAGATGATGGAAAAAAGTGGTCAGATGGATCTGTGCAGAATGCAAATGGACAGGGGTGTAATCACCTTAGCGGGATTAGAGTCACTGGGGCTGTGCACAGCACATGAACGGTGCCCGCGGGAGCCAGGCGCCTGCGCTTGGGAGCAGGGAATGAGGCAGACTCCTCCCTGCCAGAGCTGCAAAGAAGCAGGACTGTATGCAGATGACAGCCAGGGCCCACGAGTGGTGCTGGCCCACTCCTGTGACTGTCCAGGGCTCCTGGTGGCTCTGCCTAAAAAGCAGGTTGGGTGGTTCACTGCTGCCTTGCACAGGTCCACTGCACACAGGCCCACACATGGGTCTCTGTTGGCTGGGGGGCAGGAGGGGAGGCAAGAACTGCAGGTGCCAAAGGACCGGCTGCTGTTGGGCCTGGTTTAATCAGTTGGAAATGAAAGCCATAGCGGTGGCAGGTGGTTTGTGGCTCTCTTTCTAAAATGGTAGGTGGCCCCTGCATTTACAGCGATGAAGAAATGCTGGCTAGTGCATGATGAAGCAGAAGGAAGAGCAAAGCATTTCTGTTCCTGGAAGGGGCGGTTGCCCTTACTCCCCACCTCAGGGCCAGCTTTGCATCTCCTCCCGTTTTGACAAAGCCTACAGCCGAAGGCAAGCTATTTCACTAAGCCGCCTCCTGTGCTGGGCTGCAGCTGCCTGCACCATGTTGTTCTGTGGATGCTCTGGATGATACCAGGTTTGGTGTTAAACTAGGGACACCTTTTTCTCAGTCTAGTAGCAGGAAGACATTTATTGTGCTACTCTGTTGTTGTCCTGATCTTGCCCTGTGGCTTCCCTGCCATCCGACATGCTCAGTCCTATTCTTTGACATGAAAAACTCCAGTAGGTGCCCACAGAATAGAAATAATCCTGTTGCATTTTTCTCTCTCTTTTCTCCCAACTGCAACACAAAAAGGGCTCGAATGCCAGAGGCCGAAGCGCCAGAATTCGAGTGATGACATTGAGGTCCTTTCCACCGGGACGCCGCTCCAACAAGAGAGCCCCGAGCTGTACCGGAAAGGGACCACCCCGTCTGACCTGACTCCCGACGACAGCCCGCTGCAAAGCTTCCCTGCCAGTCCCTCCTCCACCCCGCCGCTGGGCCCTTCTTGCAGGAACAAGAGCACGCATTTCTCCAGGCAGGTCTCGGTGGACGAAGACAGGGGTGGGGAGATCCAGATGTTGCTGGAGGGACGCGGTGGGGACTACTTGCGACCCAACAGCTGGAGCGAAGAGAAAGTGAGTGGGACTCGCGGCGTGAGAAGCGGGACGCTGCGCAGCGGTCAGCTAGGGTCAGCCTCCATCCCTGAAGACTACAGAGGCCGGAGTGGAGGACACAAACACTCGGCCTCCAACCACAAGCAAAGAGAGAGGTGGACAGATTCCCCAGCCACGGTTTCTTGGACTTCCCACCACAGGTCCCACAACCACAGCTCAGGGAGCTCCAAACTGCTTGAGCTAGATGAGGAGAAGATGAGCAATTATGAGATGGAGATGAAGCCCCTCATGAGGATGGATTCTTATATGCAAGAGATTCACACCCAAAAAAGACACTATAGCAAAGGGGGACCCTGCAGGAGCATGGCTGATGACCACCGTGGGGAAGACCGGGGCTTCGGGGTTCAGAGACTGAGGTCTAAGTCCCAGAACAAAGAGAATTTCAGGCCAGCTTCCTCTACCGAGCCTACGGTGCAGAAACTGGAAAACCTGAGATTCGGGGACAAAGCTGAACCTCGGCTACTAAGGTGGGACTTAACCTTCTCCCCGCCACAGAAATCCTTACCTGTTGCACTAGAATCTGAAGAGGACAATGGGGACACGCTCAAATCCAGTACGGTAAGTAGGCAAACTTGCGTGTTGAAATCTGGCCAAGAAACCTGGTGCAGAGCTGTTGTGGTACTGCAGCAGAGTGGAAAGGAAGTTCACTCTGCTAGCAGAACCGACCTCTGAATTATCCTGTGTTTGTGCCTTGAATCCCCCCCCACTTCTCCCATGCTGCCTAATAGAGTATGCTGGCAGCAGATGTGGGGTTTTCTGTGCAGCTTTCGAAAGCTTGCTTTGGCTGCAGACCATCTTGGTGTGAACCGTGGGTTTTTCAACAGAGGATGCAAGCAAGGAAGTTTGATTTTGTTCTGCAACTTAGCCCAGGGCCAGCAATAAAAATACATTAGATTGCTGGATTTTTGAACATGTACCTTGTGGAAAAGCTGCAGGACTAGGCAAGCCTTTGTTCGTGCTACCTTATGGTTAGGTTATAGCAGCAGAACTTCACATTGGCCTGAGCGTGACATGACTGTTGCAACATCACTGCTTAAATCCTGATAGCTTGGTATTGCATCAGCCTCCAGTGCTCACCCTCGCTCCACTCAGTGTGCTGGCACCACTTGTTGATGCAGCGGCCTTGTTGTGTTGGAAACCTACACGAGGTACCATGGCCATGGAGCCAGGCTCGTGGTGGCAAAGGCTCTGCTGATATTCTGTGGGGGCTGCACTCAGTACGGTTTTGCTCCTCTTGTTTGTAAGACATAGAAGCTCATGCTGTAGAAAGCTAGGGAAACATGGTTTAGATGAACTACTATGGCCTGATTGCAGCGCTCACGGGAACATCACCCTCAGAGAAATTATCAATGGGCCAGCGGTACACTGGAGCGGGGGAATTGAGCGGCTTTCTGCAGGGGTCCATCCTGAATCGATCATTGCTCAGGGTTTTCATTAACGATCTGCATTGTGCAATACAGCTTATGTTTATTCAGCGTGTAGGTGTCCCCGAGCCAGGAGGGGCTACTGTGGTGGGGGGGTGGGTGTAATGCAGAAGGATCTTGGCAAACTGGAGACAACAGGATGCAATTCAGTAAGGACACACAGGCAGGGAAAGCAAAGGGCAGGTACAGTGAGGAGTAACAGGCTAGCCAACAGTTCTGCAGATCGGGGTGATACAGTGGATTAGAGCCAAACATCAGTCAATACTATCGCTCAACTGTGAAGAGCGCAAGAACACTCTGAGCAGGAGCAAAACTTGTGGGACTCACAGGATAAGAGCTGGTGAGACATCGAGCGCTGGGCTCCTCGTTTCAGGAGAGACAAGGACTCATTGGCAACCAACAGGAATGACTGGCTGTCTCAAAGCATGACCTGTGAGGAAAGATGAGAAGAGCAGGAGTTGTTCAGGCTAGAGAAGAGGAGAGAGCAATCTTCAAACACATAAACAGCTGCTGCAAAGTGGAAGGGAATAATTTGTTCTCTGTGAACAGAATTAATGGGCTTAAATTCAAGCAGCAGAGGTAGAGGTTAGCTATTAGCCATTACTACCAAGTCGAGGGCTGGAATAAATTGCCTGGAGAGGCTGTGGTGGCTGAGGGGGAGGAAGTGGACTAAGAACAGGCTGGACAGCTGTAGCACAGATACAACTTGGACAGAGTTGGACCAGCTTGGGAGAAGGCTGAGCTATGTGACTTCCCCATGTCCTTTCCCACCCCGGCTTTTAATGACTCCTGGACCTACTGTTGAGAGCAGCTTCCCTCCTTATTCTTCCCCTTGGTTTTGCATTGCTAGGAGAGGTGGTGGTGGTCCAGCGGGAGCATGGCCACCCCAGCTTAGCACCACTGTCCCTGTGCAGTGGGGAAGCCAGCGATGCTCAGAATTTGGCCTCGCTGAGTGAGCAGCAGGGCTGACGGGTCCCGTGCCACCGGATGTACCACAGCCCAGGTGAGAGGCACACCTAGGAACTGGGAAATCTGCAACTCTCAGGTGGCGAAATTTCAAGCTCAGGCAGAAAAGAGGACCTGGATTGCCCTGTCAGGGTAGCAGAAGACGCTTGTTTGTTTGGGAGACAGGGATGGTGAAACCTAAATGACATTTGTCAGTCACTCTGAAAGCCTGGGCTGGAGGCATCCTGGTCGGCAGTGTGTGATTACGGTTGCCATACCTACCAGCATCCCTGCTCTTCCAGCCGCCTGCCAACAGCTTTGCCAGCAGAGCAAAGGTGTCGGTACCTGCAGCCAAGGGATGACAGCAAGCAGGTGGGGAAAAGGAGGGAGCAGTGACATCTTCAGCAAGCCCACTGCCTGCTGCGGCCATGCATAAGTCTCCCCCACACCCAGCCCTGAAGCCTGCTTGCTTCCTATTCGTCTTGCAGGCTTCAGCGCAGGCTCAAAAGCGCCCACACAGCATTTGAGAACTGAACACTGTGTTTGCTGGTGGACTGCACTGTAGGACACATCTTGCCTGTCCAGAAAAAATGAGAGCTCTAGGTGAAGCCTGCCCTGAGCACACACCAGTGAGCAAACAAGAGGGCACTGAGTCCAAACTGGACTGTCTTTACCTGCTGGTGTAGATGCCTGGGAAGCACTAAAGAAATGAAAGGTATCATTAGGAGCCCAGCAGGCTTTCAGAGGAAAAGCAGCCTCAGTCATTGCACAGGCACCAACCCTGTTGAAGTCTGTGGGACTTGCAGATGGTCCACACTTTTGATAATGTGACCTTACATGGCTGCAGGGAACTGGGAGAGACATGGGTGCCTCAGCACAGAGGCAGAGTCCCGACACATGGCGCGAAGGAGGAATGAAGCAAGCGTTTCTCCTCACTCAGTTAGGCGTTCCTCGGGGAGATCACTGGCACAGAGAGTCCTCGTGTCTCTCCCCGCCCAGCCCAAGTTAGACACGCTGCTGAGGCTCACACCTCGCGTTCAGACCCCAGCCTGTGTGCCAGAGCCATCGCTGTTACATAACTCTCCCATACCCAGGGAGGAGGGCTTGAGCAGCAACTTTGGAGGTAAACAGCCACTAATGCAACATAACATTAATGGCTATTTTGAGTGGATCCCAAACAATAACTAATAGGCACAGTCTGCATGTAAAGATGCATAGAAAAGCCATTAGAATGCACATCATACTTTTAAGTGCTGTAGCTGTGAAGCAGCATGTTCAGTTTTCTCACATTCATATCCGAGGGTGGAACAGATGGCGAAGGTTTGGGAGGAAGCTAATGTAATACAGAGGAAGAGATAATATGTGGATTTAAATAACCTACAATGCCAGCAACAATTTGTTCTAGCAAGAATTCCAGTGTGCAAGCAGGGTTTTATTCCAGTGGCCTGGCAGAGAGGGGGTCATCAGAAAGGAGCAGGGTAAAAGGTATAAAAGAGGAGTGGAGGGTGCAGTGATTTCGTGTTGCAACTTCCTGCGTAACACCATGACCTTGCCTGCACCTGCCATCAAGGATCTCAAAGCATTTCCAGGTTCAGAAACCATAGTGATTTCCTGAGGAGGAGAGGGAAGCTAAGGAGGAAGGATTTACTCCACAACCTGCCACCAACCTGCCTCTGTGCGTGCTCCGTGACACGAGACACTCACATGCTCAGTCCTGCACAAAACATTGCGTCCACGAGGGGTCCCATTCATGCTCCAGATTTTCCGGTGCAGAAGTACGGCTCCCCAACTTCCCTGAAGCCCCATTTAGCATGCTAGCTTTAGATAACCCTCCCCTTCCTACCTCCAGCAGCTTGCCTCCAGCGTGCAGGCAAACCACAGCTCCCGGGAAGGCAGTGTGTGTGCGCGCGTGTGTGCCCACGCCATTTCAGCTTGCATGACAGCCTGCTTCCCTGTGATCCACAGCACTGCCATCTGTGAAGCTGCTCACTGAAAAGGGCATTTCTCATCTCTCAGACAGCTGGGCTGCTTCAGAAAGGTGCCTGCCAATGAAAGAGAAGGATGCTGTTAGCTAAGTAGGTCTATTTTTGCCCTACCTGGAGTATTCCTGTGCAGAGCTGAGGTTACCCTCGCAGGTCAGCCTGTTTTAAAAATAATCCCCCACAAACCAGCTCCACACAAGGCTCAATGAGCCCAGCGGGTTGGCTCTCTGTTAGCGTGCCAGCTCCAGCCCGCTTCGGGAGCAAACGCACCTCTGTCAGTGCCCGCGAGGCGTGAGAAGGGGGTGCAGGTCTTGGAAGAAAACAGTCTCAAAACTACCCCTGCTCTTCCCCTCTTAATTTCTGTCTTAGAAGAGAGGCTGGAACTGCTGGGGGCTGTGGGGTCCCTTGCTTTCCAACCTCTTGCAACCTGTGCACAAGTGAGGATGCAAACCTCTAGGGAAGTCAGACATACAGGTTCTTATACAAGCTATGGGAACTTTGCTTTTCACAGTCATTTTTCACCAGTCCCTTAGAAACAGGCCCCAGATGCCCCCTTCGTGGGGGCTGCACACCAGTAATTGAAAACTGCTCTTACAGAGGTCAGTTCTTGAGGCCATCACTCAATAACATTGATGAAATTCAGGAAAACATTCAGCACTGCTTGGCATTCACTACCAAGGGACTTTGGGGTTTCAGGGTCATCAAGCCAGTGCTACATTCATACAAATGGTTTAAAACTACATTTAATGCCACCCGCTCTTTCAGTATCTCTGTGTGTGCTGACCCCTGCATGCACAGAACAAACTCACATCAATTGTCATCATTCGGGCAGATGAAAACGGAAGCAAGCGCGCCAGGATGAGTGTCGGTGTTGTCGGATTAAGGGAATTATATGAACGTCACCATCCTTTCTGGCCTTAAAGGACTGCAAGGCACAAAGCTCAAGCCTGTGCCTGAATGCTTCACAGGTTCCTAGATCCTTTGAGAAGATCTAAAAGAGGAAAGGAAGGGAGAGAAAAAGGAATCGTTGAGACACTGGAAGAGGAAAGAGGTTTTCTAAAATGCCAGCAACCCTTTTGTTCATCAGTACAAAACATATCATGTTTTTAGGGTTGCGGAAAAAAAGCATGCATCTCCTTTTCTGCAGCTGCTGAACATCTGTAGCTTCCAAAGAGGAAAATAAGTGTTGCAGGCACACAGGTACGCAGCGTGCCAGTAAGAGAGGCCAGAATTCAGGCACAAATGGAGCCTGATTCATCTCCCTGTCCTCATTTAGGAGGAGCAATCACAGGTATTTAGATGAAGACTTGTAGGGACACATTGCAGTCTCACTAAAGGCAATGGGAAAGCTCCCTGTAGATGTGACTAGGCTTGATCCTTGGCCCTGTAAAATCCCCTGTCTCATCTCATCATGAAAGCCCCACGCTAGGGCAGCAGCCAAAAGACGCCAACCACCCCTGACATTTTCTTCCGTTGTCACATGCTGTTGGATAAAATCTGAGTGGTCTCAGTTGTTTGCTAATGGCACCGGCCTCTTATTGCAAATTAATCAGGGGATGCAGTCGCAGCCTTTTGTAGAACAGGGTTGGCAAACAAATTTTGCAAGACATCTGCTCGGTTAAGGATCTCAGAAAGACCCGTGTCAGCTCCAGGTATCAGCCAGAGAGGCAGGGAGGGATCCCAAAAGCTGCAGTGCCTCGCCTGCCTGCTTTCTGTGCGAGAGGCAGATTTGCTATCAAGATATTCTGAGCAGGTTTCACTGTCGCTGGGGAAAGCGAGGAGGAGGCAGCCAATCTGCGGCGAGCGCGGCGCGGTGCCGGGGCGCGCGGGGAAGGGATGGAGACAGCGCTGCAGGCTGCGGGGCCGCGCGGGCGCCGAGGAGGGGACCGTGGAGGGGGGAGCCCCGTCGCGGCAGGAGCAGGGGGACGGAGCGCAGCTACTTGCCCCAGGAATAGCAGCTCCCCACCGGCGTGGGCAACCAACGCTCCTTCCCTCCGCTTCTGCGGGGCTCCGGAGCTTATTCTGAAGGGATCGACCTCAGGGTGGAGCGTTTTCTTCAGGAAAGTTAGTCACTTTAAGCCCTAAAAGAATGCAAAACGAGATAAAAATAACAACTGGCTGTTTCCTCTGCAACGAGCTGACACCCACCGCCTGCACAGGCAGCAGCGCGTCCCAGCCAGCGACTGCAGAGGCAGCCGGGGGAGAGCTCTGCTGCTGCACAGCCCCGGCAGCGGCCCCCTCTCCCAGCTCCCCACCTCGGTTGCCAGTTAAGCTGCCCAGAAATATTGCTTGGTTTCTGACCAGCTTCACCTGCATCTCAACAGGGCCTGCTGCAGGCAGCGGCTCCCACCCGCTATGGACCCGTCTGCTGGGAAGGGGGCCTGGGGCCTTTCCCGCAGTCGGTGTCCTGAGGATAGACCCCCGGCTAAACCCTGTGGTCCTCCCAGTCCCCGTTTCAGGTTTTTCTGTATTTTTTTTTTTTCCATCAGGCATCTTCCCCACATCTAATACAGCCATGCTCTGCATCTGGCTTTTCCTCATCTCTATCATCTCAACAGGAGAAATGCAACAGGTCCCAAACGCAGCCCCAAACGGCCCGGCGGGCCGCGGTGCAGGCGGGAGGCGAGCCAGGCGCGAGCGCTCAGGCCACCGGCCCTGGGCTGCAGCGTCACCGGGCCGCCAGCAGCACCATCACAGGGACAAAGCCCGCGCTTTGGGGGGGGTGGGTTTTTTTTTAAAAAACAAACAGAGAGAAACATGGTGCTTAACTCGACAGCATCCTTTTAAAGCCCTTTTAATCGCAGGGGCCTTTGATGTGGCTGGAGAAGGCACCTCGCTCACCGGGCTCCTGTCACCCGCTGTGCATTTTAGGTTTTTGAGCCCAACTCCACGTTTTCTTCTGCCTTTGAAAAACCTGGGGTCAAATGCCAGCTTTTGACTGAAAGGAACCCAAATCTTTGAGCAGCACCAGAACCTTGGCAACATCAGACCCGAACATGCAGTCAATTCCCTGCTACACGTGAGGACTTACCCAGACCCACCTAAACCGTTCGTTAAGCAAGGCAAGCCCCTGCACAGGCTGGGATAACGCTGAGTCTCACCCGAACGTACACCCGGGCTTCCCAGCTGGATTTGCAGGCTGGCATTTGGGCCCCGGCTTGTTCATTTGCCATCCAAAGTCCTCCCTGTCTCCGAAGGGGACGGTCCCCCAGCACAGCGTGTGCTGCAGGGACAGCGTGCCTCCCGCGCTCTGCAGCGGCTCGGCATAGCTGACCGCAAGAGAGCAGCTCTGCGCTCGTGGGGACCGCTGGACGGACACCCATCACTCCTGTGCACACACACCACCTCCTCGCGCTTGGTACCCTGCCCGTCACTCACAGAGCAGCACAGGGACGCTGCAGCCCCGAGCTCCCCAGCAGAGCCCGAGGCCCCGCATAGCACCATTGCACCTTTCTCAGCTCAGTCTCTGCTTCTAAGAGGTACCAAGGACAGAAGTGATGAGCTTCTGGGCAAATCCCTGCTTTCCTTCAAGGCACTTAGCCTCTTTTCTGCAGCACATGGCTTTTCTGTACCACCCGACTTAGCTCGCACCAGTATCGAGCGCCTACTCCTGTTACGCAGGTGCCTTCTGGGCAAAGCCTCAGCCCAGCTTCCCCTGTGCCCCCTTCCCCGAGTCACTGGAGGTGCAGCAACATGCTGGAGAAGGCAGAGTTAACCCCTTACATCTCTCTTGGTAAATGCTCTTTAAGCCTTTAGCAGCAGTCTGTTCCTGCCAGTGATTGTGGGGGGGATTTCGCAGTTCAACACAAATGCCAAGGAGCTGCTGAGTTTTCAGCATTTTTTCCAGTGCTGAGACTGGAAAACAATGTATATATTTTTTGCTGATCCAAGTCCTTAGTAATTACACTTAATAGGTCCCAGAGGGATTCCTAGGTAACCTGCACTGTGGTTTCCATGGCAGAGAAACATAGCTTGTACTCTGTGATAACAGATAATAATGGATTGTTAATACTTAAATTAATTATGCTACAATTGTATTTGTAAACCAGCTGTCCCTTGTATTCCCAGTAAGACTCTTGAGTTGCCACACAACAGTTAAAAAAAACACAAACAAAACAGAGAGGCAGAAATCGTAGTGCTTAGCTTCAGCCATGATCAGAACAGCAGTGTGGCAAGAACAACGGACTGAAAGAAGCATTCAGAAAGATAACTATTGCTGCACTGCAATATTTCACTCATCATTTCTCCAGTTACGATTACTACTACTGTGCCATAATAAGGGTTTATTCATTTTTTAATATTTAAATGGGTTTGGATCTACGTTCCAGCTCCCTAAACTTCGGAGCAAATCTTCAAGTCCTTGGAGGTGATCCCTGCTTATACAGAAGCACCCTTTCACCTACCCAGTACTGCTGCACCTGGCCCTCCATGGGCAGGTGCTTCTCTCCTACTAAGAAGGAGCACTGGGATCTTATTATATACATATATATACATATATATGAATCCCAGCCCCAGAGCTGTCTTGCTTTGCTGATGAAATTTGCCATCATCTACTATGCAAGCAGAATGTCGAGGCTCATCAGAGATTGATTTAATTTTCCCTTTCCTGGAGCCAGGCTGGTAACCATCCTGGGTGGAATTCATCTCACGTCACTTGGTCTACAGACAGCCTAGGTGGTTAGCTCAGACTAGATGTCTAACGTTTAAACAGCTAAAATTGGGTGAGAGGACGCTGCCAACTGGCGTCTGCTTCCTAGCAAAGCAGGTTCTGGACTTGTGGGCACTGTGCTGGGAGGCAGAGTGGCATTTCGAAACCGAGCCCTGTCTCCTGAATGACAGACAGGGGAGTTTAAACAAATCTCTGCAGTTCTTGACGGCCTTCTCTAGCACTACTATTTCAGGCCTGACTGAAAAGAGCGTTGTAGCTTTTAGAAAGGGGGGGGGGAAAAAAGAAGAAAAAAAAAAAAAAAAAGCTTTGCAAGCTGCTTGCTATCTGTGACACACAAACCCCAAGTTCAGAAAACCAGCTCAACCTCTGGCTTTCTAGTGCCCCCGAGTCTGAGATACTGCTGGCCTCAGTTTTCCCTGGGCTTCTCTTTAAAGGTCAAGTAATGCAAAGATGAGATAAAGCACCACTGAACTACTAGAGCAATATGCAAGGCTGCAAATCAAGGGCTATTTCGCTTATTTTTAAATATGGGTGGGTCCTTCTAGAGGTCCAGACTGTGGTGTACAGAGTTGTAAAAGTATTAGCTACTAGCTCTAAAATGCTGGATATAGCTAGAGTCAATGGGAGTTCACTGACCTACTGCCAGGCTGGGCTCTGGAAAACATCCCTTCCACAGCACGAAACCAGAAGTGATTCATCTTCTGACTGGCCACTGAGCAGGAATCGCTTCTTAGAAGCAGATGACACATATCCCAGGACAGTCGTGCCATCAAAGGGAAGGAGAAGGACATGCATTTACTCTGAGCAGAAGTTAAGGCACAAAGATCTTACTAGTTAGAAATAAGCCAGACATAAGAAGCATTTAGAAGTGCAGCAGGATTCGTAATTGGAGCTAAAACAGAAGCTTCAGAATTACAAAGCTGCTTATCAGATCAGCTGTCACAGCCAGGCCTCCAGCCCCCTGCTAAGATATGCCGGTGTCTCCCCAGGGGGGAATATCAGTAGCTAACGTTGCTGCATGGAGAGTCCTTGTTGGAGTCAGCACAAGGAAGAGGGTGTTAGAACGAGGAGACTGCAAAAAGGATGCAGAATTTGTAGGCTGTCAGACAGTTGGATTTTAGCTATTCAGCTTGTAAAGAACCCTCCCCTCCCAAGTCATCATATTTCAGGGGATGCATTCCTGGCAAATGCAGAGGACCCGACATATGTACGGGCACAGCAAGCATCTTCTCCTGGCTCTACACTGAACAGGGAGAGGTGCAAGATGCAAATAGGTGCAGACCCAGGTTGCCGAGCAAAACTTTGGTGCATGGGAACCCAGCTGCAGCTGAAGCAAGTGGGTATGTGCATGCTGGTCAGGTTGCTGGCTCCCCTCACATTTCAGATGAGGATATAACTTTGAAGTACTGGTGTATAAATGAAGGGCATGTGCCTTCCCTGGACCATCCCATCACCGTCCCCTGCACACAGGTGCCAAAGGATTGAGATCTCAGTCCGACCAGCAGGTCCATCCCAAAGCATCTGTGTTTGTGAGGACAGACAGGCCAGGGAATTAAGAGACAGACAGTCCTGCTCTAAACCTTCTTTTATGGGATGAGAAAGCAGCCTCCAAAGGGTATCACAGGCTCACATTGGTTGGTATATAAGTTTGCCTCCTGCATGTTATTGAAATGATCTAGTGGTGTGAGCAGAGCAAGGGCAGAAATGGTTGCTGCTGCTTTGGCAGCAGAAATGAAGCTGCAAGTGGACCAAGGCTAAATACGAGCGTGATAGAGAGCAGTTAAGTCCTCCCCTGGCTGTGAGGTGGAGGAAGCTGAATGCATTTTGTGTCTCTGTGGTGCCCTGCCAACAGAAACAATGACAGTGATAATCACCTGCAATCTGTTATTATATTAACATGAGCTGAAAATCGTGAAACCCGGTAATCTTTTGAAATGAAGCTAAACCACCAAAAAGTAAATAACACACCACATCGCAGGGCCTGGCAGCAGCAAGGCCGGGGGGAGGAGCGGCAACAGGGGGGCAGTTTCTGCCTTTGAAAGGGTTTGCGTGGTGCACGCGGAGAGATTTGCTCGACGCAGTCAAGCATGGATACCTGGCTGCCAGGAGAGTCTCTGCAATCCTTCCTTTTGGTTGGCTTCCTCTGACCCTGTTGCTAAGCGACAAACATGCCTTTCCAGCGAGCTCGAGCATCCTCTCTCCCACCCACTCCCAAATGTGAACTGAATCAGCCTGCTCAGAAAAGAGACGCTCTCTGTCCAGCAAGGAGCTTTTTTCCGGCAGCTCTGCGGTATGGTGCAAGGACCTGCTCGGAAAGGGCAGCCACCCCTGCCTTATGCCAGCCGGAACAGGCAAAGGCGCGTTGTAACAGGGACAGGAGCGAGACGTAAAGGAAAGTGCTTGTACCATTCTGGGCAATTAAAGCTGGCACAGCTCAGCTGCAGCAAGAATAGATGAGGATACCAGCTACTCCGAGAAATAGCTACCACCTACCTGCACACACACTCGCTTGCCCTGATGCGAGCCACGTTAACACTTTAGGACAGCAAACGTTTGATGGCCTGCGATGGCAGGGACTGGGAGGCAGGGTGGGTATTTTCTGACTGTGGTTCTGGATGAAGATCGGTTGTAGGGTTGCCTGCAGTCCCGATGCCGAGTGGTCTCTTCCCAACATTCCTGGGATGCTAATGGGGTCCAACAGCCACATCCTAACCGGGTTCAACACAAGGCAACAGCATTAAGGGGAATATGGACTAACTGAAAACAGTGTAAGACATGTCAACCAGAGCCAGTTGTCCAGACTGCCTTTATGGTCAGTGGAAAGTAACAGACACTTCTGGGGTGTGCTTAATCCAGGCTAACGTGGTCATCTGATACAGGCCAGCAGAGCCACTCCTGTTTCCTTGACCTGCAATGGGAGTTTAGACAACTGGCTCATGAGAAAATATATAATGTTCAGTGAGATAATCCCACCCTAGAAACCCAGCTGCAGCCAGGTGTTCCTACACTGACACGTCGGTGGAACGTTTTTCACATAGTCCTCAAGAGCTTAATTTGGTCCACCTGAACCTCAGAAAGGATTATTAGAGCTTTCCCAAAACACTGCCCTAATGCAGACCACCATATGCTGGCCTTTTGCTGTTACCAGGACACATGAGCAAGTGATTGTGTTTACTGGGAAATGTCCTTTGAAAACTCCTCCAAACCATCTCCAAACTACTGTATGATCCAATACAATCTTTTTTCCCCTTTTAGTTGACCACCTCGGGTAAGCAACCAATTCCGGTTACTCTTTTAAGGCCAGATTTCCTCTGTACATGATACAGGGGAATCCATGCCCACCTGCTGTCTTAATAGATGGATCCAGTGTGCGCACATCTCTCCGGGCAACCTTGCTGTCTGTCTGCTGGGTCTGGAGCTCACACTGGGACTTGCATGCCATTTGTGCTAATGCATCACAGCAAACAGAGCATACCCCAATACTTGCTGGTATACATGTCTATTGAGGAAAATGAACAGAAAGTAACTGTCAAAATCACTAAAAAACAGTTCAACAGCTTTGCTCTCATTCCAGCAGTGTAGAGGGACTGTGCTACCAGGGCTCCCAGGAGCCCCGAGTGTGCATCAAGCTATGAGTCAGGGTGGGGAGGGAGCGAAGGAGCCCCTGGCAGAACCATTTCATTTCTGTTTGCAAAAGAGAAATGACAGGGATTTTGTCTGCCTTCGCTGAACCGGCCAGCTGCCTTAGCAGGGCTCTGTGCTTAGGCAAAAGGCGGCTGGGCCTAGGGGTGACCTGCTCATGGACACAGTGATGGAGGCAATAGATCTGGGTTTAGTCCCTGCTTCTGCTCTTTGCTCATCTGTAAGGGGGAGATCTGTATTCACACCTACCTCCCAAAGGCAGCAGCATGCAAAAATTCGGTAACAATTACCAGATGATTGGGATCCTCGGCTGGAAGGTGTAAATCTGCCGCTTGGGGTCTGCTTGCCTGCGGACCTCCCTGCACTGCCACATCGCAGACCCAGCGCAGCTCCGACCCCTGTGCAACAGTCAGCCACAGACTTTCAGCACGTCTCATAACTTCTCTCCTTCTCTTTCTCTTCCAGGGCTCGGCTCCCATTCTGGTAGTCATGGTGATCTTACTAAATATTGGAGTCGCCATTTTGTTTATTAACTTTTTCATCTAATTCAAGACTGTCTTGTTTGCAAAAATAACAGTTACATGTATGAATGGGGGAAAAAACCAAACAACAACAACAACAAAAAGGGAAAATCATAACTCGAACTGTCCTACGACAATTTCCAAGTCTTTTCACAGAAGAACAACAAATGATCGAGTCTCACTCACAGTTTGCCTTTTTTCCTGGGTAATGTTTTTTGGATTTTAGCCAAAATTCTTTGCTTGTATAACACTATGCTGTGTGGCATGGCAAAATGCTATCAACACTCTGCCCCCCCAACACTGGAAAGGATGAGAAGGGATCCCAACAAAATAAAACCTCATTTCCCTTCCCCTCACCCCCAAGAATATAATAACGACAGCAATGAACCCAAAAGGGAGACTAGATGAGGGGATCATGGGGAGATTTTGTTTCAACTACGGGTCCTGGGATGCTCCAGGCTGAGTTTCCCAGGGAAATCCACAACAGCTTTAATGATAAAGTAAATGGGAGAGAAAAGTAAGATCAAGCAACCGGTACTTTTATTCCCTTCTCCCTTCACAAATGGAGAAAAGTTGTGGTGAGGAGGAGGAGAGAAGGAGCACAGGGACGGCATGAATCCCGCCTAGATGTAAAAGATGGGAGAAGGGGAACAAGCCCCATTTTCTTACCTGGTTTCAAAACAAAGAAGCGATTGGCATTTTGCTAAGTTCATTGGGGGCAGGGGGGACTAGGGAACACAAGGTGTGAGCTGTGGCCCCACCACCCTCCTGCCTTCATTCTTCCTCCCCAAGCTGCTCCCCGACATGGCGAGGCTGAAAAAACACCAGGTGCCCTTTGCGTCCACAGCCAATTCTTTCTGGGTAAAAATTTGTACCCAGGTCCTCCCTCAAACATATGCAAGCATCCTCAGTGACATGAATTAAGTACCCACTGGTCATACTGCTGCATTCTCCAACACATGAAGAGCAGTGTTACCTAAAGAGTCAAGCATCCCATCCCAAACACGTGTGTGCACTGAGACGCCAGGGAGCTGTTTGGTGGGGAGGGACTGGGGCGAGAGGGCTCAATTCTAATCCATCTAAAATAAAATACAATAAACTCAAATTAAATTAAATTAAACTGTTTTTAAAAGGCATCTGGGGAGGAGCACTGGAGCATGTCCCAGACAGGAGGGAGAGGGTGGTGGGTTTGTCTCTTACATCTTGCTGTGGACTGTTTCAGACATCATGCTTGGGCTCTGAGCATGTAGTATTTTGCACTTTGTAATGCAGGATGTATATTCCAGCTTCTGACATGTCCCTGTAAAAAAAACAAAAACAAAAACAAAAAAACAAACATCATTGGCAATGGCAGCCTCTAAGGATGTATTCTTTTCTTTTTTTTCTATGTCACTTAATTTGTTTGTTTATACCATCTTTGTAATATGCCTGCCTTGATTTTCTCCCCTCCCCTGTCCCCACTGATAATATGCATACTCATTAAAGATGCCGTATCCCTGTTCTGAGCTGTTATGGTCCCAATCACAAGAGCGTGGTCTTAGCTCAATTGCTTGGAAATGGCTGATGTCCTGTTGCATTTCGAAAACGACTGTACTGTTTCCTCCCCTCCCTGTGGCCCGGGACCAGGCGTGCAATCCCTCCCTGCCTCGGAGGTGGGCTTTGCCGGTGACCCCCCACCACCAGGTACAGTTCAAACAGTTACTACTTGTTTGGGATTTGGTACCTCCAGGGACCAACCTCCGCCCTCAGCTCTACCCACTGCAGCCCCGTTCAACAGGAGGTGGTGCGCGTGCGGCAGCAGCCCGAGGGTGGGATGTAGCCCCTACACAGGTATACTGGGGCGGCGGGGGGGATCCTCCTCAACATTTCACATACAGAGTTGTTGGGTGCAGCCCTGACTTGTGGACTCAGCTTTGCTTTGCTTCTGTTTTAGCTGTTTCTCTGCTACCTTTTCAGCAGATTTCTTATTACATTGCACTGGATTGCTATATTTTTAACCAGAAATAAACGAAAGATTAGAGCATGTGCCAGTTAAATTCAGTTCTTTTCCTTACATGGTCTTTCTCACTCCCTCTTGCAGTTTTTCTTCCTCCTTTCCTTTCTGTCTCTTTGCAGGCAGAGGGCTATGGGTGGATAGGGTAAATGACACTGAAGGCAGTGAGACTCCAGGAACTTTTCATTTCAGGAGCTGTCTGTCATTTTGGTACCTCTTCATTTTTTCTGTTTTTTCTTTTTTGGTCCCTAGTCCTCTTTTTAACTCTTGAATGGTTGCTGCATACCTGAAATGAACCAAATAATGACATATTGTAAGTGCAGCCCTAGGAACTCATCCATGCTGCCACATGTGTTTTGTAATTCTGGTTGCAACTCTTTGTAAAGACTCTTGAGAACTTTTTTTGTACCTTCCAGCTAAGTGCATGACACAAGGTCCCACCAGGAGCAGGTTAAAGTAGTTGCGTGCAAACACAGTACGATATTTAGATATGTATAAAACAGCACAAAAATGCCTATCATTATCCAATAAAAGTACTAGTGATTTCATGACTAGCTTTTTCACACTGGTGACCGATGAGTTATTACTTGCTCTCGCCCATGTGCCAGCAATTGTATGTACAGACAGAGCACATTTAATGCACTTCAGATTTTTCATCTCTTGGTTTCACTGGACAAAACCTCAGGCAAGCTGAGGTTTATTCAGTATGAAAGATAGCTGGAGACCAGTATTAATTGGTTCCCAAACCCTGTGTTTAAAAATAACGATTCCTTTATTAATCATGATGAGCTGAGCAATTTGTCTTAGTTCTAGGCTTTTCACATCTGCTCAAGGCCAGAAATATTCTTGAGAAGTAGCCCACAGAGAGAGGTAATTCAGTATATTTTCTTTTCCTTATGAGGCCTGGATTCCTGCATATTTACCTAGGGCACATTAAAATGTCTGTCACCATGCCACATAAATCTATGTAAATTGTCCATACCTGCTGTTTTGTGTCCACCCAGACAGAATGCACGTGAACAGCTGAAGGTTTATATCAAACTTCTTCGGCTGTGGTGGTATCTTGATGTTCGTACAGTGGAACATACAGCACCTTAAATACAAGGAGTTGGAGCTCAAGGAACCAGCCCACCTGAGCTGGCTCTCACGCCATCGCAGTAAAATGCAGGAGCCTGCGGAAAAGGCTGTGTCCCCCTCCCCAGGGATGCGCAGACCCTCCTGGCAGGCCTCACCTGCGTGAGCAATGGCCTGGTCTGACACTGCATCTTTCAGGAAGGCATGAAGAAAGGAATAAGAAATTCTGCACCTGCTTGCCCCAGGTCAGCTTCTCACCAGCCCGTCTGGTGTCTGGCTTGCTTGCAACCGAGACCTGGATCCTCCGAGAGCATTGGACCTCTCTCAGCCCAAAGCCTGATCTTTCAAAGCTGAGCTCTTGCAGCATTCATTTACTTTGCAGGGAGTTACGAAGCCTCAGTGCTGCTAAAAAAAAAGATCAGACTGCAATGTTGGGGGTGGGGAGAAGGGGAGAAACGGCAGCAAAATAATGCCATATTGAAGATGAAGGCGTTTATTGAAACCCAAGGACTAACCACATGGCCTGACAGGTTCTGGCAATTTAAGGGAGGACATAAAAGCGGGAAGTTTTTAAAATTGTCTTAGGCTGAGGTTGGCTCCAGCGATTTGTGCTAAAGCAGAACAGCACAGAGGACAAACTGCATCCTGCCCATGCTGCACATTTTTGCTGCGAGTAAATTGCTCACATGGAAGAAGGGCCTTGAAGATTCTTGATGTGGTGGCAGGTTTTTCCTCATACAGGGAACTTGGTCGACCCCTCATACAGGCCCTAAATGAACTGCATCGTTTGTGTTGTTGCCTATTACTGATTTTCAAGGCAAGGCAACGTGACGAGCTCCACACCCAAGGTTTGAACCATTGCTGGAGACAACGCCAAGTGTGGTAAGCATGGGACATATGCTTTTGAATAGCAGACCCGCCAAGACGACACTTCCCTCAGAGGCATTTCAGCCTCCTGCATTCCTTTTATTGGTCTGTTCTGCCTAATATTAACCCACCAGCAAAAGCACTTAGCTTCAGCAGCATCACCAGCCTGTTTTTGCAGGGTTTGCATAACCATCTCACTACCATACCAAGCCAGGGAACTTCAAGGGACAACAAACCTCCCCTTTGGTTAGCAAACAGTGCCCAAAGGTCTAAATACATGACTTAGAGCATGAGCTGTGTCCCTTCACCTGCGGCATCTCCAAGGTCACACACCGTGACGACAGAGGGAACTTTATAGATGTTGAGAACTGCTAAGCGTTGCCCAACGGTTGTTGGTGGATGGATGGCTCGGACATGCTGTGGTGAGTTGTACACTCCTACCCCACTGGGAGGTTTCGAATGGACTAATGAAAGATAAGCATAAGAGAGGTTCGTATTAATGCGCAGGTGTTATACACTCAACTACACTGCTATCTAACAGAGTCACAATCCTTGTCATCTGCCTGTTTACTTTTATCCCCTGTTTGGGTACAGTATTAACAACACCAATAGGCTAGCAAGACTCAGGGCCTCTTACAGACTCACTTGTTTCAACATGGCAAGAACACCAAAATCCCATTCCTTCCTCCCTGTGTAACAGCAGCTGCACCCCTCCTCAGCAGCAGCTGCATTTTGGTATTTTTGGTATCAGGTGTTGTGCTCTTGTTGCAGGGGAAAGCTGGGAGCACTACCATGCAAGCGGCAGGAGTGCTGCTCGCCAGGCTGCTCGGGGGGGAACATGCCTGAAAGCTCCCTTGCTGCTCGTCTATACCATTAAGTCATTATGGGTTAGGGATGGAGGACGCTGCAGCTGTCGGGCCAACAGCTGTTTCCCAGCAGAAGCTAAAGCATTCGATATGCTCCCATTCCCATTCCCCATCCCTCCAAGGCCTGCTTTTGTATGAATGCACGTGTCCTTAGCCTATCTCACTGATAGGCACAGTCTGCTCAAGGTTACACAGTATTGACTGTGCCGCCAATGATACTGCAGCATCAAGAAAGTAGAAGTTTTACCAAAGCTTACAAATGGTAAATGGATCCAGATTCACCCCAAAAGGAATGAGCAAGGACGAGATCAGTCCAGCGCATGCAGAGCACGAGAAGCCTGACAAACAAGTGATTTGCCAGCAGAAGAATCTGGGATTAGTTTATCTCCATAAGCCACCAGAGCAGGTAGGCCTCGCTGGGAGGAGACCAGCAACTCAGCATGACTGCTAAGTCATCACTTTTAGCAATATCCCAAGGAAAGATGCTGGGACTGGTCTTTCCAACCACAAAGCGCATTTATCTCTTGGTCAACCCAATTACCCTGCTTGCTCTCTGATAAACTCCATAGCAGCAGAAGCATTGCTTCCACACCCCAGTCACATTACAACAAAAACACAGATGTGGGGGAGAAACAATCCCACGGGTTACAAGTTAAGCTTGAGGTAGATGTGAAACCACTAACCTTCTGCTGTAGTCTTTTCTTGTGTGGCCCCCTGAAAATGTGTTTCAGCTGGCACTCTTCTATTCTTCTTTGCTTCCTAGCACTACATGTAAACATGATAGAACATGCAATTTTAGCGTGTTATTTACAGTGCAATTACAGTGTGCATGTGTGGCCTGAAAGAAAAGGAATTACTAAATATATTTTCCTCAGAGTGAGTAAAAAAGTTACCGTCAACCTTTTCTATCTTTTAGCAGAAACAAAAAAAAGAACAACAGCTTGGCTATTTCCAGGTATAAGAATAAATTGAGAACTCTTTACACTATATAAATGTTTACACACATTTAACCCTTTGCAAAGAGATGGGCAAAAGCGATGGCCTGATGGAAGCCAAAGGAATAACTGAATTTTATCTGGGTGTTCATATATTAAAAAAGCACAAGCTTTTCTGTGCTCATCTCAGACAGAAGAATAACTATTCTTATGACAGACACTGCTGGAGCTTCTGCTTCCTAGCTTTCCACTGAGTTCTAGCCCTAACCCTACCCTTGAGTATTATTTTGGGCAAATCACTTCACCTATGTGTATCTGCCTGCAAAATACCTACCTTCCTCTTTAAGGTACTTTTGGACCTAACACAAGAAAAACTACTATAGATCTGATTCGACATCACTGAATAGGCTTTAGTGGACATTCAGCCACTTCTCAGAAGAGCCAGGCACCACTATGGTTTGATATCAGCGTAATACAGCTTGCATTTCCTAAGATCAGGGCAGAGCCCCTCACACTCTGACCTCCTCTGCAGCCACAAGTGCTTAAAATAGTAATAATCAGGTCTCCTCATCTGGTTTTCTGCCACAGAGAACATTTACCTTTTCTTAGAGGCTTCATTTACACAATCAACACGTGACAGCTTCCAAGGCTTCCACAGTTAGAGCAGCAAGAGACGGGCCCCAGTATCCAGACAGATGCTCCAGCTGTTGCTGGCTGTACGGCTCAGAGGGAGGGCTGCAGTTGTTTTGTTTCTTCTGCCAAACGGTGGCTGTAGATGCACCAAAATTAATTTCTGCCTCAAGTCCAATAGCTGCAAATGCTCTAGTGAGACCGGACGCTGTGTGGGTTTCAGTCCCCACGCAGGCTGTTCCAATTACAGTGCTAAGCCTTGTTTTGTCAGAGCTGACAATTAAGCCTCAGTTTTGAGGCCAGGACAGTTTGCCATGGCAGCATGCTCCCATCATGCAACCTCAGCCAACCTAAGCAATTGGCGCCTCTTGAACCAGGCAGTATGACCAACGGCAGCCTCTGCTGGCTCATCCAAAACCCCAGCTACAGCAGAACCGAAGCAGCGGGTGCTGCCGAGCCCAGCTAACCCGACCCACCCTATAACCCAGCTGCGCACCCCGTTCGGCCCCATCTCGCAGCAGAGCAATGGAAAGTCCTCTGCAACCCAGCCCCAAAGCCTCGCGTGCCCAGCTCGGCAAGGCAGGCAGCGCGTGCCCTGCGGGCGGCCGTGCAACACAGCTACGCTGCTTGCAGGAGCGGGACAGTTGGCCCATCCTGACTCACGGGTTCCTTGGAACCATGTCACTTCCAGTCCGTGCCTTCTGGAATCACACTTAGCCTGGCACAAAACACAACTAGAACTACGTTCCAGAGCCCTTGATGAAAAAATAAAAGGAAAAACCTCACACTATCACTGCATACCTTCCAGCTCATCTGATGCATTTGGTTCCCTTTTCCAACTCTCTCTCTACTGGAGGGGAGAGAATATTTTCCTGCAGCTGCAGCACTGTTCAAAACAATCCTTCATTCTTGGCACTGTTGCAACCAGGTTTCAGCTTTGGGGGGGAAAAAAAAAAAAAAAATCTTTCAGTGTGTGTATCTGTATTTCAAATAAGCAGAAAAGCAAAAAATGATAAAGCAGATTTGGCAAAAAAGCCCATGTTCCCCTCTCCGGTTGGGCCTTTGGAAGGGAGCCCTGTGCACAGATGCTGTGATTTTAAAACCACTATTTTCAAACATCTAAAAAAAAAAGTCAGCAACTCAGTGACGGATTCCTCAAAGTTGTTCTTAGAAAGCCACAGATATCATACACACACACAAAGGATCAAATGTCAATGAGATCAAGCACTGTAAACTAACCCAGGTGACAAGACAAGGCAACAAATGCTGTTAGCCAAGCAAGCACTGCAGATTCCTTCCTAAGTTATCAGCAAATGCTTTGTTTTCACCTCTCCCTGTTATTCTGCATGCAAGAAACCTTATCAAACATGTTTTTATCTTGACAATTAAATCGCATGGGCAGCCTGCTCTATTTAATCTTTATTACATTCTAATTAGCCTTGCAGAACCTAGCACTGCTCTCCTGAGAGCTAGTTCCCTCATGAAGTCCCTGCCAAAACAATACCCATGGCACCCTCGATTTCTCTGCACAAGGACAGCCAGTGCCTTCTGGTGTCAACTCAAGTCATCACTCATTTGCTGCAACAGACATGCTTGTATCCCATCTGCTGTCCCTACGGGCTACAGCAACACTCTGCTGCAAAGAAAGCGATGCCTTGAGGAGAGTGGCTGTGTCATGGAGCAGGGGCAAAACATCCTTTGAGAGTGTCAGACCCGCCCCTCCTGACCTCAGCACATCATCAGGTCTCAAGGCAGGACATTCCGCCAGTAATAAAGGGTTCATTTGTAGGACTACTGCTTTCTTGGCCAACACATGACAAATTGAACTGGAGGCCTCCACAACAAAGGGAAAACCTCCTACATCTAATGCTAAAAAGGAAGAAACTTCTACTGGTGTATGCATCAGGGGTTACAGTAGCTCTCACACAGACAAGATGTGGGGATCCTTTCGTAAGGATCCCCAGGTTTCTCCAGGCAGTGCAGCGACATCTCAGAGCTGCTGGTGCATCTTACAACCACTGCCTGCATATTTGACAGAGGGGTCGTGACTCCTGTTCCGCATCAGGAGCGAAGGAGAAAGAAAACCTCAGATGGGATTCACAGAGAAAAACCAAGATGATGTAACCAAAGAAGTTTATTATAGAAACCCTTGGAGACAAGTTCTGGCCCCAGTCAGGGTGGGGAATTTGGTATTAGGAAACCATTCCAATGTGCAGTTTGTCTTCACCGACTCAAAACAACTTTTGAAACAAAATGACAGTATTGTACGCTCAAGCCTCAACAGAACAAGCGCTTGGACAGCCATCATGTTCTCCTAGACCCTCCCACAACCTCTAGGGGATTAATAGCATATTCAGTGCATTAACCAAGTAGGCATATGACACTGGTCAGCCCAGAGGCACTCGTATGGAGCAGGCGAGAGCCAGAGTACCAGAGAGCCTGCTGGTGGCACATCAGGCTCAGCTGCTTGGTTCAGTGCGGCTAACCAGTGCTCCCAGCATGTTTCTGCACTCACACAGAACATCCCCAACATCTAGACTGAATCTTCATAGAATGTCTTTGCCATGGCATGTGCAACTTTCACCACCTTCTTCTCCTTGGCGTCCGGGCCCATGTTGCTACGGGCTAGTTTAATCCAGTACTGCTCCGTCCTGGACAGATAGTCTGCTTGTTTCTCATCAGCCTGAACAGATGGGTGCTGCTCTTCTCCTAGTACACAACGGAAAGGAGACAGAAAGAGAGGTCACAAGCAGCTAATGAAGGCAAGCTGCTCTCCCATGTGTCAGCCCGGCCGAGACTACTCTTCAGCTAATATGTTTAAATGTAATAGCTTAAAAACCTATCAGTGGCCAAGGAAACTTCCCCGGTGTCCTGAGAATAGTGTACTATTACAACTTTTTTCCTGCTGAAAAAAATCTCAGCTGGCTGCCATCTAACCGCCTTTTCAAAATAAAAGGAAAAAGGGAAAAAAAACCTTCCTTGATCCCAGCTTGAAAAATGTCTCTCATCCTATCTATGCAGAGGTCACACATTGCTGTGACAGTCAACCTCAATTTTGCCATGCTGCACCCCTGAATGGGAAGCAGTGCTTTAATCACAGGGGCAAGCAAATTTCTAATCACAAATAAGGATGCATTTGGATGACTGCTGGTAAGCTACTTAAAGCCTTTGCACAGGATTCTTCTCCTACAGACAATAATGAACAAATTCCTCTTTCACGTGAGGCCTGCCATAGATTGATATTAGTAAAAACACTACCACACTATCCAAATTCTGCTGCCTTTGTATACTGAAAAAAATCACAGTGAGCTCAAGTCACTGTTAAAATAAGCTGGCTTGTGTTGCTAATTCAATGCAGATGGGATTCCCAAATTCTGAAACCATGTTAAATTTAAAGGCAAGCCAATGAGGCCTTCTGGGCTAACAGCCAAACGAGCAGGTACTATACCAAAAACCACTTTATATTAGTAGTAAAAAAAAAAAAAAGTCTTGATCATTACCTTCCTCATCTTCGCTCTCCTCTTCAGAGCTCTCCTCTTCTTCCCCTCCCTCTGCACCTTCCGTATCATCCTCTTCATCTGATTCTGACTCCTCCAACCATTCTTGTGCTTCTGTGATGAGAAAAACAGATAAAAGAAATAAATAACAAACTGTTTCCCACTCCTACACCCAGAACTGTCATGGAGGGATGTTCTCTCTCATTAAACTCCTGGTTTCTGCCACTGACTTCCATCATGGATTCAAAATATTACCTAACTTCAAACAGCCTCAATTTCCTCATCTGTGACGTGGAAGTGGCCAAGGTTCACTCCCCTTTGGGCACAGTGGTGGCAAGTGACTGGTTTGTAGGTTCAATGTAAATCCGCAAGGACTGAAAACAAGTCCAAGCAGTTCAGACCTCATCTTCACTACAGGCTCCTTGGGTGACCACAGCAAATTGCATTATCACTTGTGAAATGGCAGTAACAGCACCTAGGCAGTCTAGAGCCAGGCAGATGGGAATATGAAAAATTTATAAAGGCACTCAGGCATTAAGATCATTAGGAGGGGAGGGCAGAAGGGGGACACACAGACAAACCTACAATAAAGAATCATTTATGGCTTTTCCATTCTGAGTACTGCCAGCTCACTGCACCTATGAACCCCACTGCAACCTGTTTACACCACAGACCTCATTCACAGAGCTATTTTTACAGTGCTTGAAGCAGCTGTGACATGTTTCTTATTTAACTGCCTGCTGCCACTGTGTGCAGAGACAGACTCCCCTAGTCTGACTGTACCAGTCACATGAAGAAAGCTCTGGGGCAAGCACAGCAGCAACCTCCATGGAGCGATCAGAAAGTGCTCTTTCCCTACACACACAGCCGACAGCAGGCTTTGACAGCCCAGTATTGCTTAGTCTACCAAGGCAGAGATTATCACTCAGGAAAGAGGCTATTCCTTGATATTTCGCTAAGATGCTTTGTCAGATCCTGGATCTTCAACTTCCAAGTCCAGAGAGCATTGTGTTTTCTCTCTCCTATTCTGCCCCTTACAGTGAGCCTTCAGGCACAGGCAGGAGGCAGAGAAGATTTTCTAGATCCTGTGCTGGCAGCTGTCCAAGAACTGTTCAGAGATTTGGAATGTCAGCATTTATCACACCTCTGCATTTCCCCTGCACTTTGCTCACTACGCAGTCTCTCCCAAGGCTTCTGTTAGTCTCTGGCTAAGGCCTGCATGCTCTGCGGTACCTGGACCCTCACCGCCCTGGGCAGGAGTGAACTGGCAAGAGCACACATCCCTTTCCTCTGCTGAGTGGACAAGAGCGTGGCACAGCAGGACTTCCCAGGCTATATCCTGCCACCAGGGAACAAACGAAAACCCTGTTTACGTGTCTTGGTTTTCAAAGCAAACAGACCAGAGCTCACACCTACACTTACAGCAAAGCCCTGGACCAGACAGGCTTCTGCAGTGACGGTGACCATAAGATACCATATATGACAGAAAGAAGCTTGGGAGTATCTGTGAAGAAAGCACCACTATTCAATGGCTCATTGTCACCCTTAGAGCAACTTCCCTAGGTTGTTTCTAAAATACAGGACTGCTGGAAGCCATATCCTGGTGGACACTATGTTAGAGGCACACAGAGAGCCCACCACCAGAACTTACTTGGATCCATCTCCACTAAAACTTTCCATTCTTCCATTTTGTGCAGGTCGATGCTGTAGAGGTCACTGAGAGTGAACTGGCGATCGCCCACCTCAAACATTCCCCCATACACATAGAGAACCCCATGCTTCACAGCCAGCATGGCATTCGAACGTGGACATGGTTCCACTTGTTGACCCAAGGCTCCATCTTCTTCCTCCTCCTCCTCCGATTCAGACCTCTCTCTCTCTTCTGCAGGCCCAGAGATGACCTGCTTGATTGTCATGACAGTCCCATCTTCTGCCACCACCTCTTTGACTATCTCCACCGGGCCTTGTGGAAGTTGCTTCTCCATCTCATCTCCTGTCCCCTCTGCCTCAGCTTGTCTGCCACGTCTTCGTTTCCTCTTCTCCGACTTTGGTCCCTGTTAATAGGAGAAGGGAACAACGTGAGACTGGGTGTGACTGTGTGCAGCTAACAACATGTACAGCAGCTAACAATGCTATGGATGCTACTGGGAGGGAGGTGGGAGAATTTAATTATTTTTCACTAGGATTGTAAGTCTCAGGTGATAGGTGCAAGCTCCCACAAAGCATGAACTTCTACCAGCCATAAAACAAAGGGCAGTGAAACCCAGGGAGAACCTGTGGTGGGAAGCTGTTGCCTCTGCTAATGGCAACATGGGCTGGAGAGAAGGAAAACAGCTCTTTTGTTCTGTCTTGCAGGCATGCACACATGCATGCGAGCATGCACACACACGCATGCACTCTCAGTCCACTAGCCTGTGACAGGAGCAAAAGAAAATAACCCACCATTTTGTGAAATCAAAACAATTGCTGGGTGCTAAATTACAGTGCTTTACCAGGAAGCACTCCAGGTCTTCAAAGTACTGTATGAAAGGGCTGGAAAACAGTTGGCTAGGAAGCCAGAAGCAAACACCTGAGTGGATGTTTGCCTGTTATTATGTGATTGACTTCTACTCTTTGAGAACAAAGCCAGAAACAATGGAGGTGGAAAGAAGGAAGTTCAACCAGGTCATGTGCACCTCACTTCCTACTTGAGAGCAGTTCAAACAAAGACAAAGATCTGAGGGTCATATTTCTGAAGTTCTTATGAGCCAAGAGTTAATATTTCATCTCTTCTAGCAGCTCATCTACAAGAGGAAAAGCAGAGAGTTTTCCTGATCCCAGTGCAACACAAGATCTTTTCACAGTAGCTTCTACTTAACTAGCTCACGTCAAGCTTACATATCTGACCTGGAGCTGGCCTCCAGTAAAACACCGTAACTATGTTTTCATGCTGCCTTGCTTCGTTTTGTATTACACAACAGGATGCATGAAGCCTGAGCCTGGGAAGGTGAGGGGGCTTTACCTCCTAAACCATTCGCACTCTGTGCACAACTACCAGGGCTAAGAGGCTTCCTTTCTCCCCAGAAGGGTCAGAGTCCACATCAAATTGTGGGAATGGGACATGGCAGCATAAAGCTAGAGAACACGGTTGGTCTGGAAGCGAAAGTCCACTACAGTTGCACATTCCCACCTTGACGCCTATAGCCTTTTCCCCTCTCCACAATTAGCTGGTCACAGACCAAAGCAGCAACCACACCTGGTGGCTCAGCTTCTGGGATACCCTGAGTTACTGGAGATACAGACTTGCTCCTGGAGAAGCCCACTGCAGGAAAGTTGCACGGGACCCAAAAGGGCCCAGAAAAAGGAGGTGTTTCAGACAACCAAGGGGGATGAACTGAAGACATTTGCATTATATTCAAAACATGACCTTAAGCTGTCCAGGAAACCAGCGGTTTTTCCCCATATCGTAGAAATAAATATCATTGAAGAAGTCCCCTTCAATGCTCTCTTCCTCTTCCTCATCATGCACACCTCCAAACAGAAGGGAGCGGTTATTGGGACTGATCGCCACAGAGAAGCCAGACCTGGGAGTAGGTTTCACTCCAGAGGGGTTGAGCCGACTCCATGCCCACTTGTCTGCTAATGGATAAAAGGAAACATGAGCATCAGCAAAGGGGAAACTTGATCATTTTCAAATCTTCCAGGGCCCTTCAGTTCTCCAGAAATCTTTCCAAGTATCTCAGCAACCCATTTTGGACACTCTCAGAACTGCACAGTGCACATTCAACAATAACATTAATAGAATCACTTGCATTTCCACTTCAACCACTCAGCTAAGCTGCACATCCCTCTACCTGTAGAAACCAGTTGTGTCTTCAATAAAAGCAAATGCAGAGAGCTATCTTCAAGGAGTGCTTTCTGGAGGAAGAGGGGCCTCTTAAAAGGTGTAGGCACCTTCACAGGAAGGTAGAGTTCACAACAGGACTAATTATAGCCTTAGAGTACCAAGGAAAGGTACCCTGGCTACACCAATGGGGCCCACCCCACACCAGTTCCCTCCACAGGTCCCTTCTAGAGAACATCTGATCTGCCAAGTTGCACCATTGCCTTAACATCAAGGATAAGCACAAAACCCATAGTAAGGCGGCCCAATCACACTTAGGAGGAGTACTTAATGGTGGGAGAAGGTTTGTGCCCTCTCTGAAGCCCTCTACTTTTGCTCCAGACCCTTCTACTGTGGATTTAGAGCAAAGCCCTAAAATGCAGGTTGGGAGAAGCATATGCACTGGCTAGGAACTGCACGCTTCTGAAGAACTGTAATTTCAACAAGATAAACTATAAAAAGGACTTAACGCAAGTAGGCTCTGGAATCCAGGCAATATATGTGACCAACCCTCCTTCCCAATTCCCTCTTCAGTACTGTCAGGTCTAAAGACATCAGTCACAATTTTAACATTTTAGAAATTGAGCTCAAAGAAGATTGCCCCATTCCCTGAGCAAAGGACAGACTACAATTCTTTCTTATGGAAAGAGATGGTGGAATTCCTATTTCTGGGGACAATCACACATGGAGAAAGACAAACAAAAAAACCCCGCTGTTGATAATTTCCCTGCATTACCTAACCTCATGAGGTCACTTCCCAGCCTTGTCTATTAGAGTCTAAGAATGACTGATCTCTACCAAACAGAGCTTGTCAGGAACAGGAATTTCCACAGTGTGGGAAATTCTGCAATCCCAAAGATTTTTTGTTGTGAAATAGAATAGCAACAATCAAAATTTCCCAGAGAAGAGGAATTTTAAAACGTTGCTTTGATTTCCTCCCACACAAACACCAAAAACCTTCTAAACACCATTTCCTGTAGTTTTTCTGAAGCTGCCTGAGCAGGCCAGGGCTTCTCACACAGATTTGCAAGGAGCCTGGAAATCCTCCACTCCATCTCAATCTATCCCAGGATCAACAGGGAAGCATCAGCATAGACAATGCTGTGAGCTAGGAGTGATTCTCCAACAAAAAGTACACCCAACCTTCCTCAAGCAGCACTGGAGAAGTTTCTCACAGAAGTTTCTAAACCAGCTCCATTCCCCCAGCTGTTTCACTGTGTCAGAGCCACCATCTACCTCAGCTCTAAAATCAAGTCCCCTGGAGCTGAAAACCATGACTCTCCCTACAGGCTTCAGCTAACCAGCAAGCTTTGCTCAGCAAGGGAGACCCAGCCTCAATCTTTTCAGGACAGCAAAATGCACAGGGAGAAGGGGACAGAACAGTTTTGAGGTCTACAGTCTACTGCAGACAAAAGCACCTTTTTCCCTCGTTTCCTTTTACAGAGCACAGTGGTGAACACACCTTCTGCCTGCATACGTGATGGGGAAAGGCCTGTCTTCCTTCTCTAGTACACATAACCAAAAAGGAAGACAAAATTCCTCTATTATCCCTCTGCAACTGCCTTTTTCATCACCCTAGCTCCCCTTTCTAATTTAGAGTCATGGTGCGCAAATGCACTTAACTACTCCTGGGAAAGAAGAAATATTTAAATCAATTCATGTGCTATGCTTAGCCCCAAAGCAAACTCCAGGACATAGTGCTTTTCACTACTAGGGAAGACTTGTTCTAGGTTTTGGGTTTTTTGGGCTGTTAACCAAAGCAGAGAGGGAACTTGTATTCACAGTCCTGCAGCATCACCTCCAGCGCAGCCCTCCTAGCTCCGATGCTGGTAGCCTACCTTCCTCCTTGCCTGAGCCTTCAGTCTTCAGCAGGAACATATCTGTATGCAGCGTGCCCTTGTCAACATCTTTCTTAATTCTCTGCGGAGAAGGCAAAGACAGGGATGCTCAGTGAAACAGCTTCAGTGGATCAAAATGCAGGGGGGGCCAGGCCCTTCAGGGCTTGGGAAGTCACCCACATCGGGATGGTGGTATGTACCATTCTTAACTCACCACCCCACGGATTAGCCCAATCACAGCCTGAATCTGTACATTCCCATGATGAAAAAGCCAGCACAGTAACTGCCTCCCGGGGAAAAGGAGAAAGCACACAGATCGCCACGCTGCTGCTCTGGAGCATCAGGCAGCTCTCAATCGCAGCGTTCGAACCAGGGATACATCCTGTGCTGAGCAGTACAGGAGTTACTGAGCAACCCAAATGCCCCAGGAGGGAAGGGAACAAGCCAGAACGGACAGTTGGAGGCTGCTGTCTCATGACCTTCAAGCACGCCTGGCTCAGCCCCATCCTACAAGAGAGCAGTGGGAAACGCGTAACAAACCATAATTAACTTCTGCCCGTGACACTCCAGAGCCTCCCTCCACTCAGTGCTTGTTGGGGTGCGACACATACCATGGGACTCGGAGCCATACGAAAACTGCAGGATGCAGTTTAAGGGCAGGAATTTTGGCATCCAGGGAAGAGAAGAAAATTGTCACAGGGGAAAAACTGATTTTTTTTTTAGGGAAGGAAGGAAGGACAGGTAGCACCAAGGAAACAGGAGACCCAAGTTTCTGCCTTTTGCTGTGCCACAGAGCGTATCAGGTGCTCCCAAAGGAGACATGCAACATCTGTGCCTTGACTCCTCTACCTGTGATTAGAGCAGATACCTGCTCCACAAAAGTGGCCCATGACAACTTCCCATAGGGCTTGCGAGGCCCTCTGGGATTCTGCCCTCAAACGCCGAGCAGAAGCTCAGAGCGTCTGTGCGGTATCACTTGCAGGGCCCAAGCTTAATTACAGATCTCTTGCAAGGCCCAAGCTTAATTACAGATCTGTGCTTAGCACACACTTTCAGCCCCTGCCACCTCCCCATTTCCATCCCACTACAAGAGCAGAGGTGACAGTGCTCCCTCTCGACACCACAGCCTGTCTTTTAGCATTCAAGGTCCCAAGAAGCCTTAAGCAGTAGCTTTCTCTGCTGAACAGAAACAGAACAGAAGCCCCATTTCCACCCCTACTACAGGCAACAGCAAGACACCAGCAAGGGCAGGATCAAGCCTCAGCTGAGCTAATTAAATGCATCATTTTAAACGCGATTTTCCTCTGCTCCTTTCACTGTAAGCCCCTGTACTCCAGTGCTCATAGCAACATGCAGCATATGAAAGCAGCACTATGCAACACCACCGTAGGAGGTCTTTTAATAATGTCATTATCCACCCATCCTTCATGCAGAGCTCCTACTTCCGCGTATTTCCCATCCTCCTGGGGGCAATGGCATTGCGATGCTGTGTAACAGCAGCCAGGACGCAGGCAGTGGATCCCAGCAGAAGCTGGGGGCAAGACCAGCGTGCAGGAAGGAGCAGGGCTCCAGCACGCCTGGGAGCACCCCACCACAGTGACGGCCTGGTCCTGCTGCACAGCCGTACCCAACCCAGCACCTTGCAGCTGACAGGTTCTGCTGCTGCAGGTTGTGCTGCATTGTGCTGTTATTGCAGGGCCCAATATTCAACTCTTAGGAAAGAGAAAGGCGGAGAGGAAAGGGAAATAAAATGCTTTGGGGGCATGGCACAACAAGGCTGTAACCTGGATGATGCTGAAAAGGCCCAGGGAAAGCTGGCAATGAAGCACTGGAGGAAAGAGGAGAACTCTGCTCTCAGTGCAGCAGAAGGGAAGCTTTTGCTTACTCAAGGATTGGGGTCTGCCCTTAGGGCTGTGTTGGGGAATTTTTTGTTTGTCTTCTTGCTCCCCACATGCACCTGTGCCTCCCCGTTATCACACCAAAGACATACGCTCTGCAAGACACGATGTCTATGATGGAGAAATCCCCTTCCATGCTACCACTTCAGAGAGGACAACAACTGCATTATTCTACCTACGGTCCCTGAGCAACCGAACCTCAGGCACACCAGGGACAGCAGACCCGCAGGAACAAACATCAGTGACAGTCTTATCTTCTGAAGAAGGGGATATACCATGATGACTCCTTCAGCCACTGCCAGCTTTCCAGCAGATGAAAAACAAGCAAGACAAGTTTCTGCACTGGTGAGAGGTTCTGAGGCACAGCTCGAGGACCTCTGGTGTTGGAGACGTCACAGCCTGAGGGCCAGGAGCTCCCTGCTTTGAACAGATCCCTGGGAGAGGGTCGCCAGGACAAGAAGGGAAAGAAACACTGCCATCAAGGAAAGGTGCTCTAGGTACCATGTACACCAGTTACATACGCTGGTGGTGCATGTATACTGGCATCCATAGCAGCAGCCTACAAGTTCAAGGGACTGTGAGTCACCTTACAGAGCAAGTAACACATTCTGGCAATGTCAGGCCTTGCTGTCCCTGTCACACATCCAGAGTAGCAGAAGTCACCAGCAAGCTGCAAGCTGGGCATGACTGAGCTACAGCAGCCTTTTTAGTCGGTCCCTCACCTCAAAGACCCTTTCAAGTCCCACCCAAGTAAACGGCTGTCAGGGATGGATGCAGAGAAGAGAGGGAGGGAGGGAAGGGCAGGGGGCTTTGCACCTCCTTTATAGCTTTGAAGGCACCTCAGTGATGGCAAAGTGCCTGCCTGCTCACCATACAGCAAATGATGTTTGCTTCCTCCCCCGTCCCAGGTGGGTTCCTGCTTGTCCTTAGACGCTAGATCCAGCACATATACATACGTATAGAGGACACACAGGGTGAAGGTGCAGAAGCACAACTGTCAAGCACAGCAAGATGAGCACTGTGTGCATGAAGGGGGAGGAAATAACATATACCGAGAGCGCTGCCGGCTTCAGTATGATACAAGCTGTGAGAAATAACTGCATTATTTTTCTCCTGAAAACCACACAGCTCCCTGTAGTAAATACACTGCATATGCAACATGACAAAGCTTCTTGGGCTGAGAAAACCCCGATGAGGTGGAGTGGGAGTTAGTTATTTGTTGTTGAAGAGATGCTTGTTTTCTCCAGCTCACTCTGGCTCAAAAGCAGACACTCCGCCAGCAAGCAGTGCACTGCTGCTGGAGAGCAGAGAGCAATCCTCCCGCACCCAGCACACCTAGCTGCCCCAAGCAAATCGCTCCATCCATCGCGAGGGGCTCCCGTTCCCCACCCATCCTTCTTGCCTTGAGGTTCCAGATGTTTGCTTTCAAGCTGAAAACTCGCTTGGACATCCACAGTCTATGGTTTGCACATACAGGTGAATTAGCAAGTTAGAGGAGTTTTGCAGATATTAACTAAAAAACTCTAGCCCCAGTGACAGAGAGCAACAGACATGTTTTATCACTTTTCAAATGGCAAGGAAACCGAGGCATGGGGAGGAACGGGACTGCCATGATTCCCCACTTATAACTGCTAAGCATGCTTTAAAAAAAAAAAAAAAAAAAAAAAAAAAAAAAAAAAAAAGAGAGAGAGAGAGATCAACAATGGCCAAATATATCAAATTAACAGAAGCTCTTGGCAGGTAGAATTGCAGAGCAAACCTTTCCTGCACGACCCTGCAATTCAGGCAAAAACTACAGCCCTGCCACAAGCAATTTTCTAGCAAAATCTCCTTCAGTGTTGGAAAACTCGCTGCTAAGAAATACATGCTAGCTTACTTTGGCATCCAAAAGCCTCATACACATGTAGTGCTGGCCCTCCCCTGCCTTGCAGCCTGCGTCCACCTGCAAGGTAGAGCAGCGTCAGCCTCCAACAGCTCCCCGCTGCATTCGGCGCTCCAGTCAGGCGCAGCGCGCTCACGTTGCCTAGCAATGGAGAGGTCTCATTGCTTCATACAGCCGAAAATGCAGCTTGCTGCAGCGAGCCCCATCCCCAGCATGAGTAATGGGCGAGGACATGTTTAAGATCAGCAGGAGAGCAAGTCTGAGCTCCCCGCAGGCTCCTGCGGGACATTTAGGCAGAGCCAACAACATCCCCTTCTGCAGAGGACAGCAGAAGTTACCGTTATCATTTCTAGGCTGAACATGAAACGGATGAACACAGGGACACACACACTTTAAAATATCTGGCATGTTATTGTTTAGTTGTGCACCAACATCTCATGTTAGTCACACTCCGGATTGTAAAGCTCAGATTTACTTTTTCACCATTTACACCCTGGCTGCTCACCACCCGAATTTCTCCATCCTAAGTCAGCAAGGTCTAGCGGCTGGCGCAGGCAAATGCACGTCCGGGTACCAGGGCTCTTGCCCTGGCTCTGTCCAGACTCCTGGAGGGCCTTAGACAAGTCACTTGATCCCTTCTGCCTCCATTCAGCCACGAAAGAGGCTCTGTCAATTCAGGCTTCCCTTAGGATTACAAAAGCAACTCAGCTGCGCCCTTGGACTGAAACAACCATCTTCAGGTCAGATGCAGGGGAATTTAGCAACATGGACTAACAGACATTACTGAATGTGACCCTCCACACTCAGTTCTGCATGCGATTGCCGCAAACCAAAGCACAGACAAAGCCTCCTCCCTCTCTCCTGCCTTCCCAGCTCACAGTGCCTGCTGATTAGACTGAAGACAGGAAGATGGATCACTTGACCAGGAAACATCTCTGGCTGCAAGCCGATATTGCTGCTCAGGCTTTATGGAGCGCTAGCAGCCAGCCTGGTACAAAGATGCCTAGAATCCCACCCATAACGATGAATCTCCTGGGCTTACATCTCCTTTTCCCCTAGACAGCGTGCACTATACCACAGGGCACAGCTATTCGGGTACTGTACTTCAAAGCCTATCTACAAAGGCTAAGGAGACCACAGGATGTAACGCAACAGAACAGCCCATTGCAGGAAAGCAGTCCTGCCACTCCTCCCGCAACGTGATGGCCACATCATGCCCCGATACTAACACAGAGCAGCAATTATGCTTTCCACCCTTCTTCTCTCCAGACCAATTCACGCCACATGCACTCAGTGCATGCCAGCACGGATCAGGTCTGGCTTCAGGAGGCCTCCATGCAAATCTGCACCCTTTTTACAGCACATGCAACTTAGTGTTGCCTCTCATTGCAAGAGAAGTCTCCACATGACGTGCTGAATGGTGCTTTGCTTGGACACCTGCCTGGTTACATATGGTAGAGCCCAAAGATGTCTCCATTAGAGAGGCAGATGAGTGTTAAGACAAGGAGCAGGTCTTTCACTGCACCTGCCCAACTCCATTTTTGTTTCCCTCTACCTTCTACCTGTTATTTCTCCCTAGAGTACCCCACCAATGCCTCTGTGGGCTGTACACAAGTTTATAAACTAAAAAGCTCAGCTCCATAATCACCCATAAGCAGAGAGACAAAGAGAATTAAATAACCACACATTAATGAAACTGTACTTTTCCTAGAGGACCTAAATCTTGCTGAATGAATTTTCAGGACCATACTAACAATTTGTCACCGATGCATCTCAAGCAAGCTGCACAGAAAATTCTGTCCAGTGCTTTGGTCAGTGTGCAGCTGAGATGCACCACTCCTGCCTGAAAATGCACTTGTGCTGCAAAGCCTTGGCTGGGAACGGCACATCGGAAAGTAGCAGACTCAGCTCTCCACAGTACAAAGGGAGTAAATTCATAACTGCCAAAACATCAGGCCTGGGCCTGAGAGTCCAGAACGGGAGTGGCTATTTTCATCTAAAAGCTGTTTGGAGCTGGAGAGGAACTGCACCCAGCTCTCAGCCTTGCTCTGTGCGCTGCAGAAAGGCTGAGGGCTTGTTTGTCACAGCAAAAGGCTGAGGGCACTCTTGCATTCTCCTGTCCCTTCTACTTCTATTACCTCAAAGCAACCCAGAGCAGTGCAGAAGAGCGCACCTTGCTTAAGCGGAATAGAACCAACTGCAAACATGCACCAGCTTTTATATTTCCACAGGCCACAGTGTGCACCTGAAAGCCAGGTGCTTTCTGCAGCATGAGACATCCACATCTAGCATGCAGCCTTCTCCTATTCTCAGGAGCGAGGGAGCAGGACAGAGTGAGGAGCAGGACAAAGCCCATTCAGGTAGAAAATCCTCTGTATTGTTGCTGCTGTTTAAGCAAATGTACATCTGAGGAGCAGAGCCCTCAGCGCAGGCCGTGAGGAGGCACAAATGCTTCTAAATATATAGACAATCTTCTCTCTCCTTTCCCTCCTTTTCTTCTTTGTTCATTTATTCAGATCAGAAGAACAACGCGTCCTCCTCCCCCAGTGACACGCTGCTGGAAGCAATGCCTCTCCACTGAGACAGTAGCAGCAGGATCTGGGTCTTCTGTCTGCATTCGCAACATTAAAAGCTTTTGCAGGAGCCTTTTGCTCAATGAAATATTTACTTCCTCCCTCCCAGCATGGAGACAGGGATACTTGGTCAATGAGGACATATGGTCTAAAGGGCTATCCAGTATAAATTACCATGACTAAAAAAGCAAGAAGCAGAGCAGAGGAAGCCTGGTGCTCATCAAAAGTCATCTTCCGCTTATTGAGTTTGCTAACCGGTGCTGCTTCCTTAACCCTTTCAGTGATGCAAGAAAATGCAAGATTTCTGGCAACTGCTGCTTTTAAGCTGCAAGTGCTGGAATGTGGCCCAGTAATTTCTGAGAATGCTTTAAGCTGGCAATAACCATCACTGTTGTCATCACAGTTGCTCATTCCTGCCTCCATGATGTCACCTCCTTATGTCAGACTAGATTAGCAGGGAAATTATTTCTTTTAACCCATTTTAAACCAATATTCATTTTAACCATTGAATTTTAATTCATTTAACCAAGATCAGCTCCTCAATCACCACACAATTGCATGAACATTTGGGTCAGCACAAAGGGATAATCAGAGGGCAAGATGCCTCTTCTGGTAGTAATACGGGCTCGCAGCAGCCTGAGCCCTCCCGCGCAGGAACAATCCAAGGGCACAGTTCTGCAGTCGCTTCAAGCTGGCGCATCCACAGGCTAGTGTGGAAAGGGCACTTCGGTTACCATTGTTTTCTGGACATCTGGCAGCTGCCTGACACGCAGAAACTATTACATTGTCAGTCAGAGCAGCAGGCAGTTATGTGATGAGATCGTCAGACCCTGCACTGGAGACAAGGTTTGCATAACCGGGCACATGGAAGTAGCAGAGCAGAGATTTCAATTTTACTTTCCCAAACTCTAAGCACTTTGGCCTCTCCGAGCAGCCAAAACACAGGACCCCACAACCAGCACAGGTCAAGACCATCCCCTTTAGTTTTTCTTCACATCAACTGTTCTGTTTGGCATCCAGGAAAGACCACATTAGCTTACCACCCACCTGCTTGGAGTAGCCCCCGTAGATGATTACGCTGCCCTCAGGAGTGGTAGCCATTTGACATCCAGATCTTGGAGCAGGCCCAATCCCAGAAGGAGCCAGCTTGCTCCAAGTGAAGGAATCCAGGTTGAAGGCGTACACATCGTTGTAATAGATGTAATCTCTAGGGAGAGCAAATTGGCACACCACGGCTTTTTACAATGGCTGCCATTTAGGACAGGATAAAACATCACTTCAGGAACAGCACCAGGAAATGGTGCAACACTATTGAACTCCTTGCATTGATGGCCTTTCTGCCTCTGTAGCCATAGCAATGTGCAGTCTAAGCTTTGCTGGGGTGAAGGTTACCATTGTGGTACAACAATATGCATTTGACAAAGCTGCTTTAAAACATTTTTTTTTTTTAATCTATGTTATTCCTTACTACAACAGAAGTTTCACCAACTCTCTCCAGGAAACACAGTTCCAGGCAATTTAAACCAGAACACAAAAGATCAAAATAGATTAGGGCTATGTCTGTCTAAGGAAAAAAAAAACAAAAAAACAAAAAACCCACACCCATGCTCTCTTTCAATTAGCCAACTTACATACAGAAAGCTCTGCACAGGCTAAACTCCAAGTACACAGCCAGCTCTAGGGCAGGCTTTGAAACCTGTACTGTGCTCCCAGGGACTGCAGTTATGCTGCCTAGCACCTCTGAGAAAACACGTAGCTCAGCCCTGCTCCAGCTCCCAGGACAGTGTAGCTGTGACCTCCCATGGTACCTAACTGCCTATCGGGAGAGACGCTTCTAAGAAGAGAAGGCTCTTGGACAAGACTCAGAGGCCAAAATTGATGTCCTGCGCTTTAGCTATGAGGATGAGGAACTGCTTCAGTCATCAGCTAAGTGGCACAATGGTTTCTTGAACACTTGAAGACTTTAAATCAAGATCACTTCTCTTCCTAAAATAAAACTCTAGTTCAGCTCCAGTACTGCTCAGGATAACCCTTGCATTAAAACCCAGCTTTCTGTTACCAGTGAAATTCTATTGTCTTCGTTACAGAGGATTCAGTACCCCCAACCGTCCCACAGTAACCCACCTTGCGCTCTCATGGAAACCTCCAAAGACAATCAGCTGTCTTTTGCAAGCAACCATTCGGTGTCCGCTTCTTCCGGAGGGTCCTCCTGATGCCCTGAAAGGCAAAGCGATTCCGCTCATCAACAAGGTTCCCCTTCCTGTTAGCGTGCTAGTCCATTTTTATTTAAGTCATGGGCTGCTAGGCTGGTTGAGTTCAGCTTCTGTTCTTCTGGCACAGAAAGCCATAAGGAACTTTTTTTTGCCTTAATACGTATGTATGCTTTCCTCCAGAACGGTACGTGTGCTCTTCCTGTATTGCTTGGTATTTACAACACAGGGATTTTGCAGTAACAGTTTTATTCCTAGTGATAAGCCATCTAGCCTCTAACAGTACCCAAAGTCTTGAAGTCTTTTCTGCTATGACTCAGGAGCTAGTTTTTCAGGAGAGTTTAACGAATAGCAGTTAACTCCCACAACTACAAGAAAGGCACTCCAGACAGAGATGCCTTCTCTAAGTAGCAAGTAAGAGCCAGAGACTAGCTCTGACATTCACTCCTCTTCAGTGTCTTAGGAAATCACCTTCCATGCTGTCTTAACTTACCCCTCTGCAGGTAGGATATAACATCAAACTAATGAGAATACTCTGTAAATCACTTAGATTTCCTCAAGAACATAGGCACTGCAACAGAACAAGTCACCACTATTATCTTACATATTAAAGAAGCAGATATGTATCACTGTTCTGCTCTTGTCAAGCCTTCCTGACCTTTCAATTAAAAGTGCCACTTCCATTTCCAGGAACAAGCCACAGTGCCCCAACTGTCACATGCAAAAGCTTCAGGCAAAGCCAGGCAGCCTGCAATGACATTCCTGACAGGCAATAAAGATCCACCTTCCCTTATGTTCACCCACAGTCAGAGCATCAAATTGGAGACAGCAAAAAAAACCTCAAGAACTCTTGAAACAGAGGTGACTTCAGGCCTGGCACAGCCCCCACAAAAAAACAGGGTTTTTCCTTTGCTTGTTCTTTGGCACCCTGGATTAATCTATCACATTTTCACTCTCACTGAGGAGTCTACCAAAGTGCACAGTTAGCACCACTGAACTCAGCAAGACTTCTCAAAGAGGCAGTGTTAACATGCTCTAAGTGCCTGCAGAATCAGGGCCGAAATAAATAAGAAACCTGCTCACAGCTGAAAACAGCAAAACCTAAACCCACAACCCTACTGCTACACTTTAACTGGCAGCAGGTAGCTGTAAAGAGCAGTGATAGATTTCTGTGGAGAGAGAAAATGAGGGCCCTCGTTCACCATCAAAAATGACCAATCTCACACCAGTCATAATGAAGAACTCCAAGCAGAACAGCAGCATTTGGATAACACTGAATTAATACTGATTGCCTGGACTCTTTATTCTAACAGCGAGTACAGTCTTCTAGGCATTTAGCGGATCTTTAAGAAGTACCCTGCAGAACAGCACCTCTAGTATTAATTTCATCAAGATCTGAAATCATGATTTTCTTTTCTGTAATAAAGCTTCCACATTATTATTCCAGAGGATGGAACTTTTTTTGGTTAAGGGGGGGATTAAAGATCAATGTTTACAATAAAATCCTGCTCTCAGAGAATTTCTTCTTCTTGTTTTTCCACCAGGCTTTCTCCAAATCAAAAATCAGTTCTGAATAATAAAAAGTTTATTCATTGACACATGTGTTTTAATAAACAAGCTCCCAGAAGTGAACAATTAACTGTATGTCACAAAAACATCCACTATGGGGCCTCATCCAAATTCAGAGAAGTTTTACTGGCACCATCTCCAATTGCTCTCAATTACAAGGCTGTTCTCCCCTTTCCTTAGGGTAGCAGTATAAGCTACAAGACCAGATGCCGAAACATGGTTCCAGGAGGTATCATCCCAGCTATCCTTCGCTTCAGCATTAAACATTGTATAGGAATCAGGTCTAAATGACAGTTTATAGCCTTTGACATAAAGAGATGCCCTCCTCAATTTGCAAAAAACACTGTTAGAAAGTATTTTTACATAGAGGTATATGTAAAGCTGAGGTCCTTCTTCCCCTCTCTCCAAACACAGCACTGTAAAAATTAATGACATAGTCCAGCAGGGCTGCAAGTAACATGCAACTGTGCTGCCACTCCAGAAGGCACTTGCTGCAAGCTCAAAGCCTTGTTTCCCAAATGCAGACTGCCTCCCTTTACCTGCATCACTGCTCAGGGTCCAAAACAAACATTTTGGAAATAGTTTCACAGACTTTATGATTAATACACTACTTCATGGGGTTGACACCAGAAAGCAGACATGTGGGAGGGAGCTGTAAATTCTCCAGACTTTTTTTAAAAATAGATTAAAAGATAAGTCTGGATAAGGACTGGCTCTGCACATGTACGGCATAAGTCTGATCAGAACTGTTCCATAAGGAATTGACTGATGCTCGAGGAGTTACTCTGGGGCTTATAGTAGCATAACAGATCTGAATTCAGCCCCCAGATTCAAGGTTTAATGACTTACATGTCACAGAGGGTGCACAATGCATAAGTTAGTTACTTTCTCATTCACTCCTTCATCCAGAGGCTGCTCTGATGAATCTTGGTACCTTTCCTTAACAACAAAAATGATGATGTATAACCCATCAAAGAGGCTTTTCAGGACAAAGCACTTTTATCCTCCAGCACACAAGGAAGCTGAAGCCCAGGACTTTAACATTTAAAGTCTTACACTTGCAAATGCAAACACAAATGTTCTGTTCATTGGCATGCACAGATACTGTACCCTTGTGTCTGTATACTCAATTATGAGGCACAGAAGTGGCAGGTACCTTGCACATCCAACATACAACTTGAACACACAACTGCCATAGTAGCACACATCCCCAAAATCAAATTCTTTGCATATGTCAATCAGCTGTTACATATTTGGATCCTGATTTACCAAAGAACAAACTTACAAGAGTCACTCCTGGTCTGGCAGAGGAAATGCACTCAATGAGACACCAAAATATCCTTCCTCTCTTTAAGCATCTTTCTACCTTTTTTGCAGAACCTGATCTTTCTGGTGACAAATAGGACACGAGCAAGAGGAGCCATCAGTCAGAAACAAACCTACGCTGAAAAGCATCCTGCACCGCAGTGACTGCTCCAGTTCACTCTGTAAACAGCGTTAAACATACGCTTGTGAAATGCTACTCTGCAATATTTATAGCACCACATCTCACAAAATTGTTAAGAGAAGTATCATAGCACTCATTAGCATCCCAGTACTAAAGGGAAGGGAGCCATAGAAGTTTGTAGGCAAGACAAATCTACATAGAGGAGGGATCTGCCAGGCTCCCAAGCACAACCCCAGTGCGTAACACTCCCTGTCTCTCTTCAAGGCAGTGCAGTGGGCCACACAGAGCTGACAGGGAATGTTCTCCCTAGGAAAGAAAGAGGGAATTAGGTTAAAATATTACTTAGCTCTAAGGCAAGGTGACAAACAGTTCATGCACTGAGGCAACCTCGTGCATCACACAAATGGGATGGCTGTTCCAGTAAGTCTGCAAAGCCAGTTCCTGGGATGTTTTCTAATGGGCTGGGATTTGTTGAATTCGGCCTGTCTTTGTGCATGCAAAATGCAAGCAAGTACAGCTATATGTATTTTATTATTATATTATAATTTTTAAATCTGTCAAGTAGACAGTCATGTTCAGCAATGACTGGCACCAGGAGATCATGGAGGTTCATTTCCCCATCAGCCTTTGCAGACACAGCACAGGACTGTTCATAGTTTTCTCTTCAAGCACTTTACAGTCAAGACTCTTATGGCACCATAATGACCTGTCGCATGAGCTGTAGGCCAGGAAGGACAGCTTAGTTGTTTGAAATCTAAGCTCTAGCACTGGAGTAATCAGATTTCCTAGAAGTGCAAGTTCAGATCATAGCAGGGTCATCTTAGCTGTTCACCACACAGACCAATACGCTCAAACCTGAATTACTGGGCGCATGTCACCTCAGGGAGACTAGAGAAACAGAAACCTTGTTTCTACATCCAGGCATCTCTCAAAAGAGTAATTATGCTGTTACTGTATCGTATGCACTAAAATGACATCTCCCAAAACAAACTGAGTTTACTCAATACCAGTCTGTACCCCAAATATATAACCAGGCCTTTATACAGGTAACACTGTGACCACACTGGACACAAGTGGAATTATTGCTTTGACCATGCCTTATAGCTGCCCACTGTCACCAATCATCCCAAAAGGTTAATGGCAATCAAACATAATCAGATGCTTAATTTCAGACAGACATGAGAAACCTATGTGGAAAAATGACAGGCAGCAATGGGGGCCTCGGTAAGGAAAGCAAAGTATTGACGGAAGGGAAACGCAACATGCGTTACGATCATAGTTTTAAAAGAAGTATAATAAAATCCCTCGTACAACTCAATCATTTCTGCCCTTTCCTCTTCCCCCTCCCCAGCAGACTGTAATCAAGATGCCATATGGAAAAGGAAAGAGGCAGCAGAAACTTGATTTTCACACTCAGTCAGGTTAGCATTAAAACAAAGACATCCCCTCCCAACCTCCTCCGCCAGATGCCTCATTAATGCAGCTCTTGGAGCTCTGCCTGAAGATGGGGAGGAGATGCACTCTGTTTTATTCAAACACTGGAACCAGGACACTAGCATTATAAAAATTCCAGGAGGGCCAAAAGACAGACATCCATCCAACACCATCAGGAATGCCTCAGGTGGAGCTGATCCTCCATGGGGCTGGGAGTGAAGAAAAAGAAAGATCATCTCTCCAGGGCCCTTCCACCCACATCATTTGTGATGATGACTTAGGAAATGTCCATCCATTTATCTATTAAGAGACAATGAACTATCAATGTCTCCAAATGCATCCTTTCACTGTGGCACAGCTACCAAGGTGATGTGTGACGATCATTGCCAGGGCACAGAGGGTATCTCTGAGTAGCTGGGAGAGCTTGATACATAGAATTTGCTTCTGCTTATCATGGGATCTAGGAGCTCACCTTGCCAATCTGGCTCCCTCCTTACTATCCATAACAATCTGTCACAACCTTGAAACAAGCTCTCTTGCCATGGTTTAGTCTGCTTGGGGCCTGGGACCGATAAGTGTGTCCTGCAATTTGCAGCACTTGCTAACTGTGCTCGGCACCCGGGGAGGGAGCACGTGCTCTCGCAGAGCAAGTTGCACCCAGGGTCCCCCAGGCTGCCCTCCCATATGGGATAAGACACAGGCCGATCAGAGTCTTATAACTACCTGATATCCTCTTCCCAGGCATGTCAGGCACTGCAGTATTTGTTTGGGTAGTGGAAAACCCTAAATCAGCTCTACAGCAAAGCATCTGCAAACCCACAAGAGAACAATTGGCGCCATCAGTGGTGGAACTAACAAAGCTTCATCTGGATCCTCCAATGGCTCACAAAGAACAATCTCCCGCCCTCGCTTTCCCTGCAGCTGGGTATTAACACAGCTCTCTGGTAAGGATTTTCTGGTATCTAATAAAGAGTTTGGTAAAGCATCAACCCTTTCTTTCAGCAGGGACTCTATGGGAATCATTGCTTCCTCTCCCCCCGGCCCTCCTGCCTGCTTTCATGAAACTGGTAGGGACATAACATCCAAATTCTGCCCCCTTTATTTGGATAAGATTGAGCAAGGAATTCAGCAGTTATTTTGGGGGAGCTGGGAGGGGTACAGTCACAGTCATTACGTCAGCTTCTGCCTAACAACAATAGGCAGAGCAGCCTGCACAGTGACAGGTCTTTTTAATCCTTGTACCTCTTAAAGAGCCCTTCATCATTTTGGATAGCTTCTCTCATCCCCACTTCCCAAAGTCAAGCAGGGCTCACTGGAGTAAAGCTGGCTTCCTGTACCATGACAAATTACAGCTGTTATTAGATTAACACTGCCAGGTCTGGAGCCAAAAAAAAAAACCACACACTGATGGACAGGAACCAGACACCTAGGAATTAAACAGTCTTCCCTCAGCCTCCCAGAGGTACTGAAAAGGACAGTCCATGGGATCCTGGTAGAAAGGTCAGCTGCCAGGATCCTGTGCTGTGAAACATCCTTTTAACCCAGCCCGTTTTGAACTCATAGGGTTTTTTGCACACTGGTTCTTGCAGTCTGTATATGCCCCCCACAACCTTCATGCTGGCGTCTCTTCAGTGCTACATTAATATCAGCAAAATTAAACCTCCAAATCCCCCCTTGTCAGGCAAGAGGGGGAAAAGGCAGACAAGCTCCATGACTCAGTGTGTGGCCTCAGGCACGTACCAAGGCAGAGCCAGGGTGTCCATCTCTGCATAGCTCACTCCTAAATCACCCTCTCAATTACTGTGCCAAGACAGACAGGTCCAGACCACAGGCACCCACACTTTGTATGCAGGGCAAAAGGCAATTGGCCCAGGCAGATTTAGGGCTCCCCACCTGAAGCACAGTCTAGAGTTCATGCCCAGGAGCTTGGCAGGGTGAGCTGCTGATGAGCAAGTGTTGCTCAAAAGCTGCTGCTTTCCCCAGTGTACTGCCAGCTTGAGGGCAACCTGCACTGGAGTTCCAGCCCACCCACAGCTGTCCTCTGCCCAATCCGGCAGCCAAGACAATCCCAAGGTCCTAGAGAAGGTCTATGGCAGAGTTGGAATCAAAGCCACATCTCCTGCCTCTCAGTCTACCAGCTGACTAACCAGATCTCTTTTCCTCTCATGCAAATATAAGTCTGAGTAGCAAAGCCTAGAAGACAAAGGTTAAGGAAATATTAGCAGAGGACTTTGGGCCAGACCCACAGAAGACTTCCAGGCTCCTTAATTCTTGTCAAAAATCAACAGGACTTTTAGCACCTAATTTCCTTGCTGGATCTAATTTATTTGCTTGTTCATCCCAAGGAATCTTAAGGCAGCAAACGCCAGTTACCAGGAGTGAACCTGGCTCTGTGGATAGATACTTAAAGCTGTTTTCTCAAGCAATGGTAAAATTGGCTGAGATCCTTCAAGTTCTTGTACAGCCCAGCCACGAGCCCAGACAGATGGAGCAACACGTAAGGGGTTTTTTGAAGTTGCACATCTACACTTGCCCTGGCTGGGGCAGAGATTGCCTTTCTCGACTCTTTTCTTCAATTAGACAACAGCCAAGCACACCCATACTCCAAAAATCATTTATTAAACAAAACAGCTTTGGCCTCGTAGACTCAGGACATGTCTCATTTCCACTTATTCCCGGAGGCTGTCCTCTCTACCACTGCTAGCATGGGCATCTCTGAGCTCAAGGGAGGGATGGGCAGACAGCTGGGAAATCACAGGACCATACAAGGAACCAAACTCAGGCCATACCAGCACAGTTCCTCGTGAGGTCAACATCGTTCAGTTCAGAACACACCACTTACTTGATCTGCTCCCAAGTCTTGGTAGCCAAATGCAGGACCCAGAGATCCTTGTAATGGTAAAACTGCTCCCCGTTGGGAGATGCAAACTCCCCGCCAAACACCCACAGCTGCCCGCCGCCTGCGGGCACCACCGCTGCCTGCCAGGACAAGAACGAAGAGCTGGATCAGAGGAGAGTTCAGAAAACAGAGACAGAAGAACTTTATCAGTCAAATGTGCAGCTGCCTCCGAATTCCAGAGAGCAGACAAGTGGCAGCGGCTGCTGCTGCATCGCTTGGCAACGGCAGCTCTCCGAGGCTGGGGGAAGGGGAATTTTAAATGTAAAGTTACTCATTGTTTGGCGCACCTTCCCTACAGCAAAGGAAAATCAGCCAAGGAGCTGGGCTCTTCCCAGCATCTTGAGTTCCAAGAGGAATGCAGCATTTGCTGGGAAGCATCTTGGGATTTACTTTAATAACAGTACTTCAAATCTCTCTTCGGCAAAAGGGGAAGCTCTCCACAGCTAAGGTTTGGGAACAGTTCACCCATCCTTTAGTCATGTAAACAGCATCCTGCAGATGACATGCTGGTGGCTGAGGAACTCCAAGCCACATGCAGAAAAGGGGCATTTCCTGCCTCTAAAACACAGGTAACCACCACAGGGCAGGCACAGTAACCAGTGGAGGGGAATTATTTGGAAAAGGACATTGGCAGTATACAACTACCCTTTATATATTTGTATATATACTTTGTAGATTATAAAATAATAACTGGTACAGAAACCAAGCTGTAGCACAAGTTAAAACCTGAACCTTCCCAAGGCCTGAAAAGCATTGCTTCTGCCTTTGAATAAATAAAACCAAACACAGAAGGAAACATGCACCATTTGGACAAGAGGAGACTGTCAATGCTTTGTCCAAGGCAAGTATTAGAGAGTGTTAAAAGGATTTATTTTATCATTTTTGCAAGGAGCAGCACCAAAATACCCTGCTGGTACAGGAGTTGACAGTTAAGAGGCAGGGAGAGAAAAGCAAGACTCCATTCAACTGAAGTTATCTGCAGAGGGACCAAGCAGAAAAAGGAATGAATCCCAAAAAAGGAATCTGAGCAAATGTGTAAGTTTATTCCATGTCTGAGACCTCTTGAGGTCGTTACACTATAAACAAACTCTTTCACACATGTTTTTCCAGAATTCCTATCACGGACCAGAATTGGGATAATCATCTCTTTCTTTGGAAGGGCTTAATTTCCTCCCTGTCTGATGCTAAAAATCTCCTTCTTTGCTGTTGGCGGGATTAGACATGTGTCCATGCCCTGACATAAGCCAGCCTATACATGCAAGGATTAAACACATGAGAAAATACTGGGTGTGTCTGCAAGAAGCATTTGCGGGAACATGAAGTTACCTAACCAAAGGAGATGTGTCTGATTTTCATGGGTATCTAGTGCTTAAAAATTTAAATGCAAGGTATATATAACAGCCTGCTTATAATTGTGTGTGACCTTCTGAAGAGCTGGCTCCAAATTCATCGCATAACCAAGCCCTTTTCTCTCCTCAGACAACCAACAACACTGGTCCATGGCTATTCACACTTCAGCTCTATTGAACTGATGCAATGAAGCAGCCAGGGCAACTCAAATGAAGGATCCTGTGTCACAGACCAGAGATGAGAAATGAGACTATAAACATGCACATACCAACCCACAGGCACATTCCTGTTTACCTCTGAGCTAATAAGGAACATGGGTTAAAAAGAAAGAGGGAAGAGAACAAACCAGTCAGTTAATGGAGCTGAACAGTCTCCCGTTCAAATGTAATTAATTATGAGACAGAAAATTTACTGTTGAAGCAGAACTCCTCAGATAGGTTTCTCATTTCATTTCTGCTGTAATCCCATTGCAACTCCCCAGCGCGCAGCCCGCTTGCTCGGTTCAGATTCAGCTGCCAGACAGCCACCTGCTGGCTGCCAACACACCAGCAAGCACCACCTAACTCCACACCAAAGTAACCTCCTTCTCCCTCAAGTAAGCAAATATTCCAATTTTTGGTCTCCTTATGGAATTTGATCATTGAAATCAAGTATGATTTTAAGCTCCATGAGGTAGCCTAGGTAACCAGCCGGAGCCTTTCAATCCACGGAGGCACATGGAACTGAGCAAGACTAGCATTTAGGTGCAGCGTAGCAAGGGTATATGAACCTTCCCAGAGTACTGGATTTCACTGGGAACTTTTAAAAAGCTTTGGCCATGAGTAAGAAAATAACATTCACATCTTGTATGGCAGCTTTTGAAATGACAGGTAAAATAATCTATCAGACAGCTGGCAAGGGGCAAAGACCCGCAAAAAATACAAGTCTACAGTCTGGTTCCTAATGCACAGACATTCACATAGTATAAACAAAAACAAATCTTTCATCATTACAGCCAGCCACTTTAATGACAGAGACACCACTGCGATGAATTCCAGGTGAATGTGATCAGGTGCAATATCCCAGAGAAAACTTAGACAACTTCATCAACTGCCTTAGTAGACACAGAAGAAAAACAGCCCATCTGCCAAGGAAAGACTGCAACCCAAAGGCAGGACACACAGCCAGTGCAAGAGGCCCAGCCTGCTGTACTGCTGGGACACTTGGCAAAGCCCAATTTTTACGTGCTAGCAGGGATACCTTACACTGATGGACCTTTTGTATTGCTGGAGTGGCAACATCTGCAATGCCTACAGACACAGGCCTGTGGTCATTAAAAAATAATCATGCATGGCAAATGAGCCATTCATAGCACTTTGGTCAACTTCTGAGTTGCATTCTGACCAAGATCTTTAAAATCCCAGTGCCATTCTGGGATCAGGGATGGTTGGGCTGGTCCCCAGAGTGCAGCAAGACAGCCCATCTTCAAAAGGGGAGCTTCCCCCCCATGAGTTCTGTTTGAATCCTGCTGAACCCCCAGCTACAACCACCCCAAATCCTGGTTCCAACCACTTAACACCTCCAGAGGCCACTCAGTAATCAGAGAGCAGAAGCACCTTGGAAGGTCTTTTCCGGACCCCCTCAGCACAAGAGGGGTGATGACACTATTGGCAACCCATGACAAGGAAGATGCAGAGAAGACAGAAACCCTTGGAAGCAAGTGCAACTCCCATCTGTCCTTGGGGCTGCGTCAGAACAATTCCAAGTGCTGCTCCGTCACCCTGAACTTTACCTGGTGAGCACATCGCCTAGGAGGCGGGTTGGGGACCTCCACTTTAGTCCAGCTGTTCTTCCGGATGTTGTAAACATACAGTTCATTATACAGGTATGTCTGTTAGAAAGGAAAGGAAAACATGCATCACCACAGCTCTCCATTCAACAGGATCAGTCTGTCCAAACACAGGCCCCTCTGAAGGTTACCTGCGTGTTAGGGGAGAAGATACACAGCACCAGCTTTGCAAAGCTGAAGTTCGGCTGCCTCTGTAAGGCAGGTAAGGAGGACAACAGCCTCCTCCACTAGACTGGGAGTCAGCAACTTTCCCACCATGAACCACAGGACTAGACTGTTCTTTCCCAAACCCGAGGTAAAGCCCGAGTCAGCTTGAGATATGAGGACTTGGGAAGTTGGAGCTTAACACAGATGCAGAATTTAAACCTGCCCAACTCCAGAGACAGGAACAGCTTAAGGTAATGAAGCAAGCAGAATTTATTTAGCATATCACATGAGGCGATCCTAAATATAGGGCCAAATATCTTTAGCAGGCTTCAGTTTTCAGGCTAGAATATGCACAACTTCTCAGGGTTAGAAAGACCAGTTTGTTTCCAGAAGCACAATAAACACTTGTAACTTGCAAAAATTTAGGAACGAGAATACCTGCTTGCACATATTTGCTACCATACACATCCCCAAGGCAAGCAATGCCTTGCCAGTTGCAAAACTGCAGAAGTATCTTGTTTTCAGAGGGAGAAGACAGAGATTCTTTAATAGTTATCAAAGATGAGGGGCAGATATGGCTACTATTAAGTCTGGAGAAATTATGAAGCCCTGAAATATTGATGCCGAGACAATCACTCTGACTCCTTAATAGGTTCTAGTATGTCTCCTTCCTGCCAACTGTTCAGGCAGGAGACAGTATCATTGTGGAATTAAAAGGCTATTTTGCTCTCATTCAGGGACAAATACATATTTTATGACCGCTGCTTTGAATCTTTGCTTCAAATGAGACTCATGCAAATTACAATAAAAGGGGGGGCAGAATAAAGAAAAATGAAAGTATACATTACTTTTTGGCCATTGAAATATTCACCTCCAAAAAGGATCAGTTCATCTTTCTCAGGGTGAGCAGACAGGGAGCCATTCAGCCTGCAAAAGAAAGGGAGATGGGCCAAGACCAGTATGTGTTAACAATCTTGTAAAACTCAGAAGCTTGCAGCCTCGAACGCAGCTAGTGCTAGTGCCTCTGCTCTCTAGCCTCGAGGGTCTCTCCATCAGCTGCATAGTTACCAGGCTGCGAAATTCACCCCAGGGCTAAAAACTTCCCAAAGAAATTAACTTCTTTAAAACTTCCAGCAAGATTAATTTGACATTGTCTGAAATCTTATCCTATTTTAGGAGCACACGTTACACTGCCATTTAACATGCCTTTTGACGTGAGCTCTTGAATTTTAATGCTGGTGTGCCAGGAACAAAAATTAGTTTTATGAGGACACATAACTATGGGTAGAACTGGGCTGTCTCACATCAACTTATCTGCGTCATCCTGCTGCAGATACCACTGCTCACCACTCATCTACACATCACCCAAGCGCTTTGTACCGCGTGCACCACTCAAGGGCGAGGCACCAACTGACCATTGTAACACGCTTGAGATGGACAGTAGTGTACTGACCTGTCTCCCTACACAGAGAGGAAAATTGGTAATATAGAGAAGGGCTTATAACAAGTCACAGGAACCAGAAATACAGAATCTAGCAGTGTGTGGGCCCCGGCCTATGCTTGGTCAAGTGTCTTGTATTTCATGACACATCTTTTTGCTCCTTGAGCCCCTCCACCTTTCTAGTCTAAATCCAAAGGTTCCTGTTAACCTTTGTTCTTCTCAAAGCCCTAAAATCTAACACTGCTTTGCTTCTTTTTAGTGGGGTGATGGGATGTTAAAAAGGGGATTTTAAGGTGTGAAATGCTTTTAGTGCCTTTCTTAACCCAGGGATTCAATTTACCAGTTATTTTATTACTCCAGAAATCAGCCCAGCCAGATATTATACCTTCCATTTTCAGGGAACAACTTCACACTGATAAGTTTCATTAACAGCACTAGCAACAGCCATATGAGTTATGGCCAAAGTCTCATACAATCTCTTACCTGGGTGAAGGGGGTGGGCAGGATGTCTCAATTACTTGGGTCTTTTTAGCATCTAAACTCTGGAATTCAGCTATCAGGGCTTCAAGATCCTCCTGGAAATAAAAAGCCAGATATGAATTTCTTGACATGCACAGAGTCACCTGCACTCCGCTGAAACAAGAGCTCACCCTCACAATTTCCCCTTAAAAAAAAAAGTAAATTGGCTGTTTAGGTTTACTTCATTCAATGACAAGAAATGAACACCAAGTACTTCTATGTATGCTTTAGAGACCGGTCTCCCACTGACACGTGCTTAGTTCCAAGACGGTGGTAGGCAAAGTGCATTTGGTGTCCACCTGCTATTCCTGCAGCAGCAACACAGCACAAATCAGCAAGCATGCAGCTATCACTTAAACCCTACAAAATTTCAGAGAGCTATATGCTACAGTCTAACCAGTCCTCTTCTCTGCAGGTGAAAATGGAAAGGGGAACTCTTCCTGTTCCCAGCTCATACCTTAGCTGGAGAGAAAACTGCGTGTATTGCTTTAATTCCATTTCAACTTCTGTAAATTAAATAAAGTCCCTTCCGCACCTCTGTGAAACACAGGCTAAGTTGCAATGGCACAAGAAGGTTTGCAGCCAGGGGAAGTTTCTGCTCTCCCAATCCAAGGGCTCTGCAACCCCATGACCAAGGCCTCCATTCATCAACCTCTCTCGCAGCAGTCCGATTACGCTGCGTGGTCAAGGCAGAGATTCCCAAAACCTGGGAATTTCGCCTCTGCGGTGTGGCTCCGGTTCTCCCTGCAGCCGGGGATGCGTGTTACTGCACGGCCCTGGGCACAGCCCTGCCTAAGGCTGGCAGCACCGTGCTTCCACCACCACCAGCGGGCAAAGCCGGCTCTTCTAGGGGGCAACAGGTGAATGCAAGGCCCAGCCTTAGCGGGAGAGAAACACTTTCATTTGCTCGAAAGACTACAAGAAAAGGACGGTGGGAGGTGGAAGGCAAGGGAGACTCCCAAACTGCCTTTCCTGTTCTGCACCTCCTGCCACAGGCTGCCCCGTGTTCTCAGAGAAGTGGAAAAACCTTCCCAACCTCAGACGCCGCCGCCTGCGGCGTTTTACACCCCGCACGTGCGGGCAGCGGGTCACACACCGGCTCCCTCGCCTTCGGCTGCAAGCGCCTCAGCTCCCGGCCTCCTCCCGCGCCTCCCTCCGCCCGGCCGCGGCCCCGCGCCTCACCTCCTCCTTCCTGGCCCTGCGGGACACCTTCCTCTCCATCTTGGCCGCCGTCTTCTCGGCCCCCTTCCCCTTCTTCTCGCGCTTCCCCTTCTTCCCCATGGCCGGCAGCAGGCCGCGCTCGCCGCCTCGGGCGCACCGCGGGGCCGGCAGCGGCGCCCGCCTCGGCCTGGCGCTTCCAGGCCGCGGGCCGCCTCCCGCCCAGCGCCGCAGCCGCGGGGGCCCTCTGCAGGCGCGGCGGGCTCCGGCGCGGCCTCCCTCAGCAGCCCGGCGTGGGCGTGGGCGTGGGCGTGGGCGTGGGCCTGTGCCTGTGCCTGTGCCTGTGCCTGTGCCTGTGCCTGTGCCTGCCCCCGTCCCCGGCCTCACCAGCCCCCCTAGGCTAGGCTAGGCTAGGCTAGGCTAGGCCGGGCCGGGCCGGGCCGAGCCCTTGGGGCCAACAGAGGCCTCAGCCTGGCTCCACACACTGTCCCCTCTGAGGCCAGACCCTCTTTTGCCTTGTGCCTCAATTTATCCCCCTCCGAGGAGGCTGGGGAACCCACAAAATGGCCCCCCACGTGCACAAAATGGCCCCCCAGGGAAGAAGCAGAGCACCTGCAGGCTGCCAAAGGGCCAGCTAGGCCTGGGGAGGGCCTGTGTGGGGGTGGGAGCAAATAGCTGGCTGAAAGTGCAGGCAAGGGGCTGATTTCCACCTGGCCTCCTGCCACAGAGAGCTTCCAGCTGCAAAGTTTGGGGATATGGGACTTTTTCAGGGCAGGTCTCACAAAGAGCTGTGGTTTTGAGGAGCTGCAATGAGACTGGGCGACTGTGCGATAGCGGTCCCTCGGTGGTGGAGGTGGAATAACGATGATTTGGCTTTTTAGATGTTTCATGCTGACAGTGAGCCCAGGTAGAATTAGTGGAGAAACACGGACTGTGAGAACATACCTGGGGTGTACACTGTAAATATTGCTCAGGTTTACACACAGCTTTCCATGGAGTTTCCTTTCATCCCATTACACTTCAAAATTGCTTTTGTGCTTGTTTCTCACTTCCAGAGAAGAAGTACAGCTACGTTTCCCATAAACTCTAAGAAAAGCTTGTGCTTCCTGGAGGCAGGATGCTTTTCACCGCTGTCTGTCCCACTGCCTAATCCAAACCGTCGAGGATATCCGGTAAAGTTATAGCTCAGTGCCAGCAGAGTTAACCCGAGTATGTGAGGACCTGCTGTGCAAATCAGCAGGACAGTTCCTACGTCTTGAGCACCTGCCTACACTGAAACCTCAGATCTTGGAAACACAGCCCCAGAGCATGGGGGGCAAGGGAAAGAGCTGGGGAAATACTTTGAGGTTGCAAACAATGTACATCCTGACCAAGAGTTTGTTTGTCTGGTAATCCTGAAAACATTGCGGTTACAACTAAAGCTGCAATGTGCGAGTCTTTATGCCCAGGAAGTGAAGGGACAGCTAAGGAGACCCCAGGTCAAGTGAACGGGGCAATTTCTCGGTTGACATAAGCTGAAGGAGCCCTGCTGAATTCCCTGGTGCTATGCGCAGGCTGAGAAGGCCCCTGCTGTTTCTTGGTCTTTAACCTCAAAAAGAAAACCAGCGTGTGAAAACCTGTCCCCTCCTGATGACTACAGCAGTTTGGTCACTGATTCCCCTGGGCCAGATCTTCAAGGGGTTTTTTTGAAGAAACTTTGAAATGAAAAAGGCTGCATCTTTGTAAAACCCACTCATGAAGTCTTCAACGGGCATTGGTTTGCTGGAGGAGTAAAGAGTCTTCCACCACCTCCACACTGCCTGCCCCCATTTGCATCAGCCATCTCAGCACTGTGTTGTTCATGGTATTTCCATAACTGAGCAGACAGAAATCTTCAGCTCTGAGAGTTACAGTTGCATTCTCAAAATTTTACTTTCCATATTTCTGAGTACAGTTTCAGATGTTCAGGGTCATTTGGAGCTAGCCACCACATGGGGAACCACATGGGGCAGAACATTCCTAGTGTGAGTTCTCTGATCTCTTGAACTGCAGAATCTAGTTTCACATGGCTTATGTGAAGAAAAAAGGAGAAGAAAGGACAAAGAAAACTTTGCACTCCACTTTGAAAATACAAAGCACAATATAAGCGTGGATCAGGGCATGAACTTCTCACAGAGAAATATTTCCCTGCTCCACCATGATGTAAAAGTCCTGCTGTGGCAATAATGGTAGATATTCAAAGATGCATCTTCCTTGAATGGATCTGGTGGAAGCCTTGACAGTGTAGATGAGATTAAGGACTGTGGTGTGAGAGTACCAATGCCCCAAGACTTAAATTTACAACTCCAAAACTGACTTAAAAGATAGGTAAACTCTTTTCCCAGGCTTTCTGTCAAGCCCAGGGCCAGTCCGCATTCCCACAGAACAGCCATGGATGTATTCCTACACATTCACACAAACATCCACCCAGCTGGCAGACAGATGTGCACTCGAAAACATGGCTGAGTTCAGACACACACGTGCGCACACACACGTTCCCACGCACAGCTGTCTTCACAGTATAATTTTTGTTTTGTTTCAGGTTTTATTTCTGCTTTGTTTTGGGGTTTTCAGCTGTGTGCTGATGAGGAACATAGCATAAGCTTGACTTTGCCAGTGCTTGCACATTTCATTCTACTGATCTGAAATGTCCTATGCTGTTATATCTGGCAGCCCATCTCCAGCTCTGACCTATACAAAGAGCACGTGGGTTTACTTTGTATTTTTTACGGTCTGGAATATGCTCATTCAACAGGATGGTAAATCCAGCTGTATCAGCAAAGTAAAGAATAACAGGCATGGAAGCTTCAGAAGAGGCTCAAAAGCTTTTTCCCATAGGTCTTCTTTGTGCTCAAACACTTGATTTATTTTTCCCATGTTAATGCCTTCTGAAGCCAGTAGCAAGGAAGGAATTAATGAAACAGATTAAGCAGGAGGACATGCTGACAGCACAGTAACTAAATCAATCAAAAATGCATTGCAATTCTAGGAAGAGATAGATGATGCATTAGACCACTGTAACACAGTCCGTCCACAGAGAAAGAGTAGAATAAGGGGAACTGCTTGATCTAGCAATCTCAGGGCTCTAAGTAGTGTATTTGCCCTCTGCCATGTCAGGAGAACAAGTTAGAGAAAATAATTTTTCCTGGGTGCGTGGCGTATACCTCAGGCAGGAAAGCTTCATGTGACAAGCCAGAAACCAGGTCCCTCGGTCCCCTCCAGACTCAGGCCAACGCTTTCCTGCTCCACACGTGCAAAACAGGGAGGAGAAAACCACAACCAGCCTGCACAGTTCTCGAGAAGGGCAAAAACTGCCCCCACGGTCTTTGGTGACTGCATTTCGTAGCCTCTCAGCCCCAAAGACACATACCGCCGAGCGTCTAGGCAATGTGCATAGCTAAGGCTCACTTGGAAAAAAATCGCTCCTGCTGAAGAGACAGGAGCTGATCCCGGCTGCGCTCGCAGTCCAGCAGAGGCCCCTCTGCCTCTGCAGATGCCGGCAGCACCTGAATTCAGACCACGGAGGCAGCCCCAGCACCGCACTTTGCTCCATTCAGGTGCAGTTGTAACCGGGAGCTGAGAGCATCTCATAGCCATTCGATTTGCTGCCTGTATTTTCTGTTTTGAAATTGGTGTTTTAATATCTTGAAAACAGAGGAAGGAGAGGAAGGCAGAGGCTTCCTTGGAGAGAAGTACAAAATATGGCTTTATTCAGCTAGAGATCCCAAGGGACATCAGTCTAAATCCATCGTTGTAATGCTTGAAGCTACAAATTCTCCATGAATCAGCAAAAGCCCATTTTCTCCATTCCAGTGTAGTTTCATTGGTGTTTTCATATGTGTGTGTGTGTGTCTTTGAAGTCTAATAAAACTGCAGAGAAGGAATTAAAAAGCAAGAAGTATCAGGATAGTGGTTTAGAAATCCACTTTTCTGATCATTATTGATGATGCAGCAATTTTAAGCATTCTAGCTGAGGATGTTCTACCACACTGGTGTTATAGCACTAATTATTGGTACCATTAGCAGTAATAATGAAGATGGCAGTTCCAGCTAACATAGAGAAAACACTGGGAAGAAGAAATACAGGCATGGTGAAGTAAATTCTCATCTGAATCCACCACTGATGTACAGCAAATGAGCAAGCATATCTCCACCACTGATCCAGAGCAAACGAGTAAGCATGTCTCTCCCCTCTCTCCTAGTTTTTAGACACAGGTGCTTCCATTTAAGCACTGAAACCAGCATCTAATGCCTGCAATAAGAAGTCTGGTTTTAACATCGAAGTTAGTTCCTCATTACCACATTTCCGTGCATGTGAATCTGCCCCAGCCTGGCTGTATTTAGTTCATTTTTAACTAATTTATTCACAATGAAAGAGGCAGGACTTAGAGGTGTGGGTACCCACATTCACCCAGTAGATACAAACCAGGAAACATTAATGTACATTTCTGGCTGTAATGCTTCACTCTTGGATGTTGCACCAGGCTGATTTGTGGAAGGTAGTTCTGAAAACATGCTCATTTTTTCAGGCACCAGTTGTAGTCTTGAAGCTAGGCTAGAGAAGCTCTGTTAGGGTAGCAAAATATTTATGACAGCAGAAGGGCTGGTCAGCACCTTAAGGGTGGCTATGTACTGGCAGGATTATACACTTTCTGGTTGTGTGAAACAGCTGAAACTGCCAGCCAAGGTGACAAGTGAATGCTGGTTGCCTTGCATTGCCAAGGGATCCTGTTCGCTGGGCAGGCACCTTCTCTTCTGGCGAGCAGCAGCATAAGACCACTAAGTTATTTCAGCTGTTCACCCAGAACAGCTGCCATGTGAGAAAGGCCTGTTGCCACTGTTTACTGAAATTGTCTTTCAAACTTACCACCATGCTGAAAAGCACCAGAATCCAGAAATTCTCCTTCAAATGGAGGCTTTCCTGACTTACAGGAAGCACACACGCATGCACATGTACATGAGTGAGCACAGGAGGACAGGACTTTTGGAAGAACTAATGTTTAAATGCTGTTCAGACAGCCAGCATACCCCCAGGGCTTCTTCACACGCTCAAGCAATCAGCCTCTGCAAGCTTCCTTGTAGAGCAGCTGAATTCTTCCGCGTGTGCCACTGCTTTATTTTGCCTGTCCTTTTTCAAACATCGTATCACACAGATTCCTACAGGGACGAGTCTTTGCCTCTGCTGTTTCATCGGACCAGCTTTGATGATGCTATTTCTAGTGCGTAGGGTGTCCTTGGTGTCACTGAGCCATGGCACTATTTACCAGCCCAGCCTTAAAGCTGTTCCTGATTAAAACACTCCAGCAACCACTCAGAGTCTCTGTCCATCTATTGTCACATCTTCCTGTCACATCGTGCCCCACAAATCTGCTTTAGACAGTGTACTGATTCCCAGAATGGCAATGAGAAAGCAGAAATGTTAGATGGCCTTCGTGTCTGTCCTGATTTTCCTATTCTTCCTGCAAAAAGGGGTAGGGCAACAAAATACAGTCACGTCAGTCTCTAGAGAAAGCACTAAGATCTTCATTAATTAGGCTAGTGAGCCATTAATTAGGCTACCTAAGCTTCTTTAGAGATGCTTAATCTTCACTGTGTAAAGCAGTAAGGTTCGCAATATCGGGGATGTAGTCTGGCAGCTATCAAGTATAACTTTTTTTTTTTGTATCAAATCATCAGGCTTGTTTTGCTCTGTTCTCATTTTATCTATAAAGGTGTTTAGATATTTTTCCACTCATTTAGGTTCAAAGATGATGCAGAGATACTCCTTTTAAATGCCAATATCATTCTACAGGTCCCTGGATCCCCTGATCCAAGGTCAGGATTTTGTAGGAAGGTTGGGTCCAAGATGCAGAATTTGGGGCTCAGCCCCATTCACAGCACCCCAAATGTCTTTGAATCCACTTTGTCATTTCTAAACAGAAGTGTAAAGAATAAGGTTAACTAGCTAGAAAAGAAGTGAGTAAAAAAAAAACCCAGAAAGACGGGTGAGAAATGAGTTCTGGTACGGAAAGGTCATATTGCTCATAAGAGCAATAAAAAGCAGCCAAAAATACCTTAAAATCCCCTGCCCTTATGTATGCAACCGATTCCCCCCCCCGCCCCCCCATTATTCAAATTCTCAGGCTGATGCAACCCAGACTGGAATGTAGTAAGACGTGTAATAGCTTTCATGTCCCAGCAGATGTCAGCTCCTCAGCAGCCAAGGCCGGCGCCAATCCTTCCTTGCAGCATGGTGCAAGAATTGCTGAGACGTTGCATCATCTGCAGAGCTGCAGATCTCCCACGAGTAGGAGGCAGTTAAGCAAGCACAGGGCCAAGCTTCAGGATGTGAGGAGAAAAAGAGCACAATGTGCTCAAGTGAATGGAGGTTGTTTAGGTGAAGAAATCTTATGTTTTTCAGTTTCTCCAGCTTTCACTTAGGTAGTGCCTCCCTCTTCTTAAATCCTCAGGAATTAGAGGACACAGAAAGTGGTTCCAGCAGGGACTCAATATTAATCCAGTCCCTGGATTAAGAACCTTAAGAACAAGTCCAAGCACATTGATTTCACCCAGGGAAATTTATTCTGCATGAGAAACGTAAAGAGCTCGTGCTCAGGTATTGAGGGGCACCAGCAGGCACGTACGGTGAGTCCGCAGGTGCTGCTTTCTCTTGGACACAAAGGACCGGCCAGTGGACATAGTTATCAGTCCTGTTCTCCCTTGGTAGGCAGATATATTCACTGATTAAAAATAATCAGTGCTCTATTAATACCTAACCAACACTCCGTTCCTGTTACAGACCCTCTCATCACAGACCTCAGAATATTTTATGGCAGATGTGTGTTTCACTTTAGCGGGGAGCGAGCTGCCAGCATAAAGAGACAAATAATATGAAGGCAGGTTGGGGCAGAATAGCCCAGCTTTTGCTGTAATCACCAGACTGCATACAATGCACTCATTCAGGTGCTCTCAAGCACCATTTTTTTCTCGTCGGTTCATAAGGCAGGACGTCAACCTGATCTGGGTGGCTCACCCAACCTGCTCTCAGTGCAATCCGCAGCCTGTCTCCTCTGCCCAGAGCCCCCCCGGGCTGGGGGACTTGGTAGTGCGGGCACAAAATTCACTTACCTGGCCAGGGGACCAGGAAGGCTGCTGCTCGGCCGGGGAGCACAGCCCTTGGGAAAAGATCGAGGGAGTCGGAGCTATTTAGCGGAGAGAAAAGGAGGGGGGAGGCTCTCCACGCTCACGGCAGGTAGCGCAAGGATGCTTACTTATATATTACCAAAAAAGGTTTAATTACACATTAGCAAAAGCTTTCTGACTGAAGGGCTGGTGAGACATGAGGAGAGACTGTGGAGGGCCACTGAAATCTCCAAAGATGTTTCTAAGACCATGTGAGGTAGATACCTGCCCAAGTTGACCTGAGCAGGCTGAGCAGCCTTGGAGCAGGGGCAGGCATAGGTCTTCTCTCACCATTCTCCCATGCCTGATTTTTTTTAAATTTTTTTTTTAACAGCTGAGAAGGTAAAGGACAGAGACTGACCCTTAATGTTTGATTTTTATCCACCTCAATCCTGATAACAACAGTGTTGATAAAATTAACTCTGCTTTATCTTCACAAAAAGTCACAGAGTGCAGCCTGATGGGTAAGTTTTTCACAACTGGCTGACGCTTGCTTTTCATGTGAGTGCTGTGACAGCTGTCAGGGTCAGATTATCTATTTACTGCCTTACCTGCTGCTGTCATCTTGATTTGACAAGTCTTTACCAGTCTGAGCAATAAGCTGCAGAGATTTGGTATGTTCTCACACACCGGTTCAGTCAGGTTTTGTTAGGCCATCTGTAAAGACAGCTCTTTATAGCTCTTATCGTGCTAAACATTTACCCTCACGAAATGATGACCCTGGCAAGATTCCTTGTGTTTTTGGAAAAGAAAAGAAAATATTTATTCATTGTCGCTGGCTGAAAAAGGTAGACCTGGGGTATATTAACCACTCCCTTGTGAGCAGAAATGCTCTCTTAAAGCACTAAGCTATATGGGCATGGAGAGAGAGTTGTTCTAATGGGGTCTGCACATTGGTTTGATCATGCTGGCTGTGGTGGGTATAAAAAACCAGGCATGGAGCAGGTGACACAAGAGGTGCATGCTCCATGGTCGCAATGATCCCAGAGTGCGGCTTTCTCACTCTTCCCTGTGACCCCCCAAAACACACAGGACCAATGTGAACCCCCTGTACGAAGAGGTCCGTAACTTCCCGGCACATTAGATGGAGACCAGCGATGCCAATCGGCTGAGCTCGCAGGGTGCCCGCGGTCTGTGGCATGGCGGGTGTCCGTGCCTAAGCTAGGGGCTGCCGGCGGGGAGCATCCCTTCCTCCTGGAAGCGTGCCGGCTGCGTTTGGGCAGCGTGCAGCCACACTGGATCGCTGGCAAGGGCGTTGTTGCCGTTGGTGGGTAGCAATGCCGGGACCATGAAACGTGGATAAAGCTTCCTTTTCCTTCCAGCAGAAGACAGTGTCTCCTTTCAAAGCCCACCAGTTTTTCACGATACGGTCCTCCTGCACTGAGTGTTTGGATGGATTCAAACTCTAGCGATCAGTATGATTTACTTTTTACAAGATGACATCACATCTACTTCTGGACATGTTTCAGCGTGTTTTTACAGACGTGATGTAATAGATGATTGTTCCATATCTGTTTATCTATTATTGATTCATTTTTAGAAAGAAAAGGTTTTATTTTAACCTCAAGCTGCAATCCAAAAGGAACTATTATCTGTTAACAATTTTCCTTTCGCTCTAATTCACACTGTTTTCTTTCCTGACCTGTGATGTCATTTCTCTTACTAGAAGAAGAGTCACACAGGAAGGCCAAAGAGAGATCCTGGTGATATGCCACAGTAGGCTTTTTCCTGTGTCTGCTTGATGATAACATCTGCTGCTTGAATGGAAAGCACAGCATTGTTATTAAGATAACCACGTGAATAACAATCTGACACATCACACAAATAATCCATTCTGCTGATGAAGTAGATGGGAATTAGCTCCCATTTGAAAACCAATATTTGCTCTGCTACCTGCTGCTTGCAATGCAGTGATATCTGTCAGGGAACCAGAGTACGAAGCAGGTTTCCATGGTGGCTATTGACACTCCGTCCAGTTTCCCAATTTCCCACAAGATAAACTGTCACATTGCAGGACTGAGGTGAGAAGCAGTCCAGCTCGCACAGAGGGAGCGTGACTGTGGCTAGATGCCTGGCTCCGATGGGCTGAGGGATGCCCATTCTTGTGCTTCTTGTGTGGGACACGCAAGGGATGTTCTTGGCGAGTTCCAGCTAGGATGCATCTCTGCAAAATCTAGAGTGCAAGGGGGAAACAGCTCTTTCTTCAACTGTCAACCACAGTGGGAGCTGCGTTTGTGTTTCAGGACTACCTGCTTCCCATTCTGCCAGCTGGACTCGCTCGTCCCCATCAGTGCTCGCCAGCTGCTCTGGCCTCTGCCTAACCAGGGGCAAATCATGACGCACTCCCTCCACCTTGCGATACCTGCAGGAGGAATGAGCCGGGGCCACAGGCTTCTTGTTGCCAGAGCAGCTTCGCAGACAGGATCTGCTGTTTGGTGTGGTGCAGGGTGATAGGATGCTCAGAGAAATCTCACAGCAGAGGCCAGGCTGCTCACAAGAGCTCGTGTCCAGCCTCACTGGGTGCAGAGGCTCTGAGAAAATGGTTGGTAGCAGGATGCATGTGAATTTATCCAGCGGGCCCTCCCAGAAGCTATTCCTCTTCCCAGGTTGTCCATACACCAGTCATCTGGAATGGTGGTTATATTCCCATGCAGAAGGCCAGCTCTGTTTTAGTAAGGGCTCTCCCTCCCCTCTCCAGGTACAACATGAGAGATTTGAGGAAACTGAAGATGCTGGCCAGCCCACACGAGGCTGTGAGGCCTTTTGTCCCGCAGCAGCTGGTGTGGGGAGTCCAGCAGCGTCTCCCCTGAGTGAAGCTTGGGGTGCAGGGCAGGGCGCAGCATGCTGCTCTCCCTGGAGCCAAATGCCCCGCTGGTGATGCTCGCAGTCTTGTCTAGGAGGTGGGAGCCTGGATGTGGGGAACCGAACCTTGTTTCTCTGCGTGGCTTGGGTTAGTCCCAAACTGCTCTCCTCCCCTGCTCCCCTGCCTCTTTGCAGGCCTGGCTTGCAGGCGCAGAGCCGCCCCGTCTGCCGCTGTGTCTCCGCGCTGGCTGCAAGCAGGGCGTTGAGGAGAACTGGTTGAAAGCTAGCTGCCGCCTCCCCACAGAGATGACCAGCTTTTGGGGGAATATAAGCAAAGGCAAAAGTTAAAGTAAGCCCCTTCACTGCTAAACTTTGATTCCAGACTAAATCTGCCTGCAGTGAAATCAAAGCACTTGCCTTCTCTGGGCTCGAAACACCACGTTCATCTACAGTTCCAGCACGTGGGTCTGCCAGGAAGGTCAGTTCTTCTTGTGCTGAGCTGCTCGCTCACATGAGCTGTGCCAGAGCTCTCTGTCAGTGCAGGTGAGCAAGTAGCGAGGTGATTTTGCAATGCTCTGAAGCGCCCAGCAGCTGCCTGGAGAGGCTGGCGGCTCTGCCCAGGCATGGGCTTGCCTGGCAGAGGGCTCAGCCGGAGGCGGGCACGGGCTGGCACTGGCGTTCCTCATTCCTCCCAAATCCCTCACCCTTCTCCGCTGCGCCTGGAGGCCGGTGGAGTTGGAACAAGCTGGTGGTTATTTGTGCGGGGAGACAGCGCGCTGAGCAGCCGCCTGTGCCTGGGGCAGAGGGAACATCCTTTAGTCCCAGGGAGGCAACTCCGTGGGCCTAAAAATCTGGGAAACTTTAACGGAGCCACGCAGGGGGTTGGCTGCGTGGGCTGCTGCGGGGCAGCATCCAGAGCCCTTCGCTTTCCGAGGCGCTGCAGTCCAAGCTGAAGGGTTGTGGCCCAACTCCCTCTGCCACCCTGGGGGGTCATTTACACCCGGGAGGATCACCAGCATCCGCCTGCTCCCCGCTAATGCTCCTCCGCCTGCCCTGTCCCAATGCAGGATCTAGATCCCTTTTTCACTCCGTGTCAACTTTTTCTCTCTGTACAGTTGTCTCCAGTTCCTCATCTCTTCCCATGCCCTGTTTCCGTGACACCCGGCTGGAGTTATCCTGCCTGGAGATTATTCCATTAACCCACCTCCTCATCTCTTCGCTACCCTCTCAATGAATGCGTTTCCCCCGGGCCTGGCGTGACTGTAGCACATGACGAGGGTGTGCAGCTCCACAGAAAGCTTGGAATTTGTTTAATAAGGGCAAGGAAAAATCAAATAAAAGCATCCTTCTCCACCCAACCAACTGCATGAATCGACAGAGCTGGCTTCAGTATCCAAATGCTTTCAGGCTAAAGCCTTTTCCTCGGTGCACAGGCGGAGATCAGGCCACAACAGGCAGGTGGTTTAGTCACTTGATAGTTGTAATAAATCATATTTCTGCAGGGAATCTCGTTCTGCAGTGAAACAGCCGGGTTATCCTGCACCATTACTGCTCTGCGCCGAACGGCCTCTTAGTGCTTCGCTGGGTAAAAGGCTCCTTTCCTGCAAAAAAGGGCCTCCTGCACGGGGGGAGCAGAGTTTCCCCCGCCGAGTTTCGGGGGAAGGAAAGCCAGAGCTGTGCATCTGGCGACGCTTTCCAGTAGCCGTGGCAGGCTGCGAAGTGGCTCCCGCGGGTTTCTCTGCTGCAACAGCCCGTGTGCTGCATCAGCAACCGAAGCAGCTGCAAGCCTGGGGCCGGGATGAGGCAGGCGAAAAGTGGTTTTGCAGGCTCGTTTTTCTATGCTCAGGGCAGGAAAGAAACCCAGGCAGAATGTGGCCCAGACAATGAGAAGAAACACTATTTTGCAAGATTTTGGTTTCATCCCATTTTACTTGGGTGCAGGAGGTTCTCTCAAATTTGGTTTATTGAATAAGACAGACAACCTGTTTAACCTTTGCTTAGCCGTGATAGCACCTGCCCGGAAACTCCATAAGACCCTGAAAGAAAGACAGATGATTTTTGGTTAAGTTTTCCATGTTTTAATTTGAAGTATTCCAAACCTGGAAACTCAAACAAGCTGGAGAAGTTTGAGGCTTGCAGACTTTCTGAACTGAGTTATGCCAGGCCTCTGCCTTTTTCTAGGAAGCATTAGAGATGTATGACAAAACCAAGTGTAAATAAGCAAATTATAAACAGAGAAACAACAGGATTTTTCCATCCACAGATGTTCCTTCTAAAGGAAAGACTGTGACCAGCAGTAGTAATTTTCTGTTACCCAGAAGGGCTGATCCACACTTGGATTATTGTGGCTGTTAATGGCTTCCTGCTAGGAGCTGGCATTTTTATTTTTAAATGATTATTTTCTTCACCTGAGCAAGGACTGTCCAATTAACAGCTAGTCAGCCCAGACTTTTCCATTCAGTTGCTTTTTTGGGTTCCTGTTCTCACACTGTGATCACACTGTCTCTATCCAAGGCTGATTTTTGCAGTAATTGCACAACCAAATATATCATGTGAAGGCTTAATTTACATTGTGGAAAGCCACTGCCTCTTTGAAAAGACTGTTTCAAGCAGTCTTTGTGCTTGTTTATCTAGAATTTTTCTAATGCAACATAAAGTTGGCAAACGGCTAAACGCCATTTAGCAGGAGCAAATGCTGCGGATGTACAAGCAGCACAGCAACATAAGGAAATTGCAGTTAAAGGCAGGGAGCACGGCCCAGCACAAGCATTTCCAGCCCAACAGCTCCTGGAGTTCATTAGGACCTTTGGAAAACCCTGAAAATGTCTCAGATCCATCATTTCTGCTTCCATGAGACACCCTCCGAGGTGACGAGACCACTGTGCTACCGGAGGGTGAACTGCAGCCATGAGCCGCAGTGAAGTCGACACGACCTGGTGCTGCGGCCGCAGGAGCAAGCGCTGCTGCGCGTGGCGCGACGGCGGGACAAGACCGAGCAGTAAAAGGAGATGCCGATTTTTGCCTGGTTTCCTGCAGCGTGCCGTCCAGCTGCCCTGGGAGGGGGCTGAGTCGTACGGTCGGCCCCCAGGCATGCCCCGCTGGACGAGCTGGGCTCGGTGGGCTCTTCCGAGGTGCAGGTTAAGCCCCTACATCACCCCCAACCTGCAGAGCTGATTTCTGACCTCCCCTCCTGGACTTGTGACCTAGCCAGGCCGGAGCTGTGCCTGACCAGCCAGAAGACACGAAATGAGAAAGAAAGAAAGAAAGAAAGAGTCCAAAGCTCAGAGTAACTTGCAGCAGCCCTTCGTGGTTGTCAGTGCCCAGCGGAGGGTGAGGGCAGGACGGGCTGCCGCAGCCAGACTTCCTTTCTGCTCCTTGCAGTAGCACCTGCAAGTTGAGCTCTCCCGTGCACATTTTTTTTCGCCCAGAGCTCCCTGTGATCACAAAACTGCTTCAACTGCCGTTGATATAACCCCAAAATGTTCAGCTTGATTTTCTCAAGACTCGATGCAGAAAGATTACTTCTACTGATGTTTTTATTATTATTATCTACACGCATTTGGTCTGCTGACTTTTGTTTAATGAAAGCCAGGGCTAGCAGCAACCTCATTTCAAGTTCCTGCAGGCTTGAATGTGTTTTGCATATCTTTTACCACACCGAGCTCTGAGCTTTGCGGCTAAGCAGGAGTCTCCCCGTCTGCCCTTGCCCTGGCAGAGGTAACACAACCCCTCCGGACATGGGGATTTTTTTCTCTTTTAACTGAGCTGATGTCTTTGCAGCAGCGCTGCTCTGAGCTGTAACATGCACCAGCACCTCCGCGCCGCTCGTCACGCCAGCAAGCCGCCTGGGGACCTGCGGTGCCCGGACCTGAGTTATGAGCTCCGAAGCCAAGGCGAAGCGGGGCGAGCTCTCATCCTCGGAGCAGCAAGGCCGTGCTGGGAGAGGCCGGGAGCCTTTCCTTCTCCGAACGAGCCGGGGCGTAAATGACCTCAGCGGGAGCTGGCGCCAGGCTCCTCGCTCAGCTGGCCAAGTCGGCCGTAAAACTTGTCCAAAGAGGAGAACACGTTCACATTCGCACCGCGCAATTACGCTTTTAGGATTTTTATAGGCATATTGCCACTTCCTTAGAGTTTACTTAGTGGCACATAGCGTGCACAGAGCTCTGTGTAGTTCGTTAGTGTGACTCATTTTCCTGGTAATGCTGTTGCCTGCTCTGGCAGCTGCAAGATTGGTAACGGGATGCTGTTACAGATACTGCATCGTGTTCAGAAGTCTGAAGTGGTCCTTGACGATACTTGCTCAAAGCCGTCTTCAGATCGTGCGATGGCCCCGGCACAGTGTGCAGACAGAAAGCGTAGAGGCAAAACCCATACAGAGACCTGTGACACTGCCACTAGCAGCGTTCAAAGTTAGAGGCCATCAGCTCTGCTTGTCCGAGCCCTTAACTGAAAACACTGGTCAGCTCGGAGGCAGCAAGAGATGAATACGCCTTACCCACCAAGGCACCTTTGCAAACTGCATCCATCCTCTGAATCCTGTGAAAAAGGTTTATCCCATTAATGTTGCTTTTTAAGCTCGCCAAGAGCCCCGGCGGATTGCTCTGGAGCAGTGACTGCGCCTCGGGCCCCGGGCTTGGCAGAGCAGGTTTCTGTGTGGTGAAATCCCAACCCGGAGGCCCTGGTGCCTTCTGCAGAGCCGGGGGAGGAGGAAGGGGCATCGGGGGGCCGCGGGGGCAGGCGGTGGCCCCCCACGAGCAGCATTGCCGTCCCCAGTCCCTCCAGTGCTTATTCCCCAGGCTGCAAAGGGGAGGCAGGAAATCAGCTGAAAAAGGAGGCGTTGGGAAAGAGCTCCCAGTGCAAAAAAGGAATTGTTTCTCTTAGAAGAGATAACGTGCCATCCTGCCTGTTCCCATCTTTGGCCAGTATCTCCGGCGCCGTCCCGCGCCCCGACGCCTGCCCAGTGCCCGGTGCCCGGCCGGCTCCGTCCGAGCGGGGCTGCCTCTCCGCTCCGTGCCAGGCCCACGCTAACGATGCTGCGCCGGCTCCTGGGGCCCCGCCGGGTAATTGGATTGTGCCGAGAGGGCTTTGAGCTAACCCAAATCCCGGGACGAGCTCCCTGAGACTCGTATTTAACAAGCCACTAAGACAACAGGCATGTTTTCTGTTCCAGCAAACCTTGGCTCCCGTTTGGCCCTTGGGGACGGGGCGCTGGCAGTGCTCTTCACGTGAACCTGCTGCGCAGGGCGGCCCGGGAAGGGCCGGGGCTGAAGAACAAATTAGTTAAATTAGGAAAGAAACTGAGGCTAAGAGGAATTGCCTTTTCTTACTTCCCTTTTTTCTAATCCCGAGTAGCAATCCACACGTGTGCTCAGTACAGCTTTCTCGTTGCCAGCGCGCCTCTCTTCTCGAGCCCGTCCGTTGTACTTCAGCATCAGGATATTGCATGTATTTTAGCAAGGAAGGGAATATGTAGATTGGCAGCTGGCTTAATCAGCAGGCGGGTTAAGAACGCACCAAGCTGTGGTCTTCATAAAACCCCTGTTCCCAAGGCTGTGCACCAGCACTTGGCGATGCCGGTCCTGACCGCACCGGTCCTTCGGAGGAGGACGGAGAGAAGCTGGAGGGAACCTATGAGCAGTGAAAGAAATTGGGCTTCTCTTTCCCCCCCCCTTTTTTTTTAATATTTATAATGCACAGACATGTCTGGGTGGTGTCTACCCACCCCTTCCCATTCAGAAAAATTTCATACTTCAGGAAATATGCAGGAAAAAAACTTATAGGTCTCTGTAAAAAAAAAAAAAAAAAAAAAAAAAAAAACCACCAAACTTCCATTATATTTCAAGGTCTGATGAACACTGGATTGGAGGCATACTTCTGCTCTACAAGACTCATTTTCCTATAGATCCAGTGTCACTGATCTCTGACACCTTAAATAGGTCTCCTCTAAAATCAGGACAGACTGGCATGTGTTGCACAGACTTCTCCAGCTTGCTATTTCCATGGAGAGACCTTTATCTCAAGTCTCTCTCTTGTGCAACAGCTCAAATACTAGCAACTCCTTTTAAGAAAAGACTTCTGAGCAGAGCTTCCATTGCTTCAGTTTTAAGGGGACAATTTTGTTGTCCAGTGCGTTTTGCTGAAAGGAAGTTTGTCAATGTCAATTCTCCTTTTATTAAATTTCTTCGTACCTGTATCTCGTTATCTTCGTGTTAATTTATTTGCCTTGGAGGATCCTTTCATTACCTCTATCCGCAATTCCTCCTCGGCTCCTTCCGTTCATTAATGTTTGCACCCTTCAAACAGTTCTCAGCGGGTGTCCCACCCCACTCTTAGTGGCTTATTACCAGCTCAAACATGTTTAGTGCTTTCATCTTTCTCCCAAAGCTTCAAATAAACAACTGCTTTAGTGCTTTCTGCTGGGCCTCCCTCCAGTTTGCAGAAGCATTTCTACCTGCTGTTTCCAGGACAATCCTTCTTTGGTGGCAGACCCCCATGCCTCTCTCTGTGCCACTCAAACACGCAGGAATGCTTGTTTTGGAAGGAGGAAAAATGTCAAGTTTTGGGGTTTGGGGAAGAAAAAAGTCAGTCTCCCTGCTTGTGTGCCTTCCAGAAGGGAAGGGAAGGCCATAGGGAGCCAAGAGCCACGGCGAGGCCAAAGGACCCATCTCCAGCAGTGGTCGGTAGTGAACTTTTAGGGGAAGCTCTCATGAAACAGAGACTAATGCCTTCCCAGGCCTGTCCTTCCAGCCTTGGGAACAGAAACATTTAGGGCTCCTTGAGCCAGAGGCTGCATCAGGACTGTTGCGCTTAATAACGCTTTTATCTGATCTCTTTTTGAACTTGCACATAGTTTTGGCCTCAACAACATCCTCTGACATTGAGCACATGATAAATGCAGCCTTGTGTGAAAAAATACTTCCCTGCCTTTGTTTCAGACCTGCCGCCTGGCCGCTCGCTCGGTTCTTGTGCAACAGGGAGTCCTGCCCAGCTCGGTCTCCAGTGCCACCCTGCAAACCCCTGGCGTGAGCTGGGGCGACCAGAGCCGGTCATGGTGCTCGACACAGAGGTGTGGAGTGGCATTGCCTAGAGGCATTGCAATTTTTCTGTTTTGTTCTCCCTTCTTGGCCTAATCATTCAGACTATAAGCCTTAGCGTCTGCAGTTTTAGTGCCCTGCCAGGAAATCCCTCATTGCTATCAGCTTTATACTTGCTGAGCCTGAAAAATGCTGCATCTTCAGGAGCCTTTACCACCCCGTCCACCTCCTTTTCCAGATCGTGTGCACTGAACTGGCCTGAACTCAGAAAAAAATCCATAGGGAAGCTCTGCAGACCATCTCCCTCCATTATTCAACTATTTTTTCCAGTGTTTTCTCGCTCCCAAAAACTTACTAATGAGATTAGTTCCTTCCTCCTAACTCTCTGGGAAGCGCAGTGAGAGACTTGACCCTGCTGAAAACCCCAGAGTACAAGTCACTGAAAGCTCTGCAGGTGCCTGCACCAACCCCTCTCAAGCCCACCAGGGCTGGTGAAGCCCCATTTCCCCATAGGAATGCTGTTTCCCCCATGCGGTTTCTCCCCAGGATGCTCTTCTCTGTTTCTTGCCACCAGTCTGGGACCAGTAACCTGGACTAGCGTCCTGCCTGCCACCTCCCACACCACAGGCCCTTGGGCTTGCTCCTTGCGGAGAAAGGCTCCAGCACGGGAACTTCTCTGAGCAACCTTGTAGTGAACATGGGCGTACACAACTCATTTAGTTTCTCTGCTACTGCATTATCTGTGTTTTACACTTTGAAGCGCAGGACTGGGGCCCCCGTTTCTCTGGCAGGCTTCCTGCAGGTTTCAGTGTCCTTTTCCTCCCCTTCTGCCTTTAGCGTGTCACTTGTGAGTATAATTTTTCACTTGTCTTATTGAGGTTTTATATTGAATTTGCCAGAGTTTATTCCCTCTTCTGTTTTCCTTGTTTGGCCACAGCTGTCACTGTTTAAATGTTCTCTTTTAAATTAGAATAGCACACTCTCTTCTGCTGTTTAGCCAGGCTGGCTTTTAGAGATGTTTTTTTTAGATTACTCTAATACCTCTACTAAGAGTCTCCAATAAAATATTAAAGAGCCTCTGTGGTCCTGTTGCATACTTTACTGTTGTGACTGCATTCTCATGTTTGCATCTCAAACTTCCTCATTTGTATAGATATGTATGCATATTTGAAGTTAAATGCTACTGTGGTAACTGGTTTTGGTCTCAAAAGGATGTGAGACTTCATGGATTCTCTCTTCAAGGGTTACATTCTGAAACAGCCACAATGCTCAAGATTAAATCAAGAATTGCCTCTTTCTTGTGAATCACTTAATTGTTCCAGAAATCAGCTGACTGTACTGCCTAAAAATGTAGTATCACATTTGCGTAGGACATCTATTCAGCCTTTGTAGGTATGACTGACATCTCCCTTCACTACCGGGTTTGCAGTCTTCTAATCTGCATCAGCATTTCATGCCCATTTCTTCCTGTTAGTGGTGTGGGCGTGTGGGTCAAAAGAGCGGTCTCAGCACCATCACCTCTTTTAGGTTTGAAATCTGCTGAGACTCGTTACTTTGCATTGGTATCGTTAACTTATTTAGCTTATCTTTCTCCCTAAGAGATTGTCTAGATGCCTTCTGAGCTCTGCCACCCGTACTCCCACCAGTGCAAACACTCACGCCGCTCTCACAATGCCACCTTTCTTCCTCCTGCCCATGCCGCCTGCTCCCGCTAGCTACGATGGTTACAGCTAGAGCCACCTCTCACGCTGAGGGACACAAAGCCACCATCCGGCTGGAAGTGCCGGGGGGCAGAGGGAAACCCAGCAGATCACTTTCCCCTTATGAAGTTTTGATACCTTTCTGCTGCTAGACACTTCTTTTGGCTGCAGATCTGGTGTACGGCAGCATGGTATGAATGAGTTCTTGACCAGCATCTCCATCATCTAACCACACAGACGTGCCCTGCGAATCAAGGTACCCGTCTTTCATCTCTAGCACCAAGCTCACCCGGGTTCACATTGCCTTAGTTTTCTTACTTTTGACGCATGCAAAACCAGAAACTGTAACTCGGAGTTGACAAGGGAGCTGCATCCCTCCAGGAAGAGGGCAGCGATGCAGGAAGGCTGCTCTCATTGCTACGCTGTGCGTCTAAACCTGCGCTTGGCTGCAAGAGGACGCTCAGAAATCCCGGCCGTGGGTCCTCGCGTGGCGAGCTGGCGGAGGCAGGATACGCAAGGCACCTTTTCGTGAAATGAGAATTTTTGAGGCAAAGACCAGCAACAAGCGAGTTGTAATTCAGCTTTCTTTGTTTAAAAAAAACCCCAAAAAACAGAACCCCCAAAACATAAAACAACCCAAACATTTAACAGATTTGTTAACCACAGACATAAAAGAATCAAGAAGTACTAGAAAAAAATACATTGCAGTAGACATCTTGTTTTACAAGGCAATTTGATTAAGTTACTACTGGCTGACCAGCACGAGGTCAGTTGTGGAATAGCTGTGTTGACAGGAACACAAACACCGTAAATAGACAGCACTTACTGTAGAAGTATTAAGACTAAAAGATATTTACCCCTTAAAATAAATAGAGTGTCATCTACAGCAACATTTAAATTAGTAAAATATTTTTAAAGCAACCAAATATAACAAAATTTTAAATCAAATCTAGATTTTCTTCTGTAAGATCCTTTTTCTGTGTTAAAAAAAAAAAAGCAACAAAAGTACTAACTTTAGAAGAAAGATATCTCTGGAAAGTCAGATTATTCACTACACGTGAATTCACCCGGCTTTTGTTCCGTGGGCCAGCACAAGGTCGGCGCACCACTGAAAGCTTTCCCCTTGAAAGGTTTTAGGTGGAACGCGGACCTCACCCGGTCTCCGAACAAATAAGGATCTTCCCTACGTGTGAAATTCATCTCGGCGCAGGAGACCCAGACAACCCCGGCAACGCCACGTCCCGCTAGCAGGGGCTGGGGCTGGCACCCGAGACCTTGCACAGAGCCCCGCGCCGAGATGAATGTCACCCAACAGGAATAATTTAGGTGCAGATATAAAGTCTCTTTTAGGCCGTTTAAAAATTAATTCAGTATTTAAAAAAATATTTTTTTCTCATTAACACTTCAACAGCTGGAGGAAGTAACACCCCTTCTCACACAAGGAATGGGCTAAAAGCAATGAAATAATCCTCTGAACATCGGCTCCCCATGGGGCTGCCTAACCCCAGCGGCGTTTCCTAGCGCTGTGTCCCGCGGTCGAGCGTGCTGGTCCAACACGCCGGCACCGCAGCAGAACCGGCAGCTCCGCACGCGACCGAGCCCCGCTGCCTCCTCCCAGCCTGCTCAGTGCAACCTCACGGACCCGCGGCATTGCATCCCAGCAGCATCCAGTGCACACACGCGCTCCCCCAGCTGCTCATTCCAGTTCGGACAGTGTAAACTGGGAAGAAACTTCTCAAGTACGGGCAAAGCCGGGGTAGGGCTGGGCAGCAGCAACCTCTCGAGAAGCCACCACAAACGGAGAGCCCCTGGAGCACGACTCGGCCTCGCAGGATGCCCTTGCGCGGGCGGCAGAGTCGGGGGGAGAAATTCCCATCTCTGCAAGGAGACGGCGGGCTGGGAGCTGCACGACTCCCAGCCGAGCTCGTGCCGTGGGCTCCAGCCTCACCGTCCCCTTCTCCCAGCCAGAGACGCTCGCGGGGCTCCCAGGGCAGACACAAGGCTGCGATGGAGCGTGGAGGGCTCTGCCAAGGCGTTGGCGAACCTCAGCCCGCGTCCCGGAGGGAACCGACCCCGCTTCACCCTGGGCTGCCCCTTCTTAAGCTCCAGTATGAAATATTGTTTCAGTCGGTTTTAAATTACCAATGTCTTAATGGTCTAGCAGTTCTTGGCCTTCCCTTTTGATGTCATTAGAAATGGAGTTACACAACTGCTTGATGGAAAAGCTGGTGTCCCACAAGAATAGCCCCAAGCACCCGGAGCGTTGCGTAACCAGAACATGTGGCTTTTTGTTTCCTTCTTTCCTTTCTTTCTTTTTTCTTTTTTCTTTTTTTTTTTTTTAAATTACAGCCCAAGAACACTGTAGCCTCGGTTAAAGGCACAGGTACCTTCGCAGAGGGAGAGGAAACCTTCCCGGCAATCCCCAGAGAGCAAGGCCCAGACTCCACCACCAAGGTTGATGCAACCCCGCGCTCCTGCAGCACTGACACGGGCTGGGAAACTGTGTCCGTCGGGAAAAGCTTTGCTTAACCTCGGCTCCCCTCGAGGGCCCTGCTCCCCCCCGCATCGCAGCCCCGCAGCTGAGGCAAGCTGCAAGCATAGGAGCTGCTCGGAGGAGCCAGATTCGTGCTCCTGCCTCCGCCGCCTGCAGCGACAGCAACGGGAGAACAACAACAAAGCCATTTCATGAGAATTTCAACCCAGTGGGAGGATCTTTAAAGTTTGTTCAGCAGTGCAGAGTCCCTTTGAACTGAGTATCCACTGAGGGTGCCATCAAAAACAAAAGTGTGTTTACCAGGAGACAACATCTGAGATGGAAAACACTGCAAATACTGCAGGAAGTTAAAAAAAAAAAAAAAAAAAAAAAAAAAGTCCCGCCAGGATGACTTTCAAGAAAAGATATTCTCTATTTTACCTGCCTCTAGAACATATGCTGAGCTGCAGTCAGCATAGACACTGTTTGCTGTCTCACTGCTGGCATCGGACCCCCCCGGTATTTTCCCCCCCTGAGTATTTTGCAGGGTTGGAGCAGGGCTGGTTCTCCTCTCCCTCTGGAAAGGTTTCGAATTTGGGCAGAGGAACTGCAGAAAGGACGGAAGAGCACATCCGTCGGCTCCCGCACACCCCTTCCGTGCTGCTTCAGGGACTCCTGCGGGATGCGATGCCATGAATACCCACTACAACGGACTTTCTGGGAGTTTAAATACTTAAAAACAAGCTGCATCACAGAGAAGAGTGATAACTGTGAGAGGGGTTAGTACAGGGACCAGCTGACTACTGTGAGCACAGCAATCACTTGCAGAAAAACACGCCACAGCGCTCGACAACCGCAGAGCCATGGCTCTACTGACACGAAAACGACGGTGTGCTCAGGGCCGTATTTGCAGAATACAGTAAGAGGAAAACGATCACAAGGTACCTCATAAAATAGCTACTATTCTACAAAAGCAAACTCACGTTCACTGCTGTTGCATGTGCCCTTCGCAGGAAGGGTTCCTCTCTCTGGGTGGGTTGTACAGAGCTTACAACAGCGTGATCACGGGCTCAAAAGTAGAACAATCAAACCAAAAAGCAACTGAAAACCCCCACATCCAGTCCTGGGGACAATGAGAAATTTTCTGAGAAGTCTCTACTGCTGCCTCTCCCTCAGTGACACATCTCATTCCACTTTTGGGAAGAACAAGCAGCAAAGAGGTCTTAAATTAGGATGCGTTCTCTCTTTTTCCATACCAAAATTGAGCTTAACATGACAAGCCTTAGAAGGCTGCAGATACTGCTGTTCTCTGATGCAACCATTACAAGCTTTTGCAGTGGACTGTGAATGCTGTAGCAGCATCAGTATCATTAGCAGCAATTTCATCCATTGCAGAAACTGCTTTAGTCGTGTTTTCTTTTAGAAATGAAATTCCACCAGTTTTACCCCTTTACTCACAATCTCTCTAAAATTCAGAAGAAAAAAAAGGGGGGGGGGGATTGGGGACTATGGGATCCATGAATCAGGGATAAAAAAGATCAGGTTTTTGAAAGGTGAACTTTGTCCTAAGACAGACTGAGATTTGAGCTGCGGCTTACCGAATTCAGTATTTATGCGATTCTGTGCTGGTACCTGGTTCAGTTTTTTCCTGCTGCCACACAAACGATGGCAATATCACCATGAAACATTGTGACGTAAATGCCACAGCCAGCAGGTTAATACAAAAAAATCTTTAGCAGCAAGTGGAAAATAATGAAGGAAAGTTCTTAATGAGCAAGCAAGTTAAGGATTTAATTAAGATCAATTTATAAAAAAAATAATTCTCAGTGTGATATCTCCTCTTTAAAACCACTGCAAAAGGTTCATCAAGAGGATATCATCTGGTGATGTTCTTCATCAATGATGAAACTCAAAGATGTGTCCAAACCAAGCATCCCCCATGCCTTAGGGAGACTTGGACCAATTTCTGAGCTCTCTGTGGATTGGACTTGAGTGCTAATTTGTATTAGATTGAGGTGGCTGAAAGAGAGAATCCTTTTCCTTTGCTTCACAACTAATTCTGCTGGTATATATTAGCACTGGGAGCCCCCAAGTTCAACCCAGGCCCTGCAGGCAAAGTGGTCCTGAGAATATTACAACTGGGAAACTACAGCTTGAGTGGAAGGTGACAGACTGAGGTTCTCTGTCTAAGAAACAAGTCCAGCACAGGTAGTGACCTCCCATCACTACCCTGCCAAAACAACTCAGCCTTCAGCTGGAAGAGGATTCCCTCTAAGGGAAAATATAGTTCAGGTTTTACAGTTCATGACCTTATTTATGCAAATGCCTCTCCACAGGCACTGGATCTGAGATGCCCCAATTCATTGCACATAGGTCCCTGAACAGCCACACACTGGCCATAGCTTTGGGTGCTTTTGCACTGCAGAGATACCCAAACCAGCTGTGATTCTCCGCAGGTTAACTTAGCTCAAGCAGAGCTCTATGCTAATGCCGCTAAAGTGGTACCTGAGCCGGCTGGGCATCTCCACACTGCACTGCCATGGAATAAGTGACTGACAGCAAAGGTTTCAGCGTAATGATTGTGTCACCTCTTCCTCCTACGCTGCCTCAAAGCAAAGATGTGTGGCTGGCGTAGCAATAACAAATAGCTGCTCGAAGTAAATTGTTGATTTAACCATGGTCATTGTCACACGCACTTGAAAAGAAGCTGCCACCTACTATCAACTCAAACTTTTTGCCAAAAAGCCTCCTAAAAGGACAGAGTGCTAGCTAGTATCATTGGTATCCTTAATGCCTCTTCTTCCAAAATAATTCTACGCTAAGAGGAGAATCCAGTACAAAACATTAACTCTTGGAGGATCCTGGCTTCCAAACCACATAGTTTACAAAAACACTGAAGAGAAAAAGTTCAACAACTCATTTTCTAATGCACAAGCACAAAGATTTGTAACAGACTAGTGCACCTCACTTGCAGGGAAAAGATGCTTTTGACTTCCAAGTAGCTATCACCTTGAGTGCAGAGCCATTATGAACAATTGCTAAAGAACTGCACTTTTGCTTAAAAGGTGATACTTTTGACCAAATAAAGCAACACGTTCCTAAGAGGACAGCTCTGACCACCTGGGAACAAGAGAGGCGAAGCTGCTCCACTTGTGAGCACAGGAATTCGGGGTGGGCTTAGGGGACAGGACTGCAACCACCCACGACAACAAAACAAGCTTCCACTGGCAGATCACGGCTTGCGCTCTCCCAAAGGCAGGCTGTCCGCGGTGGATCTCCTGCCAGCCAAGCACAGCCTGAGGCTGCAGTTTTGCACAGAGGAGGAACAGGCCTCCAGTGCCCTGCTGCTTAGAGCAAAGAGCAAAACAGACCATCCACAGCAGAGCGACAGCAAAGCAAAGCTCCAGCCGTCCAGGGACATCTGCCACTGTCTGCAGTGGTTGGTCCCATCTCCCCTGCACCTATTAGAAGAAACACAGCATAAGGAAGGGCATGGTGACAGTCAGGTCACAGACATGAGAACGAACAAGGACGACCCCAGCCGCACTTTCTCTTTATGGTTGATTTAGGGGTGATCATCAGTCACACTGAGGGCTATGAGCAGGGCCATTTGGAGAGCAACACGCTGCCCATCCCATGCTGGGTGGCAGCCAGTCTACAGAAAAACATGGGATGAGCAATCCAAGGACCTGGCCTTCTGCTGCTTGCAATCCCCTGGGTTTACCAGGTGGAGTTCCACCCTTTGGCCTGTACCTGCTGCTCATGCTAATTCACAGGGCTGTGAGGGGAGCATTCTGGTAAAGAGCAACCCAGGAGAACCAGCTCAGATGGCAGCTCAGTAACAGGGAGATGGCTTGGACCCAGGAGCTAAATGCCAGGCAGCTGAAGGGGACTCAGAGCGCTCTTTTCAGGAACAGAATGAAAGTCAAACGTGGTCCCCCACACCCTTTCTGCAACGCTAATTCTGCTCTGCCTTGTCTCACATAAATCACTGCCAGGGGCACTTTCAGGGCAGACTCCAAAGCATTCAGCATGTATTTTGTACGACTGTGTGTGTGCATGTGTGTGTATTTGTGTGGTATGTGAACCAACACCAACCAAAGCCCTTTACCGATCTTTGCTTTCCAAACACCTCCCTCGGCCAGGTAAGTCAGACGAGTCTGACTCAGGACCACCCTGCGGCCATGTTACGGTGCACAGGCCCAGCCCCTGACGCTGGCCCATTCCTTTGGCTGGCAATGCTAAAATTGCGTCTGTAAGCAGCTCTGCCACAGCCCTGAGGATATGCAGCTCATTGCTAACCTTAGCTTTACAAAACAGAACGAGTAAGCCTATGCAGAACTGAAGTATAGCCCTCAACATCTCACACACACACACAGGCTGACGGGACTCCCTGCTGCCAGACACACTGGACCCCTTTGAAGTTGCCAGCAGGAATTCCTCGTCCTGGCCCGCATTTGTACCCAGAACTTTTCATCGCAGGGTTGCTCATCTGCCAGACTAAAAGGGGGCGACGGGGGAGCTGGAGGAGGCAAGGCAGAGCAGGTGGCACGGTGTCAGATGTGGAGCAGCGCTGGGGTGCTCCAGCGCCTAGGTTTCGTTTACGAGGGATCAGAAGCGTTTTCTTCTTGTGTCGTCTTAAAATAATATTGTGCGTCTCCTCAAGCTGAATGTCTCTGCTTTTCCCGCTTATGATTCTTGTGGAACCACTTCCATCAGTTTCTGGCACAGGACAGTTGTGGAGACTACGAGGGAGGAAGCAAAGCACAAGTCAGAGAGAGCCCATGTACAACCTGACCTCAGCTCATGATGTTCTGCCTCAAGGGAGCTCACCCATTTGCCTTCCCACTTAGGTTTTCACTGAGATTAGTCCAAATACGATTTAAGACTCAACAGCTTAAGACTCAGCAAGACCGCAGGCTGCTCTCTGTTCATGCCCACAACACCAAGGGCTTTTCCCCTGCAAGGGTGCTGTCTTGCCCTGAGAGAGGCTCCCAGAATTTGACATCAGGCTCTAATTGCACAGAAACACAGTAAAGTTCAGACACCAGAACAGCAGGCAACCAAAACTGAGTCAGCCACAACAGCAGGAATGGGCATAAAAAAATACGAGCTGACATTTTTACTTCCAGTTTTGAAGACCCAGGCTGTACATGCACACGGCTTCTTTAAAGATTCAAGAAACCAGGACGAAGCCAGCTCAGCATGCTGAACGCAAGGCAAGTCCGCTGCCTTGCAGCAGCAGACAGGATGGCACGTGCACAGAATAGATGAAGAGCAAAGGAAGCATTTCAGTTGCAGTTGTGCGCTGGAGAGGTGATAAACTAGAATATCTTTATTTTTCCACCCATTAGTTCTGGTGGCTGGTATCCAAACACACTTGGGCTTTCTGCTACTTCACTGTGTGTTGGGAGATCACAAGATAGCCTTGCCAGACAAAACTAATAGTGATTCTAAATACACACAAGCAAAGTCAAACTCAGATTAGTGGATGTGATCAAATTATCTGCAACATATGAATATATGCATGGGTTTAAAGATCATATGTTTCTAACTGGGCATTTGCAGGATTCTCATTCTGTGTTCCCAGATTTTTTTCAATATTCTCTTTAAAAGTCCTTGGTGGTAGGACACAATTAATATGCTAATTTGCCACCCAGGCACTGCAAAAAATGGCTTTTCCAGGAACTGAGCCTAATACACAGAATAAAAAAAGTGAGAGAGAGAGAGCATGCACAAGGGAGAGGAAAAAAAAGAAAGAATAACAAGTGCTGAGTGCTGTTAAAAGGCTTTTTCTTCATAAAAAGCACCCAGCTAAGGCTGGGCACTTCTACTTGTCTGGTTTTCTAGGTCAGCCTGCTGTATGAGAGCTGGGAGACAGATGGTAGAGTTTAGTTACTTGGACAACATAGATTGACTTTCTTGATTTGGTTGTTCAGACAGAGAGATTATATGATGCCAAGAACAGCCCTTCCAGCCCTTCGAAACTCACCGTGGTGTAATGTCAGCTGTTGGAAAACCTTATACAAAGATACCTTAAAATAAGCCTCCTAAGCGAAAACATCCAGGGGATTTTCTCCTCTCTCTGCTGTGCTGTCACATTTTGATGCCAAGCAGAACTTTGACTGGATCAGAAATGTTATCACTGGCTAAGTGATGGATTGGAACTAATTCTGAATTTATAGCAGTCAAATTTAGGCCAGCTGTGCTCAGAGTATTATGCTGTTACTTCGTTTCCCTTCCTACCATTGGAAAGGTATTCTCTGCTACCAAAGACTTGACCCTGTGCTTTTACAGGAGGCAGAAGAAAGGCAGCAACGTGCTCAAGGAATTATGCTCCACTGCACAATATCCTGTTTGCCAAGAAAGAAAACCCCTGGTAATTAGCCCAAGCTTTGTAATTATCGGAAGTCAGGGAGCATTTTGGGTGCTGGGCAAAAACGGTAATCAGGTTAAAACTTGGTAGTATGAAAAAAAAAAAAAAAAAGTGATCAGAGCCAAGATGTTAGAAGCCTCCACTACACAAGTGAGAGCAAGAGCTGCTAGCTGTAGCATGCTCACCAGGAAACACAGCTATTCTTGGAGCAAAAGCCAAGGTTGCAGCCTTGCTCTTCACTAGTAATACTTACAGATGCCTTGGAGAATCCACTTGGGCTTGTTTTGCCACCAGACCCCAAAGAAGTAAACGGGGATCCCACTGAAGATGATTGCAAAGCCAATTGCACATTCCTTTGGTGTCATCCAGAAGGAAACAGCGATGAGAAACAAGCAGGCCAGGATGAAGAAAATGGGCAGGCAGATGTTCACCTGAAAAAAGGACCCAAAGAGCAGGTGAGAAGCTATATCAGGGATCAAGAAAAGAGGGCCAGGTAACTCTCTAGTGCAGCTGATTTAGCTGTACAGCCCAGGAGGGAAGCAGTTCAGGATCCATGATGGACCCTACATGGATGGTGTTCCTGCCTGACCCAGCACTCTGAACAAGGGGACCACGAGCTTGAATTGCTGTAGGGAAGTTATTAATTTAGCCACTGCTCTTCAGCAGTCCTGGAGAAACTGGGAGTAGCCTAACACGCACATTTCAAAATGGCAAAACAAAGTGTAGAGATGTGGCTTGCGAAGACAGCATCTCAGCGCCCACAGTTTCTGGCACACAGCTCCATGCTCAAGTGATTCCTTATAAAAAAGCACTCATACCAATAGCATTAAATACAGCAGCAACTTCAGCACAAGCCATAGCATCATCACTGTAATTTCTCAGGGGACTTAGCTACACTGCTTTCAGCATGGTACCTGCTGAGAGCACCCTCCCTTTTTTTAAAAAAACAGATGAAACATCCCATGAAGAGTTACTTTGGGAAGGCACTGGTGCACATCTGTAAGTTCATTTCTCTCTGGTTGACTGTTGCCTGGCAGAGATCTGAGTAAGCTCAGGGGATGAGTGAGAAGCATGCCTCTAGGGAAGGCAGACACGCTTGTGGCTGACATGATTTTGGCCTCCTCCCAGATGGGGCATGGTACTGCAAGCTGGCCTAGGACAAACAGAATAAAGTTCTCATCTCTGAAGAACTTTCAGGCATGGATTTGTGTAATTAAAAAAAAAATTTTTGAATTCCACAATGGTACACAGTGCTTCACCGAGACTAATTGTTCACAGACTCTGTGAATTGTTCCGGGGAACGTTAGCCACTGAGAGCTTCCCACTGGGCGACCCTGCCAGAACACCTCGCATCTCCGACACGCAGAGCGTCCTGCGGCCACCGCAGCTCTTCCCCTTCTTGGCGGGGAAAGCACCGATTTGCATTCAGCAGATGTCTGTGCAGCGGGGACACCTGCCTACCAAGTGACTGTAGCTGTCCACACTTCCACAACATTTCCTCTGCCTGACTGCTACACTCCTGCAATCTGAGTCCCTCTTTCATGCGGTAAAAGCAGCTGTACTTCCTGCTCCTCCCATGATGCTGAGAAGCTGCTTCCCCAGAGGGGGATCAATGTTTTGTCCCGCCAGTCTGAAGCCTCTGATCTCTCACACAGCTCAAAACTGCTGTTTTCAAGCTGGCAGAGCCGCCCCTCTGACCACAAATGAAAAAGGCCTACAGGCAGGACTCTCTGCGTCATAACCACAGACCGTTCTCACCTTGATGGGCCTTTCCAGCTCTGGCTTCTTGTAACGCAGCCACATCATGCCGATGATGGCCAGAGCCACACACAGCCAGTTGAAGAAGCTGAAGAAGTTGATGACTGAGAAAATGTTGTTGGAGAAGGCATAGAGCAGGGTCATGACACACTGTAGCCAGAAACAGAAGCCGTTACCAAAGGGAGAAGTAGGCAAAACCACATATATTACTACACCAAATACGGGTATTTTAGATAAACTATCTGCCAAGAATGGAAACAACTTGATTAATTTTTACCTATTTAACCTATTTTCAGTTGGTACCTGGAGTGATTTCAAAATGGGATATAGAATACAAGGATATGATTGATGAGAAGGGTCTATCCTTCCCCACAGCTGCAAGCAGAAATAGCTGTGTTTGGAGGCAGTGCCCAAGTAGTCCTTCTCCAGCCACTCTGACAGTATCCTACCCCCACCCTTTCCTCCATACCAGCTCAGTGCTCAGTGTCACAGACCCTGGTGCTTACCGTAAAGATGAGGGATGGCACTGGAGTGAGAAGCCTAGGGTGAATCATAGACAGGATTGAAGGTAGGTGTCCTTCTCGGGATCCCACAAAGAACAGCCTGAGGTGAGGGAGATGGAGCAGTTACCCCTACGTCAGCCCTTAGCCCAAGGCTGGGTTTGTCTTCAACGTGTAACAAGTGGGGATAGCCCCTGATCAGCCTAGTCAGTGCTGAGCCAGCAAGGTGGAAATGCCCACGTCTACGCAAGTTTTACACATTAGCGGTGTGGTCACACAACGCCAACTGTAGCCCCTTTTGCTAGTCACTGGTTTGAGAGTGAGGCCAGCCAGGATCAGACCCCAACGGCGGCTTCTGCACACACGCACAGTGGAAAGTCCCTGTCTCGGAAAGGAGGCAGGAGACAGGCAAGGAATGCAAGAAAGGAAATGTTTATATCCTCCTTTCCAGAGAGAACAATTAAGCAACTTTACTAAGATAACCCGGGAAATGGGTGTCAGAGCTGAAACCTCTCACATGCCAGTCCTGTCCCATCCCTTCTCCCCTTTCTGGAGGAATTCTCAGCCCTGAAGTTTCATAAGCTGCTGGTTTTCATTAAATCCACTTTCTCAGGCAACGCCACCAAGTTCCAAGCCTGTGTTTGGTTAAGTCCTAATAACTTCAACAGGACTTTGCCTGAGGAACAGAAGCCTAAGACCACTGCAAGAGATTCCTTTAAACTGGATATGGTTTTAAAGCCTTAAAAAAAAAATTCTTCTCATTCCCCACATGGCCTCCAGACCTTTTAGACTTTGTGCCTACCCACAGCCACTCTTTGGAGGACAGTTCTGGACAAAGAGGCATGAAGCACTGCTTGTAAACAAAACCCACAAAATTGAGCAAGAAACCTACCGGGAAGAAGTGAAGAGAGATCCATTAACAGATCCAAAGCACGATAAGCCAACAAAGACAGGTATGATCCAGGACATGACACCGAGGTGATAGTTCCCAAAGTCCTACATGAGAGGCAACAAGAAAGATATTTCACACCTAAAAATACCCAAAAGAACTCACAGCTGCCTACAAAGACTTAAAATTTGTAGAAATATGAATCATTAACATCGTTTAGTACCTCAAGCTTTTGAAGTGTTTTCCACATTGCCATTTGCTGCTTCACCTTCCTGAAAAGGTGTTTTGTGGAATTTCACAAAGTCAGCAGAAGGCCTTTCCCTCAGAGTCAGGACACAGCATTTACTAGTCCAGCTATTCCAGAAGCTCAAGACTAAACTGAAACTGCATGGAGACTCAGACATTTGGCTATTGCCAATTACATGCAGAAAGCTGATTCAGGATGCTGGGACACAGCCTTTTACAAATGCAGCGACCTGGCATTGCAGCTTTACATTACAAACTGACTCTGACCTGCTTCACTGCAGTTTTTTGCTGAAATAATTATGTTGGTTTCAACAGACTTGCAAAGGAACGTGACTAGAATAACGCAGCACAGGCTGCTATGTCCAATAACTCAACCGTGTATCCTTCGAGCAGGGGTTCCCTACGAACCCGAAGGAAAGGGTGCTGTTACCTGAATGGCCCACACCAATCTGTACTGGCCTGGGAGAGTCCCCTCAAGCACTGAACAATCTTGGTCACACTTAGTTTGCAAGACCATGCAATGCTGCTCGCTTCTGAAGCAAACAGGATTTCTGACTGCAATGGCATTTTAATCAATAGAAATATTATTTTTCTCTCTTAATTAGAACAAGGAAGACACAGAGGGAGAACAGCTTAGTTCAGTATTGACTGAATGACCTTTTCCCGTAAATACCATGCTCTAGTAACTGATGATAAGTCATGCGGCCAGCAGCACCTTTGGGTATTTATGAATTAAGAGCAGTACTAACCGCCTGCCCTCCCTTGCTCTTCTCCATGATAAACCCATGTGGTATCATGCTGTCCTTCCCTGCTCCCGTCACAGTTGCTCTTTATCTCCTGTCAAACATGAGCTGTTTTATAAGCAGCCATGGTCAGCATGGAACAAACTAGGAGATGTACGTAGAGATTATAAGCCTAATTTAACCAGCCTTGGAAAACAGACGAGTCACGTCAGAAATGCACCTATCTTACCACAGCCACAGCTTCGGACGTCAGCATCTGCTCTGTCGACAGGGTTGTGAAGTAAGCCAAGTTTGTCAACACATAAACCAAAGTGACTACAGGTAGTGAGATGATGATAGCCAGAGGCAGGTTTCTAGGAAGAAAATATAAATTGTAATGAGCTCTGCAGTTCAGTTGTTGATGCCAGAGAATGTTATAGAAGAAGGTTGCTGCTGCTGCAGCCCTTCTGGATTCACTTAAATTTGGCATGAGCCATTCTGCTTTTCTTTGGCTCCTCAGCAAATCCTGTTTCCCAGCCACACTCTGCTCCTCTACAAGGAGAGGAGAAAATGCTCACACACAGGAATATGCTCACAGGAATAGCCCGAAGGCTGACAGATGCAAAACGAAGGACTGTGGCAGATGGCACTTTTTATGTGGAGGGACTCTGGCTGTCTGGGCAAGCAGTAAACCAAGTTCACTGCAAAAGCAATTAAAAACAAGTCCCCATGTCTCTTGCTAGCCAGTGGCATTACCACATGCATGCTCTTCTGGACAGAGAAGAAGCATTTATGCTGGTGGCTTTCTTGTGGGAGATGGAAAGGTCAGGGATTTAGTGGGCCATTTTTAGGCTCTAACTTTGTGCAGCTGGCTGGACTGATGAATCCCAAGGAAAATTAACTCAGACACAGCCTAAGAGGGTCTGCAGAGATGGGTTCGTGTGGATACAAATTTGCCTTTCCCAATAGTCTTACTTAATTCATGAACAGTAATTGAAAGAGGAAACCCTGCTTGATGCCACATAATTGTGGAGCTCAAAGCCACAAGAGGTGAGCGTCAAATACCATGTCTGCATTCAGAAGGCAAGAAAATAATTGCAAATTGCAAAAGCTTTCATAACTCTGTTTGTCAAGGAAAGGGCATATCAAATCTCATGCTTCTCAGCAGGCACTAATCACTGCTGGGGTCAGCCAGGAACGAGCTCTTGCACAACCCATCCTAGAGCCCATATTGAGAGAAGGCCACCCCTTCCCTACAAGCAAAAACAAATTGTCAGTGATGTCCTGCTTTGGCGTGGCCAACCCTGATCTCGCCAGGTCCTCCACGTAACCCTGAAAGGCAGGGGCAGTGCAGAAAGTGGCTTGTCGCTTGATGGAACAGAAAGAGCACACGGCAAATAGACATATGCTCAAATATTTCTGGGAGTTTACACAAGACTGTAATAAAACCGTAAGTGCCTCTTCCTTGTCTATAATTCACACAGGTGCCAGGCCAAGGAAATGAGACTTTCCAGTATCACTGATAACATTAACAGTGCAGGAAAGCAGTGTAAACAACAGCCCTCCTCATGTAGATGTTATTATTATCCCCTCTCCCTCTTCTAAGGAAGAACAATGCCATTATCTGTCAAGTTTTTGGTAGTGATAACTAAAGATAGCCCCTTCTTCCCTTTCCCTAGGAGACATTGGCTTCTGAGCTGATTAGCAACATCTATGAAACACACAAGGCAGCCACAAGGAAGGGACGTCCCAAGAACAACCACCTTTCCTCCTGGGGAAGTCATCGCAGGACACACACGTACCTGTAGGGATTTATCATCTCTTCTGTAACAAAATTCAAGTAATTCCTGTAATTTAAAAAGGACAGTGGTTAATTCTGGTTATGCCACTCAATAAATTAAGCCCTTAATTTACCTGTGTGCCATGGAATTTTAGGACGGATAGAGAGACTGAATCCTGCTGCAAAACTTACGGTGGCTGATGCACAGTTCGGGATCTATAGTACAAAACCTGCAGAAGCCTGAGCCCTGGACACTGCCGGGGATCTAGCACGCCACGCTGCCAGCCAGCTTCCTTACAACAGGAGGGCTGACTGCAGGCTAAGCAGCGGGCCCACTAGTGGCAGGGCCACTCTTTGGGCAGTGATGATGGCTGCAATCAGACCGTTTTCACTGCAAAATGAGCAGGTTCCTTCAGTCTGCAAGTGCTCAAAGGGACTGATAAAAAAGCTCTCCAGGAGCTTGTTTGGTGCTGTCTGTGAGACATACACACAATTACTGGTCAGAGGCACAAAAATGAAAGTCTCCACCAGCAAATTGCTTTGAACTACACCAAACAGAAGTGACAGTGAGTTGATATGACTGTGTCTGGATGAACCAGTGTAGGAACAGACTGGGCTCCTGCTCAGAAAGATGGCCCAGAGCTTGTGAAGGACCTTCTTCTGCGTGGAGCCATTAGCCACAGCAGCCTCTCTACTTTGCCATACCTAATGAATCTGTTGGCCTGTAACATCTCTCCTCTGCTAGACAAATCCATCCTGTGCTTTCTCTTAATACCACCTCGAAGCTGCACCAAGAAGCCCATCACCTGCTCACTGGGATTCCCAAATCCTATGATTGCCAGCAGTTCTTTCTGCTTCCACGTCCTGGCTGAAAACAGGGTGCAAAGTATGACTATTAACATTAGTAGCCAAAAATCAAAGCATCTGCGTCATCTCCCTCGTAACAAGAAAGACCTGATCCTGAACCAGGCTCTTCCTGCAAACAAACACAATCTAGAGACAGGAGGAACGAACTATGATATTTGGTGCTGAAAAAGGAAAGAGGGCTGCATCTTACCATCCTCCATAGGCAAAGAGACCACTGTACAAGGCTAACACGATGCTCCCCACATCAACTTTTGTGCCTTCAAAGGAATGTTCAGGAGTGAGGTTTGTCACATCACCTGCAGAGAACAGAAACGAGAAAAGACCAATTCTAGAACCGGCCAGACTGAACTTGCAGGACTTTTGCAGGGTTATGAAAGAAAAGGGAGAAACCTCAAAGCAGAAGCTGCTCTGAGGACACTTAACTACCATGCTGATGTATTGCTGGTTGCGTTAGAGAGCACGTGCACCTATTTCTATTGAGCTGCCTCCTCCAGTTTTATCATGCTTAATTCCTCTGGAGTAATTCTTCAAGTAATCAGGCTCAAACATACCTGTCTCAAGCAACTGGCCATTATAGATTGCTCAAATTTTCTCACGCTGTGCAATGTGCCATCGCTGAGGTAATCTCCCAGACACCTCCCTGTGAAGAAAACACTCTGGGGTCCTTCTGGCTGGAAGATGCTATGCAAACAGATATTGTCACATTGTCCTCTCAACTGAAAGCTGCTTTTATTCGATAAAAACCCAGGATTTCCTCTAGTTCCACCAGCAACCTGATAAAGCAGAGGGTTTACAGCAGTCTCTTTGATTGTGGGAAGTTAGTTTCTTTAGGGCTCGAATATCAAAAGTTCCTGTTATTTATCTGCTTTTGAAACAGAAAACCATAAATAGAGGGTTCAATTGAACGTTTGGTAAGAACTCTCCCAGAGCAACCAAGGGTTTATTTATTTTGCTTTAAAATGCTCTACTGCTGTTTTGTTCCCTGCCTTTTGATCTGGAGCCTAAAGTCTAGACCCAGGATGGGGAAGCCACACTCCCTCAGTGAAAGCAGAGCTCCCCTTTGTGAGGAAGGAAGCGGAGCGAGGCAGGATTCGGTACCGCACGTTAGCAGTTAGCATCCCAGGAGCCCCGTTGCTGCCCATGTGATTCCTCTTAGGGCACAGATCTTCACTAATCACACAAGCAACCTTATCACATGGCAGTCAGCAGTGCCTGGAGCTTAACCCTTCATCTCCCCAAACCACGTACCTAGGACTTGCATCTGGGGAAAGAAAAGGAATACTAACAACACAAGGTGTTTTTCTTCTGAATTGTCTCTCCTTCCATCTTGGGCTGGAAAATTTCTCCCCCCTACCCCACCAGGCACCACGTTTGCAGAGGCCTGGTAACAAACCTAGACACACAGACCTAGCACTCGTGTTTCTCTCAGTGGGGAAAGGGTGGGGTCAGAGGGCTTGCTGGAGAGGGAATGGGAGCAGCGGAACTGGGATGCAAGACATGAAAGAAACACAGGTGGAGTGTAAAGGTGAAGTAACAAACTGGCCTTGGGTTGCCATGCTCACCTCCCCACAAGGCAAAGTGGAGGAGGAATTAAAGGGAGTATCTGTCATTTCCAGGTAGTCTACAAAAGGCGATACTCCCTAACTCAGCATGCAAAATGCTCTCTGCTCACAAAGCTGCCCAGGAAAGCAGCCTCCCTCTGCCTTCTTCCCTGTCTCCGTTTGCTGTGCTGTTTGCAGGGGGATGCTGTTGGTGTGAGCTGAAGAGGAGCTGAGGCCACAGTAGCAGCACATGCACTGGGCAATCAGCCCAGCTGGAAACCCAGCCCCAGCTACGTCCATCAGGTTTACAAGGCCCCTAGTTGGAAATGGGGACACGGAGACAGCAAATTGGTTGAGGAACTGCAAAACAGGGTCTAGCTGCCGGTGCTTGAATGAAATAAGGTACTGAAAGGGGAGAGCTGTGTGGAAACACGAAGAAATTGATACAATGCTGTGAGTTTAACTGTAATTCCTGGCTATTAGGTTCGGTCATATAATCTTAATTTGGCATTAATGCCCTGGCTTGGCTCTGAACAATAAGGCTGACCTGAAGGAGACGGTGCCCGGTATCATGTTCAGCTTGATCCCCCAGCCTAAGCTTTCATTAGTTTATTTTCTGCCTTTCCTGAATAATTACCAGTCTAGTTCTTTCCAAGTCTTTTATTATGGGGAAAAAGATATAGTTTTTGTTAATAGTAACTGTAATTAGCTACTGGAACCACACACAAAAGGACTAGGAGAGCACACGCTCTCTATGGGAGCAGTGCTGAAGCAAAGGATGAAAAACCAAGCCTGATATTTCATTACTCTGTGGCTGCACAGTGGGTGGTGACAGATAGATGGGTGGGACACAGTTAATTATTCTCACACACCTTTTCCTTGCACCTGCCCCAGCACATATCTAACACATCTCTTTGAAGCACCAGAACTGAAATGCAGCCACTGGCAGAGAAGCAGCGAGTCAGCAGGGAGGCAGCCAAGACAGGAGATGACCAGCTCTCCCAGACTATCTTCAGGCTAAAGAAAAGTCTCGCATGGACAACTCCATGAGCCACTGTAGGTCTGCTTTCATTCCTCCCTCCTCTCTACTTCTTACTTTTGTCTCTCTGATCATGTCATGATTGCCAGTCCTCTAGCTAGGAAGGGCTCTCTTTCTCCTCAACTCTTGGGAAGTTGGTACCTTGCTGTCCTCTCCCTGCCTCACCTAGCAAGTGTCATAGCTCTCCAAAAACTTGCAGAAAGTTGCTAAACTTCGTGTCTCTATCATCCCATGGTCAAATAAGGATTGCAACATGTCATAACATGATTAAACAACCAGAGGAGCTAAGATCTCTTCTCTTCCCAGGGACAAGCTTGTCTTCTTGAGTGTCCACATGGTGCCCCTTTGCCACAAGTTTTATTTCTTTCACACCTCATCGCTTCCTGGTTGCATGACACAGCCTGGGCTCCTCAACAAGCACTCTGAAGACTGCATCTCAGCAGAGCAGTCGTCCTCTCCCGCCATCACAACAAGGCTCTGTCCCACCCTGCCAACCAGTGGATCACCACAGAGAGAAGAATTTGTGCTCGCCAGTAATGCCTTTACAGACGTAACTGACACCATATTATACATCTTGGGGCAATAAAGCCAAACTCCAGCGATGGAGTGTATGCCAGATGTCCTCCCGACATGGGCTAAGCTGCAAAACACAGTGGGTGAGCTCTGACTATATCTGTGTTGTCCTGATCTTGCTAAGAGCCCCACACAGAGATAATAAGAGGTTCGAACAGTTACTAGACAAATTCTTGGAACAGAAATCTATCAAACACAAAGATATTGCCTCCAGTGCAGAAGACCCCAAGGTGCATGGGAGGCTGAGAAAGTGTACCAGGAGGCACTGCAACATGTTTGCCTTGTTCTTACACCTTTCCAGAGGCTCATTATTGGTCACAGCTGGAGACCGGGAACACTGGACTAGATGTCCTTCCTCTAGTATTTATTACTCACTTTATTTAGTTATTAGGGCTTGCTGTTCCAAAGGCAGAGGTATGAAATTCTGCTCCTGACAGACACTCTACTTCTTACTCTTTCAAGCCTAAGTTTACAATTCAGACCTCTTGGCAGACTCTGGATCAAATGAACAATTACAGACTTGCAGGTGAGACTGCCAAGCATGGCCTGTGCTGCTCCCACAGAGCAAGAGGCTCCCCCGCAAGCATGTCCCGGCCCAGGGCTTGCTGCAGGCCAAGGTGTGCTCTGCTTGTCCTCCTCAGCTCCTCTCCATCCCTCTCCAGCTCATGCCTCCTGTTAGGAGCAGAGGCCGCTGCAGACAGTGGCAGCCACTCTCTGGGCGATGCCCTGCCCATGCCTGGCACCCTGATGATCTGGAGCCTGGTTTGAACTGGCTGTTCAGCTGCACTCTGCTCTACAATTAACCAAATTAAGGTAACAAGCTGTGACATAAACCCTGTTTGCTGATCTTGCCAGCTGCCAAGACTCTGGTAATTGCTCCAGCAAGTGATGGGTCACCTGGGGCCTTTCTGTGGGAGGGACCTATTTCAGTCCATGCGCTGCATGTTCAGACACCCTCTTTGAAAATGCTCATTTGCTCCCCAGTCATGTCCATTCCGGTTTTAATAGCACAGCAATCTTCTATTGCAGTAAGTGGTTAATCATAATTAAATAGTTTTAGCTTGCCTAAACAGTGAGGAGAGGGAACACAGCCATCTAGAGAACTCAGCGAGAGACGGGGAGGCCATTCAGTGCATTTCACCCATGGACAAAACTGAGCCAAAGAGAAATGTGTTGTATATATGAAAAATCCCAAAGGAGAAGATCCACTCAACTGTTGAGACATTTCCTGAGAAAAGTAATGGGAGCTCAATTGACTGAGTCATAAAACTGGACAGTGAGAAACACTGAGGGGTCAGGCTTTGGGCAACATTTCTACAGCAACTCGCAGCTCCCCAGGAAACGTCCCCTTGGTAGCCACAAACAGTTGCTCCTCTCCGACTGCTACCATTGACCTAATCGCTGTGCTGCTGCCGTGTGCCCAGCTTTGCACTATGCAAGTTTGAACAGCAGCTCTTAAACTTGGTTCCCTAGCAGAGGAGTTGATGGGTCTCTGCTTACAGTCTGAAAGCCACCACCAGAAACCTTGGCCCAGCAGAGAGAGCATCCAAAAAGGAGCCAGAGCTCCTGGGTTACACTCTTGATTCTCACTACTGGCTGTGGACAAGTTATGACATTTCCCTGACTTTCAACTATTTCCGCCTGTTTTATGGAAAAATGCCTCTTTCCTCCCAGTGCTGGAAAGCTTTGTAAATACCATTCACAAAGAGCTATTATCTCTGCTGCAGGCTGAAGCCAAGGGTCTGGGCTGCCAGATTCGCGCCCCCACGAATGCATTATTACCTCTATTACAGAGCTCAAAGCATCCAAGGAGCCCAGAGGCTGGGAAGGAGTCAGCTGCCCACTGGAGCTGTGCTCTTCTTCCTGCTCATAAGCTAACAGGAGTGAGAGAAAACACCCACCACTCACCTTCCTAATGTGGCATCACACCCTGATCTCAGTACAAGTATGGCCACAGCCACTAGCTTCAGACAAAAATCTTCCTGAGAAATTGCTGAAAGCCAGGAAACTCAAGGAGACACACTTCACAACTCCTCCTTTTGCCGTGGTCCACCAGAGCTCTCAGGACAAAATACTTGGGACAAACAGCATTCTGTGACCTTTTCCACCTCCCTCTGCATCCTGCTGCTATCACCAAAAAATCTTTACCCTCCTTCTAGGCAAACACTTCCCCATTTTCTCCACCTGTGTGCCTGCCAGCATAGCACTTGCTGATAAAAAATAAAGAAGCAGTTTCAGAAGTCCTGGCATGAGCCCTGGAGCAAGGCTGCTCTGTGGGCGGCCAGGTGCACAGCCCAGAGCACACCGTGCCCCGTCCCGGAGCCACGGCGCGCAGGGACCCAGGATGAACGGAGTCCCTTTGATCCTGAGCACAGGAAAGAAAGGCCATTTCCTGCATGCCCCTGTCTGTTCTTATTAGGGCAGATTAACAGCAAGGTGCTAACCCTAAACGAACACCCAGTGGGTTTCCTGCCACTTCCCATAACCTTGATTTATCCTGCCTCCTCTGCACAACATGTTCAATCCATGTTCATGGAAACTTCTCACTGAGAATGACGAGCAAAAAAAGACCAGTCTTTAGAGAGGGTGAATAGAGGCTGACTAGAGCCAATCAGCCGGGCTTGTAACAGAGCCACAAACCTTTGGAGAGGGCAGATACACCTGCCTGTCACCTGGACTGCTATCAGAGAGCATCAGTTTTAGTCCCATTTCAGTTGGAAGCTGTGGAAAAGAATCCGTATACAATGCAAGCATGAGCACACACAGACGCACACACAAAGAGCTACCAACAGCATTGACCCATCCCAGCACGAACCACTGCTTCTGCTGCAAACAGAGACAGAGAGAGGAGGCGCAGAGAGAGATGCAAAGAAGCAAACAGCAAATACCAAAGCATGAGCTGCGCTCTGGTTAAATGTGTCTGCATCGCTGAGACAGCTGCATTTGGAAAAATGAGAAGCCAACACAGAGCTTCTCACATCACCTGCCTTAGAACCACCCAACTCACAACAGTAGTGACCGGGGTCCCTGTGACCCCTCCAAGATGCACTCCTCCATCCTGGATGCAAGACAGCTACTTTGATCCAGCTAGGATTTGGCACTTCAGTTCAGGATACCAAAATGAACAGTGTGCTACATCCACATCTCCTTGGATGAAGCAGCTTTTCAGATGTCAAGGCACGTTTCTACCCTCAAGAGTTAATGCAGCCACTAACCTCCACAAACAATATAGCTCACGTCACCATTAAAGGCATCATAGGCACCATTCCAGGGTGTGCAAACATAGCCATTCAAACTCACAGTGACCATGGCAAGAAGTGGAGGTCACTGACTGCTTCTGTATTTTGATTTTTGGATGTTATTAAATGCATTTTGGTTTTGGACATGCAATTTCACACTTGTAAAATCCAAAAACCCCAGTAGGCTGAACTCTATCCCTGAATCTGTAATTACCAAAAAATTTTCCAGGCAGAGTGGGCAAGAAAAAAATTGGCTGAACAAAAATGAACTCCTGCTCACTCCAAATCAGAACATGCAAACCACAAAGTACGCTAACCTGCCATGCCCACCCGGCCTCAGCAATTGCATTCACCTTTGGATGGAGAGAAATCAATGGTTACAGAGCAACAAGCCCATAAAACATAATAGTTTTGTATCAACCCTCCAGCATAAGATGCCTTATTAATCTCCAGCATGCTTGATGTGATTTAGAGGTGCAGAATGCTGGCCACTTTCCCAGCTTCCTTGTTCACCCTCTCCTTCAGCACAGCCTTCCACTTTTCATCTGCACCATTAATGAGAGCGTGAGTAAGGGAAACGTAGCAGCTGTCCTTCAAAGCTTAGTGCTGGTAAAAGATGTTAGAGGCATTTCTGGATGCCAATGTAACCAGAAACAGAATGGGCAGCTGCAGGGCACACCTCTCCTGCAATCTTTTGTACATGAGCCTTGGCCCCAACTTGCAGGGACGCACTTAAAAGCTCAAGGGATGTTTACTATCCATAGGCCTTGCCTCATTTCTGCCAAAGAGGATCTACGGTGAGAGTTAGTCACGGGTTAGCTGGGTGAACACCCGCCTGGTTTGGCTTCGGTCTCCAGGCTCATTCCAGGTGGCTCCAGTTCTGTCTTCGGCAGATTCCCGTGTCCCAGGTTGTGTCCTAGAGCCAGTCCCAGAGGGAGCAGGTCCCTCCCAGCACAGCCACTGGTGCAGCAGCTTCCCCACTGCATGCGACAACACACAGCGTGCGCAAAGGCATCACTGACTGCTCCGTCTACCTTCATTTTCTAGACAGCAGGTCAGGCCTGATGTGGCAGAAAATGACAAAAATCACTTTAAAACCCCCCTAAACGTTGACCTGACGAGCAGGTTTGTTCTCTGGTTTACCCTATGGACACAAGAGGTTATAAGAGCAGGTCAAAGGGAAGCTTGCAGCAGATTCCTGCAGCTGTGCTAGCTGCTTACTCCTCTCTGAATGGCTGGGCGCAATTAAGTTTAGGTTCAAATGGAAGTGAATGCAGGCAATGACAATGCTTGTTCTCTGCTGGTATCTGCATGCAGTTGTGCTTTGAAACCTGAGGGAGTCTGATTTTAATCACCAACCATGAATTTCAAATTTTCCTGTCATTTCAGCAGGACCCCTCCAGAGCAAACCTGCCTGCTACACTCTGAGGACTATATTCACTGCTTTGCTCTTTTCAGGGTTTATCCACTCAGTCGCTAGGTCTTATTACAGATTTGGCTCAAGGGGCTTTTCTGGGACATTCGACTGATGCTACTATTAGCAGTAGAGAGGAAAATCTGGGAGCAAAGGAAGAGCAAGCAAACTTTTCCTTCCTCAAATATTCTTAATCACAGGATTTGTCACAAAGAAGGTGAAAAAATAAGTTGGGCCAGAGAATTAGCAAAATAACCTTCACTCAGAGAAACACATCGAATGGCCATTTTCTAGCAAAAGGCAAACGTATTCAATAAATGAAGGATATACACATATGTGCAGGCACACACACGGCCAAGATGTTGCTTCATACCCAGAGTACTTGGATGGTATTTTTATTATGCTTCATAGACACGGTAAGCACACCTTACTATCTGAAGGTTTACATCTTCAATTCTGCATTTTTAGAAAACATCCCATGTTGAGTTTAGAATTTGCCAGCCATGAGTACATGTCTAAATACCCTTTTACAAAGGGCATACAATATGGGGGGGGGGGGGGGGGGGAAAGGAGGGAGGATGAGAGAAACGTGCCACTGCTGCATTATGTAGTACACATCTATTTAAAGAAAAAAAAAAAACTTTCATTAAAAACAAGATTCCCTGCCTAGACTAAACTCTCCATGGCACACGTCTGGAGTTAAACCTACCTACTTTGTCCTTAGTTTACCCCGTGCTTGTTCAGCAGATGCAGCTCTCTGCTGGTTGCTGATAAGTGCAATGAAGGGAGCTAAAGAGAGAATAATGCTGATTGTTACCATCCTAGCAGGCATTTGAGGCACCACAGACAAGAGATTTAAGATCAGAAATCAGGCATTAAGAGAGAGAAGGAAAGATAACTTCAATAAAAATAATCCAATAATATGAGTGTTAAATTCTATTTCCCTAAGTCCCTGCTGCCCAAATGTTTTACAGAGAAGCTGGCTGAGGAATCACAGCGAGGTCTGTAGTCCACCTCTGCAGCCCTCTAATGCACAGCAGCCAGAACTGGCACCTCGCTGTTTGCACTGCCCAAAGTTAGATAAACGTTTAAGAAACTACAGAGCATCAACAACAAAAAAGCTGAAATATTCTTTTGATTAAATGATGCTTTTAAAACAGTTTTTGACCTCAAAACTTCCACCAAATTTGTCCCCATGTAAAAAGTATCAGCGTGTTCTTACAGACTAGTATTTTTTTTTATTGAATTCATTCCTAGTTTACTTTTTAGGACACTGTACAGGTGATTTGGGTCTGAACACAACAGCTGTGGACCTAACCACCGACCTCCTCTGAAAAGCTGGAGTCAGTGGAGAACCTCCCTTAGATGCTCAGTCCAAGCTGGCTGCGTGACCTAGTCCCAGACACCCTGACTTCCAGCCAGCTGTGTTAATCACTGTGTCTTGCCGTCCATCTGTCCACTAGGTAATAACATGGCCAAAAATACCTAGAGATAGCTGGACAGAAGGCAATTTCTGAGAGCTGACAGAGCAGTAGAACAAAAGAACAGCCTAGTTTTCAGTAACAGTGGAGTGAAAACATGCTGATCTCGTCTGTGCTAGAAGTTCCTTGCACCATATAAGTACTACAGACTTGTGGGTCATGCATCTGGGGGTAAAACTGTATGTATTTACACACTGATATACCAAGTCCAGGACACTGAACTTTTACAGCAATACAACTCTAGCCACATGAAGGTTTTTAAAAGTGTAACTTATGAAGTAGTAAAATAATTGTATCCCAAGTGGAACAGCTATATTGGATCAACTTTCAAGTAGCTGAAAGGCTGTGTAAGCACGAAACCAAATTCTACCCTCTTTTTGAAGCTGCATGAGAGAAGTGATGTAAAACAGCTGTCCACAGATCACAAGGAAATGTTATTTTCTCTGTGGTAATATTGCCACATATTTCTTTGTCTTAATATGTTACTGTTTTTCTGAAAAATAATAAAAATGCTCAATGAAGCAGAAGGGGTGAAGGTCAATACAGAGAAGGACATACTTCTGCAAAGTCTCAGAAGTTTCCACAGTTGAGCAAGAAACTGTGGTATTGCTCCTCTACTCTATTTATGGGTACTGTAAACATAAAACAGCAATGAGGAGTAGCCATTAAAGTAAGTTAATCAGCACTGTTCAGACACTATCCAGAGTGTCACCGGAACACACAAGCCCTTCACCTCCAAAATTTCAGTACCAGCCAAATTGCCACAGGAGTATTATCAGTTTGGCGCGTATTTTCCTCCAGCAATAGTTGCCAGCTAAGGACTGAACTTACTGAGCTGGTAGCGCTCAGTCCTCTTTGTCCGAAGTGCTTTATGACTGGTATAAAAGAAAACAAGGGCACACAGAAGAACAGCAAAAGCGTGACGCACCGTGGCTGCGGGACTGAGGATCATCCACATACTCAGAGGTTAAACAGGCTTTTAGAAAAGTTACCCATTTAAAAGTGTCAGCCCTTTAAAAGACCAGGCCTACAGTATTTTGCCTGGAAGATGTCCAGCAGCTCTGTACTGCACTAACACGTAGTACAACCTGAGAGATTCACAGAAACAAAGGCTTCCAAGTGCACCTCGTCTGCCACCCCGCTCCAAGGCAGGGTCGACTGTACTTAAATCATTCCTGAGAGACATTGATCTAATCTGTTCTCAGAAGCCTCCAATGAGAGAGTTTCACAACCTCCTTGGACAATCTATCCAAGCCTGTTTTACAGTTAAAAGTGTTTTTCTAATGGCTACTGTGAATTTCCCATGCCTCTCAACCAGCACCCATTACTTCTTGTCCCAATGAACATGGAGAACAGGACAGTCTGTTCCTCCTTGCAGTATGCTTTAAGTGATGCTGGTATGCTTTCCCTGAAGAAAAAAGAAAAACGTATGTATCCCTGCTACAGCGGGGCATGGAGTTACCTGGCATGACGTAAAAAAAAGTTCACGAAGTTGCAAAAGACATATATATGTGGAACCTAAGGAAGGGCACATGAAAGGAGCTCGCAAGTTCTTAAAGACTTACCAGAGAGCCTGCAGCTTCCATAAGGCGATTAATAAAAATCCGTGTTAGAGCATGGGCAGAATTCTAGGCAGCATGTTGTTAAACACAAACTCAGACAAGCAGTGGTGTGCAACTTGGGACAACTTCTAAATGTGGGCTTGCGAGAAGCATCCTTTGTAAATCGAAAGGCTCCCACTCTGATGCAGCTTCCTTTAGGCTGAGTGTTGCATGCACACGCAGGAAGAGGTCTCTGCCCTCAGATGTTACGGTCTATTGCTTTTGATCTTGTTATTTTTCACTTTGAAGCGGCCAGGTAGTTCAGCAAGATACTGAATGTCACGTGAAGTGAGCTATACTGCAAGATACACTGAGCTATACAGCAAGATACATACAAGTCACTGTAGCACATCCGGGACCTTTTGAAACCTACCAAAAACTGTAAACTGCAGCAAGTTTCGTAGCGCCTCCACCCAAAAGATGTTCACAGATGGAAACAGCTTCAAGCACGCTATGGCACTGGCAGAGACCAACTTTTCCATCAGAGAATAAGTGGTGCAAACCATCTGCTCAGCCCTGGCCCGTTATCACGTATGGCTGTGCACTTCACAGGCAACGTTACAGGTCAGCCGAGGGCACAAGAAAGTGGCATCCAGGACATCTTTGCTAGAGGGAGCCGCACAAAAGACTCCATTCATATGTTGGCAGAAATACTGCTGGCTGCCAAGAGACTACATGTTGTGATACAGGGAAGACAGAAGGGCAAAAGATGACAAGTCCTGAGGAGATAAAAAGCTGCTGAGACAGAAGAGTATGGTATTTTTTTAGGGGAGGGGAAGGGGAGGTGGTTTACACAACACTGAAATCTACTGGTTACAGATATGACTCAATGCACTGAACCAATGTTTCTACCTGACAGACCAGGGCGGGAAGTGATTCACCCTCAACAAAAGAGCCAAAGAAAAGTACAGAGGGAGGAAAGGTGATTCTGAAGATGTAAAATAAGGTTATTATCTGCAAACAAAAAATAATTGTAAATAAAGATTTCATGTAGTTCAGGTTAATTATTGTATTTCAGATATTTACTGGTAAAATGATAAAGAATGAACAAAGATTTATTTTTTCCTTATCCTGGTTCTTCTGAGAGAAAAAAAAAAAGTTCAGCTAAGCAGTCTGGGGAGATTAGAAGAGGAGGGAGGTATATTTTGTGATAAGCCTTGAACAATGTTCCTGTAGAGTGTAGGCACTGAGCTGGAAGAAAATAAAGCCTCTGATAAAGCAAGAAATTCTGCAAAGACAGCATTAGCTCTCAAAGCTCAGGCAGGAATTAGAAAGACCCGTGAATGCACACAAACATGCACGCACACATCTGCCAATACAGAGACGGGAGGAACTATCTATAGACTTTTATCCACATTTAACAAGCAGAGCCTGTACTGTTCCCTGAGAAAAGTTTGTTTCCACAAAACTCGCACAAAAAAGCAGACAGCAAAGCTTATCTGTGCAGATTAGTTAGTCAGCCGGGTTTGGAACAAAATATCTCCCTCAGTATGAGGGTACTTTAAGTGTGTATGAAGAAAACAAGCAAAAAACCCAGAAGATTTCCTTTGTCGTCCAATTTTTATCTACTCTTTTGGATTTCAGTTGAGAGACATCAGTGCCTGTTTCAGCTGAGAGCCCTAATATCGTGGCATCAGTATTCACCACATGGTGAGAGCACAGGTTTCTGCAGCCCTGCCTGACCCACGTGTTTCAGCCTTTCTCCGGCAGGTCCTTTTCCTGTGTGAGCCTATGGACTAGACCAGGATATTCCATACCTGACGCAGGAAGAAGGGAAATGTGCAGGCATAGTTTGTGCAAGAATGACAATTATGGGCTGGAGGAGCAGGGGGATTTTGCTGATGCTTCTCTACTAGCAAATTGGCCATGACAAGCAGCCAGTTACAGAAAGGACTTTTGAGAGCCACAGCACCAAAATTTTCAGTTAGTGTTGACTTTGCCGCCCTGCAGTCTAGAAGTGAGAGACCACACAGCAACTGAACAAAGTAGAAAAGAGTTTGGGTGGTATAAGCTGCATCTCAGAAGCATGAAATCCAGCATAACTTCAGTGAAGTAAATACAAAACATGGTACTTAAAACACACACACGTACTTACCTCGTTACAAAGAATGTGCTGGAAATATCACCCAAGCAGGCAAGAGAACAAAAGACGCCTGGAACACATTTCTACTAGCTTTGAAATGTTTGGGTTAGGACTTCAGGGCTTTATCCCTAATTCCCCAATCCTGCTCTAACTGCATACCGCCTTCAATAGAAAAAGGAAATGTACTCACCCTTTGCAAGCTGAACGAAGCCAAGAATGATGATCAGAGCCAGCGCCAGCAGTTTTGCCGCAGCAAAGGCATCCTGAACACGAGTAGCAGCTTTCACACTGTAACAGTTCACTGCTGTGAGTAGCACTGAAAGAAACAGACAAGAAAAGACACACCGGTTTTCAATGAAATCTTTAAAATGCAAAACAAATTGTAACAAACTGTCATTTGCTTTTTGCTAAAATTTAAACAAAGTGTCTCTTGAAAAAAATGTCATGAAGCTCACAGCTGTAACTTTATGCAGCAGTTCTAGGAGCTCCTTTCTAATGATTTGTCAGATAGGTTTGAGACTACTTAATATTGCATTAGCCACAACTGGTCTCCAGCCATGGAGAAACGCATACTGACTGCTTCCACCTTGCAGGTCAGAACCCCATGTTTTCTCTTCAAAGATTTGCTGTATTTTGGGTAACAAACTTAAATTTTGAGCTGTGCTGTCCAGGAATTAAAATAGAAACATTTCAAAAGCAATGCTCTGCAGCTAGACACTTCTCTATTCTGTTTTCTGCTTTTGCAGCAGGTGGTTTGAATGGCGCATACACGCTTCGGAACAAGGAACTGCCCCTCTGCATGGAGAAAGTTTCTGAGGGCATAGAAATAAAAGCAATTACTGCAACCATCAGCATTAACGTACCCGGCTGCAACCCCTGCTAAGTCAATTCAATTAACGCTGCAGTCAGGGCAGGTTAAGTGAAAACACCATAGAAATGTCAGAACAACTTCCAGAACTGATATATTGTTATTTGTATAACAATAGCACCTAAAAGGCTACCAAGGCCACACTGTGCTGCTTACTGCCTAAGCATAAAGGAAAAGACAGCCCTGTCCTGACATATCAGTAAGCTACGAGAAAAATAAAGCCTGCAGGTCAATGGCAGACATGGGAAGAGGACCCAGATCTAATGAAATTTCCCATCCCGTGCTTGACCTCCCTGATCAGTGGTGCCCGGGAGGGTCACGCAGACTTCCACGGACGAACACCAGGGCCACGCTGCAGCTTTCCTGTATCCGAAGGAACAGACGGCTGCTCAAAGCAGGCCCCCTGAGCGGCTCAGCTCCGCCGTGGCTGGCCCAAAGCCCGTACACCGATTTGTGCCTGAGCTTGTGCTTGCTCACACCGCCTCCATGCGCAGGTATGCAGCATTTTGCCTCCACAAAATCTCCCATTACCAAGTTGCTCTGTATTAATGCAATTAATTAAACCTTGTTTCCTACGGCTTTTCGCCCTATGCCCCCATAATCCTCCCCTGCAGCACCAGCTCCCTGCACTATTTGGCACGGCACTCCCACCAGGCAAACAGCATGAACAAGGGCTCGTCTAAAGCCACGACGTTGCTGACTGACTGTGAGCTGTCCCCAAACGCTGAGCTTCACCTGCGATAATGCAGGTTTCTCCCTTACACCCAGCACTACTCAGAAAACTCCTAGAAAGGTAATCCCCTTCGGGACTTGTGCTCTTCTTTCAAATCTGGTTCAAAAATAAGTTCAAAAGCTGGGTAAGGAGAGTGCATGTCAGAGAGACAGGCAAATGTCATGCAGAGAATGAAGGTGACCCATGGCTGGACTCCCTGCCTTCCTCCTCCTCCTCTGCCCTACGCTAAGCCACCCTTCACTCCCACACCTTGCAGCCCGGCAGCTCGCAACCCTGGCTGCCCGTGACCGGCCCCCGGAGCCAGCCAGTCACCGAGCAGCTCGGGGAGGAGTGGACCTCAACCCGTTTCTCTTTAGGCTTTTCCCTGTGGGCTCTGATCCTTTCCCACTCAGGTTGCAGCTTGTATTTTTACTCTGCAGGAGCTGGGCAAGTTTTTCTAAAGCTGGTAGAGGACAGAGCTAGGCAGCCAGGGCTGCTCTATGTGCCAGGAAGCGTTAGAATAAAATCCAGTTGCTGCATTCCTTCGTGTGCTTGTCACCCGCTTCCTTTTCACACCAGCCTCTGCCCTTGCGGCAAAGACTCACTCTCACATCCTGCTGCTCGTCTTCGCAGGACCCCGCCAACGCCACCAGGGCCAAACGCTGCTCCTCAAAACTTCAGCTTGGACCCAAATCGCCCTCCCCTTTCCACCTGCAGGGTTAGGGTGGTTGTGGGGCCCAGTTTGTCCACGCTGGTCTCCCCTGGCAGCAAAGCAAGAAAGGACCAAAGGCAGCGGGGCCCTGTGAAGCAAGATTACCTCCGAACTACGGACCCATATCCAACTGGCTGTGCACTGATTGAGGGTACCTGTGCACATGAAGGATGTAGGCACCAGCGTGCCGTGTACTCACGAGCCCACCTCCAGTCTGAGGTGGCTGCAGGTGAGCGGGCTGCGGCGTCTGCCGTAGCTCTCCATGCCTCAGCTGGGCCCAGCAGCCGCGTGGGTTCTGGGCTGCTTCTGCTCACACCAGATTAGCTCCAAGCAAAGGCACTTCCTTGTAACCTCACACCACACCCTGCCTAGAGCAGCAAGGTCAAATGTGGAACCAGCACAATAAACTGCAAATTGGGAAATAAAACTACGACAGAAGAAAAGGAATAACGAGTACTTTGATATTTAAGAAGATCTTACTGACTCATTCCAGCCCTGCATCCTGTTTTGCCCATGAGAAAGCAATTGCATTCAGTAAACTTCAGGGGATCATAGCTTAGCCCAGGCCAGAGCCGGGAATAGCTTTCCTGGAACGTGTGAACATGGACATGCTCAGACGCACTGACTGGCTTCACGGAGCCCTCTCTAGGGATGCCAGTACAGTATCTGGGTCTGAGCAACGATTACACTTACGGTTACTGCTCACGTGAGCGCCACGGAGCGATGGGACTTCCTGGTGACTCAGAGCACACGCAGGCAAGAAGGGATACGAATTGCATCATTCATTCACGCAGGCTTAAGAGCCTGCTACAGCCACAGCACAGCAGCAGTACAAACGAGGCTGAGAGGATTAAAGTGTCTGCATATTGCTCCGCTAAGGGTTGCAGAGAAAGCTTGTAGGGGATCTTCAGGCAGGGAAGAGCAGAGCCAGTCCCAGTGCAGCGGAATGCCTGCCCCAGAACACGATGCTCGTCACTGCCTGCTTTCAGGATTATTAGCTTTCCCCCCCAAAAATGTCTAGGATCTGGGGTCATTTGAATACAAGAGAGTTTAAAATTTGGAGAAAAGAAAGAGTCGCAAACTTTCACAAAGCAAAGCATGTGATCCAATATAACCTACAGAAACAAAAAATTGAAGTTAAAAAAAAAAAAGAAAAAGAAAAAAGGAATCCCAAATTCATCGTTTTCAATAACGCGTGTTTCGAGCCCATTTGGCACTTTTGAGGAGTCTTGAGTGTTTGCAGTTAGTAAGACTGAACCGACCCTGAGCTGTGCTAACCGGGAAGGGCACGCACCTCCTGCAGTCGTGGGCTCTCGCGCCCGTCGGAGCCTGCACTACACTTTGGCTGACCTGCTTCAGCACACAGAGGAGAGCAAATGATGAGGAACAGCCCTCGCCCCAGCCAGCTGACAAACCTGTTACACCGCCTTCCCCAAATTTAACCCCCTGTCACACGGCCCCTCCGCCGAATGCTGTGCAAGGGAGATATGCCACCTCTCGCTGGAAAGATACCGCCTGCCCCGACCTGGAGGCCCTTCGGGATCACAAAGCCGCTCGGCGCTATCGCGGTCCACAGGGTCCCAGCTAAGAGAGGTGCTCTATCACCCCGCAGCAAGAGATCACGACGTGTCTGTCCCCAACCAGTACGCTAAGAGACATTCTGCAGGTATCCAGGCGAGGGGAATGTATTAAAATAGTTAGCAAGGTTGCCTTACAGTACGTCTACACGACAGGGGGAGGAGAGGGGAAGAGGAGGAAACGTGTCTGGAGTATCACTAAACACATATTACAGTTCATCTATTAAAAACACCCCTGGTGAATACTAACAGGGAGGAGGGAGAGGGAATAGAGGATCCAGGATTCACTTCGACCAGCAATTACGCTAAAAATAAAACTCTCCTTGTTTAGAGAGGGATATTTAAAGGATGAGCTAACACATCTAAAAGCACACTTTTCCCGTTAGTGAAGACAGGCCTTAGAGGTGTAAGATTTACATTCTCTTCCGCATTTAGGCATTCTGTTTCTGTGACAATAGCTTGTTCTGCCTCCACGTTAAATACGGAGTTATTTAGGGTCATTTTTCATGTTCTGGTTCCGGTAAGTAGTCTGCTGGTTGGGCTGCAGAGACGGCAATGGTGTACATAAAAGGCAAAAGCTTCTACACAGCCTAAACCTGAAGAGCAATGGAAGCCTCTGTATTCAACCCTTTAAAAATGTATCAGTGCCAGATACACAAGCTTTGTCAAAGTAACAAAAACCTTAGGGCAAAAGTCTCTGAACAGGGCTGAGGTCTTCTTTCATGCCACTTGTGATTCAGAGTCCTTCAAGTCATAATTTCTGTGCTTTGCTTTCCCCGCCATGTAATAATATTTGTCTTTCCTAAAGGAGTGTGGTGAAGCTACTACGTTTAAATGCTTTCAACATAGGGAGGGCTAAGGGAAACAGTCTTGCCAACCAGAAAGAATCTTACAGACTCTGGGATAAAAAGACCAACTACTTTTTTAGTAAAACTCCAAGACAAATTCCAGTGGTTGTTCAACTTCTCAGGAGACCACAGAAAAAGGGTTTCTTAAAGCACAAAGTTTTACTCCTTTGATCCGAAATGTGATCCATGTGAAGCAGGGGCTGAGGGACTCTTTCTGGCATCACTGCATTCACCTCAAATGAACCGCTTCACACAGGGAAAAGCTTCACAGTCACAGCTTCAACGTAAATCAGAGTGATGACTCAGTGCAGGGGAAGATCAGACTATACCACCCTACTTTCTACACCACCTTTCCTAAAGCTGTGGCTGCTGGCCATCGTCAGAGACCAGACACGCAGTGAGGCAGACCTCCAGCGTGCCCCATCGTGGCTGTTCTGCCTCAGGAGCAATTCTAGGAAAAGGAAAAAAGAAAAATAGAAAGTTGCAGTGATCTCAAATGCAAAAGAATCTACTTAATGCTATTCTCGCCCCCTTTCTGGGGGAAGTAGGAAAGATGCTCACTGGTACAACACTGCTGTCGAGAGAGCACGCTCGCAAGGCAGTGGGCACCCCTGCATCTCTTCTGGGGGCTGCTTGTGCGAAACAGCCTAGCTGAGCATGAGCTTCAGTCCAAGGCACTCAAGCCACCCCTAAGAGCAGAAGGTAGTAACCCCACCTCACAGCCAGAGGCTTTCAAAGAGAAGTTTGGCCTTGTGAAGCCAACAGTGGGTCCCGCTTCAACTATTCACTCTGTCCTAGTGGTCCCAGCTGACTTCAGGCATCTTAATCTGCTCTGCTGGCACTCACCTGTACAGGAGGGCAATTTCCCCATTACACAGGTAGAAACCAGGAATAAATTGACTAATAAAATATTGGACACTGAACCTTGCCCCCCCCCACCCCCAACTTGCATTTTATGGGCACTTTCCTTTGAACTGCCTGATCTCAAGCTCCAAGATCCCAAATGCGACTGCTAGATGACAGCAATCCCTTCAAAAGGGGGCACAAATCCTTTCAAAGCAGGCACAGAAAGAGATCATGACAATCTCCACATAAAATAAGCCCACAACAAACAAACCCGTGTAATAACGGCTCCTGTGTCTGCAATGCAAAGGATGCAGTAAAGCTGCCCTGTGGGCACATGGCTCTGCCCAAAGCAAACAGTCTATGAAAGGAGCCCTAATACAGGTAAAGCAGGGCTTGGCATTTACGATGCAACGATCTTGGCAACTACCCTCTAAGAGGGGCAGGGCTGCAGCTTGCTGGAGGTAATGGCAGCTGGCCAGGGATCGGAGATGGAGTAAAGGCAGTGCTCAGAGAGGCTCTGTTTAAAAAAAAGCAAACAAACAAGCAGCCAATCCACAGCTCTGTTCAGTCAGACCCATTCACAGGGAAAAAAGGAACGGATTTAATTGCAGCAGCACACATAACTTGCTGATGGGGAGATGGGAGTTTGCTCAATATCTGCTCAAGATCTTTAGCAGCCTCTCATGTGAAACACTTCTGAAATGGGTGCAGTAATTCTCAAGGTATTGGCACAGCTGCCTTCATGCTGTGCATGAAGTTACACACCTCCCTGGGGGCCTTATGCAATGTCTCTTTTGTCCTCTGCATCACCTCCTGTAGTGCCTCCTACATAATCCCGTATCCATCTATATAACGAGGGTAAATGTGTGTATGTAGCTTGCTTTGAATAAGTAATCTCAATTAACTTATTGCAGGTTACTCAAGGATTTCTATTCCTGATATTACAGGACCAGAATGAAAATGCCTAAAGGGCAGGGAACTTGTGGAATACATGGTGGGAAAGGAAGGGGAAGAATAACGGGAAATGCTCCACTCCTGCTTCTCCACCAGGGAAATGGAGATTGTAACACTGTCCACACACACGGGATGAATCCTGCAATGATTCCTGTTCGTAACTTACACACTTTCGAAGCAGTTAGTCCTTACTACCATAAGCTGATACCTCCATTTACCACTGTCTTAGCATGATGTTGCTTTTCTCCTCACAATTACTCACATAATAGTTCCCAGCTCCTTTTCATCGCTCCATCCTACAGCGAAGGCTGCTCCTGTCACTCTCCGTGAAGTGGTGGTGGTGGCCAAGGACAGGTTTCTCTGCTAGTAAAGATGGTGCAACCAGGTTTCTAACAGAGATAAGATGAGCTGAGCCCATGGCCACCAAGAAACAAACCAGAGGGGTGACAGCAGCACATGCCACAGGGACAAAATGGTCCACACACTTTAAAGAGAACACACTGCCTGGAGAAAGCTGCTGTCTAAGCCAGGAAGAGGTAAAGACACGTTGAAAATAAGTGTTACTCCGCACAGTATAACATACTTCCTCGCTAGTGCTATGTATAGTGGTTTAAACCACAGGGGCATCGAGGCCTTAACTATTCACGAAGGCAAATAAATATATACATATTCAGGTTGCTGGGGTGACACAGTGCCTCCCACTAGCCTCAAGTGTCTATTTCTAGTAGCACAATCTGAAGTGAGACATACGTACAGAGACATACAGAGAGGGACATGCACAGAAAATCATTAGGGTAGCTCCAGCTTGACAGGTTCTGAGTGAGAAGCTGTGACCTGCAAGGCAGTGAAGAGGAAAGCCAGAAAGCAAAACCTCTGCCGTTATGTCTTCAAAGGGCAAGTCTCTGGAGAAACCTAATCTAAAAAACAGAACAGCCTCTGCAGCCAGTCAGTAGGAAGGAAACACTTAGTGACACATGTGAGGCCATTAGAAAGGAGCAATGTGTCTGTCTACATTAAAGATAACTTATAATAATGCCAGTAAAAACACCTGGCAGCAGTTTACAGCTTCTTTTTTATTTTTCTTCCCAAAACAGCAATGCTGAGGAACTACGGGGCAGGCACATCAACAACGGACAGGTGAAAGGAGACGGCAAAGGCTGCAGTTTAAATAGATGGATCCTTTCCAGAACACCCCCCCGACAGAGACCATGAGCTCTGGGTGTCTCTAGTAAGTGGTAGCTGCGTCCAAAAAAGGAAATACAAGGGGAGGCAAGGGGGTTATACTGGGCTGTACTCAACTAACATTTTAACGGATTAGAGTGAGGGAAAATAAGGAAAAGCGGTACTTATACACCGGTGAGAGGAAGAGGGTTAGCAGCGAGATGTGTGTGACGACGACCGTCTCCAAACCAGACGGGAAGGAATGGAAGAACGATCCTCAGCCTGGGAAAAAAAATGCTTCTCATTTCAATTCACATTGCACAGTGCCAGCAAGAGCAAGGCTGCAAAGCTGGCTGCTGTCACAGCTCCATCTCTCAGCTGGCTTTCAATCTCAAGAAGCCACTGGTGCTGAAACATGCTTGGAGCCAGGACCCAGACAAGTTTGTGCAAAAGGGGATAATTCTAGCATTTGGTTATGTAGCACAGCCCTGCGTAAGTATCCACACCCTCAAACTTCCAGAATTCTGCAAGAATAAATTAACACGCAGTCACTTGCCAGCTCTCTTTCAAGAGCTGCACCAACAGCGCAGCACAGCCAGGGCAAAGAGGCAGCACCAGGACTGCCCGGAGGAGGAGGTCAGTGAACAGCTTCACAGTATGAAGATAGAGGGAACAGAGCTTGGATCTCAAGCCCATATAAATGCACCTACCATGGTACCTTGGTACCAAAGTAAGTGATGCATTTTATGCTGTTCAACCTGGGTGGTCCGCAAAAATCTAGAATGAATTTAGTAATGCCAGGGGAGCTAACTCCTAGCTAATGCAAAAATGTTACTCTCCTGGCTCCTGAGAAAATGGCTTGTGTTTTTACTGCCAAAGCTTCTGGATAAAACGATTCACCAAATCCACAAAACAGGAAGTTTTGTCATGGGAGGACAAACAGAAAATAAACTTTGTAAAGGAAGGAATTTTGTACATTTCTTCCATTCGCAGCAAATTCAAAGAACTGCACGACGGAGGAAAGCTAAGCACCTTTTCCATCATGTCCACCTCATATGGCATATCTTCCAAACAGCAGGAAAAGGCTTACTATTTTAGGTGCACGAAGTCCCCACAGAAATACCAGCTTTGCCAAATAGATGGTCAGCTACTGGATCTGCACAACACGGCATTTTACCTAGCACACAATTATATCACGCTTGCATGGCAGCACCTTCTCATTGATGCACTGAATTAGGTTTGGCAATTCCAAATAGAAACATTTCACCATTTACTTACATGCTCACTATTGGAAAAGCAGGTCTGGACAGAGTTAAGAAATACGCCTGGGGCTAGACAAAATTTTATCCTAAACTGAATTCTCCCTAGTCTTCCCCCCACCTCTGAGATATGCCTGTTATCCTTTCAGTGATACTTTTGCTGCCAAAAGTTTGACTGCTTATTGCATGAGTGGTCCACAATTTCTCATTTTTAGTACAAATCCACAGGAAGGTGGCTGCACTTCAGCATCAAGTGATAAATTCTGGTCATAAATTTAATGAAGAACTGTAGGCAGGTTTTAGCCTGAAACATGCTACTCAAACCGGTCAGGATTCAGCTCTCTGTGCTGGCTGGCAAGAAACTTTCTGATCCATTGCATTTGGCCACATCCGACATTTGGACCATTAGGCTCTTGGAATATTTAAAATACTTAGTGACGTTGCTTTAAATTAGACTGTTCATGGTGAGTTTCTCTAAGAAAGCCTTCCCAATTTGTTCATATTAGAAGAGCAAGACTCTGAAGGATCTCAGTGGTAATGTAAATCATTCAAATACAATAAAATTTAATGCAATGTTTGTTGTGGGAGCCAAAAGAGAAGTGCCAAGAAATGCAGTAGTTACATGCTGTGTTACAAGAGTCCTCCAAATCTTTATCCATTTCAGGAGAGCGGCTAGTGTCAGTGGCTATTTTCATTAATGCTACTCTCTCTAATTAAATGTGGATTTAAAAAAGCAATCTCAGTCTTGCAACCTTAACCATACAGCAGGGATTCTACAAAGACCCCTTCCTTCCATCCTGATCAAAAAAGCGCGTATTTACAGATACAGCTTAGTCATCTAATCCACCTTTCGGGGGAGGTGTGGGGGGGGTGAAGCTTCAAAGCTTCATACCCTGCTTGCTATGGCAGATTAATTCCAAGCATCAATGCCACTGAATAAACCCACCTTAAACAGACAAGTGTAAGATGTCTTCTCTTCTTGCTTACCAGCTAATACTTGATGAGCTCAAAATCCACCCATAGCTGACTTTAAATAGCTGGTCAAACAGCCAAACTGTCAGATTTAAAGTAGAACATCAGTACCAGATAAAGACGTTCTTGCTTTCAACACGTACAGTTTCTAGTTGAAACGCTGCCACTGAACACTCACTTAATGACTATGGCTACAATTTGGCAAGCAGTCAAGGCATGTACTTGCACACTTTTGCCAAACCCTGCATTTGATACCATTCTTCTTCTTTAACTCACAATGTACTCAGGGCAGTGGCAGCCATTTACGCTTCCATATGACCTGGGCTGTTTCATATGACTCAGCTCTGCACCCACTGCTACTAATTCTTCCACTATTAGTCTGCCTGTAACAAAAAAGACAAATGTGATCCTTTAACTGGAATTTCATGCTTGCAGGAGGAGTGCACAAAATATGACTTCGGGAGCAGCAAAGAAAGTCTAAAGAAATCTTCAAGAAGATTAATATACCTTAGCTTTGGCAGTAGCAAATGGCATTTGCTGCAGCAATAATGCCATTATTAGTGCCAGATTAGCATATATAATGAACAAGTGATAAAAAGCTTCAAAAGTTAACCATCAAATCACTGACTGGACATGAAAGATTAAGAGTAACTTTATGTGTAACCAGCAGAGTTCCTCCATCTTCTGTGGAGTAGATTATATTGTCAAAATATATTTAAGGGCAAGTCATAGACTAGCCTGGTATGCAGCATGCTGAGGGTAGAGCAGGCCAGGCAGAATAAAAACGCGGTTGTGGGAAGAACAGGATAAACACTTGTGAAACACCAAGCATGAACCCTGCTCGGGCCTGGAAGGAGCGTTATCCCCTCTCCCTCTTATCCACAGGGAATGTTCCCTATGTTCAAAGACTTCTCACATGTAGGAAATCTGCAAATTAAAAGGTAGAAATAATAAGTATACAAGTTATCTTTAACTGGATATTTTGAAACTTTCCATCCCTGAGCCATCTCCAGAACACACACTGTAATGAGGTTGTGCTCTGTATTGTTGTTGTTGTTGTTGTTCAGACACATCAATTCAAATCCAAGAAATGTAACACAAGCTGGCCATAAAAGAGAATCTGACCCACTGGCACTACAAGACATCACAGGTGCACTTTTAATTGGATACTATTCTCTGTCATTATTCAGGTCATTACCTGGACACCACCTACACAACAGGAAAAAAGGATGGAACAGTTTTACATGATCCTACTTCTGCTATGTCAATAAGCTGGTCTTGCAACATGCATAATTAACAAGTTCTTTCAAAAATGCACTTGCTACCTGAATGTTCAGCTAAGAAGCATGCATGGTTTTTTTAAATCAATGTAAAAGTCAGAATAAATCGGGGATACTTGCAAAAAGACAAAGCAAAACATATGAGCATGTCAGAAGTGCAGTGCAAATACATGTTCCACTGTGACTTTTCTCAAGATAAGAAAAAAACCCCAACAGCTACTATAAGAGATTCTTATTTACTTACATAGCATCAAATGCACAATCAAGATCTGAAGTACAGAATCCTTAATTAGATTAATTCTTTAGCATGTAGAATACCGATACTATAATGTAGAGTCATCAAATAAAGACATTTAACATCTATTGACTGTCCCTTCACCCTCTGTAGATGGAGGAACACTTGGTTTAAAGGAGATCATATCTGAGGGCATTCAGATGACTGCTGGGTTTTCATGCAGATCCACAAATTCTCAGTTTCATGAACTTTAACTTTTTCTGTTTAAAAATGCTTAGATACCAGGTGAACTTTGATTTTGCTATCCGACAGTGTTTGGTTTTATTATTTATCAGTCCTAAAAGTATCAGCCACCCAATCACACAGAAGAAATAACAACATGCTGTTTGAGACCAATAAATTAGTTCAATACAGTACAAAGGGATCCTTACCTGAGTAACTCACAACTTGCAAACTCTTAAACCAAACTGCCTGCAAATTCTTACAACTGGGGAGCACTAGCTGGTTCACAGTGAACATAAAAATAAGTTACACTCCTGATGAACAGCTTGACCTGTCTTGCTACAGAAGAATTCCTTATAATGAATTCCCACATTTTAATTTGGCAACTTTAATAAGCATTTGTGCTGTCTTATAGAAGAGGTGAGGAATATCAGCTGTCTGTAGATTACAATCTTGACTGCAGAAAGTTTCCATTTGTAGCTAAATTGTATTTACCACCCATCTTGTTTTCCTTAGAACCTGAAGAGGAACAAAATTCCCTTTTCCAAGGATTTTTTAATATTCTTTCTTGCAAGAGTATGATTTATTTAGATTATCTTAATGCCTAGGAATTCTGTTTCTGTACTTCATGGGGGCAAATCCTGAACACCACATAACTTATTCAACTGTTTGACACCAGTAATGCTCAAAGTGGAAACGCGTAACTTCATATTTCTCTCCTTACCAGAAATCAAACAGCCAAACCCACTTTATGTTTAAATATAAACTTTGCAAAGAATACAGCTGGTAGTGTTCTAGATGGCTGGGCTTTGGCTATAGAGTAAATCGTTGGTATTCCAGTACAGGGCCCGCAAATCCCTTATTGCTTCCCAAACCATTCATCTCTGAGGTAACCTGTTAAGATACACTCTAAAGCATATGCCCAAACACGCAATTTTTCCTACCCTAGAGCTCTTGAAAAAAATTCTCACCAACTAGGGGTACGCTTGAAACAACCATGTAACAAAGCTGCTTGTCAGCCCATCGAAATTTCGTGTGACTAGCTAAGTCCTTGGGCCAGATTTACTTCATTTGCTGTTCCTATTTCATGATGTGGTTTTGGCACTAGACAGTAGAAAAGCTAACTCCAAAGATCAAAGGTACAGCAAACTAACTTGCTGAAGGCAATGCATGATGAACTAACCTTTCAAAACAAAAGAGAAACAAAAATTTAATCCAAAGGATAAACAAAATAGTAGCCAGCGGGCAAGAGTAAAGTTTAAAGAAGAAACACATGCAAATGATGGAGATTTGTAGAACTAGCAACTTTTTCCTTGAGCCTTTCAAGGTAAAGGTTCAAGAATAAATTCTGCTTCAGAAAAACTACTAATTGCTAGCATAAGAAAGCTGGAGACACTGATATTACTCACTAGAGAAGCAAAAGCGGGCAGGAGACTTGGCGTCAAGAAGTCTCATGCTGTGATCCACCCTGCCCCGAAAAGATCTTGCCATGGACAAGTCTACTTTACCCTTGTATTTCTTTTCTGATCTGTAAAATGGGAACAGAGACACCCAATGACAAGTATTTGGGGAAAGTTCTTGCAGATGAAAAGTTAATTATTATTCTTAGAAATACATTCTGAAAGATTTTTTCAACTACATTATGTTCTTGCACAGCAAAACTTTGGTATAAGATGATAAGAAAGTTCACCTAATCATCTCCCTAATTCTGTTAGCTTGTCAACAAACAAGTTATAGTATGAAGACTACGTGCACACATGCCCCTTTTCTCTCTGCCATTCAAGACACCATATTGCAAACCAGCAACAAAGCTATAAAAGCAGATTTTCCACAAGGCTCTACTTTCTCCAAGAAACCAACCAGCAGAACTATTTTCTAATCTTGCTATGTCTTTCTTAGTTGGGTGACTATACGTCCTTAATACAGGACAACTACATTCCACTTTGTTAAAAACATAGATGGAAAGTCTATATGACTGCCTACTGCCTTGACATTCCTAAAAATTTATCTGGGACATAAGCTTCAATCTTGTCCAAAGAAAGCACAGTTTGCTACCTTGCTTGTTATTTGGTCATGAGATTTGCTAGCTAGTCATATAATATATCTGTGCAAGACTCAGTTTGTGCATGCAGAGATTTGCAGATAATGTATCATCCCACAGTAACCATGTGCTGCAAGTTTTGAATGCCGGTGATACCCAGGTGGTGAAGGAATCTAATAAAACCTCCATTTGGATAGCCCAAACAAGTAGACTTCTCTTCACAATCTCAAAACAAAGAAAAAAAAAAGTCACCTGATTATAACCTCAGGTACCAAATAAATGCTTAATAAAGCCCTCACAAAGAAGTATATCCTCTCCCAAATATACATCTTCACGATGTGACACAACTACCAGTGTAACACGGCGAAACTCACAGTGTGAGTGAAACAAATCAAACAGGAAATGAAGAAAGAAAGGCAGAAAATGACCCTGAATTTAAAGAATATGGAATTTGGCTGGGGTGACCAGAAGGAATGGGAAATGGGGCTTCACTGGCAAAACTGCAGACTTCAGAATAGCAGAGATGAGAACTGCAGCAGGAGAGGGCAATTTGGATACCAAGGCAGACAGTGACCTCAAATTTGTCACTGTACAACCAAGCTGCTCTGTGAGCCTGCTCCTCACGAGAAATAACTCTCACGAGCAACAACAGGTTGCTAGCCCGGTGACAACGCACACACAGCTGGAAAACGGCTCATCTCAGAAATGGTGCTGAAAACAGCTAAGTGCTGCAGCACAGGCCCCGTTCAGCACCAGCTGCTCATGACAGATAATCTCCCAATAGCCCGTTATTGTAATCTAGGACTACGCACCGGTGCCCATCCCAGCCGGCACAGTGCCGTAGCACAGTACCGTTACCCTGGGATTACACCCTCCCCGACATGCTGCCGCCCGAGACCATGAGAAATCTCATCCCAATGCACAAAATGCAGCTTGCGCTGAATCACTCACTGGTTTCCACAAAGCACTGGTGGATGCTCGCTAGCCCGTAACCGGGGCTCTGGGCAGTTTTTGCTGCCATTCATTCAGCGTGGGGCCATGCCTCCTCTCGCGAGGCTCAAAATTACCCAACACCAGTCTGGGGAGCTGCACGCTTGCAAAGCACGCTGCAACGCGCGGGGATGGGGCTGAGGACAGCGAGGCTCTGGGGGAGGCAGGAGGCGAGGAAGGGTGCGGGGGGCCCTGCGGGTACTCACGGACACAGAGGCAGGCCACCAGCTTGGCAGCCTCGTTGGGCACCGGGCAGGTGGGGAAGATGGGCTTGAGCAGGTAGGTGGCGAAGACCAGGGCCACGATGTATTGCGAGGAGGGCCGGATGATGAGCAGCTCTATCCAGAGCTTGAGGAAGGCGGGCAGCGAGCCGTACACCTCCAGCATGTAGGCATAGTCCCCGCCGGACTTGGTGATGGTGGTGCCCAGCTCCGCGTAGCACAGCGCGCCCACGATGGAGAAGGCCCCGCAGACGGCCCACACCACCAGCGACAGCCCCGGCGAGCCGGCCTCCCGCAGCACGCCCGTGGGGGTCACGAAGATGCCCGAGCCGATGATGGTGCCCACGATGATGGCCACGCCGTTGAGCAGCGTGATGGAGCGCTGCAGGGCCACCCCGTCGGCGGCGGCGGAGCAGGGCGAGGGCGGCCGGGCGCAGCCGTTCTCCTGCGCCCCGCCGCCGCCCGCCGCCGGCTCCAGCATCTTCTCCATCGCCTGCTTCTCCTCCTCCTGCGCCAGCGAGGAGGCCGAGGAGGCCGCCGAGCTCCTCTTCTTCACCGCGTTGCCCGACATGGCTGCGCGGCGCGGGGCGGCGGAGCCGCGGAGCTGAGCGCGGAGCCGGCGCTGCAGGGCGCTCCGCAGCCACCATGTGGCTCTTTTTGTTGGGCGGGCATGCGCCGCCCATCTTCCGGGAGGAGGAGGAGGAGGAGGGGGAGGAGGAGGAGGAGGAAGGCCGGGGGGTATGGGGGGGGCTTGCACAGAGCACCCGGGTCCTCTCGGGAGATCCGCCGAGAAGGAGCGGGCAAAGCCGCCGCCGGCGGATCTCTCCCCAGGGCTCTCGTCTCAGGCAGCAGGATGGAGAGCCAGCAAAGGAGATTTTTTGTTGCCGTTCATCCTCCTTTCTGGACAGGACTGTGTTCTCATGCAAGAGGATGGGGGGGGGGGTGAAGGGGGAACCCCCCCGAGTTCAGCAAAATGCAGCATCTCCTACCCCCCCCCCCCAGCCTCATCATATTTTAATGCATTTTCTGTACTCTTCTATGGGGCACATTCACACAAGCACAGCCAAGGCCCAGTTGCTGCAGCTCTGCATTTCTGCATTGGCACTGCAGAAACCGGCCTGTCATTTCTTACACCACCAAACAGACCGGCTTCGCAGAGCGCCAAGTCTGCAAGCGTGCAGGCAAAGTGAGCAACTCCCATCACTCTGTCGCAAGGGAGGCATGGGGTTGGCATCCAAGCAGGCTTATTTGGCTACTTCACAACAGTGCCTAAAGGAGCCAATGCTTTAACAAATCGAGGCTCCTGCTATTGTCGTGAGACAGGAGATGAGTTCAGAGGCTAAAGCCCGGGTTCTCAGTGCAAGCGTTCCCGTCAAGAGCAGGAATTGGTACCTTTGAGGAGCTGCGTCACTGCGAGTGACTTGCCAAGCGTCACACAAGAAGTCGTGCCCCAGCTCCGAAATCCAAGGTCAGCATCCTTCCTCCCTGGACCATCCTCCTCCTTGGAAGTTTCAGACATGCTTCAGTGCAGCCACTAGGGTCAGAGGTTTTCTGCAAGATACCCCTCAGAAACGTGAGATCTGCATCTTTGGGAAAAACGTGACACTTTAGCAACATCCTCAGGTAACCTGCACAGGTAGTGGGCGGGCATCGTGACCGCCTTCAACCATTGCAGGGCCAGGACTGGGCGCCGGGCGCTCCGCAGCAGCCTGCCCAAGCACCTAGCGGCGCCTGACACCTAGCGGGGCTTAGTCACAACGAGTCACAGACCTCAAAGAGCAGCCGCCACTTCCCCATTTACACGAGCATCCACGTTTAGAAAGAAAGGTTAGGGAAAAGTTACCCTTGCAGGAAGCATGTTCCTTGATTGTCCGAACTAAGACAGCCACACTCTGCAATCGTCCATGCAATGCAAAGTGGGCCCAGTCTGCAGGGTACAGAATTATATACCTTTCTTCAAAAGAGAAAGGCAGATTTTTCCAAGGTGACTACTGTCTGGGATGCCTCAGGTTAGAACATACAGCCAGCAACAACCACAGTTTCCAGAGAAAGGACAGCTGGTGCTTTCTGAAAAATCAGCCCAGGAAGCATGATTATGAAACATTCACCTAACACTTATGTTTTAAAGCGTAGATATTAAAAGAGAACTTCACCAGTGTTTCCTTTCATCGCCATTAAGTTTAATTCTCACTCTAAGTGTCTGGGGTTCTTTTTTTGCATTTGGTTTTGTTTTTACTCTTTTTGTTGTTAGACAATACTAGGTTATTTACCGTTTAGGAAACTAAACTTTAAGATAAATGTATTAGACAGACTTTCTCTCTAGTTTTCAGACAGAAAAGGGATCCTGAATAGATTGAAAGGACTATAAAATTAATTTAAAATAAAAATTAACAGCAGAACACTGTGGAAAACATCACATAACGTTCCCGAAAATCTTGCTTCTGAATAAACTTAAAATTGATCTGCTGCCTGTTACGTGAACATATTTCTAGTTCACTTACAGTTAGTCAAATTGTACCAGCACTGGGAAAAAGGCTTAACATTTTAATTCCTTTATATTACACTTTGCATGTTCTGCTTTTCTCTGAACTCAGCAGCTGTCACGATGGTGGCCATTTGGATGTGAACACCTATCACAAGCAATCTGAAAACCCTTTTCTCAGCCTGCTAGCTTAACATTGTAATTTAATTATTTTTCAAAATAAGATTTACCAATATTTTATTTGTTACCTCATCTCACACTATCTCCTAGGCAAAACATTCACAGGACTCTAGAAGTAGAACCCCTCGGTACCTGCAGTATTCACGGGATTGTCCCAGCAGGTTCTGCTGCCTCAGAACCCAGCGGGCAGGACTGGAAGGAGAACATAAGCACGCACCAGGTATTTCCAGATGAACGCTCAAACTTAATTGCAGAGTTGTCTGAACAGTCATTTATCAATGCATTTACTTCAGCAGTGCTCTAGACTCTTAAGCTCTTATCTTAATGCAAACAAATTCACTGTTTAATGACTGGCATCTTATTCCTGATTTTACATCTAGCTCACAGAATCTTCCATCAACTTCTACATGAATGGGACCAAATTGCCCTCTTCTGCCTGCATCCAATTCTGCCAAAAGGAAATTTCCTAACAGACTGGTACCAAGAATTGCCAGACTTCAGCCTCAGTTTTGACACCATTTTCATATGAAAATCACCAGCTCAAGAATCAGCTGAGTAATAACAGCCACTGAACAGTCGTATTTAAAGTTAAGTGCATGTTTGACTCTTGCAAATTAATCAGAGTTAATTCTGCAACTGTTTCTCCATTTGTGTTACTGAGAAAATACCTACTTTGCAGTCATGGTGTTAGGGTGTCTTCATATAGTGCTTTATATCTTCAAAGCACTTCACAAATGCTAAGTATTATTATCAGTTCTGACCATGAACATTAACTCTCTTCAGGTCCCCAAGTTATTCTGCAGAATCTTTGAAGACGATTTGATTATACAATCAGTTCTCCATATGCTAATACTCAGGCACTTTAAGTTTGTCACATCAAAAAGAAAGACAGAAAGAACTATTTGTCAGAAAGACAAATAATTACCAATATCAGAAGTAAATTGGCCATTTGTTAGAAGTAATGTGTATGTTCTTAACCATTTATCGGGAGAGCTCCCTTGATCAAAATAAGACAGCCTACTGGAACCAAATAAGCTGGTTCTTTAGCAAACACCTTAGCTATATTAATACAAGAACTTATAAGCTTTTCTCCTGGGTAAAGTGGAAGTGTCAGCAGCTTCTGGAAGCCTTAAACAGTAATAGTAAAGGTGGCCTCAGCCTCAGCCTGTGCCTTCTTCATGCTGAACCAGCTTGCCTACCACAAATGGTACTAAATAGTGCAGTTTGGAAGGCCTTATACAAAAGAATTGTGTACCACTATTTTTATGGGGGAATTCTCTAACCAGGAATATATTCTACCTTTCCATCAAAAGAAGCAGAAACCTGTTGGAACAAATTCAGCTTAGCATACCATAACTGCATGACATCTAGACCTTAAGTGTGGCTAGCAGTGAGACAGAGTAGCAGAATTTATTTCACCTGTAGCCAGTTTTTATTGGTAAAAGTAATTTCTTATTTTATTCAAATCTTTTTAGGGCTATTTGATAAGACTCTTGTAGCCATAAGAACAATAAAAGAACTGCAGACCCACTAAATGCGAAACTCAAGTGTACGTTACACCACACATTATAATTGGTCCTGATAAAACTAAGCGCACTACTATACAAAAAAGAGCTCATCTGACAGTTTCTTTAGGTTGAGTTTAATGACAAGTATCAAATGAAGTTATTTAGCAAAGAGCCTCAAAATCTGCAGTCCTATTTTGGCCAGCACGTTGCATCCAGCTGAACACAACAAGCGATGGGATATCCTGTCGTCAGTAGTGCTGCAACACAGAGGCCGTTGTTCGTTCGTTCCAATTACAATACAGTTCAGCAGAGTCTTTCAGAGCTTTTAAGTATCACAGAGTGTTTGACATCTGATTAGACTCTACTCATAATGAACTGGTTCATTTTGAGGGAGGAACTATGCTATTTTCTTGACAGAAAAGCTACTTTTCAACTTGGAGAGCTTAATTACACAATGAGATACAGACACAGGTTTCTCTGTGCTTCTTTATTGAGTTTCTGCACGCTAATTTAACATTTTAAACATACAGCAGCTAGAAGTTTCCTTACATCAAGTAAAAACTCAGAAAAAGGTCTGTTTCCTAGCAGAACAAAAGGGCATTCCCCATTATATATGCGGCCCATAAAGACAATTATTTCAGCAAATTATGATTAGGCAGATAATATACATTAAAATATGCAATAGAATAACTGCCAAGAAACTGAGATACACAATGAAAAATAACAAAGATACGTCAAGAATCACAAGTTAAGCCTCTCAAAATTAAAGCATTCAAATCTGAAAGCAAATACCATTGACTATGAAGCTGAGCAGAATAAGGGACCTTTCCTCACGAACAAGCCATGTAGAATTCTAGTACTCTAATGCCCAGTAGATTTTGGGGATCAAAGCAATCTCCATTTCTATAGCTTTCAAAGCCAAAAGGATACACTCCTGTCAGACTTGAGGTAAAAAATACCAATGCAAGCCATTTACAACAGAAGACAGCAAAAGACAGGTCAGGTATATATGGTGAATACCTGAAACGCACTGGTGTGAAAGAATATGCAAGAATATGGACCAAATAGTCAGTGTCAAATAAAGTCATTCCAGCTATAAAGGCATCGAGAATGAAATTTCTGTCAGAGCAATATTTAATAGGAAGACTCCTGTCTTGGAAATTTCTGTTACTGAAAGCAAGCTGGACCAACATGGATGCAGCTTTCCCCTCCAAAACCTTCTACTCTCGCATCAGCTAACCCCCCCTCAGAGCAAATCCCACCACAACCTTCAGCCCATAGTACTTACTGCCACAGGAATGCCTCCCGGTAGAGTATTAAGTGACAAAAGTCATTACGATGCAAGTGCAAATACAACTGTGTGCTTTGACCTTCCCATATTATACCATCTAAAAGAAGAGTCGAAAGAACCCTGTGCAGACATCTGCAAATAGGGCTTAGGTCAGTTGTGCAAAATCATTACAAATATTAGCTAAAGTCCAACAACCAAAGTCATAGGTTTTGTCCCCCACCATGAAAAAGGCTGGAAAATATGACAAAAGAATTACGCCCCACCACCTATTTTATGCACACTTTACACATTATGCATATGCATGTAGAACTATTTTCCTTGAAGTTAACTTTTGCAATACCAACGCAGACACTGTAACATAAAAGTAAAAATAAACTTTCTACTCATTTCCCGTCTGCTAATTTCAACATATGACAATCTGTCCTGCAACTGAGATACGGTCTACCTGAACCAGAGATGCTAGAACACTAATATGTGAATGCAACAGCGACCCAGATAGGAGCAAAATAACTGTAACAGAAAACCCTTGTAAAGCTTATTTTCTTAGCAAAGTAGAGTTAAAAGTTTAAGGCTGACCCTGTTTTGAGATATTTGAAATTCATTGCTGAAAACTTATTAATTTTGTGTCTGTATATTTAGATGTGATTTTATATAAATATATATACACAGAAAATATAGCTTATTAACTGTACACCTGGATAATACAGCTGTTCTCTAGTAAAACTTCCATGACAGTACTTTAACAAAATAATTAAATTTGTATGAGAATTTTACATCTCAATTAGATCACTGGAGACAAAATATTCAACACCATTGTGACTGCTGCATGGTAGTGAGCATGCTGAAAGACTTACACAATTAGGGAAAAAATTTTCTTCAGTAGAACAACTCTAATCAATGGGAATTCAGTTGGATACAAGTATGTTACAGCATTATGAAACACCTGAAGATTAAACATTTATACTACAGTAGCTCCCTAAGAACAAATGTGTATTTTGCATTTGCATATGCCAAGAAAGCTTTATCAACTAGTGAAACAAGCTTAGCGAATCAGAGGGGCACAAAAACTTTATGAAAATTACCAAGGCAACTAAAATACTTTGAGCTGTAGTATGAAGTTTATTTAAAGACCCTTTCCACTTATGATGGGGAGGGTTTGCTTGTTTTTAAGACCTTAAACTAATAACCACAAGAAAAAAGTGCCTTACATGAAGGGATTCTATACTAATTTAGAGATGCTGGCTTAACTTGCAGCTTTGAGCATGTTAAAAGTTCACGTGTATTTATAGCTGGTAATTCAAACTGAGCCAAATTAAGCCAGGTTGTTCCCTCCTTACTCCACATGGTTTTTCCCCACTAATAAAGCAAACACATGGCTCCTCACGGACATCACAGAGACCATGTCACAGCTTACTTCTCCGTACCCACCTGAAATTTTATAATGCAGTAGTTTCAAATATTTTGGTTGATGCAGGCTACCTATAGCTGACTTAATGTTGCCTTTGCATTTAAAAGTACAAGTGACTCAGCAGCATTAAGATGACTTTCCATCACATTTTTTCCTAACTGCTAATAACGAGTAGGAAAAAATCTCAAAGGTATACGAGATACCTGCAAAGCACCCAGTTTTGAATTGTTGCCATCTTTATACAGGGTCCTTCTCAGAAAATGGTTTGTAAGAACAGTACTGAAAAAAAAACTTCCAGCCTAACAATGACTCTAGGTCAAGTACGCTCAAGCAGAAAGTAAGGAATGCTCTTCCTATTGCCAGGCCTGTAAATCTCCCTTCCAGAATTATTTTGGAATCTGTCATTCTCTAGCAAAACAACCGCTGATGTGGTTTTGCAGACTAGTACTACTATGATACCCTTAGTTACACTTTGCAGGCCCAGGAAGGCTTGATTATGTCCTCAGTGACAACTGTGTAATCCAAGGATTTCAGACACTAGTGGAAATGCAAGTGAAACATAGCAAATATCTGTTTGGTGAGGCCAGAGACGTACATGGTGTAGTTCAACAAAGCAGCAACGGCTTGGGAGAAGTAAATAATCTGAAGTTACATATTGCAGTGTTAAGCATACTGCACAGTAAAGCAGAACAGGGAGAGAAGAAAGATGATCTGACATTTACTGTTTAGCGTAGAATCCCTCTTAAGTGGGCACATTTCAAATCGCCAAGGCAGAAAGGCACAACTGCTGCAACACAGCAACAGCCTGAGGTAGAGTTACAAAGGAAGCAGCGGCAGAAACTGGGCACTTCAAGCAGCTAAACAGAAACATTGCAAAGTTAAATGTCATAAAGTGCTTTTAAACTGAACACTTGAAATTAAGAACAAAACAGAAACAAAAAAACAGTAGCAATCCCAAAGTTCTGAATTTAGCATTGACAAGCTAGCGTCCTGGCATCTCTTGTGCTGAATGACACCAGCAACCGGTGACTTTGATTACTGGCAGAAGTAGCCCAATTAACATCTGTCCCCCAAAAAGATACTTAAATACAATCAGTCAAGATCATGTCATCAGTTTACAGACAGACCTAGTCCTCATCAGAAAATCTGATCATGTGTTTTGTACATGAATTTAATGCACAGTCACACTGTTAAATACAATAAAGCACATAAATGCAGTGAGAAACATGCTCTAGAGAAAATCATGGCTAGTAGTATGCTTCAGAGGTAGATAAAGCTTGTGCCAACTGGACCATAACTCTAGGATAAGGCTCTACAACTGCCAACTTAAAGGGTAGTTTTGTCTGGTCCCCAAATAAGATTCCACCACCACTTAACTTCATTTCCTTAAGGTTCTGTAGCAGAGTCTGGTCCCCAGTTGTCATTAAGCTAGGCAACTCTCTTAAGAAAAGCACAGCTTTAGGCACAGTGTTCAAAAGAGTACACTGGTGCTCTAAGAGCTGCCGAAAAATCTTTTGAGTACCTGAATGCTGCATTTTGTCCACATTCTCCTAGCACTAGATTAGGTTTCAGAAATCCACTCCCCCTGTGCCCCATTAGCATGGTCAGGTGGGGCTCAGCTAATTTTGTTTTCCTCTGATGTGATTATTTCCTGGGATCACCTGGAGATGTTTGTCAGATTTGTTGCTCTTGCACAGTCTTGAGATACTGGCAGTTCTTTTCTCCTGCTCTCTTCTCCTGGCACACTATTAATGTTGGTGGCTTCTATTTTCTCTGTTAAAAGGTTCTAAATTTGTTATTGGGTTTTGGAAAATGTCTTCTGGCTTGTCGTACAGATATAGTGGACATTCTGTGGTTCCATCCATACCAAATAGTGACCATGCAGCAAATGTGATGGAAAAGCTCTAGATTCCACAAATCAAATTTTTCATTCTCCTCTTGTCATCCTAAGCACCAAGGATTGAGTGCTTTCTTCTTTTAAAGAAAAAAAAGGAATTAGATAAAAAGTCTTTTTCTAAATAACAAGACGATAGCTCTCCTCCCAAACCACTGAAACAATTCTACAGTGCACCAGATCAGTATTAATAGACTCTTGACTTCTTCACACTTCCTGCTTGTTTTCGGTCAGAATTATTAATTTATTCAAGTCTCTGAGAGAGTGTTTGAAGAGACATGTAACAATTCAGGCAAAAGACAGGGAATAAGATCTCCTCCCCTTATTTTTCCTTTAACCTTCAGAATAGTTCCTGACACACACTAACATTTATTGAACTCTGTTTTAAAGTGAGTAAAGTTACTAAGAGTTAATATTCGCTCCTTCTCAATGGCACTTAGTAGAACTGAAAATGGCTGGCTGTGAAATTGTATGGCATATACACGCTGCAAAAAAGGAGAAATAATGATAAAGAGATGTCAGTTATATCCAGGTATTGCAACCTGGACTGACATTTCATGGGCCATCTATGGCCCGATCTGCTGAGCATGGTCCTTGGACTGTGCTTCAACATTCAAGAGATGCATGTTTTGGAAAGATGAACGGACGGTTCGATTCATTAATGGCTGAAGAGGGCGAAAGTTGTCTACCATTCTCTTTTCTTCTTCACCATCTGAAGTAAAGAGCAGCATCCGAAATGCCTCCAGCTGAGAATGAGAAATGGCCAATTTTGTGACTTCACTAACAGGAGAATTATTGGAGTAAATGACCAAACACAATCATTCATGCTTAGAAACTATCAGATATACTACTACATTCACATTCTGAGAAATCTTAGCATGAACTTCTGGCATTTCTTCTCCACCTGCTGATAAAGATTATGCCACCATCCATATCAGTGCAGAAGATGAGCTGTCAATCATCTGCCATCTTTAGGCAAATTAGATCTTGAATGTGTCAGTTCGGAGAAAGAACTGATTCCCATTCAAACACTGGAACATATGCCATCTTTAAATAAATCTCTCTGAACTTCTTAATTTACATCCTTCCTGAAGTTCTGTTGGCATACGCTGGCACCCAGAAAAGAGGGAATCTCAACAAGCAACTATCTAGGTAGTTGTGTAGCTGTTGCTTTCAAAGGTTTATAACTGAGGATTTAAAAAAAAAAAAAAAAGAAAGAAAGAAAAAAACGTGCAGCAGATCAGATTTTTAACATTCACAAGAGCATTACAATATTCTGTAAACAATAAGCCTTTCTATGCCATAAGAGAATGAAAGTGAAGAAGAGCCAAGAGAAAAAGAGAAAGTTTGATTTGAAAAGAAAAATTATACAGTACGCATTCAGCTCTCTTCCTTGTTCTCCTACAATTTTCTATTCTTCCAGTCCTGTTTCTTTACGTAAACCAAAACAATAAGATCACGTACATGACTATTCTTCAGGGTAAATGTTAGCTTGGCGCTTGACTACAGATGGACGCTAGCTCCATGCAGAAGCCTTATTTAAAAAAACAAAAACAACAACAGTATTTCACCTCACATCATTAGACTTGTACTTTATTATTAACTAAAGCCTCAAAAAACAGACATTGCACAGATGACTCTCCTTCAGTGTTTCATCAAGCATGAAAAATTGGACCATAGTACGTTTTCCCTTGATGTGCAACGGTCTCCAGTGTTTATTCTATGCTGTAATGCTTCAATTTTTATCACTCCTTTGAATACACAAAAAATCCTGAAAGAACACCCCAAAAAATGTGGTTGTAGTACAGTTCCAATCTGCCCTCCTTCTGACCATTTCCTACTTGTCCTTACACCTCTTACATACGAAGGAATAACATCATATTGGACAAAAGGAAGTACTAAAATTAACAGCAGTAGAGGGTTCACGGTGACAAGTTAGGGCTAGCGTCAGAAAAGACCACTGACCAAAAACTTCTCTGCCTGGGCTGAATTCTGGAACATTAACACTTGCAGAAACCTTTGTCTGTCCTTTTTAAATGGAAATCAAAAAGGAAAATTCAAGGACAGTACAGCCAACTACAGTGTAAACACAACTACAAAAGCAAAGGAGAAAACCTAATGGGGTTCACTCTACCCTTGGCTATCGGAAAGGTACGTGAAGGTCTTGGAGCCTCTCTCCCTTCTGCACCTTCAGAGCTGGCCCCAAGGGAAGAAGAGAGCATTGGTCCTTGCAGTTTCTGCAAGATTCCTGAGCAAATGCATGCAGCTATCAGGAATACACACAAAAAGTCAGCAGAACAGAATTTCACAAAACCTACCCTTTCTTCTCCCTCTTTACTAAAAAGGGCTGGATCCTGTTAGGGAGAGCAAAAACATGCAGTGTTCTAACAATGTTAGAAGTTTTCAAGGTGCAGTTTCCAGCACAAGACACTGACAGAGATCAAGATGAAACTATTTGGGGAGCTAGAGAAGCATCTCATACTGCTTACCGCAGAGGTCTCTATATTAGCTATTGTAAAGGTCAGTGTACTTCCCCAAACAAACACTAGGTGTGAAGCAGCTGCCTATTACTGTTTTCACAGAAAGTTGCCGGTCCTGGTTACAACTTCTGTGCATCTTCACTTCCCTTCTCCAGAAGCAGGCAGTCAAACAGGTATGGTATAAAATGAAATGTTTGCACAAAATTTACCTGATTTTCATCAACCTCTATTGGTTTCTTCTTAATAATCCATGTGACTGATTCTGTAAGCGGGGGAGTAGTCAAAGAGCCCGCGTAGGTCCAATAGTCAGGGCACGAAGGCATCAAACAGGAGGGGTCAAAGACATCAAACTCAATAACCGTGTCCTAAAGACAAGAAAAAGAATTTATTTTTTCAAATTGTAATTTGAGGAAAAAAATCACAGAAGATTTAAAAAGATCTTAACAATGAGATTAAATATGGAACATTATGTATGCATATGCAAAATTAACTGTTGTGAACATTAACAATAAGCTACATAAAAATAACTTAAAACCCCATAAAGTTGTTATAAAATTGTTAAACTGTGTTTAACTCTGTGCTCAGAGGCAGCCAGTGAATAGATTAAATTTAAAGTATTCCATTGTCCCCACAAACCATTAGGAACTCAATGAAGAAAAGTGTGCGAAGGACTAATAGACTGTGTCTCTGTGAGAGTTAGAAGCAAACTGGGGGGGGGGGGGAAAAGGCTGAATGGTGGAGCAAGTTCAGGTAGTTCTGACATGTGTACTCAAAAGATCTCAAATGATAGTGCTTTTATTTTTAGCCAAACGATTTTAGGCAGCAGGGAGAGGGAAGACAACTAAAATTTTATTCAAGTCACATCAGGTATTCATGTCTCCAGAACTTGCACTCCCACAGCTGAGATACCAATCAGCGTGTAAAAGCTTTGGAGCCCTTTATTTCCTACACAACCATTTTATACCAAGGGTGTTTCCAGGATATATTGGGGGTGCAGGAAAGGAATATCTTGTTTTCCCTTAGATAGTCTTTATTGGTTCCCCACAGAGAATGAGAAGTATTACAGTGAAAGTTTTTTCAAAAATAGAGGGTTGAACAAGAGACATCCAATGGAAGCTTTCACCCAACATGTGAGAAGAAGGTGCAAGAACATCAGAGCAGGCATTATTTTCCCATTCCTCCTTCCTCAAGCCAGGATGATGTTCCTTAGGGTTTGGTGCTTAAGTCCGTGATAGTGCTGGCAAGGCATCAAGGGTGTTCAAAAGTTTCAAACCAAGTGCTGACAGAGTTGCTGGGCAACTGACACTCTTTAGAAATCAGGCCCCTGCCAGGGCAGCTCACATGCAGTTTTATAAGCCTAACGTTAGATACTTTATTTTTGAAAGACCTCGACCTTAGTTTAATTCAAATTCAGATGCTATAAAACATTACGTATTCTCATAATGGATGTATATTTACAGATTTCTGTAGGTCTTCTCTGGCAGTGAACAGACTTGTTTGGCTTTTATCTGGAAGTTTTCACTATATTTCCATAAATATTTGTTTTGTTTGGATAAAAGTAATTCTCACTGTGCTAAAGGCACAGTGACTTCAAATGGACACACAAGCCAGCAAACTTCTAGGTGTGTCTTCTGGTACTTTCAAAAGGAACCAGCACCTGGAGGAGTGTGAGTGATTTCTGAGCTCTATCAGAGGCACAGTGCTCCCTCTCCTGGCAGAAGGCAGAAAATTCAGAATTCAACTATGAAGAAACAGTTGCATTTCCTTAGCAGAAAGTCTAGTGTTTAAAAACAAGCAACAATAATCTCCTCCTTCCAAAAGGAAAGATTAGAGTCTTAATTCCACAAGAAATAAAGCAACGCTTTCCACAGCATAGTAAGTTGCTTTCAGAAAGCAAAATGCAAAAGTCAATCCAGCGGCATCTGCTTTCATGAAAGCAGAAGGGCCGGCTTCAGCAACGGCATTACTAAACATGTCTCATGCCCTTCTACAGAAACACAGTCTCAAGAGCATCATTTCTTAAACCAAGGAGTTTGGAAAGCTTAAAGTATACAATCTCCTCCTCAAAAATTAACATTTTTGTCCTCAACTATAATCTAACAATTCTCCCTACACATCAGCCAGGCCCCCAGTCTATAATTAGCAACAGCCGTGAAAAGAAAATGTTCATTAGTGTTTTGCTATTCTAAAAGTCTTGTTTAGGGTGAATGACAGCGCTAGATATGCTGAGCAATAACCAGTGGACATTTAAAAATAATTACCTTGTGTTTAACTGCTGGCAAGGCATCTACCAGCGTCTGCAGTCCTTCATGATGTTCTCCTAGCTACAGGACACAGATAGGAGATGTTAAGTATCTACCTTATTCAGTGGTTTTGATGTGGAAAAAAATCTTAGAAGTATTTTGGACTATATCTGTTTTACCAATAATGACACTAGAAAGGCATCATTGCAGCTTTTATATAAAGTAAAATTACCTTTAAAAATACTCCAATAACAGCCAAGCCGTTACCTTCCATTACAGCTTCTTCAAAAGTTGGGTACACAACAGCATTCCAGTGTACTAAATGCAGCTGAAATATAAATGAACGAGAAATCAACACATGCACAGAGCAGAGCAATGATATCAGGAAACTTGACCTATTTTGATCTTTGCTACATTCAGTCCTTGGCAATTTGAGAAATGCTAAAGTGAGCTACCTCAGAAATCAGAGGCCACAAAAGCAAGGACAAAAATGTTATTGGAAGATAATGGTCCTTCCACCCACCCGTTTTTTTAAAGCAGTAGCCCAAGAACCATTTCACACTAATGAAAGGCATTTTGTTTGTGGGAAACGAACTACAGGAATGCTAATTAAAGGCACAAAAATAGTTTAGTGTAATTGGAACTGAGGAAAACTTCCATCTATCGTAACAGAAAGAACAGAATATGCTACTCTGCTAAGGAACTTTCTCCTGAACATAACACAAGCTTCCTTTGTGCCGTTACATGCCCAACACAAATATTCTCATGACAGGTTTTGTGCACTAAACAGAAAACCAGCACCAGTCCCAAAACTTAGTCATACAGTTTTGCTGTTAATAAACATCTTGCCAAGGAAATAGGCATCATTATGAAATCATTAAAAGGAGATAATCATCTTCTAAAAAATAAGCAATAATCATTTTTCAAATTCATCATTTTTGGCAAATAATTATGTTTATACCTGTTATACCTTCCTCTCTGAGCAACTTGACCTGTATTTTTCCCTTTGGGCCCATCTTCTTTATTAACTCTCTTTCTGCCTCAGTACTTGTCTACTCACAAAAATTTTGCTACTTTAACATTTACATGCGAGGTAGAAACAGAAAATAAAACAATCACAATGACCATTATATTAGCATAGAAGCCTGCTGTAGATTATTCCAGTTATCAAAGTTTTTTTGTGCATTTCTTACAGTTATTACAACAAACTTTCTGACATTAACCAGGACTTCGGGCTTAGATACACAGGGAAGTTATCGTATATAAGGTGAGCAGGGTCAGGCTTCTCCAGTTACAGGTAGGAGTATGAGAATTAAATAATCTTCTATTTTTGCTTTAAATATTCATGTTAATGAAAACAGAATTTAGTATGTGTTTTATTACTCTGCAAGTGTTTGGTAATAGGAGACAAGGTCCTTTTAAGGCAGTAGGGACTGCAGGTGCACTAAACACAGTAGCTAAGATACAGTGCATCCACCGTACTCCCAGGAAAATAGGTCCTACACCTCTTATGAACACTTAGCTTACTGCATCTCAGAGGTAAAGCAGTTACAAATCTTTTTAACGGAGATCTGAGCTTGTGCATTTTCCCTCAGCATTTGCTGTCTGTCTGATGAGCACCACATCAGCTAAGATCTGGAAGCTCCTTAAGGTAGGGAAAATAACTGCCTGTCTCAACCCTCTGTTTGCTTTCTCTCACCCTTTCCCTTTTAAAGCAGCAGTTGTGCCATTTCATCCGGACAGGCCTGGAATACCAATGATATTTTGCTGCCTGCCTTAGGCTCATCCAGCAGCTGCCACCGTGAGAATTCAGGGAAGAGAAAACCAATGAAATTTTCAGTCATGTGGCTAATGTTCAATTTAAGACTAACTTCTCCAGAAAATACAGTGGCTATGAACTTACTAATAAAAAGGTAGAAGAGCTGTGGCACTTAGCAGGTCTGATTCTTAGTAAGCTGCAGTTCAAGTCAAACAAATTCTGTACTTTCTAGCAAGCATTACAGTTACAGACAGCCTGAAACACAGTGTCCAGCCCATGCAAGCATCTGCACTGTTCAGCATTTTCCCCTCATACCTCTGCTGGGTAAGCTTTACTGTCAACCGTGTGCTCTGAACCCCACTCGTTTATGGCTCCCCAGTGGAAGTGGAACTGCTTTAGCCTGTATTGGTTTTCCAAGGGACCTCCCATGATTGCTAAAAAACAAAAGACACATACATTAATGAACATGGTTTTGAACTGTGCAGAATAGCAACACAGTAAGATCCCCCTTCAACTTAACTTGTCCAAGAAAAATCAGCTGGAGCAACTGTCTTACTGCAACAGTCCCCTATCCGTCAGGTACTTTTACAACTCACTTGGTTATGACAAAATTGTTCAAGGCAAAAATAGCACTATTTTCCCTGAAGTCTAATTTCACTATACCAAATTGGAGACAATAAACTTAGTCTCCTTATCCGTTTTCCCCAAAGGGAATACAACTTTTCCCAATTCACATGGAGTTTGGCAGAATCATGGTGACAACACAAATTCTACATTCTTCTCCTGGAACAGGGATTTGAGAATTGTCTTACCACAGAAAACACGTACAATGACAAAGACAAAGCAATGGATACATCTATTAAATAACATCCCAGTGAAGCCTCGATATCTATGAGAAATATTGATGTTTCTTCAGTGACAATACAAGTCTTTAATATCCAAGTTTTTACTGATTCTGCCAGTAGAATCAGTACATTGTGTCAAACATTCAAATCTTTTTTGAAAATGTACAGAAGTCCAAAAGTACTAATCTGCAAGAACCATTACTTACTGTGACACAGCTTTCAGACTACATAACCAATGTTAAAAGATCTCCAATGTACCTAGAAAAATGGTGATATTGTGCCTATTGTAAAATGTTCAGTCTACGCACCACGCAGCATCCAAAAATACAATCTGTCCGTGGGCAAAATTCCAAGTTGCTGGAAGCTCTAATGCACTATTTATCCATAAGCATGGGTAAATATTCCTTAGGTTTTGCTCTCCTGTTTTCAAAAGGCCTCTCATCATTTTGTAAATAATGTGAATGAAACCATCCATGCCTGGTTTTCTGTGTACTGCTGGTTTTAACTCATTTCCTCCTGACTGAACCAGGAGTACTGTACAAAGTCTTCTTGCTAGCCACTACATCACAGCATCTGCTCAGTTACAGATTGTAATTACTTTCAAAGGGCTAAGAAATCTGTAGCTGTTGAGACTGATTTGCTGATTTTACTTAACTGTACCTCATGCTTAAATTTTCCAGCAAAACACTGTACAAAGCACATAATCCCAACACTACTTCCAAAAATAAGTTAATCACTTTGATGCTAAGGAGAAAACAATGAGAGGTATTAGGAGCTTTTTTTTCCCCCCTTTCTTTTTTTGGAATGCCAGCAGATTTGAAATTCTAAGTTTGTTCCAGCAGGCCTGCTTCTGATGAAAGAGTAAGATAAAACAAGCTATACAGATTGGCATTTAATTAATTTCAACCACTGCTGCTCAGCTCTTGGCATAAATGCAAAAGTGTCAGTCATAAAATCCTGACAGACAAAGATAATTTGGGGGGGATGAGATGAAGATGGGGACCATACTGCCAAGTCTTATAAAGTCAGAATTAAGGTTTCTGTGCTCTTAATATCGTCCATTCCTGACTATGCAAAAATGCAAACCCACAAGTGACTACACTCGTGAATAATCGCGTTCATTTGAACATTTGCTCGTGAGTGGTTAAGCACAGGCACACATACATATAAAATCAGGTTCTTACAGTGGACACTAAAAAAAGACATGAAATAAACACGAACTTACAGTCCCTCTCCAGGCATTTTTGCATTCTACTTCCTCTCAACTGTTTAAGTGTTGGCAATTTCAAAGCAAAAGGGAATTTTAAAGAGACTCTAATGAGGAGCGAGCGAAAGAATCACATCGGTTCTTTACTCTAGCCCTAGCTGCATTTCAGGCTCATTTCCCTGAAGCAGAGGGCACTCGCACACACAGACAGGCCCGTGTACATACCTTCCCCAACCCTCTTCCTTCTTCATCCTCCTGCTCTGTTCATAAGCAAACACCCAACAGGAGCACTACCTTCACCTTCTGTCCAAGTCTTGTTTTGCCTCATCTTGGGAGTCCTGCACGCTATCCTGGATACACGCTTCATTTTGTGTTTTTCATCTTCTGCTTCAACTTTGTTGCCTCTTTTTGTTTGTTTATTCATTCATAAGCTTTTCTTCTCTGGATTTCTATTACGGTTAGACAGAAGCTGGCAGAAAGAAAAACCAGAAATAGCAACAGTAGAGAGAAAAGTGGAGGAGGGAGGCAGGCACTTGGAAACCTGGCAGTTTATACAGCAACACCCCGTGATTTGCTGCTTCTCTGTCTGTCATTTTGGAGTTCTGTCACCGATCATTTAATACCATTCTCCACTAGCTGTCATCACTACCCTGTTTTTCATCTTTCACTCTCCATTGACTTGAATTCATCCGAGGAAGATGATGATGATAAAAAGGCGACCGTCCAGAAGGCGGCAACAAGAATGCTCGTGCCTAAAGATTTGTCAGGTGTTCAGTCTGCAGGATGAAGCAGCTGAGCTCTGTCAGAGCTGTGATTTGTTCTGAATAGCCAGCCTCTGAAAGGCCAGCACACCCTCTAATTGACCGTCCTGATGATCCCAGGTTTGCCTCTACATCACAGATACGGCCCCTGTGTATTTAAATGCTGCGTATTTCTTAAGCTGTTGCATGCACCCCACCTCTACTACATCAATTCTTGCAGCAAAAAATGACTTTGTTATCCATGGAACTGCAAACCACTACACTTTTCAGGAACGCATCCTCAAATGATAGCGGGGTATGGCTGTATAAAGTAAAAGGGTATTAAAAGCAGAACAGGTCTAAAGACAGAAAGTTAAAATCACTAATGAGCTTGTTAGTAAGTCTGTCTCCTCCAACACCACCTCATGAACACAGCTGCATTTTGTATTGTGAAAATAAAAGGGCACTACCTCCTGGTTCTTTATTACGTATTATAGCCCCATATTGTAGCCCCAAAATGAACAATTACCACAATACTCCCTAGCTGGAAACTAGTATACTGGGGGAACAGCTATAAACAATAAAGATAAAAAACCTCATACGACACCCTGAAAACTCCATGCATTATACCACTGTCATCTTAGCTGTACTGTTTTTCCTCAGCCTGTTTCCAAACATCAACCAAAAATACTGGTATCAAGGAGACAAAACATTTGTTTCACATGCCAAACACTTCCCAAGAACATTATGAAATCCCATAAGTTCTAGTATCTCTCATGGTAAGCAGACAGTCATTTTAAACAGATATGACCCTAACCAGACACATTCAAACTCATCCAGGGTCCCTCAACTTTTCCCTCCAAGGCAAGCTGAGTAGTTGGCATGAATCAGATGCTACTCAATGTTCCTGGTCAGTCGCTACCAGTTCACCCAGCTTTAATAAATAACCTCTTTATACATAATGGCAATACATTTTGCTAAACTCAACTTTAAAAGGAACAATGGAAAGGAAATCTTGAATTTGGTAGCAGTATCTTGATTTGAAAATCACTTGAATTTATAGAACATTTCAAAAAACACAGCTGCTTCAGTCAGAGTAGTTAGTCGCAACAAATTGTTGAAATACATAACTGGGTTTTGCACATATGGACTTTTGTTTATACTGAAGCAACAGAAACACATACACCTGTTCCCTATGGTAGCAGCTCAGTATTACTTAAATCTCTGAAAGCTTGAGATAAGTATGTATGCTTTTCCACTGAGGAGTTCATTCTGCCACTGATTATTTATAACGCATTAAAAACATCTGTTAACATTTCAAAAGAGGTGAGTGGCAGATTATTAATGTTTAATGACGGAATCATATTTAAAGTTAAGCAGCTATACATATACACATTATACATACTACTGAAGATTGACTCGTGCAGACAAAGCTGTGATTTTATAAAGAGATAATCAAAAGGCAGGCCATTAACACTTGTTCGATAAGAATAAATGTCACCCTCCAGTGGAGGATTTATACACAATATCCCTGGTAATAACAATATAGTAAAAGTGAGTGCATAGACTTCTGCATTACAATTCGCAAAGTTGTACGTTTCTGTTTAGCAAAAATATTCTTCTGCTGTGTATCTGTTTTCAACTTCTGTTTTGTTATTGATCTTGAGATTTTACTACACACAAGGTTTGCTACTGAAGCATGAATCATACATTAGTTAGATCTTTCTGAGTTTTGCTTACTTGATCTATCAGTAGAGTCATCAAACTCAACCAGGAATGAATACCCGTTGTTCCAGATGTGCAGACACGTGGCTGGGTCATAGCTGATTTTCAGGGGCTTCAGAAAGGGGTCATAAATGCTGTCTCTCCACTGGATATTGATAGGAGACTGCCGTGTGCCTCCAGGAATGGAGAGCGGACTCTGCCAAAGTGGATGTACTAGAAGAAAAAGAAAAGAGTCAGGCTCTAATGCATGATGCAGAACTTAAAACTACTTTTTGGCAAGAAAAGGTCCTCTGGGATATTGGCTTTGAAGGCTAACTCAAGTCAGCTGATGCACCAGAAATTAAAGGAAATAATACATTCCAGTTGTGCGACTCAGAGCTGCACAGGGAAGTGTAATCATTTTGTTCACAGCTCTGTTGATACCCTTCTGCATTAGCAAAACACTTCAAGGAAATTCTGCCCCCTTGTCTGAAAACTTTCCTATTGCTATTGCTGATGGATTTTAACATGGCTTTTGTTTTACCGCTTTGCCATACCACTTCAGCTTTCTTTATGCACCAGTACCATCAATTGATGTCAGAACACAGCAGACACAGGATAATTCCTACTCTGGAGCAAAAATATTCTCTTTAAGGTGCCACAGTCTTTTGCCCACATGACTCTGTGTTTAGGGGTTACACCACTGCTAAGGGCACAGTTCTTCCGAGGCCCCCAAAGCAACACTGACCAAGACCACTTTGTGGGGTCGGGATCTGGAGCCAATCCCGGGTCTCCAGGCCTGCGAGAAAACCCTAGATGATCAGCTTCAAGGGCAGCTTGGGCATCCCAGACTTGCAGGACCGGGGCGGAGGCAGGAATATAGTTTCCACAGAGGTGTGCTCAGCTTAAAAATGGAACCGAGACCTGCGTGAGAAGCACTTATTTATCTGTGGCTTCCCGACAGCGGCAGCCCACAGACGACGGGTTTTGCGGCTTGCCTGTCCTGAGCGTAAAATACAGAGGCTTTGACGCACCGTGTGATGGGCTGCTCTCGCAGACAGAGCTGGCTCAAATCGGCCGCTTGTTTTTCACGAGGGAAAAGACCACTAGACAGCGTAAGGGCCGCTGAACGGAGCCACCTCCCCCCAGGCTTCCCCGGCCAAGGGCAAACTTCAGGCTCGAGGTGGCGCCGCCGCCGCCGCTCCCCGAGCGGCCACCGGGGACGCGCGGGCGGCGGGCGCTGCCCAGCGCTCGGGCATCTCCGCCCGGCGCCCCGGGGGGACGTGGCAGCAGGACGGGGACAGCGGGGCGGGGGGTCCGCGCCCTCGGGGGCCGGCGGGACTCACGGGCGTCTCGCAGGCGGTAGGAGCAGCAGGCACCCAGGCTGCACCGGCGCGTCCCCCGCGGCGAGGCGGCGGCCGCCGCCAAGGCCCGGCGCAGCAGCGGCAGCAGCATCGCGGAGGAAGCCGCCGAGCCCCGGGCGCCGCCGCCGCCCCGCCCGGCCCCTTCCGGCACGGCCCCGCCGCCGCCCCGGCCCCAGGGGCGCCGGCTCTGCCTCCTGGCGGGGCGAGGGAGGGAGGGAGGCTCCCGCGGGCGGGGGCGCGCCCGTCCCCTCAGCCGGGCTCATCCGCGGCGTGACTCACCCCCAAAACACGCGTTTCCTCAAGAGTCCTCGCTCACGCATGTGTGAGGGATTAACGTTTCTTCTCGTCTAGCTCGTTTTGCTTGATTACGAGGCTTCAGTTTCTCCCAGGGGAAGGGTGATCGCTGGCCTGCAGGGATGCAGGTGGCCCTGGCACCGCCGGGATGCTGCCCCGAAGGCAGGCGCAGAGATGTCAGTGTTTGGGCCACTCTACCTGTCCACGCCTGTCCCACAGGCACGAGGTCTAGCACCGTGATGGGTCCACCCAAGGGATCATGAGAGGAGCCAACGGGGCAGACACTGCTCAGAGCAGGCCTAGATTAAACTGGGGTTAAACCCCTGATTACTCCATGCACCTCTTCTACGTTACAGCTACCCATGGGGAACACAAAGCAAAAATGGGAAGTCAGTAGAAAACCGCTGGTGATTGCAAAGGCACAGAGATGAAGTAATGTCCTAATTTCTGATGAGTCCATTGGGCAGCCAGGAAGAGAACACCGAGCCTCAATGCCTCTCCTTAATCTTATCACCTGCTTTGAATCGTATTTCCTGATTACTTTCTCAAAATCCTTCTTTTGCTGACCTGCACTTACCTTTTTGGGATCTTCACTCGTGTTAGTCAGTCAGTGCTTTTGAATTTTCATGAGAGATCTAACATAGCATCGAGAAAGTTTTGCTGAAGCGGAGAAAAAAATAGACACTCAAATTGTACCAACCAAGAAGTATGTAACAGTGTTTGCTCTAGTTTACAACATTTTGTAAGAAGTTTCCGTTGTATTCACAGTATAACGTTTATAGAGCACTCTGAGCTGAGTAACGGGTTGAAAATCTAGGGAGTGATTTGCTTTGAGTGACTACCTGCTCAGAAAATAGGTCATTGGGTGATGTGCAATGGCAAACAGCATGTGATCATTTGCAAGGGTCAGGATTTGTTTAACCTGAATTAAGTCACATTTTACTTTTTAGATTTTTTTAAGATATGCCTTCTGTTAAGTGTATGTATATATAGTAGCATTTGATTGTAAACATAATTCTTGGTTTGACTCTCATGATGTTTTTCAGTATGGACAACCTTGCTATCCTCAATGCATAATTTCCTACACCTTAAAAAGAAGAGAAATACTTGATGAAGTTGAAAACACCTGCTGCCCTTATAGGTCTTTATTCAGTCAGGCTTAATCACAGTTTAATAGAGTACTGATGGTGGTTGAGCAACAGTAGTCAGCACAGGTCAGATGTTTCTGTTGCTGAAGCTAGTTACAAATAACAAGTAGGTCCTTGTCAGGAAGACAACCCATATGAGCTTCATTCTTAACTACAGCAGGGAGCACTTGACAGAGCTTCTGGAGCCCCAGATTTTTTTGGTATTGAGCATAAACAGGAGAGAGAGAGGTTTTTCCTCATATCTGCTAATGGAATAAGGAATAATGGAAGAAGGAATTCCCATTCCTTCACGTTCCATTCTTCTGTGACATTGTCCTCTAAATACAATTGACAATCTCGTGCCCCTTGAGGTCAGGACAACCAAATTAATATATGTATCCCCTACATCACAGTATAAATGCTTATGTTGCAGCATAACTTTGCTTCTATACAAATATCACTCTATTGGGCATGTTAAAAGCGATCTAAAAATAAAGCTCAGAATTTGCCCAACCTGCTTTGCACTGTGGCATTAAGATGACCAAACTTTGCAAGTTTTTTTTAGGGATTTCATCATCAAGGTTTTGGAAACTTGGAAGTTTATTATGGAGCTAAGGTGAAGGGAATGAGTCCATTGTTTGTGTGTTGGGCAATATAACCAAAGCAAAGATCTTGCTGCATAGGCTTGCAGGAATGATGGGCTGTTTAGCTGCAGAAGTAAAGGGAAATAACTTTGACTCACAACACACTGGTTTCCCTCCTGAGTCATTCACAGGATCTGCATCCGGTTTACATTCACACACTGTTTCTTACTGAGCATAAATTTTAGTAAAACCTGAGCATTTAATTAAAAACTAAAACTCTTCTTCACTAGGGGTTTAAAGAAAACCCTTCAACGTATGAGCTGAATGGCAGTGAGATTTTTTTTTTTAATTGCAAACAGAAAGACAAAAGATAGGTGCAAAAGGAGACATAATGCCTTGGTCCCAGCAGTCTGCCAGTGTAGCCAGAATCTTCTCTTCTGGACCACTCCAGAAACAGAATTTCTTCTTGGTCAGTTCCCAGTCGCAAGCAATGGTGTTTTATGTAAGAGATGTGTGGTGCTCATGCAGCAAGCTAGAGAGGACAACAGCAGCCAGAATTACAGTGTCTCTGCCGTTGCCATACTTTGCCAAATTGTTATGTTTCTGGACCATCTGGGAGGTTTCAGCTATGCCCTCTCTTGTTCCGAAACAGAGAATGCTTTCTGCATATGGAGACCACCACCAAAAATCTTCTGGCAGCTGGCCCACTGGATATGTTGTCAAGTGATACAGGATGTATGTGGAAAGAGAAACCAAAAGCTCACCCACAAGGCCTGATTTTATATGTGCAAATTAAAGAAAGGTGAGAATTAAGATAGCTTGCAATTTGCACACTCCACTCTATGCCTGCCCCATTTACGATCTGCACGTTGAGGAAGGGTCTAGTGTATTATTTACTGTGCTGTTATGGGCACATCTATGGTACTGACAGAAGAGTCATAGTAAATACGGCAATGTAAGAAGCGGGTCTGAGATGTGTCACCCCTGGAAGGGATCTGCTGCAAACAGAACTAATGTGTGCTCTTTTTGCCTTTCACCCAGTCAAAGTGATGCTCCATTTATGTTCACAGTGTTTATTTGGGGGTATCTTACATTTGCACTGTGTTTTTTTCCTCTTTCCCACTTGAGGTAGATAGATTTGGAATGTATGGATAGCTCCATACTTTGAATTGTTTTCTGTAATTAGTGGCAGCTGTAGATGCCTTACCAAGTCCAGTTGGAATAATTGTTAAAAAGTTCACTTAGCATTGAAATAACCATCAAAAGCTTTGGAGGGGGCTGTCAAAGTCCAGAAAAAATGCAGACAGTGTTTGTTACTGGATTATTATAATTTATAATACGATTTTCAAGAAAACATTTTGAAGGCCACAGTTCTATGGTAAAAATCCAAAATAAATTTAATTAAATCAAGGGATTTACTCCCAATTTACACTACTGTAAACTTGATAGAAAGAGAAAAAGCATTTTTCGATGGTTTATCAGAATCTGGCTTTGGCAAAGGAAAAACAGCTTACAATTGTTTGAAAATCTCTTAAGTATAATAGGGCAAAGAGAGTTGTCACACATACGATGTAAAATTAGAGGAAAGAATATAAAAATTAATTCAGGTAATTGTCAAGTAAAAATGAGTGGTAGGATGACTCAGCTTCAGTGGATTTCAGTCTTTATGATTTTAATCTTCTGAAAAGAAAAGACTTATTCAATAAAGCAGTTGATTTGTTTATACAAGGACTCTCAAACATGCTTCACCCTGCTCTGAAATAAAACAGGGAGGACAGGATGGTGGGAAGTCAAACAGCTGGGAAACCCCACCCACTTGACGGAAATATGTTTTTGTCCTAAACTGAGCAGGAATGCTTTCCATAGCAACACATTCTGAATTGGGAAAAATAAAAATAAACATATTATTGAAACTAAATGAAGAACCATGTAAACTTTAAGAGACTGTGGCTCTGCTTCAACCACTTGGACTGAATATTACAGAGGAAATCCAAGATAGGTTGATTTCTTTGAGGCTCACACAGTATGAATCAAGATTTTGGAGGATGATAACAGCAATGGTTGGCTACAGTCCATCATGACAAGGTGCTGAAAGTTTTGCTGAATTGATGTTAGATTTGGACTGTGATGCAGGCCCATTTATTGATATAAACAGTCCAATGCTTTTTATCAAACGGATGTAACTGACAGAGTACTCTAAGCTCAACAGGAAAGCAGCAGCCGATTGTGAAATGCTGAGCTCTTCCCTGCTTCCAGAATGTTTGGCTGAGATAGGAGCCTGGATGAGAAGGCAGTGGCTGAGGCTAAATCCAGATAAGGAGGAGGTAATTCCAGTTGGCCGGGTAAAGCAAACAGGGGCTTTATCTTTTCTGTATAAACACATTTACTAAAATTATGCATGCAGGCTTAGTAACCCAGCATGGAAAGGGCTTAGAAGATATCACATGGACAATTTGTGTACAGTTACTGCAATTGTATGTGCAGTCCTGGAGATGGCACACCTGGATTACGTGTCATTTCTGTACTTACACAATTCTTAAAAAACAAAACAAAAAACCCTGGAAAGAGTCTGTTTTTCTTGTAATTTCCTTTCAAAGGATAGGAAAAAATTAAGCCCTTCAAGTCTGCTCTGGCAATAATTACTAGGGTGAAGGTATATTCCAAAGCCTTAGAGCCCACAGGGAGAGCGCCTCCAGCAGCTCGCTCTCTGTCACATTAAAAAGTGCCCAGCAGCACTACCTCCACGTACTGTTACAAGGCACAGCAGCGCTTAGTACAGGTATCCACTGTGGTACTCCATGTTACTAGGAGTTTTTTCATATATCCCATCCCTCTCAGCAATGCTTCTACTATTCTTTCCCAGGGAAATGCAGAATACTTTTGTCCCTGTTGGGACACGGGAGCATCTGGGAAAGGCACTAGGAAATGCCAGCCTTTGAGCAGTTTAATCTGCATCCTCATAGCAAATGGCTGAGTTAACAGCGGAGTAAAAGCATCACCACCCAGGTTGGTGAGAGGCTTTTTACGCAAGTGGGAAGGAAGACAGGGAGAGGATAAGAGATGATGCTTGAGAAAATGGTGAAGTTAACTCTGCATTGAAGGCTTCAGAGTATGACCCATTTCTTTGATCAAGTCTTTGTCCCCGAAGGGGCTGTTTGTACCATCTACGCTGAATAGCTGAAAATAATTTAATGTGCTTTTTGCTTTGAATACGTGTTATTCACAGGGTCTAGCCACCAGACAGAGGAACCCACAGGCTGGTTTAGTCAGATCTAGCATCTATTCACTGACAGCAGAAACTAACCATTCCAAAGATAGTGTTTTCCTGACTCGGTTTGTTTTGGCATTTCCTGCATGAATGTCATGGAGGAGAGAATGATTTAAGTAATAAATAGCATCTGTCTTAAATAGAAGAGAGGAATGTAAGTAAAAACATTTAGACTTGCAATTGTAGTTAATTTAATTGGCAGTGGTCTTGTGATGGAATGGCCTTGTATGATCTCTTCCAGGAAAGTTTAATTGTTAGTGTGAAATGAGTTTTAGTTTCTCACTGCAGTTCCTAATGCACAAATGTCCTCAACAAGAAAAGATAGCATCATTTGGCCCTTTCTTTGGGAATGGTGATAATCAGATGTCAGATAATCCTGAAATAATGAGAGTTTCTCAATCACATGTTGAAATCTAGAGATCTCAACTCTTCCCCGGTTTGCCTTCTTACTCCATTGAGCTATTTCAAATGATTTTCCTAGAGCAATTTCTTCACTGATAACACAAAAATTTAACATTTAATTGTAGTATGTTCCATTTTGCATTTCTAAAGTTTTCATTTCTATAGGCCATAAAGTTTTCTGGTATATTAATACTAAATGAGTAGAATTAAAATCCATGTATAGGGACACTGTGCTGCTGATTCATGGGTTTCATCACTTTTTTAATGAAAGAAAGTTGATTTATATTGTCTGTGCAAGTTCTGAACTCGGGAGTCATTGGACTTAAAATGAACATTCGCTCATGATCTTAGTTTCTGTTATTATTTCTTCAAATACAAAAACAGAGAAAGAATAATGACAACTTTTTTACCACTATTACAGTGCCTCTGTTGTCTCTGGATTTCCCCTCTAAAGCAGTAAATCATGTCACCACACTTGAGCAGTATTGTATGAGCCCAAGCCTTGGTTTTACTGGCACAAGTGTTGGTTTAGCTGTTGAATCTCTGACACTGAAAACATTTGCTGATGAATTACAGTCTATATAAAATACAGACATTGCTTGTGACTATTAGAATGTGAAATGAGGTATTAAATAATGCATTTCTTGCTTTGCTTGATTTTTGTGATTAGATAGCTACCTCTTCTACTATCAGATTTAAGAAATCAAGCCAAGATAAGTAAATTGCTAGATGGGATCAGCATATGCCTACTGCACAGTAAGGGCTCTAAGTGAAGAAGCACAGTAATTAGGTTCAGCTCAAGTCTAGTAAGAAGGAACTCACAAGAAAGTAACCCCAAGTCCTCAATCAGCCAAGTAAAGGGAGGCCATCTGACCAAGCAAATCATTCGGATAATTATAGTATTGGTTGCTCAGATATGGATGTTGTGTTAAATAAACTTATGCCTTGACAGATGGACTGTAGTCTGATCTCTTGAGGCTGAAAGAGTCCTATTGGAACCCTAAGTGAGGGAGCAATTCAGACTTTGTGCTTTGAGCACAATTAGTGTGCCTCAGGATAACAGTTAGGAGCCTAAATTCCCTGTATAATCAGAGAGCAGTAGATACCAGCTGGAGTGTAATTGAGCATGTAAGCTAGAGCCTCCCAGAGAGAGGGTGCTGGACTGCTGGTTTCAGCTGTGTTAGTAGACTCACCCAGTCCCAGTTTTGAAAAAATAAGGTCTTGCTTCTAGGATCTAATTTAATGCCTATGGAGTAGCTATCGTCACATATGTGAAATCCAAAATAAGATGTAAGGTTTGGTTTGGATATACAATAAACATGTATTCATTTTGGTATCTGGTTTTAGTTTATTTTGCAAATGGAAATCTCTCACAATATGTTCTCTCGTATACACACGTCTGTGTGAGGGGGTGTACACACAGTTGCACAGGCTTCTAAACAGCCTGCGTACATTTAATCTGAATTTGTTAGAAATGCTGCTGTTTTATAAGGTTGAATCATTCTGTTTCTGTAAGCAACACTGTAGTGCTTTTCTTTGAATAGATGAACAATGCCTTCTTTTTTTCTTATTTTAATGGGGGAAAAATCAAGTTTCTGAGCATGCTTGCAGAGGAAATAAAGCTGGTAGGGAAGGAAGTAAAAGTTTGAGAGACTTCCAAGCTGTATTAAGAAACCTCTATGCAGGTCAGAAAAGGGAAAAAATACAGTCATGGATACATGTGACTCATTTAAACTTTGTGTTAAGAATATGTTAACAGCTCTTTCTTGTGGATGTTCCACTAGTAACAAAATCTAATGCTAATCTTGCTTCTAAAAAAAACCTGGGCATCTCTTACCAATTTAAAAGGCACATTTTTAAAATTAAGGTGAAAGTGTTGTAGTAAAAAGACATGCCACTTGATTAATTAGACATTCTGTCCGCTGTAAGGAAATTAAGTGTAGCTTTATTCAGTAAAGGCTGTTTTCAGAATACAACAAAGCAACCTCACATTTTCTATTCTGAGTAGCAAAAAAGAAAGTTTAGAGTGAGAAAAATTCTGATGATTGTTTCAAATGTTATTTATATCTTTATAAAAACTGCTCTGGATTATTTCTGATGTGCTGAATGACAGGGAAGCTTGCATGCTATATAATAGATAAAGCATCCACATCTAGAAATAAATACAGTGTGATGCAGCACTGCACTTGGCAGCTTATCTACTGATTTATTAAGAAGCTAGTCACCCAGTGGCAGAAAGATTATTTTGGTGTCATCTCCCAAAATGCACTTATGAGTGTAGAGCTATTAAACACTGATAAAATTGTTGAATATTTCTTCTAGCTTTCAATATCAACAAAGCCGTGTACTAATCTCCATTATGCTTTATGTCTGCTGCATAAAATTAACTGTTCATGTATGCATCACTTATGCAAATATAAATATAAAAAGAAAATCACATCTCAGTATTCAAGGAGATATATGGCTGTCCTTTGAGAAGAGTTAGTAAGATAAATTTACAGAGTGAAAAAATATTTTGGACAAAAGGCATTTTCTAAATGTAAGAAATTACTCTTTACCATTGCTCCAGCTGACATTATCTCCACACAAGTCAGTAGACATGCAATCTCTGGCTTGCCTCACCACAAATCATATTTGTGGATAAGTTAATCAGTATTTTAAATAACTAAATCTTTGACATATTCCCAAAGTATTTTACATTTCAGTAAGTGGTTTATTGTAGATTTCCTGTACACCACATTTGGAGGGTTTTATGGTTTGTACTTCTGTTAGGCCTGATTTTCAAAATTAAACATTGCAGTGTCTAATCAAATTCAGTCACTCAGAATCAATTTGCCCTAAATGTGCTTTGAATTGCAGTTAAAAATGCAGTTTTTATTGAAACCAGTCAAAGCCTTGCATGACAAAATTAAAAATTAATTGTTCTATAGTCTGTTTCTTCATTATAGTTACAATTTAGAAGCACAAGCAGACCAGTAACACTGGCACTGCAGAAATATTGAAGAATTATGTTTTAATGCTACACATGTAGCGAGCTCATGCGATTCAATACGGCATTTCTATCTCTAGTGTCTCTCATTCTATTTCAGTCACATTCCGAAATTCCCTTTTTTGATTTTAGCTGACAAATAAGAAAGAAGTGGGAATAACACTTAACTATACTTGTTTTTGTACCTTTTTGCATCTCACTTATACAGGTATCAGTACTGTTTTAATAAAATGAAATACACTTACGTGCATCATTCCTGTTTTTGCGAGTGCAGGTGGCCAGACTGCAGAGTCGTGCTGGCACTGCTGATGGACTCCAGATACTTTTCAGCTGCTTGTTTAAGTGTGCCAGGGTAATCGTCTTCACACTATTCATTACTATCATCTTGGCACTTGAGATCTTCAGTTAGTCAAACAACCAGAGGAGCTTTCCAGAGCCTGGCAACCTATCAGCACAAAGTAGAGGAAAAAATGCTCTGAATATACAGCTTCAGGATAACCAAGGGATCTCCAGACCTACTTACAACAAAATTTTGAGTGCATAGGGCATGGCTGGAAGGGGCAAGCTAACCAAGTTAATTTTCAACTTTGTGCCTGGACTGGCTTTTTCATTGGCTCTACATTTTGTTGGAGGCAGGGCTAGTTGATGATTATTCTACATGTGCTTTCCAGGCCTTTTTTCATTTGGCTCCAAGTACACCAAAGGGTTGGAAAAACCACGCTTTTGTATGCAAGGACAGGTTTCTTATCTTGTCTTCATGCATACATTCTTTGAATTTGAATACTTGGGTGATAGCTAACAATTGGGATTGTTAACAGTTGCAGTTCTCAGGATTAGTGGCTGCTCAAACTGAGGAAGTCACAGAAATCTAGCAGATACAGAAAAGTTGCCCAGGAGAACAGGAAGGGGAGCAGCCTTCTGCAGGCCAGTACTTTAGCGCGGAATGTCACGTGAAATGGTATTGTTGCAATCTCAAGGTAAAGAATTTGTTCTTCTGAAATATAAAATGTTCCATAAGAAGGATAGTTTCATAGCAACTAGAAACAGGGAATGACATAAAGACCCCTCATTACCCCTTCACTCACTTTAGCACAAACATCACTTTGACCCAGGTGAAGTGTTTCTTCATCAGTGAAGAGCAGGTTGAGAATTTTTCGTGTCCTATGTTTCTTCAGTATGAGAGCATGAAAATGTTATTCTCCTATTTCCATACCTTCCCAATAACTTGCTTATCTTATGTGATATATTTGTATATAAAGCCCTTTCTTTCACTTTCTTTTCGGCATGTTTATATTGCCACATTGCTCTTCCTATGACAGCTGTAACCTCCATAAGTGATACAAATACAATTAGCTTCTCAGTTAGAGCTGTGTTTTTTCAGGCCAAACACAGAAACACAGGCAAGCAATTCATTCCCAAAAGACTTTTCCTAGTGTTACAGAGCACTTATAATCTGGCCAGAGAGCAATGAGGATGGATGATGATAGAAAAGGACGCCTGGGCATGTCAGGGAGCAGCAAGGGCCAGCTGCTCCCAAAGTGCCGGGGAACAGGGAACCGAGGGTGACCCCAGCATAGGCAGTCCCTCACCAACAGGGGACAGTCCTGCAGGGGCTGAGCACAGCAGTCAGGTGCTGGCAACTGGGTCCATCAGCAGTCCCAAACAAGGAAGCAAACCAGGTCCAAGGTCCCACCAGAAAATCCAGGCAGGAGCAAAAGGAAACATGGACAAGCTGCAACATGGATCCAAAGTCCATCCAGGAGATAGGGCCAAGGACAAGCCTGAAGACAGGTACACTGACAGACCTTAGGGCCCATGGGCAGGGTGTGGGTGGATGTACCAGGTGAGGCTGGACAGGGCCATTAAAGCCTATTAGTGACCTCAGAGCCCTGACAGCACAAGAGTTTTATGGACCCTTTAATAATTTTCATGTAAGTGTTTGGAAAATTCACATGATTATTTTCCTCTGTTAAGTACATAGGAGAGCAAAAATCGGGCAGTCACATATTACGAAAACTACAGAATCTATCAACCACAGAACAAGCAAAAATGAAAATACTATTAACATTCTGCCATTAAAAATTATTGCCTTCTTAATCCATAAAATTGCATGTGACACATTTTTAAGAGTTTTAATGTTGTTTCATTTTAATTAACTTTAAAAAATGCCAGTGTTTTGAGTTAGGAACTCATTTACTTGCTGATATTTTCATTAAACACATGCATATCTGACATCTCTTATCGCAGGGTGTATGATGAGTGCAAGGCTCAGGCACTGGGAATCCTCTTTGGTATCCTACTGTGGCAGGCTTATCTATGCTATTTACTATTCCAAAACAATTTAGGAGCTTTCTTAATGCTTATCATTTATTACCTCTGCAGCCTACTTCAGAGTGTCTAAGTGCAAGCCATCATCAGCTAGGGATTCTGCTTACAGAGGAACTATAAACTCAGACTTCTATTGCTGCTCATAATTGTGGATACTTATGTATCTGGAGTGTCACCGTGTACAGTGGAAATCCACTTCCTTTGTCTTCACAGAAACTAGAGAGGTAAAATCCAGAAATTTCTTGCTGTCCCTATCCATTTGACTTTTGCTGTAAGTGCCTCCAGACTGGACAGAGAGAATCAATATTTGTTTTCTTTCTGGTGTTCGCTAGAGGATTGCCAATATGTACATTGTGGTTAACTTCAAATGAATTCTGTTAGTTACAGGGAGAAAATGACCTCACTGATCTATGTCATGGTTCTGCAATTGCCTTCTCAGTTTCAGGGAAAGAGTGTGCCAGTGGTAGGTACCTTGGGGAAGTGACTGCAGCATGTGCAGTCATGGTTGGACTAGTTGACTGGACGGATGTCTGCAGCTGAAGGGAAGAATATTCCTATCCTAATATTGTCTTATTTGCAACATTGGCAAGTCAAACCCAACAATCCAGAGAAAAGGTAGTCTTACAGATTTACTGTAATTAGGGAGATACAATTGAAGTGATTTCATAACTAACATTTCCCTCACCTAGTTATTGTTGTATAACAGTGACAGGATGATCAGTCAGGCAGCAGGAAGCTGCCTGGGCTAGCACTGCTGCTGAAGAATACATGTGAAATCTCTACGGAGTGGCTAAAAATATCACTTAGGGCAGCTTCACTGAGCAGTCAGGTCATTACTGTGTAGGCTTTAACACCTGTATTCTATATGGATTGGCACACACTTCCCATAAGTTACATGTTACTTCAGGCTAAAGGAAGCTCTTCTGTCATGTCCAAAATTTGCTAAAGCACTTGCTAATGCAGCTGATCTCTTTAGTCCCCTAGCGATCTCTGCTCCCTCCAATTTGTCAGTTTCTCTGTTGTACTGTTGGGCAAACCACAGGATATAGTATTCCAGATGTGTCCTTACAAGCGCTGTGTAGGGGGGAAGAGTGACTTCCCCTGACCTGCTGGCCATGCTCTTGCTAATGTAGCCCAGAATGTGGTTAACCTTTGTCACTGCAGGGCTGCACTGCTGATGCACGTTCCACTTGTCCACCAGGATCTGTAGGGCTCTTCTCCAGAGCTTTTCTCCCTAGGCAGTCAGGCCACTACCGATGCATGGGGTTATACCATGCCAAGTGCAGGACTTTGCATTTGTCTGTGTCACACTTCACGAGGCTCCAGGTGACCTCGCTTGTCCGGACAGCTGTGAATGGCAGCCCCACCTTGCAGCATATCAGCAAAGCTGGTGTTATATGCAAACCTGCTGAGGAGACAGTCTGTCATTCTGGTCACTGATGAAGTTTTATATCTAGTTCATTTTACCTCTCACACCTGAAGTAACTGGGTTACACTGCAAATAATTTTGAACATGTGTCTAGATGAATGCAGGTCCAGGACTAAAAGATTGCCAAATTCTGCTTAGACTAACTAATAGCATTAATGGTATGTTGATGCTAATAACATTTTGTATCTAGATTTGCTAAAAAAAAAAAAAGAACTATATGAAGGTGAGGACTGCACGTGGAATGAAAAGGCAGTTCTCAGGCAATCCAGTTTAAAGAAAAGGATAAAATCCATTATAGTCATTAGCTGTGATGAGCTCCACTTCAGGCTTTTGATAATCTCAGTGAATTAAAAAGGATTGAAAATGATAATGGTACCTCACCGAGTAAATATGGGCTGTGGCAAGCCTGAACTAAGCTGGGCAAGCTAACAAATATTGGGCAAAGATACCAGCTGTGTATCAGAGGCAAAGGGCCAGCAGAAGCAGTGGTGAGTGTGATCCTGGGAAGATCACAGCAGGGCAAAGTGCAAACGCAGAACTTGTTGGAATGGCAGATTTCTGAGAAGGGGAATAGCCTCCTGTCATTTTCCCCCCCGTGTATACAGGGAAGTGGAACAGTACGTAAATAAATAAGAGAACACTGAGATCATGCCTGACCCTTCTCACCTTATTTCTCAGTCTAGCAAAAATTACCTTACCAGACCCCGAACGCTGACCAGCCACGTAGGCCAAATACGTAACAATGTTTTTCTTTCTGCTGAGGAAATTCAAGGCTGCCTTCCAGCCTCATTCATACAAATCAGGAGTATCTTCACTGAAGTAAGTGGAGTTTACTCAGCAAAAAACAGAAGTGAGATCCATGGGAAAGAAAATTATTCCTACAGAGTTCCTGTGGCAAATACTCTGGAGTTACTCCCTGATCACATCTGTTCTCTTCATGCCTTTGTTTCTATGTTCACATGATCAGCAGTGAGTATAATTATGAATGCCTGTCACTGTTTAAACAAATGCTTTGTTTGGCAACCTTTGTTTTCCTGCTGCTGATGCAGCTGCAAAATTGTGTGCACAGTGTGTTAATTTTTTACCTTTGATGCTATGGTAAGTTTTTTTCCTAACAACAAAAAGGAGGAAACCAATGAATGAGATACCAATCTCTTGTGATCCATACAAAACATATGAAAGCAGCAACTTCCTTGGGAAACGATAGTAAATGAATGCTGATACAAAGGTAAAATAAGCTAGATATTTCCTGGGACCAAATTATTCTTCATAACATGATAGCGAAAAGTTACCACATACATAAAATGAGAGAGAGAAATACTTAAAAGTGAGGATGAAAAAGGAGAGAAAGTAAAACAAATAAAATATCGTTATCCAATATGGGACAACAAACCAACAGAGCAACAGGATGCATTTCCTTCTATAAAATTAAAAAATAAAATTGATATATTAGCACTCTGAAGTTCCTATTCATTTTTCTAAGGGGGTGGGAAAACAAGAATAGATTTGACCCTAAGCACACAGGTGCTTGAACAAGTTACCATGGGTTAAGCCAGAATATATCTTAGAGTGTATCAGCCTTGGTGCTTGCTCATGTGCAGTCTCTTACCCCATGGTAAAGTGAAGAGCTCATTTAACAGAGGGGGACCTACACTGAATTTCCTGACATTCATTGCACAGATATTCAGGTAAGCACATTCCTGAAAGCTCATAGAGCTTAGGAGTTTTTGTGGAGCAAAGAAAACACTTAATTATCCTGGGTAAATTGTTCATGTGCCGGTACCCTAAACTTAAGACTAAGAGCCAAATTTGGCCCTTGTGATTTAAGCACAGAGGAGGTCTCCATTGTTAGGTTGTGAACAGAGGAAGATCCCCTTTATTCTAGCAGTATTCCCAGTCATACTTTCTGCTATGTGAAGAGTATGTCATACCTGGCTGCGCGACTCTCAGGGGGAACAATGGACAAGCTGTAATAGCAGTCAGGAGGTAATGTCTTCATGATTATTGGTGAAGGGAACTCCCCCTGCTTGTAAGAAATGGCAGAAAAATATCTAAAATACTATCTCTGGAAAAGAGGGGATAAGCTCTTACAAGACATAAGTAAATTGTACATTCCTGACCACTGCAATGATCAGAACAGATTGAGTAACCAGCAGGAGGTAGTGCCTTACCCTCTCTTAAATTGCTGTGTTTTTTATTACGTTGCTATTGGGTCCTGCCAGTATGTCCTGGAGTTACTGTGACTGCTGAAGGTGAATATTACAACTGGTTTATGACAGTTTTCTGTTTTGTGTTGTTTTACCTGAGATGTGATTTGCTAGCTATACCGAGAGGATCGGAAGCTCACAGCCTCAGCAGGACATGAGCTAATAATCTCTGGGAGGGAATCTACTGATGAGAAAGCAGGGCAGCGGATTTGGATTATGATGGCAAAGGCTTTTACCAGCAACCTTCCATGGCAGATAGTGACGCACGTTGCATCGGTGTTTTTCTAGTTGGGATCTGGCAATTGCTTGAGTGCAAGCACAAATTGTTTCCCAAACGTGTTACAAGGCAAATCCATGCAGCAAAGCGTGAAATAACCCTGTGCAAAAAGTCACTTTTTAAGCAGTTTAACCTGTGAACTTGCTAATCTGCTTGTGAAGGAAGAGAACACAATAAATTAATCTATGGACTCAGCTGAACAGTTACAAATCTGGAAGCAGAGGCAAGGGTTTTCCTAAAGTGCTGGTTGTTAATTCCCAGCTTCGTGACAACTCTTTAATACTAAAAGCACCAGTTTGAGAAGTTACTACTAGCAGTTTCCGAAACAGGCAGTGTGCATGTGCCACTGTCAACATACATTTCCCTGCGTGAAACATGAGACCCCTTAAGCACCCCTCTTTGACCCGCTCCATAACTTCCAGGCAGATCAGCCAATTGCTGGTTCCCTGGGGACTGAAACGCTCTGGAAACTGGAGCTGCTGTGACACGTGCGGTTTAATTTCATGCACTGGACACCTTGGGTTTGAACACGATGGAGGCACAGCACCTGAGAAGAGCATTACAAGCCACTAGCCCAACAGCTACGGCATCGGCTGCCTGCTGTTTAGCCACAGGCCTGTAGGTGTTGGGATAGGCAGTTACCTCCGAACGAGAATGGATTTAGTCACATACCATGACAGTGCAGGGCTGAACCACACTTCGCGTTCGAGGAACATTTTTTATGCAGAAGTCCGAAAGTCACCATTGGCCGAGCTGAGGCTGAAAAATGTAGGCCGATGACGCTCTCGTTTGGGCGACAACGTGGTATATGAGGATATAGTGCAATAATCTTAAGCGTTTGTTTTCTTTCAGACAAACACTTCTTATCAGCGTCTCTCAGAGCCACTTGCAATTTTCCTCCACGCTCTCTTTTCATGCTTTTGCATATTGTTGTCATTCCCAGAAGGTTTCCAGAAGGTTTTCCACCTTCACCCAGTCATTCTGTTCTCACACCAAATGCAGGAATAAAGCAATAGAAAAAGCAGTCTGGTAAGCTAATTTAGCCAATTCCCACTTGCTGCCTGTTTTTCAGCTGTGTACTGAGCGCAGTGACATTTCTCTCCTTAATATGACAGCTCACATTCGGATCATCTCATTTCAGTGATGCAAGTGCTCAGGGTCCCTTTGAGGAGGGAGAAATTAAATAGAAGGACTTGAGGAAGGAGTAGGAAGGACTTGAGACAGGAGCAGGAAAAAGCAATGTGCCAGCCAGAGCGAGAAGGGGTTGCTGAGCCTGCCCTCCGGCTTGTCCCTCATGGCTGTCAGGGCTGGGTTTGCACCTTAGGAGGGCGAAGCAGGACGAAGGGGGGAGAAAGAGAGAGGTGCGTGTTGAGGGACAGGTGGGCAGTTAGCGTGGCTGTGCGCGTCTGCTGCGTGTGTGGCGCGGACTACAACTCCCGGCATGCACAGCCCCAGGCGCGTGTACTACAGGTCCCGGCCTGCTCGGCGAGGGCGGGGGCGAAGGGCCGGCGCGCTGCCCTCTGGGAGTTGTAGTCTGGGCCGGCGGCGCGGCGGTGAAGGGCGGCCGCGCGGCCGCGTGCCCCCTGCGCGTGCGCGGGCGCTCGGGGCGGGCGGGGGCCGAGCGGGAGCAGCGCGGCGGCGCCTGCGCGCTGCGGAGAGGGAGATCTCTCGCGAGGAAGGACGCCATTATCGCAGCCGCTCGACAAACACCACGAGAATTCGGCACCACACACGGTAACCGCGGCGCCCCGCGGCCGGACGGCTGGGGCTGAGCTCCCGGGGGGCCTCACGCCGCGCTTACGGCCGCGGCCCTCGCAGCCTCCCCGCTCCTCACAGCGCCGGCCGAGCCCCCGCCGCCGCGAGGCGGCGGCCGCGGGGAGGGGCCGAGGCGGGGGGGCCGCGGGCCCCCGCCCCCTCCGCCGGGCGGGGCGGGGGGGGCGGCCGGGGACTCGCCTCCTCCCGCCGCGGGACGCCGCCGCCGGGCCCTGCTCCTCGTCGCCTCGCTCCCCGCCTGCCTTCTCGGGCCTCCCCTTCCCCGCTGGGGCGCCTCGGTCCTGGCCCCCCCTGGCGCCCCCGCGTCGCGGGGGGGGGGGGCGGCCCGGGGCAGGCGGCGGCGGCGGGGGGCTCGGCCCCTCCGCGGCAGCGCCGCCGGGCAGCGTGCCCCCTCTGCCCCGTCCCCGCGGGGCTCGTGTTTCCTCTCCCTGAAGGACGGGGCAGCTCTGAGCCTTCTCTCCCCGCGCTGGCGCACACGCGGCGCCGCGGGCGCGGGGTATCGCAGCGCACCCTCCTCCCCTGTCGCGATAGACGGTGAATAAGCGGTGACAGCGGCGCTGCCTCTTCCCCCTCGCCGCGCCGAGGGGCCTGCTGGCGCGGAGAGGCGCCGTCCTGGGCCGGGGCCCTCACGTCCGTGCCTGGGGTGCCATGTTCTAGTCTCCTCATGTTGGTGACCTGGCCGCACGCTCCTCACTACCTCTCTCCCCTTTTTTCTTACCTGTCTTTTGAGTGGTGCGTTCTTTTAAGTGTTTTTTTCTTTTTCTTTTTTTTACTCCTTGTTGAGTGGGAAGTTGTGCGCTTAACCAAATATAGTAGTTTTATCCTGCTGTGGGACATATAGTTTATGTACCAGTTTATTTTTAGTACTCTCAAGAGAATAAATTTTTTTTTTTTTTTAAAGGAAACAAGCTTGGAGCGATGTTATCAACCAAGTGATGGTTTCAGTTAAAGCAACTTTTGGATTGTTGTGAAATGATAGTTTGTAGGTATTTTTGCTATTTTTTTTTTAAGTTCCTTTCTATATGAGGTTATCTTAAATTTAGTACCCTACTCGTGTCAGTCTTTCAAGCGGTGAACATAAAACTTGTCTGTGGAATCTCGAATACTCAGGCAAAATCTGAAAAAAAATACTTGTCTTAAACATAAGTTTATTAAGTTCATTAATGGTGCCTCTTGTAACAATGGATTTATTCTGTTAGAAAGTATTAACGTATATGTAAAATATCCAAAGATATCTAGCAGAATAACAAGTTGATTCTGAAACTGTATGAGCCCTACTGTGTACATTAAATGATAATCTTGGCATTAGTCCATTTTTCAATAATACATGAAATGATGTTAGGAAGAAAGACTAGTTAATTTATTAAGAAGAGTAAAAGATTGAATTTGGACTTGGGAAATTGGCCATTTTCTCTGCTTCAGAGGATGAGAGTATCTTGTAACTTTTTTTCTTTGTTTCATAATTCATCATCTGATTTATAACAACTGCAACTGGCTTTAATGTCTTAATTATCCAACCATGTTTAAGTTGTGTGGTTACAGGGCAGATCTTACTCCTTTAAATGAGTCTTAAATTTTAATTGAGTAACAGTGTCAGAAGCACAGCAGTGACAGAGCGAGCAGTAAGGGTATGCAGTACTCAACAGTCAGGATTCCACCAGCACGTGTTCTGCTGAAGAAGTTTTACGAAGCCTTGTGTTTCTTGCACATGGTGCTGTTCGTGGCACAGTGCAAGATATATGTTTTATACTGTCTTGTTCTGATCAGATGGAGAAAGATGACCTATACATAGCTCCTTGTAACCAGAAGTGATACTTAAGGGTTTACCTTGATTCTGCAAAGAGTAGTGCTCTGGCATAGGGCTCAGACCCGTGTTAATCACACTAATATACTCACGTTTGCAAGGATTTTAGGTCGTCTCTGCTCTTTATCTTGAGCTTTTTCCTAAACTTCTTAAGCTGATTTGCAGTTTGTGCAGGAAGAATATGCATCTCTGTTTCTTCAGAATTTACATGTCCTCATATCTTTCACTGAAGAATGGCTTGAATTGAAATTCCTGTGATGATCTTTAGAAAGTAATTGAAGGCTCATTCATTTTAAGAGGAAGAGATGGGCATTTATCTTTGTGTACAGAATCTGTTTATGTGAATTGAACAGAACAGCAAAAGAGCTACTTGTAGTAGGAGATGATGCAAATCTAATGATTAGAACTAGAACAACAAAATGTCTATGTATCCTAAACTTCTCCAATAAAATTACTTTAATGGATTTGATTTCCTTTAGTTTGGAACTTGATATTTAGTTGTTAAGTATTGAAGTAATTTAATTTGTTTTCTGTTTTTTTACATTTTCATTAAAAAGCTAAACGTATTCTTTTTTTCAAGTAAAAATAATAAAATGTCTTTAAAAGTTATGTCAAACACTTGTTTCATTGCAGTTTTAGGATTTTAAAGTTCCTGTTACGTGCTCAGTTTAGCCTACCATATATCAGACTGCATGTTGAGGACATAAAAAAAAGTGCACAAAAAAGATTAACTTCTTAAAATCCTTTGCATTTGGAAACTTAAATAAAGTAATTTTCAGAGATGTCATCTGTTGGGCAAAATTATTTTATCATGGTTCATATTTATAAAATCTTAACATAGACCACTTAAGTGAAAAATACATTAAGTTCAAATTTTCCTCTGGAAATTGGAGTATCATTATCTTGTGATGAAAAAAGAATGCATTTCTTCTATCCATTATGTGAACTGGTAGAAAGTATAAAGAAAAACAGCCCCTTTTTCCGTTCTCCACATACACACAAAGGCATCTGTTCCATGTATTTGCTTATCTGTCTCTAGCTTGCTATCAATATGTATATTCTACAAGTTTAAAGCTGGAATTACCTTATTTTTCCCCTGGGGGTTGGGGAGAGGAATGGTAAAACAGGACCAGACTGTAATAAGAATTTCAGAATGTGAAGAACTACTTGATCCGTCTTTTTCTACTTATGTGATGCTCTTCAGTTTATCTTCATAAATATTCTTGGTAAGAATTTAAAAATTACTAGTATTATCCTTGTGTTTTAAAACAGTGCTAATGCATTTTGAAAGCTTGAATGTTTCCTTTTTCTAAGTACTTGTAGGAAGTAAATCTATTGGAATGCTTTTGAGTGAGCAGATTACTTGTTTCATCATATACTTTTATATTGGCCACCATGCTTTTTGATGTTAGGAGCCTGTAACAGCATGTTTTTTCCCTGAATTGCTAGATCAGAAAATTCTTCTAGCGTATAAAAGATTAAGAGTGCGCACACTAGAAAATTAAAAAATGCTGTTACTCCCTTTTGTTCTCAAAGATTCTGTCTGAGGTAAGCCAAATAGATAAGAATAAAGCATTTTTCACCAATTTCCCTTGAACTTGAAACAGATGTAAACATATCCAAATCAAGTATCTACAGATCTCTGTGAAATCTTCATTTCAGAGTCAAGGCAAGCCTGTATATTATTGGTACAAGTACTGATGCTCGTCATAATACATACTGGTCTTAAGGTGTCTGGTATAGCTTAGGCTGAACAAGCTTTCCAGAGCAAAGCCTCTAAATGCTATAGCAAAATAACTTTACTCCAAGGAGAAATTTAAACTTTGTAATAATGCAGACTTCTAGTTTAAATATTTCTGCCAGTGAAAAATATGAACTAAACAGGGTGTCTTACAGATACTGAATGAGGTCAAGTTCGGGGATATGTCTTATTCCCACAACCTGCTACAGTCTGTTTTCTGTCTCTGTAGAAGAGTTTTAATATGGTGAATGAATACGAGGGAGGAAAAACAGGTTTTCAGATTGTGTTCTGCTACACAGACCTGGCAAAGGGTATATTGTGGGTGAAAGCCCCATGACACACACGTGATGTCTTGGAGTACTGAGCCGAGGAGTAGTTTTGGACGTAGAATAGTTTAGCCAGATGAAAGTGGCTCCCCAGCAGTGCTGTCCCATTGTAAAATAGCATGGGACAAAATGTTTGCCTCAGCAGTCTCTTCTGGCTTGATTTTCACTGATGTGGATTTTTATCTAGTGATTCTGATTCTAGCATAGCATGTTGTCAGTAATACTGTGTCGTCACAGCATGGGAGCTGTACTTTTATTTCCTGTAAGATGTATATAGCTCAAGGGCAGAGCTCTGCTATCCAAGATAGGGGGCTTAGTGGTTCTTGCTTTTATGTAGATGGTCACAGGTGGTTTTTGCATTGTGCCCTCTTCCAGAAAAATACAAAAGCCTTTTTGTGCACTAAGTTTCTGAATGGCATTAAGTAGAGGATGTTCTAATTCTTTATGCTTGAAAAATATGGATGCTAATGAACTTGGATAGAGCTGTGTCACAGAAGAGCTAGTATAGTTTGGTCAGAGATGCACGTACTTATTTCTGACCATTGCTGTGAGCTGAGTTTGAAATGTACTGTGAACTTAGTGATGTCATGAAGTATTTAGAACAAATAATATTCTCTAACCTAAATTTGATGTTTCTGAAAATGAGTAATTTCCTAGTTTTTTTAGGAATTATAAAGTCCAGCTCTTTCTGCCATAATTTAGGGATCTAATTTTTTGTCACTTCCCAGTGCTCTTCCTTTAGAAATCATGAAATTGTGTTGCATATTACATTATTTTCCACATCTTTGGGACTTCCAAATAGAACAAAAGGAGGTACTTACGAACGCTGCCTCCCCACCAAATTTCTCTTAATGTATGTTTGCTGAATTGAGTGAGCTATTAAAATGCGTCATACACTTTTTAGCAACATATTTATGAGAAATCACTTTGTTTGCACTAAATTGCAGTTTTTCTTGGTCTGTGAAGCAAAGTAACACTCAGTTTTGCAGAATTAGTAATACAAGGTGTGAAGTTAGGGTTTCTAATTCAGTAGTTAAATCTTGTGGGCACAAGTCTTATTCATGTCACTTTCTTCTACGTAGTACGGTTGCTAGCTTATTCTTCATTCAGCCTTTCCTCTAGGTCTCTTTTTAAACCTGGAATCAATGCTGGTGGAAGGACTGAAGAATCATGGGCTCTTCTGGTAATGTAACTGTTGGCACACACCTCACTGAGGCAAGAATTGATACTAAGCCTTCATGCGGGTTCCAGGACAGTCAGCAAGCCTTGGAGCAAATTGCTGTGCTTTTTTCCACCGAGGCAAAGGTCTCCCCCACCAGAAGCTGCATGGTTTTGGGGCCTCTCAAAGAAGCAATCTGCAGCGAGAATTTCACCTGTACTTGAACACTTGTTTTTTCTTTGGTAAACATTTCTTACTGAATAGTTGCCTTGAGTGTTTGCCATTTCAGTGGTCATTTAAAGCATAACATACAATTTGTGATGCTATTAAGCTGCTTAAATTATTTTTTAGGAGGGGAAAAAAAATACTTTGTGATACTGAAATTGGACAGTGTAATAGGAACCTGGGATTTCAGATGCAGAAACTGAAAACTGCACTAATTTCCTTAAAATCTGTTTGTTTTTCTGCTTTTGACCTTGACTGCATGCTTTCAGTCTTGCAAAAGGGAAATCAACTTAAAATAACACCATTTGCATATGTTTTCAAAATCTGTTAAACAGTTGCAGGGTAGCATAAATAAAATTAGGATATTGAGGGCTGTTTTAAAGCAGGAGGGAAACTTCTGGGATGTCTGCTTAATACTGAAGAAGTTCATGAAGCTGCCTTATAGACACTACAAATGCTTTTATCAGGAATAAATCATATTGTAGGTGGTAAATATTCAGAAGTTGTCATTTGTTCAGCAAGTTTTAGCAAGTATAATATAGTTATAATATTCAAAATCTTTTCCACTTTCTTTCTCTTGATAGCATCTGACAGTTTTATTTTTAGTTGCAACCCTTTAATTTTGCCATTTTATTCACACATTCCAAAGGGACTCAAATACTAAGTTAACACACTTTGTGTTGATGTGTTTCTTATAAGCTCCTTGCTATTTCTAAGTAAATAATAAAAAATAAATTAATTTAAGGTTTTGATTTGAGCCTGAGAGTGTTTTTTGATTCTTAAATAACACAAAAAGGAATTTTAAATTTCGATGACCATAGGTCTACCTGAGTCTTGTCTTGTAAATATTTAAATATTTCCATGTTAAAAAAGGCCCAACTGTGCCTTCTCATGGCTATTTGCTGAACACACAGTAATTGCCTTTTTTATTAGGATTTTGCTTTGTAAGGCTCTTAATGGATTTTAAAAGTTGTGTTTCTGGCCATTTTTTATGCTGTTACTGACTACCATTTGACTGCTACTTTTACTAAAAATATTTATAAACCTGTGTGCTACTGTTGCAGTTGTGGAGTCGGGTGCAACCCTGTCTCCTCTCTGGTCTCTGGGGTGCATTCCTTCCAGGTCTAAGCCTTAGGAACTGCCAGAATGACGTTTCACTGCTCTGTCCTGGCATCGGAAAGAAATTTGAATTTCAAACTAGCAAATAGCACGCAGATATATTTTTACCCAGATTATTATACCTAGTGTATTTTACTCTGTCATCTTTTGGTGGGTCAGGCAAGATTAGCTTCTTCAGACACCTGAACGGATTCCTGTTTGCTGGGCTGATTTGCCTTCAGCCCCAAACCATGGTGGTTATCTGCACTGGATGAATATCTTTATTTTAACCCTGTTTTGATGGTGTTTCTTCTCCTTTGTACTTGCTGTACTTCTGTGACTGCTGCTCTAGGGATAGTCCTGTAGGTTCAATTATCAGGAATCAAATCAAAACCCTCCGAGTCACAGGTTCGGGGCTTTCCCTTCACGGTCTGTAAATGTCAAATAATAGCTGGTATCTGGATCTGTTACTCTTCCTGTACGTATTCCTTAAAAAATTCCATTTGAGTTGAACCAGTAGTTACACAGAAAATATCTAAAATGCCAGGCCATCACACAGTATTATTAATTAGAAAACAGCTATAAATGTATTGTGTACTGGCGTAATGAACTTTTTAGCTTTTTGGATCCCAGTTATTATGGGAAATTACACTTGAAAATCCTCAAAGTGATTTCAGTTTATGGCATTGAGATTTCAAAAGTTTTTTGATACGAATATAATTTTTTCAAAAAATGAAGTAATGGAACTTAAAGCTGATAGAAATTGTAACTCCAAAGCTGCCTCCTCTCGTGCAAGTTTAGGGTCAAAGATTTAGGGATAAACCTTGTTCCAGCCCCCACGCTGTTGCTGGAGAAAGTGTGATCCCTTAACCCTTCTTGCAGTAACCCATGTTCATGAACATAATGCAGATCCCTCTGCTGCGAAGGAGACTGGTCAGAAAAAGACTGTGTGTGTATGTTTGTAATACAAATGTTTGTACCGTTTGTACTCTTCATCCAAGGGGCTAGAAGAGAACAGGTTTTCTCGGTCAGCTTCTCGGTTACCTCTGCAGATCCTTTGCAGATCTTTTGAATAGCAGTGGTAAAGCTCATTTGCTTTGCTGCTTTGCCCTGCTGCTTGTGAAAATTGCAATGTGGTGCAAGAACTGTGGGTGATCTGTGCTGAACTGGTACTAGATTGATTTCATAACTGATGATATTTCAGCTGCAGGTGGTTTTCTGGAATATTGCCTTTCCAAAGAGGGTTCCTGTCTCTTCCCCACCTCTGCTTCTCAGTAAAGGCCCTATGAAATGTTTAAAAATTAGTGTTGTTTCCCCTCTGGGCTTGCTCTGCAGGAAGCCAGACAGATACTGCCCCCCCCCCCCCCTTCCCAGATGGAAAAATTGAATCCTGGGTAGTGTGTGCAGTGTTACCTGGGTGGGCCAGTAGCACAACTGATACTAGACCTTTTGTTCCTGAAGTCTATAAGCTACCGTACCTACTTTTGCTTTATATTTAACTGGTCCTGTTTCCCCGGTATAGTGCTGCTGACTGTCATATTCCTTTTTGGAATGTGGCTAGCTGTACTGGCAGATGGACTGTCACTTAGCAGTCCCCAGTGATCTTGCCTACTTGTCTTAGTCTAAAGCATCACATTTTAAAGTTCTTTGAGCTCTGCTGTGGAAGACAGGAAACAAAGCATTCAGAATTTGAAGATCTAAGTGTAATGTTTGGTCTGCTGTATAACCTGCTGACATTGCAGTGTTAAACTTTAAGCAAAGTTCTGCTCTCTTTCTCATTTGCCTGATGTTCTGATTAGGCAAGAGCTTCTTGCTGGTGGACAATATGACAATACATTAGCATACCGATACAATTTTGTTCCGTTCATTTTTTGTGTTCCTTCACTAGAAAGCAAGCTGGTATTGTTTTTGATTTTATCAGGAATGTAATTTTGCTGGGATTATATGAAAGCACTCCAGAACACTACATTTACAAGACTGAATTTCTGTCTTCCTGAGGACAGTTTCTGGTGTAGAAAGGTCCAAGGGTGCAGCCAACCATCTGTGTAAGGATGTAGGCACAGAGAGTTAGATACGGTGTTTTCAGGTATGCTATGAACCTGCCTTGTGGAGCTGCCTTCGTTAATCAGAGGACAGTCCACAAACATGCAAGTCATGTTGATAACCTCACCAAAATACATCCCATTGCCAACATCTACAGGCTGTTTTGAAGCTTACTGAGGCACAGAGGAAAAATACTTGTATCGGTGTTATAGTTCATGTAAAGAACTAAGATCTGTCTCAGATAATTCTGGTTGTGCTAGGCAGTGGTTTGAAATTCCCAAAGTTAGTATGAATAACGAAATATCACAGAAACACAGATGAAGAAATTGGTTACTAGTAACTGATATTCTTTGATAGTTGTATTTCTCATCTACGTTCATATTCTGCTTTCTAGTCCAGGAAAATGAGCATGTGGGTAGCCGTATGTATACATGCACGGGTGCAGGATGTGGTGTGCAGGCTGGAGAGACTGCAGCAAAGACTAAAATAGTTTCCAATTTCAAATACAGGCACAGTCATCTAAAGTTAAAAGGACATCTGCACTAGCAATTGCAAAGAGCTCCAGACATGGGTTGAAGTTCTTTGAGAATGGGAGAGACTTTTCATTTAAATAATATGCAACTAATTCTGGAAGTCTGTTCTTTGAATTTAAGTACTTGAAACTTTTTTTTGGAGCTGTTATCAATAAAGATTCTCCACCTAGTGGATGAAAACAATAAAACAACATGGCTGCATCTGCTTATGTATACTGCATTTACTATTTGGTCAGTTCTTGTTTGGTATTTGCTGGTTTTCAGTCGCACAAGTTGTGCCTGAAGTTAATGACTTGTATCCTGTGTAATTTTACAATGATGCAGAAAATTAACCTCTGCTTTAGAGCACTTTATGTATACCCCAGTCCCTATGAGTAGTCTCATTAAGTTCAGCAGGATTATATGCCTGTAAAATTAATTTTACAGAATTTGTTTGCAAGTATATGGCCTAAGCACACACAAGTGTACTTGTAATAGGTGTTAACATATCTTTCCTAGCTCATTTGGGCATAACTATATGCAAGATGTGGCAGTATGGGTGTTTGCACATGGCAGCAACAAGAGTGTTTATTCAAGGGCCAGAGAGTGTGTGTACCGGAGTTGCTGGTGTGTGCTGCCGCACACCCCTTGCTGTTGTTCCTTTTGCTAGAAGGTGTTAAGCTGGTATGAGTGCACTGGAAAGTGTGACAGTTGTGTTTTTGTTCATTTGTTGTACATGTGTTAGGATTGTAGCCAAAGGTAGTGTATTAGAATAGTTAGTTAAAAAAACAAACATAGCAACCAACCAGCCAAGTAAAACTTTGCCTTGTACCAGGTGGAATGCAAAAAAAGGGAAATAATTCTAGAAGTATGAATGAAACTATAGATATATAATAAAGCTCATATATAATTATATGAGCTTTCATAGCAATATCTGAGAATTTCTGAATTGGTTTTTGTTTTTAAAACGTAATAAACTGCCTCCTTGCAAGATTTTTTACTCCAAAGAAATTTTCAATATTCTTTATTCTGTTTCCTCTTTTTTTTCTGTTGCTATCTGTATTTTACACCTTTGTACTGGAGTCCATCAGCATAGCATCTCTGTTAGCCTATTTATTTTATATATCTATCTCCAGGATGCTGTGGCCAGTGTCCTTGCTTTCACGGGTATGGAACGTTTCTGTACTGTTTCGGGAGGACAGGCTTTTTTCTGATCTTTGGCTGAACCAGATGCCAGTATGTTACAGTGATTTTTTTTTTGTTTTGTTTTTGGGGTTTTTTTCCGTTCATAAACTGAAATGCTTATGGTCTGGTTTCATTGTGAAATGAACTTAAAACACAGTGTTTTTATTTCCATTTTGAGGGGGAATGAGAATAAGGATAAAAGCTAAACAGATGCCAAGAATTTTTTCCTTTTTAGGTTTTAACAGTAATAAAGAAGTGCAAAACAGATTTTTTTTTCATTGAAAATAGTTTTCAATTTCATATTCTGACAAACTGTGGATTCAGTGTATTGCAGCATAAAGGAGGCTGGTAGCTCTTGTATTTACAGTGTATTTAACCCTGCATGGTATTAAATTGTTGCTTTTTATTTTATGTTCATGTGTTACCGTGTATTAGCATATGCAGTGATGTGTTTTGTGGGGGAATTGTTCATTAGTGTAGGAAGGTCTTGTTCCAGCTGCTTAGAGAAAGAGGCAGGCTTTGGGATTAAAGAAATTTTCTAAGTCATTGAGCAAGACTTCAGAGTGCTGTTAGTACAGAACCTGTGAATACCTGTGAATAACTAAATATATCAAAGTATCTGAACTTTTCCCAGTTCTTTACTTGGGCCTACTCATAGAGATTGTTTTTGTGAAGGCGCTGCAGACTTGGCAGTGCAGGAAACCTGTTGCCAAGTGAGCTGGGGCTTCAACCTGGCGTGGTGGTGGTCCTTCACTGGCCTCTCCCGCGAAAAACTTCATTTTGTACTTGGAGCACCTTTGTGCTTGTTGGGCATAATTTGCTTCCAAAGTGGATTAAACTGAATTGCACAAAGGCATTCTTGCTGTGGATTATGCTTCTCAGTACGGAGACTGAAAGCTCAGTGGTCCTTGTGGGCTGTTTCGCTGTATAGACGAGTACTCGGGAAAGTTGAACTGACCTAACTAAAGCAGTCGGGTTAACGAGCATTGAGTCCTCCATGGAACCTCACTTCCAGAGCGAAGGTGATCTTTATACTATAATCGCTTTACAGCATAAGGTCATTTTACTTCTGAATGAAGTTGTCCTCACAAAGGATTAATTCCCCTATATGCATATGTAAAACACATACTTATCATTAGGTTTGCCTTTGTAGCCTAGCTGTTTTTGCTATTTTGGAAAACTTCTATAAGTGTCAGCAAATCCTAGCTCTTTGCAAGAAAAGGACCTTTGTTTGTAGCGTTCAGGGTAGATATTAGACTCAGAAAAAGGGGATGATTGGCTAATAGTGGGTGTATAAAGAAGAATATATACTTTTTAACAAAAATCACATTTGAAAAGTGTACTTAATTATTCATTTAAGGGAAAAATGCAATGAAGAAAAGGGAAAACATTAAAAGCTTTTGGAGTAGGGCAAGGTAAAATAGAATATTTCATTTTTTCCACACAGAAGAAAACTTTTGTCATAGTACAAATTGAAGTATGTTAGACATTTTTTCCTTTATAGATAGCACTAAGAAATATTAGCCAGGGGAGTGATTAGCTGCTCAAATAGGAGAAGCTCAAGTAAACACTTTAAATGGTGTAGAGCTTTGAAAAATGTTTTAGAAATATTGTTTTCCTCACCAATTAGTATGAGAGAAAATATTTTTTTGTGTGTTTGTATATGTTAACAAGGCATCGGACCTTCTTGGTTATACACTTCGATATGGTGCCCTATGATTTTTAAAAACCCATCAGATATTTCAGTATCTGGGGTTTGTTTACATGGGCATACTCAGAAGAGATCATCTGGATTGTTTTAAAATAGATTATTTAAATTGCATTAAACTTGTGTGTGGAAATTAATTTAGAATTCAGGTGGCCTTAATTTAATTTTGTTAATTGCTTACAAATGTTAGTTTACTTAATTAGACAAGGGGTACTTTAATTGTATGTTAAGTGTATCGGCTCTAAGAGAGAGCACTGACAGATGTATTTAGTGCACTTTATCTAATCTGCTTTAAATTCTGTATCTTTAGCTGTCTCTAAGTTTTTCTGAGTGTTGTAGTACTACAGCCTCATCTCAGCAGGTGGTTGTAGGAATGCTCTAGACTGTTTAGCTGCCCTTTTGGGCTTTTTTTTCTGATTAAGAAAAAACAAGAATAATGAGAAGTCTTTGTCTTTAATTTAAACTCATGCTACATAAATAGAAATATTTTTAGTTTTTGATGGGTGATGAAATAAGCTGTATTAATTGCTGGAAGATTTACTTCCAAGTCTGCTATTCCTCCTTGATGATGATTGTCTCTTGGAAGCTTAGGACCATTTTCTCAAACTTTGGAAAAGTATTTTGCCTTTGGGAGTTAAGAAAGCAGCTAGTGCAGTACGTTTGCTCTGTGTGATTATTTCCATTATTCACTGTGATTAAAATTTGTCTTTTTAGTAGCATTTTAATTTATGCTGCTCTCTAAAATGGAGATGGACTCCTGATGGGCATGTTAGGCAAGGCTTTCCAGAGCAGGGTTTGGCGTAGGTCGGGGAACCGGTGGGCAGTGGAAGAGCTGCTCTGGGCCCTGGCGTCCTGGGTGCCGTCAGAGCTGGGCAGACTCCCCGACCCAAGAGGCAGGAGGTGTTAGAAACGTTTGAAGTGAAGGAGGCTTGAAGGGACACGGGGTTGAAGTGGGAATGGAGGTGGGTGGAAATCCCCGTGGAACAGAGCCACATCTTAATCTGTTTTTCAGTCTCTCTTTTGGATAAGAGTTGAAGGAATGTCATCCAACCATTTAAAAAAACCAAAAAAACCACTGCAGGAGAAGTGATGAGTGCAATACTGATCCACTTAAATAGCTCAGCAGGAGCCAGTTCGAGCCTGGCTGGCCAAAGCCTCCTGTAGTGTATGTATTATTGAGATATTTTCTGTTGTCTGGTGCGTGCTCACTTCCCATACCCCTCCCAGATAATGGCAAGTTGACTGTAAAATATTGCTCTGTTGATCCAACGGGCAAACGCTGGCTAGGGAAGAAGAGTGGGCACCTTTCATATATGGAAGTTGGCTATCCCTGTTGTAGTTTATCCTTGGCTTTCTGTCCATAGTTTTTTTTCTTACAGCTTAATATTTGTGCCAGGTACTATTTTAGCATTGACTTCTTAATGCCAATGTGAATATATATATATATTTAATTTAGAATTAATGGGGAGTAGGTTTTCAGCCAGAAGAAAGAAGGGCAAAAAAGAAAAAGGCTGGGAACATGTGGCAAATTTCAGAAAAGGAAGTGTTTGCCCTGAGGAAATGTTGGTAAATACTTCATTGAACACAATATGAGGAAAATATGTTGCAGAAGTTGTTATTCTGAATTTGTTGACTGAGGCTTTTCAGAGGTGATAAACTAATATAATTCTAACTTCAGTCCTGTTACCATTTATAGGACTTTTACCCTTGGTTCTGAAAGCAAGGTTGGGCTACTGCAAGGGTTTTCTACCATGAAATTCTGAATTTGGAGGAATATTTCATTTAAGTTGTAATAGCCATTATAGTTGAAGTACCCAGTGTAGCTCATTTGGGCATTTTTCTTAATCCACACATTTAGCATTAATAGCAAGTATGTTTGTTTCCCCTGTGTTTCGATGCAAGAGCTCACCGAGTCTGGTGACAGCAGACGTATATTTTGTTCTGCTTATTGAGAATGTGTTCTGCCCTGAGCTTGGCTCATTGCCTGGGAGCAGCGTGTGACTTACTGAAATTGTAATAAAATTTGTTTAAATGAAAATAAATACCAATGTTTTGGAGACATATTGCTGCGTATGTGTAATAGCTGTTCTGCCAGTCATAGCTTGGCCCTTGTTTAAAGATTCTCTGTGACAGAATATCTGAGGGTTTCTTTTTCTGATCTACAGTTGAATACCTTCAGGCTATGATCCAAGACGTTCGAGGTGGAGACATAGATCTGAAGTGGGAAACTATTTTTCATTTGTGTTGAAGAAAACCTTAATTCATTTCAATAACTTGTTACAATAAATGAATTTTGGAAGGCTAAGTATGTGAATCAGGCAAAGTATTAAAGAGAGCTTAAATACATTACAAATCCCTTGGAAGTGATTTATGACATACTGGCGTGTTTGGCTATAATTGGTTAAAATGCAACAAGTGAAGTACGAGTGAAGTCTAGCATTGTGTAAATGGACAAAGTTTTAAAAGTCAAGCTTTGTTCTGGTTTGTTCCTTTTTAGTCTTTGAGGTGGAGGATGTCTCCCTTCAAGTTGAGGGCAGGGTTCTCTAATAATACTTGCAGTATGTGACATTATGAAACAGTAACTCTAGCACAGCTGTTTTATTATGTTATGACTGGCTGGTTACCAGGATTTCTCAGAAATGGCAAATATGATTTGCCAAAATGGCATCTGTATGCACTAATGTATTGCCAGTTTTCTCAGGCGTGCTGCCACAGTCTGCATAGTCCCAACGGTTTTCACCATGATCGGCGTTGCGAATGACTCGGTATTGGCAGCGCTTTTATTTGGAGTAAACAGTTGTGATGCTGTGCGGTGTCCTCCCCTGGGGGGGGTGACGAGATGGGCTTCCACCGCGCGTGGCTCCTGCCGCAGCCGGTCCCGGCGTTCTTTGGTGTGCTCTATCGCATGCTGAAAAATTTGTGCTCCACCTGTCTGGTTTGATGGTTTTCCTGCGTTCAAGTGGAAGGAGGAAAGAGGAAAATCTTTACGCATAGTTGGATTTGATTCAGTGTCAATGTTAAGGGATGAATTACCATTTCCATTGGTAAACCTCAAATTCTCTCTTTAATATTTTTTTGCTTCAGGTTTTAAAAAAAACAACTGATCTTTGCCATTCGTTGTCCATCCTTCTGTAAACCGTGGGAAAGCACAGCTGTGGATGGTACCTGTGATTGTGATTGAGTTTCCCAGGCTGAAGGCTCCTCTTAATGCACTACCAGACAGCCTTGGCGGAGATTTCCGAAGGAGCAGGCTGAGAAGTATTTGGCTTTGAGATCAGCACCGTGTTCTGAAAATAGGTTCATCAGAATTGGGCTGTAGAAAAAACAGGCAGGTTCAATAGCCAAGAAAAAACTACTAAATTTTCATCCAAATCTAGCTGTAATTAGCTGCAGAAATGGTCCCTGGTCTCACAGAATGGTTATGAAGATTTTAGAGGCTTGTTAAAATTCATATGCGGAAGGATCTTGTGTTCATATGCATCTGTACAGATTGCAGTACTTGCAAAGCCAATGTGGTTTGGGAGCTTTGTATGCTATTGCAATGTCAAGCCTAAATACTGAAGTGTGATCACTTCCAAGAGCTAAGTAATTTGTAAATTAAAAGCCTGCAATTTAGGAATGGTCTTGCATACTTTTAAATCTTAAAATCAATTTAATTTTTTTTTATGCTGATGAGGTGCCAAGTGTCTGAAGCTAAATGCTTTCTTTATCCATTGGGAAAATGCAGAAAAGTTGAGCAAGGAAAGTTGCACTCTTGTCTTAGTCCTAATATAGAACGATCACTCAGAGGGTGATGCAGGTAGTTCAATCCTTGCCTCTTTGGAGCCAGTAACAAATACAGTAGCAGGTAATACCACTGTATGTTCACTTCTGCTAGGAATTAGATTGCAATTCACTGTAACTCTCACAAAGATAATTTCCTAGAATCTTGTTTAGATGGTCACAACTCTTGGATGCTACCAGTTCATCTTGGATTTGAATCAGTAACCAACATATTCAATGTTGTTCTGTCTGTCACTGCCAGTACCTTTTATAGAAGAAGAATCAAAAATAAATGCAATATTGATTTATCAACTATACCTTTATTAACATTCTTCTTGGTGCTGTTTTTCAGGATTGAATGACTTGTAAATTTACTTATTTGGGTGCCTTCAGTGGTGTTTGACTGGATATTGTGGTTCTGAATGATGTCAGAACAGGATTTGGCAGATGTCGTTCAGATTGCTGTTGAAGACTTGAATCCAGATAACCCAGGTACAGTAGAGATGGTAGTGGTGACATAAGAAAGAGCACTCATAGTATGGCCCATTAAAATGGGGGAAATCACTGCTATGCTTTTTGTAGAAATGTAAAGCGGTGCTGCAAAATTTTTCTTGTCCAAGATGGACTCATTCAGGCTATATACCAAATTTCAATAACTTTACTTGTATATCTTCAATATTCTTTAAATCAGTTTTTCTTGTTTTCTTTAAAAGTCTTTATGCTGTCTGTTTTTGTGCAGAACTAGACCAGTTCCAAAAATCTATATTGAAATATGGTCTCTAGCAAGCTTTTGGTTTTGTTCAGATTAAGTATCTGTTTTAGACTTCCCTTCAAATAAGAACTGACACCCATCTATTATGAATCTTTGTTTATGAGGAAAAAATGTTCTACCAGTAAAATTATTAAAATTCCTTGTATGTATAATGAAATGACAGTAAAATTGAAAATTGCTTCTGAAGGAAAATATTGTGGTTTCCCTTACTTAAGCATTGATGTACTGAAGGAAAATGTCCATGTTAAAATCAGCTATAGACTTTGATCCTACGCTGTCATGTATATGCGAATAAGCATTGGCTGAAAAACAGTAGCTACAGAGTATTGAAAATAAAAAAAATATATCAATTTTTTTTTATTCTGATGCAGAACAAAAAGCAGTTCTTTCAGAAATGTTCCCAAAGAGATGGAGGAGAAACTGAGACCCATCTCTCTCAGTCTAGCCAGTAACTTGGTGGTCAGGGCTATCACCTGTGATATGGTCAACCCCAAACAAGTCTGTCTTTGCTTGATTTGATAAAGGATTTGGAAAACCTGGTCAGGTTTCAGCTGTGAGGCTGTTTCAGGGTTCTACCTCTTGATTTTACCAGCAAGGCCTTTAATTTCTAATTTCAGTTCATTTTTGTTACTGTTTCTTCAAAATGTTTACCTTTAGATGAAAGGCTGTTACATCCTATAGGTCTGGATACCCAAGTGTTTATTTTGGAAAATTGCAGGGTTTTGTTCATCTATGCTGGCAGAAAATTACCCGTTCCTAAGCTGAGTGGAGTGTGGGTGAAATCCTGTATTTTTACAGAATTTTACTAGTACTATTTATGGTTTTGCATAGGCGTGAGGCTTCAGTGTGGGAGAGGAGAGCTGCCTCAAGTTTACAGAGGGAAGGAAAGGAAAAGGGAGGCTGTCAAAGCAGAACAGCTGATGTGGCAACTCTGCTACCTCATGATAATTTCCTAGTAAATAAATCCAAACCAGTGCTTGAGTTTTACATCTTCAGTGCGGTCTTACATTTGGGTAAACGTGTTTTGAGAAGTGAATTGTCATATCATTAAGAAAAACACAAGTAAGCATAAATGAATGCATACAATAAGTTAACTAGACTCCCTTTTAAGTGTCTATTTACTGTATTTTTGAGTCTTGCCCTCTTTTGTTGTAGGCTATGACCATGCTTTTTTTTTATTTGCAGTTGTGCTGGAAAATCATGAAGTGACAGATGAAGATGTAGAGCCTGCTCTGAAACGTCAGCGTATAGAAATTAACTGCCAGGATCCGTCTATTAAGGTTATGATAATTCCTTTTTCTGTTTTTATTCATAATGCCAATTCAATTATCTTTATTTGGGGAAAAATATTAAAAGCAAATGATGTTTAAAAAAAAACCCCAAACAAATGAAGTTTAAACACAATACTGGGATTATTCTTACCTCTCTTGTGAACGTTTGTGTGATCATTTTTCTGGATAAACTTTTAAATCCTGATGATTTAATCTTCCAGTGCAAAATCAGTAGCCAAACTTTTGTATGCAATATAAAATTTCATTCAAAATTAATTCCTGTGGCTCAAATGTCACTATTCCTACATCTTTTTTTGGGAAAGTGAATAAACTTGACCTGAAAGATGAACTTGATCTTATATCTGTTTTACAATATGCAGTTACTTCAGCATGTTTTAAGCTATTATTTTAAACTAATAACATTCTCTTTGTAATTCAGCTGCACTTAGTTCAGGCTCAGTAGCTCAGGCTTTTCTGTGCTTGCAAAACTTACTGCTGCCACTAGTGTTTTTTAGTAATGTTTTTGTCTTGCAGCATAAACATATGAGTAGTATTTTACTGCCATGCACATTTAGTAGTATGTAATTCTGCATTCTTGGAATTGTCACAAAAACGGAAGCTCTGTATTAAGAGAGTGCTGGGGCAGCAGCATTGTAAAACAGCTTCATGGGTGTAAATTGTAGCTGTAGCCACAAGATGGCATGGTTGCTGTTTGCAGGGGAGAATGTGTGTCTAACATCAACCTTTACTGGTCTGTTTTTCTCCCAGAAAAACCCAATTAGAATATACTTATTTTTAAAATAGAATTGCTTAGGAAAACAGATTTTATTTATTTACTTTTCTTGATTTGCTGTTCAGAAGGAAACTAGAGTGAGTGTTATTTATTGTATCTGAAATTATTTGTGTTGCTATTTCTACTGTAATCATCTGAATTTATCTGTTTGAGCATGAAAATATCTTATTTAACTTTATCCAACAGGATGCTTTCATGGATTTATAATCCTTTTGTTTTTAAATATATCAAATGAAGGTTTTGGCATGCCATTTTAAATTGTTTTGTGGTGTATAAAATCATACTAACAAAGTGCTCAGGTGACAATGTGTTTGGCTTGGATGCTTTTGGCTTCTACATAAAGGACTGGAAGAATCTGAGAATGCTAAAATGCTCCAGGATGTCATCAGCTTTATACACAGATGAATTTTGTTACTAGGCACCTTGCTAGTACCTTTAGAATTGTTCTCCAGTCACATTTATCTGCGGCTTGCTTATGTGTATGTTGCTGGAGATAAATGCAAAGTCTTTAAAAACAGTTTCTTTTGCGCTCTCCCCTTTCTAGTCATTCCTGTATTCCATTAACCAGACAATATGCCTGCGGTTGGATAGCATTGAGGCAAAGTTGCTGGCACTAGAGGCTACCTGTAAGTCCTTGGAGGAGAAGCTGGACCTTGTCATGAACAAACAGCATAGCCCTATCCAAGTCCCCATGGTGGCAGGTTCTCCTCTTGGCGCTACCCAGACGTGCAATAAAGTACGATGGTAAGAAAAGAACAGATTACTCATCAGTGTGCTTTTTAAAATAACCCGAGTCCATTTCTCTGGCATCATCAAGCTCTGCAGCATTCTGTATAGCTGTCAGGAGCTTCATATGCTGTTCAAGAATGTAAAATTAATTTATCTTTAAGGTAAGCGTTGTGCCAGTTTCATGATGTTACTGCTAGTTAGAATGAGACTAAACACGTCAGACTGGTCCATGCTTGCAACTATTTCCACACTCTGTTTTGACTTAAACCAGACTGATTCATCCTTCCTTTGGAAAAGTCGCATTAACTATTTTAGACAGGTTTTTTTGGACTTGCTTTGCTTTTATTTATGTGGCTGTTTGAGTTAATGATTTTATAACTGCATTTCTTCATGCCTCTAGTTATTTCTCATTTTAGTTTTATGAAAAAATATAATTGAGTTTTAGTTTTATGTGCTTGTTTTCTGTAATCTCTCAGCGAAATGATATCTCTGTTTTTCTGGATTAGATGTTGGAGATGGAAAAGATCTATTAAATAATCTAATCCACTCGATGCAAATGCAGATTTGGCCTGGAATGCCTTCATGTATGTGTTGTCTAATATGGCTTTAAATATCTTAACTCTCGATGTATCTATCATTTTACCATGTAGATTATTCCAGCCCAAGGAGTACATTTTTCAAGAGGGTTTTTTTGTCTAGTAACATTTCACTCAATTCATATGTTTATTAACCTTTTCCTAGGTATACTTCTCTAAATAATTCGTTTTTATTCTCCATTATGACTATGTAATCTTCACATACAGGTCGCGTGTGTCATACCATTCTAGTCAAGATATGCTGACTTAATTCATCTTTTGTCAGTCAGTTTCTCCAGCTTCTGATCTTTTTCATCATTCTCTCTGGACTTTAATGCCTGAATGTTATTCTGAATATATTTCTGATATGTTGTACTCAGTACACTATCCAAGGGGTGCTAGAGCTATATAGAAAAAACTATTTATTTCCTTGCTTTGTGCTGTAGGGCACATCCATGGGAGGTAAGAAAATGAAAACAAACCGCAAACATTGCCTTTTTCTATTAGACCACTGTTTGCTTACTGTCATGTGTATTTTCCTGTTAGTATTGCCACTTTTATAATAGGTATTTTAAGATACAAAATGTATCTCAAGTTTATAATTTCATTTTATTATGGTATCTTTCAGTTCATGCAGTTATGAAAGATGATGGAATATGATCTTACTACCGTAAAAAATTCAAAGTTGAAGATTTTACAGTGAGAAGGGTCCAGTGGGCTCATGTAGCTGCATCTGTTGCACAATGCAAACTCTGTCACCCCACTATTGTTCATTGAGTGTGATTACTTCTAATTAATATAATCTAATTTTTAGAAAGATACCTAATCTGTATTTAAAAATCTGAAATGAACACAACCCAGTGTGTGGTGTTCTCTTTTAAAAGTTCAGATGTCCTTTTCATTGTTTAAATTTGAGTAGTGTCTGCTGCTTTTGCTTTAACAGTCACCAATCAGGTTAGGAACAGTTGATGCGTCCTCCTACTTTTACAAAACAAATTTCCTTTTTTTAGATGTCCAAATGCAATGTTTAGACTCCAGTCTTCCTTTATTGGCCTTTGTTCTTGTGCTGGTGATGATCATCCTGATCAAATAATATAATATGATGAATTAAAGCAGTGAATACTTTCCTCTTTTAATAAATTTTACTATTTTGAGTTTCTTACGGGATTTGTGTCAGACCTGAGATTGAGGGTTTGGTTTTTTTCCGGTGGCCATCAGAAATATGTGTCTTAATGGTGAGCTTGGTTTAATACTTTGTTTTAGGTGTACAGTCTTATGATGATTGCTTCTCAGACAGTCTGAGCATAATTTAGGTAGAAGTCTTGAAGACTTCAGGTTCTCTGCCCCATTTATTTGTGTTATTATAAAGTTATATGTTATCAAATGCATCTTGCTAATGAATCATTGAGTTTTTTTTTTTTTTTTTTCCAATCTGTGGCTTGAGTGACTCAAAATAAAAGTTGCATATTTCCAGATGGTATGTGTGTTTAACTTACAGATCCTTTTGGCATTAATAATACTTCAATTTCACAGTGATAGAATGTATCATTAAATTCCCTGTCTCTCTACCATAAAAACCTTTTTCAGTTGTTGATTACTTCCAATTAAAAACCTACCTTGAGTGCTCTATTGTATCAACCCTCTGTTTGTGTTCTTTCCTCCTCCCCTTAAATCCCAGTTGTCTGTGGAGAGCTGCCAGCTTGAGGTAGTATTTTGGATAGTAATCATATTCTGTACCCGAATGAGATTCTTCAGCCCCCTTCTCCTCCTCCTGCCACTACAACAGTGCCAGCCTCACTGCTCTTAACAAAAACACTGTAGTTAGCAAAGGCATGTCAACCAGATGTGCTACATTGTCAGCAAAGCATACTTGCATTCTTTTTTCAGTAAATACCCAAATATTTTTGATCTTCTCCCTTCCACACTACTGTGAATTTTGTTTACTTTTTTTTTTGTAATTTAGTTACTTGCGTTAATTTGATACAGATTTAACATAATCAGAACTCATGTTACAGCACTGCACATGGTAAAGTATACAAGTTACAAATTTGCGCAGGTCAGTTTGATTGTTCTGGTGCTTTTTTAAAAAAATGACTTCCCTAGGACAGTTTCAAATGTACCTAGGCATCACATGATGAGCACGAGGAAACCTGGACACGGGAGCCTTTTCCTGTGTCATCTTGTGGTGGAATTGTATAGTTACAGCGTGCCAGGTGAACTCACAGCTAGGCATTACGGCCTGCCATGAGTGTGACGTGGAACTTTCTGCCGCGTATAGCATCGTACGCTGGCTGTTTCTAAGATGGAGTGGTAAAGCATAATCTGTCCACAGAATTGCATTGTGGAGGCAGGAGTCTCCCTTTGGTAATAATTGTCAGATTTAAATTCAATGTTAAATTATTTTCTAGTAAATTTAACATGTTGATTTATTGGGATAACACAGTTTTTTGTGCGCCAAACTGTTGTTTCCAAGTTTTAAAAATTCCAATTAGGGAAATGAAGCAGAAGTTTCAAGGAGACTTGCAATAAATCAGGGACTACCCTATGTTATTAGCTCCCAGGACAGAAATGCACTGCATTTCAGAGTCTCATTCAGCTTTCTGTCTCATTATTAAACACACAAGAAATGAGTGGAAATCTTCCAACATCCTTTTCTGTGTGTGTGAAGGTTTGCTGATGTTTCTTGGAAAAGTACAAAGTGTTGAATTTAAGTTACTTAACTACAGTACTGCCTACTGCTCTTGATATTTTGAATGAGTGTATCTTCATGAAAGCTGGCTTGTGTCCTCCGAATTCTTCTGTTCCTGTTGTTGACTCTGATCTGCTGTTATGGTACTTCATCATACAGCAACGAATTGCATTGCAGATATGGAAGCAAATAAAGGGCTTGTGGTCCTGTGTAATGAGTAATTTGTATAAAGAGTTGGGACACTGAGGAAAAATACGCTAACTTTTAGATCTCCATGTAAGAAGTTTAAGCTACAGCAAAAACTAACAGGAGAAAGCTTCTGAAAGAAAGTCTTCCGGAAATTGAGAGATGTGAACTGGTTGGGGGAAAAATGGTAGGCAGTAAACAAGATTGAGAGACTTGTAGCGGTTGTATTTCAGTAAGTTGTTCCATAAATAGCAGTACTAAAGAAGCCTGGTTTCCTATAGGCTTTTGTCCTGTGTTCTCCACCTTTTCACTGGATGAGCCCCACGTTCCCTGTATGGTCTATGACACCTCCCCACTGCAGTATTTTGAAATCTTTCATGTTATTCCCATGGTCTCCTGCCCTGTCTCCCATTCCTTCCTGATGTTGCCTAAACACCAGACTGTACAACTAGTGCCGTTTTGTCCCAGATGACCTTTTTTTGGATATCCAGCTAATCGAGACATATTATGGATAGTTACTAATCCAAGGTAGGCATGTGCTACTGCTACAGCTAGCTGTTGTGGGATAACAGGTGAGGACTTGCTGACTTTCTGTTAGTGGGGTGTTGAATTTGAGTTTGGCTTAACCCCGGCCTCAGATTTTATGGACGCTAAAAGGCATTTAGTATCTTTCAGGCCTCTTTCTTTTTGTCAGATTTGGTTGTAATAGCTCAGCAGTTCCCAAAATTATTAGTTGGGCTTGGAGAAATGGCATAATTGTTAGGAGTCTCATTTTCTTTGGAAACAAAACTAAAAAAGAATTTTAGAAAATGTTTCCTCAATGTTCAGCGGCTGTTGCTCAAAAATATGTGGTTGTCGGGATTATTTACAAAGCCATAGTGTTAATACACAGGGGGTTTTGTTTCTTTTATTTGGAGGAAAGAGTGTCGGAGGGTTTCAAAACTGGTAGGATGGAAGGAAGGAGGACCTCAGTTTGCAGAGTTGTGTTGAACTCTGGAGCTTTAAAATAGCCAAGAACAGTAGCATAAAATTGAGTAAATTACTAATGGGAGTATGTGTATTGTTCCAGTGTTCTGAGCCTTCTCTGGCTTTGTTCAGTATTAGTCCTGCTTTTCTGTCCAGGATGTGATTGTCTCTCTTCCTCTGCCTTCAACATTTCCTGGCAATATGACTATTAAAAAAAAAATCTCTTACTTTTTTTCTTTATGAGGTGCTATGCTGGTCAAAAATTCCGGTAGCTGCTGAAAAGTTTCTTGGATAGCATAACTAGTTCAGCAGCTGATGGCCTGTCAGTATGGCAGCCTCAAAGGCTAAGTTTGAAATTTAGGATGTGCCCAGGTGATAAGATTTATAAATTGAGAAACCTACTGTATGACAGTGCAACTAAAATCACATCTATCCACTTTTTAAAGAATATATTTCCTCTGAAAGACAGCAGTTCAGAAATAGTGTTACTGTCTTCAAATGTGTTTCCATTAACCATTTTTTAACTGGCTAAGCCCAAGTGTAAATGGTTCAGGTAGATTGCTTCAGATGTTCTGGCTTCACCTAACTCTCCTTTATTTGTTTTTCTAGATATTTTCTGTAAATGTTAAATTGTATAAATCGACTGTCTGTCTTTAAGGATATTATTTTGAAAATTTTTGTCGGGGGTAATTGTAATTGGTGGAAAACAGCTTTTGAAATGTATTAATTCTAGAGAGGATTTAAACTTAATTGGTATTTTCTTCAAACTTAATCATAAAAATGTTACTGAAGAAATACAGAAATTTGTATGTCAGTGGAGTTTTTCTTTAGTTAAGATATTTTTCTTTGAACCTTTGTTATGGTAAAATTGAAATACTGACCTCATACATCTGATTTTTTACCATATGCATTTGGGGCTAACTGATCAAGTATGCTGATCGTTAAGTATAGAGAGACAATTTCATATATTTTTGCCTTTAAGGGGAACTAGAGAGTTAAATGGAATGGCAAATTAAATGGCAAACTAAATGGTGTTCTTGAACAGGACTTGCTCATGTTGGTGGGCCAGAGATTAGCTTATTAGAATGGAGCTGCTGCAGATAACCTTGCCTGCAGTCAGTTTATGGTGTTGGTAGGTTCATTCAGCTTGTTTTAGAAAACAGCATTTGTCATTTTTGTTTTAAGACACAAGCTTTTTTAGATACAAAATAAGGCTGGACACAGTTTTACTACCAGATGAGATGTACAAACTTGCTTTATTTTTGTCAGTGTAGATTGTTAATATGTTCTATCGTTAACGTTAATTAATAGCGTGTGCTAAGTGTTGATCAGTGGGTTTGTTCTTCTGCTTTGTCTGCAGTATGCCAGTTGGCAAGCTTTTTGGCTACAGATTTGTCAAGTTCAAGATGTGTATATCTAGTGTGTGACTGTTTGTTTACAAGTTGTTTTTTGTTCAAGTAATACAGAACTTAAAAGGGAGATGATTTTAAATGAAGTTGTAAAACAGTGGGGGGAAAAAAAAGAATTATAGGATAGCTGTTCTGGATTTAGCTAAACTGTTGCTGCCCCTGCATAGAGTGCTTTAGGGAGAAGAAAAAAAAGTAAGTATATATGAAAACATTTGCAAGAAACCTAATCAAGGTATTGGTATAAAAAACAAATTATACCTAGAATCTTAAGGAAAGGTAATTACATTTTTTTTTCTGTGAATTACAAACCCCTTAACCAACCTATTTTCATCTTATCAGGTGTTGAATAGCTTTTTCATTTTTGTTGCACTTTTATCATAAGGACTTTTATTGATTATAATAAACTATCCTAACATGCTAATCCAGGCTTTTAAAAACAAATGTAATTCTTTGGTTCTTATCACTAAGTAGTGGTTTTTGAGTCTCTGGGGTATATAGTTAACCTCTTTCCCACATTTACAGCAGTTAATACTATAATTCATTAGGTGATGTAAACCACTCTCCAAGTTTAGTTTATGGTTGTTTTTTTCTTCTTTCCTTCTTTAATGGTAAATTAACATTATAAATGTTCTGGAATGTTAATATCTCTAACTGAAGTTAACAGCTAACTGTCTCTTTCTGGAAATATACCATTTTCAAGCCTGAAAAACCTCAATTTGCAGTAAGAAATTATTACTATTTGCTATTATTATTTACTATTATTATTATTTACATTGCCAGTATTGCAAAAGATGTATGGTATGTGTTTTATTGTACAGCTTATTTTCAAGTTGCAGGTATGTTACTCTGCCTGCTGTGAGCCTGATATCATGCCCTGAGATTAGGCCTAAAAAATATTTCTCTGGAAGCAGACTCAGCCCTCAAGAAACCTCAACAGCCAGCTTTGCAAAAGATGTAAAATGAAGCCATGTTTTTTTTTTTTTTTTTTTTTTTTTTTTTTTTTTTTTTAAAGTTACAGATTATGTCTTGAAAATACAGTCAGCAAATTGAGGTGATTAACAGAGCATATTATAAGGATTTTATCTGCAAAAGTTTGGGGCTCTTCAGGTTTTCATGTCACTTACTTTTAACGTTCCCTGGCGCTTTCACTTCTCGGTCAATGGTACTATGTGCAAATGAAACTTGTTTTAAATTAACAGTTAAGGCTTCATATCTGTAGCTGTACAGTATGTAGCTACATATCTGTAGAGTTCTGTTTATAATTAATGGGATTGTTTCACGAAGAAGAGGTCCTGCGTGGAGGATGATTGTGCTGCCCTCATGTGAACAGCTCTCACTCGTGCAAGTGCATCCTGTTTATGGCTGCGTGTGGAAAGGGTTGAAGGAAGACGGCACAACTGTTTGTGGTCTGTGTTCACCTAGTTCATTTCAGGTATGCTCACAATTAGGGAACAAAATCAGTATTAGCAAAATATGAAGATCATCATCATCAGTTAGAAAATTTCACAACTTTAGAGGTTCTTTCCCCTTTTTGGGTAACTTTTTAAATTTTGTTTAGTATGTTAAGTTCTTTTAAAGCAAAAGGGTATCTTTCAGTGCATATAAATATAAGCAGAATAATTTTGATATTTAAAAAGTATTTTTCAGTAAAGTGGAAGCTCTACTAAGAGATTCAGGACTTGAACTGTGGCTCATAATTGTATCGGTTGGTCCAAAATGCTATTACTTTTCATGCCTTTTGAGGTTTCTGTTTTCAGTTCTCCTACCTCCCCTTGGTTTGTCTTTTGCTGCAATACAGATGATAGAGGAGTTTCTCTCACATATGCACACATGCATGTGTACACACACACACGCACACGCGCGCGCACACACACACACACACACACACACACACACACACACACACACACACACGCTTGCCAGTTAAGCATGTGAAGTGTGATTGGTACAGTTCTGTTAAATGAAGGGAGCTAGCTGCTGCCACCTTACAATGCCAACAAGTGTTCATCAGTATTTTATTCTAGAAGAATTGTTGCAGCTTGAGTGGATGGACGAAAACCCAAATAACTTATTGAGGTATAGTAATGCTTTTCGAATGTTTATCTGAAAAATATGGTTGGTTCTTGCATTAAACCAATTCAATTTTTGATGCTGAACTAATCAGATAATAGAATTCTGTAATTAGACTTCAACCCCTCTTTCTTGGCATCTTTTCCAGAGCTGCATAGTGTTGGCTTCTTTTGGCTTTTGATATGAACAAAATACTTCATATCTTTGATTCACTGAAAAATACTGTAATGCTTTCCAAAGTCTCCTAATTTGTCACGAGGACTTGTCAGGCTCAAAATTTTGACGTTGATTCTTCTACTGGACGGGTTGTAAGAGTACTGATTTCTGTCTTTTTATCTTACCTGTTTGAACGTGCATTTCATGTAAATGTTCATGGGACAAGTCATTATCATTCATTTTACTTAAGAGCAATACATCTTTGTATTGAAAATATTTTATGAACTGGCCTGACTGATTCTTACCATTATTCACTGCGTCCTATTACATCTACAGTAGCAATGCTGCGAACAAGGATAACAATTTTTCTTTTGGTATTTGTGCTAGTTTCTTAAATATTTTGAAATTAAGTTTGTCTGTTATGCTTAAATTTGAGTTTCTGTTGTAGACTCAGCAAATGTTCCAAATTTCACGTTTCAGTGGTTTGTGCAGATTGTACATTCAGTCCCGTATATCTGTTGGGAGTTAAAATTCATACAGGTCTAAGGAGCAATGGCATCTTGGACTTGAGAAGTTTGTGTAGCGGTGTTCTCTCTGGAATTTTGCATTCCATTATTGTTGCACTAAGATATTGAGGAGCCAAGTGTTTAGTAATTTGTTGTCAGGATTTCATAAATCCAGAAACAAATTATAACTTTTGTATAGCAAGGCCAGTTACAGAATTAAAATAACAATCTAATATGAACATTTCATCTGTGTTTTGGAGAGTTCAATAGTTCGTGCGTGTATGAGATAGAGCTTAATCTATAGAACTTTTTGAACTGACCAAGATTTGAACTGGGCTGATTCGTTCTTCCTAAGGCAGTTGTATTTAAGTTAATGGCTTCTGATGAAATACTGTTTACAATGGTCAAATGCTTCAGATGCTAGCTTATTAATGATGCTTCAGTATAAAAATGATCTGCAAGTAGCAGCTAATAACGTTTGTCTGAGAAATGGAGACAAAGTTTGTGGCTTGGATTTAATAATTTTGTTCTTGTTTTTTTTAAAATATGCCTGAATGTGTGAGGCTTAAAGCACTAAAATATAATCCTTTACAAATATATGATTTTGAATTCTTAAAAGAAATATAATGCTAGCTAATCTTTTCAGCAACATGCACTTTATGTAAAGTTCTAGGTAATAAAATTTTGCAAGTGTTAGACAAAGGGTTCAGTCTTGCAGATGTGTTATATGGCTTAATATTTTACTATTTGCCAGGTTGTGATACAGTACCTATTGGTACTTAGCCTGTGACAATTGTGGAATCGTTTAAATTAGAATATATATATATGATTTGCATTTATTTTGAACCGCATGTGAGTAGACAGTTCAGTTATTGCCAGTTAGCTAATACACAGTAACTTTATCCTGTATCTGTGCCATTAGTGAGTATTTCTTTTCCCCCTGCCACTTGCTCTTTGTTTTTTTAGATAGAAAAATCTCACTTGAAAGTTACAGCAAGAAAATAAAAATGCAGTTGCATGAACTCCCTTGTAGTTCAGTATATTGCTATGTCTAATAGTAAACTAAGAAATGAGAACTGAATCCATACAGAATTTGCCCTTTGTGCCATGACATTTTAGAAATCAACACCCTTTAATAGTAAGGGTATCTGAGAATGAAAAACGAGGCGTACATGGGGATCAAGAAGGCTTTGAGTGTTTTATATATGGATTAGAGTATAGGAAATAAGGCTAGAAGGGACATCTACTAGTGTAATTAGTGTCTAAGGACATTTAAAACCAATTATAGAAGTATTAAAATGTGGATTGACCTACCCCCTTGCCGAATCCCACAAGGTCACAGTAGATGACTTCTGGGGAGAAAAGAGCATTTACCTTAATTCTGTGATTCCATGAGCATAGCCAGCTATTGGATTTAAGAAATAAATGTAAAGGGTGCATGACTTGAAATTTGGTTTAGAACAAATGCCTTCATATGGATCATGCTTCTCCTTTTTCTTAAATAAATAGTTGAAAAGAATTATTGTATATAACAGAAGTGAATAGTTTTCTCTTCATGAATGTTGTAAGGTGAGGGAAAATGACTATTACGGTTATACGTTAGTGCAGCTCTAAAAATCTTAATATGTTGAAGCCCTACACCAGATAGTGGGCGCATATGTTATATACGATGTATTTGAACTAGTAAAACATCAAACATACAATAAACAGAAGGGGGCAGAAAAGCTTCAAACATTCATTTGGATTCCAGTTTCGAGAATTTAAATACTTCTAATGTTATAGTCTCTGCAGATGTTGAGAGTTTGAAAATGCAGTGTTAAGAGCACCCCTCCTTGAAACTTCTCTTGTAAGTTGGCCTATTTGATTCTGACAATACCGTGAAAAAGAATGGATAAGAAAGAGAAAACCTAATCCATTTGTGATTGAAGGCTTTCATGTTCCTTTGAAAATGATAGATATTTAATTCCCAAGTTATGATTCAAAATAATTTACATGCCTATTTACACCAGATGAAATTATCTATAATACTATTTAAAGAAGTTGTCAAAAGACTAATGAAACAGTCTTGCTACTGATGGAAAATCATATATACTAGTATGGTTTTAAAAGAAATGACCCACAGTGTTTTGGGGGATTCTTAGTTTTGCAAAGCAACTTTAAGCAAGATGAAGAGAGCTGTAAATGGATTCAGAGCTTCAGTAGGCTGAAACAGCCTAACATCTAGCAAAGTTTTAGCAAGGTTGGTGAGATGGCGATGAGCCAGTCTTCCATCTGCCTTATTTGGCAGCAGATGCTATTTAACTGATACATTTCCAAACGTAAAAAAACACACAGTTTGGAATCTGAAAGTCTTTCCGAACAGAATTTTTCCTTTCTGTGGAACTGTGCATTTTTGCTCAATCTCTTTGTTCCGTATTGGAGGGTAGTGTATGAGACAGGAAATCGGCTCTTAATACCTTTTAAAATTATATTCTTTGTAAAAAGTGAAGAGTGGTGTTTCTTTACCATCCCTTCGGCGTGTATGGAAATAAGATATTCAGTACCAGCTCTCAAAGTAGCAGCTTCCTTGGCCTTTCTATAAATAATTATGTGCAGTGACAAATGTACATAGCTAGTTGGGTAACTAGCTATTGCTAGCTATGTGTCATGAAAAGCAGTGGAGGCACACGGGCAAAAGCTTCTGCCAACCGGCTCTGCGTGCACTGCATGCTTGAGCTCTGTTTGTGGAAATCTAGTTTTGTATTTACTTGCGATTCATTATCTGGTGACCACTGAGAGTTCGGTTACTGCAGTTGGTCTGTTGAAAGCCAGTGTGTAATGCAGTTTCCCTCGTCCCCAAACTCACAGCTCCACGTAAGTCAGAATTGTGCTAGGTGGCCTGTGACTGATACTGGAAGCATATGCATCTTTGTTTAATATCTCTGCTGTAGAAGTGAAACTATAAATGTAGTCACTCATGTTTGTATAGTGTTGAAAATGCAGTGTTTATTGAGTCTTTTTAAGTGTCTTTTCCTTAAAAAGGTATCTTACGTGCTGTCTGTGGAACTAAAACTCAGAATGCAGTGGATTCGAGCAGGATGCTCTGCCTGACCGCTGATTTTTTCCTGTCTTTGGTGTTTGAATGCAGTGGTCTCTTTCCTAAGAAAAAGTTGAGGTGTGATGTAAAAGTCCCCAAAAGAACAGCATAGTCATGATGCTGAAGACACTAATTGTCCATTTAGTGTGGTGGTTTTCATGCAGATATTACAGATTGAAAAATTTCAAAAATAAATTTAGATGTAGCCAGCTGTATAATAGAATTATACCACAATAGTTTGAACTTGATTTTGGATCATAAAATCTGCAGAAATATCTGTAGGCTATAAAAGTTAGGGTACTTGGTCTCCTGTTCGTAACATAGCTTGGCTTAACAAATTGATCTAAAAATATTTACTTTTAGCCACTCTGGATGGGCATTTTTTACTCCTTTGGAGTTTCCTTTCTTGCCTTTCTACCCACATAAACTTGCTAACACTTCTCTCGTTGCACTTTGTTGATGTTGCAGGTGTGTTTTCTATATCTACCTGGATGAGTCTTTCTTTTCATCTCCTCACTTTTTCGCCTATAGAAATAGAACAATCTCTTTGGTATTTTGCTTATAAGACATCCCTGTTAGGCCAACTCTGGCTCTTATTTTGCTTCTGATACTTTGTGTATTTGAAGTTACCGGGTGGGGGGAGCTTTTTTGCTGTCTGTTTGTAATGTATAGGTACAGGTTGTGTCACAGCTTAGGTGTGTGTTAACTAAATTAGAGTAGCATTTCTCTTAAGTGTTTCACCACATCAGTCTCCTTTCCTTGAATCTGACCTAATGCTCTGCACATCTGTAGCCTACCTTGATAAATGATTGATGCATTTTTGTGCTATATTTTACTCCCCTTTTTACATCTAATTGGGTAAGGAAGGATATTGTAGAATTTTTATAATGACTGCACTTTGCTCTGGTTTATAGACTCCTGAAATTATTCTTGGTCTTGGGCCAAATACGTGTGGGCATTAAGGTGTTGAACTATGTAGTTAGCAAACAACCTAGCCTGCCTAGTAACCTTTAGAAATCCTACTAAGCATGTGTCTGTTTTTTTTTAATCAGCCAAAAGCTCTTATTCTTTCTTTTATTGCATTTTTTCTTGCTTCTGTGTGGACTCACTTCAAAGTCTTTACTTCTGCTTCAAACGTATAGCAATTTCTGTCTTAGTACTCAGACTGCAGTAGATCATTTTATTCGTTGTAGCTGGGTTAAAGATCAGTGAAGCCCACGTCTTTTGTTCTGGCAAATGACTTTCTCTTAGAGATCAACCTTTCTCATTTTGAGTTTGATGCAATCTCCACTAGACTGTATTACCTAGCTATAGTTCAGAAAGTTAAGGCTCAGAGAAGGGTAACAACTGTACATTTCTTTCTATGCTGTGTCTGAAAAAAAAGTCTTTGCTATTGTATTTTTGTTTCAGTACATTTACCTTTAAAGAGACTTGTGTTAACCTGTTAGTAATAAATTGTGATCTGTGCTTTTCCTGTCAGTAATCAGAAGACTAGTAATTAATGCTATTTCTGGTATAACTCAGTATTTTTATCCTGGTTATATCAGTTGCAGTGCTGCCCAGATGTACTATTTTTCTCTGCTTTTCTGTATCTGCTGAGGCCAAAAGGTTCCTTGGAGACTGTTTTGCTTGGATTTAATTTTTAGAGCATTTCAGTTGTGTTAGAAATCAGAGGAGTAATAAAGAGAATGTGAGAGTTATTTTTATAGATGTACAGGTATTGTAAAACATCTGAAGTGACAAGCTTTTTTTCTTAAGTAGTGTGTTCTTTGGGTCACTTGTAGCATTATCTGGCTATCGCTCAGTTGGTGGAGCTTTTTGGAAATTGATGTTGTCATTCATGACTGATTGCAGGTGGTTATACAGGTGTGTTTAAATGGCTTTCCTCAGAGCAGAATAATCTGCAACAGATTTTTGTCTTAACAGCTTTTTTAAATTGCTTGATAAAATTGGTCTAAAAGCCAGTAAATCATATCTTTCTGGTTGTCAGCCAATTCAAAGGCTTTCTGTGTGTAGGTAAGGTTGAGAGTACCGCAAACTCTACATAATGTCTTTTGTAACTTGGAAAAATGTCTGGTTCTTACAAATATGAGCTGGAAGTTTTGGAATCCTTAAAATGTTAACAGTATGTTTTAATAAATGCTGCTTTTGCTTTGTCTTTATGTTGTAAATTGCTTACAGCTTTCTCAGTTTTCAAACACACGAATCTCTTCCAGTGATGGCTGTGTACTTTGGCTTGTCTTTGTAAGGGACCTAATCATAAATGCTGTCTTGCTCTTATGTGATATTCCAGATGCAAAGAATCCAAAGATAATTTTTGAGAACTGATCCCTTACTAAAAATGATGGATAACACTGCTGCTTTTCTGGCAATAGGCTGTGACTAGGAGAATGGGCAATGCAGGGACATTAAAACTTTAACTGTTCAAGTGCCCGTACAGCTCTGCCCTGTAGCAGGTGTCTTAACTGTTGTTCATCTTGGTGAATGGTTTGTTTTTTTGGCAAGACTGTGCTCTTCTGGGAGATTAGCAGCCCTTGTCATTTTTTGGCATAAAGTCTATGTAATTTTGTGTATGGTTGGCAGGTTTGTTTTGTTGTTGTTGTTGTTGATGGTGTAAATTTGGTCATGGCACTGGTGTAAATTTGTAAGTCTGAGTTTTCCTGTTCATGTTTGGATGGGGAATCTTTGCTGTATGTGGATTAACTGTAGCAGGCAAAGGAAGCAGGTGGTTATCAAGAGGAAGGAGCATAGTAATGTTATCTTCTTAAGTGGTAATGAAAAGGTCCAAGGAGTGGCTGTTCTTAAAGACGTGTGCAAGTGTTATTGAAAGACAAAAAGAAAAAAAAAAAAGGAAGCAACCTTCCCCCCTGCCACTTCTAAAATGATAATTTTTTTCTATATGATTTAAAAGATACTTATGATTTCCTTCCTGCTAGGGCTAACTGTAATATTCCTGCAGAGCTCCTACACATGGACCAGCTTATACATTTAAGTCCTTAGCTCAGTCCCAGCAGCAAACTGGAAAATACTGGAGTTCAAGGTCTCTTTCCCAGATTTGCTTTCCTGAAGGCTTTGTTTGGCTAGTTGACCTTTAGCACAAGAATTTTGTCAGCAATAATTCCCTCTCCTTTGTTGCTAATTACCTGTTTATCTGCACCTCTTTCTATGTAAAGTAGAGGAAGACATGAATGATACCCTCAGGAGTCCTGCTTTACAGGTAATCAGCACACACTGTTATGTGAGCGGGTTGTAGTGACCATAAAGCATTACACAGACAGGAAAGAGCAGTTCATGTGCATGTTGCTAGTTGAATGTCTCTAAGATCGTCTCTTATTTACCTATTCGCAAATGCTAATGTGTGCAAGGGAGGCTCAGAAATGGTCTAAACAGAATCCTCTCTAAGTTCCTTTCTTTAACTGGTTGAGCACTGCTATAAATATTCCATTTGCTAGCCTGTGTTAGCGTGTCCAGGGATACAACAGGAATAACTTCTTGTCCGAAATATTTCAGTCTGAGTTTATCCACAATTCATTTTCATCTGTTTGGAGAAACTCTTTTGATCTCATACCTTCTGGGAGATAGAAATGTCAGTTGGTTCCTTCTGTTTTGTTTTTCTCTCCTTCTAAATAAAAGAGTCGTCTCGGCAGAGAAGGGGATTGTGATCCTGGTATTGCCAAAAGTTCTTTTTGTTATTGGCTGCATTCTGTATGATTGACAGGTTATTGGCAATGAAGAACCAACAGTTAAGAGTAATGATCATATCTGCGACTCACACGTTTTCCGTATTAAGAATTACCTTTGGCAGCAGTTGTCTTATACAAAATGTACAAGGTTCTTTTTTTTTTTTTTTTTTCTTTTTAATATAAAAGGCAGCTAGGGGCCAAATATGCACACTTGAAAATCTGGCATGTTTATCCTCTTAGGAGTACTTTTGCCAGTGAGATAACAGATTATTTGGTAAACTGCATTACAGAAAATACCAAAATATAAATTGATCTGTAGCAGCATGTATTTTAAAACTTTTACTGTGTTGCGTGCAGAAATAGGCAAATTACAGAACCAGTCTCTTCAAGTGCTGGAGAAAGGAATATATGAACATAAGAGGAAACTACTGAAGCCTGTGCAACAAAGCTGGGTTTCTGAAACAGTCCCCTGCCCCTCTCTTAATATTTTCTTCCCATCTTCATCAGAAATTCTTCATGAATCTAGCACTGGCAGCGCTGATACAATGGTTTCATTTGGGATCTGTGTGGACATCAGTAAATTTGCTCTCTCCTCTTCCTCCTCTTTTTTTTTCCTGTGTTACTACGTAAGTAATGATTAAAGTTGATTATCTTCAGTGCGAGATGTACAGACTGAGAAGAAAAGCATCTTTGGCTTCCATACTGGATTGTCAGAATATTTGCTCTATTTCTTTCTTTGTTATAAAAATGGCACTGTTTCAATGATTAGAGGAAGCAAGAAGAAATTAGAATAATCCAATATGAGGATGTTCTGTGCTGTAATACTTTGTGATGATTTCCTCTGATGGTTTTTGTAAAGTTGGCCCAATATTTTGACTTTGCGTAGAACTCCTTGGCTAATTTTGTATGTGTTGAGCGGATTTTATTGCTATACCTTTATTTGCAGATTTAGGGTTTTTATTTATTTTTTTTAAAGAATAGGGCTTCTCATTGAAAAGTTACTGCGAAGGCGCATTCCTGTATCTGCGGGGAATCGTGTGGATATCAATTTCTCCTGTGTACAACTTGGAGGTCTAAGGCGACGCTGTGAAATTCTCATTTTTGCAGGCATAATGGCCCTTTTCTATATTGTTCAAAATTGTTAATTTCTTTTTCTTCCAAGTAAGTGGCTGCTCAAGTTTCACAACATCAGCCCTGAAGAAATTCTGCTGCATGAAGCCTCATCAGCAGGATTTGTCAGCAGCGTTTGTAGCCGTTCTTGTTCCGTGCAGACCACGGCTCAGAACTTCGCTTTCTTGGTTAGCGTTCGTGGCATTTTGAGTGGAAAGAGTTCCTCACCCTCCTCGTGCAGACTGGTTCTGAAAGCTTCGTTCTGCAGGAACTGAACATTAAGCATAGTAAATTCATTCTCCTTTTCTTTTTTTTTTTCCTTTGAAGGATCAAACTGGAATCGAATGAGTTTTACCAGAGTCTGTGTTAGTAGATACAGAACACAGATCTTTTGTCTACCGCTAATATTTCCTGGTAATAGATGAGAAACTGCACACAGCTATTTTGAAACCAGATGTAGACTTCCTACTCAGGTTAAGCATGCGAAAGGCTCATCTGTGGTTGTAGATTTGTTGTGCTGTGTTGAACGCTTCCCAAAAGATCATTACTTTAGCAGTCCTCTACCCGTGTGCTTTGTGTGACTGGTTTTTCTTTCCTCACTGATTTATAGGTTCTCCGAATCCTTCGAGCCCCATAGCTGTTCAGTTCCCCATGTAAAACAATGGGTCGACAGTTTGGCAGCTGCGGTGGCTTCTCACAAAGTTTTTCCTTGTGTATATGCTATCTGTTTTTTTGCCTTTGTGCTGTATAGCCAGGAAAGTAAGTGCCAGTAAAATGATATGCTTAGTGGCTCCTCCCCAAACAGTTGTGATGGTAGATTTTTCCTCCCAATAACCCATTCTACTAACTGGGGAAAATTAATGCTCAGAGAGGGGCCACTGTTTTCATGGGCTATTTTCATGTTTTCTGGGGGATAATTTCAAATGATGCAAATGCATTGAAGTAAGCAAGTTTGAACATACATTGCTGCATTGAAGAGGGGGTAAATCTGTGCTGGTGGGTTGTATCAAAGTATTTCCTTGTTCTAAATTAGCTTAAATTAGTTAGATGCCATCTGGCTCGCTCTCCAGACTTCTTCCTTAAAAATGGATGTTCTTTTTCTTTTTAAAAAAAAAAAAAATCCTGTTTTTATGTCAATTTTTACTGCTAAGGCTCTTTTTTCAATGATAAACTTAATATGAGCAAAAGCCTAAGGACTCTCTAAATGGAATATTATTGCATTTATCTCTACAGCTGCAATTAATTATTCTGAGTATTCATTAAAAAATAAGCTTTGGTAAATGACATTTTAAGCATGCATTCAAAAGTGATTGTAAGGAAGATGATGATGATAACAATATCTAAAAGGAAGTGTAAAATTTTTGAACATTTTAAACAGCCCTTTGAAAACTTCAAATGTAGCCATTTGGGCAGTTTGGGAAATATAATGAGAACATATGTTGCTCCTAGACTGGGGAACTTCCAGAACTGCTGCTTCTCAGTATTTTATCAAGAATTTAATAATATTTGATGTTTCTTGAAGCTTTCAGTCCTGACATTGAGAAAATAGATAGAAGTTCCTATTTTCTTTCTAAATAAGAAAACATGATTTTTTTTTCCCCTTGGTAATTGAGAAATTTTGAAAAGTTGACTATGAAAACATCATAAACATTTATAGCAACCAGAAAAAAAAGATTCAAACACTTACTGCTTAACACAATTCATTATTTTAGGTCAGTCTTGTGATTTTTCTGAAGCTTAAAAAAAATCATCTTAAGTTTGGGATTGTCACTGCTGAACTTCACATACGTAGGAAAATAGCTATAGTACATTCTGTACTTGTCCGTGATTAGACAAACATCTTCCAGAGCTTTACGGAGTTTGCAGTCCAGCGGATCATTGGCAGTCCATAAGGAATCCCAGTTGTTGCTAGCAACAGACGCAATTACTGTAGAAGAAGGGGGGCAAGGGACTAGGCCCTGGGGCTTTTTCTGTCCAAAATAACAGTTGTCAACCATTTTAGCTGAGCCAAATTGAGATCTCTTTTATTGTTAGTTCTTAGGATGGTTTCTTATCTCTTCTCTAGGTCTTGACGATTGATATTGTAGCCCTCAATGTCTTATGTAGACACATGAATATTCATGCAAGCAGCCGCTGTGTTCCAGCTGAAGTAAACAGAGTTGCTGTCATCAGATTTGTCTCTTGTATTTGTGTTTCAACAATTAGCCAAGGAATACAGTTAAGAAAAATAAATGAGCATCAGTTATGTCTGAGAGGTTGAACTAGTAAAAACAATACAAAATGGATTATTTACTGTGTGAGGCAAAGAAAAAGAAGAAAGCCTTCTCTGTTACCAAGCCACAAATTTTCTCCTAAGTTGTCTCCTGAAGTTTGCCGTGAGCACAGTGAAAGCAGTCTTAAATATCAAAGCAATGCCATATTTACCATTTTAATGGTGTGATGATAAAATTGTGATAATCTGAGATGAAAGTAAATGATAAACTGTATGCCAGAGACAATTACTTACTTTATTTACTTCTGTATTAAACTGTAGACTTGCTGCTTTTTTCTATGCAACATTCCTAGTTATTTGCTTCTGCACATTTTATTCTGCATTGTCATCTTAAGTGACAGAGAAGGCATTCTAATGACTTCTCATTGCTTCATGCACTAGATGCTTTTCTATTCTTTGTTTTTGATTTTTTTGTATGTTAAATGCACACAAGGAATGCTTTAGTCTCGTCATTATTTAAAGTTACTGTCTGTCTCTATTCTGCTCTCATGCTCCCAGTCTCCCCCTTATCCTTTCCCCCATACCTTCTCCCCCGCCGGCCCTCCCAAAAAAACACCCAGCCGTGGAAAATAATACATACTTTTAAACTGAGCTCATCATCCTGTTTTGCAATAAATACCTTTAAACTGTCTACAAGGAAATATCCTATTGAAAATGCAACTTCTCCATGTAAATTGGCTGCAGTATCTATGAAAATGCTCACTCTCAAACTTTGCAAAACAAGTATTTGATATCTCTTTGGAGCTGTGGTTTACAGACTTCCTCCTGTGTATCTTAAGTTGATGAATTCTTTATCATTTTGCCAGGGGTCATGGACTGTTATATAATTCCAATGAAGCCGTCAGTCCTCTGAAAGAATTATGAGTACTTGGAATGGTACAGATGTCAAATGCGATGGATTACCAGCTTTAGCATTTGATATATAACCGTGATGCTGGGAGAAAAAAATAAGTCTTAGCAGGCTCAGTTTTAAAGTAGACTATTTGAATAAAAAGACTGGGTTAATGTATTATTTAAAAGGCCTGCTCCTTTACATTCAATTCTCCTGTCTGATTTTGTCTTGTAGCGTTGTCCCTCAGACCACGGTAATACTGAACAATGATCGGCAGAATTCCATTGTAGCCAAGATGGTTGGGCAGGAAGAGCCATTGAGCAGAGCGGCGGATTCTCTGGAAAATATCCTTAGCAAGTTAGTAGCAATTACTGCAGTCCTCCCCCTTCGCTCCCCCTCTCTGAACAGCTCAGTAGCAGTCTCCGCAGTAATTCCAAGTGCAAGGTGAAGAATGTTCTAGGTAATGGTGCGGGGGGGAAATATTCACGTGTCAATTCAATGCGTCAGGCTGACAGTCCTGCCTAGGGAAACCTCGTATCAGCGGAAAAGGTACAGAGCAATGCTCCAGCCTTGCTGTGGAGAGAGCATCTCAGAAGATCTGGAATTAGGTCAGCGTTAGTTGCCAGCTGCCAACAGAAAGAAAGTGTGCCCATTGCTACACATTTTTACATGGATACTTGATCACTTGGGAGCATGCCGAGATGCTGTAATTAACTACCTGAATAAAGAGTGCACAGCAGCCCAGTGATGTTTGTTAATTTTTTTCCCATCTAAGGTAAACTTTAAGTGGAAGGGAGATTCTGGGTAGAAAATGTTCTTAAATAATAAGATCTTTGAATAAATTATTTGAAGAGTTTTGTTTGTTTTGCACACTGGGCCTGGACTTTCCGCTGATGCAAATTTAGAAAGCATGCATTTAATTTTTTTAATTTATTCTGATGTTTTCTTTCTATTATTTTGCTGGATAGCTCTTAGTTATAAACAAGAGCAGGTTTGTTAGAGGAGTACACTTTTATTCTACACTTAATTTTCTCAATTAGCATTTTTAATTCCCGTGTGATAATGCTATTCCTGATCAAGGATTATGTTTTCCCAAAGTATGTACTTTTCTCTTCCATAGTGCTGTTCCTGGCCGTAGACAAAACACCATCGTGGTGAAAGTTCCAGGGCACGATGACAGTCACAATGAGGACGGCGAGAGCGGCTCCGAGGCCAGTGACTCAGTTTCCAACAGCGGGCAGTTAGGAGGCCAAAGTATTGGGAACAACGTCACCCTTATTACACTGAACTCTGAAGGTACGCTGATCAAACTGGGAGGCCACTTGGGCAAAGTAAGCGGGGTGGTGGAATGAACTACGGTTCAACTGGACGCTTCAGAGGTTGCATCACTGGTCCAATCTTGAATCAGTAGGCAGTACAGCAAGCATCAGATAAGAGTAAACAATGAACTGAATGAATCAACTTTCTTCATTTCCAGTAGTTTTGCAGGCAGAAGAGCTAATTAAAATGACTCATAAAATTGTAAGAGTGCCCCACTGTAACAGTGCAGCTTTATATTTTAAACCTTTTCAATTAAGATATGCAACCTACAGGATTTGCTACCACCAAGTTGAAATATTGTTCCAGGAAAATAACTGCCTTCTCTGGGAAATAAAATCTACTAGTTGATCTCCTCCTCTAACTTATTGTGCCAGTCCACGTGTAGTTAATATGAAAGTAAAATGTTCTTTTTGGCAACTGTAAACAATTTTTATCAGGAAATTCTTATTAAAAATGGGCTGGTTGTAGGATAATGTGTAGTGTCAGAGGTTTTGAGACTTCTGCTTCAGGATATGGAGAACAAGAAATCAAATTCCGTGGAATCTAAGAATGTTATAGCCTTATAAAGATACTCTATTGTATGTGGTTGGAAATACTGAAGTGAATGTTAATTGCTATATTTTAATCCCAAACATGATGGGATATAGGACACAGTTGAGTTTTTAGGTGAAAATAGCATAATTTATAGCCATACCTTGTTAATTTTATGTTTGACTGAAACTGAATATTTAAGAGATCATTCAAAGTTTTCAGAACTGACTGATAATTCCAGATGCTAGATTTCATGCATAACTCAGTTTGACACTTTATCAACCCTAATACTTAGAAAACCTCAGAAGTCTGCCTGCTGAATGTCTCACGTGCCAAAGACTGTTGCTGAAAATGTTGCTCTAAGGCATTTGAACCTAGGATTCTGCCACTTTTTTGTATGCTCATACAGTATACATGTTTCATAAAGAGCTTTAAAAATCTTCTGTCCTGAATGTGTTGTGACAAGGAGTTACTTCCAAAGGGTATTTGATTTTGGGGTCAATGGAGGATTAAAGGAGACTGAGGCTATCTGAAGAGTCCCTCTCACAGAATCATCAGATTGCAGATAGTACCAGTATTTCCATGTGAAAATCCAAGTTCTGTAGCAGTGTACTAGAAATATATTACTTTTATGTTTGCTGCTATTTATAGCAAAGTTTTTTTTAATTGGCATACAATAATTGTACTGTTTTCTATATCTTCCTTAAGAATTCTTCCCTGATGTACTTTATCTGTGTTCCTTTTCGGCTTCCACTGTGAGGAAGTTTCTTTTGTGCTTTCTGGATAAAATTGGATAGATTTAGGCTAAGTTGCCTGCTTCCTATAATTAAGAACTATCCAGAAGGACAAGTGCTGAGTCTTCTATTCTCAAATCTTGATCAACGGCAGTGTGGTCGCTAGAGTTGTTAGGGTTTCCTAGTTTTGCAAGCTGTGCTCTAGTTACCTCTCTTCCCCCAGACTGATAGAAATCAGTGGAAGGGAAGTCTGAGTTGCACTGGTTAGGTGGAAGGAGCAATCAGAAGGCATTACTGATAATATTTTTGGCTCTTTGACCCTGTTATGTTCAACTTATCTAACCTCACCCCTTGCATCATTAATTAGCTATGGGTAGACCATCTGATAAACACTATCTCCAGGACTGTTTTCCCTTATGGGAAGGGTGTTGTGGACTGTATGAATAGCATATGCCTTTGTCTCAGTGAGATTAGACTTGTCCAATGCTATATGTGGAACTATGTTATAAATATGCTAGGAGCAGAACTAGGTGCAAAATTAAATATCTTTTGTATACTAGGCAACGTCTTTTGAGAGCACTTAGTGGTACTTCATCATTTGCACTAGCTGCCGTATATTTCAGATGAAAGTCAGTGTTCTAGCTTTGATGTGTTAAGCCCTGAATAGCCTAGGAGGAGACTAAATCTCTCCCTTGTGTTGTGTTTGTGGGATGTAAAGCCAGAACTCCCCTGTTATAGGAAGTGGCTGCATGCAAGGCATTTTCCCTGGGGTCTTTGGAAATAGCTTTTTGTTATTTTCCCCACTTGCGTGCCAATCAGCTTGACCAGTCAAATGCATTACAGATTATATATTCCTTTAGAGAAGGTGGGGGGAGAAGGATGAATAGGGAGATTTTTAGATTTGGGTTTTGCTGTTTTAATTTGGCTGTTTTAAAGTGCTGATAAGGAGGTAGGGTGACACAAATAGAAGTGATGATATTAATATAATACAGATATTGTTCAGGGTAATGCAAATCTGTACTATCCTATATTATGTCAAATGGGAATTAAAACAAGTATTTATAAAGATTGTCTTTTTTCCTGAAAATGTCTTTTGCAAAATTTTAATGAATTCTGGCTAATCTGAGATGAGTTGTCAGAAAAGACTGTAGCACTATTAAGTATATGTACAGCTCAGTATTTATAGCAGAAACTATTTTCTAACCTTTCTTCATATAGCTTTAAAGCTGGGTGAGGCAGGAGATTTTATACTTCCAGAGACGAAAAATACTTTTCATCTTCAGTTTGAATAATCATATTTTACAGAGCATGACTTTGACAATTGCCTAGACTTGAAATCAGAAAAAATTAGAACATCTTTACGTCTTATTTGGCAAATGAATATCATGATGAGTGGAAGGTATGGATTCTTGATATCTTCATATCTGGAATGGTAGGGCTTGCATATAAAACATGTTCTTTGGGGAGTTTGTTAATATTTCATAGAGCTTTGCATCAGCTATGTCAGGAGCGAACTTTTAAATATTAGGAGGCTATTAGTTGTAATCTGCTGTTTTTGACTTGGTTGTTTGGCACAGATGTGCACAGACATATGTTGGCCTTTTATGCACTTGTTGTGTATGTAAATTTTTGAGAAACAGCTAATCCATTAATGTCTTCAGATCTGATTTTCTTCAGACCTTTAGAACACTCATCCATTAAAAATCTTACCGAGATTTATGAATGCTTTGAGAATCAGATTAGCAATCCCCCACACCTACCTCTTCTTGCCCTCATGAAGATTACAGAGGACTGCTTGCTTAGAAGGAATGTTAAACTAGCCTGCAGCATGTCACAGAAATTATTAATAAAGGAAATGATGAAGAATAATAGGTCTGTTGTGCACATTCATTTTATTCAGCAGTGAAAGAGAAAAGTTAAAGCACCCATCAGCTTGCTTTTATATTCTGTGAAAGAATTCTGAGTGACTTTGAGTTGCCCAAAGGAATCTTGAGTGGTCGTAAGACAAGAGGGGACAGAACGGCACACTTCAGCCTCTCACACGGAGACTAGACAACAGGTTTTCAACATGACACTCATTTGTCTTCATGTATCCAGAAGGCAAAACCAAACCATGTTTATAGTTTGGCTTTAGCTGACTTTGAATGTGGCATTGACCTGTGGATACTCTCAGAATTCACTTAATAGTTTTATACAAATGTGTAGTTTGCTCTCTGTTAGCTGTTTTCAGAAAACATTTAATCCCATACTGTGGTTATAAAGAAAATCTTAGTTACATTGCCTTTCTATTCCTGAATAACAATTAATAGGAAAGGATGAAACCCAATTCCCTGTTCAAAAAACCCCCTCTAGAATAAGGGGTAGATTTGTGCTCACTGAGCATTGTGACTTGAATCCATCCCCAGTTGTATATTATTTTGTTGGCATGTGCAGTAAGTTATGTTCAGTATTTTCTCTGAGGAACAGTTATTTGATTCTTCCTTTTACTTTTCAGAAGATCCAAAATATTCATCTATTTCAGAGATGCAGTAGATGGCCTGAAGAGTTTTGATTGTAAGGATGTAGTATTTATGAAGATAAGGCATCCAAAGCTATTGAATCTCTAATTTTTGTGTCAAATTCTACTTCAGAATTTGACATCCTATTTTTACATGGGGATGACTGGAAATATTAACACCTTACGCATTAATGGAACTGCAGTTACAAAACCGATGTGCATGAAATAATCTTGCACAATTGCAGATAAAGCCCAATAGGAGTAGAATTGGCCAGTATTGAATTCCCAGTATAAATTCAGATTGACTAAAAGGCTGACTCACAGGAACATGATAGCAACTTACTGTTTTTATTAATGTCATATTTTTGGCATGGCAAATACCAAGGGCATCCTTATTCATCCAACTAAGAGATAGTTTTTCCTTTTACTTGTAATTTTATTGCATAGATATTAGTAACTGTCAACAATGATTAGTCTGTTTTGAATGCATATGCCAGAAAGAGTGTGTCTTTTGTATTAAACTTTGTTGCAGCCCAAGTAAATCTCTAGGGAAAATTGGGAAGACTAATTGGTATGGATGTATAAACAATAAGCTTATAACTGAGCACTTCGGATTGAAAATTATTTTTACGGGGGTGGAGGATGAATTAATATTAAGATCAAAGCTTTAAACTCTGTTTCATCAAACTTCTCTTTTAAAGAGATGCCTTCCCCCAGAAACACTGTTTGAAAAAATTGGATGCCGCCAATTCTCTCGATGTTCAAACGGGAGAGAGCATGAACTCAAATTTATCAATGTTGAATCTTCAGTTTCTGGAGAGATGTGGATTGGAGCCGTCATTTAAATCCTAAGTAAAAATGTAAAAATTTTGTTTCAACATACCGTTCCATGGTAGAAGCATATGTAGTTGCTCGGTAGCTTTGTTTGGTGTTGCTGACTGATTCCTGCAGCTTATAATTCTGTCCCATTGCTAGACCTAAAGGTGGTGTGAGGTGGCTTTAGAAACAGGCTACTGAAGGAAGAAGTAGAAGTGTGACCCATCACTTAGACCTACCACCAGTGAAAGCCTTAGGTAACGTGAACGCACATTTCAGTATGACTGAAAAAGCAGAAAGGTCTTTAAACAACAAATGTGCAACCTACCAAATGAAACTAGCCAAGCTTCTCTATGCCATGCTGAAATGTTACTTGTAAGTTCTGTCTGTAAGGTCTTTTTGACTTAATTATCACCCGCCTCTTTTCTCTTTATTTTTCTGATTTAAGAAAAAATCCCCTCCTTGTATTTAACATAATATATTAATGACAGTACAAAATGAGGAGACTTGTCTTGCATTTAAGGGCCATTGTTTTAAACTAAAGATCTTTTGTTGGATAAATATCTTAGTTACAAACTTTGCTAAGAAGTTTTGGTTTGAAATACAAGTTCTGATGGGTATTTTCATGTCATGGGGCATAAGGATAGTCTTCTAGAGACTGAAATGACTTGGGAGCAATAGGCTTTGTTTTGATATTACTGATGAAACAGCATGGTACCGAGTAGATAGTTCATGAAGCAGCCCCTTCCATTGCTACCTGAAATTTCAGTACGGAGTAACACGGGACAACCTTGAGAGAGCTACTCTGATTAAAATGAACTAAGTTGCCAGTTGTGTTACGTAACTGTTCTTACTCGCAGTCTACTTAATAACTAAATAAATAAATCCCAAGCCTAGTTAACCTTTCTATTTCTCTCTCTGTCATTTGAATCATCAAAGCTCTATAAATAAATTATGTATTGTGGTAGAAACAACTCTCTGGAGTGTCCATCTGGAAATATACCTTCATGCTTTCATAAATCCATTTTTTTTCTTTCTGAAGCATGCCTTTTAGAAATTTGAAGAACCCAACTCTTTCCATCTGTTTTAGAGGTCTTTGGTGTGGTATTAATTCTGTGAACAGGTCTGTTTTAGTAGGAATGTTTTCTGGAGGAACAAACAAACAAACATGAGTTATAGCATGACTTGTCAAACCTTTAAACAAAACACTTTATCATGCCAGTATTCATCAATTTGGATAGAGGACAGTTTTCTGAAAAGTTTCAGTGGATGAAAGCAAAATAAATAAAATGAAAACCAGTGTGTTTCCTGCATTCTCTTCAGGCAGTGTACACTTTCCTTTAGTCTGGAGAAAATCTGTGTTTAAAAATAACTGTATTGTTGTCCTTATTTTTTTTCCCAGCATGGATTAAAAATCTTTCTCATTTAATGGAACAAAGGACAAACATATTTTATGACTACAATTTATTTAAAGTAAATGTTAACAACTCATAGATGTGTTTTTGCTCTTTTTAAAGTCCAGTTAATTTCGGAATGAATCTGGTTTTACTGTAGTTTTGGAGAAGAGCATATTCTCATTTTAAAAACAGTCATGACATGTTTTTTTCCTGAACTTTCTAAACAGACTCAAAAACCATGAGTAACTGATTAATGAAGAATGCTTTAAAAACTTCATCATTTAAGTCTTGTGTCTGTGTGCGCGTCATTCTTCGTAAGGAACTGTAATAGATCTTCAGTTGCATAAAAGTTTGTCATGTGCCTAAATGATGTGATGGGACCATTCTGCAATTTTCCTCTGAAGTTTTCAGATATTGCACAATTGATTCTTGGAAATAAGAGGATAGCAAATAAAAGAAAAAATTCAGGTTGTTAGTTATTTTGAGAGATGCTCCTTTTCTGTGCTTCCTAGAATTCTTTCTTGTACATTTATGAAGGTCTGTACAGACTCTGAACTGGATTTCACCAAACTAAAAATGCCACAGCTGATATTTAGCATCCTTCTTGCATACAATTTATTTTACAAATTGATTCTTTATGTTTTCATATCTCTGAAAGTATCAGTACTAGTGATTATATGGTAAGTAAGGCCTCATGTACAATCTCTGTTCATGATAACTTTCATCCTAATATTATTGTATTTTTTTGGATTTTTGCCTTCCACTGCAGAAACAAATACTGCGAAGAACATGAGATCCCCATTAGTTTTAAATTACAGAAGTTTTAAAGCTACGATATTAGGTACCTATCTTGTTTTCTGATTTTAATTAATTCTCTAGTGCTGGTATGTGGCAGTAATCCTGTCAAGGATTGGTTTTCAATTGACTGAACTATAACCCAGCAACAGTATGTACTTTCACTCTCACCACAAATCTATTAAAAAATATTCTGACGTTCTCAAATGTGTTTGTCTAAACTTTTTAACTGAAGAAAGAGCGTCAGCATTAGATGAAGAAAGAGCAAGCTTTAGTAAGTATGAACAAATCATTTTTGGTAAGAATGGTGAGTGGCCTTTCAAAGGACCGACGTTTAGAAGGAGACTTTTTTATTCTTAATAGATACCATCTGAGATGCATCTTTCTGCGTGAAAATAACACTTTCTTGTCGAGGTTCCAATTATCTCCCTCTTATTTCCTGTAAGGCCTCCTCTCTGGCCTTATATTCAGAAGGCTGTTGCAAATGTTTTCCTGTCTTGTCATTTTGAGTATGTCATCTTCTTGCATCCCTTCCCTTACTCCACTGCATCATGGTTATGAAGGAAGACCTTCTCTTTTGGGTTTAATCCTCCTTTGTCATCTCCCTGTCACTGTCCAGAATCGCTCTTGCTTCCTCAGCCGGAGAGGCCAGGTTTCCCTGTTTGTGATGTTTTCACACAGACTTCTGTCCTTTCTTCCACCTCCTGTTGAAGGACTTCCTGCTAACTATGCATGCAGGTATTTCATGTGTTATCATCCATTAAAGTTATCCATAAAATTGTTTTTTCCTGTGATGTTTACAGAAAGCTTAGCAATGATTAAGATACTACCATGCTGATACCTCTTTCTTTTGTTGATGCCTACCATCTCGTTTTTCTCTACCTACCCATCTGTCTGTAACCCAACTATTGTCTCCTGCCTTCTTCTTGGACTTAAGCTTTCTAGGTGTGGACCTTGTGTTTGTTCTGTACTTACATAGTACCTTCCACAGCACTTGATCCTGATTTAGGACAGAATTTAGATGCAATCATAGTTATAAACTAATTGCATTATTGGTTCACTTAGCTTGTGGTATAAAGTGTGTCATTTACTTCTTTTTACTGTAGGGTCTGAGATTAGATGAGATTTTTAGCTGTGGAGCTTCAGTGATCAGTGTTGCAAAGTGAAACCATAATTGTCTTTAATATAAGGTATGGTTGTTTCCCTTCTGGTAACACAATACAAAATGGACAAATGCTTCTTATGTACTGAAAGTTTCTATAGACTTTGGTATCTGTAGCTCTCGGGAGTGTTTTCCATGTTTGAATCTTTAGAGAATATTGATTTTAAGAATCTGAATTGTATAGTTGAATTTGAAAATTGAACCTGCAGTGTGTCTAGAGTTCTTAAACCACCTATCTAATTGTCAAAAGAAAAAAAAAAAGAAAAGGAAAAGGGACATTAAACAGGATAAAATTAAAACCTTTATTTCTTTGAGAGAATAGGAAACTGAGAAGATAGGAATGCTGTATCACTTTAAATGTTTTGACATGAATGTATTATTTTTTTGAGTTATGGTAGAGAGGACTATTCAATTTCTTTTCTTGATTAGTAACTTGCTTTTAGATTTTGTGTGGTACCTCTGTTTCCCCAAAATGCTTCCTAATAAATGATGATGTTTCACAACTCAGCAAACTTCAGTTCACTTAAGTGTGTAATACTCATTGTTTGTGCTTCTGAAATTTATAGCAGTCAAAAATGGGACTGTTGCTTGTTAGTGATTTCTCAGTTATTGAGTAAAGGGCTAGTTTTCATGCATAAAAGATCAGACTAAAAAGTTCATTTAAAAAAAAAACTCTTTTGTAAGTCCTGAGCTTTTTATGAATAGCATTTTCAGAACTTTACACTAAGTACTATGTTACTAAGAAATCTGGGCAAACAGCAGAAAGCAAAGAATGGATAATGTCCAAGAATATTTCTGCCAATTTTTTCAATAAATTAGTTTTGTTGTGATCAGACACTTCCATGTTTCCTCTGAAGGTATTGAGTTTTACTTTGAAAAGTTTTTACAAAAAAATTCGTCTTCAAAATTTCACATTAGAATATTGATAAAAACAGAATTTATTCTTCTTATGCAGCTCATGAATGGAAAAAATATTGTTTAACTTAAAAGGCATCTGTAATCTAGCAACAAAGCTCAATTTTTAATATTTATGGTTCAGCTACAGAATAAGCTCTCTAAAAGCACTGTGGTTATTCTGTACTTACAGACTTATTTCTAGGAGTTGTGATGAGAGCACTGTTTTGGTTAATACTGATATATTGCTTTTAAGATAAAAGGGACTTCTTGGGTACTGAATGTTATAATAATGCATTTCTGTATATGGTAACATTTAAAATATTTAATCTGTGACCCACTATACAAAGACAAGCATATGTTCCTAAAACATTAATGTATATTATGCTGTCCTTTTAAATTTGTTTCTTTGACAATAGAATTAATGTCCTGTTTTTAATATGGAAGAAAAAACAAAGTACGACCTTCCTTGTGTGAGAATGCCCCAATTGTAGGCTGACTTAAAAGCAGATCTTTTTTTACATCTCGATGCTAATGCCAAGACTTTAAAATTGCTAAGAAACGCACTGTCCTTAGTGTCTCCTAAGTATGCAAAATGCTCTTGAGCAGAGCTCCCTGAAAGCTGTTTTTAAGTGATACAAATGATACAGAGATTAGCTAATTTAGGATTTGGTTCAGTGAACTTTACACTTGATACACTGACATATGATGCTTAGCCCCGTATGTAATCATTTTGCATTATAGCTGCTTCCTCTGCATTCCTTTTTTATTGTATTTTAGGACTATCCAAATATTGGAATTAGAAATGTAAACACTGATGTTTTTGGAGAAGATAACGAAAAACTGGTCTACAGTAATGTGTTAACTTAAAGATGAATATCTTTTCCCCTAAGAAAATGGTTTAATCATGAAGTATCTGAGACAGTTGTTTTAGTATCGTAGTATAAATTAGTGCTTAGAACTGGTTCTGCAAGTGTGAACCCAGGCACCTTTTTGTAAGTGACCTGGTCAGAGTGTCAGATTTATCAGTCCCCTGGATTTTCAGTTCACTCTCTGTAAGATTAAATCCCTCCTCACTTGCAGCATTTTGCTTTTCCTGCCAAGCTCCTTATGACCAGGTAGAGACAGAACTAACCTGAGCAGGTAGAGACAAAACTAACTTTTGTACGTAGCAACTTTTCTTTCTTTTGTACATTAAAACAGTGCTATACCATAGTTCATGTGAAGATACTGATCAGACTTCGAGAACTTCAGTGAGCTATTAAAGCCCCAAAACCCTATAGAAATTGAATTGCATTCACAGATCTCTATTCTAAATTCCTTAAAAAAAGAAAAAACTGTTTGCTTGTTCTTTTGATCGTAAGTAACAAACAAATGAACAATGGTCTCTTTTGGGTGATGTTTGTAAAAATTAACCGTCTGGTCCACTGTATGAAGTTAAATATAAAAAAGAGCTCATAAACAAGAAAGTAGGCAAAATCTAAATTAGAAATCTGAAATACTGCCATGAAATATTTATCCTAAGGGTTTAAAAGCCTTCTAAGTCCAAAGATTTTAATTTTCTCAATTTTATCCAGGCTTTTTTAGCTGATCCTTTTAAATGACAGCTGATCAAATAGTCCTTACTTTCCACTTCTGCTGAATAAATTCACTGGCCATCCATCAGTCATCAAGTAAGGGGATCTCCTCTTTTTGCCTCTACTTTTAACCATATACTAAAACTGATGCTGTATTTTTAGCAAGAATGGTCATCTCACTGATTTTATGCTGAGGGCTCTGTATGCACTATATTATTGGCTGTAAAGCAAGTTATTGCTTATTTGTAAAGCACACAAATATGCTTTGGTAATTCATACACATATATGTTCTTTCTTGCGATGTGTTGTATTTCCAAAAAAAAATTGGAGAAAAGATGACTGCGGTATGTATTTTCAGACTCTTGGGATAGTATACTGGCCCTCTAGCCATAAGAGGGAGGGTTAACTGGTGTTTTGTGGGACTACCTATCTGTTAGCCAGATACTTTGTGCCATCCAAAAGATTAGACATAGAGCATGCGATTCTTCTGGCCATCTTTCTTTTATGTGCATGTGGAAATGAAACCTTTTTCCCTGTAAGAAAAGTGAGGTGAAAAACGCCAGTTCTGTCTGCTGGGTTTCTGATCCGCGTGCGTGGGGGGTGTTTCCTTGCCGGAGCTCCCAGCACCTTCACTTCTCTCTTGTGATGAAAGTTGTTTTTAGAGAGTATAGCTTTGAAGTAAGTTCTCTAAGATTTCTTTTATTATAAGCATTATATCACATATCTAGAGTTGGATGTTAACATACTGTGTGCTTTTCACTCTGTTGTTTAAACCTAGTTTTAGCTCTTCAGTGGTTGCTGGTTAGTAAAGCCTGCACTCGGTAGTCTCTGCCCGATCGCCACTACCCCTGTGAACGCTCGCGGGGGCAAAGGACGCAGGCTAATTGATAGAAGTTTATTTAAAAAAAAAAATTCAATCTCCTACATATCAGCCAAAATATTATTTAATTTCTTTAGAAACAGGGGTTTATTTTTGTAGGTTAGGAATTGGCTTGTTTTCATAAGGTTAATTCAACTTTGTCTCTGTGCTGCTGCTACCAGTGAGTTTCCCCTGCTGCAAATGCCAGTTTTGCGCCCGACTTTATTAGTAAAATAAACAGAACTGCTCCGAATAATGACACATGTTAATTCAAGTATTTATGCAGGCAGGTGTTTCATCTTATTTTTCTTTGTTTTAAGGGAATGATTGACAGCACCTAGCGCGAGACTGGAACCCAGCTTTGCTTCTAGTCTTACGGCTGATGCTCCTGTGTCCAACCGCCGCAGGGAGGGGGTCGCGGGCAGCGTGGGGTCTGCCGCCTCCCCGGGCGGGAAGGCACGCACACATCCAGAGCCTGTTCTAGCGAGGCTGAAAGCTGCGGTGACTCTCGTCTGCTTTTTGTTCTCTTGACATCGGTTTTCCTGATACCGAGCTTAAAGCTCCCGCGTGCTGTTTCCATAGTAATGGGTGTTTGGGGGCAGCCGCAGGTTCCTTTCTCTCCCGCGTGCTTGCTGAGACCATTTTGTTCTCTGGTCACAGAGGAACGGTCAGCTGTGCTGGGAGATAAAAGAAATGAACTTATTACAGTGGGATAAGATTTGAAAGCAGCAGTGAAAAGCAAACTAGTTCTGGATTCACTGGAATGGAGATAAAGGAAAATTTTCTGATCTTGGAAAAAACAGTGGAGAGGAACTAGAAGTTTAGATTGTCATTGAAATGAGCTCCTGAGTGCAGAGAGCAAATCCGATAAAAATGTCACAACTTTAACACTGGAAGTGGAAATGATCAAGAGCCCCTTCTATGATATTACAGTGTTTGGCATAAAGAAATGCAAGGGAGTACCTTTCCACATAGCTCACAGTCACAGTTTCCAGAGAGTATTTTGGATGCCAGAGTTAAAATGGGTCAAAAGGGTGATTAGGCAAATTAATGAAAGAAGAATCAGGGCTACTAAACAAAAAAGATGTATGTTTAGATTGAGGTGCAGATGAGCGTTTATACTTGGTTTTTTTTGTTTTTTTGCGGTTTTAATGTGTATTTGACTGTATGCTTCCTCCCCAGCGCTGCACATATAGCTTGTCTTTTGGCAGCCTGTAAGGACTACAAGAAGCTGTACTGCTGTGCGCGATTGGTTGTGCAGTGCCTAGTGCCTAGATTTGGTACCTGACTGTTACACCGTATGTACTAAATAACGTGACTCATCTGGATATTCAATAAAGTGCATAAATAATTATTACAGATAGTGTAAAAGGATGCTAGAGTGCTGGAAGCTTCAAATGTAGCTTTAATCGGTGGTATCTATGTACTAAATTTTTCAGAGAGAAGAAGAATTTTCATCAAACTCCACCTGTTTCTCCTTCCTGACTCAGTTTCTCTCCTCTCATACCACTCCATTTGTTCAGAGCGGTCCTGCCTCCCTCATAACTGGCGCTCTACTTCCTCTTTTCACTTTTTTTTGGTGCCAGTCGCATTGTATTTACTGTATGCAAAGTGACAGATGTGTTGGCAGGTTGGTATGAATAATAATATTTTTATATACGATAAAGAGCAGTGTAGCTTTTGTGCCCTGCCATTAATGCGGAGATGTTAATCCCTCCCTGTGACACAGCAGAGTTGTATGCATGTGCTTAACATTAGGTACGCAAGTTCCACGTAATGCAAAATGATTATAAAGCAAAGTCCATGAATCTCAGCTTTTGAGGCTTGGGCAGTGTTGTTTGTATATATTTATGTGGCCTAAAATGTATATGTAGGGGCGAGATGGGCTGAAGGCTTTGTGTGTACGTATAGTAATTGGTGTCTCTTTTTAGGTATCATATATGAAATTATATATTTAGGGACGATATAGTGTGAAACAAAATAACTATAAAGCAATATAATACTGTAGTAATGTTTCACGTTCTTAATGCATCTGAAATGTCATTGTATGTTATCATGCATGCTAATCACTTTAAAAAAAAAATCTGTCTTCAGTTTTTAAAAAGAAGAACATGGTGCAAGATAAGCGGGAAGGAAGCAATAGAAATGAAGAGCAAAACAAAACCCAGAAGACCTAGAGAACCCTCCTCACAAAACCTGTAAAATCTAAATGAGAAGTTCAGTTTGAACATTCGTTTAGTTATCTTTCTAAGCAGTGCCAAGACCAGAGAAGAAATATTAGTCATTTATATTAATTTAAGATTTAGATTGCCTCTCAAATTTATAAATAATGTTCACTCTTATTATGTGCATGAAAAAAAAGCTATGTGATCTTTTTTAACATTGATTTCAATTTAATTTGGGGATAAGTGCTACTAGAGTGATTTCTGCACCATGTGCTATAAAATGGTTGAACAAACTACAAAGTTTTCTTTAACTGTTGGTTAAAGGGATCCTGACATCTTGAGGCAATTCTTTTTCACGTTTTTGAGTGTTCTGTATCTATTCTGTGTCCTGTATGTATGTTCTACTCAGATGTAAGAGTCTTTGAATAATTTCTTAAGTAGGAGAGAATATTTTAGTGGCTCTATTTTCACAGTACCGATTACTTACAGGGAATCGGGGGAGGATGGATTGGATAGAGGAAAACTGGTTATTTCAGTAAAGCAATTAAAGTAATGGTATATTGGGCTCTTCTAAACCAGCAGTCTCATCACCATCAGCATTTTGGTAACATTTCCAGATGTCTATCAGTTTGACAGGAAGGATTTCATTTCAAAGACTGCACTCTAATGTAGGGAAAAGAAATAACATGGCACATTCAAGCTGGTTTAGTTTGGAGTGAATTGAAAAACTGTTGTAAAGATTTGAGTAGAAATGTATAAAAGCCATTGGGAGCTTCACACAGCCATTTTTTCTTTAATGAATTTCGTGTTTACCTCTTTGTATTTCAGCTGCAGGATATAGAAGCAGAGGGAGTTTTCTGTTGAAGTTTTTAAAGCAGGGTGAAAAAGCAAGAGATGAGTTCACGTGGGGTGTGTGTTCGTAGGACAGAATAAAAGGATAGTGTCTTTTTCCAGGCTGTTAGCAATAAAAGTATAGTTGCATGTGGTAAAAACAGTATGTTCTGGACTTGGTGCCAGTGAAAAGCTGATTATTTTGCAAATGGAAAAAATTTTTGCTTCAGTTCATGTACGTTGATAGCATTTGTTAGACAAGAGAGCAGATGAACCGTAAATGCAAATAACTTCTGTATCTATTAGTAATTGTTTGAACTGGTATGGTAGTAAAATTTTGATAGGATGTAGAATCATTTATTCAAGCTTGCTAAATTGTTTTTGAGAAACTTGCACATCTATCCAGCGACATCTCTTACTTTGCCAGCTCTGTCTTAATTTTTATAGAACAGCCGATTTGTCTTTAGTAACAGAATGTTTCTTTTTCCCAGTAATGTTAACTAGACTCCTGGTGAGGCCAGAAACAGCAGCATTCAAAACAATTCATGATTAATCTGAACCACCTTATTTTGCAGATGGCACCTGGTATTGTGGGAAGAAAACAGCTACTGTGCTTTATTACACAGTTCAGGGTAAAAAGTAAGGTACAAGTAAAAGGCTAAAAAAATTAATGTGTATTTAAAAAAAAAATTCAGAACAGGGCATTAAGTTCAGATTTCAGTAGAAATTTCAGCTTGAGGTACAGCTGTTATATATATATCAGCACTAATTTGTTTTTTCTTACAAATTATTATAGTTGATTATCTGGTATTTGTAATGCTATATCAATATTGCATAATCTAACAGTTTTCATACTGTCATTCGTTGCAGTAAACTTGCATCTGTTATACACAGTATCACTCAACCCAAAGGTCGTGTCAGAAAAGTGTTCTTTACTGTTTGAGTTGCTTTTATATGTTAGATTTTATTACATACTTTTGACTTATAGTCCAGTAAAACACAACCTACTTAACCAATGTCAGGACTTGAAAGTAAAGGTGCTGCTTACACAGAGGTCCTGTCCTATTCAATGTGAAAAGTGCTCATCCATCTGAACTCTGTTATTCTGTTGTGCAAACAGAATGGTTAGGAAAAACAGGAATTTGTGACTTGGCATACAGCATAAAGCTCCATTACATAGGCATTTCTTTAAAGATAAATCATATATTTGAAAGATTTACCCCCCCCCCCCCTTTTTTTAAATCATTCTGAAGGTATGTGAAATGAGCAATAAAACTCCCGTGTGGAAGGAAGGTCTGAGTGACTCCTAAGTCGGGAGGCTTTGTGTTTTCGCTCCAGAAAGCTGAGAAAACATAGCAATCAAATGCAAATGGTCTGTGTCAGTCAACATTGAAATAGTAGACTGAACCTTGTTCTTTCCAGTTCCTATTAGCCTTGTAAAGATTTGTACTGGAAATTTCATTTTATCTGGAACGAGTGTCTCATCCAGAGTCCTGTACGGCATCCTCCACTCCGTTTGTGACTGGTCCCCCCCCCCCCCCCCCCCCCCCGAGCTCTGTTTGAGGTTCTGGTTAGCCTTGAATCCACAGACTTTTGGTACTGCCAACAAAGATGAGTTTCCATTGAGGGCTTAGTAATTCTTGTCTTAAAATGAGTCATTTTTTTCCCAAAGTGAGAGACTGGAGCAAAATCAAAGATCTTCTGGAGATACACACACACGTATTTATATATATGTATGTATATGTGCGTATGTATATTAAAAAAAAATAGAGGCGGGGGAGAGAGGGAGGCTAGGTATAGTTCTGGCAGCCAGTAAAATTAAAATATATTCTGCTGCTAGTGGTCTCATCCTTGACTAAAAGAGAAGATATACCTGGGGCTGTTCCTTTGGTAAATAACGTGCTTAGGACATATTGTAGGTTAGTGGTCAGAAAACTTGAAGCAAAACAAGATGTTGATTGGGATCTTTGGTTATGTTTTGAATGATTGTCACTGATAAAGATATCCTTTCTGTAAGTAATCAAATAAGTTACTACTCACCATTAATTACAATTTCTTAAATTTATCATAATCTTGCTTAAATTCATTTTGATATGATGCTTGTGGGGAAAAATGTGGTTCAAAACTGTTCGGTGAAATACAGCTCTACTGTGGGTTACAGGGTTGTGCTAATCTTCATTTTTAGAGGCTGACTAAACTTGTCAAACAACAAGAACATTCTTAGTAAGCGGTGCTCTTTCAGCCACTGACCTCTAGTATGTGACACTTGAAAAAGATATCTGGTTTAGAGTTAGACATATGCCTTGAACCTGACTGTTGCATTCTGTGCCACGATTAGAATTTCCCCAATCTCTGTTTTTAGAGGATTACCCCAATGGGACATGGCTTGGAGATGAAAATAATCCTGAAATGCGGGTCCGTTGCCCCATCACCGCTGCTGACATGCTGCACATCAGCACGAACTGCCGCACAGCCGAGAAGATGGCATTGACATTGCTGGATTATCTCTTCCATCGGGAAATTCAGGCCATTTCCAACCTTTCAGGCCAGGGGAAGCATGGGAAGAAGCAGCTCGATCCTCTCATGATTTATGGAATTCGCTGTGAGTATAATACTGGAACTTCTGAATTTATACTGTGTAGACAAGGCAGGAACTGTCTGCTACTTGGGGTCTAACTATAGATGATTTAGTGAAGTTTTCATACTGGGAAGGAACCTCTCTCACTCTCCTCCCCTGCCCCTTCCCTCACTCCCGCCCCCCCCCCCCAAAAAAAAAAAAATCCCACTGATAATAGGCTGTATATTATATGACTAGAACTGGTGAATTGCACTGTATATGCATGGCCTGTGAGCTGTTATTCCTGTTACACTCTCTTGACTCCATGACTTCATTTCATCTGTGTCTTGCTATCCTAATAAGCCCTGCAATTATCTAATTGTATTTTGGACCTCATACTCTTGGATATTGATTGCCCTCAACAGAAATGAAATGAAAATGGGTCCCAAGCTGCTGATCTGAAGGCCATCTCTCTATCCTTGAAATATGAGTAGTTGCCTGGTGATCCTATTCTGCTTCCTATAGGGACATTATTCAAATATAAATGTAGATATACTTGTGTGCAGGTAACCCTGAATAATTCCTCTTTTACTTTCTCATCATTTTTGTAATTATGTTTTTAAAGATAATTAAAATATTTTAATTGAAGCAGGTCTAAGGGGGTGGAAATTTGTTCTAGGTATGTACTGTATATAATTGTGATAAATAATTGTGAATAATTCTGATAATTCACAAACTTTACTGTTTTTCTGATATCCGTGTTTCGAAATGTTATGCTGCCTTAAAATGCAAGTATACCTTTAAAAAAAATTTAATTACACATATGACAGACATCTTTACTTATCCTCTGTATTACTGTGTTCTTTATGGGTTTTTAATTTAGGAGCTGCTATAAGCTTTCCAGTATGATAGGGATCAAATGTCTTGCTGTCCTCTCTGATGACAAACTAAATTAATTCTGGAATGAGAAAAGTTAAAAGTATGTGTTTGCTATGTTAAAATATGTCTTGCAGTGAGGTCTGATCCCATTTCAAGTGCAATGGACATCTTATATTTTCCCTCTGAGAAGTACTCTCTACTTTGCAGCTCCTGCCTGTTTTAAATGGGGCTATTTTAGATGGGACTACTGAACATGTGTGGCTCCAAAGGATGTAAAAATATCCTCTGTGAGAGTATTTAGATGCCTGCACATCCTAAAAGGAGCTGGACTAAAAACTTTTGCTCTTTTTCATGCTCGTTCTGTCAGAAGTCCTTGACATCACTAGCAGCAAAGGTGGACAATTATTATGTTAGAAGATCCATGATGTAAGTAGAGATACACGGCAGTAGTCCAGGAGAAAGGTGTGGTCAGTTTGTGCAAAATAAGTGCAAACGACGCTGCTTCCTTTCCTTCAAAGTGGGTGGAAGCCTGATGATATGGAATGGGAACACAGAGGAGCGTGGCTGGTGCTAGACTTTTTGTATCATGACTGTTTCCATAAATTCTCTCCTGTGGTTTGCCAAAGAATATTAATGGTGGATATTTTGAATTAATATTTAAATTCTGAGTTTACTTTTAAGCTTATGCAAACATTGAATGCAACAGTTAAAATTTTGGAATTGTACTCAGCTGTCTCATAATTGCAGTTAGGATACATTTTGTAAGAATAAGGTATGTATCGTTGTTGCAGTTGCCAGATAGATGTTTTGTTAGCTTTTATTTATGAAGGAACCCTAATGGACTGGTTTAACTTAGCTTGTTGCAGATATTCATCAGAGGTACCTCAGTCTTGAAATCTGAATTCAGATTTCTTTGCAGCTGTTGGCTGCAACCACACCAAGTATCTAACTAATATTTAACTAATAAATATCTAACTAACAAATATTATGTTGGTTAAAATGGAACAAATAATAAAATAAAACATGTAAGTAGTTTTGAAATGTTGAAAATAGTATGGTCTTTGCATCTCAGTTTTTTGTTTTCCATTTGTATGTATTACTTCAAAAGACTTGTGAAAGGTGAGATGGAGGAAATTTGCAATCTGTAGTGAAGGAGAGATTAAGTACCATAATGCCTGCGGGTTCATAACTGGAATGCACAGGATGCTAATGTGCTAGTATCTGTCCCAGTGTACACAAGTCTTTTGGATGTTAAAGCTATTTTGTAGTGATGAACAGATGTCACTTACATTGGAGGTGCAATTTTTGGCAATTTAAAAGGAATCAAATGTGTTTTGAGGGCATACCCCCTAGTTATGAGTGAAGAAGATTCTGTACTTAAGCACCTTGCTCTGTACTGTGGCTTCTAGTAGGGGATTCCTCAGTGAACAGTTTATGAGGATAGCCAAGTTTTTCCCATATGCTGTGGTGTAAGTGTCTTCCAGCAAAGCAGGTAGGCAAAAGCCTCCCAAACAGCCAAGCCTCTGATGTAAGTCTACAGCTCTTCGCTGTGCATTCTGTCTAGAGGTAACAAATTTAAATGTCGATGTGGAATGGAATTAAGAGCAAATGTAAGAACGAACAGCTTTACTCACTGAGCTAGATTTTTATGTGGCAGTAGATCTTGGTCTTAAAACACTGACTACGTTCACACCTTATGTAGGTCACCAATGGATTAGTACAGTGGGAATAACTTGTTATACCAAAGTATTTTGTATGCAATTGCCAGTTTGAAATGCCAATTAAGGCTTAGGAACATAGCCAGACAGAGCTGATTTTGACTGGTGTTTGAGGAATATGTTTTGTTTTTATACTTCTGTTAGGGCAATATGTTTGATAGTTACAGGGAAAAAATCGTGACGAATGTTGCGTGGTCAGTCTGCTGTCCTTTCTTTACGCAGAACTGAGTTGAGGAGATACAGTCCCAATGACCCACATTCATTTCTACTAACTTACTGTCTATCTCAGGGAATTTAATAGGCAAAAGTAACCCCATTCCATTTGCTGTGTTATCCCAATTTTTGTCTCATTACATAAGTGAAGCAGAAGTCTTCAGGCTTTTACTGCAACCAATTAAGTATATATTTTTAAGGGAGATTATGATCTGAGGAATTCTGATTTCCAAAACCTTTTTATCTATTGATCTCATCAATGTACATGATTATTACAGGAAATACCTTGTTTCTATAGTGTTTTTAAAAGCCTGGATAGATTTTTGCAGAAAATACATTTTAAAGGCATGAAAAAGTAGTTAGCCTTCTCCTTCCCTTCTCCCAATTTTAAAGCAGGGCACTAGCAACCCCTCCCTCCATACAATCTGAAATCTGTGTGCATAAATCAAATGACTGAGTTTATAAATGGTTGTGTAGGAAGAACAGGTTTTTGAAAATATGAAAAGAGGAAGGAACATAATCACGTGATTGAATGCTGAAGCTAGGGATTATGTCATTTATATGTAGCATTCTGACCCTGAGGAAATTGGATTATAGAAGTGAGACTTGCAGTTGGAAAGGGTTTGTACTTCCAGCAGCGTAAGCAGCAGCATTCTGCACAGTGGGCCCAGGAACGCCTGGTTTTGTGTCTCGGATGCCAGAAGCACTGTGCTGCAGGTTTGGGATCCAGGTATCTGAAACACATCTTTATTTCTTCTGCCCATTGGCTAGTGCGTTGCTTTTGTTTGGGAGCTGACCCATAACAAACCAGGGATTGTGCATGCTTTCGGAAAATACTATGCCCCGTGTGAACCTGTCCACAGGTAACTATTTGCTTTGGGCACCTAAATATTAATGGTTATTGAGATTTGCCATCAATAAGAAGAATAAAATCCTACAGTAACAAATGAAGAAAATTCAAGTAAATTTTACCATGAAGAGAATTTAATAACAACAGTGCTGGTCCAGAAGTGGTGATTTCATGCAATAAGCTATTATATCGTCACTACTAATAATTGAGCTGAAATGAAATTTGATTTCAGTAGCTCGTTTATGGATTTGCTATAGTGTGAGTTAGCATATGGATGACAGCACATCTGTAATGACTCATCAGCTTCAAGGATGAAATCCTGGCCGCGTGCAGTTCAGTGACAGCAATCCCACCGAGCTTGGCTGTGCCACAATTTCATCCCTGCTTTTTCTCAGAGTGGTACTGAGAAGAGCCCTGCCCTGCTGTATCTGCTGAGCTTTACCAGTCCGTGGGCCATCTGGTTTTTATTGGTGATGTGCTGTTCCATAAAATCTACCAAAGACGAAGTGCAGTGCTAGTATGGGAACTAAATTATGTTGTTGTCCTAACAATGTGGTTTGCTTCTGCTCTGAGCAGTAATACTCCGATGCGTTATTTTAAACTTAAAATGAGAATGTAATGTCATCAGCCTTGCATTTGCCAATCATAGCTAGCAAAGCTCAAGCCAGTGTAGAAGATTTTTTTTCCTTTTGTTTCAGGTTCCTTCTTAAAGTTTTGTCAGTGGAAATATATTCCTTTCTTTCTTTTTCTAGGAAAAAAAACCCACTAACCAAATCTGTATTTAATAGAGATTATTTTGAATAATATGCAGAAGCTATAGAAAATGGAGAGATGTATGTTTATTAAAAATTCTTGACATACTGCATAAAGTTTACCACAAGAGAGAGATGAAAGTTTATATTTGGAAGTATACATTTTCATTTGTGGTATGAATTTGCTTGCGGGGTGGCAATGGTATTGAAGAGTTTTTGGGCAAGAAACCAAAATGACTTAAACACAATATATGTCATTAAATAGCTCATTACTTTAGCCCTCGAAAAAATGTAAAGATTTTCTGGTGAAATATGATATAAGAACAGCAGCAGTTATAATTTTCTTTGTCTAACAAAAAATACAGATTTAGCTCCATTGAGGTTTTATAGCAGTATCCACAAATGAGTTTGAAAAAATAATTTTCCCAATTCAGAATGTTGCATGTAGAAGAAAGTTTATAAAATGAAAGGTGACTTTTACCTGTGGTCTTGGAAAAATAGCATAGGAAAAAGTATTACCTGAAAATGCCTTAGGACAAAAATCTGATTTTCAGCCATGTGGTAAATGATGCATTTTCTGTTTCACTTGCTGCATAAACATTTTTTTAAACACAATTAAAATAATAAAACAGAAAGAAATTGATAATCAAATTTTAGTATTTCTGTTGTGTCATAATATTACTTCCAGTAAAGATGGAAACATCTTTTTCTCCCGATTAGTTGCAAGATATTTTAATACACTTTGACAGAAGAACGAAGCATAGCTGTGCTCTTGAGAGGGCAGCTCCAACAAAACTGAGCACTATGCTGCTTTACAAAATTCATTAACACAGAACTTCTTAAGATGGAGAACCAGACCACCCACATTTGCTTAATAGGAAACACATTTGACTCCTTTTGATTGTGTAACGTATGCCAGTTTGATCGGCGTGTGCGTATATGCTCATTCATGCACATAACCCAAACAGCATGCAAGTTGGGCCAGTTCAAGCAGCATGTAACTTGTCATGTAAAATATGCTGATCACAGTAATTCACTATTGTTTCCACGTCTCATTTGCTTTTTATGAAGATTTTGATCTTGATAGTGCTGGAGGTTGAATGACAAATATACCACAGTTTTGTTCCTTAAGCACCATCAAGCTTTTAAATATTGGAGGAAGGTTAATGAATTGCATCTCTTTGACAAGCTGTTAGCTCTAATATTTCTCACCATGTAGCTCTAATAGTTCTCACCACTGAGTCTGTTTTGAGATATTGCAGACTGTTGCCATTATGTAGAAAGTTCTGTATAAAATTACAGTTACTGAAAGCATGCACTGTGAATATGAACCGTATTCAATCTTTTTTGTTGTTTTTGCATTTTTCCACTTTAAAAAGCCTTTTTTATTTGTGTAGTTCTGTGCATTACACCCATTTTTTCTTTTTATCCCCTTCTCTCCTTCCTGATCTTTGTATACCTTTGCCCTCTTTTTGTCTCTTCATTTCCTGTGTATAGCTCTGGCCTTAATGTACGGCTCGTTTCTGCGTATTGTACTACTCGCTGCCTGACAGTCTGTCCCTGGTTTAAAACACCGTTGTGCCTGGTTGAAACAGATACCTGTGAGTCTTGCTTACAGCAGTTGGAGACATGCATCCAGACCTTGGCTTCCATCGGGAGACTGCTGGAGAGCTTGAAGAAAAATTCAAACTTTTTTTAGTTGACAGGTTGTCCTATTTATTTACTATTTTAAGCTGTATATTCAGCACTAGAAACTGATGGATTTTTGTGGCTTGAGTCAGATTGTTGCAATGACACTGGTAACTGTAGTTTCAGCCCACCCCCTTTGGTAGACCCACTAAGTTAAGAATCAGTCATGCTCTGGGTACTCCGGAGCTTCGCTGGAGAGGAGGGGACTGGGTTAGTGGTGGGGCTCAGGCTCATAATCTGTTGAGGATCCCTGATGTTTGCTGTTTAACACATGCTTCTGTTTCTCTGTTATATGGGACATCAACTAATCTTTCAAGCCATAGTAGTCTGACAAGAAGTTGTGTGGTTTTTATCTGCATGAGTGAGCTAATCTTGTGGTAGCTGGAAATGCTTTTCACCAATGTTTTCTTCTCCTAGTAATAAATACCATAGACTGTAGCTGTTTGGAAATATGAATTTGATTCAGCATGTCGCTTTGAGAACTGTGGCGTTATCAGGTGCCATAGCACATTTCTCCTCAAATGCCAGGTCATGGCTAAGAGGTAGGACAACACTTGATTTTTACAGTTTGGAGGGTTGAACATAAGCAGACAGTGTTTTGCACAAATTTGCAGCATCATGCTTGTGGCAGACTGAAGAGTTGAATCGGGTTCTCCCGAGCTGAGTGCTGTTCAAAGCCTCTGCTCTAAATCTTCTCAGGTGGACCACCTCTACCTGACAATCTCAGGAAAGCTGTTATGGTTCATTCTGGAGTCCTTGGGGGTGGTAGCTGCTAGGGAGAGAACTTGAAAAGCGAGGAAGGAGCGTTTGCAGAAGTGTTGGGCTCTAATACCCAAGGAGAGAGGGAGAAGCGAACAAGTCTGAGAGTTCGGCACATCCTTAAATGAAAACAGGAGGAAAAAATATTTCTGTTGCATTTTTTTTTCTCATTTGCTTTTTGTTTTTTTTATTTTTTATTTTTTTCTATACAGTGCCTTCAGGAATGGCTTTGATGCAGCAGTGCTGCCTTTTGCAAGCATGTCTTCCTCGCAGAGCTGCTTCAGCTCTGGCTTCAGTTCCAAATGGCTTCTCCTTTGTGAATCAATTAAAAGCTGCCACATGGAGGGCAGCGATAACCTCTTTTGGGGCTAGGCGAGAAGATAATAGGAGAACCCGTTGAGTTTATCTCAGCACCACAGTTCTCATAAATAGCATCAGTGCTGGCGCTCGCTTACTGACTTTATATAAGCACTATAATTTAATGCTGGCTGTTTTTCCCTTCCTTCCTGGGTACTTATGTACATTTCAATTACTTTCCTGGCCAGTTACTGTTTCATAAACTGAAATAAAGGCCACAATTTTGGAGAATAAAATAAATTATTGGCAGGGTGTTTTCTCTCTCCTCTCACACTTCCCTTGTTGTTCTTCTATTATAAAAGCGATGAATTTAATTTTCCATTTGTGAACTTAAGCAACTGTTTAGCCTGTCAGTGACAACCCTGTTTGCCTGTAAGTTGATCGCACACGATGTGCTGTCAAAGCATCTCTGAGTTCATAGGCTCTAGAGAAAGACCAAACCTAATGCATTAGGTCACTTGGACCATCTGTTTCCAGCCCATGCATGATTATTCCATCCTGTCTATACTTTTCAGATTTAGCCAGAATTGTTTAAAATAGCACTGAAGTGCCCTGGTCCTCACTTCTTGAGAGGCGTTAGCAGCATCCCAGTTAATCAATGAACATAAAAGCAGTTTCCTCAATGATTTTAAGTGTTGCTTCAGGAGCATATAAGCTCAGCTTAAATACAGAAGGGCAGACTGAGTAATTTTTAAGAAAAGTGTGCTCCTTGTGGGAGTTAACTGATACAAGTATGATAACTTAGTTGAATGAGTGCTGTTGTTTTCTAATGACAATCAAGAAAGTCTTACATGGGTTTCAAAAGTCATTACCTATTCACTTACTAAAAAAAACCCAACCCTGATGTGAGGAAGAGCAGTGTTGGACTGTTTATAATTAATGGGTGTGGTGTCCAAGGATCTTCTTTATCAATACTGTGAATCTTCCCAGGCTATGAAGTTACAAGTGAAATGGAAGACTGTGTATCAGTTGTTCTAATCACTATTTTCTTTGGCCTAATTCCTCTGTACATGGACCTTTTCCAGTGTTATGACTGTCTGCAGGATAGTTACTACAGTGATGGAGTAGTGTTGTCACTGTAGGGTCTGATTCGGAAGGACGCTGAGCTGATGGTTACCCAGCATCAGTCAGACTCAGTCCTTGTGTAAACAAGTATCCTAACTAACCTTTGGTGGACTCCAGGCAGCCTACATTTTCTTTGCTGTCAGAGGCCTGTAAATGACAGAACTGGACTGGACTTTCATGGTGGGTTTTGGAAGATGTAAATAGGCTGAGAAGTATTTGATCCTTGTCATTCTGGGAGGAGAAGCAGCTTGGCCACCAAACACAGACTGATCAATGCAAAAGCTAATGTATGTTCATCTGGAAAATGCATTGCCCAATTTGAGGAAAGCTATGATTTCACGAAATCTCGTAAATGGAATTCCAGAAAGTTGCCATAGCTTTTTTTTCTTGGCTTTAAACTTTCTTTTCTTCATTTTGCAAGGGTTAAAAGAATGGAACGAGGAGATGCCTCAAGCTGACTGCAAGCAAAATGTAAATAAATTCCCGCAGTGTTCAGGTTTCTGTCATGCCAGTCCTTTCCAAACCCACAAGCTCCTTCGGAAGGGGAGAAATTTTCGTTGTTGATTCATAAGCGAGTTTTTCTTGGCGGCACGTGTGCTGGTGTTTGCCATCCAGATGGGATGCGGAGGCACTGTGGTGAGGGCTTATGTAACGGGATGTCTCGGGAAGGGGGGGTTTAAAGTGACAACCCGCATTTTTCCATCAGCTCTGCTGCAGGTTTTGTCAGATTAAATTGTGCTGCTGTCTAAAAGAGAAACATAGCTGTTTAGTCCATTTCTCTTCAAAGTTTTGGATATCAAAAACGGCCCAACGTGTGATTATTGGCAGCAGCTCCTTAAAATCAGAAGCATTTCCATCAAGCGCTATTGTTTCAGTTTAGGTGATTCCATTTGTTTTGAGCAGCAGGCTTTGGTTTCAAGCACTAAGTCGATCCCTTGGCAATAAACGCATCATATATTTAGATACGTTTCGTTCCAAAGAGAGTGACATCTGACAAAGCTCGTGGAATGGTTTCTCCCTATAGAGTGAGTGAAAGAAGCAGTAAGATCTCTGCTTGCTCTGGCTGGTCATAAATGAATGCTCTGACATTTCTAATGTGCAAAACCAGAAGGTAGGCCTAATTAAAGAATTAAAAGCACTGTCTCCTATATGTGCATTTTTATTATGCAGAAAGAAGGTAATGGTTATCATGGGAGCATTAGAACTTTTATTTAGGAGATTATTTGTGGCAGGGTAAGTCAAACAAGCATTGGAGTCTTTTAGGTCCTAATCTTTTGAAAAGCCATTTCAGATGAAAACACTTGTGTAGTTTATATGGAATGCTGCCATTGCAACTTTTAGCTGTTTAGCTATAGATGTATGAAGTATGCAATTTTGCTTTCATACTGGGATCCAAACATTGCATGAATATATACATATATGTTTTGGGAGGAAATGAAACATAGATCTTTTGTCTTTTTTGGAGGTATCTTGTTCTGTTTGCTGTGCCTTTTTGGATTTGCAAGATGTTTTTCAGAGCAAGGAAGGCATTGTCTTTAAAAATGGAAAAAAAAAACCCTGTCAGAGGTAAATTATTTGTCATTATGTCATTTATCCATTATCATCCTAGTGGGGTACCTTTCATGTAAATTGGGAGCAGTAGCAAGGCTGTAGGAGATAACATGAAGTTCCCAAGTCTCTTCTCTTTTCAGAGTACGAAACCTTGGGTTTGGTTTGGAATTATTTTCTTGTGGGGTTGATTGATTTGTTTAATGAGTTTGAAAAACTTTGTATTCTTGATAATTATATGCTGGTTATTAAGTGGTTACATATATCCAGCTGTTGGTATTCTGCCACCAGCAGGGGAACGTGATCAAAAGTTCCCTAGGGGAATGGCTTAAAGCTGCTACTGTAACATGCCACATGGAAATCGCTTCAGTCAAAGTGTGCAACCATCAACATCAAAAATATTCTGTTTGCGTAGTGATTAATTCTTCTACTGATACTTCACAGCATACCTCTAGTTCTACAGTTCTGCTAACCTTTTGTAGCACTTGGCACGTCCTGCAAGGGAGTCAGAGATTGAGCAAACATACACATACATGGCTAAAAACGCTGTCATTCCTTGCCAACATCATAAATTTGACACTCCGCTAGATGGCATTATTTGCATGCTTACTGGCCTCTAAGGAGGAGTCAGCACAGGTTCTACCATTGATTAAATACATGAAAATAGAGCAGCTGGTTTTCAGAAAAGGTGGTAAGGTGTGCCTCAATGTAGGAACCCTTCTATTTTAGAAAAGGATACATTTGGGGGATTTTGGAGATGCTAAATGCTCTTTAATTTTTTTTTTTAAAACTTCTAATAGGCTCCTGTAGACCTGCACAGGTCCTTTTAGCTGTTAATTAAGAGTGTTAATAATAAATTTTAATTTCATGTTTCTACTGGTTCTATGATTCATTCTGGGAAATATTCTAAATAAGTATTAAAATAATAAATATTCTGACAAAATTAATAAACATGAAAAGGTAAGTATTTGGACATATGGGAACTAGTAGATACCTTCTCTACTTAATTAGGTTTTTTCCTATTGACTGTTGTTTCTGGCTGCTTTAATATAGTAATATGTGCCCATGTGAGCATCTTGCAGCACCACATTTTGGGCTCTAAGTTGCTCTTTTGAGGAACATATTACATTGCCAGCATAAAATCTGAGTCAGACCTACATATAAGTATCAAGAAGGTGCTTCCTTTTCTCATGTAAGAGTTTTGTTTCAAAATGCTTTAAAATCTTTTAAAATATAAGCCATCCTAACTGTGTTTTACAGAGGGGAGGAACAGAGAAGGAGAAACCCCATGCCTTTCTTTTGGGGTTATACTGATTTCTCATAACTTTTTTTATTATTATGCCTGTGTTTGAGACCGAGTATTTTTTTTTTTTTTTTTTTTTTTTTTTTGCCTGAGGCAGAAAGACTCCTACCAATAACTTGAATGGTCTCTTGCTGTAGGCCTGTGATCTGGTCTGCTTGAGAGAGATGTCCCACCTCCAAAAAAAGGAATGGGGCTCCAGCTGTCTGTCTGCATCCAGCAAACTGCAGGATCTGCAGCCTCAGGTTGACAAAGAAAATTGTAATGAATGAAACAGTGAATGATTCACTATCACTTATGACTCTTAGTTGAGACATGGCTGTATGTGCAAACACTTTTTGTGCTGTTTGGTAGATTTTTAAAGAAAATTGATTTCTGAAATGTCTTCTTGATACAATAGCATAATTTGACATAATTCATGAAAACTTTTGTGTCTGATCTTCCAAATGATTTTGTGTTCTAGTTGCATAGCATTGTAATTAACTTTTTGTAAATAGTTACTGATCGTAGTTTAATGATTCATCTGACTTTTTTTAATGCTGGCACATTAAAATGCACCCTTTTGATCCCAGGAAGTGTTCCTCCCAGCCAGATATTTAATTTGAAATTAATTTAACTTGGCTTGACTTTGGGAGCTGAGATGAGAAAACATGGCTTCAAATCGTTGGTTTTTTTGAAGTAGATAAAATATGCTGTTTCCACGTATATTAGAAAGGAGATTTTCATTATGAAAGGCAAGCACTGAGTAAGTAATAGGATGCTGCCTCAACCCGTCCTGTGGTTGAACTCGAGGGATTGTATAGTAGCCATAGAGTTGGGAGCAGATGGTGTAGTTGTAATTATAAGATCTGTGTTACTGGGTTTTGAGGGAGTGGGAATGGGACACTGCTGGCTGACAGTTCTGCTTACAAGACCTTAGGGCTATAGCCCCACTTTTATTTCACTTACCTTGTTAAAAGAAATGGAAATGTAATATTTAGAGTTTGGTTCCCTAATGGGCTGGCATGTATATTTGCCTTACCCCTGCATCACGATGGCATCTGGAAGCCAGCAGAATTATGCTGAGCAATATACTCCTGGAAAGACCATAATTTTCAGTGTCCCTGTAGTTAGTCGCTATTCCACAAATTGTCTAATGACATGCTTACATTTAAGACCACTGACTACACTGAGATTTTTCACATCTGGAGTGTTTACCTCAAACTTGCTTGCTTTTTGACTTGTGTCCTTAATGGTATTTGTGAATTTATTTCTGAATTTCCTTCCTCTCTTGTCATGCTAGATACCATTTTCTTACTGTAGAGAAACAATTTCTGGGTATTTATTGTAAATCAGTTGTTGTAAAGTTAGCAATTCTGTGTTTTCCTATAAAGCTGCCTAAAATAAGACTCCTTATTTCTTTTCTAGTATACAGTTGACCTTTTATTGTCCAGTAAAAGGGAAGAGGATTTGATTAACATGTAATTTTTAGGTTTATGTATTGTTATAAATTAGTTCAAGAGTTGAATAAAATAATCTGTTTTCCATTGAATTTTATTTGAGGAATTCTCTTAAGCAATATCTTCTGTATCCAGGAAAACAGTGTGCCGCTTCTGAAGTCGACAATTAGAATTTTCTTGAAAAAGTGCAAATTTCTTGAGCGTTCGTGGTGATTTTACTGTGCTACAGTGTAAATTACTGTGCTTGCTGACACAGGTTTAGTAAATCCTCCTTTAGCTGTATGGAGTCGAATAGGACCTCAGTGGTGTTTGAGGCTGTGGGTTAGTATCCCCTAAATACAGGTGGTATTGTAGAGGGTGCACAGTGCAGTCTCTAATACCCCCTGAATTTATAGGTGTTTGAAAGGTGTAATAGTTAAGCAGAGGAACTGCAGGAATAAAATGGAAACGGTAATTGTTTGGTAGCTGCATTTTCCTTCCCTCCTCCCTCTCTCCCCATCTCTGAGTGTCGCGCGGTTCCCCCCCTCCCCCCCCCCCATCTCTTTTTGGCTGTTGTTTAGGCTGTAAATGAGACCAGCGTTATGGAAAGTGGCTGTCTGCTGACACGTGCGACACGTGTGACGTTGGAAGTGCTGCCAACGCGCTGCCACCTCGCCAGGGGTGCCGGGCACGGCCGCCACATTCGCATCCCGCCTGCCGCCCTCACCCAGCCCGCGGCGCTGCTGATGTGCGGGGGGAGCTGGCCTCCCAGCTGTGCGCACGAGGCAAGAAACCAGCCCCCCCAAACCATCAAATGAGTAAACAATTACTCTTTTTAAAATTGTTTCAATATGGTCAATGCATGACCATAATTACATTTGAAGAACTGAAGCCTGAAGGCAAGAAATCAGCTTCGGAGGTGCTTAATATTTTTTCTCCGTTGTTCAAATATTTAGTGCAGCAGATTTTGTTGTCATACGTTATTAGTTTAATAAAAAGAACTCCAAATGTATGACCCTTGTGTAAAAAAATGTGTTTTGTTAGCCAAAACCCCAAATAATCACCCCTCTTCATGATTTTATGCAGGCAAAATCTGAAGCTCTTGTTTTTTCCTAATATTCGTCATATTCTTGTGAGTTTAAAAAAAAAAAAAAAAAAAAGTCGTGCCGTTTAGATCTGGAATTTGGAATGGGATGTCCTCTTGCCTTTTCTCTAAACTTTAAAATAATATTGAATTTGAAAATACAAAAGAACACTTAACCAAATCTTTGTGTTACATGTCAGTCTAAATGCACACATATTTTATATGTCTGTTGAATTCTCTGGGGTAACATGTTTTCTAATCTTTTAAAACATAACAATAACAAAGAGAAAGTCTGCACTGTCTAAGAATAAAGGGCAGCAAAGGGAACTCTGCCAAGTCCATGAAAATAATGATGATTTACTTTTTAATTTTCTAAAAAAAAATCCTGTATTCATGGTAAATGGGAAGCAGCACAATCTAGCAATATCTAAGGTCACTCTAATATCAATATTAAAAATGTAAGCTGTTAGTATGAAGCTTGTTTTTTTTAGGGGGCTGGTTTTGAATGTCGTATCAAGCCAGAATATTTCATGTCTGGTTTTGTAACTACAAATGTCTTCTCATCCTCCTCAGTTTGTTCTTAATTAGATTTCTTTACAACTGTGTGTTTTTGGTGGATTGCTTTGTCTGCTGACAGACTTCTGACCTTTAAAGAAAGAGAGGATTACTTTTTCGTGAATACTGTTTTTATGGGCTTTCTTTTGTTAGCTCTGTTTTTAAAAAACAAACCGTCTTCTTCCGTGTATTGTGCATTAGACGTCCCGAGAGTTTGGGAGTACATAGCCATTTCAGACATCATTGCTGATGATCTATGCGTTCATATCAGACCATCTTCTCTGTCTTTCCAAGCTCAGTTGTTTTCTCTGAACCACAAAAAGAGGGTGCACGAGAAGCGTTCGAGACCTCATTGTGTCATCGTTCAGCTTAGTTTTAGATGAACTTTGGCAAAAAGGTAGCCAGAACTAGCACTGTGTTTCTAATCTAGGGCTTAGCGTGCAAAACTTAGTAAGAGACACCTGTTGGCTTTTAAAGATGATTTATTTAATTTTCTGGATGCACTCATGCCTTCTTCCTAAGTTGTTGCTTAATAAGATTTGACTATTGGTTCTTGCTCTTCGCTGCAAAAAAGGGTTGCAAACCAAGGATCGATGATATCCTCCGTGCGCACTTCAGGATACTCGGTGCCTCTGTGAATTCTTCGTGCAGACATCTTTGTCTCCCAGGCTGCTGCTGGTATTTATCTGGTTTGTGGAAATCACTCAAGCTCTTGCAATTTATTAAATAACTGAGCTATTTTAATTCTCTGGTGTATTTTTCATAAAGAACTTTGTTTAGGAAGTGAGGTTCCCAAAGAAAGCAAATGTTGGACCCTTAATGTTTAAAAACAAGCACATCCTTTGTTTTGAGTATTACTGGCAACCATCCATTGTCCTAGATAAAGAAATCTTCTAAAAACACATTTAGGCATCCTTAGATGATCTAAACTCTTTACTTCACTGTCCTTGTATAAATGCATCCATCTTCCAAAATACTTTGTCTTTTTGCCAGAGTGCTGAATTATATTGCTGGATGTATTTTAATGTGTTTTCTACCAGGGCCGTTACGTGGCTTATAGATACTGTGCTGCTTATACATTATAATGCTTCGTGCTGCTTTTGACTAAAAAATGTTCTGGAAAAAGTTGCATCTGTTTACACTGAAGTAAAAGTTTCTGTCTTTTCTAATGTGGACTTCCCCAAGTTAGAAGTCTCATTTGCAATGTCTTGCTTTCTTCTTCCCTTTCTAGTTTTTTTTTTGCCATTTGACATATTCAGAATGAGACCCTTAGCTGAAAGCTCGCCTGCATGTGATCTGTTATTGGTAAAGACCAGAAAGTCAACACTTTGATTTTCTGACATTGTTTGTATGCATTTTCAGTGCGTATCTCTGTACCACATGTAAATCATATCTCTAATGCTGTTATAGGAACCTTTTCTCAGAATATGTATATCCACTTCAAAAATCCTCCAGTGTAGTTAGTATTAGATTTTTGTTTGGTCGTCAGTGGACTGTTATCAAATATGGTTGCTAAAGATCTTTTAATCGAATAACATTTTAGGTCATAGTACCAGCCTAGATATTCATACATCTGAAATTCATTTAACCTTTACATCTGCTATCTTCATAGTTAAGGGCTAATTTTTCGTGCCTAATTTGCTTGCTGTGACTGAGTGTGCAGTTATGGTAGAAATCTGTGCAAGCAGCAGGTATGTTGTCTATACCAGTCTTTCACCTTCAACCACTGTAACAGCTAAGCAGGAATTTCGTGAAAATGGGAAAGTAGTACACATGCCTGGCTTTGAGAAGTTGTGCCTGATGCCTGAGCGCTCTCTAGCTTGAAACCTACTTCTCCCACTCTACCCTATTTGGCTTGTTCATCTGTTTTATGTGCTTTCCTCCATAATCTTCTTCTCTCCATGAAGATGATGTTCACTATATTTAGTATTTCATGGCCATTCCTTATCACTGATTAAAAGATAACTTCTGCAACCTATGGTAGAAGGCCTTCTTTCTCTGTCTTTCCTCAATAGGGCAATTTCTAGGGTACTTTGTTACAGCTCTGACACCTATCATCTTCCTCATGTGCTCTTGTCCTACAGGCCTTGGCTCTCCTAGCATGACCACTTCACTGCCCCTGAGACTACCTTGTCCCAAACAACTTATATTGCTTTTGATTTCTGTTTGAATCCAGCAATGTCCTGGAATATCCCATGAATTACAGTGTAACATTTAAAATTGTTTCTGCAAGAGCTTTCTGTGATCTGCAGCTAATTCCATCACTTTTTTTAGTGAGCAGCAAGCAACATGAAAGTCATTAAAATGTATTTATGAATGAAATGTGGACATTTGTTCAAGGTAACCACAAAGCATATGACTGTGTTTTATGTAGGACTACACAAGTACTGTGTATGTACTGACAGCTGAAATCATATAAAGAGTTAAAACACAACTGTTTGTATTGGACATTACTGCAAACATTTATAAACCCATTTCGCTGTATACTGCATATTAGTTTTTAAAGCAAAAGACTACATTCAGAGATGCGGTCTCAGTATTTTCAGTACAGTATGTGCTTCCATTTTGCTGACACCTATGGAAAGGAAACTGTTACACAGCAGCAGATAATTTCAGTCAATTTTTTTCCTACCCTCACCCCCTTTTTGGAATCCTAATATAGGATTTGTAAAGCAGTCTCTAAATAACATGCTTGCTGTCACTTGACAATGAGAAATCTTGAGCCTGTGCAGTGCTTTAGAGGTGACTTTTTAATGCCAGCACTTTCTTCTGAAATGCTCTCTGCTTTATTTCAAATTGTTCTTTGAATAAAGGTACAATCAAACAGAGCATCAGAAAATAGATATAATGCTAAAAATGATGACTTGAGACATACAGTACTCCAGTTGATTATGTTAAAACAGTAACAGATTTTGAGAACTCTCAGCTCATTTTTATATATATAAAATACATTTATGTAATATAAAGGAGAGAGCAAAACTCTAACTTAGTGCAAAGCTAGAATTTTGCTTCTTTAAGCTTCAAATCAATGGTGTTAACATACATGATCAGACCTTATCCTGTTCATAGGACTATAAAACAGCTTAAGCATGTGTTTAAGTACTTCATCAGGATCCTATTTGAGAGTAAGATGATAAAGATAAACCCAGTAGGTTGAAAAGATGATTTTATCTGGGGGGGCCTGAGAACAGCTGATACATAAAGGAATAGAAGCCTTCCAGCAAAGTCATAAAGCCCAATTGAGTAGATACAGATATTACAACTTTAGATTGATTTTTAACTGCACTATTGTGCATCTAAATACTTCTGAAAAGTTTAAAAGTCCTGAAGTTTTAAAGAATAGTAAATGTTCAGATAGTTCTATTTTCCCTCAAGGTTTCTGAACCTTTTGATTTACTTTTCCAAGCATTTCCTTCTGCACCCATGAAGAGTATGGATTTCTCTTAAAATATGATCAAATTCCCTCAACTTCTGATGCTTTAAGCGAAATATAAACTACTGTAAGTAAGGCTTACAATAAAACAGTAAGTCTTTAACAGTGTAAGGAGAGCCTTGAAAAAGCTGACAATGCACAACACATTTCCTTCCCAATTTTTAACTCTCTTCAGATATTGAAACTAATATTTTTCTCATATTTTTTCTCATACCTGAGACACGTTTTCGATTGCTTCTGTTTCTTGTGTAGCCAGGTCTCTGCTTTGTTTACAGAGGTTGCACATGATAATGAACCTAGTTTGAGTTGGCAGCAGGACTCCGTCTATATAAGGTTTGTTACAAAATACTCAAGTAGTTCAACTCGCAAGTCCACATTGTTTTTATATAATCAGTTTGGCAACTCAGCACAAACTGTTCAAATAAGTGTTGAAAAGTGAAGCATGTGACTCAGATGACTTGACTTACTACTAGCAGTAATGTTTTTAGATTTTAATTTTGCACTGTGTTTTTATTGGATTTTGATGAATCTTCAAATGAACTTTAAAGGAGTTTGTCCATTTTATATGGAGTTTTAGTCTGGCTTCCTACTTATCAGATTTATACGTATTGTGGCACTATTAGTGGTAAATACAGCTTCATCTAGTTTTGACTTGGGAGTACTGGATCCTTCTGTTTTTCAGTATTGCACATCTTGAATGTAATAGTGCAATTTTCATGGATCAAAGTATGGATTGAGAAATTTCATAGACGGATGACATTTTTAAATACACAGCTGGTGTATGCATATGTATGATTACTTAGTTCTGCTAACAGCTGTTAAAATCACACCACTCTATAGCTTTGGTGTTTTTCTTAATGTCATAATATTCCTTTAGGGTGTTTTGGCATGATGGGAAGCCCTAAAATTTTCAGTTACTTTGTTTTCTTTGAGTGCATGACAGTATGGGTTGTTTATGTGTTTTCATGAAAATACAGATTTATGCCGGGTTCTATCCCTTTGTGTTTCTTTTTAATTATAGGTCACCTATTTTATAAATTTGGAATCACAGAATCTGACTGGTATCGGATCAAGCAAAGCATAGACTCCAAATGCCGAACAGCTTGGAGACGGAAGCAGCGAGGCCAGAGTCTTGCAGTGAAAAGCTTTTCAAGGCGAACGCCTTCTTCGTCATCTTACAGTGGTTCAGGTAAAATAAAAACAACAACAAAAGGCAAACCAGAGAAATGGAAACTTACAGTAATAATGTCATTTGTTTTTAATATACCTGAAAATGACTTTGCTCTTAAACTGTACTTACAACAGGTGCATGTAGACCCCACAGATTTTATTATCTTTATGAAACAGGAATATAAATGGAGAAATTGTCATTTCTTTCAATTGAATTTTTGGAGTGTTTTTCTATTACTGCAGCTTTTTTTTGATATAACATTTATCATCGGCAAAGAGGCATCTCTCTTTATTACAGTATGGGTGTATGTCTGTAGTGCACCTTGAGGAGTCACTGCAGCATTCATGTACTAAGTGAAGTCAACCACTCGTTAACATCGGGGCTTCCATGCAAGCCAGCTACGTACTGGTACATGCAGAGTCCTTGATGGGCTCGGGGGGCCCATAACTGTAGTAGATCCCTGGTAGAATATAGTACTGCTACGTCTACAAATCGCAGTCACACCCTTGCTTGCATTGCATTGGCGAACCAAGAAAGGAAGTGAGGGATGTGTGTTTCTTGCATGAGGAGCAGTGGGAGAAGGGAGACTAAAACAGTAGTAAAATACAGACTTGTTCAGGAATGAAAGTGTAGCACATTTCAGTGCGTGAGAGAGATTGGCTTTGTTCATTAGTACATGGTCTGAACTCCTTGCTTCACTGAGATGATTTCTAAATGAAAAAATTTGGCAAATGCAGCTTCATGCTATTGTATGTTTTTTTTAACCATATTAGATTTTTTGAGTAGACGGTCATAATACTTATTTGTAGCTGGCGTTCATCAGTGAACATTGCATGATGTTCACACCTGAACATCAAGAGTCAAGTGAATAAATCTTTCTCAGTGTGTTCACACCATTCAGTAGGACATGCTAAATTTTCTTCAGAAGGTAGTTTCCTCTAAAGAAATGCACACATCCTTAAAAACGTTGTAGGTGATTCTATGTTTCCATATAGGTATATAGGCGTGAATAATAACAGATGAAAAATACTGACCTAAGAAGTGTTCTCATAGGACATTCTGGCTCATACTTTTAATATAAAGCAGTGTTATGGGACATTTGTACATCATATATTAAAAACAGTGTTTTGGAAGTGAGCCCAAAGAAGAGGAAGTAAGTTTATTTGCCTGCATAAAATTTTTGGTTGCATGTTAACACTAACCACCGTATCTCAAGCAAAGAATGCCAAAATCTGCTTTCAATGGAAAGTTTTATGTGCTGGAACTGGGAATCATATCCAAAATTCTCCAATTAAAACAACTAATCAACATAATGATAACCATAAGCCATATATAGTGATTCAGTCTCTTAGCAATCCGTATTTTAGAATAAAAATGCAATAATAAGTGGGTATTATAATCTTGTGTTCATTCGGCCATACTCATTTGCTGTTGTTGAGATTTATTATTAAAAATTATTGATTTTTAATCTCCTTGTTTGGAGAGGTGGGGAGACCAATTGTAGAGACAGAAAACACAGATTCAGGTTCAGTGCGTTCTTGTCTTCAGAAGGCCACAAGGCAATAGACTTTATTTTTATTTTTTAGCTGAAAATTCCAGTTTTTGTTTCACTGTGGTTTGATCCCAACTCTGCCTATCTGATTTGTGAATAATTGTTCCATGGGTGCAAAGACACCCGAGTTGACTCTTGGGATTTCAGCAGCATGCTCTCTGAGAGTAGCGTGGTACAGAGCTGCATGAGATGGTTCTGCAAGAGCCAACTTGGGTTTTTCAGGCTCTGAGCCCAGGCTAACTCATCTAGCTGGAGTTGAGCTGGCCCCCTTTGGTACATCAGTCTTCTGGACTTAGCATGGAGCATTTATGCCACTTGGGTCTCCCAGTGTACAAGCTGTTTCAGCCCCCAAGTCCCCCAGACAGTGAAGCATTTGATGCAGCTCTTTTTAAAGATGTCTTTGGTCCTGAATATGATGAAGGTCAGCTGAGGCAATTTGGCATGTCTTTGCACACAGCCAAAAATAGAGTACCAGCAATAGCATTAATAGCTGCCTTTGGGTAGGCAAAAATATCCCATGGTTCAAAGGTTTTGTTAATTTTCTTTAAAATATTGCTCTTACTTGGAATGTTATTGGCATCATTTTCTGGGAGGGCTTAAAGATAATACATGAATTCACCACTACAGTCATACCCAGGAATGGTAAAATGCTGTTTTAAAAAGAAAAACCAAAAAAAAAAACCCAGCCCACTCTTCAGAATCAGGTGGTCTTTTGAAAAAACTAATCTGCATTCCAGAAACAGCTGTGAGTGATATTTCACCTGCAACACCTGAAGAAAGAGGAGAAGGTTTGAGGAAAGCAGGAGAGTGGGATGAGAGGCTGAATGAGTGTATAGGGAAAAGAAAGAGGGGTAAACATATAAGGAAAAAGTGTGGATTCAAGCACTGTTTAAAAAGGCAACTTTTTAATGAGAGGGCTGTAATTCCACCCTTGAGTTCAGGTAACCTCATGAACCACTCAGACTTTGCTTTTGTGGTTTGACATCTCTGGAACCCCTCAATGGAATTACAGCATCATAATTCACAGGCATCTGTTACTTATTACATATACTGCGTAGTGGATATAGCAAAACTCCTGCTGCCAGCTAGCAGGAAAAAGAAGTAATATTTCACAGCTCTGAAGTAAAGGAGGTCTGTATTTCACAGTTATGACAACATAGCTGTCAAATACGGCTTTTTAAAGTGTTACATATGAACCCAGACAGCTTTTATGGTAGCATTTGTTTCAGGGGGCAATTTAAGGTGAGCCTTCAATGGTCTGGAATTCAGCTACTTGAGAAACTGTCTTTTCCACTATTGTTCATTACAGCTATTACGATTAGCTTCTAGGTCTTCTAAGTCAGTTCTCCACCCAGCTGTGGCTGTGCACTCTTCTAGAGAGTAACTGCGTATGATTTCATTGTGTAACGTGTTGCTCCGTATCAGTTCACATATAACAGGCATTTTAGTTACTTATCTGTTGGGTGGAATATAGCAGCTGCTTCCCACAAAAGATATATAAAGATAGGAAAAAAAATTGCTGTTAAAAGATTGTGAATGGTTACTGCGGTGTCATCTTTACTCTGTGAAGAATGCAGGGATAGGCAGCGTAGTTTCTCCTGCAACTTCTCGGTGAGGCAGATCTGAGCAGTTCTGCCAGAGCTGCATGTGCCTGCACTTAGGTGCATAGCACCTTAGGAGGAACTTGGGAGCAAAATTATGACTGTTGCCTTCAGATCCTTCCTAATGCTGCTTTGTCTCCACTCACTCTCTAGAAGACTGTATGACTTCTATTCAAAGAAGGTATAATTACTTTGTTTCATCTGGAAATCTAGAAGAGCTTAATTCTGTGAATAACCACAGGTCACTGAGGACCTTGACCTAAGTATGTCAGCTTATATAGTAGTTTAAATGGAGAGTGACAGTAGTTTAAATGGAGAGTGAGAGGACAGTTGTATCAAATATGAAAGGACATACTTGATAGGAAGATACTTTCATTTTAGATCTTGTAAGCAAGCGTTTCAGATTGTGCTATGTGGGAGAATAATTAAAAGAAATCAGTCTTTTACCAGGTTAAATATGATAAATACGTTTCTTTGTAGAAACATGTTTAATGTAGAAGTATTTAAACCCGCTGATACTTAGCTAACTAATACTACTTTCTGAGGGAAGTTTTAGGACTTGCTATAGAAGATATTCCTGTAGCCTTTAGAAAATACTTTTTTAAAACTATGCTATTGCCATCGACACGTACCCAGAATAGAGAAGTAGCATCACAGTGTCTATTATGCAGCCAAGCTGTTTGGAGATCATTAAAATGCTTAAGTATGGTTTTGAGGTCCTGAGTGTGAATGAAGGACCACCACATTCCTGGTATTAACTGTCTTCCAGAATAGTTTTTCCTCTTCTGAGCTTGTAAGTGATCCTAGTATTTCATATAGAAAATTGGAACTGACAAGTGCAATGAAAAAAAAGGCTTAAATCCAAAACAGTGGTGCGTTTGCTGATAATTGGCTTGAAGTGATATTTTTAATCAGCTATCTCTAGGGGCTGATTAATAGCAAGATAGTTTTTGGTTATATCTTAATATAATTCTAAGTCTTTCAAATAAGAAATGTACTGGCACTTTCTTCAAATGTTGCAACATTCATTTATGTGTTGCAGAATATTTGCTTTGACATTGCCATGTTAAAAGTCATCTTTATAGAATAGGTAGTAAATTCTGTTTGGCAGTGAAAATTGTTGAACATCTCTATGTATCATTTAAAATAATTTTGTTGCTAATTCTAAAATAGTCTGAGATAAGCATGGTCACTGCCCTGCTGGACATCCTCTCCTTTGAAGCAGGTCAGTTGAGTTTCCGGAGCTGCTTTTAGGAGCAATTAATTTGCCTCATTTAAATAAAATGTAGCAATGTGAAACCTGCCCGTGACCTGGCTTTCGTTCCTGTGGCTCTGAGGCATCTTGAGGGTGGTCAAACACTGGGACAGGTTGCACAGAGAGGTTGTGAAGTCTCCACCCCTGGAGATGCTCAAAATGCGACTGGAAGTGATCCTGAGCAACCTGTTCTGGTTGCCAGCGCTTTGAGTGGGGCTGGGGGTGGGTTGGACTAGGCCATCTGCAGAGGTCCCATTCACTCTCATCTGTTCTGTGATTTTTATGAGCATTGAGTTGCTGCACATGTAATTATCAGATTTCAAATATTTACATCTAAAGAGGATTTCCTGAGGTGGCTGTACTTGACCTTCGCTCTTACATATTTGTTGGACATGTGAAAACTTTTAGGCTTTTTCTGCTTGTTGTTCATAAAAAGAATTATGTAGCGTGTGGCTTTGATTTCAATTGTGCTGTTAAAAATGATAACAGATTTCCTCTCTTTTCCTTATTACAAGGGAAAATTAGCTATGCAGACCCCGTAAGAAAGCACAAGGCTGAGCCTGTAGTCCTTGCTCAGGCTTTGCCGCAAGTTTTTTGCCCTGTACTTCTGTGATACTGTTCAGGTGTTAAGAGCTCGAGAGTAAATGATTCCCAGACTAAACACGTAAAGAAGCTGGTAGAAAAATACAAATGAATGCCTCGTCTCTGTTCTTCCCTCGCAAAGATGCTCATTTTGGTTGTTCTACATTTAATTGCCTGTGCAGCTTTATAGTAGCCACAAGATTTATGGGTTGCGTAAAGTCATTGCAGCAGACTGTTAGATTTAGGCAGAGGTTGCATTTCCTTAAGTTATCTGGTTCTTTGGTTTGAAACTGTTGCCGTTTGTTGGCCTTGAGGTATTAATTACAGTGGTTTGCTCTGCTGTTCTCAGAGCCAACACTTTAGTCCTTAATGTGTGTTTTTTCTCTCATATATTTTCTGACAGGAGTTGTACACATGGCTGCCGTGATGATTTAGCTAGATATTCTTTTAAAAGACATTAGTGGTCTGTGGGGGGAAGGCGGTCGGAAATGAGATTTTTGGGAGGAGGATTAGTTGAAGAGTGCCTTCTCTCCCTTTCTTTTAATTTCTCTTAAGATCGTTAAAGCTGTTATCACAGTTTTTCCATGTTGGAATTATTAATTAGTTCTATGACTTTGGGATTTATATGTAGATTTGGGTTGAAGTGCTCAGCCTATGCCAAGATGTCACACACACAGATGGATGTTGCAGCCAAATCTTTGTAGCTGCTTTGCCAAATGGGAGGCATTTAGCGCTGGATGAGTCAGGTTTACATAATGGTTTACAGTAGAGAGTTTTATTTCTGTGAATTGCTCATTAATCAGTAAAATTTTGTTTTCCTTTTTCTGTTTTTGAAGACTGCTTTGCTTCATCTGCCTGTTAACCTTTCCTTGGTAAGACTAGATGCCAAGGAAGTAAGAAAAATACTTCCTAGCTCGTTACCAGAAGTGTGCGGCTGTGAGGCCTAGAAACTAGAAAAGCAGTTCTGAGTAACAATATGTAAGCGCGGAGATCAGACACGAATCCCCTCTGCTGCAGAATGCCTACCTCCTACGTTTCCTTCCCAAACGAGAGGTCAAATGCTCAGCTGATAAATCTTTGGCAAAGTTTTGCTGAGCTGAGTGTGGCTGTGACAAGCTATACCGGCTGCGCTCCCGTCCGGAGGAATTCCCGGGAAAAACGTGGCGTTCCCTTTTGCTTTTTGCACTTACTGAAAACGAAGCTGGCGTAGGTATCTGTTAGCATACTTCAAGTGACTGTTCCTAAATATGTCTACAGAAACGCAGGGGTAGATTTTAAATAAAGATTAATTGCAAAAGTGAATGAAGTGTAATGAGACTAGAAAAGGTTTGGAAAATACCCGAGGTTTTGCCTTTGAAGTGAGGAATTTAAAAGTTGATCTTGGTTTGAAAGTTAAACCTGTATTTTTGAAACAGTTGCAGATTACATTTGTCTGAGAAATCTAGTGGAATGGCCGAGGAAGGTGAGCTTTGGAGGAGGGGACAGGAGTCACTCTCCCAGTGGGAGGATTTTGCCAACTGTTGAACATTCATCCGAGAAGACAAAAACTTATTTAGCGAGGCGAAGCTTTCTTGGACTCGGAAGCCCATGCAGTCAACAGGCAGAAAATCTGAAAGGACTAATCTCAGTTCGGGAAGGACTATCTCGGCAGTAGGTTTTTGCAGGATCACGATTAGCCGCGGGCGAGCGCAGCCGAAGCGGCCGGGCCGCGACGATGGCGGTGTGCCCTGCTCGCCATCCGTGCCGCGGCAGCGCTTCGCTTCCCGTCCACCTACTCTCGAAACAGCGCAGCGGAAAATTTCAAAGCGAGAGTTCAGCCGTATAGTTTCTTGGTGCCAGGGATTCGCTAATATATTAAAGTTGTAAATGTGAGGCCAGATAGTTTACACGATAGTGATGTATAACTGTTGACATATCCTCCATTCAAGCTGTGTGCTATTCATGTTTGTGTTTGTTTTTTATGGGGAATGTTTAAAAATGGATAAATATTGCTTTTGTCTGGACAGAGATTTAGAGGGGGGAAAAAACAACGTGTATAAAGGACGTGTTGTTTTTAGACGCTGCTGAATCCTCTCTCCTTTCTTCTTAAAAAAGGAAAAAAGAAAAAACCCAACAACCAACAAACCAACCCAAAAAACCCCAACTGTGGTTGTTGCAATGAAGCCAAAATGAAATCTATTTATAAGTTACCTTGAGAAATGTACAGTATGACTGCATTCAGTCCCTTTCTCTTGGTCCTACCTCTGAAAAGCTCATTAATTTTTGGCATCTGTAAAGCAGAAGATGGTCCACAAATAAGTACAGAGTTTTTCTACTTTCCAGTTAAAAGCACATTTCAATATGTGCATAATACATACATAAATATGTATTTTTATCTGCTGCAGCTATTTTTATTTCTTTGAAATTCTTCTGTTGCTTGACTTTCCCAATCATGTAAATGCATCTTAGTGTTTTCTCAGAAGTACAGCATTGCGGTTTGTACTGGTAAGTTTAAGTTACTGGAGCAGTATTGTTAGAAGGTTATTAAAGCTGTTAGCGAAACAAGCTTCTTTCTTCATCATTCATCATGATTCTTACTCAGCATCCCAAGTCCGGTTTTATTTGTGTGCAAAAAAAAAAAATTACATATACACGTGCACACACGTGTATATATGAAGAATTAGGTATTTGGACAGCATAGCTTGAGCAGCTGTTGAGCTATATAGTGGGAGACTGGCAAACAAAGTCACAGCTGAATGGGCTTGTGGTAATCAATAAGAAACAAGGTGAAGAACAGCAGGCATTCTTGGCTGTTTAGTATCCTAACAAAATGTTATTTTGTAAAACAAAAAAAATTAATTGCATAAAAATATTACTGTAACTGGAGTCATGGAGGTGAGAGAAAAAGCAAAAGAAAGAGGCTTGGGTATGTGACAGCTTCAGGATGCCTGTTAATGCCACGGGGCGTAATGGCAAAGCCCTCATAGTGGGCAGCAGGATCGGTATCACAGGTTTGAACAAATCGCATTTTTATTTGGCTGATGTCACAAAATTTCTCGTACCAAGTGCAGGACTCTTCCCCCAGTTGTGGTTTGATAATCCTGATCGGAATTCTGCACGAAAAGCTTGCGTCGTACAACAGTCCAGCAAATGCAAAGTATTGGTGTCGTGCAGTAACTGAAAGGACTGTATTTAAGAAATGATGAATTTTCTAGATCTGTGAAATAGTCAACTGTAAAATATGAAAGAGGCATGTCCAATAGATAGCAAAAATATACACTTGATATATTGTGCTCTCTTATAGTGTTAGAATGCTGTTTTTTTGTATTTCCAGATTGTTAATGTAATTAGAGCTGACTGGTTGAACTCTTAAGCAACTTAACTTTTCAACAGAAAAATAAATGCTAGCTTAGTGGTATTCAAGTTGGCTGAAATTCCAATACTCAGCCTTAAAAATCATCCTTTTTTACCTCTAGTCCTGTCTGCTTGTGTATAGAAGATAATTTTGAGTTTTTTTAAAGAATATTTCAATTAAAATATTTGTATGGCTGGATAAAGCTCATTCTTGTAAAAGTAACATTCTGTTTTCAGAACAAATCTTAGAGTATTAAGTAAAGGTATTAAAACTTTCTCGCTTTCTGGTGTTTTGGTCCAGAAACCAACCGTCATTTTTATATTCAAAATATGTCAACCATCAGCCCGCTATGAGGAGGATGAAGCCCATCTGGTCTTTATTTAAACAATAAATAAAATACTTTAAGAAAATTATCTACTGTGGAAGTAGAATGACAGTTTTCTTCAGTGTTTTCACTAGTTTCTTGTACGAATACAGGTTCAAAGTCTTATATTATTGAATGCTACTATGCGTTGGATGTTAATGTTTTACATTACCTTGTAGCATAGAAGTCATTGACAGAGCAATAATGCATCCAAATATATTTTAAACAAATTTAAAACTTTAGAGATTTCATTAATGTATTTTTGTGGCATAGTGAAATAAAACTCTTAAAGATGATTCCAGAAGAGCTGTATATTAAAAGTATTTCTTCAAATACGTTATTCTAAAAGCCTTTTCTGTTTGAGAGTGAAGTCACTATACACAGTCCAGTTGTTCCAGTTGTCTCAAATGAAAAATGAAGAAAATCAGGACTGAATCTTAACAATTGGAGTGATATTGGGACATTTTAAGGTTTTTTGTAGCAATGGGTACTTGAACTTGTCACGTGGGCTGCAAAAATGATCTCTAACCTCAGCTTTCTTTCTGACTCTTGAAAGGATGTAGGATACCAAGTCAGAAGTAAACCTGCTAGAGGTGCCTTAATCTGTAGGAGGACCCACACAATCCATCTCTGTGCTCCCTTGTGTTCCCCCTGTGAAACAGCTTGGAGGGAGCCTTTGCGCTAGCAGAGCCCGGGCAGGATTATTGTCCCTTTTACAGGATGCCTCAATTCTTACCTCCCTCAGGGCTTCTTCAGGTGCTTTAAGGTTCACGCTTTCACCAGCCTGCTGTCGTGGAAACCTGCGATGCCAGAAGCATCTTCCAAGCCAGTATTGTTCAGTAGTAATCTAGAATCAAAAGTTTTATGCTTTCTCAGGGACAAAATAACCTTTGAAACTGTATTAGAACTTGTAGCAAATCTGTATGTGAGCAGTGAACATGCATAAGAAGAATGTGAATGATCTGCACCTGCATACTGACTGCATCTGTTCTCCACAGTTTTAAAGTGTACGTTGTTGAATGGCCACTGGCATGAGATATGCAAATATAATGAAGCTGGATTTTTGTCTCTTTTACAGAGGGTTCACAGGGCGCAGTTTCAGCTTCTAATGAGATCCAGCAGAACCAGCCACAGGCACTACACTATGCACTAGCTAATGCTCAGCAGGTTCAGATCCACCAAATAGGAGAAGATGGACAAGTCCAAGTAGTATGTACTCAACCTTTTCTAAATTATTCCATTTAAACAGTCTACACAGAAGCAAACTTTGCTTCAGTTGTTTTTTTAATTAAAAAGGGGCCTATCTTTACTATTTAAGCATGATTTTCTGAAAATAAACATTTCAGGCTTATGAAAAATTCTTTTTTATATAAGAGTTATATGGCAAAAATATTCATGCAGGATTTGCTCACACAATTGCTGCAAATAAATGCACGTTCATTACTCTAGGCTTTTTAGGACACTGCCTGGTCTTTTGCTCGCACAGTTACCATAGTTATAATAGTAGACCTACTAACTGTACAATTTATACTTCTGAAGTTGTTCTAACAATATGTCTTTTTAAACAGGAATGCATTTATTTGATTCATTTATTTTCATTTTTAAAAACTGCATTCTCGAGCATTTTTGGGACATCTGTTAGCTGAATGGTTTACATGTGTATTCATTTAGATACATGTATATAAGCAAAACTTATACTAGCTTTTTTTAACCTAATTTTTAGAATTTTAAGTCAACAATTGGACACAAAAATGTAAAAGTCAGGAAATTTGAAACATCATAGCTCAGGCCTTTATTATTTTTACATACAGTTTCTAGTATGCTCTGCAAAAAGTCATCTTGGCTTTAGTTCCTGTGTGCCACAGTTTGACTACAAGGGTAGCTTTGTATTAAAATTAAAAAAAATTGCAAGAAAAAAATAAGTGAAATAATGGACTGTGTGGTATTTTTGACATGCTGCATTTTTGACATGCAGCATTCAGAAATAGTGAATTATATCTGCACAGTCATTCTTTTGTGGTAGAAATCTGAGAATTTAGTATGTGAGCTCCATCTGTCATTAGTTTTCAAAAGCTTTAGGCTTTGCAGTTCGCAGCTTCTGTGTGCGATCATATAAAGTAAAAGCTTCTTTCTGAAACTTTTTCGCTGACGTTATTAATGTTTTGAAGGTACCCAGAAACTTGAGTGTTGGGCCAGTACCCAACTGTACTAGGCAGTGTACAAACACAGAACAGAGAAAACCATGCACACACATATACATACCCATTCTGTATGATCACATAAACCCTCTACTTCCTTAGAAGCCAAACTGAGAAAACAGATGGAAATGGACAATTAAACAAGGAAGTGTTGAGGGAGAGTAATCAACTTCATAAATGCTAGTACCCAGTGTTCTGGCTCTTACAAAATTTTTAGTCAACACCATTTAAAAGAGTTTGAAGTAGGATAATGAAGTGTCTTTGTTAGGTATTTATAGTACTCACTCCCCAAGTATGAGAGGCAGCATAGGAGAAAAGGAGCGAATATGCCTATTTGAATATTTTGTATGTGAAGAATGAAAACAGGGAGACTCAGGTCTGGTTGCACAGATCAGCAAATTGTCAGCGTGGAAATGGTGAGGCTGCCCAGGAATATGATGCAGAAGAAAGGGCTATGCAGGACGCATTCCTTTGGAATGTCCTCAGAAAGGCGGAGAGGCAGGTCGCCGGCAACGCCTGCCCAGGGCTACTGGAGGAGCAGCAGAGGAAGCGGAGGAGGAGAGTGTCGTGGAAACTGGGGGAGCATTTCAAGATATGGGGCGCAGTATTGAAGGCAGCTGCCAGAGCTGTAAGCTTTGCTTAAAAGGGGGACTCAAATGTTAGCAAGCATGTTTTTTTCTGGAGTGCATGGGAGTGGAAGGAGATTGAGATGAAAGTGAGAGAGAGTTGCTCCAGAGAGCAACTGTAAGAGCTGGTCAGTGAGCTGAGGTGTGGGGAATGCGGGTAGGGTGCAAGTGGAGAGGAAACTGCAGTAGAGTACCTTTTTCTCAAGTGAAAAAGGTTGCTTCTAATGTAAGAGAAAAAGAGCTGGAGTGTAGGTGTAATGGCTGCTGGGAACTACCAGCTATGGTTGTTAGATAGGGTCCCTAAATCCAATAAAGGGCCACCCCTTTCCTTTTCCCCAAAACACTTTCCTACTATGTGACTGGATGCCACATGTCTAACTGCATGTTAAGAAGCCAGTCCTTGAGAGTGATTGCTTAGTGCAACTACTCTTAAACGTGATGAGCTACCATTCTGAAACTTGGTAAGAGAACTAAACAGAAGTCCAGTAAATTAAGTTTCAGATTTTACCTTTCCCATCATCGGAGTGCAGCCTCAGTGAAATAATGCTCCTTCTGCAGGACCTGAGTGCTAACACATTCCATTTCACTTTTGCTATAATTTTACAGTATTATCTTGGGAATTGGTTTCTTGGCGTCACTGTTTGTTTTAAAGGGTGTATGTTCTTAACTGCTTTATAGGTCTTTTCTGAGATTTTAATTGGTGAATGAAAAGTATTTTGAGAATCTTGAAGGATATTGTAGAAAGGAAATTTATGCAAAATTGCTGGATATGAGAGAATGATTGTGTTTATAGATGCAAGTTGTGAAAGTCTGCCTCATAAAAACATAATCTGGACACGTCAGTCTTCCTTTAAATTGATCTTGGAATTTGGGAAAAATCCATTATGATACACAGGGAAAATGTAAATGTTGTCATAATCTGCCCAGCATGTTTTATAGAAAGGCCCTAGCTTGAACCAGATGAAAATGGTACTGCTTTTTCACTTCTAGGGAATGATACCTCTACAATAGGCTTCAAGTCATTATTATTATTTAGTTATACTTCTATGTATGTTTTCATTGCAGATGTTTTTTAAAAAAAATCAGTATTGAACTGAATGCCAAGGATTTACTAAATCCCTATGAACTTTGTTTAGGAGCTAGGATTAAAAAAGGTTTTTCTTGTTGGAATTGTTTTTGTGCACAAATTATAATCACTGTCCTTGAAGGCCAGCTATGTATCTGCAAAAGATGAGCGTGCAGTTCTTTTTTGGAATGCTGAAAGATTCAAAGGTGAATAAAGTCACCGTCTCCCCTGCCTTAGTCAGAAAGAATTGCTTATATTAGAAAACAGTATAAATAGATCTTTCACATTTTCAGCACTCTTTCCTGGGAGCCCTGAGAGTTTGATGTTAAGGAGGGAAAGTGATTCTAATCTCAACATGGACTGGTCCGTGCTCTAATTTTATATACAGTCCCTATTGTCAGAGTGATACTTTCAGTATGTTTTTTCTCCCTATAAATAGACAGTTTCCTTCCAAAGGAAATGAAACTGCTTGAAATAGAGGGATCTCTGTTTCTTTGAAAATCACATGCAATTGTTCTTGTGTTATAAAGTAAGAAGAGCCTTTGACAGAATTCCAAATGATTATCTTTAATCTCTGTCTCATACAGGCATATTAAAATGAACACAAAGCCTTATAAATGCTGAAGTAGGTTATTTAGAATCCAATCTCCCTTCAGGTAAATTATAGCAGCAAAGACTTCTCTAGGCTAGTCAGGATGCACAAGGAATTCCTTCCATTTTCTTATCCATGTTTTTATCAAATGATAGGCTTGATATCATATCGAAGTGGTTGGTATGGTCAGTCATACAAAGTATTAACCTTATTAAAATTGTTAGAGACAGATTCTCAACGAGCATAAGTAACTGCATTCACGTTAATGACTTCATGCCAATTTATATCAGCTTGAGGAATAGTCTTTAGCATTGCACTGTACTTCTCCGTAACTGTGTGAACATACAAAGATACATGGATAATTACAGATATCTTTTAAAAACTCTCACTTAGTTTTGTACTTGGCATATCTGCTTTAGGAACTCATCTTCCAAGGTCTTTAAATGGGATCATTGTTTCATGGCCATGGGTTTGGGAGAGCTGATGCTTTTAATCTACCAAAGCAAGTTAGTCCCATGCTTTATGTATCAGTCCAAACTGCAGATACTTTGAGATGTTTGTAGAAAAATGTACTGCATAAATGTTATTTATTAATAAACCTGTTTTTCATTTTCCTCTGATTTGAAAATGAAACATTTTCTCTTCAAAACTCACTGCTCTTCTGCTTTGCATAAAAAGATGGGGAAATGTGGATTATTTAATGCAGTCTTTAACAGTTTTCATTGAATAACCATTTTCCTTCCATCTACAGTTGTGAATATATTAAGCTCTATTGAATCCAAGATAATAGTTTCTTCCTCTAGTTTTGATTTTCTTCTGATGCTTCTTGGTGTTTTCTTTTGTTGTGGATCCCACAGGGTCACCTCCACATAGCACAGGTTCCTCAAGGCGAACAAGTCCAAATCACGCAGGACAGTGAGGTGAGCCTGAAGTTGGTGCACCCATGGAGCAGAGGCTGGCCAGCACATAGGGCCACGATTCTCCAGCCGTCGTTTTGAGAGCTGCTGCAACGCGCTAGAGACCCGTGAGAATAGAGATGAATGCATGTGGTAGAGCCAGGGTGAAATATGCCTAACGGCAGTAAACGCAGCATCCTACTTCTGCCTGGTTTTTTTGACCGGCTAAGAAGTGTGTGTGTTACAGTGATTGAGGTGTATTGCTGATGTGCTTTTTAATGGTATTCAGTGGACACAGAGTTTCATACTTTCAGAGTACTAGGGGAAGCCCAGCTTAGGTGCTTGCCCTGCTATTCAGAAGTGAAATTTTTAGTTAGGTTTATGTACTGCATGTGTTCAGAATACTCGGTGTCCTTAATTGTGGGCACTGTTGAACTGCAGTTGGAGCATTCGTGAGAGCCCATCTAGTAAAGGTATATTCCAGAATGCAGTGAACCTACCTTCCTTACAAATCAAATAATCTGGCACTGCAGTATTTACTCTTCATAATTATTTAATAAAAAATAGTGGAGTAAATGGAAATGCATAAATCCAGTACTACATCCTCCAGTGAAGACTATTTTTCATTCAGGCTAAATGACCGTTAGAGCTAGCTGAGTTTACCTGAGTGAGAACGTTATTGTTGGTCCCTCCGTATATTAGACTGTATATAATAGAGCCTCTTAACTGCAAAGGCTGCTGTCAGATTCTTTCTTGCACTGTTAGAGTTTGTTGACATGGAGAAGTAATAGCAAAATAAGATTAAGCATAAATACTGACTACAATATTTATTCTGCATGATTTATCTGTAGAGTTTTTTGCTCAACAGTAAGCATATCTACTTGTGGGTTAGTTTAATCCATTTTCAATGTACCTTAAATGAAATCTCATAAAAGCACTTTTGGTGTGGAAGGATACTGTTAACACAGGGAGCTATTGCAGAATAAATATTATAATAAATATTATAGAAATATTATCTTTAAAGGCAGTCTCCTTTGAAGAGCTTGTCAGACCTAATGAGAAATAGGAGTAGATCAAAATGCTGTGGGTCTGAGGGTAGCTGTAGTGTGTTGCAATGAAACTGTAATGGTTCTTGGGTATTCATCATGGTTTTAAAGAGCCACTGAAAAAATTCTAATACAGCAGATACTCGTAGTAATGGCTCCTGAGGTTCAAACACCCCAGCGTCCATTGGCTTTGTCAGGAATTCCTGTATGTTAGGATTTTAAGGACTGCATTTGTCCATGACAGATGAAAACATCTGTTTTTAAATTTATTCCAATGTGCACAGCTTCAAAAAAGAGGAACTGTTGCTAGTAAGAGAAAATGTAGAAAATATGAAAATCAAAGAATTGGTATTTTTCTTCAAAGAAATGTGAAATTTCACTGCAAGTCTTAGTGTTTGAGGAAACTGTTTTTTCTTAATCTAAATGTGCTTTTAAACAGACAGCTCTGAGCATACAAATAAAACCCTAATTTTGTAGTGATACTGCTTTCCTTTTCAGATTTTGTAGCTATAGTTTTCTTTAAAATCTGCATTATTGAGAATGTTTTGTCATAGATGTAATTCCTGTGGAATGGAATGATGCCGACATTTGGTGTTGAATTTTGATAAAAATGAAAAATCTGTTAGTGCACATGGTAACTTTGTAACAGTAAAATAGTAAATAGCATTCATACATGTAAAAAGGTTGCATTGCTAATTCTAATTTAGTAAGGGTTTGACTTATATTTGCAGTTTCATATAAATGAGGAAAAATTAAAGAAAAAAAGGCTTACCTCAAAAGCCATGCACAGACTTTGCACAGAAATGCTCTACATTATATAGTACCTTTCAAAAAGTAAAACCTACTGGTGCTGAAAAACTTCATTCGTTTTTAGTCTATTTATCCTCTGTGGTTAAAGTGCAGAGCACTGTAGTGTAGCTGAATTGCCAGAAAAAACTCTCAGAAGAATTTCCTAAATTAATAGATTCCCTTAATATTGAAATAACTTGTTAAATAGTGAGGTGAGAAACAGGTTGTTTTCAGGACAGTTCTTTTAAGAAGCAGCTTTTTAAATTTTCAGGTGTTTATTGTCACTGTTTTTCTTTTACAGGGAAACCTGCAGATACATCAAGTTCATGTTGGTCAAGACGGGCAGGTAGGAACTGAACTGAGTTTTAAGCAGCATTTAACTTTAGTCTTTATAATTAATTTTGCAATTGCAGTGACTTCATATTATTAGTGGTTGTTTTAATGAGCAAAATCTGTGTTGATCTTTTTGTTTACGTGAACAAATGTAAAATGATAAAACTTAAGCCAGGTATTTTGTCTGTGGGCTCAAAATGTTTGGTCAAACTTAACTTCATTCCCCCTCCAATATGCTTTGTCACTGTGTTTTATACCTTCTCGTCTTTGGCCTCTTCAGTCTTAAGTTCACTAACTGGATTGATTATTTTGTGTACAGTATGTTCCTTTCTCTGTTATTAACTGTCACTGGCCAGATGTGGATTGCAGTCTGTGCAAACATAAGAGCATTTATTGCTATGGTTTAAGCAGCTATTTTTTCATTATATGGCTGTCTGGGGTGGAACTGATCTTTCACATCTGCTTTTGTTCTTTTTGATAAGATGGCTTTATTAGTTGCTTATGCATACATGAGGTAAGAAAAAGCAAATTTTTATTCTGAGTGATGAGTCAATAAGTGTTTAAATTAGCAGAATTTCCATGTCAGGTGTCAGCAAAATTGCTAATGTCTGATCTCAGACACACTTTACTAAATACTAAACTGTATTAAAATATTCACAGCCAAAAATATTTCTGTAAGAAGTTTTCTAGCAAGACCATTTCAATGAAGTTGTTATGCTTTTTTTTTTTTTTTGTTCATGTTCAATGTTAATAAGCTGTGAGACACATGGCTAAGGCTTGAATACTGCCCTGTATTGACAAGACTCAGATCATTCACTTGAACTTGAAAGCCCTGAGAAACTATTGGTACTCTGAACTTTTGACTACATACAGTGTCTTGTGTGGGGGAGCAACCTAGCTTATATTTAAAAAACAAACAACTTTAGAGAATGTTCATTATTGTGACTTTATTCAGAAGTACTTCTTGCAGAAATCAGACTTGGAAAGGTGATTTTCTGGAGATGTCTCAAACTGTTTTAGAGCTTATTGTTCTGTTTTCCTTCTGTGTAAGATACTGCTGCCCAAATGACATGTTATGGGAAGATTAATACTGAGTGACGTTATTTCTCTGTGAAATTGTGTGGATTCACTTGCACTTTTTAAATTACAGCCTAATACTATCAGTTTTCCACTTGAAATACTGTTTCATAACACATATGTCAGAACATTAACTGTGCTATGAATTGCATCTCTCTGCTTTGCTAAATAGAATGTAGCTTAAAATATTCTTGTTGCAAATTGATGTTGTTTTTAATGGAAATACTTGGATGATCACATTTTCCTGACAACACCCGTGCTAGGCAGGGAGCGGTGAGTCCCTTCGTAAAACGGCAGCATTCAGCTGTTTCTCATGCTAAAATAGTTATGGGAAAAAAAAGGCTTCCAAACCCCAAGTGCCTGTAAGCAGAGTCTTGCTGATCTTCTGACTATTCGCGTGAGTCTGTGCAGAATAAGGCTATGCTGGAAAAAAGGTGTTCTAAAATACTTCTAGGTAAATGTGGGTGTACATGTGTAGACCAAGAAATACGAGCGAGCAAGCGAGCAAATATTTAGGGGATATTATCTCCATCCTTAATTAGACATTGAAACCTTCATCAGCAGTTTAAAAACCACGCGGGCCTGTTTTGCACTAAAGTGGATGAGTAGCACTCACATGATTCCTTGCAAAAGCAGTATGTGTGTGTGAGGGGCAGGAAGGAGGTCTGCGGCTGCACTCGTTTCTACTCATCAGCTGATCTGTATTGTGACCGTTTTTTGAGCTTTTAGCTTGTGAAAATTGCAAAAGAAAATGAGTTAAACTAAACTGTGCTTGTGGTTTAAGAATGGAAGTTGAAACTAATACATTTTCCTTGGCACTTGTAGCGGGATAAGAGCACAAAAATCTGTCAGATGATACGCTTCAGTGGTAATGTAAGTCATAACAATCCAGTAGTTTGCAGTCATCTGCACATGACCTCTGATCAAAAAGAATTTTGTAGTTTTCCCACCTGGCCGTTCCTTTCAGGAGAGTGGCTTTTTCTTCCTTTTTTAGGAACTTTAGCGCACCTTTCCAAGGGACACTGAAGGGTGTTGATAATGAGGAAAGTGAATAATTTGTTGCTTCCAAGACTTCATTCAATTACTGAATGTTCTTAGTGACCAGTATATACTCATTCATGATAGTAGATCTTATCTTGGCTACTAGATATTCCATCTGAGAATTCATCTTATGCTTCTGTTTCTCACCTGTTACTGCAGGTATTCTGTAGATTCAGATAAGGTTTTGTGGTGCTTCCTGATCTAGGCTGTCACTCTGAATTGCAAGTAAGAGGTTGTACAAGAAACTGGGGCTGCAATGCACAGAACTGCTAACTTCATATGAACTAAAACAAAAAGTGGCATAAATCTGCTGTGAAATTTTATCAGTAAAACTTCCAAGCTGATAGATATGTTTTAAGCATCCTAGTAGTGGTAATACTCGCTGTAGAATGTTGCTGGCTGTTCTTTTTTTTTTTTTCGTTCCTCCCTTTTGAGTTCTCTGTCCTGGTAGTTGCACTGAATTTAGATCTTGTTTTTCTGGCATCTTTGTTCATGGAACTAATGAAATCATGCCAAAAAGAACTCTCTCTACCTACACATGTGTTCTATTAGCTATAAGTTTCATATTTCAATGCACGTTTAATAAAAATACCAAACTGCAAAAATAATTAGGCTTCATATTAACTAACGGTTGAAGCCTTGCACCAGTGGGAATTTTTTTGTACTTGGTGTTTTATACTTGCAGATTACCAGCCATTTTCTAATTTGTCTCTTTCTTTCCTCTGAGTGTGCACCCTCCTTTCTCCCAAACTCCATCCTTTTCTTCCTCTGTTGAGCTGCAGTGTTCTGCATCCCCGAAGGTATTAAAGCTATGCGTCCTGCACAAGGCACATTCATACAGTGCCGTAGTGTTCGGAAATACCCGTGTTGTGTGAAGAAGCAGCAGAGGACAACTTCAGCAGTGTGACGTTCCCTCACGTCATGTGTAGACATTCAATTTTGTACATCCTAAAAGCCACCCTTTCTCCAATGTGGAAAGTAATTAAAATGACACCAGACAAATGATCTTCAAATATTTTTTAAATTAAAAAGTTAATGCACTTTAAAATAGGAAACTTAATTGTGTATATTCCTAGAGAGCTGATAATTTGTTCTGCTCAGTGAATAAATACTTTAATGAGTATTAGTTCGCTTAATCTGAAGTATCAGTATCTGTTAGTAACAGCTGGAAGAACTGGGGAATCTAGACCAGTGCCTGTGATATATTTAGCAGAAAAAGCTATCAAGTGTAAATTGCTTTTATAGTATTGCTCGTCCTATTGTGTGTGCTTATACACACAAACATATATACACACACATGCACACATATATATATGAAATAAGAATGTACAGTTGCTTCTGATACATTACATTTTTTCAAAAATAAACTAGGCATTTTATGCAGTTGTAGACGTGACTCTTCCAGATAAGTTTACAATCGAAATGGTGTACTGAGACCCACCTGTAAGCTGTGGAGTTGCGTACGCCGGTGGTGGAGAGGATGACGTTAATAACACATCTTTCTGCTGCTCCTCAGTGAGGCGTTTGCATGGAGTGATGGTCGCGTTTTTTTTTCTGAAGTTTTACTGTGGCCTTCCAGAATAAAAAGCATCCTTATTATAACCGCTGGCTTAAAGTACAAATGTAAAGACTGTGTGAGAAGAGAGGAATCCATGATCAGAAATGATATGCCTGGAGCTTGCTGAAGTGGTGGTGGAGAGAATATCAGCTGACTTCAGTGCCGTTAAGTAGCAGGTAGCTGCTGTTGGGCTTTGAAGGCTGGAATATATACGTGCGCGAGAAATACAGCAGCGAGCGTTTGGAATCTGCTGTCTGGTTCCGCTCGGTTTTCCGTACACGTGCGCCCTGCGGCAGAGCTCGGGAGCAGGTAGGACCTCAGCCCCTGGGTTTGAAACATCTCTCCTGGTCCTGTGCTCTGCCGTGGTCTGAAGTAAAGGGCAATCTCTTAAATCGTGGAGGAATGGAAAAGGGGGAGAAAGGGCTCCAAATGTTTAGTTGAAATAAAGCTGCTAATTCTAGTAATTCCACATAATATCCAGTGGATATTATTTATGACTGGATCAAGCTAAAATGAAAATAGGCTTGTTTATGGAGGAAATTACTTACAAACCTATGGGACAGTCTTAAACTCTGTTAATGTCTAGCTTCTGTGTCTCTGTTTACATCTGTAGTAATTACTGAGATATTTGCACCTTGCCTTTCAGTGATGGCACTGTATTTTATTTTAAGATCCAATTTAATCTATAACTCGAGCATGATTTTCAGTTATAAAAACAAAAATGAATTGACATATCAACTCTGCTTCTGCTCACTTTTGTGCATTTTGCATGTATTACTTCATTGGAGAAAAAAATTTAATATATTTTCTGAATATTTAATTGCCTTTAGTAATCCTTTTTTTATTCAAAACAGAGGAAAGAACCATCTTTTACTGTTCTTATTTTCAGATAATAGATCTAATTAAAAAGTTCTAGATTTAAAAATACTAAAATTCTTTATTCAAATCTCTTGGTCAAGAATGAATTCAACACAGGAGTATTTTCTCCTGTCCTTAATTTTTGAGCAGTAGAGGGCAGTAGGATTAAGATGATTGTCAGCTACTTCCCCAGCAAAAAGCTTCAAGAAATGAGGAGGAAATTTGAAGTGCAAGAAATGTGCTGCTCCGACATCAACCTTGTAAACTGTCGTACCGTGGGGACAGAGACACATTCGCAGCGTGAGTCTTTCTGCATGCATTGCTGACATAGGGTCTGTGTGTGCACGCGTGTGTGCTTGTGTGCAGAGGAGAGAAAGAAGGAAGACCTTAACTTCTGCACCAGCTGGTGCAGTGGATTGAGAAGGCTTTTTCCTGTTTCAGCACATCTGCTTTGAATAATATGAACAGAGAAACAAACAGGATTGTTAGAAGAAAAACAACAAAATGAAAAGCCCAATATAGTACAGCTGGAACTTAGAAACTGCTAGTCTGGTTTTAAAAAAAATAGAAATGATTACTTCTAACTGATACTTCTTCGATAATAGATTATACTAAAGTCTTGCAGGTCTGCTATATTTTTTAGGAGTAGAAATAGCAGGAGTTTTGAAATAAATTGTGCTCTATGCAAATTTAAAGCAGAAGTTAGTATTCACTTAGTATTTCTGGAAGAACTCAGGCTGCTTAAAATACTTCAATGTGAGTATTTTAATTATGAGGGCTTTTTAGCTGGAGATAGTCCTTTCTGCCCATATAATCCTTAATTTGGCAGTCCACATAAGAGATGTTCTCCACTTTCAACTCTGTTCCTCGAAGTAACGTAGATCTGCAGCACTCACCAGACTTTTTAAATCTGAAACTTTAGTCCATTTGAGAAGGTAGTATTTTAGTTAAACAGGTATTTTAGCAAATTAAAATTGAGAAATATAATTTTAAAGCAGCTAAGTGTACGAAGACATACAGAAAGTAGGAATAAAACTTAGGGAAAAAACCTACTACTTATGTGAGCAGTAACATACAAAATATACCTAGAAAAATAGATACTGTATTAAAAACAGTAACCTATCTTTGTATTATTAAATAGAGAAAATTACTAGAAGAGGTAAAAAGAACTAATTTAGGTATATTTTAACTGCAGAATATAAAATGCATGCACTTGCTTACAGTTTGTAAAAAAAAGTATGCATCTTCTTTGTAATTGTAAAGCAGAGTAAGACGCTGTCCAGTAAGATAGCAACTGATCTCCAATGGTCTTCATGATTCTGTATAAGATTCCTGAAACAAATCTGTGCAAATTGTTTACTGCAGTTTATTATATTTGATGATGGCACAACAAAATTCTTCTACCCCAATATGGAGATAGTACTGGGGAAAATATAGTACTATGGTGGCAGTCAACCAAAACATTACAAAATAGGAAAAAAAAACAGAGGAGCGGAACTGCTGCTTAAGAGAGATTAGTGGGAAGATGTACACTCTGTAGTTACAGAATGTAAAAATAATTCCAATATTTGATAGAAGATGCCAAATGTTTTTTACTACATAACATAATTTATCCACTTTCAGAGAAAATGAGTGATTTAGAAGTTCACTGAAAGTCAACAGGACATGCTCTCTAAATCAGTTACCGTTTTGGAAAAACACCGTTGTTGTAAATTCAGGAATTCCGTGTTGTTTAGTAAAGACAAATTCTAATGCATTTGTGCTCATAGGGCTATTTCTTTCCATATCTGTGTCTCTGAGTTAGGCAATCCTTCTGCCTTGTAACTGTCTTGGAGAGCCTGAAACTGAATGCACTTTCTCATAATAATTGGTATATGTGCAGGTTTGTTGAGTCTAATCATACTTTTGTCATTGTTAATTATGTAAAATTTCAGAAATGAGTCATTAGGTGACCAAGTTCACTAATCAGCACAGCAAGCTGTGGCAGGTGTAGAAAGCCACCATGACTGGGAAAGTGTCTTCAATTTCAAGTTTTCTGATTCTCAGTTTGTAAATGTGCAAAATATTTTCTTTGTTTTTCTTTGAAGACACTTAAGGGGTGGAAAAGCTTCTGAATATCTTGCTAATTTTTTTTAATGTTCTGTTACTTAACATCTGATTGATAGGGTTTTTGTTCTTTTTAGAGTTAAGACAAAAAAAGAAAAAGGCAGAAGTCTTTGAATGTTAAGTTGTGGTTACAGTTTCACTGTGTAAACTTGACCACATCCAGTAATGTTCATCACTTTTTTTTTATTGCTTCTTGATGCTTTAAAGATATTTTGTAACTCTTCTTAAATCAGGATTATTTAAAAGGAGGAGGAACCCTGGCAAATTTTCAAGCCGTGTACAGAAGAGAGCACCTAGCTGTTATTATTTATACAAGTTATTTTCTTCACCTTGTTGAGGTTTAAGTTATTTATCTTTCCATTGTGTTGTCCTTGTGTTCTTTACTTTCTGGTGCACGCTGCTGTGAAGGCAGTAAAAAACCCTTTTGCACCAGATAGTCAGCAGTATATTACCCCTGAAGCCTTGATTGGATCATAGGTATCATTAGCAGACTGGCTGCATTCAATTTTTTTTCTGTACTTTTTGTGCCAGAAGGTACTGCTTTATTTGACGAAGAAAACCAACTATGTCCGTGTTTGCTTGATATATCATCAAGAACAGTATCCCTAATTAAATCAAGAGGAACTACATTTTTCCAGTAGCATGGCCCATTCTCAAATTTAGTAATCTGTGAAGTCCTGATGGCGATCAGATGTTCCATTTTCCACTTGAAGGCATGTTCTTTGCTAAGTTTTCTCTTCCAAGATGCAGCAGGTGTACTTTGGCACTCTGTGATTGAAACTGAGCCTTATTTCATCCATCAGAATGGACAAACGTTACGCTATTGCCAGAGCGCTTAACAAGGACTTCTGGAGTCTTTACCATTCTTTTCCACACGTTATTCAAGCTTTCATGAAATCACTGGAAGAGCAGACAAGTCAATATGAGTCCTTGGCCTGGAATATGCAGAAAATCCTCAGCTGTACTTTGGGGGATATTTTTGTTTTGTTTGCATTAAGCATGAATGGCACCATTTCCCAGCTTTTTCAGTCTTTAACTAGAATCAGCTGTCTAAAGCTGATCTCATATGCCAAGCTACTAAGAAAGGGAATGGCTTAGAAGAAGTTACTTGGTTTATGATACCTCCAGTTATTAAGAACAGCCTTTCAAAGGGTGGGCGCTGATCCTGAATGCTGGATTGACTCAGTTTCTTTAAAATATGAATTTAGAAAATCATGGCCACAAAAATCATGGCCCTGCTCTCTCTCCACTGGAACACACTAATGCACCTCAGGCGCGTGATGCTGACCTGTGAGATAAAAAGCTGTTGTTTTACTGTTCGAGCTATGTACAAGAAAGTCTAAATGTGGACTTTAATTCCAGTTTGAGTTGTAATGTCAGATTTAAGGAATATGGGCCTAGTTCTGTAGGCCTTCTGCAAACACTGACTGCCATTATCCAGTCTTGAGCTTCTTTAGTTTGCGTACGTACGTAGAGTAGATGTAAACATTTCAAATTGCTGTGCTGTTTCTCATTTAAAATCTAACCATTTCCTTCCGCTTTAATCTACAAAAGTAATTCAGGAAAGCTGCAACAGAAGGTCTTGCAATAGCTATAAATTGAGTTTACCTTATCAGAATGCATAAGGCTGACCTTACAAAATCAGAAAAAGCAGAATATATTGCTGGTGGTAAGGATCTGGTTGTCCATGTTAAATGACTCAATTTGCATAACAGGACAAGTATGTTCAGTCCATGGTTCTTTTTGAAAAGTTCTCAACTTTCTTCTGTATTCGTCAGCCACTTAGAGACCGTAATGAGCTCTCATTTGCTCTGCATTTTATATGAAGTCCTTGATTTTGTCTTGGGGGCAATTCAAGTTGTTACGACTTTAATTTTACTGTGATCCTACTTCACCTCATCTAGGATCTTAGCATAGTACCTGAGAGACTAACATGCAAGAAAGACTGCTTACAGTTGCCTTTCAAGTCAGCTTGCTTGAGACATTTCTTCCCCTGTTCTGATTATCATTTATGACCATACTTAAGCTGCCACCCAGTCTCATCTTGCTATTTTTTGTCTTTTCTAATTTGGGACCTAACCTACCTTTATATACTGAAAAAAAAAATCTTTGTTGAAGGCAAGGTAAACAAAGTCTTCAGTAGCAAAATCTCTTAATGTATGTATGGCATATTTTGGACACTTCAGCTTTTGGCAAGTTACAACATGAAGGAAATAGCTTCACATTAAGAATAGACAATTCCAGATTGACCCTGCTTTCACGCTTCATTTCAGTGACGCAGGTAAAGATTTGTTTTGGGAGCAAACAGTAAATTCCAGTAGATAGTTGGCTGTATGCACATAATATAATGTCTGTGTTTTAAACATTGAGTTTCCCTCTAGCACTTCTCAGGACGTAGACATTATGTCACACAACTATTTTTGTCCTCCATTTAGAAGTCTCAGTTCCCACTGCAATGTCTATCTTGATGACCTGTGTACTCTTGCACCTTTCTCACATAGCAGACTCGATTGTTTTTCTTTGACTTACTGATCAAAAGTAGTAAAGTGTGCAAAGGTATGTTGAAATCGGACAGTATTTTAATACTGATATATATAGTGTTTTTTTCCAAATTATTTCTTTCCATTTGTAAAAATATTCTGGGTAGTGAAAAGAATTAATGAAGGTGATTTGTTAATATCTTGCAGATACTTCGTTTGGTATATTCCCCGAGCGACAGAGGCCATAGAGTGGTCTGTGGTGGTTATAAAGCAAGACTGCTTAATGAGGGTTTTGGAGGAGGTTTTTTTGTGTGTGTGCGCGCTCCTGAGAGGGTGGGTTGTTCCATTAAAATTCCATTCAAGCAGACGGGAGCATTTACAATGCTCCAAAGAATATGTTCTCTATTTTGGAGTATATTATGTTCTTTATTCACCCAAATCTTGTTTTAATATTGCTGTAAACTTAATAAGAAAAGATGAGATATGAAGTGATAATCTTTTAAATATAAGGAAAAATAATTTTCTCCACCTTCATAGAAGGCATAGGTCTAAGCTTTCTCTTATTAGAGTTTTTGGTAATAAAAATCTCTGGTTGTAGAATACCAGTCATCACAAAGCTATCTTGCTATGCTAATCTAGAGAAATCATTTCTTTTTTGTTTTGTTTATTTTTTTAGTGCTCTTCATTTATGATTTTCTCATCATGTGATATGAGCTCTGTCTTTAGCTGCAGATCTGCCCTTATCCCATCGCTGTTCCACTTTGTATGTTCTAGTAGTTCCCCCCTCAGTCAGTTCAGATATTAGGGATGCCTCTAGTACTGTATGTTTGCTCAGAAGTCACTCTCCTACCCTCCAGCATCTAATCTAACAAGGATTTTGGGGATGGCTCTACAACTGGGTCATTGATGCCCTTGATGAGGTGACACTGGATACACTATAGTGCTAATATTCTTGGCTGGGTACCAGCTGCTTGCTGCTGGATGACGCTGATGCTTGCTTGGCAGTTTGACATGGAGAGATCCAGTTTCATCCTGATGAGAGCAAAATGCATGTGTACATGTTGCCAAATTACTAAATGGCATGTATAGAGTTCAGACAATTAATGTAATTGATTTTTCCACTATGTTAAGCACAACAGTAAATCTTGAGGACTTGAATATCTTTCCCGATTTCCAAATTGTCTGCCTAGGTTAAATGATCTATGGGATCTGGTGGTATTACAGCCTGATGACTTCTGAAATCTTTTTGAGACAAATTTACATGTGTGAAAATGTGAAACATTACTCCTTTTTGCCTCCTCTCCTATAAAGTGGTTGTTGTTTGCAGAGTCTATGTTGGCTCCAATGGCTGTCCCTTTTTAAATTCAGTCAGAGTGGCTAGTTTGCAAATAAAGAATGATCTTATCTTTTAGGAGAGAAGCTGTGTGATTTGCAGAGAGTTTTACAGTGTTTGACAAGCAAATGTTAAACATGGTAAGATTTGACCAGTTAATTGACTTTGAATGTCCTTTCCATGGTTCCAATACATTTTCAGTCCAGTTGCTCAGATTCCTTAAAATATTTCAAACTAGCTGAGGGAATATCTAATAAATTAAAGAAGGATGATCAAAGAAGATCATTTTGTGATTTTTATGCTGACTTGGAAGAAACGATATAGGGTGCTATATAGTTCTGCAGTAGGATTTTTAAAATACTTGCTGCTTCCAGCAATTACTGACATTAACAAACTGCAAAAAGACCAATCTGTTGTTTACTTTAGAAACTGAAATCCCCCGTCAACATCACAATATTCAGTTTTGATCTCGGTTGCAAATTTCATTAGCTGAAATATATTCAGTGTATTCAAGAAATGTGTCTATTACTGTGAATAAAATTTGGAATGTATATTTGCAAAATCATTAACTGCAGTTTCCTTTAACCATTTATTTAGTGTTATAAGTACAGAATTCTTCTTTTTTCTTTTCCTTTACATTATAACCCTGTTTCATTTTATTTGATCCAGTCTGCTGCGAATAATTGTCATGTACTAGATCCATCAACCACTCAACTGCAGTTATGAGTTTCTGAGTGGTCTGGAAGCAGAAAGCAGTATTGTTTTATATACAGATATATATCGATATGGATATATCGATATCGAACCCTATCGATAGGCCTCGATATTGCCAGGTGTGCGCTGCTGGCAGGTGCCTGTGCCTCTAGGTTTGGAGAGGGATGCTTATGTGTGGATGTTGTGGCCTTGGGATGCGTCTGGAAAGGAATAGTCGTGGAGGCCCGTCGATGTCAGAAACGGTCAGTGTCGATAGTCTGCGGTGCCGAGCGAGAGCAGCACTGGCCCTAGAGCGCAAGCTATGCGTGCGTGCTGAGAACGGGCGGAATTTTGTGCCTATCGATAGGTTTCGATATCGATATATCGATATCGAACCCTATCGATAGGCCTCGATATCGCCAGATGTCTGCTGCTGGCAGGTGCCTGTGCCTCTAGGTTTGGAGAGGGATGCTTATGTGTGGATGTTGTGGCCTTGGGATGCGTCTGGAAAGGAAGAGTCGTGGAGGCCCGTCGATGTCAGAAACGGTCAATGTCGATAGTCTGCGGTGCCGAGCGAGAGCAGCACTGGCCCTAGAGCGCAAGCTATGCGTGCGTGTCGAGAACGGGCAGAATTTTGTGCCTATCGATAGGTTTCGATATCGATATATTGATATCGAACCCTATCGATAGGCCTCGATATCGCCAGATGTCTGCTGCTGGCAGGTGCCTGTGCCTCTAGGTTTGGAGAGGGATGCTTATGTGTGGATGTTGTGGCCTTGGGATGCGTCTGGAAAGGAATAGTCGTGGAGGCCCGTCGATGTCAGAAACGGTCAATGTCGATAGTCTGCGGTGCCGAGCGAGAGCAGCACTGGCCCTAGAGCGCAAGCTATGCGTGCGTGCTGAGAACGGGCGGAATTTTGTGCCTATCGATAGGTTTCGATATCGATATATCGATATCGAACCCTATCGATAGGCCTCGATATTGCCAGGTGTGCGCTGCTGGCAGGTGCCTGTGCCTCTAGGTTTGGAGAGGGATGCTTATGTGTGGATGTTGTGGCCTTGGGATGCGTCTGGAAAGGAATAGTCGTGGAGGCCCGTCGATGTCAGAAACGGTCAATGTTGATAGTCTGCGGTGCCGAGCGAGAGCAGCACTGGCCCTAGAGCGCAAGCTATGCGTGCGTGCTGAGAACGGGCAGAATTTTGTGCCTATCGATAGGTTTCGATATCGATATATCGATATCGAACCCTATCGATAGGCCTCGATATCGCCAGGTGTGCGCTGCTGGCAGGTGCCTGTGCCTCTAGGTTTGGAGAGGGATGCTTATGTGTGGATGTTGTGGCCTTGGGATGCGTCTGGAAAGGAATAGTCGTGGAGGCCCGTCGATGTCAGAAACGGTCAATGTCGATAGTCTGCGGTGCCGAGCGAGAGCAGCACTGGCCCTAGAGCGCAAGCTATGCGTGCGTGCTGAGAACGGGCGGAATTTTGTGCCTATCGATAGGTTTCGATATCGATATATCGATATCGAACCCTATCGATAGGCCTCGATATTGCCAGGTGTGCGCTGCTGGCAGGTGCCTGTGCCTCTAGGTTTGGAGAGGGATGCTTATGTGTGGATGTTGTGGCCTTGGGATGCGTCTGGAAAGGAATAGTCGTGGAGGCCCGTCGATGTCAGAAACGGTCAATGTCGATAGTCTGCGGTGCCGAGCGAGAGCAGCGTTGGCCCTAGAGCGCAAGCTATGCGTGCGTGCTGAGAACGGGCGGAATTTTGTGCCTATCGATAGGTTTCGATATCGATATATCGATATCGAACCCTATCGATAGGCCTCGATATCGCCAGGTGTGCGCTGCTGGCAGGTGCCTGTGCCTCTAGGTTTGGAGAGGGATGCTTATGTGTGGATGTTGTGGCCTTGGGATGCGTCTGGAAAGGAAGAGTCGTGGAGGCCCGTCGATGTCAGAAACGGTCAATGTCGATAGTCTGCGGTTCCGAGCGAGAGCAGCGCTGGCCCTAGAGCGCAAGCTATGCGTGCGTGCTGAGAACGGGCGGAATTTTGTGCCTATCGATAGGTTTCGATATCGATATATCGATATCGAACCCTATCGATAGGCCTCGATGTCTCCAGATGTCTGCTGCTGGCAGGTGCCTGTGCCTCTAGGTTTGGAGAGGGATGCTTATGTGTGGATGTTGTGGCCTTGGGATGCGTCTGGAAAGGAAGAGTCGTGGAGGCCCGTCGATGTCAGAAACGGTCAATGTCGATAGTCTGCGGTGCCGAGCGAGAGCAGCGTTGGCCCTAGAGCGCAAGCTATGCGTGCGTGCTGAGAACGGGCAGAATTTTGTGCCTATCGATAGGTTTCGATATCGATATATCGATATCGAACCCTATCGATAGGCCTCGATGTCGCCAGATGTCTGCTGCTGGCAGGTGCCTGTGCCTCTAGGTTTGGAGAGGGATGCTTATGTGTGGATGTTATCGAACCCTATCGATAGGCCTCGATGTCGCCAGATGTCTGCTGCTGGCAGGTGCCTGTGCCTCTAGGTTTGGAGAGGGATGCTTATGTGTGGATGTTGTGGCCTTGGGATGCGTCTGGAAAGGAATAGTCGTCGAGGCCCGTCGATGTCAGAAACAGTCAATGTCGATAGTCTGCGGTGCCGAGCGAGAGCAGCACTGGCCCTAGAGCGCAAGCTATGCGTGCGTGCTGAGAACGGGCGGAATTTTGTGCCTATCGATAGGTTTCGATATCGATATATCGATATCGAACCCTATCGATAGGCCTCGATATTGCCAGGTGTGCGCTGCTGGCAGGTGCCTGTGCCTCTAGGTTTGGAGAGGGATGCTTATGTGTGGATGTTGTGGCCTTGGGATGCGTCTGGAAAGGAATAGTCGTGGAGGCCCGTCGATGTCAGAAACGGTCAATGTCGATAGTCTGCGGTGCCGAGCGAGAGCAGCACTGGCCCTAGAGCGCAAGCTATGCGTGCGTGCTGAGAACGGGCGGAATTTTGTGCCTATCGATAGGTTTCGATATCGATATATCGATATCGAACCCTATCGATAGGCCTCGATATTGCCAGGTGTGCGCTGCTGGCAGGTGCCTGTGCCTCTAGGTTTGGAGAGGGATGCTTATGTGTGGATGTTGTGGCCTTGGGATGCGTCTGGAAAGGAATAGTCGTGGAGGCCCGTCGATGTCAGAAACGGTCAATGTCGATAGTCTGCGGTGCCGAGCGAGAGCAGCGTTGGCCCTAGAGCGCAAGCTATGCGTGCGTGCTGAGAACGGGCGGAATTTTGTGCCTATCGATAGGTTTCGATATCGATATATCGATATCGAAACCTATCGATAGGCCTCGATGTCGCCAGGTGTGCGCTGCTGGCAGGTGCCTGTGCCTCTAGGTTTGGAGAGGGATGCTTATGTGTGGATGTTGTGGCCTTGGGATGCGTCTGGAAAGGAATAGTCGTGGAGGCCCGTCGATGTCAGAAACGGTCAATGTCGATAGTCTGCGGTGCCGAGCGAGAGCAGCACTGGCCCTAGAGCGCAAGCTATGCGTGCGTGCTGAGAACGGGCAGAATTTTGTGCCTATCGATAGGTTTCGATATCGATATATCGATATCGAACCCTATCGATAGGCCTCGATATTGCCAGGTGTGCGCTGCTGGCAGGTGCCTGTGCCTCTAGGTTTGGAGAGGGATGCTTATGTGTGGATGTTGTGGCCTTGGGATGCGTCTGGAAAGGAATAGTCGTGGAGGCCCGTCGATGTCAGAAACGGTCAATGTCGATAGTCTGCGGTGCCGAGCGAGAGCAGCACTGGCCCTAGAGCGCAAGCTATGCGTGCGTGCTGAGAACGGGCGGAATTTTGTGCCTATCGATAGGTTTCGATATTGATATATCGATATCGAACCCTATCGATAGGCCTCGATATCGCCAGGTGTCTGCTGCTGGCAGGTGCCTGTGCCTCTAGGTTTGGAGAGGGATGCTTATGTGTGGATGTTGTGGCCTTGGGATGCGTCTGGAAAGGAATAGTCGTGGAGGCCCGTCGATGTCAGAAACGGTCAATGTCGATAGTCTGCAGTGCCGAGCGAGAGCAGCACTGGCCCTAGAGCGCAAGCTATGCGTGCGTGCTGAGAATGGGTGGAATTTTGTGCCTATCGATAGGTTTTGATATCGATATATCGATATCGAACCCTATCGATAGGCCTCGATGTTGCCAGATGTCTGCTGCTGGCCGGTGCCTGTGCCTCTAGGTTTGGAGAGGGATGCTTATGTGTGGATGTTGTGGCCTTGGGATGCGTCTGGAAAGGAATAGTCGTGGAGGCCCGTCGATGTCAGAAACGGTCAATGTCGATAGTCTGCGGTGCCGAGCGAGAGCAGCACTTGCCCTAGAGCGCAAGCTATGCGTGCGTGCTGAGAACGGGCGGAATTTTGTGCCTATCGATAGGGTTCGATATCGATATATCGATATCGAACCCTATCGATAGGCCTCGATATTGCCAGATGTCTGCTGCTGGCAGGTGCCTGTGCCTCTAGGTTTGGAGAGGGATGCTTATGTGTGGATGTTGTGGCCTTGGGATGCGTCTGGAAAGGAATAGTCGTGGAGGCCCGTCGATGTCAGAAACGGTCAATGTCGATAGTCTGCGGTGCCGAGCGAGAGCAGCACTGGCCCTAGAGCGCAAGCTATGCGTGCGTGCTGAGAACGGGCAGAATTTTGTGCCTATCGATAGGTTTCGATATCGATATATCGATATCGAACCCTATCGATAGGCCTCGATATTGCCAGGTGTGCGCTGCTGGCAGGTGCCTGTGCCTCTAGGTTTGGAGAGGGATGCTTATGTGTGGATGTTGTGGCCTTGGGATGCGTCTGGAAAGGAATAGTCGTGGAGGCCCGTCGATGTCAGAAACGGTCAATGTCGATAGTCTGCGGTGCCGAGCGAGAGCAGCGTTGGCCCTAGAGCGCAAGCTATGCGTGCGTGCTGAGAACGGGCGGAATTTTGTGCCTATCGATAGGTTTCGATATCGATATATCGATATCGAACCCTATTGATAGGCCTCGATATCGCCAGATGTCTGCTGCTGGCAGGTGCCTGTGCCTCTAGGTTTGGAGAGGGATGCTTATGTGTGGATGTTGTGGCCTTGGGATGCGTCTGGAAAGGAATAGTCGTCGAGGCCCGTCGATGTCAGAAACGGTCAGTGTCGATAGTCTGCGGTGCCGAGCGAGAGCAGCACTGGCCCTAGAGCGCAAGCTATGCGTGCGTGCTGAGAACGGGCGGAATTTTGTGCCTATCGATAGGTTTCGATATCGATATATCGATATCGAACCCTATCGATAGGCCTCGATATTGCCAGGTGTGCGCTGCTGGCAGGTGCCTGTGCCTCTAGGTTTGGAGAGGGATGCTTATGTGTGGATGTTGTGGCCTTGGGATGCGTCTGGAAAGGAATAGTCGTGGAGGCCCGTCGATGTCAGAAACGGTCAGTGTCGATAGTCTGCGGTGCCGAGCGAGAGCAGCACTGGCCCTAGAGCGCAAGCTATGCGTGCGTGCTGAGAACGGGCAGAATTTTGTGCCTATCGATAGGTTTCGATATCGATATATCGATATCGAACCCTATCGATAGGCCTCGATGTCGCCAGATGTCTGCTGCTGGCAGGTGCCTGTGCCTCTAGGTTTGGAGAGGGATGCTTATGTGTGGATGTTGTGGCCTTGGGATGCGTCTGGAAAGGAAGAGTCGTCGAGGCCCGTCGATGTCAGAAACGGTCAATGTCGATAGTCTGCGGTGCCGAGCGAGAGCAGCACTGGCCCTAGAGCGCAAGCTATGCGTGCGTGCTGAGAACGGGCGGAATTTTGTGCCTATCGATAGGTTTCGATATCGATATATCGATATCGAACCCTATCGATAGGCCTCGATATCGCCAGGTGTGCGCTGCTGGCAGGTGCCTGTGCCTCTAGGTTTGGAGAGGGATGCTTATGTGTGGATGTTGTGGCCTTGGGATGCGTCTGGAAAGGAAGAGTCGTGGAGGCCCGTCGATGTCAGAAACAGTCAATGTCGATAGTCTGCGGTGCCGAGCGAGAGCAGCACTGGCCCTAGAGCGCAAGCTATGCGTGCGTGCTGAGAACGGGCGGAATTTTGTGCCTATCGATAGGTTTCGATATCGATATCGAACCCTATCGATAGGCCTCGATGTCGCCATATGTCTGCTGCTGGCAGGTGCCTGTGCCTCTAGATTTGGAGAGGGATGCTTATGTGTGGATGTTGTGGCCTTGGGATGCGTCTGGAAAGGAATAGTCGTCGAGGCCCGTCGATGTCAGAAACGGTCAGTGTCGATAGTCTGCGGTGCCGAGCGAGAGCAGCACTTGCCCTAGAGCGCAAGCTATGCGTGCGTGCTGAGAACGGGCGGAATTTTGTGCCTATCGATAGGTTTCGATATCGATATATCGATATCGAACCCTATCGATAGGCCTCGATATCGCCAGATGTCTGCTGCTGGCAGGTGCCTGTGCCTCTAGGTTTGGAGAGGGATGCTTATGTGTGGATGTTGTGGCCTTGGGATGCGTCTGGAAAGGAATAGTCGTGGAGGCCCGTCGATGTCAGAAACGGTCAATGTCGATAGTCTGCGGTGCCGAGCGAGAGCAGCACTGGCCCTAGAGCGCAAGCTATGCGTGCGTGCTGAGAACGGGTGGAATTTTGTGCCTATCGATAGGTTTCGATATCGATATATCGATATCGAACCCTATCGATAGGCCTCGATATTGCCAGGTGTGCGCTGCTGGCAGGTGCCTGTGCCTCTAGGTTTGGAGAGGGATGCTTATGTGTGGATGTTGTGGCCTTGGGATGCGTCTGGAAAGGAATAGTCGTGGAGGCCCGTCGATGTCAGAAACGGTCAATGTCGATAGTCTGCGGTGCCGAGCGAGAGCAGCGTTGGCCCTAGAGCGCAAGCTATGCGTGCGTGCTGAGAACGGGTGGAATTTTGTGCCTATCGATAGGTTTCAATATCGATATATCGATATCGAACCCTATCGATAGGCCTCGATGTCGCCAGATGTCTGCTGCTGGCAGGTGCCTGTGCCTCTAGGTTTGGAGAGGGATGCTTATGTGTGGATGTTGTGGCCTTGGGATGCGTCTGGAAAGGAATAGTCGTCGAGGCCCGTCGATGTCAGAAACGGTCAATGTCGATAGTCTGCGGTGCCGAGCGAGAGCAGCGCTGGCCCTAGAGCGCAAGCTATGCGTGCGTGCTGAGAACGGGCGGAATTTTGTGCCTATCGATAGGTTTCGATATCGATATATCGATATCGAACCCTATCGATAGGCCTCGATATCGCCAGATGTCTGCTGCTGGCAGGTGCCTGTGCCTCTAGGTTTGGAGAGGGATGCTTATGTGTGGATGTTGTGGCCTTGGGATGCGTCTGGAAAGGAAGAGTCGTGGAGGCCCGTCGATGTCAGAAACGGTCAATGTCGATAGTCTGCGGTGCCGAGCGAGAGCAGCACTGGCCCTAGAGCGCAAGCTATGCGTGCGTGCTGAGAACGGGCGGAATTTTGTGCCTATCGATAGGTTTCGATATCGATATATCGATATCGAACCCTATCGATAGGCCTCGATGTCGCCAGGTGTGCGCTGCTGGCAGGTGCCTGTGCCTCTAGGTTTGGAGAGGGATGCTTATGTGTGGATGTTGTGGCCTTGGGATGCGTCTGGAAAGGAAGAGTCGTGGAGGCCCGTCGATGTCAGAAACGGTCAATGTCGATAGTCTGCGGTGCCGAGCGAGAGCAGCACTGGCCCTAGAGCGCAAGCTATGCGTGCGTGCTGAGAACGGGCGGAATTTTGTGCCTATCGATAGGTTTCGATATCGATATATCGATATCGAACCCTATCGATAGGCCTCGATATTGCCAGATGTCTGCTGCTGGCAGGTGCCTGTGCCTCTAGGTTTGGAGAGGGATGCTTATGTGTGGATGTTGTGGCCTTGGGATGCGTCTGGAAAGGAATAGTCGTGGAGGCCCGTCGATGTCAGAAACGGTCAATGTCGATAGTCTGCGGTGCCGAGCGAGAGCAGCGTTGGCCCTAGAGCGCAAGCTATGCGTGCGTGCTGAGAACGGGCGGAATTTTGTGCCTATCGATAGGTTTCGATATCGATATATCGATATCGAACCCTATCGATAGGCCTCGATATTGCCAGGTGTGCGCTGCTGGCAGGTGCCTGTGCCTCTAGGTTTGGAGAGGGATGCTTATGTGTGGATGTTGTGGCCTTGGGATGCGTCTGGAAAGGAATAGTCGTGGAGGCCCGTCGATGTCAGAAACGGTCAATGTCGATAGTCTGCAGTGCCGAGCGAGAGCAGCACTGGCCCTAGAGCGCAAGCTATGCGTGCGTGCTGAGAACGGGCGGAATTTTGTGCCTATCGATAGGTTTCGATATCGATATATCGATATCGAACCCTATCGATAGGCCTCGATATCGCCAGGTGTGCGCTGCTGGCAGGTGCCTGTGCCTCTAGGTTTGGAGAGGGATGCTTATGTGTGGATGTTGTGGCCTTGGGATGCGTCTGGAAAGGAAGAGTCGTGGAGGCCCGTCGATGTCAGAAACGGTCAATGTCGATAGTCTGCGGTGCCAAGCGAGAGCAGCGTTGGCCCTAGAGCGCAAGCTATGCGTGCGTGCTGAGAACGGGTGGAATTTTGTGCCTATCGATAGGTTTCGATATCGATATATCGATATCGAACCCTATCGATAGGCCTCGATGTCGCCAGATGTCTGCTGCTGGCAGGTGCCTGTGCCTCTAGGTTTGGAGAGGGATGCTTATGTGTGGATGTTGTGGCCTTGGGATGCGTCTGGAAAGGAATAGTCGTGGAGGCCCGTCGATGTCAGAAACGGTCAATGTCGATAGTCTGCGGTGCCGAGCGAGAGCAGCGTTGGCCCTAGAGCGCAAGCTATGCGTGCGTGCTGAGAACGGGCGGAATTTTGTGCCTATCGATAGGTTTCGATATCGATATATCGATATCGAACCCTATCGATAGGCCTCGATATTGCCAGGTGTGCGCTGCTGGCAGGTGCCTGTGCCTCTAGGTTTGGAGAGGGATGCTTATGTGTGGATGTTGTGGCCTTGGGATGCGTCTGGAAAGGAAGAGTCGTCGAGGCCCGTCGATGTCAGAAACGGTCAGTGTCGATAGTCTGCGGTGCCGAGCGAGAGCAGCACTGGCCCTAGAGCGCAAGCTATGCGTGCGTGCTGAGAACGGGCGGAATTTTGTGCCTATCGATAGGTTTCGATATCGATATATCGATATCGAACCCTATCGATAGGCCTCGATGTCGCCAGATGTCTGCTGCTGGCAGGTGCCTGTGCCTCTAGGTTTGGAGAGGGATGCTTATGTGTGGATGTTGTGGCCTTGGGATGCGTCTGGAAAGGAATAGTCGTGGAGGCCCGTCGATGTCAGAAACGGTCAATGTCGATAGTCTGCGGTGCCGAGCGAGAGCAGCACTGGCCCTAGAGCGCAAGCTATGCGTGCGTGCTGAGAACGGGCGGAATTTTGTGCCTATCGATAGGTTTCGATATCGATATATCGATATCGAACCCTATCGATAGGCCTCGATATTGCCAGGTGTGCGCTGCTGGCAGGTGCCTGTGCCTCTAGGTTTGGAGAGGGATGCTTATGTGTGGATGTTGTGGCCTTGGGATGCGTCTGGAAAGGAAGAGTCGTGGAGGCCCGTCGATGTCAGAAACGGTCAATGTCGATAGTCTGCGGTGCCGAGCGAGAGCAGCGCTGGCCCTAGAGCGCAAGCTATGCGTGCGTGCTGAGAACGGGCGGAATTTTGTGCCTATCGATAGGTTTCGATATCGATATCGAACCCTATCGATAGGCCTCGATGTCGCCAGATGTCTGCTGCTGGCAGGTGCCTGTGCCTCTAGGTTTGGAGAGGGATGCTTATGTGTGGATGTTGTGGCCTTGGGATGCGTCTGGAAAGGAATAGTCGTGGAGGCCCGTCGATGTCAGAAACGGTCAATGTCGATAGTCTGCGGTGCCGAGCGAGAGCAGCACTGGCCCTAGAGTGCAAGCTATGCGTGCGTGCTGAGAACGGGCGGAATTTTGTGCCTTACGATAGGTTTCGATATCGATATCGAACCCTATCGATAGGCCTCGATGTCGCCATATGTCTGCTGCTGGCAGGTGCCTGTGCCTCTAGATTTGGAGAGGGATGCTTATGTGTGGATGTTGTGGCCTTGGGATGCGTCTGGAAAGGAATAGTCGTCGAGGCCCGTCGATGTCAGAAACGGTCAGTGTCGATAGTCTGCGGTGCCGAGCGAGAGCAGCACTGGCCCTAGAGCGCAAGCTATGCGTGCGTGCTGAGAACGGGCGGAATTTTGTGCCTATCGATAGGTTTCGATATCGATATATCGATATCGAACCCTATCGATAGGCCTCGATATTGCCAGGTGTGCGCTGCTGGCAGGTGCCTGTGCCTCTAGGTTTGGAGAGGGATGCTTATGTGTGGATGTTGTGGCCTTGGGATGCGTCTGGAAAGGAATAGTCGTGGAGGCCCGTCGATGTCAGAAACGGTCAATGTCGATAGTCTGCGGTGCCGAGCGAGAGCAGCACTGGCCCTAGAGCGCAAGCTATGCGTGCGTGCTGAGAACGGGCGGAATTTTGTGCCTATCGATAGGTTTCGATATCGATATATCGATATCGAACCCTATCGATAGGCCTCGATATTGCCAGGTGTGCGCTGCTGGCAGGTGCCTGTGCCTCTAGGTTTGGAGAGGGATGCTTATGTGTGGATGTTGTGGCCTTGGGATGCGTCTGGAAAGGAATAGTCGTGGAGGCCCGTCGATGTCAGAAACGGTCAATGTCGATAGTCTGCGGTGCCGAGCGAGAGCAGCGCTGGCCCTAGAGCGCAAGCTATGCGTGCGTGCTGAGAACGGGCGGAATTTTGTGCCTATCGATAGGTTTCGATATCGATATCGAACCCTATCGATAGGCCTCGATGTCGCCAGATGTCTGCTGCTGGCAGGTGCCTGTGCCTCTAGATTTGGAGAGGGATGCTTATGTGTGGATGTTGTGGCCTTGGGATGCGTCTGGAAAGGAAGAGTCGTGGAGGCCCGTCGATGTCAGAAACGGTCAGTGTCGATAGTCTGCGGTGCCGAGCGAGAGCAGCGCTGGCCCTAGAGCGCAAGCTATGCGTGCGTGCTGAGAACGGGCGGAATTTTGTGCCTATCGATAGGTTTCGATATCGATATATCGATATCGAACCCTATCGATAGGCCTCGATGTCGCCAGATGTCTGCTGCTGGCAGGTGCCTGTGCCTCTAGGTTTGGAGAGGGATGCTTATGTGTGGATGTTGTGGCCTTGGGATGCGTCTGGAAAGGAAGAGTCGTGGAGGCCCGTCGATGTCAGAAACGGTCAATGTCGATAGTCTGCGGTGCCGAGCGAGAGCAGCGTTGGCCCTAGAGCGCAAGCTATGCGTGCGTGCTGAGAACGGGCGGAATTTTGTGCCTATCGATAGGTTTCGATATCGATATATCGATATCGAACCCTATCGATAGGCCTCGATATCGCCAGGTGTGCGCTGCTGGCAGGTGCCTGTGCCCCTAGGTTTGGAGAGGGATGCTTATGTGTGGATGTTGTGGCCTTGGGATGCGTCTGGAAAGGAAGAGTCGTGGAGGCCCGTCGATGTCAGAAACGGTCAGTGTCGATAGTCTGCGGTGCCGAGCGAGAGCAGCACTGGCCCTAGAGCGCAAGCTATGCGTGCGTGCTGAGAACGGGCGGAATTTTGTGCCTATCGATAGGTTTCGATATCGATATATCGATATCGAACCCTATCGATAGGCCTCGATATCGCCAGGTGTGCGCTGCTGGCAGGTGCCTGTGCCTCTAGGTTTGGAGAGGGATGCTTATGTGTGGATGTTGTGGCCTTGGGATGCGTCTGGAAAGGAAGAGTCGTGGAGGCCCGTCGATGTCAGAAACGGTCAATGTCGATAGTCTGCGGTGCCGAGCGAGAGCAGCGTTGGCCCTAGAGCGCAAGCTATGCGTGCGTGCTGAGAACGGGTGGAATTTTGTGCCTATCGATAGGTTTCGATATCGATATATCGATATCGAACCCTATCGATAGGCCTCGATATTGCCAGGTGTGCGCTGCTGGCAGGTGCCTGTGCCTCTAGGTTTGGAGAGGGATGCTTATGTGTGGATGTTGTGGCCTTGGGATGCGTCTGGAAAGGAATAGTCGTGGAGGCCCGTCGATGTCAGAAACGGTCAATGTCGATAGTCTGCGGTGCCGAGCGAGAGCAGCACTGGCCCTAGAGCGCAAGCTATGCGTGCGTGCTGAGAACGGGCGGAATTTTGTGCCTATCGATAGGTTTCGATATCGATATATCGATATCGAACCCTATCGATAGGCCTCGATATTGCCAGGTGTGCGCTGCTGGCAGGTGCCTGTGCCTCTAGGTTTGGAGAGGGATGCTTATGTGTGGATGTTGTGGCCTTGGGATGCGTCTGGAAAGGAAGAGTCGTGGAGGCCCGTCGATGTCAGAAACGGTCAATGTCGATAGTCTGCGGTGCCGAGCGAGAGCAGCGTTGGCCCTAGAGCGCAAGCTATGCGTGCGTGCTGAGAACGGGCGGAATTTTGTGCCTATCGATAGGTTTCGATATCGATATATCGATATCGAACCCTATCGATAGGCCTCGATGTCGCCAGATGTCTGCTGCTGGCAGGTGCCTGTGCCTCTAGGTTTGGAGAGGGATGCTTATGTGTGGATGTTGTGGCCTTGGGATGCGTCTGGAAAGGAATAGTCGTCGAGGCCCGTCGATGTCAGAAACGGTCAGTGTCGATAGTCTGCGGTGCCGAGCGAGAGCAGCGCTGGCCCTAGAGCGCAAGCTATGCGTGCGTGCTGAGAACGGGTGGAATTTTGTGCCTATCGATAGGTTTCGATATCGATATATCGATATCGAACCCTATCGATAGGCCTCGATATCGCCAGGTGTGCGCTGCTGGCAGGTGCCTGTGCCTCTAGGTTTGGAGAGGGATGCTTATGTGTGGATGTTGTGGCCTTGGGATGCGTCTGGAAAGGAAGAGTCGTGGAGGCCCGTCGATGTCAGAAACGGTCAATGTCGATAGTCTGCGGTTCCGAGCGAGAGCAGCGTTGGCCCTAGAGCGCAAGCTATGCGTGCGTGCTGAGAACGGGCGGAATTTTGTGCCTATCGATAGGTTTCGATATCGATATATCGATATCGAACCCTATCGATAGGCCTCGATGTCTCCAGATGTCTGCTGCTGGCAGGTGCCTGTGCCTCTAGGTTTGGAGAGGGATGCTTATGTGTGGATGTTGTGGCCTTGGGATGCGTCTGGAAAGGAATAGTCGTCGAGGCCCGTCGATGTCAGAAACGGTCAGTGTCGATAGTCTGCGGTGCCGAGCGAGAGCAGCACTGGCCCTAGAGCGCAAGCTATGCGTGCGTGCTGAGAACGGGCGGAATTTTGTGCCTATCGATAGGTTTCGATATCCAATTTTGCTTGAAAGATATGCTTAATTCCAAACAGGATTAAGATATGAGTTAATCAGTTGTATATATTGATTCAATTTTTATAACCCTTATTATTCTTCAGACATGTCATTCTGTACTTCCTGGATGTTCCAGAGTATTTTGTTAAATATAGCAAATTTTATGGAGTTCACCATGAAGGGTGTGTGAGAATTAGTATTTACGTTACTGCGATTTTCTAGTAGCTTTGTTTTAGGTGGCTGGTAATGATACTTAAAATGGGAAAACACCATCCGAAGGTAGTAACACAAAAGATCTATTGTCTTCAAAGCTAGCTTATGTGTGTTAGCTTGTCTAATGGTTTCCAGCACTCACTGTGTTTTGCTTCTGAGTTGGTATCACAGTGTTGCTCCCCAAAATAAGTTGATTCGTTGTTTTCTCTCATAAAGATGTTGAGGGTTGCATGATGCTGCAAAATTCAGACGTAGGCAGCTGTCGGTAGTGCCTGGAAGGAGACAGAACTTTTCTGAAAGTAACAATGAAATAATACTGATTAGTGTTTTCAGATTCCAGAACTGTTGTCAGATTTTGTGTGTGTGTTTCTGCTAGCAAAAAGGCATGCAGTATTGCGTTTCGTGCGGGCACCAGTGGGAGAGCAGTCATGTTCACTTCAAGGATAGGACATCTTTTTCTGCTGTAAGCATGAACGAAGGGTGCCCATGGGCAGAGCAGAATGCTGCTAGAAAGCCCGAGGCCGTGCTCTGAGGAACACTTGTGAGAGATGCTTTTCATGATGGCCCTGTGACTTTCCCCTTGTTGCTCTGTTGCTCATTTTGAGATCACATTTGGCTTCAATATACATTTGTTTTATTGTAGATGACTACCCCAAAAAGACCTTGTCAGATCATAAACCTGGCTTGTAGGTTTTTAAAGGAGTGCGCATGCAGGCATTGTAGGCTTTGAAAATCAAAGGAAGCTTCACATATAGGTTATATTACTCCCTGATTAAAAGCTATGTTTAAATATTATTGTAAAGTCCTAAATTGCTTGCTTCCTTCTGTTGAGTCTCCTTCTCCATGTAGCTGTGGAGATGAGGCACCCGCATATGTCACTTTGGACACAGTTGTTTGGCTCAATGCATAGTATATGTATGCACTGCACATCTGAAAAGCAGCAAGTAGAGCACAGTGGAGAAGAAAATGGTTGAGCAAATGGCTCAGTATGATGAAGCAGAGCTGGGTTGACCAGTCTCAGCATTGCACACAGAAATATGCTGAAAGTCGTTAGTGACAGTGAATGTTTTGCCTGTGATGGTGAGTCTGCGTGCGTCTCGCGCACGTGTGCAGCCTCGTAGTGCGACCCTGCACTGTGAGTCTCCCGCAATGCCTCTGCTGGCTGTGCGTCTCTGCAGCACCTGGAAACGGGACACTAACCCGCAAAGGCCTATGGCAAAAGGCCAAATGATTTTACCTTTTGGTGCGTATTTTCTTGTTGTCGATGATGATGTATCAGGAAGACGCTAGCTGTCTGAAAGCTGAAGAGGAGAGTGATGAACAAAAGAGCTGTTCTGAAATATGACTTAGACTCGTGTAATGGGGTGAAACTTTCAAAAACAGTCACCATTGGCCAGATTCTTTTCCCGGTGTTATTAAGAGTTTAATCGTTTCGGGGGCTCCATTCAGTTCAACGCTGAACTTTTTAAAAAAAAAAAAAAAAAAAAAAAAAAATCACTGCTGAATCTCTTCACTGTGTATTGTGCCACTGTTCTCTTAAGTATATGTTTAAAAGCCCAAAGCACAAGGAACGTATATTCCCTTTTCCATGGTGTTTTTGCAAACCAAGATGTCTCTCATTTCAGTCCATGTACCTTATTTGGAGTGGATAGCTGGTATTTGAGGAAATTCAGGATCCTGGATGATTGAATTAGAAATGGGTAGATAAAACCATTTGTGGGACACTTTTGTTCTGTTCTTCTAGCAAGTATGAATATGTAGAACCATTTATTAGGTAGGCCAGTTGCAAATGTCTTCATGGGAAATGTTCTTTTCTGTGGGAAAATTTAATTTAGATCATTTGCTTATAAGAATACAAATGTTGGCATACCAATATCTGTGACTTTCTGGAGTTATTTTAGTGATGACACTCATAGTTTAGTCTTCCATGTGTTGAACAGCGTATTTTTCATTATTATGGCAGGATAGTGGAATATATTTGGAAATAGCACTGTCAGAGTCTTTTTTTTGTTCCTTTCAATCAGTTACTGATCTTTAAAAGAGCAGAATTTTGTCTCATTCAGGATAGTATAAATGAAGAGCAGCTCAGTTAATGGAGAAGGAATGACACCCTTATATATGTCAGAACGTATGAATTCAGAGCTGGGCCCTCTTTTTCTGTGAACATATATTTTTATAGTAATACGACACATTTAATAGCTTGTAACACTGCTAGAAGCCACAGTTAAAAGTCATTAAATTGTACATTTCCCTCTCACTGTTCAGAAACTCGGTATCACTTGTTTTGCTGGAGAGCTGTTCTGCAAGCTCGTAGCAAAGCTAACAGAGGAATGAAAGAATTCCCAGAATGTTGCAAAACAGCTGACCAAATGGGCCATTCTGCTGCTCTTGATGCTGCTGCCAGCAGTAGCAGTAATAGCGCATTAATATCAGTCTCTCGTTTCCTGTAGCACTTTCAAGGCGCAATCACGTTATAGTGAAGCGTTATTGAAGTAAGTGCTTTGTTAGCTTTGGTAAATGCTGATGACTTCTGTGTTGAGTGGGAAGCCAGCGTGTTCTAGAGTGAAGTAAGGACATTGTGTTTTTAATGCAGTTCAAGTCTTCTCTTCCTGTCCCATTACATCACACTAAGCCAGCTTGCTTTGTAGGTTTTTATTGTTTGTTTTTTAATTTTCCCCTTGCCTGAAATATTAAGTAGAAGAGCTTTTCCTTTCAGCTGGTGCACAGGCTGTAAAATTGTTACAGCGGAGTCGTACTTCTCAAAAACTTTGTCAAGGACGTATTCTGATCTACATTGCTGTTTCTCTCCTTAAATATTTGAAATTTCCAGACAATTTTTTTTTTCTGTTTAGGACTTCTTTTAATGAAAAGACAGCTAACATACTTTTAACTGCAGAGTAATGCATAATTGTAAAAGAGGAAAGTATAGTTCATAAGGAAACTCAACACTACTTAAATTGTCCCCTGTATGAATAATACCGCTTCCAACCTGTTTCGCTGAGACCAGAAAAACACAACTGACAGGTAAAGTTGGTGGTTTTCCCTAGCTCAAATACTGTAGTGGCACATGACGTCCACCGCCCTTATTCTGAGCCTTTGCAAACGTGAATGATCAAGAGCAGGAATTAAAAGTCTCAGACTTCAGCCATTGCAGTTAATTGCCTTGTGTTTTATTAAAGTCAGATGTTGATGTCAGTACAGAAATTGATATTTATTTTGATTTTTTTATTCTGAATTTATACAACTGTCTTAGTTATTCCAAATGTTGAATTTATTGAGAACCGCATTTTCTGTTTCAAGTAAAACCTTTTATTAAAATGCTAAGTTGATTTGTCATCTGTTTGGATTTTTATGGTAATTAAAATTAAGGCCAAAGTTGATGCAAAATGTTTGAATGAAATAAAAATCCTTACTTTCAACCCAAGAGAGTACAGAAATCAAAACCTAAATATCTCTTGCCTTTCTCTTTCCTGATTTGGAAAGTTCTTTCTGGTTTTCCTTTAGTGAGAAAAGCTACAATATAATGAGCAGTAAAAGTAGGGAAAATAGAGTTAAAAACATGCACAAGTTTTCCTTTTAATTTTGAGATATTCAAACTAAAAAATGTCAAAATAAATTTTTTTTATTGGGAGAGAGAGGTCAAAATTGTTTTTAGTTTAAAAAAAATAGTTTGCTTTAAAATTATCTTTTTAAACAGCATAAACTTGCACAATAATAATAATGATAGCTGCCCTCCTATGTTGCCATGGTATATTTACTTTTATGGTCCATTAAGTGTTATGGTTCGTATGACACTATCTGTGTTGTTACTGATAGCATCTTACTGCAAGGAATGATTTGTGTCAGGCTATGTAAGCAATAAGATCTTGTGTTTATAAACACTATCTGTGTTTAATTTTACTGACATATGTGGTCCTTATTGATTTTAAATTAAGAATAGGTGCATATGCAAGATTTCGCAAGCTTGTGCCTCCGTGGCTGTTTTGCAAGTGCTATGAAAGTTGAATTAAAAAAAAAAAAAAAAAGCAGCAAGGAGTTTAGCCTCTGACCGTGCTCAGCACTACAGCAGCAGCAGTGAGCGCGTGCCAGACCTTGATGGACTTCTCACGCATTCTTAGAGGAAGTTACCTTAAAAATAGGCTATTTACATCACACTTGTTACTATTACAGATAATGCAAAGTTTGAAGTCTGTAGCTAAGAGGAGAATTATTTTGAGAAAAATTTCTTTTTAAAAAAAATAAGAAGAATGAGAGAGAGAGAGAGAGAGAGAGAGAGAGAAATACTACTCAAATGTCTCTTGAGGAAACCCATTATTGGAATACTATTGGGGAATGATGGTGTTATAGCCAGCGCAGTAGTTTACAAAATACAAACAAAATTATTTTCTCTGACCAACAGATGCCACGAGGAATTAAAGGAAGAGTGCAGTACTGTGGTAATCCTGTCTGGCTGTGCTTTCTCAGAAAGACTGTATATAGATAAAGGAAATTTACTGTTGAACAAAAATATTTTGTTTCAGTGAGCAAAGTTTTACAAGCTAATAAAAAAAGCGCTACAGGGCAAGGTTAACAAAAGAGGGGTATTCTGAAGAGTCCTGAGACGTTTGCATTCCTCCGCTGCAGGGAAGATTCTGGCTGAGATATTATTTTTACAAACCATAAACCATGTTTCCTAAATGTTGTTATAAAACCATCATGCCAAGTGCGAATGCATCATAGTTGAGACCAACCTTTGTTACTGATGAAGGAAAATTGTTTTCTCCTCATTTGGAAAATATATAGGAAATATGAAATGGTTTAAAAAAAAATAGCAGAGAACAGTGTTTGGTTGTATGAATTGCGCCTATGTCATCCCCATAGCAAAGAAATTTTCAGGTAAAAGTTTGCTGTATTGATGGTTTGGTTTTGATGCTTAACACAGGCAGTACTTTGTTTACTGGAACTTTTCATTGCTAATTATTTCCTCCTCCTAAACTTTCCGCTTTACATCGTGGAAGAGGTCTAAAGCATCTTTTAAGCCATCATCTTCCATTATAGCCTCAAAAATAAAACACAGCAAATGATTGAAGTGTCGAGCAGAAATCCTGGTGAAACCGAGGACCCAGATGCTTTTTCTAATGAGCTTGGATTAGATGCATCCCCATAAGGGAGCACAAGCCTGATTTTTACGTTTTGGACGTGAGGCAGTGTTGATAGGTGGCAAAGAGCGTTTGCATTTGAGGGCATGGGCTTGACACGAGCCTCCTCTTTGCCTCAAACAGTGGTTGCACAGACTGGTATTAGATTGAATATTATACTACACCTGAGCTGTGAACTTGAAGTAGCTTCAGAATTATTTTGATCTGGAGTTTTTTCTTTGAAGAACAGGCATGGAGCTTTTATTTTGAGGATTATATAGCAGCATCTCACGAATTAGCTTAAACAAAAAAAATATATATTTTTCTGCTATTCCTTTTTTGAGCTGCTCTTTTCAGGTCATAACGTAATCTTTCTCTACTCTCTCACATTTTATTTACAATAGTCTTCCATATGTCTAATCAGAGCATTGTTTCTCCCTCAGGAAACTCTTTGGCATGTCTCTTCTTTAGTTGCTCCAGAAAAAGTCTGGCTCCTTAAGAATCTTCTTGCTTTGGCTTTGCTTTGGTTTTCCCTGGTCTCTGTTCTCATGGCCTCATCAAAGGCTGCTTTTCTGGCTCCTGGCTGTCCTGACATTCCTTCTCGGTTGTGCTTTTTGCTGAAACTTCATGAATATACTGCACTCGTGCCTTTGAAGTGTGCCTGTGCCCCTTTTGGATAACTGGTTTCAAAGACTTTTACAGACCTTCTCAAATTCAGAGTGATTCAGACAACTCCGTCTGTTAGGTTCCTTACTGACTGCCAGGTAAAACTTCAGCCGCTTGCTCACTGCCAGGTTTTCAGCTCCTTCATCTCAACGTATAGGAACACAAAGGTTCTCCCTTAACACCGTAAGTGTGATCCCAAATTACGACTTCATGCAAAAATCATGACGTGCGAGAGGAAATGGGAACTGAGATCAGAAAATATCGAGTCAGGTTTTTGGTTTTTGTTTCCTGTTTGTATTTTGTTATTCCTGTATTCGTGTCATCTTAGTTAAATTGCTTGAGACTATTCTCCTCACCGATACCTTTTTACGTCAGAAGTCAGGTCCGTATTGTAACTTCAGTCCCTCTTCCACAGCCTCTTGTTAGCAATGTCAGAGTTGAAAAACTTGTATTTTAGAAAAACTTAATTGTGCCAGGACACCACACTCTCAAATTAACCAACCAACAGCATATTCTTGTGTAACAAATCCTTCACCTTTGTTTCACTGTGCCATGTGTAAAAATCATCTGAAAACATGCATCACTAATACATAATTCAGAGTTCATGAGAGGGCAGGTATAGAATTTAGGGTTGATGATAGCGCTTGATTTCACCCAAGAGGATAGAAGTGTTTGCTGGCCAGCAAGGTGTGCTATCAGCGATGGCTCCTTTGGGAGCTGAATTTTTCAGACAAAGTGGATGGGGAGATTTGTGAAGCTCGTGGTGTTGTTATGCACAGCCAAACTGGAGCAGGGCAGAGAATTAAAAAAAAAAAAAAACCCAAAAAACCAGAAAACCAAAACCACGCATGCACGCAAAAGCCTCTTTCAAAATCTCGTGTGATCACTGAATTCCACGTGGTACCAGGCATAGAAAGAAAATACAGGAGCTATCTCGAGTGGAAGAATGGAGGAGGTAAAGCACGCGTCAGCGCTGACATCTGCTAGGTGTACAGGAAATAGCGGGAGGAAGTTTAAACAAGAAATGGCCTTGAGTGGAGTGAGGGCAACAAAAGGGACAATTGGACCGTGATAACTGGTTTTGAGACACTTGATATACTTAACAATTTTCTTTTAACTCTGAGAGAGAAAAGTAGCTGTGAAATTGGATTGAAGAAGTTAGAGCAGTACTGCATTTCAGTAAGATGTGAAATACAGGAGAGAGATTATTCTCTTCTTTTTTTTTCCTTTTTTTAAACCTTCTTAAATAGAAGGTACCAAAGAAGGTCAATATCATTGAAAATCTTGTGACTCATCCAAGTCTCAAGAGCCATTTATTTCAAATTTGAAGAGTTTTTTTTTTTTTATTCTTTCCATGATAAGCGATCAGACCATGATTGCAATCTGATGCAAAAACCCTAGAGGCAAAACTCTTTTCAAAACCAGTAGAATTTGTCAATTAAAGAGAGCTACTCAGTTTGTAGTAAAAGCTATGGATACTGCTCTGCTGCTGTGGACATAATGCAAAATGCCACAGGAGAAGAGACCTGCAGCCACAGACCATGTGGATCACAGAGCTGGAGTCCAGCAGAAAGATGTGCGTGTGCCAAAGCAATGATGAGAAGCTGAGACTGTAAGAAATACAGCAAGTCACATTACCAGAGTTAGCAAGTGGTGACAGCGTGCTCTGTGTGGCCACAGAGGCATCTCTATTTCACATCAAGTTCTTCTCAAGAAGTGCTGATGTCGTCAAAGGAGAAAATGGTGAGACTCAGCCTTGGGAGCAAGTGGGCTGCTTGTGACTTTGAACACTAACCAACAAACTAAGGTTGTCCCATAAGCAATGCTGAGAGTGCGGGGAGGGCTATAGAGGAGGTGGAAAACTAGGTGAAGGAGGGTTGCAGCAGTGGCTCAAAGTGGCTCACGTTGTAGGAGAAAAGAACAGATTGCAGTGTACAAATCTCGCAGATGGATGGTTCAAAATGAGCAAGAAGTGGGAGTTTTTCAACACCGTTTACAGGTAAGCTGCAGAACTTCTTGGCACAGGGTGCTGCAAAGTTTTGGCAAGCCTGTAGGTTCAAAGGTAACTGAGTTCCTGGAAAAGAAATCTACTGATGGTTACTGAATGTATAGGTGGTGTCTCTGGTATCATATAGGAAATCACAGAGCTGCAAATGGTCGTTTGCTGGGGAAGTGTTTGGGAGTAACGTCTGTGAATGATCTGATCCCATACTCCGTACCTTTATTTCCACACTCTGACACAGAGTAGTGGACTATGTGGACCTTCACTTCATTGAAGTACAGCAACTCTTATATTCTTACAATGGCTTTAGAACAAATTTTGAAAGAAGCGTAAGAAAGGCATAGAGGTGGAAAAGAAATCCAGCCTCACCTCTTTTTCTTCAGAGGGAGGCTTTTTTCTAGGGGAAATGCAACAGATGTGGAGACCCAGCTGGGCTTTCTGGGAAACAATTGAAGTTTCATTGCTAAGTGGGAAAAGCTGGGGATAACTATGAGAATTATGAAGTCTGTAATGCGCTTGCTGAAGGAAAAACTACAAAACTATGTTGAAAGGATAAATATGAGGTTGGAGGGAAGTTATTAGTGAAGCCCTTAAGGATCAGTTTAGGATGAGATTTTATTTAATTTCTACATTAACTCGTTCTCCAAGGAGAAGTAGTATGTTAATTAAATTGTTGGCAGCACAAAGCAGAGATGGTATTAGCAGTAGGGAGGAGGTGTGGTGTGTCATCCAGGAGGAGAAGGGGCTTAAATGTAGCTGTTCAGAGTGTAAATCAACCGAGTTTAGGCGTAATAAAAATTGTTTTCTGTCAGATGAGAGGGATAGGGAGATAACTGGGGCACTTGCTTTTGTGGATCAGAGGAGACCTATGGACATCAGTGTAGTGCAGTAATGAAAAAGGAAATATGCTGATACATTGCCAATAGGAACAAGATAGGAAGCTCCAGGACTGTGGCAGTACAGAACTGCTAACCTGAGCTTTCTGACTTGTTTGCACCCTTCTTTTACCTCTGTGTAATCAGAGCTGAAGGCCAGTAACCAGGATGTAGTAGTTGCTAAAAAATTTATGCATTGGTAGAATCAAAAAGGAGGAGGAGGTTTTGGCCTTCATACAGCTATGTAGAAAGTTTTCAGGCTTTGTTTTTATGAGAGGCCAACTGACCGTCAGCCGGTAACCGGTACTGCCAAATAGAGCAAATGGGTGATATCCTGCTAGAATATAGAGCTTACTCGTGACTGCAGATATGTGATTAGCCAATGGAATACAAAGCTGTTGGAGATTTTCTTTGCAGACATTTTTCTCAAGCTTTTGCCAAAAGCACAGCGGAACAAAGACCAGAGTTAAATTTAGTACATGTCAACTTCATCAAAAACAACCATACACAAACGAATCCTGTCCGGCTTCAGACACAATGTGCCCTGTAATTGCCAGAGCTGCCACAAAGGATGGGATTTTGCGGAAAATACTTAAAGCTATTACGGCAGAAGGCTTGAGGCAGCGTATCTCCAGTGTCAGTGTGTGAACGCAGTAGAGGAGCCCTGTAGGTACTAGAGGAGATTTTATTTAAAGGTAGCAAACTAGGGCTTTCATTGTTTTGTTCAAAAATAAGTATTTTAAAAATACACTAGGGCTACTCAGGGATTAAAACAAATCTTCAGAAAGCACTAGAAAGAGTTTATGCTCGCCTCAATTAAAAATACTGCAAAGCGATTAGTACTAGGTACTGTTAAACTGCAGAATAGCAGCAAAGAAGCATTGAACGTCCTCTTTTGACACTTCGTTCAACAGAGGAACGATAACAAGAATGCCTGCACTGTGTAGAAAGTGGTGTCAGCATTGGAGAGTGAAGGATATCCTGAGACTAACATATTAATAATGTTTTTAGTTTTGATTTCTTATGGAAATGACACTGTGCAAGTCTGGGATGGGAAGGAAGGGTCACACGCACCATGGAGATCTCACGAGCTTATTCTGTGGTTGTGCATGGGTCGGCCTGGTAGGCACAGTGTGCGGTAGCAGACGATGGCCACACAGTTTCAGGGACGAAAGGAGGCTGTTTTCCCAGAGAAGTTTACAAACAGGCAGTTGCTACAGGATGATAAAGTGAGTGTCAATGAAAGGCACAAGCGAGCTGGCCGCATTGCTACAGGAAAACCCACATTTCATAAGATGCCAGCAGGTTCAAGCATCGGCAGAGTGTTTTGCACACTAACTTGCACAATACATGTATTTTAATCACAAGCTTGGCTGTAAATGAGTTATGATAATGTTGGTCTCAAAGTCTTTGAATGTGTTTCCAAGTTCTGACTTGGAAGGGGGGTGTTGGGGCCTGTGACTCGACAAGCTGAACTTCCCAGGCCCAAGGCTGGGCAAGGTGTGGAGCTCCTCTCCTCGCTTGCACCCAGCCAGTTGGAAAGGGATGTGTCAGCAAGCGCTGAGCAATCACAAAGCTACCGCATGAGGCAAGATTGTTCCAGCTCCTTAAAGTCCCCTTTGAGCTGATCTTTTAATTTAGGAGAAATAAGCTCTTCCACCTGTGCAGAACAACCTCTTTTACCTTGCCACCTTTCCCTTTGAGTGCTCCCTGTCTGTATCTCATCACCAGAAGAAAAGATGATCGTTGAGTCCTTGCTGCTTTCGTTTCTGCCTTCTGAAGGGCTAGATCTTTCAACAGAAGTTTTCTCATTTGTTTTATTTCAGTTAATACTATAAGATTGTTCTTAAAGTAACTTCAGACAGCCTTTATCTTTTATATCTTTATGATAGGGTTTATGTGTCAATTTTTACAGGGAATTGTTTTCACAAGTCTTTCTCAATGTATTATCTCCAAAGCAGATTTTATTCATTAAGCCTCTTTCAGACACAGAACTGACCAGAATATGAGGTATTTCACAACCGAGTAAATAAAGGCAAGTTTGCGGTCACAAGCACCCGATGTGTTCTCCCAGTGAGGCTGGGAAGCATTGGTTTCACGTTCTTGTCATTGCTGTGGCTTTTAATTCCCATTGCTTGCAGGCTCATTGGAGAAGGCAGGGTGAGTATGGAAGATGCCATAAATTTCTCAGCAGTTAAACTTGGGGAGTGTGAATCATTTCTTTCTTGGAATAACTTTAATGGAAGAACCCAACCTGATGAGAAAAACGTGGAAAACCTTTTCTTCCATTTTTTTCCTGTTTAAATGTTTTTTTCCAGACTATTTTTATCATGAAAGCATGAGTACTTTGAGAAACCTAAGAAAGTTTTAGAGTACTAACACTTGCAGAATTAGACTGCTGCAATGATGTATTTTGCTGTGAATTTTTTTTTAAGAAACAGTAGAGTTTTAACTAAATAGAAAGGAGAATTATTTGTACCTAGAGTAGTTTGTATTAGATTTTAAACAATTTCTGCAGCTTCAGGAAGGTTATAAATTGCTTGGATTTCCTTCTGAAGAGACGTAACATCATTTCTAATATATTTTACAGCAATATCAGATGTCAAAAGCATAAGAGAGGTTATATCTTGCTTAGAGAATGCCAGAAGTATAGCAATGGGTTCAGGAATTCCTTGGTTTTACAAGAAGCAGTGGATTATTTTCACTGAACCTTACTGAGTTACTATGTCATTCTTTGGACCACTTATCTTGATTTCCAAACTCCGTAGAAGAGAAGAACATAACCAGTCTAGTGAAGATCGATTTAGTCACTCCCATTCCGAAAAGAAGTATTGGCATCTTTGTTGTTTTAGGACTCAGATTCATGGCTCTTGGGATCTAGGCCATTCCTTAATGTCATATAATCTACTGAGTGCTGAATGGAAAGCCAAAACTACTACTACTCTGATCCTGTGCCTGCCACTTACTAAGTGTAACTTTTGAAAAAATACCTATCATTATTGGTACAAAGGAGCACAGCTACTAATAGAATTAATGAAAAATTTAAGGCTATTATTGCATTTCTGAGTTTCCCAATATGTAGTATTTTGTTGCTATAAGAGCTGAGCCAGTCAAAAACATACAAAGCAAGCAGTTGAGAACAGTCAAAAACAAAGACGACAGTCAAAAACATACAAAACACGAAATCATACAACATGCCGTCAGTGCTGTCACGAATTGAGAATTTGCATTAATCTTGAATTCTTTGCATAGGCAGAGATTGAGTTTCTTTCCTGTTCCCACTTCATTGTGCATCAAAAAGAGATAATGATGAGGTATCTTGAATCTGGCTTAATTATTCTGAAATTGTAGTGTTGTAAATGATAATTATGTTCTAAATGAAATTTGCATTAATTTGGCTAGGTGGAATTCATTCTAACAAGCTGGAGGATTTGGGGACAAAAACCTTGATTTTTAAAAATTTGAAATGGTAAAATCGATAATTCAGTTTAGATGATCCTGTGTGTGCATTCCCCCCCCCCCCCCCCCAAAAAAAAATCTCTGAGCTTCTTTGGCACTTCTGACTTTGAATTGAGAATTATCAGGAAGTTGTTTATCCAAATGGCACTTCTCCTTAACTGCAATTTTAAAAACAATCTCTCCAAGTGTCCAGCACCACTTTTTAAGTCCGCAGGATTATCCAGTGGTGTTAACACACAGTAGTGAACAAGTAGCTTGAGCTTATCCAGTACAAGATGGATCTGTAGCAAGGAAGTGTAACTGAGATTATGGTCATTCACGCTGTTATTCTGGCCGTTCCCAGTGCTATTTTTGCTGTCACGTTTGCTGTAATTTTTGTTGTCATCTCAAGTTGCCCAGCATGGAAACCACTGTTATAATGGAGTTTGGCAGAGGCAAGCCTTGGATGTGTCTTCTCTGCACCCAGTCTGTTTTTGGACACCTCGACCTTGTAAGAAAAGGTCAGAAAATGCTTTATATAGGAATTAATGAAGACAAAACAAATGGAGCAAAAATTCTGCTCGATTTACAGATTTACAGTGAATTGCCACCATATCTTCGGCTGGAAACCTTTTGTATTTATCCATTGAGGAAATAGCTTTCAAAAATTCTGTAAAAGAATTTATTGTTAGGTAGGGAGTATTTTCTTTCAAGTAAAGCAATACATTTAGAAGGCCAAACTCTAGTCATTGTACCATCTTTGACTTCTGAGGTGCTCTATCGTTTATTTTCCCTCAGGATTTTTAGCAATTAGTCTATAGTGATAAAGCTATGTACCCTTATCTTGTCTCTTCTATTTTCTTGGCTTAGGGGAAATAATTTTTGCATTATGTCAGGGCTAAGAGCTGGAAAGTATGAAATCTGATCCTGGTTCTGCCACTTGGTGACCCTTAGGAAGTCGGTTTGGTGCATTATTTCAGTTTCCTTGTCTGTAGGGTAGGTAAAATGGTCGTCTCCGCTGTTTATGGGAGGGGCTGTATGTAGAAAGTATTCTGCAGTTTTTAAACCATTTAAAAACAATACCGAACCTTTTAATAGTCCCTTTAATGTTCCATCTTTTATTGAAATAAAATAAAATTAGGTTATCTGGAGTTTACAATAACTGTGAATTTCAGATTAACTGTGAAATCTTTCTGCTTGAAATCAGTGTATCCCACTTGCTTGGAAAGATATTCTATTCCATTATTCATTACAAGGGCCTTAAAATTATACTCCAGTGACAAAGCCTTTATTTATTTTTAGACAATTGGCATCCACTTCTGGCTGACCTAGAATATTTCTTTGATGACAATGTCTGTGATCCAGCTGGGTTTGCTGAATGGTTGAATAAACAAAGACAGATAGTAAAATGTGGGAAAGAAAAGGCTATTTTTATTATATTAGAGAATGTGTCCAGCAAACTACAGGCCTGATTCTAAATGTCATATCTTTAACAATACACTTCAGTTAAGTGCCCTTGTGGTCTCCGTAATATTTCTGGAATTTTATCATTATTGAATTTCAAGGTTATGAGAGGGCCAAGACCAAAACGTTGGGAGGGAAGGTGATTCGCAAAGAAAGGCAGTCAGCTTGGCCTCTTCCAGAATTCTGCAGGGTGTAACTCAGGTTAAAAAATGGAAGTAGGAGGATAAGGCTAAGCTGGTTGCTTTCTGCCTTACCATGGTTTCCTTGTTGTTTTATTTGTGACCCTTTATTTTAAAAGCGATGTGAGGGCGAAGTGCATGCTTTTACACGCATCAGGGCTCTGCTCAGCCTGGACACCTAGGTACACCTTGATATTATTAGCAAACTCAACCCTTGCAGCCAGAAGTCAACCAGTGTTAAATCAAACTGCAGCATGCTTTTGCCTGCAGGCACGTGCTTGGACCCAAGTGCGTCACAGTGCGGTTCAGGAGTCCTTTGGGGAGCGTCTCTTCTGCCCGCTAGATCAGCCCTTCAGATGTTTTGTCTTTGTGCAGCTTACGGAGATTGTTTGGAGTACTTTTGGAGTGTTACAGCAATTTGTGAGACTGTTATAAACAGCTTTGCATTATATATGAATTGAGATTGGTTTGAGCTATATAAATCTTTTTAGCCTTTAAGACTTGAAAAATAGGAGCCTAAATTAGGCTTGTAAATCCCTAGCAAAGTTGCGAAAGAGATCAGTTTGTTTTTCTGCATGCTAAGAGCCAATCTGTTGAACGTTTGTATGTTCAAAATGACATTTGCTTACAACACAAGATATATATTTATAGAGTTTAATCTTGGCCTGATAGTTGGTGAAAAAGATGTAAAAGCAGGAGAGGTTGGGAAGGATATTTCTTCAGTCTTGGAAAACCTGCCTCAGTTTTACGATGACTGGAAAAGCATGTGGAAGCTAGATAGAGGTCTGGATTATATGTTATAATTTGAAGGAACTGTACTGGACAAGCGGTGCATTACCCTTTATGGTGCTGGGATGTATATTGGCTTTGGAAAGCCCTAGAGATGGGGAATCCAGATCTTCGGAAAAATGTGTTTGATGGATCTGAATAAAAGTCCAGATTGAATTGGGAGAAATGTCTTCTGCAAATAATAGAATAGTTGGAAAAATGGTATTTCAGAGAGCATCAAACTGATTTGTGAATTCAGGTCAAATCTATCAATTTTAGCAAAAAAAAATTAAAGGAAGCTAAAAAGTGCTTAAAACATTTGGTTTCCATATTTCTTCAATGTGAAAATTTTCACTATGAGAGAACATTTCCTTCAAAAGTGGTTTTAAATTTAAGAAAAAGTGGGATACATGTGAGAAATCAAATAAAATGTTTTGAGTTGGCCTCATTTACATCAAAGTGAATTCTTATTAAATTTTTGAACCAAAAGCCTATCATTCAGCTGTAATTGCATGGCGTACGTTGTAGGAATATGGAACAATAGGGAGGAGAAAACAAATAGGAGCCCATGGTAAAAGGTATCAATAGGAGACATGATTCAAAATTGGGTAAAATGTGTTTCAGGTTTCTAGTGATTTCATTTGAGTATTTGGTTAAATTCCAAAGAGAATCCAAAGCAATCAGGAGGAAAAAAGAAAGATGATATAAAAAGTGTTTAAAAGGCCACTCTCAAGGCATTGATTGTAAGGTTAAGTAATTTTAGTTTGATGATGATGATGATGATGATGTGGGTGCTCAGAAGGGTTGGTATTCTTGGGGTAGACACAGAGGTTTTAGCTTGGGAGCCTTATGCAAGTTCGAGAAATGTGTTCGAAACGAGGATAGGAGGATGAGGCTATACTAGCTAACCTGAGGCTATATAGGCACCTTTCCTCCCCCCCCAAAGTCACATTCTGTGTCACCAGCTTCAAAGTCAACTTAATCTTTTCAGGATAATGCTGCCTGCAAGCAAAAAACTCCAGGTTGTAGAATATGCCGATGTCTCGTTTTGACTAAAATCAAAAGGGTATTTCATTAAGCAGTATCAGGATCTGAATTTCTCTCTCTTCCTTATTCAAAAAGAACTTAAAATAGTTATAAGCCACCAGAAAGCAGGTGTCAGAGGGCAAAATTGGGCCATGATTCAAATTTCACTGTAAGCTTAGGGGAATTTTGTCCATTATGCGAGCCTTAGGACCAAGTGGTAAAATAACTTTCTCGTGTGTATTCAAATTTGCTTTCCCATTGCAAATAATAGATCATAATTAAAAAGAATACCCTGATACTCTAGCTCTGATATGTCATTTGTCAGTTATAGTCTTTGTGCAAAATGTAAATCACAGAAACTTAAAATCCTCTGTATAGCTGCTGGCACAGAAGGAAACCTGGCGAACTCCGTAATGCTACAGGGCGCAGTAGCAGCTTGGGCCAGTGAAACCCATTATATTCACTGTAAAAAGCAATGGCATGACTTAGAGTTCCAGTACGAATGTTGTGAAAATATTTTTACAGTGAAAATACTTTGTTTCACAATTTTTTTAGTGGCCGTTGCATGCCAGAACAAGAAGTCATTTTTAGTATGTGTAAAATAACCAGATGTGCTCTAGCTTTTAACTACAGCTGCTGTCCCATCAACAGAGGGGCTATTTCCACCACATGAAACAATTCGGGTACCCGACAAGCGCCCTGCAGGAACCTTCTACAATCACAGTAATCATGTTTCTCTTGGACTAGCAGCTTCAAAGGACTTATTTAGACTCCTTTCTGTTTATCTGCTTCCAGAATGTGAAAAATGGCCTTTCACATATAACATGCTAAACTTGATGACTTCAGTGTAATTTTCCATGGTTCATACTTTCTGCAGTAATAAATAAAAGGTAATAAGAAAAAATTATAACAATTTATAAGACTGGTTTTGTCTTTTATTAGGTTCTTATGATTTAGAATTTAATAACCCTGCCAAAGCTTCAGTCACAGCTCTTCTCTTTAATATCAAAATAACTGTTCAGAATTTTACAGTTGAAAAATGAAACTCTTGCTTTAGGACTGATCTTGTTGTCTGCAAAAACCCTCACCTGTATCAATGCCAAGGAAAGCATCCGGTGTCATAGACCAAACAGAGTTAGCCAGACTTAGACATCCAGATTGGGGTTAGGAACTTCATATGACCCAAGCATGTTCCAGCTCCCATCCCGGTACCCCTGTCTCTTGACATAGTAGTGTCTAGTCCGTAACAGACTTGGTTACATGCCAGGTGCATCAGGTATACTTCTGGAAAAATATCTTAAAAATATCTTTGGGTTCTAGATGACTTGTTTTTAATAAATGAGAATAACCCTCTATGCATAAATTATTCATAATTTATCATATCTTTTGTTTTATTTTATTCATAATTTATGATATAATATCACAGATAGCTCTAGATTTCTTTTTAAGAAATACATATTTCACTTTCTGAATGTTTTTCTTGTAAAATTTGCACTTAATTTGTATGCAAAGGAATGTGGTCAATGGTGCTAGGAAAGAAATAACACAGTCTTTTAGTTTCTGAAAAAATATTCTTAGTCCCTCTTATTTTGTACCCAGACTTGAAACTGAAATATCTACTTAATTTGGCTTATCTTCATGTACAGCAGTTTTGTTTTTAATTTCCATGGTAAAACATGTTGTTCTCAATGTCCTGATCATCCATGCATCTGTACGTTCCACTGTGGTCATTCATATACCTCATACTCCCAGCCTGGGAGGTGTATTTGGTATGAGCCCTGTGTGCCTCATGATGAGGATTAAAGGGCAGCATCTGCTTCTTTCCACCCCTTATTTGAAGGTATATCCAACTAAGATTTCTTTTTTTGCATCATTGCAGGCTTTAGGTGCTTTTAGTGATTAGGGCAATTAAATTAGTTGTCTCAATTGTTGCTGACAACCTCTAAGATTTTTTCAAAGTAGGAAAAAAAAAATCCTTGTAACCACAGTGGCCTCCCTGTTGTTTCACAGATTAAAAGTATTGCCTTGAACGTGAAAAGGTCAGGCAATAGATAAAGGCTCGGACTACCCGTACTCTTTCTGAGAGAGCCTTGCATCCCAGGAAGGCTCTCTGCCTGCAGGTATCTCACTTGTCAAGCTTGCAAAGGGAAGATGGTAGGGTGGCAAATCTTTCTTGAACGAATTCATGAGATTGACTTCAAACCCAGATGCCCAGGACATCCCAAGAAGGCTCTGAGGAACCCAAGACCTCTCAGGTAGCTTCCTTCTGCAGATCTGCAGCTGCAGTGTTGAACAAGGAAATGCTATTCAGTGAGATAAGGGACTAAGCATGCTCCAGTAAATCCTCCTTTTCTTCCACCTGTGTAGTCATGTTCCTTGTATTACATATAGGCATGGTTCCAGTAAGATTATAATCGGTTCAGAATATGCAGCAATACAGATAAAGAAATACTATATATTTTTAAACCCCACCCACCCACCCACAATGAGTTAGAAGAGGCAGGAGCCCTTTCCACATATGCCAAAACTTGCAATAGCAGAGTTCGAAGATGTTCTGCAGGAGCAAAGTATAGGAAGTTCACATTCATCCTCTTGACTTTAATGGCAGTGAGGAAGGACTCAGTCATTGCAGCTCTTACCTCACACATGAGGAGTCAGGAAAAAAAATGTACTCAATATTTTTGGGAGGAGAAAAAAAGCAATGGGCAGAATATTTGTATCAGCTGCATCTTCTGTGGTAGCTACAGAAGCAAAAAGCTAAAAAGATCAGGAGCCAAGAAGACTGGATTTATTAGGTAATGAGCATAAAATTTTATGCCAGTGGTTTAAGGTCACTAATGACCAAGTCCTTTGTTCAGGTATGTAGCAGGTTTAGAAGCCACTCATTTTCTTTATAGGCAAATTATCATCTGGTTATGAGGAGGGGCTTGTTTTGCTGCTGTTGGAAGGCCACATGTTGGGCAAGGTAAACTGGTACTTTGCCCTGTATGTATTTGCCATGGCGGTAACGTCACAGTCCGTGGGGCTTCTTGCTTCAGGATTTTCCAGCAAGAGTAAGTGCTCTGGGAGTGCGGCTCGAGGGCTGCCAGCATGGTTTACAACCTAGAAGGCCTTTTAGGTGACTGTTGTTGGCAGGGTTGTTTATGCTCTGGAGTCCAAACAAGCAACGTGATGAAAAGTCATTTAGTGACTTTCTAAGTTAATCTCGCAATTAAAGGTAGGCTTTTCTGTCAGCTGTTAGAATGCACGAGAGCTGAAAGCAGCATCTGTGCTGCTGAAAAGCTCATCCAGCACAACATCTGTCAGCCTGTACTCAGTGAACTAGGGTTAGAGTTGCTCTTTTCTTGAGAGTCCAAGAGTCGATGTGCAACCAGACTGGTCAGTAGTGTTGACAGCACTTGCACCATTACCCTGGGGAGGAAGAAATTACTTGCGCTTGCGTTTATGCAGTTACTTTGAGACGCGTTGTTGGTGTGTGTATTCACAATATTGCTTCAGAACTTGGAAAAAAGAACTTTTATTACATTTGCATGTTAACTACTAATTAGGATGGAAAAATATCCTACCTGTCTAAAAGAAAGGGGAGACTTACAGTTCTACTAAGGCTGGTTTTCTGTGAGGCTTTAACATGTTCCTGCCAAAGAAAAGAAAGAATTGCATGTTTTTTCAGTAAGAAATGGTATAACACACCTGCAAAAATGTTTATCAAATATTTTTCTCTTCCCTTATATAACTTATTCCCTGGGCAACGTTTTTCATTGATAACATACATTCTTTTTATTCTGAGGAATGCTCCAAAAACTGTCCAGAACATAATGCATTAGGGGAGATGCTACAAAAGTACCCTATTGAATGTGCTTTATGGTACTATTTCATTGTTGATTAATACATTGCATAAAATCTTTTAAAGCTATACGGGTGGAGGCAGGATTTTCATGTATTACTAAGATATATATATATGGGCTTACATAAAAATACTGTCTAATTTACTACCACTGGTTTTACTGATATAGGCTAAAGGAAAAAAGTTGCTCTTGATGTGAAACAGATGTGTTAAAATCAGATTTCTTTTTTTATTATATTCTTCATTTCTTTCAGATTTTTCTAATACTGATAGAGAGGGGAAAACATTTTTTCATTGACTGCCTTGATAATTTTACCTGATATTGCTGTTTGTAGAATATGAAGCTCACAGGTTTTCAAAAAACAATTATTTGGATATTTGTGTAAAAAAAAAAATGTGTGTGTATATATATATATATATATATATATAGAGAGAGAGAGAGAGAGAGAGAGAGAGAGAGAGAGAGAGAGAATGAGTAAGATGATGGTAGTTTTTTATTAAATTTAACTAAAGATGTAAGATTTCTAGTTTTAATTTCTTTTAGATAGAGTGTGAGTAGAAAATAACCTTTTTTCCTATACCTACCTGTCAAGGAGACCACTATTAACATAATAAGAACATCATGCCAAAAGTTCGAGTATATTATGTATTTGTTTTCCTTGTCTGAGCTGTGTTTCCAGCTGTGTCTGCTTTATCTCAGTTGACAATGTTTAAGTCTGTTCAGGAAAGTATTAGGAAATATGTATTTGGAAGGAAGAGCCTGAAAATTTTAGCTAGCAGATAGCGAGTTACCAGGAGGAGAGTGCTCACGTTTCAGCGGGAATGTCAGACAGAGCGAGGAATTCTTCCTTTAGATCCTGCATCGTACCTTGAGATAGTGAAGAGCATGAGATTGGTAAGAATTTACATACTTTTTATGCTATCTAATAATTGTCTTTTAGTCTGGAGCATATTGCCAGCTACATTCCCAAGTCTTTTGTTGAGGATGCAGTAAATTCATCTGTTAGACTTGAAAATTTATATTACTAATTTTTCATAAAGTTTCAATATTGACCAAGATTTAAAAAAGCAAAGCTTTTAGTTACCTCTGCTGGCATCATACATTTGTTGGGTAAAGGTATGCAGTGTTCAATAGTATCAGTCTCGGTGTTTTTGCCACGGATAGCTTTCAGTTACAACAGCTACATGTGGTCTTGAATTCTTTAGGTCTTTCATTTAAAAGATCTTTCTGCTGTTCGAATTAGCCACAGCAACGAAAAAAAGCAAGTTGACTGTTTTGGAAGCCTTTCATACTCATTTCAAACATGGCTTCGTTTAAAGAATATTCCACTTGTTCTATCCAAACAGTTTTTGCCCTCTGAGCTCTCGCCTTTATCCTCAGCTCACCCCGCCGCGCTTAGGTGTCCCCGCGCGCTCTAACGCTGTTTGCACAGCGAGACGACTTCAGCAGCGTCGCGGCTTCGCGCCGTGAGCCAGGAGCACGAGAGACGTGCTTAAGCAGGCGTCTCGCAGCTCTGCGGGGCTGCGCTTCATCTGCGCTATCTGGAACCGATGTTACTGGATGTGTGGAACAAGTGTGCTGCAAGTGCTGAAAGAATGGGCGATTTCACATTTGAAAGTTGATTAAAATGCTGCAAAAAAGCAAAGCTGAGAAGCGTCTCATGCTTCTGAACCAAATAAGTAAAATGTAAGGTGTCCTTTTTCTTCGGTGCCACAGTGTAGCAAATATAGGTCTGCTGTGCCGATTTGTCTCAGCAATCTTAAGTTTTTCAACCTCTTTTCTATATGAGAGTTTTTAGGTCTCTAGTAAATTTTAATGCTTTTCTCTGGGCCACCTTCTGTATTTTCTTTTTAGTTTTGTTTTTAAGGTGAGGATGCTAAAATTGAACGCATACTTAAAGGTATACCTCTAAATACTGTCTTACATAATTACATTATTTCAACTTTCTTGTGTTCTGTGCTTTTCCCATCTTTTTAGTTTAACATTGCCACCCCTGCTTATCTGCATTTCTTTTTTCTGAATGCATGTAGCTTGCTTGTAAGTCCACGTAATACGTATGAGAAGTTTGGAGTTTGCATTACTCCTTCCAAGGGACATTAGTTTGCACTTGTTCAGGGGGTGAGTGTCGCCGGCTGCTGCACTATATATTCTTCTCCTAGTGTTGCTGAGTTGGTTTGGACTCTCTTGCATAAATTTCTACTGTAGGTTATCCGGTGGTTGTCAGGCTGTTTTGTCACCTCATTCCTTATTGATTAGACATAGGACACAGGTTCCAAGATTTGCACGTTTTACTATCAGTGTATCAACCTTTTTGAACGTAAGATTTAATCAAAAAAATCTTGTGAATTAAAATCCCACAGTATTTTTCATAAGGTTAGGGCTTGATAGGGAGTCCTTGGCTAAAGATTTACCCTTTCACTGCTGTGCTGACTAGCTGCCATTCTCTACAGAAGTAACTTTTAAAATTTGCATTTATTAAGACACATTTGAGAAGAAAAGCCTTCTGTAAACATAGTGTCTAATTTGAATAAAAGTATTGTGGTGAGCACTTTTTTCACTAGTAAATGTGAGAACAGATGAAACAAGTACTGGTTTGCCCCCTTATTATTTGTTTACAGATATGGTCTGTTAGAGAATTTACATACAACTTAATACTATCTCTGGCATTTCTCTTTTTTGGGGAAAACACTCAAAATGCTCAAGAGGAGTTGAATTCATTTTGTAAATTCACTTCAGGGGGATTGGATACATCTGCTTAGATAGTTTAGTATTTCTAAAAGTACATTAAACACTCTTTAACGAGGAACACATTCAGCTGCCTCGGGCAGGACACGGAAGATAAAGCTGTAGGTTTTCACGGAGACACCCAAGACCTTGTGAATTTGGGCAGGAACGTTTTCTGCCGCTTAATTAGCCGTCAGTGCATCGCAGCTCTGTGCTCAGGGCTTCTACGCAGAGGCCTGCGTTTCATGCTGGACGTGTTATCGCAGACCTTAGGCAGACAGTAATGACTTTGTGAGCAAGCCTGTAGGTACAAACTTGCCCTTACAAATTGGGGTAGATTCTGATTGAAAAAGAAGTACCGCTGTAAAACCTCCCTCCTCACATATGCACACCAATTAAAAAAAAAAAAGCGTGAAAGAAGAAAACTAATTGTTTTAGATGAGAAGATGGTTGTTCCGAAAGTTGTCGTGTATTTTCCAGCTTTTGTAGTACTAGCTCCTAGGTTTATGGAGGAAGGAAAGGATTTGTTTTTGTAAGTGTTGTTCTGCAGAGAGAAATAGGTTATAAATACATTTGCAGTTCTGGATAGTAGTGCATGGAGTTACGTACAGATAATGTACAAGCTAAAAATAGAGGATGCAGAATTCAAAGTAAGGAGACCTGCGTTTTACTTGGCTCTATAATTATTCCTGCACTCTTATTAAAACTGGAATAAAAGTATAGACATCATTTGCCCAACACAGCTCCTATAAAGCATAGAGCTGAACCAAACTTCAATGTGATTTCTTTTTCTTGAGCCAGGACTGAACATTAAATCTTGCTCTGTAGGGTTTTTCGAAACAGAATTAGGACTGAATCCCTTCAAAATACTTTGTACTGCTAGTTCAAACTAACCAGTCTGCTAAAAACGGTGGCTTTAGCATGGGAGACCCGTTTGGCCCAGGGACTGCTGCTGCCCGCTGGGGTCTGTGGAGCAGCACGTGCTGCTGCTTCTGCCTCGGCCCCCCGCGCCCTCGCGTCTGTGCTGCGCTGCTGTACGTACGCTCGCAAACGCGGCTAGGGATTTTTTAATGCAAGAATTTGGTTGGCTATTAAGCAGGCTGTAACGAGAGAGGGATCCTTGTGAAAGCAGGCAGTGCTCCCGGGGCACTGCTGCATCTTCCCGTGAGCGCGTTGCCGAACGCCTGCTCTGCATGCACGTGCACATCTGTGCCCTGCGCGCAGCCGGGGATTTACTGGTGGGAGAAGAGGATGCTAAGAGGGGTCAGGCCGTGCCATTAACCCATCCGTATTTCCTCAAGAGCAACACTTGTGTCTTGCCTCCGTCTCCTTAACCCGCTGCCCTCGGTTGAGGGGGCCGCGGAGCGGAGAAGCTGCTGGACGGGGATGCAGGCTGCCCTCCCCTTGGCAGATGCTGCCTCATCCCGTGAGCCTTTCTGCTTTAAAACTTCATATTTACAACACAATATGATCTGCACTCTCATGAAATTACGTACCCATTAAATGACTCTGCCTGAAACATCACAGCAGAAATCCAGTGGAAAGTGAACCAAAAGTGGCGTGTTTTTGTGTCCAGATTTTAAGGCCCGATTAACTTAACGTCTGTATGGATTTTGAGATTCTTTGATACAGATGTATTTAGAAGGGCCAAATAACAGTAGCAGGGTGCTAAAGAATTTTTTTGGCATCGGGTGACTGTCTGCTCCACTGAATTGACAATCTAAAACTTGGCAATAAATGAAAAGATGAGCTTTGGACCATGGCCAAAGCCACTGGGTTCAGACTTTGAAGAAGCTTGAGTCCATGTATCTCCTCAAAGGTACTTTTTAAAAAGTCTACATGGGAGCTATAGAGATTTTAATACATCTGGAGCATGACTTTTTTCATTTTCTGTTTTTACAGGGGGTTTTTTTGCCTATAGGCTTGTATACTGTTATCTCTGTTTTCAATTTGTATCTTTTTATGCAAAAATCTCATATATAAGGCTTTTCTCTGTGAAAACACTTGCCAAACAAATCTTTGTTACTGTTATCCAAGAGAAAAAACATTTTTACAGGGAGACTTCTCCATATATATTTTCAGACAACTCGCAAACAGCTAGCCAACAATAGCAGTGGCATCTTTCAACTTTAACCTTGTGTTCTTTAAAATTTGTTTAACAGAAAAAAGAAATTTTAATAACTTCAATCACTTCATGAAAGGATTCTTTTGAAAACCCAGTCGGGAAAAGACTAGGAGAAATGGGAACGTTTAACTTTTTAGTTTGTATGCATTAAAAAAATCCTATAGCAAAGGAGACTTTTTGTTGCAATTTCCAGAAGTGTTGGACAATCGGTAATAGTTTGTCACATAAAGCAGAATAATACTAACATAATAGCACACTTTGTTACTTCTCTTCCAATGAAAACGTTCCTATCAAGCAAAAATGTATGCTAAAACAGAAACAGAAATGCCAGAGAGCCTAGGTAGCTCAGGGAATTAACATCTTATGGGAAACCATCCCTATCTGAATTAGTAGAAAATAAAATTTAAGCCATAAAGAGTCACGAAAGTGGGTTTGATGTTTATCAGTTCCAAGAAACACTCTAGTAAAGTCTCAGAAAAACAATTGTGCATCAGTTGCAAGTCTGGCAAAGGTGAAGGGCGGCCAAAAGAGGCCCAGGACAGACCGAGCCGGACAAATATCCTCTTTCAGCGGCGGTCTCAGCAGGCTCCTGTGCTTTCTGCCCTGCATTCCTCCGAAGAGCGCACATGGAATTTCCCTTATCGCTTTTTACTGTCGATTCATATCCCTTCAAAATGTAAAATTATGCTGATCTCTCTCCCTTAAAAAAATATTAGCCACTGCGCTGAAAGTTTCTCTTGGAAAGTGAAAGTTTGCCGATGTGGAGGCTGTGGCTGGCAAGGCAAGTGGTCTTGCTGCAGCCACAGGGCGAGCGTTCGTGAGAGACGACTACAAGCGAGCACGGGCTCGCGTCAGTGGGCTTGCCTTTACCTTTCCTAAATGTAATGAAATTCCTTAAGGCATCACTGTTGAAGTCAGTCCAGGTATCAACAATGCATAACTTGCTGCTGTTTTTTCGCACACGACTTTACATAAAAAAGGAGATTGGTGTATTTGTGTAGATTGATGCATCAAAAGTCATAGCAGGTTTTCTTCCAATTTCTGTCTAACTTAATGTATTCAAGTGAAAGCGTAATATATTTAAATGAAGTTTTTTCTTTTGAAGTTTTCCATACAGGAGTTTCTTGCTGCCATTGGCTACAAGTACTTGGAACTAGAAGCAGAGCCCCGGAATCTCCTAGAAAATAATTCTTTAGCAGGGACAGCCATCAGCTTCCTTGGCGGAGAGGGAAGCTTGGACATTTAATGACTCTATTTGTTAATTGATTTTCAGTAGTTTCTCAGACTTGAAAATCTGTAGACATGCTTGACAGATACATTAGAATATGCACTGCGGGAGCCTGTTAGGTAGCAAGACTTATTTGAGATTTTGTTTTGGCAGCGTTTCAAGAGGGGCTGTGAGTTGATAAATGGAAAACCTGAGTAGTGTTCACAAAGTGTACTTATATCTTACACTCCTACATGAGACAGCGCTCCTGGCTGTCTCTGCTCTTAACACTTAAAAGGATGTATTAGGCTTTAAATGCCAGTAAATAGAGGCTTGAGAGCTGTATGTTAAAATTGTATTACTGCATGTTGTCGTGTAAGCAAGAATTTGTGCGCTTGTGCTGTGCTGTGGGCTGTTTACTTGTGGTTTAGTGGCTGTGTAGGACATGGCCAATCTCAGCAGTCATTAAGGAGGGTCTCATCAGGACTGTAAGTCTGCGTGTGTTTGTTAATTAGACACCAGAGTTTTGCTGGAGAGAAAAGGAAGCTGCCCTACATACATACATGGTTATGGCCAGGCGCCCGGCGGTTTAGTCGCCTGCGGTGGAACGTGCTGCCGAGGTCGGGGACGAGCGCGCCTGCTTGATGTGGCAGCGAGTTCCTGGGTTGGAGCATTCTTCAAATAGTGCCATGCCCCTAAACCGTGTCACGCAGGCGGAAAATAGGAAATAGGGGGTGAGACGTCTGTGACGGTGGTTTTGGAAAACACTTCCAGATCAGGAGCATCTTTCCTGAGCTGCTCAGGCCTTTCCCTTTCGCTGCACCTCCCGGTCCGGAGGCGCGAGGCCGGGGAAGCAAGCGGCGTGTCCTCTGCAGCTTTCGGCTGCCGCTGCACGTATCATCTCAGGAGCAGAGTCAGCATGTTTCTCATAAATCAGAGGATGCCGTTGCGTACGCCAGGGCAGGGTTTTGGCATCGGTGTGCGCATTGCAGGAGCGTGTGCCTCCCGGAGCGGGGGGAAACCCAGGGTGATTTGCTCGGATGGGGGTAATGCAGAGCACTAACGCAGCAATAGCTGCAGCTGGCTGCCTTCCAAAATATGAAAGCATAGCACGGCCTCGGGCTTTACTGCAGAAGGCTGGTGATGGGGGGGTCCTTTTCCGTGGCAACTGTGGAAGTGGATGGAGTGGAAGTGATCACAGTCAATAGGCAGGGGGGTGTTTTACACCGTAAATAAAGCTTTCTAGGGAAAAGGGAGATGTAAGAGCGCTAGAGAGAAGAACGTCCGCCTTGGACGTTGATTAAAATACTTTTTAAGATGGTGTTCTAGAAGGTCAGCTTTATTATGAAGAAAGCACGCTTCCCATGTCATTTTTACGAGCGTCAGCACTCCGCTGCTGACGGGAAGCCTGAACGCGAACGGGGGCAAGCGCGAGAGCCGTCGTGTTCGATGACGGCTGCTTGCGGGGCTGGCGCAGCCGGGGGTGCCTGCATCAAATATTTAATAAACTTTGCCAGCAATAAGTGCAGAGCTGTCGCAGCTGATTGTTGTGCGAATCTGCATTTAAAGCGTGAACAGATTAATTTGTATACTGTGCTTTAAAAGGCTAAGCCCAGAGCTGCAGATCCGCGTAGGACAGTAACTGCGATAATTCTGCAGGACTCGCGCTGCAGGGAGAACCTGTGCCGCTCTCGCCTCTCTGCACAGGCACACTGCAAACGCTTGTCTGAATTAACCAAAGGTGTGAATTTGGTGGATTATTTTAAACCATAGTAAGACCCTGTGCAGACACTATTTTACAGAATTCAAGTGGATTTAATTCATATATCTTAAAACACTTTTGAGTCTAATTAGAGTGAATTTAATGAAAGCCACTTGAATTATGAATGAGCATCTGCTGAGGGATTTAACGTGGTTTAGCTAATCTACTTAGACTTTTTTTCTTCTTCTATCTCCTGGAATATATAGGCGTTAAGTGTTTACATTTGCATATAGCAGGACAAGCTACTCTACGTAATAAGAACAGGCTTTTTTAAAGCCATGACTGAGTAATTCCAGCTGATCAGAAGTACCACTCAGTTTGCTCAGTACGTGTAGGCAATAGAAAAGAGCAACAAAGCCCTCAGTTTCTACTCATTATTTGTGGAATATGTCACACTGCAATTGAGAAAGGGCAGATCCGATATTATATGAGCGTACACACATGCACAGTGTGAGTGTGTGCATTTACGTGTATTCGTATATATACACTTATCTCAATCTGTGGTTATAGCTTTGCTAACAATGTGATTTGAGGACAGGGAATCTGGAGGCAACGAGTCGAGGCATTAAAGCAGAAGTGTATAGTTATGCACTTCCAGAAAAAGTTGTTCTGGACTTGGACGGGATACAAATTTCTGTGTTTACCTTAATTCAGGAGGTTTCATCATGTTACCACAATTTTGGGGGAGGGCATCTGGGGTTTGCCCAGCTTATCGCAGGCGTCCCAGCTCATGTGTCCCGTTACTCATATTCTCTGCTAAACTTAATTTCTGAGCAAACAGATCTGTGGGTCTCGGTTATTTGTCCTCTCCATGCTTTTGCTTCATGCTATTCCATTTCAAGCCCGTGAGAATTCTGGCATTGATTTGACAGGACCTGGATCAGACCCTGACATTTTCAGCTCCAGCTACAAAAATCTCATTATTTTAATTCTTCAGTATTTTCTTCTTTTGTAGCCTCAGTAGTTGTTAGCTGTCAAGTCCAGCATTTGGTTACAGTTTGTCACTGTGTGTTAATGTCAATTCAGGATTGCCTTTTACTGAAATACATATTTCTGTGTTGTATTTCACTGAAACTTTTACTGCACTTCAAGCAACACGGATCTTAATTTCCGAGTGCTTGAAAGCGGATTACCTTTTTTGTTTTCCCCTGCAGTTGACGAAATCCTGCAGCATTAACACTCCTGCCTGCGTTCTTCCCTGTCTTATCAGCGTCAAGCTCCAGCATTCCCAAACTGCATGTGAAAACTCTTCCCAGTCCCCTGCGTTTCCTGTCAGCGGTCCGAGTCCAGGAATGAAATATGTGTGAAGTGCCCCCTGGGTTTTGGGAGGAGGTAGAAACTGGTTCAAATTGGCAAAATGTGCACGTCTGACAACATGAGGACTTAAAAAAAATTTTTTTTCAAGAGAAATTAAGAGCATATTGAACCACTTTCCCTAATTGGCCAAGCTAGTAAAATATGTGCATATATGCATATACATACATATGCTATACAAAAAAAATGAGTATTGGAAATATTTTCACTCTGTGACAAATGTAACCATTTGTTACTAATTTTTCATAGGTTGAAGCTATGCTAAACAGTACTCCCGAGGCTGGGAGAGCCGAGGGAAAGGGGAGAGGAGATGGTTTTATTGTCACGAAAAGAGCATCTTTGGATTTTTGCCCTTCTATTTGCTATTCTTGTAAGTCACCTATAAAAAGGAAAATAATGTCAAAGAGAGAAAATCACTAAATTAAGCACGAGATAAAACCCTTTCGTTCTTAAGAAGTTTTTTACACGCAGAATGCTGTAAAACACAAGAACTGGGTGTTGGCTAGAACAAATGCTTTATATAAGCCGTGATATACTTGCTCTCGGAGAGATGATGTGGAAAAAAATTATGATGATTCTCTCAAAGTACGGGAAAATGAAAGAAAAGATTAAACCAAATAAAATAAAGAAGATGAAAAAATATTCTTGCAGACTAGGTGTTGTGAGGAAAGCAGTAAGGATAAAAGATTAGGCTTTAGACTGCAGCATATGCTAAATTAAGCGAAGATTACACAAACAAAATTTATCTTTCGATTTTAAGAACACGGAGTCTTCCTATGGACTTAATTACATTAAGGTAAAATCATGCACTTTTTAAGAAACTTTCTAGAAATAACCTTTTGAAAATGTCACTGTGTGCCTACACTAACGTACCACATAACGCTCAAGGAATATAACGGATACAAGGAAGACCCTCTCAAATATAAGAGAAACTTCTGTCTTATATATATGTGTGTGCATCAGCTTTTCGGTATTCTGTCTGCAGAGATTTTTGTGTTGGTTTGTTTTTTCGTTATTTGTACAGCATTTAACTTGCAACTGTAATTTTAACCAGCACCTCAGAATTCACTTCCCATCAGAGCGCATGCTTCTTGCAAAACTTTCTTCTTTAACAGAATAGCAAATAACGTTTGAGATGCAGTGTAAGGAAAATAATATTGCCACTGTTAAGGCAAAACTATTTTTTTCTTGATGGGGTATGATTTAAAACCAATAGATATGTATTAATGCAGTAATTGCAACGTATCTTGCTGATGACATTTGGTGTTACGGCATCTTCTGTGTTTTAGCAGACCCCAGGAAGAACCTAGGGGGTTGGTCGTAGACACCCTCCGTTCCGACGGGGCCTATTATGGTTTCAAATAAACTAATGGAGACGATGTCTTTGAATGCAAGTTTCTTCCACGTGCAGTCCTTTGACTATCAGTATGTCTTTTCCATGGCCATAGTAGTTACTATATAAAAAGTCAGATAAAGCTGTGTGCTCCTCTTATGTAGCAGTAAAGTTTTGACTCCTGAAGTACCAATTAGCAGTGTGGTTAAGGGCAAATAAAAATCCCAGCCAGTGGTTGTGTGAATGTTTTTGAAAAGATGAAGTCAACAGTGAAAAATAGCCACAGACAAATTTCAGTTGAAGCTCCCATTCATAGGATCCTGTAAAAATGGAGAGAAACAAAAAGTGCAGAGGAAATTTAGAGAGACAAAAACTCATCCTGGATAAAATTTCATATTCTGATTGGTTACCTACTTCTAGAAGGGAATAAGAATTTATTTCCCGTTTCAAATCTGTTTTTAAGTGCAGCTGTGACAGTGGAGGCACTACCAAATGTCTGCAGAATAGTAGCAGTTCTAACGCCGGCTCTTTTTCACCTTTCAAGCCTTTCCGTGTGTCAGCGCTCAGAATATCCCCGTAATGAAGTACTGATAACTGCACTGTGCAGGTGAGGAGAAGGAAGCAGTGTCTTGCCCAGGAGACCGAGTCAGTAGAGAACTAAGATAAGAACTTACAAATCCTGGACTTCTCGTCTGCATTTTCAGGCCTTTGCTCTGAGTCATAATGGATTTTGTCCTGTTTTTATCCGTCTGACCACTAATGGGGTCCAAAAGTTCCTTGGCTTCAGAGATAGCCAAGGGTGAAGCCAAAGAAGCTTTCTTGCTTTTGGAGGAAAAAGGCTTAATTCCTTTCTGCTTTGCCTGAGATCGCATCTCAGCACTACTACTTCTTCCTTGCAGAGGAGCTTATGAGTAATAACAGAAAACTCTTCCAATTTTTCTTCCTCTGTGGACAATTAGCACACCACATTTTACTGTGCACAGGATTATACGGGAGAACTTTTTAAAGGTCTGCAGTACCCTGACGGTGTCAGGTTTTAAGCAGTTATCTAAAAGTCATTAGATTTGCACATTCACCTGTGACTTGGAGCGCTCTGCTGTGCGATGCAGGCTGCAGAGCAGTGCTCGGTGCTGACAGCTGTGCTCAAATGCCTGGCAAACGTGGATGTTCATAAGCATTGCGGTTCCTGTTGCTGCTTAATGGACAGAGGACCTCGACATATGTGATATTCCCCCTCCCACAACCCCCCCCCCCCACACACACACACACAATTTGGATGTGTGTGATTTCTTTGGAGAAGTGGATTATCGTTTGTTTGGTTGCAAATGCAACAATTTCAGGAAGCTTTTAAGTGAACTGACAAGCTGAAGTGGCTTGTTTATTCTAAATGTTATATGCATAGATGTGTGTGTATATATATGTATGTATATACATACATAATTTAAACAATAATGCTTAGAAAAATATCTAATCATATGCAATACAGTAGCTAATTCATGATGATTGGGATTTTCAGGAAAGTTTCAGGAAAGATTTTTCAGGAAAGGGGACGAGGGCATAAAACCCAGTGAAAACTGCCAGACTTTTTCAACCTTTAGGCCACGTCTGTCTTTATTTTGCGATAGTTTTAGGGCTTGATACTGTTGAGTACTTTGTAAGAGTATGTGTATTACATATTGCTATATGTAATGTAGCATGTTGTGTGAAATAGCATGTTAATCTCTTGGGTTTTGATGTGTGAACTTCTTAAAAATCTAGCTAAGGTACCGCTGTACAGCAAATTCAAGCCTTCTTGAGAAAAACTTGCTCTTAGCCGACTGAAGCCCAAAGACTTTAGCAGTAGTTCATACATTCTTGTAGCTGGAGTTTAAATCACTGAATCTTTACATCCTGTCTGAAATGTTAACCAGGAGTCAGCAGAAATCACCCAAAGGCAGCCATTTGTGTCTTTTAACAAGTTTGGTTTTAATCTTCATGACTGAACTAGAGATACTTGTTAGGTAGCTGCAGAATGTTCCCTTCATCTAGCAGTTGCCTACAGCTGTGCATAAAAAGTAGAGCAACTCTAATAGCCATTTGCTTTTAGATAAAATAAATACTTGCTTTCAAAATGTTATTTAAAAACGTTCATGACGGTTTTGGAATATCTTTCTTTTTTTTTTTTTCCTCGTCATTAATTTACAAGCTAATGAAAAAGGTTATGATCACAGTAAAACAACACAGAGCAATAAATTACCAAGTCTGTAAAAATACTTGGCAATATTTAGTTAGATACTGGGTAAGATAATATTGCATTCTGTTTGGAAAAAGGGTGTGAGAACCAGGGACCCACCTGGAGTTTAAGCCTCGGGCCCCCGCGGGTCTGCCTGAGCCAGCCGGTCCCCGTGTGCCGGTCTGCTAAACCCGGCTTGCGGGGTCTCTGCGAACGGCACGTGTTGCCTCTCGGCAGCGAGCTGCTTCCACCCATCCTCATGCAGAATGTTAGATTTTCTGCTAATATAAGGGACAAAAAAGTTTCCTCAGTTGTAAGGATAAATATTGGCAAAATCCATTACTGTAACCGAGGATGTCATGTAGAACAGGAAGTTGTAGTACATATTTTAATTTTGAAGGTTTTCCCTTTTTATACAGTAAAATGCGACTTTTTCTCTCCACTTTTGCCTTTAAGCAGTATTAGGAATCAGGTTCAGTGATCTGCTCTTCAGGATATTTTGTTAGGGCTTTTATACTGATCTATCATTTTATTTGCTTGGTATTTTGTTGTTGCTATAACGCTTGCTTACGACACCACAAAATTCTTTGCTTTGGTGGAGGCATCCTGAGCATTTTAGGAGAAATGATTATAATGTTCAGAATTTAGGAAACTAGTTAAATTTAAAACGGAATGTGTTTTACGTAGAAAAATTCAGGTGGTTTCATTATATAATAAATCTTTCACAGCCTTTGAACATTCCTTCGGTTCAGGCTGTCCCACAGGAGTCCTTCTGCAAGTCCTTCCCCTGCATCATGTTCCCGAAATCCTGCAGCTCTTGCGCTGCCGAGCCAGTTTCCACGGTCTTGGCCACTTTGCCGAGAACATTGTGTATCTGGGCAGTTCCTATTTACCTGGGATACCAGGGACTTACGTCATCGAGTCAGTCTGCAATTATTCCCTCATTAGCCAGATATTTCAAAATCCTTAAGTTTTTCAAATAAATAGCAGTGATGCCACCCTGTAAATTCAAAAACTAGCAACCTACCCATTAAAAAAAACCCTTCATTTTAAGTTCTGGGATTTTTTTTATAAAAATGAAAGCTTCATAGATAATAGTGCTGTTACAGGAATTGAAAGCAGAGCTTTTAAAGTCGGGAGAAATTGTCTAATCAGAAAAAAAAAGTTGTTAATCTGATGCTTTTAGCAGCATTAGTCATAGATGACCAACAGAAACGATACCCCATTAAAGTAATTGTGGGGCCGTTCACGGTCGTTACCACGGAGTGAGTAAAACCTTTGAAATGTGTAGATTAGCAGCTTATTACTCATTCGTACTTCTGTGGTCGATGATAGATTTTATCTAATTAAATTTTGAAGCAAAATCATCCTCTTGTTCTTTTAAGATAGACTTGGTCATCGTGGCAGGAAGGCTGCCTTGGCTTTTCAAGTTGTCTGGTGTGTTTTGTAAAGCAACTTCGTGAAGGGGCTTTTTGCACTTAAAAAATTTTTTTGCCCTCTGAAGCTCATGGCTGTCTCTTTAATAGCACGTAATTTAGCATGATTTGTATCCTTAATATCGCGCAGACTGAATCCTCTCTCACCCTTTGGTTTGTTAGGTCGGGTCCATTATTTTGTTTTCCTTGGATGGAAACCGTGCGCCGCTATCGACCAGTGAACAACCGCGTTTAGATGTAACACCAAATATTTTTGTTCTTCCCTTTCCATCTGAAATCTAATTTCCAGCCACGGTAAAAATGACAAAAATATTCTTGCCCCCCCCCCATAACAAATGCAAGTTATTATGAATTTCATCTGTGTATCTAAAATATTTCTATGGAAGATGTGGAGAAACAGCATTGCTTTTGCTGCACAGGCAGCGCCTGGGCAAGCGGCGTGAGCTGCGTGTGGGCGTAGGGACCCGCTGCTTGGGGTGTATCACTTGCTGTAACTGCCCTGTAACTGCATATTGCAGTGAATATAACTTCTCTGATTTTAACTACTTCAAATTGCTTCTCAGTTCAGAACTTCTGTCCTCTGTTTTAAGCTTTTAAAGAATCTGGCAACACAAAAACGACTTGGAGTTTTCCCTACTACTAAATTGTCTTAGAATCTAATATTTCATCAACCTAATGTCTGCAAGCTTTCTCAACTATTTATCAAGATACAAATCTTATCTACCGTGCCCTGTACTTCTCTTAATATACAGTAATACATTTTGACCCTGTGTTTCGTATGGCTGCAGTAACAGCAGTGCTTGGCAGCTGGGTTTTTTGTTGTATTTTTCTTGAGTGCCATCGATACTGCACCGTAATTTTTCTTCCGAAGGTAGCCTCTTGCGGATCAAATAGACTTGGACAGCTTTGGGCTTCCCGGTGTCTCCCTTAAACTCTTTAGCGGAATTTCTGTCTCTTTTTGGATCCTTATTCTTTAATAGAGTCTTAAAAAAAAAATGAAATGTGTATGAGCAATGAGATATTCTTTCCCTGCATGATATGAGTACGTGGTCTCTGATTCATTCTGTGCCCTTATTTTAGTTGTGTCCACAGGGTATTTTCATGCACACTCTGTCCCCTTCGGGACTGTTTTGTTGTTTGCAGCGTACAAGTGCACAGAAACTCTCCTTGCACGAGTTCAGAAATTTCAGATACGGGTTTTGCAATACCACTGAAATTTTTAAAATTTTATTTGGGCCTTAGCGCAGCTCAGCACTTGTTACCCGTCTGGAGAAGTTACACTTACCCGCCATAACATTAATAAGCATTATAATATATAGTCTTAACATGAAGTTGTCACTTCGTCCCTTCCCGCCGCGGCACCGCATGCAGCAAAACGCCGTCGCCGCCGTTCAGCTCCTGCATTTTGGCCTCTTGCTCGCCGGAGACCCCGAAGCGTCCGAAGGGAGCTGCGTAGCGTAACGTTTTCCTTGAGCCCTGGTGCATGAGAAATTCCTCTACGGTTGTCAGCAGCTGCGGTCGTGGTTTATGTAAGGCGGTATGTAATGGTTTAAAGGAGGACGTCGGCCCGCGCGGAGCTCGCTCGTCCCCTCAAAGGAGCTTTTGTAAATAGGGGCCTCGCGGAAAATGTCACCGGCGGTTTGGTTCGGCGCGGCCGTGCGGTTCTACAATGGCAGAAATTAGCACTGTAACAGATTTTGAACCTAGTAAAGAAATACCAAGGGTTGTCAAAGGTTCAGATTACAGTATTGCAATTGTAAGTGTTACTTGTGGTTAACTTTTTAGCTCACCAAAAAGGATTTTTTTTTCTGCTTTGGGTTGCCTCTTGACATTTTTGAACATGTTAATACAATATTCAGCAAAAAACTCTGGCGTGAGCCCACGACCAGTAACGGAGCAGGTCACTAGCCCGAACAATGCTGCTATTTGCCGCTGCTGCTGTTTGCACAGGATTTCAGAAGGGAAAAGTGGCTGAAAAAATCTGAAAATCAGATGCAGCTTGATAGGGTAAAACAAGAGCGGGGCTGTTTCAAAGTGACAAATACAGCAGCTAAATTCACCATTCAAGTTAGCCCTTTAAAATCTAATTATTAACTATTATTTCTCTTTTATAAGCCTGGCTACTCACGCTGTGTTAGGTACAGTGGTTTCACCTACATCATGGATATAGACTTATTTCCCAGTGTATTATTTATCTTAAATGCTGGGATGGGTAATTACTAAAGATTTTTTCATCTGGCTGTGGCTGCAAGCAGAAAGCATTTTAAAATAAATCTTTTCCAGTGATATTGTGCTACTTATCCCCTCCATCATGTATTTAGCGTGTAGTGGTTTTAATGTGCTTTGTGCGATCCGATTTCTGAATCGCACATGTGGGAAATGCAGCGTCTGGAGGTGAGTAAAAGCAAAGCGCCCGGGAGGAGTCCTGCGTAAGCAGCCGCTCTTCGGGACTCCGCTTCGCCCCTTCCCTCTTTCCCAAGCTTTTTCCTTCTTGCTGCGGCAAATGCAGAAGTCGCCGTGGGGGTGGGTTAGCGAGAGAGGCTGACAGCACCGTCGCTGCAAAAAGTCACTATTTCAGCTCTTTTTCTCGGGGCGTGCTGGAAGCTGACGTCCCTTGCAAACGGTGCTGGGGACTGTTACACGCAGCTCAGGTTTAACAAACCTCCCTCCCGCCCCTCCGCTCCCCCGTTGCAAAAAAAGCAACCCCAAAGGCGAAACTCGGAGTTGGTGGAGGTCACGATGCAACTTTTGCAGTGCGCTGTGCAGATTCCCTGCGTTTTGCCTGTTGTCGTGATTATAGCAAGATACAACCGAGGATTTTTCTAGAGGAAAATGTTGGAATACAGGAGGAGAATGTGTTCCTAAGAACACCGTGTCGTTGGGAAAGAAATTATAAATGTAGGAGGGGATATTTCCAGACTTCCCGTATTAACTGTGAATGTAGGGCCCACGTCTGCCCTTGTTACTTGGAGTAATTTAATAGGTGCGAGTAGTCTTACTGGTTTCATCAAAGTTGCTTATGAAAAGAAGGTGCAGTGCAGCAAGGTCATTTGGGGTGGTTGTCTTAATGATTTTTTTTTTTTTTTGCTTAAATCTAGCATGTTGAATTTTTCACAAAGATATAGCATATTCTGTGTTAGACATGAAAAAAATGCTTTTTATGACCACATGCTATATGGAATCTTTATATTAATAGTATCTTGGCATTTTGCATTCCCAAGGCAGTCTCAGAAACCACGTGAGAGCTGCAAATCTGGTCCGTAAGTACTGTAATTTGTATCAGGACCAGATTTTATCAAGTCCAAATGTTTTTTTCTATAATGCTGAATCCATTTTAAACCTCTATTCGTCTCTATAAGAACAGCTAGCCATATAGAGTCAAATTCAGACTTTAGGATGTGAAGGTATTGTGCAAATAAAAATCTGATATTTTAAGTAAAAATAATTCAAGCGTTAACGGGTTGGAAGAAGGAATACTTTTTACTGAAACTTTAAACTCCTTTTGCTTTCAAATTCAGCTCACTGCGGTACTTGCGTCACACTTACCTATTAGCAGCCTGGAGGATAAAATTATCAGGTTTTTGTTTTTATCGCTGCGCAGTTTTTGATTTATGTTTTGGCCATCAGAGTTGCCAAAAGATGATGATATTTATATACAAGAGAAATCTGTAAGTTTGGCTTCCTTTGTTCAGCAGTTTCCTCTCTGCACCGCAATACGCTTAACTTCCTAAGAATTACGGTTTTGTTACCAGTCACTTATATTACCCGCAGACTGAAGAGGAGAAAGTTTCAAGCTAGTTGGGGAAAAGATAGTCATCAGCCGGGGGAACATTCCTGCAGACCTCTAGCGTTTTGGTCTTTGATAGTTCCTTCCCGATGTTATGAGATAACCTCATTTTAGATGTCTTTGCTTTAAAAACGTGTGTTTTGATTGTAAAAATAAGTGATTTTAACCTTTTAAAAGCATGATTTTATGCCGCTCTTGTGAGCTTGCGCTCCAGTTTCCAGTTGTGTGGCCACACACGTGCACAACGCCTGGTTTGGGTGCGATTTCCCCCCCTTCGCCTCCCGCCATTGATACAAACTTTTTGGTATGTGGGTAAAACGTTAGTCAAGTTGAACTCAATGCATACAAGTATTACTGAACAAAAAAACGTGCTTCTAGCATTTATTTTAGGTTATATGCTAGTTTTACATTATCCCAGCTGGGTATTAAACTGAGTTACAGAACTGGCAGTATGTTGGGGAAAACCAGATGTGTACTCTAAGAAAACAATAGCTTCGGGTCCAGAGCTCTCATTGAAGTCTGCTTCGAATTCACACTCCATAGTCCTCTCCCTTTTCTCACAAAAAAAAAAGGGGGGGGGAGAGTTGTTCAAAAATGTATTTTTAAAAAATGCAAACGATGTTTGGAAAGTTTAACGCGTATGCAAATGCTGTCGGGATATCACCGCGGAAAGCGGAGAACTTTGGCTGGCCTGAAGCTCAGCTGGTAGCAGGATATATCGCCGCGTGCGAGACCCCGGTTTAAGTTCAACCACGGGCTGTTCGTACCTGGGAGCTCCAGGCAGGTGAGACGTCCAGCCCCGCGGCAACGCGCTCGGGGGCTGCAGGGCTGGCGGCTGGTTCCCCTAATAACGCCCCACCGCAACCATCTGCCGCGGGTTTCGCTGCGGTGGAAAATGAGCGTAAATGGCAAAGTCTTGGGCAGACGAACGGCACAAAGCTTTGGAGCACTACCGAGCCTGGTGTCGTTCTTGAAGGATAAAATTGCCCTGACAGCAGACATATGGTTGAAGTTTAATTCCCAAGGGCGAAAAGGCACTCAGCGGCTCTGCCAGTTGTTTTCCACCCCCAAAACAAAGAGTTTTCGCTGATTTATGTGCGTGTACGTGTTACCTAATGTGTTTAGAATGAGTTGATAGCGTTTTGTAAGCAACGCAGGAAGCGAAGGGGGATAAACAGCCTCTTCGCTCCTCTGGGCTCAGAGCTTAAACAGCTGAGTTTTGGTTATCATCTGTGATCTGTGGTGTTAGCTCCTTTGTGAAAGCTTTCCCGAGCACTGCAGAGCTTCACGGCATAGGTTAATGTAAGAAAGCTAAAATAAAAAACTTTTTTTTTTTTGAAAGTGACTACCAGCAGGATGATTTTACTTGTTTTCTCAATCTGAAACGTAACTGGCAATTCACATTTTTAAGAATTCATATAAATCTTAAATGTCAGGTTATTGGCTCCGACTTGAGAAAAATAAATAGAGGAGGAAATTAATTCAGTAACCAAGACTGCTTTTACATAGCTGGGAAAGTATCATCTGCATTACTGTAACGTTTAGTACACAGCTTAGTCCAGTCGAGAGCCTGTTAGGGTGCGTTTGCATTTTATGACTTTAAACGAGAAAAGCCGGTTCCCAGGCCCGTCCCGGCGGGAGGCCGGGTGGAAGCGCTGGGCTTCCCCGCGGAGGGAGGCAGGTACGACCGAGGCCTCGTCTGGGAGCCCTGGTGGAAATCAGACACTGCTCCCTGTTAGCCTACCACCTTACTAAGTTTGTCAAAACGATGACGGTTTTAAAAATGCCCATGGATACAAGTGAGAACGTCCACTTTAATGGAAGAAATCGATCATTTTCCTGATGGTGTTTGTTTGAGACCTATGGTCTGACACGGGTTCTGACGCGAGGCACAAGATTTGTCTGTAGTGGAACATGATATGTAGTTTATAACATACACGTAGATACGCCTGTATTTTTGGCCGTTATTGGAACATACTGAGCTGTTTACAGTGACATTTATTTATCTTTTCCAATGGTAATACTTTCTTTAAACGAAGTAGATGAAGCTTCTGTTATTTTGGATTCTTTTTACATGAACGTTGCTGGTAGAAAAAAGCCAAGATTAGAGATACCTTTGGGTATTTGTTACTCTTGTTCCTGCCAGCCTCCTTTGAGGAGGTGTTTTGGGAAGTCTAGGTGTTCCTGTCATGTGTCCTTCCTTCAACAGCCGGCCCTTTGAGAGCTTTATTTCTAGCCTAAATTCTTCGGGTGTCAGTAGAGAAATTGAAAGCTTCGTATTCTCCGCTTGTAAAAATGTATACTTACAATTTCTGTATTATGTTCTGAACACTCAGGATTTTCTGTTTGATCTTTCTGTATGTGGGGGTAGATTAGGGTTTTGTACTTGAAAGAGTTCTTGGTCGTAATTACTTTTTTTTTTCTTTCTTTTTTTAAGCGCTAGAAGCACATCTTGCATAGAAATGATTTGAAAGCAGTAACAAATGTTTCCTTCCCTGGGAGTCTAGGCTAGGCCTGCGGTCCTCCGTCCGGTGACAAGCACCGTCCTCCTGCCATCGATTTGTCAGGATTAACACTTCTTTTTTTAACAGTCAAGCTGATGTAGTTTTAATTCAGAACATAGTAAGTTGATGGATACACTTAATTAGAAAATAATTATAATTTAGTGAAATTTTTATCCATTTTTATCTCGGAGTGCGAGTGTCTTTAACCATTTTAATTCTGGAATACACACTCCCTTACAAATTTATAACCTATAATAATGCAAATTAACCTCGGTGTGTTTGTGCATCTTACAGCTCTCTGTCTGTCTTATCTTGAGTTTTGGGTAGAAAAGCAAAAGCAAAGCAGACAGACACCGGAGGGTTCGGGTGCCCCTTTCCCATCTGCGCAAACCAGGGAGAATCTTTGCTTGGGTCGCGACTTTGTTAAAAATTAACAAATGGGTGTTTGAATCTGCTGCTTAATTTCTGTCAAGTTTACACTTTGCCTGGTCCTCCTTGGGAATTTTTCTTGAATTAAGGCTGAAATGGCGTTTTTTGTGTAAGTTTCTCTGAGAAACTCTTCTTAATGTAACTCAGGTAATTTGCAGGAGTGCTGCTGTGTTATTAAGTATTCTTTAATTGACACGTACTTACTTGTAAGCTTCCCAAACTTTTGATTTATAGTTCAGGCCCAGTTACAGTTAACTTCTCATTGTGGTTGTTTCTACTACTTATTTTCTTCTGCCCTTTATTTATTTATTTATTTATTTATTGAAGTCGTTATGTACTTTGATTCTGGTTGATACAAACTGAGCTGATCACATCATCTTATAACTAAGCGAAAGAGGTAGCGTATTAACTTTCTTTTCCTTACGATTTTTCCTGGTGATTGCAGTACTGTAGCTGTTCTGGTCCTCTGTGTGCAGAAGGCTTGTGCCACTGTCACATGTGCCTTTTTTTTTTTCTTTTTTTTTCTTTTTCTTTTTTTTGGCCCTCCCTATCTCTCCAGCTTCGCATGAGCCTGCAGGGTAAGGTAGGAGCAGTGTTTTGTTACCCTAGCAACAAAAGCCAAACTTTCAGATGTTTTTTGGCCAGTACTTAGAAGAAAAAAAACTGCTGCCAGTTATGATGTAAACACTTGCAGTTTCCCCCGAATGCTTTTTCTTTCTGGAATCAAAGTAAAATCACCTTTCTGAGGGGAAATTGATCAATTGCTTTAGATTTTTTGAAGCATCGTAGCAGATGTGGGCAATTCTGGTGGATCGTCAGGGCTCTGCTCATGCTATTTTTAAGCAGCGTATTTACTGCTAGCCTCATCGGAGGAGAAGTCCCCTCTCATCAGAGCTGCAAGTTATTTATGAAAGGTTGGCCTGCTCTTTCTGCTGAAGCTCTCTGAAGGCTTGAGCAGAATTTCCTAGTATATATTTGTCTTAAAGCAAAGTCCTTCAGCATTTATCTTGCCCTTCTGTTTGAAGCATCGCTAATCCCACCAGGAATTTGAGGCTGGAGGATGTGACCAGCCGTGTGACATTTAAAGCCGTATTTACATTTATTAGGCTAGCAGGGACTTGTCACATAAAAATGTAACGGAAGACAGTCCCGGAGTATTGAATTATCCTTTCCCTCTTGGCTACGTTATGTCACAACAACAAATTTCCCACCAGCCAGATGCCGGGTGACTCACTGCTTATTATTCACTCGCATAACCTTTATCAGCGCGGGTCAGTCGGAGGGAGTCTGGGTCACCCGCGTCTGACTCGTTCCTTGAGCTTTTGCACTCGGCAGCTACGGCTTAGGAAGATTTCTTTGACACTGTAGTATTTTTCGCTGAACTGTGTAGCCATTTCTTAATAACACTCAGTTGCATGTTGACTAAAACCCAAGAATAACATTCTGTTGGAAAAAAACATTTAAGCCAAAAGCTTCTTTGGTCTTTCTCAAAATAGTGAATTATTGTAGAAACAGATTTAATTGTCTGCTCTTGAAAATCTTACTTTTGGAAGCAGTTCCATCAATTTGACCATACTTACTGCTAGCAGAAAGCCATTTCATTTTAAAATGTTGCAATAGTGTAGATGTGGGTAATCTTTGCCATTTTTAGATTGAATTAACTTGGAAGATTTTGCGAGCCATAATAGAACATAGAGGGCTGAATGGAGCCGAAATGCTTGGTTATATGTTTCTATCATTTGTTTTTTTTTTTCTTTGCCAAAACGTGATTGAGATTTATGAAATAATTCTCTGTGGATTTATCATCTGGCTGCAGTCGCATCTCTATATGCAACCATGCAGCTCTTGCAAAGTGGCACGTTGGGGAAGCCGAGGGGACGAGGGAGCGCCGTGGGCTGTGCCGGTGGCAGGAGAGCCCAGAGGGCGAGAAGTGCCTCGAGGACCCAATGCAGCAAGCTCCAGCGGCTGCGGATACAGGGAACTACGTTTTGTGTAACAGCTGAAATTAAGCGGTAAATTAGAGTTTGGAAAGCACAGCATCTGAAGAGGGCTTTCACTTAACCACAAAGCTGCTGAAGTATCTTTGGGAAATTTCCCTCGGTGGACAATTTGCTACGAGGATCTTCATAGAGTAGAAGGTGAATCAGAAGGGCCATAAAGATTTGCTTGCAAGCGTCTCACTTCAGAGTAGCCTCTTAAATTAGGTTCAGTGAATTTAGATGTGGTAACTCTTCTTTCTGTAACTAAATAATTTTTGCTGATGTTCAGCTGCAGCTGAATTGCTAATTAACTGTAAGGTTTGCATATGTGCTTGTTTTGAGTTGCGTTTTTGGCCAAAGTTTGTGCCTTGTTTTGGCGTATTTGCAGTTGCGTCTCCCTCGTGTTTGGGGGCCTGGGCCCCTCTTTCTGAAGCCGACAGAAGGACCCCGCTTGGCTGCAGTGGGATGCGGCCCCACGGCATCTTAGGCAGCACCAGCTTCCTCGGGTTGTTACCTTACCTGGTGCTTGTGGGTACGTTGTTGTCTCTCCACCTGACACTGATCTTTCCTTGAATTAAAAGAAAAAAGAAAAAAAAAGAAAAAACCCCACTCACTGATGTAAACATAGACTACTTTTATATATAAGAATTCTCATAATCTCATTGTATTCAGATCCCATGATATAAAGCTTGATTTAGGCTATTATTTCGTAGCAATTAACTTTGAATTCCTTTCAGCCAGCGTAATAGTTTGAAGCTAAAGTTTTAATTACATTGATAACCCTTCTTCTCCAGTACCAAGCCCTTCTCTGAGGAGCTGTCAGGCTTTTCAGGGAGCCCAAGCTGGTCACGGAAGCCTTCATCCCTCGACCCAGTGGAAGGGAGGGATGCTGAGGTTCGACACCCATGTCTTTGTCGTTAGGTGTTCGCTTTAATTAGGCAGGATGCATTTAACCTGAAGAGAGACAGTGACGCCTCATGGGTTTTATATACATGTTCTGTGTTTTTCAGTACTGTGTGTGGGGGGGAAAAAAAAAGTGGGTCAGATCACTTAGTTCAGTTGGCCTGTGCTTAGGAAAGGATGAGCTGGAGAGTGTGAGAGCAAGTGTGTTGCTTAAAAAAAATATCAACTGTATTGTTTGATTTCTCTGCCCCTTACATTTCTCCAAACTCTTTGCCAAATTAGATATGAATACTTTCCAAAGATCCCAGATTATTTCTTAAAACAAAAAAAAAATCCAGTTGTACGGGAATGTTAGTACAGATCATGAACCGCTACCCTGTTTCCCCTTGCAAAGCTGGCTGCGGTTCAGCGCCTCTCGCTCCTGGCGCGCCGAGCTCCCTCGCCTCGCTGCCCGGGACACCATCGTCCTTCAGCCTCTCCGAAGCCCAGGTTTCGGGGGCGAGGTGATGGGCGACGGAAGGGCTCCTGTGCTTTTGGAGATGCAGAACGTTTAAATACACCAAGCCATGATTTGCCGTCATTCATCTGGCTTGTCCCATCAGCCAGGGATGGGCGTTTTGGTAAAGTCTGTATAATTAACCGCTACAGCTGGGGTTTGTGCTCCGTGTATTTGTCCAGCTGTTTGTGCAGGCGCATTAAGGGAATCTCAAGGTAGACATTACCGAGCAGAGCTATGCTGCGGCGTAGACTCCAAGTAAGAGCAGATGAGATGGTTTATTATTTGTTATGCAAGGAAATAATGCTGCTGATAAAAATGTACTCTGAAATTATTCTTTTCACTCTTCCACACTTGGTAGAACTGAAGTCAGATCCTGTTTTCATGGCTTTTTGTTTGGGGAATTTAAAGGAGGAGTTCTCAGTTATATGGCTCTGTGGGGGTGTAAGTTAATGAAGTTTTGACAGATTTAAGGTCACATTTTGCACAGTTCAGTTCAGCACACTTAGAAATACACAGCGGGGAGAGTTCCTCTCTCTGAGCAGTTATATATTAGACCTATATATGCTAAATTTATTTTTGTATTGGCATATTTTATGTAGGAAATAAATAGCAAATTTAGTTGTCGGAGTAAGGAGTAATTCTAAGTAAGGCTTTTTATGAACTATGTCATTAACCTCAGAATGATATCCTAATCTTTAAGAGCAGTTTCCAGTTCTTTTAGGTCAAATATACCCTTTATTTAAAGGAAATATATTCCGTTTAATATCTCAATATGTTACTTTAATATTATGAAGTGTTTGCAGTGTTATTTCCTGTGAAACGCTGTGCAGCGCTACAATATTTGAGGGCAGCTGAGTAGAGCGGCTTGATTTTGGGAGATGTGAAGTGCAAATAGGATATTTGATTCAAGGACTCTAACTTTGGCAGTCACTTCGTTACCGTTGGGTCTTTCAGACCCCCCCCCCCCCCCTTTTTCCTCCCCATTTTCTTCTTTGCACAGCCTCGTCCACACCTGGTATCTTGCTCAAGCGGAAAATGGACTTGCTTCATTGCTGAATCTTTTCTTTCGCATCAGTCACTTTTATGTTTTGACGTGGCCCATCTAGGCAGAGACCGTTTTGGTGGGTGCACTTTTAATTCAATAAATATGCCCAGTTTAAAGGAAATGTTTAGAACGTAATTAGTAAAGAATTAAAGGATGTTAGCATACTTCATGTAAGTCAGCGTTACTTTATTAAAAATGGCTATTACTTATTTTTTGTGAGCTTGACTGACAATATGCTTTATTTCTACTTCCAACATGCTGTTCTGATCATGTAAAAATGTAGCCCTATAGCAAATGATTGTAGTCAGTGTTAAATTTAATCAAAATAATCTGGCTGATATATTGCAGAAACTAATTGTAAGCCTTCCATCTTGTATTTTGTAGCGTTTTCCCACAAATACCTTCGGTTAATGCTATTTAGTATTTTAATCAAAGATATGAGAGAAAATGTATAATTAGTGGTATGTAAATGACAGTTAATTAAAAGCACAGTAATGAAAGTTGCAGGTCATTTTCACACTCTGACCTAGATTACTAGATATGATTGACTCGACCTGCCTTTTAATAAAGCCAGATGAAAAGTAATGTGTTTTTTTCTAAGAACACAAATTCTAATAGTAATATTGTTGAAGCTTTGGTGGCCTGCTTGGTGGGATAAAACATACTCGCTTGTCTCCCAAACCTTCCCTGCGAGGAAGAGAGAAGCGTTAGAAGCAGAGGCAGTACGCTAGATGCTCTGTGCTGGTCCCTCCATTGATGTGTTTGCAGTAAAGGTGGTACGTCCTCTATCGAGATGCCATACTTCAAAAGCAGCGGTGGTTTTGGTGAAGGTTGCTTTGTGGAAGGGTCTTTGGTTGATGCTAATCATGCCAAACTAGGCAGCGATCAGCCCTGTGCAGCGGTGAAGTATCAGGAGTTGTGAACTGCTGGAAATCCTCTGACAGCTGGGTGTGAAACACGTTGTTGGGTGACATATTCCGGCGTGTAATGTGCAACAACGATGCCAGTTATCGTGGGTGGTAATTAGAGCAAGTTCAATGTGAAAAATAAGTTATAATATGTAATTATTTTGGAGAAAATGTGAGATATATTTTGGCTTTTTCTTGCATCTGTGTGTGACTTAGCAGTTCAAAATCACACATAGACCAACCGTAAAAATACACCTTAAAAAGAGCGGAGGCCTTGTGTTTAGAGGCTTCTGCTCCAACAGTGCTTGCCCATAAACACCCCGGAGGGCGAGCGTTATCTGCCACGTGGTTACTCCACCTCCATATGTTTCTCGTCACTGGTTATTGAAGGAGAAAAGCTGCAGATGCTCTCTGTGACACCGTGGGTCATCTGTGTTCCTTATCTCACTGCGAGAGGAACTTGCAGGATTTTATTGCTGTCATTATCTTTAAAAGTTTGGAAGATAAAACTTAGTCCTTAAAACTGTCAAAATTTCTTGTAATTCCATCGAAGTATTCATTGTTTAATTTTAAGTACAGCGGAGATAGTATGCAGTGATACGTAGCGATCCCCGGTCCATATGGTCAGCTGTTTTGAAGAATTGCAGGTTCAGCACGAGTTCCTTTCACTGGAGAGATAACGCGTGATGAGGCTATACGCGTCCTTACTCTGGGGACATATGGAAGAGATAAAGGCAGTGCAAGTGTTACCATGGTTTTCAATTAATACCGCGTCATCACAGCGCGAAGACGGCTGCTGCTTCGAGACCAGGTTAGGGCAGCCTGTCTCTTGCTGCCACGCCTTTTCGCGATGTTGATACTGTAAGGCTAGTTTTATGGGAATTGGACTGTGAAATCACCCAAATAACTTTGGACCAGCCACCATCAGATAAGGGCTTCTCAATACAGCTGACCTCAGTTAAATTGAACCGATGGCCTGATGAGGAAAGGATGTGAAGTAGACCAGGTTAGCAGCTTGCCTTCAGGCTCGGGGTCCTCCACGCTGGCCTCGTTTGCCGCCGTGCTCTGCCTCGTGTCGAGCCGCCGAGCGCGTTGCTCCCGTGACGGGAGGAATCGGAGCCGGTCGGTCCGAGCGGAGCTGAGGAATTCGCTTGGCCTCCTGCATCATCTGTGCTGGACTCCTTAGGAAATGCCGCAGGCGCCGAGACCTCGAGCGCCCTAAACCTCTGATGTTTTCGAGGAACACATTTATTTCTGATAATAAGAAATAAAACTATGAGTCTACAGCTAGATAGAGTGCGGTTGCCCCAGGTGCACTCCTGCAGAAGCCTGTAAATCGACTAAACGAACCGGTTTTTGTCAGCACTGCATGTAGTGGATGTTTTTAGTCTTAAGGCTCAGTGAAGAAAATGTTAGGACTAAAAAGAAAGAGTTAAAGGCAGTTCTTTAAGCGAACACATTTACCAGCACTGCTACTTAATGTTTGAAGGACCTGCATGTGTTGCTGCGAGTGCATCAGTGTGGGTTTGCTGTCGGTGGTGAACGTGTGTGAGGATAACAGGCAGATATTTCTTAAACTCAGTTTTCAGGAATCATCTAAACCGGTAATAACCGTCTTTTCTGCCTTCGGGCCCAAACTGTCCATTTATCAAATGTTTTAATTAGAGCATGTCACTGAGATCTTTCCTTTTTCCTATGCACGACTCCTTTTTGGGTGACGTTTGTCAAAATGGTTGTTTGCGGACCGTAAGCACTGCAGGAGTCTTAGATGTCGATGTTCTGTAAACAACCATCCTTTCGGTGATTCAGGGTCTCATTTTTCAAAGAAACGTCATATTTTATTGCAGTCCAGCAGTAGAAATGGGAAGAAATGATGGAAAAAAGACACCAAAATCCCCGTGTGTCTTAGATTTGAACTTTTTATACATAGGCAAACATATATGCTTGCCTAGATTAATAAAAATAATAAAGAAAAAAAAACGAAGCACACAACAGCAGTAGCAAAAATGTGTTTTAGGAGGTTCGTTCTGGCAAGAACCAGACTGAGAAATGGGTCTTTTTTGTGTAAACAGGCTTCAGCTATCCCAAAACAATTACCTTTTCTGAAGGTTGGGGTCCAGAGAGAAGTTATGGGTGTCTAGAAGAACAATTTTCAGTGATAAGCAAAAATCAGCCGAGGATGTGATATGAATCAAACCATGATTGGAAACTATGCTTGAATGATTTTGTAAGAAACTGAAGGAAAACCTATTACTTTTTAATCTTCTTTGGGTTTTTTCTTTTGTTTTTTTTTTTTTTCTTTCTGGCTTGGCAGTTGAATGTTAAATGGGAACTATTAGTTGTGGGCTAAAATGGTTTTTAGATGGAAAGGAGAGAAGCGGAGAATGTAGCTGGTTTTCATTATTATTACTAATTTTATTATTATGAGCTTTTATGTGGCAAACATCTCCCTGAAGACAGGACCAAAAATAGATCTCCAAGGCCAGCAGGATCGATATCTCGCTTGTCCCTCATCATCAAAACTTGGAAGAGAGCGTGAGAGAGGGGAGGAAAAAAAAGGTGTAAGGAAGGCAAAAAAAAAGGAGACAGGAAGGCTGAGATTCAGGACAGTGGGAGAAGTGCACCTATTAAATTCTGATGAGGGAGCCCTTGAGTATATTCATGCTACTGTAAAGAGAGAGGGAGAACGCGGGCAGATAGGCAGTGTATGCTTTGAGGGGGTAGGAGGGGTCTGTTTGTCTCATAGCTCGTTTTATCTAATCTGTCTGCTTCTATATCGCTCATTGAAAGCCATGGAGTTTTAAGAAAAATAAATGTTTGGTCAAAGAGACTGTGGTCCTGTACTCAAAAGCGATGCCAAGGGTTCACACTTCATTTTAAAAATCCAAGCAGAATACTTTTCTTTCTGGCATTTGTAGGACCATTTAAAAATCAAAACTAATAGGAATGCATTTATATTTCTTTCTGAAATTGGTTGGGAATGTTTTCTTATTCCAAAGGGTGGTGGGAATAGGCAGGGAGGGAATCACTGCTTTTTTGTGCTTCATTTTTAGTTTAGGCAAATGCTGTTCACCAGGGAGCTCGTGGTCGCCATGTGATGTGGTAATCTTTGAGGCAGCTAGGCTGAGGATGTTAAGGGTTGTGCCAGCAGAAAAAAAGTTTGCGGAGATTCAAGTCCATTAAGAAGGCAGAATCCAAGAATTTTAGTTTCAGCAAGTGATATGCTACAAGGATGGAGCCTGGTTAAGCCCTGGGTAAGAACCTGTACATATGTGATACATCAGTTTGGAGCTTGACTTTGTAGAGCTGAACATGTCAATCTTTTTAAATTTTACCATAATTAAATCTAAACATTTTAAAGGGAAGAATTCAGTTGTAGAAATTCATTGGCAAGAATTCATCCAGTGTTAGGTAAGAATGTATTAAGAAATCCCATATTCATTGTCTACTTACAGGTATTTCCCTTAAGTATTCTGATTCTTCTTTCTCGTGATAAATATTTTTCCCTAGGTTTTCTATTTGAGGAAAAACATGTATCCGTGACTATAGCTGCAAGCCGAGAGAACTGAAAAAATCAGCACGCTACTCTGTTTCCAGCTGTGGATTGCTTACATTTACAGTGGAAATAATTGTGCAATCATGTCATGTAAAGAGTGTGCTGCAGCTCTGCCGCGGCTAAAGACCTTGTCACTGTCAAGACAAAAAACATTTTACCGTGAACATTAGGCCACAGTAGATGACCAAATATGTACTTTCTTTTTTAAATATGCTCCTGAATTAGTTTACAAAACCCTTTCTTTTCTTTTTTGTCTGCTTGTTAATTTTTAAGTCAGTTGTTTGTAGAACTGTTCTTATTTGAACATTGACTTGAACTCTGCTTGTGGCTTGAGCGAGCTGAAGCAGGATGTCAGAGAGGCCTGGTGAAATTGGGAAGAAAAGGGCAGATTGATTATTTTTTTTTGGTACAATTCCTTTATTTTAAGGTCGATGGCAGATAAGGATTACAGAAGTAAAGGAGTGGTCTGGAGGCCAAGGGAGCAGCCAGCCAGGAGACGTGCAGCTGCACCGGCCCGGCCCGGGTGGGCTTCCCCGACGCCGTCGGTCCCCTGCGCCTTTCGTGTTCGCCACCCCTCTGCAGGCAGATGCAGACTGCAAAGACTATAACAAAACCTGCCGCTCGCTCCGTTGGCCTGAGTTAGGCTTTTTCTGAACAAAAGGTTGATCAGTAGTGCTGTTTGTCACAATTAGAAAGTGTGAATATGGTTCTTCAGCATAACAAACTTCTAGCGTATTTTTAAGCTCAGACAGAAATATAATAAATTTGTCTCAGTCTCCAGTAGAACCTAGAGAAAATGTAATTTATTGCTGTTTTTAGTGTCAGTTCGGTTGCATTTTCCTATCTGGATAAGCTTGAGATTCTTGATAAATTGTGTTATCTTTCGAGCACAGTGTGATTAGTTAAGTGATATCTTTAGTGTGCTGTAGGTCATCTTGTCACGTTTGACACAGAGGTGTTCAGGCATATGGAGCGGGATCAAGTGTTCCAGGCTGAGACTGGAGTTGGATTGATCCTCGCTTTGGCTCAACAGATAAAACACAATGTACTAGGCCATCATGACTACAGAAACAGCTTTACTTCCAAATCCCTTTCAACAAAAAAGATGGGTCAAGATGAGAATTTTCCACTTTCACTGTCATTCGCTTGTGTCTCGATTTCAGAAGCGGAACAGCAGTTCCAGCAGAAATGGGTAACAGTCGCTTTGCTAAGAGCGCAGTCTGCAAACTGCAGACATTAAGATGAACTTGTTGCCCGTTTCTTCATTAAAACTCAGTCAGATGGTTTAATTTAAGGGTGGGATTTTTGCCCTATTTTTGCTTGCATTCTCTCGTTTGCTCAGTGGCTAGTTTATATGGCCAGTTATGCCCCGGTAACAAGCTAGGCAGTATTTAAGGAAATCTAAGACAACTGCTGGTGTCACTGCCTGTTAGGTGGAGAACACTAAGGAGTCTTTCTCAGCATTAGATTGTTCTGCTTTCAGTTTTCAAAGTCCACACTGATTTTTTGTTTTCTTTTTTTGAAGTGGCATAAACATAGCGTAAGTAGACTGGGCATGGTGTACAGATGGATGAAGAGAAGCCTAAAGAAGTGAAATGGTTCTTAGTTTTGAAAAATGGCCTTTTTGTGGCATCTTACATGCTTGCTTTCTGTAATTCATGTGTTGGTGCAAGAATGATTTTTCCCTAAACCCCAAAGTAAACATGTAGTATGTCTCCAGTAGCCGATTTGTTTATGTGAGTCAGACAGTGAAAGCCCTTTAGACTGCGTTTCTGCTCTGTATTTGCACCGTACATGCTACGCAGCTCTGTTGCTGGGCTGCTTTCTTCGCTGGTTCCTAAAAGCAAGCTCGGGTTTCTAAGCCTGATGTTCTGTAAAAAAAATGAAGCAGGCAATTGGTAGAGAAAAGGTAGAGAAAGTACTCAGGATACAGCTTCTAAGCTCTTTCTATAAACATATCGATGTAACATCCAATTTAGAGCCAATCTCCTGGTTTACAAAACCCAAATATTTTGGCATAATACTAGTGGAAATTAATCTGTCTTGCTCTGTCAGCTCACCTTCCGTTATTGAAAACTGCAGCCTGTCATCCTTTCGGTGTCTGCACAAAGAGGAGACAACGAAGGAAAAACTACGCTGGTTGCAAATTTATTGTTTTTGAGGTCTTGTGTCTCCAATTTATCTGTGTGTTTTTCCAAACTGCAGAACTGGAGGCCAAGAGCAATGCGTGTAGCTATCTCCACTCTGGGCTGGAATGGTGGCTGGAGCACGTTTCGGCTTAACCGAGTTGGTTTAATCTGGCTAGCTGGGGGAAAGGAGCAGCAGCGAGGGATCTGTGACCTAATGAGCTGAAATTTATAAATGCTGGGCTTTGTCATCCCTTGCTGACCTTGGCTTGGTACCCGCTCTGACTCTAGGGAAACTAGCTGAGCTGCACCATCATATCCTACAAAAATGCTTCCAGTTTCTTTGTGAATGAAAGCTTAATTACAAATAGTTTATCCAGCAGAGAGATACAGTTTGAAAAGCACATAACCATTTGCATAAAGCAATACAGAAAGTGTAATTCGACAGCAATAAGTATTTTATGCAAATATTGCCTTTTTTTGCAGGTAGGATGGCAAAGGTAGGTTATCAGTAGGAATTTAGTATACTTAATATAAAATAACAGGCAGAAGAGTTATTTTGTCTCCTCCAGAGTATGTGCCATGAACGGGAGCTGTTTTAAAGCGCAAAGCTGCAGGAGGGCAATGGTGAGCCTTCCCTAAAGCAGGGAAGCTGGCAGTCTCACAAGTTTTACGCTTCGTTGTTGTAAAACGGCTTAATTACAAGAATAACGGGCTAGTTCAGTCACCCCAGCAGTTCTGAGGTTTGTAGTTCGGAAATAACTGTTGAGACGAAACCTATTTAAGACCTGCAGATAGTGAAGAGGAGAGTCTGCGGCGTCGTTCCGACATTTGTGTCCTATAGTTCCAGGATAAATAGTGTAGAAAGAGAGGGTTTCGCTTGCTCCTCTACAAACAAAACGTAGCATCCTTTGGCCGTTTGCGGACTGCATCTCAGAACACCCAAGATCCCTATAAAACCCTGACACCACCCCAAAGGTCGTTTATAGAGGTCACCTTTTTGCCTCCCACACTCCCTGGAGAAACTCTGGTCTGCCCACTCCTTCATGGCCACCCACCTGCACATCAGCTGAGAAATCATACTTTGTTAAGAAAAACTTCTGTTAAGAATGCTATTCTTGTTCTTTGTTCTCTTTCTTTCATTTGAAAGACATCTTTTGGTTGGTGTGGTTCAAATACCATAGTTTTTTAAAAAATACAGCGTTCACAGCATATAGAAACTAAAACTGACTGTGTATATTTGAGCCGAATTTAAAAAATGAGATTAGGGAGCTGTCATTGTTTACATACATGTATTTTAGTCTGATTTATGCTCCCCCTTTCGAGAAGTCAATTAAGATTAGCCTGATCGCAAGAACACTTAAGTGAGCGCTTTTATAGATGGATTAACTGCTTCTTGGTTGCTTGAAGCCAGTAATGGACCTGTAATCTTAACCAGTCAGAAGGATGATGTGTAAAGAGTCAATGATCGTAAACATTAATTAGCACTAACTATTAAATCTGTGCCTTCGTATACAATAGAAACATCATTGTTACACTACTGATAAATTGTCAGAAGTTGAATGCCTCTGGCTGTGAGAATGAGCATCTTGGCTCTGTGTCTGCGTATGTGTAACAGTGAAAAGCGTTATTGAGTGTCGTCGTTCTGTGCTGTTGATGTTATCGCACACTTAGCCTAACCCACCGTCTTTGCAGTAATTGCTCACAAAATTATGAATCCCTCATCAGTTAGCGTTTTCAACAGCTAGCAAGGCTTCATTTATCACTAGGGCAATAACTGTTAGATACTTCTGAAAACCAGTATTTCTAGATGTAAACAGTTCACCAAAAAACTTTTCCATAATGATTTGAAGAACATATTAAAAGATTCATAAATCTTTTGAAACGTCTTTCAGCATTTCCTTGTAAGGAGGTGGCAGCATACCTAAACAAGCAAGACTAAACAAAAAACAATCTGATTTTCCACCAGGGCTTTTATTCTATCCTCTGTGCTTGAATGTGAGGATCCAAGAATGACAAAAAAGTGAAGCCAATGTCCTTTTTTCTTTTTTTTTTTCTTTTCTTTCTCTTTTTTCTGCTATCATAAGATCAAGCAGAAGTTCTAAACCAGCCTCCTCCAGATCAGTGTTGTGGTCACTGGTTGCAAAGCTTCTGCTTTGTCCTAACCAGCAGATTATACGGGATTGCTTAGGTCTTCCTCGCGAGTCCAGCGAGGGGTAGGTCTGCTGCGGCACGTGCTCTCGTGTGCTCGCAGGAGCAGCCGGGTCGCACAGTGCTGCACGGGCTGGTCTGGAGGCCCGCGAGAATAAACAGAGCAATTTTCATTTAGCCTCAGTGAGTTTTGAGTTAACAGCTAATGTATATAGAAACAGCAGTGCTCCATTTTGACTCCCACCGGGCCTTTTAAGCATACAAGTCCTGCTTCTCCTCGGATTACTGGTATAACCCGCACGGAGGCTAGAGGGAATTAGATGCGCTCAAAGAAAACACTCGTAGTGATCAGATGGGGGAATTAGTGTGCTAACTGTTCTTACTTATTAGAACAGTCTCATTCTGTATGTACTAACAGATGGTATTATTATAATGTTAAAAATCAGTATTAAAACTGACATACTTAGCCTAGGCCTCAAGGATGATTTGTTCCTTTGCTAGCACTGATACGTGTAGAGTACAGCACTGGTTTGTGTTACGGCATCATGAGGGAGTTAAACGTTTCCAGGTACGTTGCTTATTAACCCTTTCAGTAAAGAGTTGAAAGAATCCAGATCTCATAAGCGAAATGCAGCAAGCAGCTAGTTGAGAAGCTTTCCATATGTGTAGCACAACCTCTTGGAAACCCGCATGATTTAAAGTCACTGTTACTGATAGATAGGTTTTCTTGTGTATTTTTTATCAGCTTTGGTTTTGCATCTGTTTAAAGTTAGATGTTCCATAAGGCATTTCTGAGTATGGTTATTTACAAGATGCTTTTCCCTTGCTTTGCCTGCAGGTGTTGCAAGGTGCTCAGCTGATAGCTGTTGCGTCTGCCGAGCCTGCGTCAGGGGGTGTTGATGGATCCCCACTCCAAGGGAGTGACATCCAAGTCCAGTATGTGCAGCTGGCACCCGTGACAGACCACTCTGCGACTAATCAAGTATGTGTCTTTTTATTTATTTTTTTTACACCATTTGAGCATACTTAAATTGGTTGAAACGTCTGTCAGAGGAACTATATGTCTGTCTACAAATACTGCAGTCCCAATGAGTCTATGATCCTGGCTCTGAATGATAAAAACATCATCTATAATAAGAAATATCATTTTGCTAAAGGTATAAATGGTCTTTGACTATTTCTGCTTCTAACTTGTTGCTCAACACCCCCAGAGAATAGCTATTTTGGTCATCATTGTTTTTCTGCCTCCTTGAAGGATGAGAACCATGTTGAAAGGACAGGGAGAAAATCTTGCTTGGAATCTATCCAAAAAGTATTTTTCAGACTGAGGTTTCTCTTTAAAATGTTATTCCCTTTCTGGCAGCAGTTTTCCAGTAATTTTGGTCAACAGCCTGGGTTCCCACATGAGTTGCAATGTTAGCAATGGTAAGTGAATGCTTGATCCTCTCAGTTAAGATGGAGGAATTACCCTTTTTCTTTTTTTTAATCAGCTTGAATGTTCGTGTATCTGAGTGTAGAAGACTCTTGGGTTACTTGGGGAAGCTTAAAAGTAGTTGAATTTGGAGTGAATTCAGCCCAGCTGAATGCTGCCTGATGCCAGTGACCAATCATACGTTTCTCGTCAGTTTGAAGCCGTGACTGATGACAGCACAAGAACACTGACTTAAAACAGTTGTCAGAGTTTTTTTTCTGAAGATGGTCCCATATTCTTCCATGAACCAGACTGTAGTGGATTTACTTTTTAGAGGGTGCCTAGTGATAGTGGAAAAAAAAGTTATCACTTGCTAGCCAGGATGAGTTTTTGTAATGGTAACCTCAGCAGACAATCTCAGAGCACGTTTTTGCCTGGTACATATCCAGTTTTATACCAAATTCTAATCTGGCTGCAAACATCTGTATAGTGGGTCTCTTGGGAAAAAATACTGCGTAAGAGATCAAATGAATCCAGCGCAAAGCTTCTGGACACAGAACTGAAGTGCCCAGTGCTTCTTCCATGGGAAAGTTAGTCTGCAGGTCGGTTCAATGTGTGAAGCTAGAGCAAATTAGTTACTCCCGGGGCAAATACAGCCTCAAGCAAATGTTGGAGCTGCATCACACACTGCAGAAGCGCTGTCTGCACTGGCTGTGCTGGGAGAGAGGTGAGAGCTTTGAACTCTCCTAGTTGCCTTAGTCCAGGCCTGAGCCGTTCCATGCTGACTCCTTATTTAGATGCTATAAAGTGATTTTCATAAAATACGTGCTACCTACCAAAAAGGAGTAAATCTCCCGGTGAATGAACTGTGGTGTGCTGTAAAATTACATTCTGGTTTTCTGCCCACTAATTTTCCTGTATAGGTGAGCCCTTACTCGTCTTTTTTTCCTCTTCCCTAGGTTTTTCTCTGCATCAGTCTTCTCAGGCCTCCTCAGTACTTTATTCATAGTCATTTGTAATCATATGCTGGACAGTAAGAGCGTCAGGAGTACAGGGATTGTGCCTTACTTGTTACAAATCCTTAAGTGCCTACTACCCTGCTGGTACTGTGCAATTAATAAGGCATCAGATACTCAGAGGTGTTTCTCTCCTGACATCCTGCTCTCCTCGCTCCAGGCCTCAGAATATTTCTCTAATTTAACTTTTCCTGTTTTTTTTCCCTGTTTCTTGTGCCTTTGTCCTCCTGTCTTGGCTATCAGATCTGACAGGCAGTAAGTTACAGAGTTTGGGTATAAACACAGGCATCGGCCTCCCACACCATTGGCAGCCACCAAAGGAGTTACTTTTTTCTTCAGAGATGCTTTGCACTGTGTTAGGTTTTAATATTGTGGTTAACCACAGAGATTTATACAAAGCTGAAGAGAAACTCAAAAGGAATGTGAAATAAGAAGAGTATGAAAAGGAAAATAGAGAACACTAAAAATAAGTTTGCCATAAATATTTCTTCCGTTTACACAAAACTACAGACCCTTAGTTTGTAAATGAAGTGGAGAAACCAACTTAATAGTTGTATTGCTGTGAGATATACAGATAACCCGATAGCTTTTTTGGCTAAAATTATAGAATAGTCCTACATCATCTTAGAAAGATCTTGTGCCTAAAGGGAGAAGTCTTAAATGTGTATCTCTGTCAGTGAGGCTACAGCAACCTTTATATCTGTTCTTATATAGTTCTTTGTCATAGTATTGAGATGTTCTCAATGATTTTGAGTCTATTTATCAATCAAAGCTTATTAAAGTGGAGTTCGTTATTATCTACCTGAATTGAATCCAGTGGCCTACATAAATTCCATATTTGAAGCGCTGCAAGTGAGAATTTATTTAATGTCTGAAAATAAGGCACCGATTTTCTAATCTTTTATCTTGAAAGCCATCTCCTTGGCTGTTGGAGTCTCACGTACAAAGCTGAAGGCAGAAGTGAGGTTGTTTGAAATGAACCCCTTCTCTGAGTTCAGCTGAAGCAGACAGTAATACGTGCTTTGCTAATTGCAAACCTAAAGTGTGCTTCTAATTCCTTTGAGCAGTCTTCTACTTCTGGTCTGAATGTTGGATGAAAGTTTTTTCCAGGGGAAAAAAAATCCACCTTTGGTCACTATAAGACTCAGCTGCTATCAAATTTAGAAATATGTTGGAATTATTCCTCATATTTGCATGAATTTATTGTATATGCAAAAATATACCAAACTGCCTATAAAGTTGAATAGGAAAAAATATCATAGGTCTTTGCAGTTACTGGCAACAAAGCAGAGAAATGCCCGGAAATAATTGTACAGCAAAACCTTAATTTAGGAACAGAGCCTTGTGATTTTGAACCTTCCAGTATTTATATTGAATAAGTAAGTTGTGACTGTATGGTAAAACCTTAAGGGTGGAAAAGCTAGTTAGGTTTCCATCCTTGTTTCTCTGCGGTTTATCAAGTATCAATGCTAGACCAAGAGCAAGAAGCAGGGCTTCAAGTAAGACTGTATTTGCAGCTGCTCTTAAATGCTATTCAGTGCACAGTTCTAAAGATGGAGTTTGATAATCTATTTTCCTTACTCCAACCAACACCTTTGTTTAAAAAAAAATCCCATTTTCTGCAGGGTTGTCCTTTCACAGCATCATCAGACCACTGATGCATGATAATTTCATCTTTAATGAGACTTCCTTTCAAAGTCAGGGTCAATTGTGTTTACTTCTCATTCTTGCATGGACAACTGGTTTTGCTTGGTGAGTGAGTAGAATGAGGCCTCTGTGAAGACTTTTCTACGAGAGAAGCTGGCGGTGTCTCAGGAGACACGGTGGTAGCACTGTTCTTGTTTTACAGAGAGCAGAGGAGGACCGTAGCGGGTAAGGTCAGCAGGTTGTTTAGTCAGCATCCTGCATCAGCGGGAAACCGTACAAAACCAGGGCAAATGGATAATTTTACCTTTCCTCCCTACAACAGCTCTGTCCTGTAGGGACTTGCTGCTGTCTTTGTATGTGGTAGCCCTTGATGGACTTCTCCTCCATAGTGCTCTTCAGCTCCTTCGTGTTGCCCTTGTGAGCTGTCCGTGTCTATGGCCTGCTGCCACGAGGCATCTCACGGCTTAGGAGCATGGCATACAAGAAACAGCTTCTTTTTCGTTTCTTCTTAGAGCTAGTTCTTCTTTAGGAAGAGAGACTGAATAAATTGTTTTCAATTTCTCTCTCTGTGCTACTCGTGATTTTGCAGATCCTTGCCGTGATCTCTCTTCAGCCTTCTCTTTGCCAGCCTGAAGGGTGTTAGGCTGCTCAGTCAGTGGTCTTCTGGAAGCTGTTCTGTTCCTTTGGTCATTTCCGTTGCCTCTGTGAATGTATTTCAGCTCTGTCATAGGCCTGACCACCGAGCAGATTTTGCACTGGTGTATACAGGAGCTTTAGAGCCGTCAATTTGTTCACATTCCCGTGGTTATGTCAGTGGAAAGCACTTCTGCATTGATATACTGATTTCATTTTTCCTTTCGTAGGGCACTGATACCCTTCAATCAGCAATCCAACCAGAAATGCAGATAGAGCACGGAGCAATCCAAATTCAATAAAACAAGAATTGCGGAAAGCTGCGTAAACCACGATCGCAGCGAACCACAGTCGGAAGCTAAGTGCTGTAGCCTTCATGCAACAACAGGAGAATGGAAACACCTATTAGACTAATGGCCACACCTTACGCATCTCCTGTAAATACCAGTTCTGATGATGTGTTTGCTCTTATACGCATATTCCTCATCAGGTCCATTTACTTCAATTGGAACTACATCACTATACGTCAGAACCTGGCCTTCAAAAATACATGGCTAGCCCTTAGGTATATTTAAAGAGGAAGAAATCCTTTCTGAAGGAGGCAAAGAAATCTAATTAATCAAAACAGTAAGACTAAATTAATGTTTCATCCTGTCATTTCTTCTGTGAAATACACCATTTGAATGTCTGCAGATATCTTACGAAGTGTATTGCTGCTTGCAATACTTGCTTTACCACATAGAGAAAATCAAGAGCTCAAATATTTTTCACTGTTTAAACAGCTTTTTTATTTGCTATGGTGTTTATAACAAAAATGGAAAATATTAAAAAAAAAATCCCATAACTGCAAGTATTAGCCTTTTGCTGGTGTTTTCTGTTCAATGTAATGAAAAATGTATTTGCAAAAGACTAACAATTTTGTTTGTACTGTTGCTTAAATACTTTTCTAGGGGAAAATGCTTTTAAATGCTGTAATTATGCATTTCTAATGAAAAAATAAATGTGTATTTATGAATAGTGCAGCTCTAAGTTGCTCTCTGCCTTAGGAATGAATACAGTTTGCCTGGCCTGTGGTGTAACTGTGTAGTTCTGAAGTATTTGAAGACAGTTGCTATCTGGCAAGCTCTGCTGTCAAACTGAGAAGCAAAATTATAAGTCTGTAAGGAAGGTATCAATCTTAGATCATGTTAGTAACTAAATTTCATCTGTGATGAAATTCCAATACGATGAAAATGTGAAAATCATGAGATACACCCTTCTAAGCTTTTGAATTTGCAAATCTCATTTTATACAATGAATTTATGAAGTCATTTATAAAAATTTTGGAGGATTCTTATGAGCTCTCTCCCTCCTAGAACGTCCTACCTCCAGCCATCTGTGGCAATGCCTCAGTTTGGGATTCAGCCATAAAAAGCTGGGCTGCAAAACCTGTGATACCTATCTAGCCATCCAACCTGCAGCAGCAAGGTGAAATCCTCTCTCCACTGAAATTTAAGGGAAACTGTCGATTTAAAGAAAGCTACCTTTTTGTGTTTACTAAGCTGGAGTGGAAAGGATACATGTTTGCTGTAAACTGATTATCTTAATGTTGCACGTTTTGGAAAAGCATGGAGTTTATTGGGGTAGGGGTTGTTTTGTATTTGTTTTTCAACTGAGTAAGTGAGGTTAGTGTTAATATATGATTCATTATGCATTTAATGTATTAATGAATGGGACATAGCCACAAATTCTATGTGCTTTATTTAGGATAACATCCTTTCTGAAAGGGAGGGCTAAAAGCACACAATTTCTTGAAATGTTGTCCCTGGTAAGTATTACGCTTAACTTAAAGTATGAATTTACATTATTTGTTGATACATAAGTATGATGCAAACTGAGCCACAACTTGTTGAATACAATGTTTGCAACAGCCTAAGGATTTGGCTGCTCTTCACTTTTTTTTTTAATAGTGTTTCCCAAACTGGGTGAAGTTTAAACAGCTCGGCAATCCAAATGGAAGCCTAAAAATAAAGCAAGTGCTGTATATTTTAGCATGGTTGTTTAATAATAATTTATCACTTGGAAATGACAGTGAGGAAGCTGGGAGGGCAAAGCCGCATGCTACCGCATACCGCTCTCTTGCTGCGTTGATACTGGCCACAACGCCTTTCCTGTCTTTGTCAGAAAGTTTTACTCCTGCCCAACTTGGCTTCCAAGGCCTGAGCATCTTCTGCTTTCAAGTGGAACACACATGCATTTAAGCTGTAGGAATATCTCTCTCTCTGTGTGATGGTGCAACTGTGCATTCTGTTCTCTTTGCGTTTTTCAGCTGAAGTAAAAGATGAAGCATACGAGAAAAGCTCGGTTTCCAGGGAGGTTTCCGTTAGCCATTGGGCTGCTGCATGCTCAAGTCTCTTCTGCCAAAAGTGGCTGTAGTCATGTACCATGCAGTGAAACAGCATTCACTAGTTTTCAAGAAAATGAAATCTACTTCACTGTGTGGAATGGAGGGAGTACAAATCAGTTGAAATAAATAGGTAAGGAGTGCTCCTTGTTAAGGCCCTCCTGTGTATTCAGATGCTAAGACTGTGTGTTCTTCCAGGTGTGAGGTTTTTTTTTTTTTCCTTCTGTAGATTTTATGTCCTTGGAGGATTTATGTCCTTGTCCAGGGAGGAAATGACTTCTCTTTAAGAATGGTTTATGTGCTTTCTAGACACCACAGGCCCTGTTATGTACAAATAAGTTATCCCTGACAAGACTAACTCAGAAATGAATTCCCTTCCAGGAGATGCTTGTAACGGAAGAGTCTGTGAGGTTCTGTGCAAGTGTGAAGAGTATGTTCACAGAGAGATTATCAGAACAGTAACATATCAACATAAGAATATTATAAGATAACACAAGGAACGAAAGTCTTGCAGGGGCACTGAGGGTTTTGCCTGGCTCTCCATGCAGGTAGGTTAGTATTGATTCATGTAGTTTTGTCCATGATTACTGTTTGACTAGTTTAAGCAAGTCAGCTAGAATTGAATTCTCATTACGTCTCCTTTTGTTATTTACAGCCTCTGCCTTTTTAATAAAAATAAGGCTCTTTTTCCCTCAGTAAACCCTCTAGCATCCTACTTTTTAACTGTTCTTTTTTTCCTTGTGCTGCTTTTGTTTAAGAGGCAGAAATTGAGAACACATGCCCAAGAGTCTTCAGGGGGACATTTCTTGTAAGGTTAGAATAGGATCAACTGCCCAGTTTGTTTCTAAATCGTCTTATGACCTGCAGAATACTAATGCTTTCTTAATTTTTATTTTGTTTTGTGTAACAGTGTTTAGGGACTTGCAGGGGAGAGCCTTTTGAGATCCTACTGGCCTCACTGGTTCATTGTAGCCAGGACTTCATCATTTATCTTGATGTTCTTCTAAAATTCCCAGCATGTAGTTACTGCTGCACATGCAGTAGAGTACCGCTATATTGACCTTTAAGATCTTTTCATCTTAAAGCCCATCTGAATGAGGGAGCATCCATCTTTTGAATTCTTAAGGGCTTCTGTGGTCCTGTTCTAAAAACTAAGCACAAACTTTAAAAGTCAAGTATGCAAAGCGTTCTTGTGACAAATGTCTTTCCAGATCAGAACCTCTGTGTCTTCAAAGTATTATCAAATATTCCAGTCTGTCTTTTTGAAATCAGGGCTACATGGCCTGAATTAGATATTGTAGGTTATTGTTCCAGCTGATGACTGTAAAGCTTAGATTTCCTTTGCGTAAGAAAAGAATATCAGTTTGTGACTTGGGTCAACCTAGTGCAAGAAGAATGAGCAACTAGTGGATAAGTATTCAGTAAATTCTCTTTTCGTGTCTCTTGATGCTACAGCAACAAACTGTGATAAGTTTCTTGCCAGCAGGAGAAAAGAAAGGCAGGAGACTTGCAGCATATTCGTAAAAAACACTGCGTAGTAGCAGCTGCTGGGGGAAAACTGTTGAACTGGTGAGTGGATGTCAGCTAGGTCAGATAAGCAGTATGAGAAAGCGACAGAGCTAAGGGAAGGGAAAGGGCTTTCTGGAATAAGGTGGACATGCATTTCACATAAGCATACAGTTGTTTTCTACATTCAGAAAATATGCATCATCTTTGGCAGTGTGGACAAAGCACAGCATGAAGTTCTTCATCAGACTAATGTTTACAAACTGTTGTACTTCCCAGTGTTGTGTGGGTGTGAGACTAGGACGTGGTACAGAAGACTCATCAGTCAGAGAACTTGCAGCAGACACCCTGATGTCCTGACCTGAGTGGTCTGATCAGTTGACCATTGCCAATGTCTGACAGTATTATGATGGCATCTACATCAAAGCAGTACTACCAAGACCAACCTGCAGTGAGGTCGATTGATCATTTGGAGGGACAACAAGCATCTCTCATACAACAAACTGGAAAGTGCAAAAAGAAAAAACTTTGGCAAGAAAGCTCTTCATACACACATTAGAATCTTGCCAGAATGAGTGTGTTTTACCAGTGTTACTTTGAGATTTGAACTGCAAATAGGTGGCAATGGGGTCATCCAAGTGAGGTAAGGCATAAGTGTCTTTCAACAGAAATAACATGCCTTTAGGGAGGAAGAATTAGGAGGATAAGATGTGCACCAGCGGCAGACCAGCTTATATATTGCGAGTCCTTATGAACTATGCAGTAAAAAGTCCTTTTTGTGCAAAGCAAAGGTGTACACAGTCAGCTGCACACTGAGCTTCAGTGCCCTGCCTTCATTGCAAAGCAACAGTGGAAGAAGCCAACTTTGTCCCTGGTGAAGAGAGCTTTACTGTGGAGCAGGGACCCTCATCCCATGCAGTGCAGTGCCTAACTGTGTCAGAACATTGAGATGAGATCTGCTTCTGCACCTTTTAACATGTTTCTTAAAGGGTAAGTAACCAGTATTAGCAAAGAAATGGACCAAGTTTTTCTCCTTCACAATCCAGCCATTAGATAGCCAATTTTGAAAATTTATACTTAAAAACTATCTCTTTATAAAAGTAGAAAGCCATTTTGACCTTACTGGCATCTAAAATGATCATGCCACAATCTTTCCTACACCATCTGGGAGCTCAGGAAAAGTATTTTCCTCAACCCAGTGCTTGTCACTTCATTACCAAGCATGCATGGTAATTTAGAGATCAAATAAAGTCGGATCCCTGGTGCAATATTCCACTGGTGTTTGGGTCTGTGTGACTTCTGGTCAAACATATGGAGCCCAGGTGGGCACCCGCTTTTGGCTGAGCCCTGCACTTGAGAAGGTGCATGTAGCCATGCTGAAGTTCATGTAGCCTCCTGCAAATGTTGTTCCGCTTGCTTATCTCAGAATAATTGTTGGCAGGATGAAACAATGTGAAAACCTTTTTAAGGACAGCAGAGGGAGTTGAAAATCCTAGGGCAGAAATAAAATTTATCTTCATGTCCGAGGACTGCAGTCCCTAAATGCTACTTGAGACCCTAAAGCCCATTATTCCCATTGAAAGCAATGAAAAAAGAGAGTTCTACATGCTTAAAAATACCAGTCTGCCAAAATGTTATGGTTTGATGGCTTGTACAGCTAGCAATTGGTCTAAAAAAAGTGAAGGATATGGGTTGTTTCTTTTCTGTTTTTCTTTTCTCACTTTTGTTCCTCATTAGTTTTACATATTTTGTCTTGCAAAACAACACTATAAAAATTACCACCCTTCTGTGACCCAAATAAGTGGAATGTCTTCATCAGGCACAGTTTTAGGCATTTCAGTATTGATAGTTTGCCTATAAAGTGAGAAATGCTGGCCAAAATGCTGCTTGAATCCTTACTTGTCTCCATTGCAGAGAGGCTGGCATGCATATGAGTATGCTCTTGTGGCTGTGTACTTTATTATTAGCTTCACAGAATTTCTGGGGAGTTTCATGTTAGAAAATGGGGAAACTGGTAGCTTAAAAAAAAATGTTTTGTTACTGTAGAATCTCACTTTGCACAAACTTCTTTTGGCAATCAGTACTCCTTCTCAATTCCTAATTATGTAAGTACTGAAAATTTGGAGCCATAACTGTAACTGACCAAAAACTGTTTCCCATTATCTGAAATAGGAATGTTCCTTCCATCCAGTGAGATCCCAAACCACTTTTATAAGCTCTGCTGATTTGGATGAATAATTGACAGTCAAACTTCATTTCCTTGAATGAACCTGAGAATAAGAAAGTAATTCAATAGAGCAGGGTTTGGGGTAAACCTGCTTTTTTAATTTGCTGGTGCAAACTGATATAGCTAATTTCTCTGCTAAACAAAGTTTGACATATTTAGAGGTTGTTTTATACCCTACAAAAGTACAGATAATTAACCCTGCAGCAAGTGTAGGCAAGGGTTGGTGGAAATGTGAGGAATTTTACAGTGCACTAAAATTAGAGAGAACGGAAGGGATGGACCGCAGTTGCCCGCACATAGTTTGGCCGAGGCAAGGGGTTAACACCCTTATCCTTTCAAAAGGTGCCATGGGATTTATAATAAACTCTTGTTCTTCAGCCTGATAAATTGGATGGGAGTAGATGAAAACTCACTTTTTTCCTCATCTGCAACTTTACATGGGAGGCGTAATTCAAGAACAAATGTCTCTTTTGTTTGTTTTAGGTTTCTTTTTTTTTGGCCTTTTTATAGACTAAAGGGACTTCTAGTTTTGAAAACTTTCTCATATTTATTTCCTATTAAAAATTTACATTTGGCAAAGGAAAAATGCCCTCTAATATTTAATAAAATTTTATATTTTGGGTATAAAGTGATATTTTAGGATTTTGTTCATCGTTATAGGTAATTTTAATTAGCCAGTAGACTGGGAAGAATTCTGTGCTTTTTCCAGTCTCTCAGGTAAATCTGTGTTTGTGAGCGTTTGAGTAACCTGTCCAGTTTCGTCTCTGCCCAAGAGCCCAGGTTCAGCATGAGTTAATGTACATTATATAATCTTCCAGTAAATATTTTATTTCATATTTTTCATTCCATTTAAAGAAAACTTAATCTGGTTGTGAAACAGATCAACAAAAGCCTGGAAAGCAGAGTTTAGCCTGATATCTTTCCATCCTATACTATGATGCAAGCTGTAAGGACAGACTGTTCATTGTCCTTTTGTGTGCCACAGTCTGAATATTTATGGTATTTAATTTGGAAATAATAAAATAAAATCTTTATTTTCCATACCGATTCCCTGCTTTTCTTAAGGAATCTTAGGGATTTCTGTTTTCAAGATGTGCTCGGGCTCACTTGCCAAGCTGTTGAGTGCATCATCTCAGCATCTGAGAACTGAAGCCAGTAAAATAAAATCAAAGGAGTTTTACTTTTCTGTGATTACCACAGGGGAGAAAAAATCTTGTGTATATATATTTAAAATAATTACATTTTTATTTGATGAACTATATATAAAATGTACCATTGGCTTTCTGGGGAAAGCAGGGGAAAGTTGGGAGCTGGCCAGCACCTTTCGACTAGTTGAAAAGTGCACTTTAGCCTGCTTGATGTATGTACGTGTGAATATCTTGCTGCTTGAGTTTGCATGAGTGTGGTTCCCCTCTTACTTTTTGGATTAAAATTCTAGCTGAGCGTCACCTCTTCCCCCTTTTTGCCTCTTTTTGATATGTTTTCCCTCCCCCATTTCCACTTTTTTTTCCATTTACTTTTAATCCTATGGAAAACACAGATCAGTTTTGCTGCGTTGATCTTACCAGAGAAATTTGGTCAGCCACCTTTAATTAAAAAGTAATAAATTTTATACCCTTTGGCTGCTGGGTGCTGAACTGCATTTAACAGAAAAAAACAGCTGTGGACATCTCCAGCATAGAGAAGTAACTCTCTTACTTGGCTTATTTAACAGTTATAATTTCCAACTGTAGCAATTCTCGTGTGTCTGCTATTTATTGTCAACATTTACAATTTAATAACCAGCTTTTAGATTTTCCCCTGCTGTTCCCACATGGGAGCAAAATTAAATCTCCCTTTGCAAGCACCCACGTTGGGACACGAGTGGCTGGTCAAGTGAGCAGCGCAGCTTTTGCCCAGAGACCTCTGCTGACTTCCAGTCCAGGTTAGACAGCACCTAAACTTGTCGTTTGATGCCTTTCCTCCCCAAAACGCCTGCTTCTGGCTCTCCAGCTTCCTGACCCTCCTAGAGCGACCCTTCCCCAGTGATCAGGGATTGGTATGATTTAATCCGCGACATGAAGGATGTGCTGGTTGAACGCAGCGCAGCTCCTCTTCCTGCCTCGGCACTTCTGAATTGCTGCGCTCTGGCTGGGGCCGTCTGCCTTGCATAAGCGCTGTTATTTAACAGCTATTTTATTACTCAGTCCTACTTCAACTCTCTTAATCCCCCTGCTCTAATGGACTCCCTGTTCTCTTCAACAGAACCAGAAGAAAAACAAAAAGCCCCAAATGTTCTTAAAAGAGGAGGTGGGAGGAATCCAGGAATAGCTGGGAAACAAATTGTTTGTTCGTTTGTTTTAAATCCCCTCCTCCCTTTTCATTCATTCAGGTTTCCTTTCTGCAGCTAAACATGCTGAGTCTGTTGTTCATTTTGAGAGGCGGTTGTTCATTTTGAGAAGTTCTCCATTTTTTTGAAATACGATATTGACAGAAAGGTCCTACTTTTATTGAAGGATCAGCAGCTTTGGAGGTAGGCAGGGACAGGGTGGAGGGCAGAGGAAGGGCTGCAGGGTTTTTTTTGTTTTTACATTTTTGCGATTTTTATAAGCCTTGTGTCATGTTTATATCTCACTATATTTCTAAATAGTTTGTAAGTGCCTGGGGGGGGGGGCGGGGGGGTTATGTCTGTTCTGGGTTCTGCCCGAAGTTCTGCTGAGTTCCATTAAAATGACCATTACAGTGAAACTCGGAGCTTCTCTAGCACTTTCTGTCTCAGCATTGCAAGGAGAGACAGCAAAAAAATCTCCAGGCTTTCCACCTCTATCATGTGCTTACATTAATTTCTGCCTTTTTCACACACTTTCATAGAAATACTCTTCTGTGGCAAAAAGCAAAATGCTCCATTTTTAATATTTGTGAAAATCACTTTTTATTTTTATATTTTCGTAAGAACTAGAAAATTTGCAAGGTATTAATCTCTTCTGTCAGAAATCATCTTTTGTAAGAATATTTACTCGTGTAAAACTTTGACAACTGTGAATGTTTTTGCATGGATTGACCCTTTTTTACACTAATTCCTTTCTTTCAGCAAATGTGACTCGCTTTGGGCTGATAGAACTTCATAAATAGTAAGTGTTTGAGTATTTTAAGGAGGGGTTTTTGTGTCCTGTGATTTTGCTTTTATTTTCTGTTAACCTGGGTCATTTCACTGATCCAGTTTACACCATGACCTTTGAAGAGTTGCTGTACAGAGAAGGTAATGGATTGCAGGACCAGAGATGGGAACAAGTGGAGGAATGAGGGGGTTTATAAGCCAAAGAAACTGTTCATGCAACTGCACCCTACAAATTCTGTGTGCTATATAGAAATGTACCTGACAGAAGTGTGTGTTTGGATTTAAACTCCCTTAAGGCTGCAGGCTTTTGGCTCTGAGCCCCTCTCAATCTTTGCTGCTTTAATCAATGCCCAGACTTAGGGTAAACAGAGTGCGATTGAAAAGCACATTGATTAGAGCATTCCTTTAAATTCCTCTCGGGAAGGAAACACTGGCTAATAAAGAGCTCTTTAATTTGGGCAGGGAGGGAATTGCAAGAACCCCAAGCCAGTCAAATTCAAGTGGGAAATTAGATGCATATGTTTGATGATAAGAGTGAAAAAAGATTAATGCCTGCAACAAACTGCCAAGAGAGATGGATTCTCCATCATTAGGTATCTTCGGATTGTGACTGGCTGCAATTGAGAAAACAGGCTATAACCGAACGCAGCCACAGGTTATAGTGGCATGTAGAGGGGAAGGCGGTGGGAGTATTCACGGATCTGCAGCAGCCTAACGCTCTGTGATAACAGCACAAGGGATGTCCCTGGTTCCCATAGTCCCTTAGCAGTTTTGACCAGTCTCAAGACAAGTATATCGACTTGGTAAGGCCCGTATCGTTCACTGAATCCATTCCCTGGACTCAGAAACCTCCTGGGAGCATTGCCTCTATTCACTCCCTACATAGCATGTGCCATAAAACACTGCTCAGTAATGTATGAAACGTCCCTGATTCAGAAACCGTAAAATTAAAATGTAGAAGTAAAAGGTATAAAAGATTGAGAGCTTTGCCAGTGTCCTGGTTTCCTGCAGTGGCAGGACCTTCTAGTGAGAAGACATTCAGACACTCCTGGGAACTGGATTACCCCATGCACTCAGGCAAAGGAGGGCCATATATGTTTCTTGCCCATCTGTCCTTGAAATAATTTCCTTTCAGACTCTAAATCTGATGATTATTTTAATTTTAAACTCAAGAGTAAAACATACAAGCTGTACACCGGAGGGTTACTTTACGTAGTACCCTCCAAGCACTCGCACAGGCTCTGCAACCCTCAACCTCTGGTTGTGGCCCGTCACGCTGCATCACAGAGCCGGTGCGGGTGGGGAGGTAATGTGCGGTGACATCAGAAAGTCCTGTTGACCCTTTCAGGTAACCGGCAGAAAGCCTGAACCTTGAGACTCGTGCAGCACAGATGTGACACAGCAAGCGGTCAACAAATGGTGAGCAGTTTCCTCTTCCGTCCTTGTTCAGTGCCAAGTAACTGAGCAGTCCAAGCCCTCATAATGAAAGCATTAATCCCTGCTGCTGCCATGCCATGCAGTCCTTAATTGATGAAAGTATTTAGTTCTAGCTTGAAACAATTTTTCGTGGCCTTCACTAGCCTACTTGAAGGCTCATTTCTCTTTGTTTCTCTGCTGATGAGAAATGTTCTCGTGTAGGTCTTGTGTGCCTATTTCTCTAGTTTATGGGGCTTTTCCCTGTCCTATTCTCCAGGGTTTCAGCTCTAATGAAAATCTTGGAGCATTTCCAGTCTGTGTCTTGAACGCTTTTCCTATTTTCAAGTTGCAGCTATGTGAAAATAAGATTGGCACAAAGGCTTCCAAAACGTAAAATCCATCACTAGTCCAACACCCTTGTTCTGGATTCTCTAAAAAGGCCTGGCTGCTGATAGAGTAAACTCCTAAATGAAGTTTGTCAATGTACTGAAAAAAGTATAGCCCAGATGAACTTTCTCTTTCACACAAACAACTCTCTGCATTGACTTGGACAGAGATAAATTACAAGCAACAGCTCTCTAATACATGTAATACAATTTCTGTCTGCGCATATGCAGTATCATAGCACTTTGTTGTTGGGTGTGGAATGGGTTGCGTGCTCACTGGTCCCCTGACGAGTAAATAGTAATTGTGATGCTACTGCTGATTTCCAAATTGAGGGTCCTTATTTTGGAAAGGTTAATCATAGAAGGGATTTACCACCCCTTGCTTCCAAAAACATGATAAAAGACAGTACAAAAAAAAATGATAAAAGACAGTATCCCAAACCACTGAAGGTCCCATTACAAAATGTGGTGAATGTGCATCCTTCCTAGCAGGGGAGAAGTGTGGGCTGTGGGGTAGCTGAGCAAACACACAGAGCAAAGAACTGCACTGATTGGGAATGGACTGGCTAATTGAAAAGACCTTGATTTATCTCCTGTTTTTTGATGCCAGGAAACACCTTTGACACTAACCCAGGCAATTCGCTAGGAAAAAAGGCACAAATTCCAACTAAAATGATGTCATTTGCAGCCTCTTTTGAACCACTGTTCCAAGTAGGAGTTCTGGCTGAATGTTGTACTCCATGGCTGTAATTGGGTTTGAACTTCTAAGACGAGGCAGTAAATTGCTCCTGCCATTTGGACTAGGAGGTGGGCATAAAGCACCTAGCCAGCGAGCCAGCCAAGGAGTATCATTCAACAGATGACTGAAATCGAGCTTTTCTTTTATTTCTTTGAGGTTTATGGCTAGAAAGCTCCATCTTTCGGGAATTTCCAAACCACTTGCAGGATAGTCTGGGCAGAGGGGTTGGACTCAGTCTTTAGCATACTCAGGTTAACTATTTTTCTACCTATTCAGGTGGTTTTCTATGCTGCCATAATCACTTTCAACCCTTCAGGAGCCCCAGCAGGCAGAGCTGAAATCCCTTCGCAAAACAGTTTGGCAAAGGAGTGTGCCCTGCTGCTCAAGGGTGTTTCTTTGCCCTAGTTGTCTGAAATCCCTGTAGTTAGAAGCAATGCTGAAAACACAGATACCTACATGGAAATACCGAATATAGACAGTGATTCATCCTGATGACTAACACCATCAGCTGTCGCTTGCTTAGATGTTATGAGGAGGGCAATGTTATGTTGCATAGTAAGTTAGTATTTATTCAATCCAGGGTGGTCAGTCTTCCTTATCTTAGCAGTTGCATACCAGAGTTTTCATATGCCTGCGAGACACAGGGCAAATATCACCTCAAATAGCTATGGGGAAATTCCACCTCAGAGCCTGGAGGTGACAGTAGCTCCCGCTGGTCCAGTACAGCCCAGAGTGACCAAATAAGCTGGCTCCAGCAGTGTCTGCTGGCTTCCTTTCCATGGCAGCTAGGTCCAGCTTACCGAGCAGCCCGTGTATCACCACGGGCAGGGTATAGCTTTTTAGTTTCCATTCTCACTCTGTTCATATCCTTTACTTTGTCCAGAGAAATACATGATGGCAGTGGAGTCTGCGATGTGTCAGAGGTGCTGTTTCTGGTGAGTAAACGGAAGCTATAGCATGTAAATTTTTTGCTGTAATGACTGTGCTCATCTAGGCACGCTGCCTTTGCTCAAAGCCTTCAGAGCCACCTGAGCTCTGCTCCAGGGTGCCATTTCTATTCCTTCTGTCTTGTCTGCACAAATCCTGACTAAGCTGTGGAGAACGGGCAGTGCCAGGCTTGCGACCGTGGGACCGTCTCCCAGGAAGCCTTTGGCTCAGCACTCAGGTGACAGTGGCAGCTGTTTCATCCCACATAAGTGTCCTTGAAGGGGGGAGCACACTTCCTCTGCTCTGCTTCACAGTTCCCAATGTCTGGAGATTGCACAAGGCTAGGAGGGAATTTTCCTGGGATACAACCAGTGCAACAGAAACATGATAGGTTCTTGTACACAGATGCTTGTTTGTAGCCGACAGCAAAAGTCTTACTTGTGAACAATGCTGCTATCCGTAGGTGGTCTGGGAACCGGGGGAGGAGAGCGGAGCTGATAAAGATCATAAGAAAAAGAATTCAAGACAGAAACAATTAAAAAAAAATCTTGAAATCCCTAATCCTTTGGGACCAGTTTCTAAGGCTCCATAGTTAAAAGGCCGTAATTAGAAAGAGCTTTCTTGTAGCACAGAGTTAATAAGCAGGGAGCATCTGAGAAAACACTTTTTTTTTCCTCTTAAAATGCAGCCTTCCAATTTCTTCCCTCTCTGCAGTCTTTCTACCTAAGAGTTTTTTGTGGGTGTTTACCAGGCACTTCCAGCAGAAGGAGGGTTAAGTACATGAGAAGGGGGTGGAGAGGGAATCCCAGCTTGGAACTTGAGACCTTCCAGCTGAGAAAGAAAGATTCAGAGATGCAGACGTAATCATACAGCACTGCAATCAACTCCTGTGTCAAAAGAAGTCAGGAAAAGCACATAAATAACTCCACAGCCACATTTAATATAGTGCAGGACATATATCAATAATGCCACCACTTCCTTCAGGGTGAGTATAGAAAAGCTTGCTGTCTAAACGCTTGCAAATCGTTTAAATACTTTGAAATGGCTTGGTGTAAACTTCAGAAATTGAGGTAGCTTTAAATTCAGATTATTTGGTACCATATTAAATAGGTACGGTCTATCTTAATGCAAGTTTCAAGTTTCCTTGCAGATAGTCTCAAGGAATAAACTGTCGTTGTCTGAAGAAAGACAAAGCAAAATCTATATTGTTTCCTGCCGTAAATTCAAACTCCAAATGAAGTGCCAAGAACTGAGAAGCACACTCATTTAGCAGGAATGCAAATTTGTCTGTGTTCTTCAATATACAAATTAGGACATTTCTATTTTAATGGATTAACTCCTTCCAGCTAATTGTTTGAGTTGCTCAAGTTATTCGCCTGCTGCAGTGTAAGGAGCTGAACATTTTCAGGTAATCCCTGTGTTTAGGGTGGGCTGTCCTGGAGCTGTCACTTTAAGGCTTTGAAGCGTCCTCCGTAAATCTGGTGTAGCGGTACATTTTACTTTGCTGCCTGCGTAATGTACAACAGCTTCTGTAAAGACTGAGGTTTTTCTGTGGCCAGTCGAGGATCCAAAGTCTCTTGATTGATACAGACAGACTAAAGCGGATGGAAGAGGAAAGAGATGACGCTGTCTTGATTCTCACCAGGGTACTTTCTTCCCCACTACGTGGACGGTGGTGTTACAGATGGTGTGTGATTTATTGCATTATTACTATTATTATTACCAGTCTTTATGGAATGGTTCTTGGTTAATGTGCTTGAGTTCAAAACAGTTTCATGCTGGGCTTTGTGTGTATGTGTTTGTAAAATGCCTGTTTTCCATTACAAAACTGGGAGATAAACTAAGATGACAGTCACATTTTCCTAACATAAATTTCTCTCTCTCTCACTCCTTGGAAACCATAAATTTCAGCAGCTTGTCTCTGCACTCCAGACATCAAAAACCACATTTAGGCAGGAAGATTTACAAGCCCACTGTTTTCCTTGGTCAAGTCCTTGCGTAAGAGAAGATGGACATCCAAATGATAACACAAAACTGGGAAGGGAATAGTAGTTGAAAGAGGAAGCTGTGCAATGTGGGAGGGGGAAAGAAAGTCTCCTGGGAGAACTTGTCTCAGCTGATACAGTTCAGGTGGTGGATAGAGATTTTCCTTCTATTTCTGGCCAACAGACATCTTTTTGTTTTCCTGTTCTTATGCTAAGTGTTTTCAGCCATAGGGATTCAACCATTTCTTCCCATCCTCACAACTAAAACTCTAGTCCAAGTAGTCATCTGATCCTGTCTTTATTAACACAACATCCTTTTCTCTGGCCTTGATGAACACTGACTCTCACCCAAATCATATCCATTCAGAAAGCTCCCTCTCATTTGGCTCTTTCTTTTCTATCGCATCAAATCCTTGTCTGCAATTTTGTGGCCCTTCCTGGTCTGTCCTCATCTTATTTTCTGCTTCTCATTTAAGATTGATTACTTCCCCTGTGTTGCCCCTTGTACTCGATAGGAGCAAAGTTTCATGTTCAAATGACTTTTACTTCTTGCCCTTTAATCACTTCCCATGATGTTTTCATTAATGTGCTTACTGTGAAAAACTTGACTAAGTTCCTGGCATGCTAAGGCCACTTTGTCCTAGGCTGCCCAATGGTAATCGCTTATCCTGGATTCCCTCTTTTTATCAGCCTTCTGTGTCGTGTCTTCAAGTGCTGACTCTTGGGCCTCGGACTGTCTTCTCTGCCTTGTGGAGCAAGTAGCGTAAGTGAATCTTGTTCCACATCTGTAGTCACTGGTGGTGCCAATGATCCTAAGAGTAATTCATGCAGCAGTTTCACTTGTCACCAGCTTGTTAGCTTTGGTCATAAATGTATAAGCAGTGTTGTTCATCTTTCTATCTTACACGCTATGATTCAGCATAATTAGCTTGGAGTCGGCACACATTAATGAAACCAAGACTCAAGGTTGCAGTTTAGAAAGCTTGCTCTGGCTTTTAGACTGAGTTTTAAAACTTTTCCATGCCATCCAGAAGAGATCAAACTCACTGATCTGTTTAAGTAAAAGCTTTCTTGACTGCAACTTCAGTTTCCTGAATCCTAATTAAAAAAAAAACCTTTGGGAGGCCGTACAGCCCGGGACCACAGACTCATAATCATAACTTTCTCCCTGGACAGCAGGGTCTCTGCAGCTTTCATGGCGTTGGTTTGACGTGGAGTACAGGAGACTTTGCATCTCCCCTCCCTCCCTGTGTCTTGGGATTTCTGGACAGCTGATAGCCTCGTCGAAGTAGACTTTCAGACCAGATTGCTTCATATCTGGAAGTCCCAGGGACCGGACAGCCACATGTGTGCGTGGAGCACGTGTGGTGAGGCTAGCACACCTAGGACATGTGTGGTATGTGCTGCCAGGGGGCCAGTGTGAGTGCAATGAGTCTGATCGGTTCCGAGTGCTCTGCACTTGGGCATGCTTTATCTCAGTGCACAGTATGGGCCTGCAGGTTTGCTGTATCCATGGGGTGCTGGGCTTGCCGTGCACATGCTGCATAGGACATGCGTCTGTGATTTCATCTGAGATTTCCCAGATGGGGATATAGGAGCCCTATGTGTGGGTTTTCATGTCGGCCATGTGACTGCCCAGCCCTCCTACACACACATGGACATGGGCTGTGTTTACCAAATCTTCCAAGGCTTCTCTTCCAACTGAGGAGTTCTCAGGGATGATCCTTTCTGCCTTTAAAAGGCTCCAGCAGAATCAAGAGCTGAGCTGTTCGGTAACAACTTAGGGCTCCAACTTTTAAGAGAGACCGCTTTCATTCACGGCTTCATTCTGCATTGCTGTAATGTGAGTGTCTGCACCACACAGCACCCAAGTCCAACTGCTTCTTGAAAGAGCCTCTGAAAGATGTCCCTGCTCACGTTCTCCTTTGCTAGCCAAACATAACAAGAGTAGTAACAAAGTACAGACATTCATATGAGATTCCAACTCTATAGCTTTCTTTAGTAGGTCCTTTACTGTTTTGGCATTTTCCACCAACCCATTGTATTGGTGATAATTGGAACCAGTCAGGAAACTCTAAATCCTTATTTTACTATACAGGTGGTTAAGCCCATCAACAATGAGTATTATTTTGAGTGCCATATCTAGCAAAAATCAACTTGATCTGATTAGCTGCCATGTGTTCTAATGAGTTGCATCATGGAAAGGGATTTAGTAATCCAGATCATGCACTATTTTCTTCATGAAAAATGCATACGTTGTTCTGTTGAGTAGTTTTTCTTAGCCCTCCTATTTTTGTCCTCTTGTTTGACTGAAGTTGTGTTTTTGCCATGTGTGATAATCCGGAGCTGCTACTTTCATGTCGTTGTTCATTCAGGCTAGTATAAAACATTTCTGTTTGTTATCCTAATGCCTGTAAATAATATCATATCAAACACCAAAAGATCCTCTGGAGATTAAAGATGTATTAGGAATATGCCAGCTTGGTCCATTTGCAGAACCTGCCTGTGAGATCTCATCTTCTACAATAGTTCTGGCATTTGCAAACTGTGTTTTTTTCCAAGAATATATGCAGACTGGTTTGTTTTGTTTTGTGTGTACTTGGGCTGTGAGGTCTAACCAGTTCATTTTGACAAATTCTCTAGGGCAGGAGCTCCCAAGATGTGGTAGGGCTTTTTCTGCTAAAGGGGGTTCAAGGTGATGGGCAGGGGCAAGGTTGGGCTCCTACCAGGGGTAGAGGGAGATGGGAGCAGTCCACCTCTTGAAATGCCAGACCTCCAAGCATGGGGCTTGGTGGAGGTGCTGCTGCCAGTAGCAATATGCAAGGCTGTTGCTGGCATAACCAGAGCAATAAATTGGGGAGTGTTGAGTGCATCTCTGCAACCACTAAACAGTGTTATCTGCTTTGCACATCATGTGTTTGCAGCTGAAACAGAATTGGCTTCTCAAGGAGTGGCTTGTCAGCATTGTTTTGGCAGCAGCGATGGTCACATTAACCATCGGTGATGGTTAATGGTCAATATCAGATAACTCTTGCCTCCCTCAAATAAGGACTTCTGTTTTTAAACACATCACCACCAACTGTGGCCAAAACTTCCACCCTTGTTGAGCATATTGGCAACTAGTCCGACAAGCACCCAAGTACACAAAGCACAGATACTGTTTTTGACCATTCTGGTGACAGACTGAGCCAATACCCTCTCTGGGGGCATATCGGCGCGTCTAAGGACCAAAGCCTTGCCTCTTCAGTTTCCGTGTGTAGTCAGTTAAGGTTAGCATCCTTTGTTCACTGGAACAGTTTTTCCTTCTACAGTGCTCTCAGGTTGCTGATTTGAGGAGCTGAAGTAGGACAGCTTCATTTCACATCATCATTCCAGGAAATCCTTGAATCTCCTTGTCTGTTGTGGCAGCCGGATGCATCCTGCCAAACTCTTCTCTGCTTGCTATCTTTCCTTTATTTCCAGTACACGGAATTTAGCTTTAGCCCAGCAACTCTAGCTCTTTCCAAAGGCAGTTGGAGTCTTCTGTTGTGCTTGCTCTGCAGATTTTCCCCAGATGTAAGCATCGGCTCTGTCAATTCTGGAACTCTCCTGGATACACCAACAAAAAAATGTTGTATTTTCCAGTGAAACACCTCTGGTGCTGAACTCAACCCAAATGACAGGCTGAGGAAAGTGTCTCTCAAAGAGAGTGTTGAATGCCCACAAACATGCACTTTGTTTTTTTAATGGCACCTGCCAGAACTCCACTGATGCATCAAGCATAGAAATATGTTTGCCATCAGACATCTCTTCAAAAACATCTCCCTTTGTAGGTAATGGAAAATGTGCCTTTTTAACATACTGTAATTATTTGTGTCTATGCAGAGGTTTTTTTCTTGCAGAAACCTGTAAGCATAACCAATCTGTTGGTTCTTTCTCTTGTTCTGTGGTTCCCAAAATGGTCTTTCCAAGGTAATAGTTTCTGCCTTAAGGTGACAGCAACTTTCTTGTGAGGATGACATGTGGAAGAGTCTGACTCATGCAGCTTTATTCTGTATCTTAAGAAGAGCTTCCCTCTACCCAGGAAGATGAGCTCTAACTCTTGTTTGTGCAAGAGTACCTAGTGACAAACTTCCTTTTCCTGTTTTCTCTGGCTATAGCATTAGTTCATAATCTTGGATCTTTTCCAGTTCCTGGGTGCCATTAGTAAGACCAAGCTTTTTGCACCAAACCCTGAGTTTTTCCTGGTTACTTTCTGTTGAGTGCTCCTATTGCTGCTCCTGGCTCTACGCTGCTTTGTGCACCTTTGTTTGGCTTAAAATTAATAAATGTCCCCTTTTCCTCTCAGGCAGTCAATTCCCGGATCTTCCGTTGCAGCAGCGTCTCTTGTTTCTACGAAGACTGCCACTGATGTAATGCTGCTGTCATCTACGTTGGTCATACTTGGCATTTGAATCGTTTCTAGTGATTTCAGCTCTGGTGAGGCTCGTTGCTGCTCACTTTTCCTCAGGACAGCCTTTTACTCCAGGTCACACATTTGTTGAGTGGTTGCTCAGAGCCAAGGAGCTAAAAAAAACAGAACAAAAGATTGATCAAAGGTAGCAAGGCCATGCAGCACTGCTTGCGTTTACACTGCTTCTGGCTAGTTCCCCTACAGATCTGCTTCCAGCACCTTGACGTTGTTTAGCTTGAGGCCTTCTAGCACACCAACCCGTTCCAAATGATCTCTGTCTGACCTTCTCAAAGCACAGCCTTTTCAGGGAGCAGCTGTAGGCAGCTGCTGGTCTTTGCTAGGGATCACAGACACCCCAGGAATCCCTTGTATTTTTGTAGGGAAAATGCAGAGCTCCTCTAGCTACATTTTGTGAACTTTTATGGATAATGAGTCCCTTTGCGAGCAGGCTGTAGCTGAGGAGTTCCTTGAGAGTTCAGGAAGTACCTCCATGCTTGGCTCGTTTTCGGTGCGCAATAGCAGCTGTCTTGTTTTTTTCCCTCACTAATGTTTTCTTGGATGTGGGGAAGAAATAGCCCTCTAGGTAACTCAGCCATAGTCCCGCATGGACTGAAGGAACCTGGAAGTAGCAAGCTGGAGCTGTAATGATCATGAAAGGGAGAGAAGTCTGCGGATAAAAGGCAATCATAGATGTCAGTGTCCAATAAAGCTCCCACAGGAGAAGCCTACACTCAGAACAAGGTGATCACCATTGCTCTGCAACACTGCAAACAGTACTGCCTTTTCCCCTTGCCCAGGATGTTAATTCTTTTGGACTATATTCTTTACTATATTCAGATATATTCTTTACATCAAGCAGAACCTGCCCTTGTGGCAGCCAAACCTTCAATTTCTACAGCCATCCTTGCTGTGAGGGGGAACAGGCAGTTTTCAGTAATCAGCACCGTGTTGTAGTATATGGAATAATGAATCCTGTAGTTCGTGGGCATGCATAGCTTTTCCCTTTTATCTGTGATTTTTAGTTCTTAACATTTGCCATAAACAAGGTCAGTTTCTAAGGAATAAAAAAAACCCTGACAGTAGTTTTACATTGTGGGGCGGTGTCTGTCCAGTTCGTCTGAGCACTTGTCCTTATGTGTCTGGAAAACTTCTATTTATATACCTTGTACAGCGGCTTTTTCCAGTTTCAAGGTGGGGACTCTCTGAAGGCCTCATCTAGGCCGTAATGAAAAATGCTGGGACAGACTGACTCATTCTCCTGCTATAAACAGCTAAGGTACATACACTTTCTATTTCTTTTGCACTTGCTTCTACCTTTTTTTTATCCTGTGCCTTAAATTCACTTGTTTTTGTGACATGGAGATGAAGCCAAGACCTACTATACTCCTTCAACTCTTCCCAGTATTTTAAGCCTAGTCTTTTAGCTCTTGAAGCAGTATCTCACCATATTGTACTGTTGATGCTTTCCTTCTGCAAAATTCATGTATCACAAGGGAGGAAAAAACAGCTAGGAAATAAGAACCAGGCCTTGAGTCTTGAAGATGTGATAGACCACTTTCCTGTCCTGTGCAGATGGACACAGAGCAGAGTCCTGTGTCACACATGCGTGAGTGCATCACGTTAGTACTTTTCAGACTAGGCATTTTGAAACATGTTTTTTCTCCTAGAAAAGCTGAAATTCAGGCAAGCCAGAGGGGCTTGTGCCAGTCACGGAGCTTATGGGACCGGTGGGCAGTGTGGTAGTTAGGGGATTGAACAGCAAGGTCTGCTGGTGAAGACCTCGGAGGTGTAGGCAACAGCCACCTCATCACAGAGAACTTTGAAAGAGCTGGATCCGCTAGTGAAAGCTTTTCCTTTTCCTAGAAAGAACCTGACAAGCTGCTGCAGGATTCATGCCAGACTGAAACCAAAGGAGAAAGCCTGGGGCAGGGGGAGCTGGTTTCTTTTAGTTTTTGGAACTTTGTTTGGGAAGCCTAGCAAGGGGAAGCGCTTTTGGGTAAAGACAACCTTTGGCAGAGCAGCAGGGTGGCCTGACAGCCTGAAGTGATCATCTGCTTTCGTTTTAGGGACCAGGTTGGAGCTGTGCTTCACCCCCACCGCTGCAGCCGGCTGGAAACAAACCTGTTCTGGTCTAGCCAGTGCTCACTGCGTAACTGGGGAAGGGACACAAGCTGTGGGACTGTTGCACTGTTTGCAATGGGAATACTGTGACATGAGTTTTTAGCTATTAAGCAATTGCATTTGGCGCTGGTGGATTGCTAGAGATAAAACCAACTTCTACCATAAGCAATCACTGAGCCACAGCTGGCTAAGCCTAACCCTTTCTTCCTCCAAACCGGAGTGCTCCCCCTTGCCTTCCCTAGGATTGCTTTATGGTGTGTTTACCTTCGGAAACTGCTAAGGCAATTCTGAGCTGGGGATTTGCTGTCGCTACTGTAGCTGGGGCTTACTAGTAGGTAGTTCCTGCATGAACACTGGCTTTCACCCATAGACTGACTTCCCTAAGACTGCAGAGATTATTGAGGTCACCAGGCCAGTCCAACAGCAACAAAGAGAAGCTTTCAGCATTGTCTGTGTTATAATTTCACATCCTTTGCTGCGTAGATGCTGTTGCTGCACTCGCACTCCCTGCTTGCATACAGACACACAGACACACACACACACACACGTGCTTTGGGCAGGCATCTGAAAAGGACAAGCTTTCTCATAGGGCTTGTGTTGGGAGGGTTGTCAGCTGTAGAATATAGCAAAGAACGGAGGAATATATGCATTTCTTTGTGTAGGGCCTCTTGCACAGAGCTTGTTTGGGAGGCACACGGGGGAAGGTAGCTGCAGGATTGTACGGAAGATCATTTGTGATCCATTTTGGGATAAAAAGCACTGGAAAGTACAAAAGACTTCAGCAATGATGGCCGAGCTTCACCTTTCACAGAAAGTCCAAGAACAGATTATTCTTAGCTCAGAAGCTTCTTCCTCCCCCATTGAGCTATTTTATCGAGTTTCTTCTCTGAAACAGCTGAGCTCATCTTTACCCTTTCAGCATGGATGCTTTGATGACTTGCTTCCACACAGAAGCCAGATATAAAAGCCACTCTTTGCTGAAACCATTACCTATTTTGATATTTATTCATTTATCTGCAGCTTCCCTTGTTGCCCTGCATTTGATTTCTGTATGGAAGCGATGTCTGACTGCTGCGCTCCGGCTGTGATTCAGTGTTCCCATGTCTTGTTTACACTTTGGTGCTGAGTTGTGATCTTACCGACACTGGATTGCAACCTCACTTAAGGAACCGTCTGGTTATTCAGTCTGTGCATCACTTGCCAAGTATCGCAGAGCAGCTCTTGCTGCAGAAGGCATATATATCATGGTAGCGTCTGACCTTTTCGGTTTGCTGTTGAGAAGAGGGAGACAAAAAGGCAAAACGTAAAGCAAAGCAAACAAAACATGACACTGTTCTTGAAGTGCCAGAAGCAAAAGTCATTAGAGATAGCAATTTTTTTCTATTTTTAATCCACTAACTTTCATTTTTCTTTGGAACTCAGGAAAAGAGCAAGCTTCTGGATAACAAAAAGAGAGACTGAACTTCTGCTTAAACATAAATAATCTTGTTAATCAGCAATGCTGGGAAAGGAGACAGAAAACTATGTGACAATTGAGCTCAAATTTGGTCAAATCCCTCTTTGTTTCAGAGGTTTTGCCTGCTTTTGCAGCGAGCTGTCTCCAAAACAGAATCCAAAGTAAGTTCAGCGTTATTAAAATAATTCATCTTTTAAACCTCAGCAGAATTTGTTTGGCTTGCTAATTTCCTCAAGGCCTCAGGCCCCTGTATATGTTGAAGCAGATAAAATTCATGGGTTAGCACACGAGGTATCCAATTGCACAGTCTCTCGGGAGTGGGAAATCACTTTACAAGCATGCCTAATAGTCATAATGCATAGAAATGATTATTGGCGATTACATAGTAAAAAATAAATGATCAAAGCAGATACTACACACTGATGTGGGTGCTGAAAGAAAAGGAAAATGGATAAGAGAGTCAGGAGATACTGGTTCTCTACCAGTTTTGGTATTTCTTTTCAGTTTGTACCTGGATAAAGTCACATCAGCGGCTAGCAAAATCACATTTCTTTCAGCAAACATTGTTACAGATAGCTCCTTGCAATTACCGGAATGGAGGAGCCATACGTGCCTTTTGTCCAACTTTTCTCCAGCTTTCTGGGAGCCTTCATAAAATGGAAATCTGTTCATTTTTAACCCCTGCTGGTGTACTTCAGACTGAGCTGCCAGGTCGGTTCCCTTGGTTTGCTAAGGGCTGCTTGCCCCGCTTTTGTGAACTGGTGGTCCCAGGGAGGAGGAGCAGGCGGCTCAAAGGACAGTGACCGCCAGCCTTCAGAGCTTGCAGTGTTGAACGTCCCTGTCCCTTGGGGCACAGCACATCGTGACTCCTCGAACAGCTATCGCAGGCGTCCTTGTTGTCATTTCTGCTTATACCCTCTAAACACTGGCTGTGGTTACACTCCTCCTCATCTACCTGATGTAATGGTGAAGGGATAACTTACCAAGCCATACTTCATGCAAAAGACTGTGTGTGTGTGCAGCAAAAGCAAGAAGCAACCTGGGCTGCTTCTGACCTCCACAGATTTCTGTGGAGTTTCTTTTTCATAATCTTTGTAGGTGGAGAAAAGAAAGGAAGAGAATTCCCTGGCTACTAAACAGTGCTTATTTTTGTGCTGGAGGTCTCCTGCAGTTCCAGCCCTGGCTTTTCCTGGATGCTCTGTCAGTACCCCTTAGTAGAGTTTCTTGTGCAAATAAATGCACCTTAATTGCTCTGCATGTCTTGCTTTTTGTGATCGAGAGATGGGCTGGGACTCTACCCTCAAATCTGAATAGCAGTATATTTCAGGAGAAATTCTGCTTGGAAGATAAAATCCTGAAACAGATAATTGGATAGATCTTTATTGGCATGTCATGTCTAAAATTAGCCTATTTTAGCCCAATAAAGTACAGGCAATAGCTCCTTGTATACAACTGGCAAGAATCCTTTCTTCCTGTCCTCTGCATGCCCAGTGCAGTAGGGTGACCTGCTTGTGTACTGCAAGCACATAGGGGTGCTGGTGTCCCCAGGCTCCATCCATGAGGGTTCGCAGGAGATGCTCAGGCTGAGCATGACTCTGTTCTTGCCACTCTTGTCCCCTTTCCCCATCAACATAGACATCTCACCCAAGTCCTGAGAGCATCCCGGTGGGTGCATCCTCTCACATGTGTTGTAACATGCCTAAACTGAGACGGCGAGCAAGGAATCCCATCTCTGGTATTACTGTGCTCCAGCTATATTTCTCGCAGGCTTAAAATTACCCCTTAGTTTAAGATTTTTGCATGACAAACTTAGGCACATAGAGAAGAAGCTGACATTTGCCCCTTTTTATGGGATCTGCTTTGTTTGCAGGCTTAACTAAAAGCATCTACAAGCATTAGTGCAAACAGAGCTGGTGAGTGCGGCAGTGGGAGGACAGTCTGGATGTTTTCTCTGTGCTGTCTTTAAAACAGAAAAAACTGGTTCAGTTTGAACACAAAAGGTGCAGGAAGTGAGTTAAACCTACTTTTGTCAGCCAGCCTGTCTGTTTTGGACGATTCAGCACCTCTTCCTTGTTTGTTAGCTGTCTTTAATTAATGTCATCTTTTCCAGGCAAGTAAAGGCCATGGTCAAATTGTTTCCTTTTCTGCCTGTCCTCTGCCTTTCTAGGAGTAAAGGCTGCCCAGCTGGATGGCTCCATAGGAAGAGGGGTTTTTTGAGCGTGCCTGGCTGTGGTACATGGAGCTGAAGGTTTCTGTTTGCTGGGTGTATTCTTTTGCAGCCATTTTCCTAACCCAGAGTGCTCCTGCATTTATGCCCTGAAGCACCTGGGATAGGAAGTGGCTGCTCGTTCAGGTCAGGCATCATGAGTGGATTAGAGCTGGGACCATATAGGAAATCATTTCTTTGCATATATGGCTTCTGCCTTTTAGCATAGATTTATTTCCACCAGGTTTTGTGGTTTTCTGTGTGATTTGAGACAAATTGAACGTAGGCCCCAAATCACCAGCTATAGCATCTTAGTCTGCAAAATGTTTCAAAACATGGAAACTTAGGGGCAGAAAGAGCTTTGTGCTTTACACAGAGAAGTTATCCATACAGATTTAGTCTGAGGTTTGGGAGAACTGCTGAATACCTGCATAGGCATATAGGCAGAGCCCTCCCCTTCACTCTCCTGGATGATCTGGAGGCTGCTTAGATGCATCCAAAAGGCGCGTTTGCAACCTCTCTTAAATGCTCTAATACCCTGCGGGGGCTTGATGTTCAAGCAGGCTGTCTATACGTAGCTGCGGATCCGTCTGTTGGCAGTGGATTTGGGAGTGTTTATGGACTACTTTCAAGGGGTCTGTGAAAGCAGCGAAAAAAAGAAACCTCTTACGTGCTCTGCAGCAATCTGCAGATGTGAAATTTCTAAAAGCAATGGCATCTTCCCTGGAAAATTTCTTGTTGTGACAAATGCAAAAAGATTAAAAACAATTGTGTGTAGATAACAGAGCAAATGCACATGTGACTTATTAAAGGAGTTTTCTGTGCTAACTAAACTCGGGGCACCTGTGTGTGTGTCTGATCTCCTAAGATGGGACACATCTTGAAAACAACTGCTCAGGAAAAATCCTGTAGAACTTAATAGAGATCAGCTGTTTCCAATTGTTTGTTAACATGCTTTATTTATTTTATTTTCACCTCTGAGGTGGAGCTATGGCCCAGAAGAAGCATGTTAACATACAAACTGCTTCTAGTCCTTCTCACCAGGCAGTTTTGTTCTTCCACTGAAAATTCAAAGGTTTTTTTTTTTTTTGTGAAGGAGAGATTTTTAGAATGACCCATGCTGTTAGCCCAGAATAGTTCAGGATTAGTTCATTTTATGTCACATCCTTTTCAGAAAAATTTGGAACTGCAACAGCATGTGAAATCATCTGTTGGAGAATAAGCATCACCCGGGGGTTCACCTGGATAGGCAAAGGTGTTTGAAAAAAACAAGGTAAGCAGATCAAGCTCTTCCTCTCTTGTTTGGTACCATTTTACAAATCTACAGAAGATGAGTTTTTTTTCAGGTATCGTGTGGGCTAAGTAGTTGGTGCCTTTCTTGGTAATAGTAATTTGCATGAGTTGGCCCTACCGTAAAGGCAAGGATGACTGAAACAGAAACACAGGTGAGGGAGCAGGAGGAACTGGCTGTTAGTCCTTCTCTGGCTGAAGTGTGGCATTTGACCTCCTGTGTTTAAGCTGTGCCTAATAATGACTGGTTTCAGTTCTAATGGGAATGAGTTAACTGGCTCCGTCTCTTCACAGTGCCCAGTTTTCTGCACATTCGATGGCTATATTCAGATAACAGTAGTCTTCCTTTTCTCTTCTTTTCCATTTTATGGAAACCATTTTACAAAATGCAATGCAAAAAATAAAAGTTGCAATTAATGAAAATGCAAATTAGGAGCTGAGGGGGAAAAAAGCAGAAGCCTTTGCTGTGGTTCTGGGAACTCCCAGTGTTTTCCTCCTCGCTGCGTGAATACAAGAAAGTGAAAACAAGTAGAAATGGAAAATGCATCTCGGTTGTTTAGTGTTCGGTAGCGTGAGCCCAGGCGCGTGAAGGCTCCCGGCCTGATCTCGCTGGGCTGCAGCGCTGCTCCTCGCCAGCCGGCCCAGCTGCGCGTGGGCCCCGAGGAGGGCGGCAAGGTCCCCGCTCCGCCACAGGCAAAACCTAGAAGGTCAGGAAGCGGTGAGAACAAAATTGGATTTTAATTTGCTTTGCTTTCACTGTTTTTAATGATCCCTGATGGTGTTAATAATACAGGAGTTATATTCCTCTGAAGGCTAAAACTAATACTCTTCCTTTTTTAAATTAATAATGCTTGTTCAGGGGGTTAAACCTCCTCCCAGGTGGTACTGCAAAACGCAGCAGTGATTTAAACGCCAAGATTTTAGTTTGTAGGGGAAAAAAAAAAAAGACTTACTTGAAGCTTGTATAAGTCAGTATTTTCAGTGTGTACACCCCCCCCCCCCAAACTTAAAATAACACTTTAATCATTTTGAAAGAGACTTTGAGCCAGGTTTGTTTTGCAACAAATCACATGCAAAAGTATTTACGCTGTTGTCTGAGCTGTGTGGAAAATGAACTGAAATTTCATGCAAAACCAGTGGTTCTTTGACGCACGTCATCAGCGGACGGGCTTGTCGGCCCGTGGCGTTGCGATGCTGCGGGTGCCGGAGCTGGCACGTTTGTAGGCTTCGCAGCCGGGACTCCCCGGGTGCCTCCAGCATAGCGGACGTCGATACTTGAGAAGCAAAGAGGGGTCTTGGCATATTATGCTCTGGGTTAAGGATTCCTTCTGGAGGTTTAAATACAGGGGCACTGCAGCATCCCTGAGCGAGCTGGACACGTCGCAGCGCTGGACAGGCCTTGCTCTTGCTCGTTTTTTTGTTGTTGTTGTCTTGCAGCTGAAGGCCCTTTAGGAGATAGGGAGCAGGCTTGAAGATGGGGGATTTACCCCGAAGCTGTCCCAGGGGTAGTGTTTTTCTCTGTTAAGGCTGTTTAAGGCTGGACAGAAGGAAATGTAGGGAGGTGAGCTGCCCCTCCTAGAATTATTGCCTGCAGGTTAAAACAATTCCATTAAAAAAAAAAAAAATTAAAGCCCTGTCTTCCAGCTGGTTGCATCTGTGTGGTCTGCTCCTCTCATGAGTTATGGCTTTGAGAGGTCTCTCTGGCTCGCGGAGGGCTCAGGAGGACGTGCTGGAGGGGTTAATGCACCCGCTTCCCCTTCCGGAGACCTGTGCTAAAATTCGGCCTCAGCCGCAGAGGGCGATGGCTTTCGGTGCCTTGGTGCTTTCTGTGGTGGCTTCGCCCGTGCCACCGGGCAGGCTGGCACCGCGGGGGAGGTCTGACCCGGAGCAGCCCAGGACTCGCGGCCGGGGGAAACGGTCGGCTCGGTCAGCTCGTGGGGCAGGGCTTTGCGTGCCGGAGTTGGAGCGTCAGGACGGGTGTGTTGGGCGGTTGTCCCGAGCATGGAGGTGGCAGCAGTGGCTGCATGTCAGGACAGTAGAGCCTGAGTCGAGCAGCAAGGCACGTAGGTGGGCCAAGCATGGAGCAAGGTGTGCTCCACCGTGTCCCCCAATGCCACCCACTGCCTGGCATCGCTGGGGAAGGACCCCGGCCGCCCTGAGCTATGGGGACGGCTTGGCCGGCTGGGGAGGCTCGTGCTCGGTGCTGTGGGGAGTTGCGGCAGTCACCCATTTACTGAAAAACAAGCAAAGAACCAACAAAAAAGCCAATGCGGAGGGCTGGAGTTGAAGTTCTGGCTTCAGCCCAGTCTAATGGATATCCAGCTCTGGCCCAGAGACTCTGAGATTAGCAGATATTTGTTTTCCTTGGGGACTGGGGAAATCTCCAGATTGGCTTTTACAAAGGCTGGTTTTCCCCTGTCTTGTGACAGGAGTTCATCCTTTAGACGCACGTTAGCAAGAAGCAGATGATAAATTAATCTCCTCCTGAGATTTTTACTCTTTTTTTCCTTTTTTTTTTTTCCTCTTTTTTCCCCCTCGCGTTTCACACAATGGCACCAGGGCTTCCAAAGGGAGTTTACAGTTGGCTGTGGGCTCTCCAGCGCGGACGGCTCCGCGAGGCAGAGTTAATCAGAGACAGCTGTTCCCCGCAGCGCTGGCGGCCTCACCTCTTCAGCATCAGATTAGAAATCATTAATTACAATCAGCAAGAAGCCATGGAGGAGGCTGGCGGGGTTCTGCCTTGCTCTCACCGGCGGCCGTGCGGGGCTCGGGGCAGGAGGCAGCACCCGGACACCCACCCTCCCCGGGGCCCGGGGTGGGCGATCCGCAGCCAGCTGTGAGTCAGGATGACTCCTCTGGGTGGGTTTGAGCAAACGCGGCTCTTGCAGTCTTCGGGTATTGCAAGGAAATAGCGTGAAGCGAATGATCTTTTGGAAAAATGCAAATGAGGATGTGAGCGTGGAGCTCCTCACAGGGATGGTCTTGGCTTTGGATTTTGTTTTCTTACCGAGCGATCTGGATTTAAACAACACAACTGGCAGGCAAGTGAGCGTTCTCCCTCTGTTTCAGTCCTCCGTGCTTTTTATATCAACCTCCCTCAGATGGTCCAAGCCGAACAAAAGGAGATTTATTAGTTTTGTTTTTCCCCTTTCACGTTGCTTGCTCTCGGGTGCAAAGGCTTGGAGGTTCCTCCGTAGTTGCCCCATTCACGTGCAAAAGTCCTCGCCAGTTGGCAGACAGGGAAGGTCCGTGAGGGAAGCGTGCAGCTCATTCATTGCGTCCATCTAACGTTTCTGCGTCTCTCCCCCTCTCCGGTGCTGTCTGGAAAGCCATTTGCTCAGTGTGGCTGGAAATGTGGGTAAGATTTATTTGATAAAACAGGGTGCAGTGGGACACCCAACAGATGGATTCCGTTTGCGAAACAGCCTCAAGTTTCTCACACGCTCCCATTCTGCGTAAGGCAGAATAGCTGCCTGCGAAGGGACCGCAGCTCTGAAGACGAGGCTCAAACCCAGGCTCTGACATAAACCTCTCTTTGGTGGGTCACTGAGGCCAGTTTCTTAAAAGTATCCAGGTGCTGACCTCCCATAGAAATTTCTGAGCCGGAGGGTGTAATCCAAAGCCTTCGAAGTCAGTGTGAGTCTTTCCACTAAGCGATGCAAGCACTGGGTCGTGTCCATGAACTGCGTGGCCTCCAGCTGCCCCGGAGAACAACGTCCACCACCCTTTCACCGCTGCCCAGGCTGCGCTGGGGCGGTTTCTGCCTCCCTGCCCTTACGGTGACAGCGCGATGGGGCTTGGCGCCGGGCACAACGGTCGCGGTTCTGCCCCAGGCTTGCTGATGAACAGAGCCTGACCCTGAGGGTGCTGCAGCACTTGGAGCAGGTCAAGGAAAGATTGCTGAGCTGATGCCTGTGCGATGCTGACATAATCGATGACGCTCGGCAAGCTTTCTCCAACTGCATGGGCTCGGTGCTTTGACTTAATCAGCTCCAGAGGTCCCACAGCGCCCCGTTGTATTTCTTGAGCTCCTAGAGGCATGGAAAACGGAGGGTTTCTTTCAACACCCCAGAAAAACCATGAGCACTGTCTCCAGAACATGTACAGTCTGCCCCGGCTTCTACACACGATTACTGCCGTTAAGGCGTGAAACAAGATCGAGAGGCTGTTTGCCGACGTTGTGCCGGGAGCCTCCCGGAGGAGAAATCTCTGGGGCTGCTGAGGAGGCTCTGCGCGAGTTTGGGATGGATGAAACATCCTCCGTCACCCCAGCTCCTGTTCTTCAGGGCTGCACGTTTAGAGACGAGCCCGTCCGCAGTGGTAACAGCTGCCAGCGGTATGATACCTTGCAGTCGTCTGCCCTGCTCTCTGATCAGGGCCTTAACCATGAGTTGTCTTGATGCTGATCGATCGGCTTGACACACGGGCTGTGTCACAGCAGCAGCGTTTATTACAGGGAGGTGAGGGGGTTCTGGCTGCTCTACGGTGCTGTGGTTTTTGCTTTGGGCTGCAGAGAGGTTCCTTAGCTCAGTCTCCTTCCTGCTTTTGGGGCAAAGAGCCACTTCACTGCTGCGTTGCCCTGGCTTCCACTTTCGTCCTGTTAACTTTTGGTGGAAAAAGCCCCCCAACAGCCCCCAAAAAGAACTAAACAGCGGGTGACCATGTGCTTAGCTGAGCGCAGCACCAAGGATTGCATGTGCCAGTGCTTCTTCTTTGCTGCTCCTGCCATCTGGAACAGTGTCTGCCTTTATCTCCCTATCTCCTTCCAGATCTCAGCTGAAAACACGCCTGTTCTTCTTTGCCTGCACCTCTTAATTTCTCTCTGCTTCTGCTACTATTTATGACTTAAGTCTGTTCCTGTAATAACTCTCTGGTATACCCACATGCCCTTTTTCTACAGAACTGCTGGCTAAAATGGAGCCAGTTTAGTATTCCCTCTTTGAAATGTGCATGGGGAGTCCCTCCAACTCTGCAGTGGCATTAGTAAGGCTTTTACCCGCTTTTACCATTTTTTGTACTTTCTTGTTTTGTGAAATGTATTGCTTTCACTCATGTTGCCCTGAACCCATAAGTGAGAGTCTGTTTTCAATGCAGGAGGTGAGCACAGGATCTGAATCCCCCATGAAGACATGTACCGCAGCAGGTCCTTTGCACACACTTGTACTTTTAGGTCCTCCTGATATGCCTGAAGGGAGGAAGGCACCATCCTACTCCTCTGGAATCCCACTTCCGCATGTAACCTGTTCTTGGAAGCTCACTTTGCACCTTTCCGATAGCTAGCAGAGCCTGTGCAAATGAGCTGGGCACCTGAGGATGGAGCCCTCACAGACCACGCTGCAGGTGCAGGGCGAAACCAGGGCATGCTCACACCCTCTCTCTATCCCACCCCGAGGTCTAGAGGGGTCTGCTCCCAAAGGGTTATATTCCAGCATTTTCTTTGGTTTAGAACAACAAAATACGCAAGAGTGACTCAACATCAGACATCCCACATCGAGGGTTATTCAACCCATAGTTCCTGCATTAGCACCATGTCTAGCCTCTCTCCTGAGCAAGTAGTGAGCCGAGGTCATGGCTGTCTTACACAGCTGTATACAGCACAGGAGTCACAACCATGTAGAGTATGTGCATATGTAGGAAGGATAGTTTTGAGTGCATAAATGCTGTGTACTAAAGCTTGAACCTTCTCCCCTCAGTCTGCTGGGGACAGCTCATTCCCAGTGGATGAATGATTTGCCTGTAGTCAAAGCCTAAGGACCAGCTTGGTCCTTAATTTGTCTGCCCACTCAGCAGAGTTTTGCTTGTGTCTGGCCAGAAGATGACTCAGTCTGGCCGTGACCAAGGGGCATCAGCAGTTTTAAAGTGAGGCAGAGAGAGGAATTAGTCCTTCAGCAAATTGTTAGAAGCTGATATCTTGATTCAGTATCAGGCTTATGAAGTAGAGGAAACCACAGGCAGGGAGATTTGAATCTGGAGGAGACCCGTGGTGAGAAAATGGGTAGAGGAGGACAGGCTGTGCTAACACAACACCCAGGATAAGGCCTTGACTATGGTCTGGTAATACCTATGAGAGCTCTGGGAGCTACTAGACAGTTTTTCAGCTGGGTGGGACACAAATAGAGAAGCCAACAGGAACTGAACTAATGCCTGGATCCCTGAGGACTTTTTTCAATTTCTATGAATCTGTCTTGAAACACAGTAATAGTTTTATTAATCTCTTGTATTCTAGTAAAATTAATGAATGCTTCACTTTTACTGTGTAGTGTTAAGACTGACTTTGGGGTCTATAATAAACCTGAAGCACTGTATGTCCTAGGGACCGGAAAAGGAAGATCTGAAAGCATCCCCAGCCAGATGGCAATGGGATAAATAGGCCGGTGTGGGAGGTGCAGATGCCAGGGGTTGGCCCAGGAGAGGAGGCTCCCAGTTCCAAGCCTCTTTCAGTATTTGAAGAAGGAAAATGGGGACAGCAGCTGTGCAGAGCAGAGAGACTTCTGCAAGGCCCCTTGAAAGACCCCAGCCTTGTGACGCTCCCTCAAAGCTTAAAGGGCCTTGCAGGAAATCCGCTTTACGCAGCTGCCCATAGCAATAGCTTCCAAGAACCCCCACCCCTTCTCCCACTCGTAATAGCTCGGGGTGCATAAAACAATCTCTCATTAACGATAAAACACCCAAACCTCAGCAGAATTACTAACAGATGGATAAACAAACCAAAATTTAAAACAACATTAAAAAAAAGCCCTTAAAAAGCAAAAGCGAAGCAGAGTCCTTCCCAGCCCTTAGAGAGACGGTCCCCGCTCCTCAGCCTTGGCATCTCTGTCAGAACCAGGCGGCAGGAAGATCTGCACGTGCAACATGTTGTTCTTCTTTTCTCTGCTGAACTGCATTTCAAAGAGGTTGGGAATAGTTTGCTGCAGAATAAGGCTTGGTCAAGCCTGGGAATGCAAGGGTGCCGGCGCTGGGTGCAGAGAGGTGTGATGACCACGCTGGCCCTGCCGAGCAGTCGGGAACTGGCTGCTGAGAGCGTGCATGAGAGGGAGGAAGGTTGGCACCAGCTCAGCAAGCACCTAAGCATGGGTGCCACAGGGGCAGCAGTGCTGTAGCTGCCACCTTCTGATCCCTCCACCCCTGAGCCCTGGAGCGGGGGTGGATGAGCCTGGCAAGCAGACAGGGAGTGAGAGAGGGAGAAGCAGGAGCATCACGGAAACGCAGGGCACTGTGGGACCTGTGCGGCTGTGCAGGGAGCTCTGGGTCTGTATACAGGGTTCGGGGGAGGCGGACAGTGTAGGCTGAATGAGGAGCAGGGATAGAAGCTGATGATGCTCTTGGCTGGACTCTGCATTGGGATTCATTTTCTAAGGATGCAGTTTGTCTGTTGTAGTTTATAGGCAAAGTGGTATTTACTTTCAGGTCAGGCCAATAGAGTACGCCCAGATTCTGCTTGCTTTGACTATTAGACATGGGCAGAAATCCTTGTAAGAAATACGAACAGGTCTGAAGTGTCACATCACTTTTTGCCTGCAAGCTCCCCTAAAAAAACTTTCGAGAACAGTGAGTGGGAAGGGCTGCCTGTTCCCTACCTGCAGGGAAGCTGTATCCCGCTGTGCTTCATCATTCCTGAGCAATGTCATGGTCCCAGCGCACACTCTGAAGCCTCTTCTCCAACCCCGTAATGAGTATTCCTCTCTCTGTCCTTCCCCGGCCTTTATGTAAACAGGGCCTCTGTTCCTTAAAGCGTGCATCATCATTTCCTGATGCTCTAATGGATGGAGATTTTGCCATGAGAGGATGTGGGTTTTTTTCCCATCATCAGTGGGAATTTCTGAAAAGCAGCATTAAAATTAATGGCAGCTCCACGTTGAACACAGCAGGGCTGCTCTTCCCAGGAGCACTCAAGAACTCTGGCCTGCATCCAGCTGGGCAAGTGGGTTCTAATCACAGCTCCATGTTCAGAGCCACGGGGCATCCTGGCAAACCTGCTCGGTTCTTCCCTGCTAAAAGCAGGCAAATGCCCTCTGGGCGTGTGGCCGGCTTCAAGGGCAGGTCAAGGGGGCAATGAGGGAGCTCTTCAGAGGCTGGAACTGGGAAGGCATGAGCTAAAAAGAAAGGGAAAAGACAGGTAAAGGCAGGGAAGGGGCAGAACTGCTCCCATACAAACTCACTCTCTCTTAACCTCCCGGTGATGCTGTCCCCTAGGTCCTTGTGAGCCCCCTTGCTTTCCGAGCACTGCTGCCTCAACCCCCAGGTTACCCCTGGCATGAATTAGCTAAGACATTTTCTGGGGATTTGCCCAAAGCGCTGCAAAATCCCCTTGCAGCTGTACTGAGTGTGCAAAGCACCTGGCCAGGGTGGAGCATGCTGCCTTGCTCTCCATGCACCCTGAGGACCTCCCCACAGAGGGCTGGCCCTGGGCTCTTGTTGGCTGGGCAGCCCTCTCCCTGCGTGGACTCACAGCGAGAGCTACACGTGCACCATGGAGAACACAGATTTTCCAGTCCGCATGTGGCATTAGCTCCTCTGAAAGCACCACATCTGCACCCTCACCCTTGGCAGGCCTTGGCAGAGTCCTTGCAACCTTCTCGTGCTCTGCAGTGCTGGCAGCAGACCCCGAACCTCAGGCTTCGTTTACTGCCAGACCCTGGGGAGCTGCTCCATGGAGCCCAAGGCATTTGTGCACTTAATTCCCATGGCAGATCATGAGTGTTTGGTTGCTGCTCCTCTTCAGGTCTTTGGAAAACTGATGCCAGAATCTACCAGCTGAAGCCTCCATGAGCAGAATGCTTGTGGCACTTGAAATGCCACCGCTGTACCATGGGGACGGGGATGTTAGGAAACCCCCTCAGAGAGAACTGATGTCTTGGATCAGTTTTCCACATGTTCAGTTAATTGCAGGGAAAAATAAAGAGTTTCTCCATTAGACAGGGAGCAGCTCTCTTACTGGAAGGACAGAATGACTAGATTTGGAAGCTGAACTCAGTCTAAAGCAGAGGCACGTTGGTGCTGCTGGGCTGCACGTGCCAGATCTCCAGAATCCTCGTAGCTCTCGGTGCTGGCAGGGAGTGCGGTCCGTGTTGGTGCACCTGCTATTGGGATAAGCCAGGCCCTGGGCTCCTGCACTGCTCATCTGGCTGTGTTCGCTGGCTCTTCCTCTGCGTACAGTTGTGTGCCTGGAAACTTCTCCCAACGGGCTTTTTACAACCGGAGCAGCCTTCTTGGTTGTTTCCCTGTGAATTGGTTTCACCATTTCCTCGGACCTCTTTTGCGCATAGCCCACTGGACCGTGCTGTGGCTTGGCCTCTGCAGAGTCTGTCTGGCCATTTGATCTCTGTGCGATGGGTCACTGCTGGAACAGAGTCTGTGCTGAGTATGTCAGCTCGAGGGAACCATAAAGCAGGAAATAAGAGTTTAAGCAAACAAAACCTGGAAGCTTTGATAGAGTAAGGTCATGGAGACACCCTCTCCATGGCAGGACACTCTGTTTTTTGAGCTGGGGCTGCTTTGCCTGGCTGGAGATCTCTGGCACATCACGGAGTTTGCAATGGACTCCTTTGCTGAGCTGGGTGTTGAGTATGTTCACGCTGAAGGAAACAGCTTAGACTCGGGGTAAACCAAGAAGAGGTATTTGACGTAACCGCAGTTGTTACCAAGGCACAACATATGGGGAGCTCTTCAAACATCTCTTATCTTTATAGGCCAGTGGTTGCTTCCTCTCCGCTCAGCATCCAGCCTGTGCAAGACACAGGAGGACAGAGTGTTTTCTAGAGAAATGGGCCTAGTCTACAAAACCAGGATCTCCAGCTCAGGCAGGGAATTTGCTTTGATTCCCTTGCTGTCACTGGAGCTGCTGCAACACTTCTTCCACAGATGGGGGGATTTCAGCTCCATCTGAATCCTGCATCACATTGCTTTCCGCTGGCTGAGGGACGTAGCTGGGCCTTATGGCGCCCAGGATGGGATTTGGTTGTATCATTTGCTGCTCAGCTTGGCACTGATTCTGCCAGCCTGGAAGTCCCCTCTGGCCTTCCTCAAGTGCCCTCTGGCCTCTCTGTCCCCAGTGCGCCTGAGGCTGTAGGACCTGCTCCGTGATCCCTGCGGCACTTCCCCACCCGGAGCAGCAGAAGCCAGAGGCAGAGCTCAGGCGGGGATTGCCGCGGGGCGATGGCACGGGGGTTGCTGTACGGATGTGCACAGGCCCGGCCGTGCAATGTGCCATGTGTCCGTTCATGCAGGATGGGATGTTGTATGGCAGAGGGTCCAACCCAGAACAACCAAACAGGGCAAAAATCGCACTGCAAACAGTTCCTCCACCCTCAAAACGGGGCAAATGGGATTTCATCTCCTTCCTAAGCCACTGCGAGACCTGTTGGCACGCAGCGCTATTGCGAGCAAACCTGTGCTGTTAACATTTAGCATGTCCAAATATTACTTCATCGCTGCGCCGCAGCCCGGGCGGCGTGGGAGCCAACAGAAACGTGCCGGCGTGGGAGCCGCAGCGGCGCGGGGAAGGCTCCGGCGGGGCAGCCTGGCGCGGGGACGAGCCCGTGCTCTGCCGGAAGGTCCGCGCTCGGCGTCTATGGCTTGGCCCTGCTGCAAGGGTCTTCCACGAGCGCCGGCGAGTTGTACGGGCTTAGCGCCCCGTGTGTGGAGGGAGAAACTGGAAACAAATGCTGATCTCTTGCAGTTCACCCGCCGAATGCGCCAGCTCAAACAAGCCAGGCCCTCCTGGGTCTCCTGGCCTTTTAATTTGTCTTCTTGCTCGCTAACCAAGTTGATTTCTGTCAGGGAAGATAAATGTTGTCTACAAAGCTAAGATAAGAATGATGAAATCTGTCCTTTCCTGAGGGCTTAGCAGCTGTTTTGGGGGATGCAGATGGAAAGTTGGGACTGTTTGGCAAGCCTAGACTTGCCAAGAACACAGAGACCAAAGGGAACAAGTCCACGTTACTGGACTGAGCCGGTCGGGGAAAAGGCACGTGGGACCTCTTGTTTCTAGGTCATTTGTTTATTTTCATCCCCATCTGATCATGGTTGAGCGATGTTGCTGTGCGAGTGGCTGCACACAGGCTGTGCCCACATGCTTGGGTGATAAATGCACGGGTAGGTTCTGCAAAGGTTTTCCTCTGGCTTATGGGGAACTTTGTGTGCTGGCTCCTACCCAGTTCAGGCAGGGCTCGTGTCCATCTCTCAAAACCACACCAAAACAGTCGGCCTGAATCAGCATCCTCACCCAAAGCCTTGGCAAAGAGGCCAGGGAACGTGTGTGCGGAGGAGCTGGACCCCGCACTCGTCTGCAGCGGGGCCTCCCCCAGAACAGGGAGCCATGCAGAGAGGGACTCGAGCAGCCGAAGAGCCCAGACTGCTCCAGGCGGTGGACAGATACAGCCAGCACTAGGATTTTGCTGCACAGGGGAACATATCTGCTTTTGCCCGCGCTGCATCTTGTGTGAAGACAGGGACCTTTGATCTCCAGAGCTGTGAGGATGTGGGAGATTCACCATGGTGGCTTAGAGGGCAGTGCTCCTCCGTTAGCTCTCCCACACTGGGAACGTGCCCTGTGTCACCTGAGATGGCAGCTGGGACAGCTGTGAACCCTAATTGTGGCTGCAGCCAGTCTGGATGCACTCTGTCCACCAGCGCTAAATTCACTTTAAACTGTTCAAGAGCACAGCTTGGTAAAAATGGGCTCTGGAGCCAGTCTGCCTGGACGCACTGTGGCACAGCTCTGCTCAGGACATTGTGGTTCATGGTCCCGGTGCCAAAACCCAGCAGGGGTTAGGGACGTGCTTAACTAACTCGCTTTCTCTCCATGAAAAAAACAACCTGTGCAACGTGTAGGAGGAAATACAGGAGGGAGGGAGATGTGTGTTTGAGGAGAACAGTGTGTAATTTTGGGGGAGGACGGTGAGTACAGCATCCGTACATCCTTCTGGCCCCACTTACACCCAACAAGTGCTGAGCTGCAGTGGGAGCAACCCAATTCCCTGCAATGGAACCGAGCGAAGGGGTGTGAAACTTGAGATTTCCTGATAAATGCTGTGAAATGCTGTGTGGCAGCTCCACTGGGTTCTTTAAAAGCCTGTCTTTGTGTTTATCTGTTGCAGTTTCTCAAAAATGCTGTTTGAAGTCTCTGCTTTTTTAAGTACTATGTAGGAATTAGGCTACAGGAAGTCTTAGTTCTTTCACGTACTTTGTATCAAAATCCCTTTATAGACCAAATAATTACTTTCCCACAGTAAAAAGACGATGCAAACAGGCAATCGCACTGACCCTTCTATGCTTGGAGAGACGGATTCCTCCAACCTGTTCACACAGCTGAAATCAACTGAAAAAACAGCTCTTTGAGGGCTCTGAGCATGTCACCATCCCACCTGATGGCACTGGAGGGAGCGAGGGAAGGGGACAGGGAGTCCCTTGACTTGTGCATGGTACACGTGTGCTTGAGTAGGGAGGTGCACGCTTGGGTGCTGCAGCTTGGGGAGATAATGTGCCCCACATGGACAACCAGGAGCTGCAGGAACCACCCTCACTGCTGTAACCCCAGTGGGAAAAGGCGAGAGGGCGAGGGCAATCAGTTCCCAGAGCCGAGGTGACAAGGGGGTAGAAGATAACTGTACTGTTTTAATTTTGACATTGCATTAAAAGGAGAAAGACATGTTCCTGCTGCGGCAGCTTGTTCACAGTTCTACGTTGTCCCATCGGGTTCTGCACACAGGCCAGCAGGGAACCAGATGTCTCTGGGAATGAGATCCCAGAGCAGCTCGGTGTCTTGGAGGGATTGCAGATCCAAGTTGGACTTGCGTCCTGGGCCTGGGCCTGCGCAGTCACTTCGGCTGGGTGAAAAAGATGGCAGATCAGAGCTCTGCAGGCTGGAAAATCTGCACGAACTGCAGGAGAAGGCAGGTTTCCTGACTGCCTGGTACCGGCACGGAGAGCTTGGCTCTTCCAGCTTAGGACTCTGGGAGGCTGTGCGTTGCAGGGCCACAGGGCCACCCTCCAAAAGGAGAGTGGGAAGTTGCTTTTTCCAAGGGAGTGGATGGAAATAAAACGCATCGTGATGACTGTTAACTGGCAAGGGATGCACCATGCCCATCTCTGCAGCAGCCTCGCTGCAGTTTCCCTCGCGTGTGTCCCGCAGGAGCCTCGCGACGTGCCGTGCGTGGAGCAGTGTTTCCAAACTGCCAGGCTGGAGCAGGCTGCTCAGCCCCGCATCGCGCAGCCCCTGCCCAGCCGCTCTAAGACTTTGCAAATGAAAGCGTGACATCCAGCTCTTGCTGCTGTTTTATCCTTTGCCGGTTCCCACAAGGGCACCTGCCCAGCAGTGTGGTTGGGTGCGTAACGTGAGATGCCGAAGAGGAAGGTTGGGTGCGTGACCTGAGATGCCGAAGAGGAAGCTGCTTCCCCGGCCGGTTTGATGTACCGGCGGTCTGCTCTGCAGAGCCGAGCGTCTCCCCGCTGCAGGTAGCCTGCCCCCTTCCAACCCTGAGCCTTCCTTGGGAGGATTTTGATAGCAAAACCACAGAAGCATTAGCTGGTATCAAAAGAAGTCTTCATGTCTGTCAGAATTGACTGGCAATTAACTATTTCCACCCTTAAGTTCTGTCGCCCTTAGCAGCTGATTACAAGCCGTCAGGTCGCTGCAGGGTCCCCAGCTCCCGCCTGTCGCCCGGGTCGCAGTCGCGCTGCACCTGCGCGATGCTGCCCGGTATCTCCTTCCCTTCGCAGTGGGTCGAGGGGATGTGTCCAGCCCCTCACCGCAGCTCAGCTGATGGATGAGACCTGGTGAAATCATCGTCCCCAGGCGCCCATAATCATCTGTGCACATCCTGAGACAGACTGCAGAGACCATCGAATGGTGTTGCCACTCTGTTTCCATTAGAGACAAAAGGCTTTAGGCTCCCGGAGGACTCACTTTATGTTTTATTTCGCTAACAATACAATATTTATCCCCTTGGCCAATATTGTGATTACCAAGACCTGGACTAGAGGGCCAGGTTCAGCTTTGCTCGAGCTGTCGGTGCTCTTGGTGTGCGCTGCTGTCTGCGGCCCTCCATCGAGGGCCAACATGTGCTCGGCAGATCCGCAGCCTCACCCGCACAAAGTGCGTCGTGACCTCAGTTAAGAAAATACTTGCCGTAATCGCCTCCAGATCTGCCGCTGTCTTTGATCGGTTTATATATCGGTTTATCTTATGATATAAATATGTAAAACATCCATTTGTTTTCGTGCAGGATGCAAATAAATCATTGGGTAAGTTTATACATGAGCGAGGAAGGCGGGGGGGGAAAGGAGTGGTGACGGGTTCATAACTCATAAGTCTCCACCTCTTTGAAGGTCATTACTTCATGAACGTTGCTGGTTCCCGTTCCAGCGAGTCCCTATTTTGCATTATCCGAATGCTCCGTGTCATCCCGGCGGAGCGGCAGCGACCGCGGTGGGCCCTGCCCTGCCGTGGCGGGGAGCGCGTTTCCCGCAGAGCCGCGACGGGCTGCGCTGGTGCAAGGTGTGCACGTCGCCCCTGCCCGCTCTCGAGCCCCCCTCCTGAGCCCACGCGGCTGAGGCTGGTGTTTGCTTCCCAGCACTGCCACAGGCTCCCACCTTGGGCACGTCCTCCTCTCCAGCCCCGCTCTGCTTTGCTTGCAAGCTGTCCTTGCTTCGTGCATTTTCCCGGGGTGCATTCGGCTGGTACCCAGCTGAACGGCCCCTGCTCTCGGTGCAAGTCTAGTGTCAGTCCGTGCCATCGGCTGCTCCCACGATGTCTGCCTATGTTTGTGCCAGGAATGGTTAGACTAAATTGCAGAACTGCATAGGCTTCTCATTAATTCTTCAATCCTATGGCTGCTTTCTGGCGTTTCCCTGCAGAATACGCTGGTCCCAGACCTAGTCTCAGCCTCCGCCGTGCTCTGGTCCCGGTGCGTTGTAGCCCTCGCTGCCGCCGGGGCTTGGAGGGCCTTGGCCGGAGGTGACTCCGCAGCGCGGACCTGCTTCCTACGAGCCTGCCACATGTGATGCTGCTCTGCAGCTGGAGGATACAGTTAAGCCCCTCAGAGTGAAACAATTCCCACATGTCGTCAGATCAGCTTTTCTGCGGAGAAATTGTTTAAAACACTGTTAGTGATAGGGTGTTACGGAAATTAAGCTGTTTCATCAGAAGCTTATCCAAATCTCAGCTTCTCCTTCGTTTCAGGCTTTATGTAACTGTAAGTCATCTTTTGCCACTTGGATCAAGCCCTGTTTTGATCCATTTGCTGATGGTTATTTGATGCAAAATAGGAATTGGGGCTTTCTCCTTCTTGGATTCTTACGTGCTTCATTTATCAGCTTGTTCTCTTCCCAGGCATAAACACACCCCATATTTAACATGTCGGAGAACTGAAACTCCTGCCAAGAAATCCTGTAAAAAATATAAAGGCACACAATAATTGATGATTGGGGAATCTCGTCTGCTGAGCCATAAAATAGGCAAATAAACATTTACTTTTCTTTTGCATCTAATGAAGAGCTAGGGTCTCCTACCCGCTGTGTTCTCGAAAGATGTTAGCAAGGGATTTTGTACCGTTCTTCTGTCTGAACTCCTACATCTGCCATTATATTCCAGCTTCCTTAAGGCCTTATATTATTCCTTGTTGTCATAGGATTTTCCATTTTCTCTCCTAAATGTTGTGCTGGCTGGCAGAACCCACCCAGAAGGTGGCTGCATTTTGGGGCAAAGCAATGCCAGTGTTCAGATCTTTTCTAAGTAATAGAGCAATTTCAATGAAGAACATCAGTACATAATAATATTAATCAGTATTTTACTGCTGTCATTCCTGGTTGCAGATGTCCTGTAAAAGAGAGTATAGGGAGCAATCTGAAGATAAGATATGGTGCATAAAATATTGCAACATGATTAATGAACCTTTTGTCCTGGTGAGTGAGATAAAATATCTCGTGCTGCTGCTCCATGCTAACGGCATTTATATCACATTTTAAATATTTTTTTTTATTTCAAAGGTATTTCACTATCTCTCTGTTTTCAAGGGCAGATGAGAAAGGATTGATGCAAACACTGAAATTTGAAATCTTTCCCAGCTTAATTTTATTCTTAGATCATGGAGATTCTTTCTTTGCTGCTTGTTTGTTTGTTCCGTTTTCTCACCTTTGCGGACTCCGGAGCGAGAAGAAACCCACATCAATTCCTGACCCCCCTCCTCCACCTCGGCAAACCTCCTGCATCTCAAGCGATGCGTCTTATCTTGGTGCTGCCACTGCTGATGGCCCAGCTCGGCGGCCCCATGCAGCACGGGAGAGGGGAACCTCGGCCCGAGTTTGTCGTGCTGCAGAGCGGGTCCGAGCTGAGAAGCAGAGGGGCACGAGGTGCAGCAGCCAGGGCATCTGTGTCATCTCCCCCTATCATTTAGACTGGCAGTGGGGTGGGGAAGTGGGAGAGGGCGCTGGGCTGTGGTGGGTGGGAAGATTGAGGACGGAGCTTTGGGATGGGCATGGGCTGAGCCTGGTGGAGTCCCCTGGGCGGGGGACTGAAAACGGCTCTTCTCCTCCTCTAGCTTGGCCTTCTCTCGTCGTTCCTCCCTTTCAATTTTACCACCGCGTGTCCAAGGGAAACCTTGCAGCGTGTGAGACGTTTCCGGCAGGTGCTGGGTTTGCTTCCAGCTCGACAAGAAATCCCCGGGAGAGATCCCTGGAGCAGACAGAGGGCTGTGAGGCTTAGGGCACTGCTTAGGAGCCGGGAGAGCGCCCAGGTCCTGGCCGCGGGAGCTGAGCCCTGCCTTGCCTTCGCTGGTGGCATTGGGGGCTCTGCAGGTGAGCAGAAGTGAGGGCAAACAGGACAGGGACGTCCTGTTAGCGGGCAGCATCCCCCCTGGGATTGGCATCCCTACCTCCAGCAGCAGAAGGAGGGATGAAGCTTTCCGGGAGCCATTTTCCCATTTTTTCATGGTGCTCCAGAGACACGTATTTATTTATAAACTTGGGTTATATTTATGCTGTCTGCACAGAGTGCCTGTGTTGACTCAGCCTTGGGAAAGGACGTCCTGGCCAGCCTCTCACCGTGCAGCAAGGCTGGCAGTTGCCTGCGCGGGGGCCTGGGCCGACCTGATTGCTGTTGCCAGTTGCAAACTGTGGTGTTAGAAAAATCTGATGACACCGGCATTTGCTTCCTTCCTTAAACACTGGCTTGCACCGTGTCCAAAATGAAATGAAATATGGTGCTGCAGTGGCACTGTCTGACCTTTCCCATTTTCTGGGTATTGAGCTTTATTTGAATTTCTACTCTCCACCTCCTTTTTTTGGCTGTCGTCACAGCAAGCTGACAGATATGTGCTCTGCATACAAATGCATCCCATCTCAGGTGCAAGCTGCTGCCTTTGAACTGAACATGAGGCCTCAGAGTAATGGTAGTTTGACTTCACATCTGTTCCTGCTATTGCTCCAGATGAGCGTGAGCGTGGTGCTGGGAGCTGCAGAAATGGCAGCTTTTACTGCCTTTCCTCATGCTTAGCCTGGAGCAGTGTCTGATCCCTCTCTTGGACCAGCTGCTCATTCATCCCAGGTAATTCCTTAGCAGCTGATCCCACAGTGCATCCCTCTCCTCTTTGTGGAGCTGGTAGGCTTTAGAAACTACGCAGAGCTCATGGTGAAGAAGCAGCGACCTTCTGAAAACAGGCCTTTACTCTTCTTCTTACAACCGCTCATGGGCAAGATGTAGGTGAGCAACCATAAAGCTCAGATGTGTAGCCAACCTTTTACTGCTCCCCTCTTCCTCCCTGGCAGAGGCAGTTGCGATTCGGACGCTGCAAACCCCCTTGGGAAGCCCAGTGCGATGGGCAGCCGGTGGGCAGCTAACCCCGTGCTGCAGGCTTGGGTCCTTGCGGCAGCCCTGCGATGTGTTCCAGGTGTTTCAAGATGAAGTTCTTCACTTTGGTCTGAGTTTAAAAAGCATGTCACAAGTGCAAAGGCCTGACGTCAAGCCTTGGCACAGGGTCTCATTTTGATTGCCATTTGGGCAGCAGGTTTTGTGCAATGACCTCTCAGAGCTGTGCCAGTTTTGCAGGGTATTTAATCCCCTTGGTCACCACTGAGGGAAATGAGTGATACCTGTTCTGGGGGGTCAGGTGGATATTTCATTTCCTGCTATTTGCTTTTTCATATAGAAGAGATGGAAGTCTTCCTGGACTCTTATCTGTCAAGCAATTAGCACAAATCTGTGGTGCTCTCTGTACAAGATGAAGTTACGCAAATATCAGAGACAAAAATGTCACGATATATTTTTCCTGTGTTTGAAGCATTTTCTCCAAAACAAACCATACCATGCTGTAGAGCATGTTGTATTCTTTAACTATGTCCACTAATTTTCCTAATAGATGACCAGACCTAGCTGATTGACTGCAAATGCCCTTTCCTTTAGTTTTGCCAGATTTTCCGAAGTCATATAAGCCTCCAAGTATTTAAGCAGTTAGCTTAGTTTCTTCTCTGTAAGGTTAAGAATGAAACTGGGACAATTTATAGCAACTTTTCCTGCTGGGGAGAGTTGCAGTGGTTTTACACCCATTTAATACTTCTTGGACTTCAGGGAGTTTGCTCCCAGTTTATACCAGGCTATGTGAGGTCACAGTTGGGCCACCAAAGGAAGATAAATATCATTAAGAAAGTTTTCTGCATGCTTTGATGAAAGGAATGTAATGGCTAAAAATAAATCTAAGCTGGAAAAAATAAGGCTATTTTTGGAGAGGCAGGGAGGGCACGAGAAAGCCAAGGACAGTCACTGTGGGCCAGCAGGGGAAAGCAAGGTGCAGCAACAGTGATATTTGTGGCAAACAAATGGTAATTTGAAGCCCAAGTGGAAAGAAGGAATTTGCTGGTTCTCTGAGTTTGTGAGGTAGGTGCATTCACCGATTCCCAGTGTTTCTGGCTGGAAGTTGCCCATGGCTGATCCTTGCCAGGGACTTCACTCCTCTTACTGATCTCAGATGTGCTGTGCCTGGGGACTTGCCTGGCACGTGCGTAGCTGATTTTGGATGCAGCCAGGCAGCCGTCAGCGCGCTTTAGGGTACCTGTCAGCAGCCTCCCGCGGGCGGCTGGCCCAGCCGCTCTCCTGGCACCACTCGCCATCAAGCAGCGGAGGCTGGATAGCAAATCCTCATTTTAGGTGGCTAATTAGAGCACACTGATTTATAAGCTGCATTGCTCACGCGAAAACCTCGACAGGGAAAAAATTCTTAGGCAGTGCCTGTCTCTGCCTCCGTTTCCCAAACTGCAGTCTGTGGCTATTAACGTTGCAAAAATGCTGCCTCCGTGGGCATAAGTAGAATGGAGAAGGAAGTCCTGTCTAAGAGTTAAAATGTTGACTTGGATGTTAGTATTGACGTTTCTCCTCATAAAAGGCACAATCTTAAAAAACAAAACAAAACAAAAAAACAACCAAAAACCCCCCAAAACCTTGAAAACTAATGCAGCACGACAGATCCCCCTCTACATGAGAGAGATGCGGGCAAACAGATTTCTTGGACTGGGATGCATTAAGGGTGACATAGTAATTCATACTGTAGTATGCAGAAAAGATCACTGCACTACAAAATCTGCTGTAAGAATGCAAAACTGCCATCTGTTTCAAAGGAGAAATGGCGAGGGACCCTGTTTGCTATCTCTGAGCAGAGAAAAGGAGGACAAGATGCAGTACTGATTCCTAAAACTGTCATTGGAAAGCATCTAAGAGGGTGAGGAACACTGACGCGACTAGCTTGCTGCAATCTCTGCTCCCAGATCCCTTGAGGATTTTGGAATATCTGCTCTCCACAAAGACTGAGCCTGAAATTGTTGGGGAATTCAATTAATCCTTGCGCAGATAGCTGCTTCTAAGTGTTTACACAGTACACCTATCTCTGTGGTATGTAAACACTTGGCAGGGGTTAGCAGCGCGATTACAGCTGACCTGCCAAGGGCAGTCATTCCTTTCTTTATTTTCCTATAGGTTGAGCCCAGGCTGTTGAATCTGAGCCCACTTTCTGCAAGATTTCATTTGAAATTCAGAGTGTGGTCCTGGTCTGCATACTCAGATAGGTGTGGGACAAAACTGCAGGAGTAGAACCTGTGGAAATGTGACAGAAAAACTGATATTTGAAATATATGTTTTTAAATTTACTGCTAGGCAGTGTTTTGTGCTGAGAATTAATTTTTATTGTAGCTGATTTATAACCCCATGAAAATGGGCTTCAGTCTTGGAAAAAAATGCATACACTGCAAATACCAGAGGTGTGCTATCCAGTTTCCATACAGCCCTCCAGCATTCATATAGAGCATATTTGTAGGGGTGTCACAGCTGGCTTTCTCTTGGCCATATTTTGCTGAAGAACTAGGAATCTTGGCAATTATGAATTTTGTTGCTCTTCCAAAAGCAGAATCGACACCGTTACTATATGGTGAAAGGTTTCTCCATAGGAACTACATCTCATAAGTTAGTCTGCAAATGCAAGATTGGAGAGGAGCTGTCATTCTCTGCCTTCCAGAAACAGTATTTTCCTGTGTGATTACTCAGGGTCCCTATTCTGCATTTTCTGCATGTCCAGAAAATTGTTGAAGTCAGCAAGGAGTGCGAGTTTCTGGAAGAGCAGAGTTTGACAGAGGTGGTCAAGAAAGAAAGCAGATCACCTTGTTGCAATGGCGCTTTGAGAGGAGATGTCTTGTAAGAGGATTAAGTGTTCAAGCAGAACTGGGCCATCGTCCTGCAGACATGCCCCTGGGGAGGTATTTACATTGACTGGCTCACCTCTGCGTTACAGAAAAGTTCATTTCAGAAGTAATAGCCCCAGCTGCAAGGGCTGTCTCTTCTGAACAAGGCATGTGATTCCTGTAAGGCATCCTGGTCCTGATGTGGTTCGGTGGTTTGACTAATAATCGTCTTTATTTTCAACATGCTGAGGGAGCAGTAGGAGTGGGTGCTAGGTGATGGCAGGCCCTGAACCCCATGGAGGGTCCAGTCGAAGGCGAGGTGGGTGCAGTGGGGGAGAGAGGGACCAGCAAACACAGCAAAGGGTTTGATGGCAGCGGGACGTCGCCTTAGGAAGAAGTAAGAAACGTACAAAAACATGATAGGAAGGGGAGAAAGCAAAGGAGGGCCAAGAAAAGGGCAGGTGTGGAGGTGAACAGACTCCCAAAGAGGGGAAAGAAATGGATCAGGAACATGCATTGGGCAGAGAAAGACCAGTCAGAGCTGTAGTGAGTTCTCTGAACCACGTTGCTGTGTCCAGCTGCTACTACCCAAATGTGAGACCTGCTTCCACCCTGCAATTTGCCTCTCCTGCCAAGTCACAGGAGATGGTTGTTTGTGAAGGCACCACTTGGATTTCAGTTCCCCAGGAAGCGAAGAGAAGCTTTGAGAAGCAACCCAGACTCAAATCTGGGACAGGATTAAGGAAGGTGCATTAGATAACTTCCATCCTCCGCTGTCATGGCCCGAGCTTCAGTGTTGCAACCATGCTAGCACAGCTTGTGATGCTCACCGGTTTGCACGGACAATGTTCACCTGAACAGAACAGAGAATATGGGCAGCTGTTTTTATACTTAACGGATCCTGAGAGAAGATGGAGAAGCATAGGTGGAGGAAGGCAGAGGAGGAACATGCTTATTCCCCACGCAGTAGTTTGGCAGAGGAAGGACATGGTTCAGCTGCAGAGGAAGCACACTTAGAGCTGCTGATCGTAAAGGATTTTACAGCTGATAAGTAGTGAAGCTGCTCGTTGCCCGTAGAGTGGAGCACGCTTGCACCGAGGTGCGGGGTGGACATGCACAGTAATAGCTGCTGAAGGGACTGCAGAAAGCAGTTTTATAGCATGAGACCGTCTGCCATCTGCAGAACAAATCCAGGCAATTTCACGAGCTAACAGTTCAAGAGATGGTTAACGATGCAGAAAGGCAATGGCTGGATCACAGTCTTCCAGCACTAAGCCATCGACGATAGGAAATGCTTCAGATACAGCGCTCTCTTCACTCACAGCTGAGTAGTCCTTTTTTTTTCTGTTTCGGAGCATCCCCTCCCCTCCATGAAACGGGAAAGCTTCAGTGGCCTGGCTCTGTGGGAGATGCTGTTTGCAGGCCCCGTCTGCTCTGCGGGCTGGGTTCAGCAGTGAGGCTGCGACTGCCGTTAGCAACCAGCGCGGCCCTTCTTGGTGAGGGGGGCCAGAGCGTGGCTTGAAGGAGCCCAAGTCCGTGGTGTGCAATGGGAAAACTGATGTGTAAAATGGAGATAAGAGGCAGCAGGATGCTAGCTTCCATGAGTTACCATGGGGTCATGTACAAGTTGGTTTTCAAGCAAAATATTTGAGATTGGGCTGAGGACAAAAAACAAAACAAAAAAATCCCACCTAGGCCAGGTTTCCAGACAATTTTTTTTAATAGCGACATTTTAACGAGTTGATTTTTCATCTATTAAGAACTTAATTTTCCATCAAGAAACAAGTTGTGTATAGTTTTTTTCAATTGGCCCTACATTTGTTAGGTTTTATTCTTTTGGAGTGCGGGGGATCGCAGTGAGAGGGAGGACGTGAGTTTTGCTTGCGAGTGTGATGTTGCCAGCCTCATCTCCCCTGGGGGTAACTTTTGGGCTCAAGGGGAGGAAGATGCAGCCTTATGCTCCCGGCAGCTGCACTCCTGGGGCTGACAGGTCCCACCTGTGCAATGCATCTAGCAGCCCTAGCGGAGGGTTGCTTCGGGCTAAGGACAGATACCCGAGCGCGTGGAAATGAGCAGAGCACGCGTCTGGAGGTGGAAACTGGTCCTGTTCCTATTCTGAAAAGTCGTTGTGTCTCAAACCCGTGTTTCACTGTATGTGGTTTCCATCTTCCTTGCAAACGACTTCGGCTACCATTGAGGGTAGGAACCTGGAATGACCGGCCATTCTCCTGAGGCTTCTGCATCCTCTTGAGATGCTGGCTGCATTCGACAAACCCCTTTCCTGAGGCGATTGGCCTCGACCTAGAACTGAAACCGCTCTGAGAGGTTCACACCCAGATATTGAGTCCCTGCAGGGCTGAGGTCAGTGGAGTTCAGAGCTGAGGTCTTGGCACTGTTTGGTTCGGAGCTGAAGGGTTTTTGCTGTCTTCAGTTGGCTCTTTAACACACACAGCAATAGCGGTGGCATAATACATTTCTTCATGAAAGCACTGTTTAGCTTATCCTTGAGGTTTCATGCATTATACATTAAATCTACATTCTGCACTAGGCCGTCTTGTTCCGGATGGTGCCTGGTGATTTCGGCCATGCAAGATGCTCTGAAGAATGTCTCTGTATTGTGTAGAGCAGCCTTTGATTTGCCCCCTCGCACACGATGGCCCAGCCGCAGGAGGTGTCTTGGGGGAAGCACTGCCCTCTGCCTGGAGGCCGCTCTTGAAGGAGGTTATTGTGGCGGGATGGCTCGCGGTGACTTCTGTTTGGCTGGTCCCCTTCTAAAGGGACAAATTGTTGGCAGATTCTGTTGCTTCTCTGTGAAAAGACTTGTTTTCTAAAAAAAAAATGTGGCTTATTCAGGCTGCAAACAGACAAAGCTTTTAATCACTGGAAATCATTTAGACTCACCTCCAAGGTCTCTGCAAGCCTGTAGCGTACAGAGAGGGGTGCGTGTCCAGCCTCACCTTTAATGTGAAAACTAACTAAATAAGAAACTGAAGGATTTAACACAACCTTCACATCCAGTAAATCAGTAGGTTTCACATTCAGTATTGCTGCTGTTGCTGTTTGCTCACATTCATGGCATTACTGGCCCTTGCTCTTAATAAGTTGTGAGCAGGTCCCCAAAGTTAAAAGGCTGGTTTCAAAATGAAGAAGTCTCATTGCCTGTTACACTTGGGGATCTTTTGATTTAGCTCCGCTTGGGTTTTTTGAATTTTAATGAGCACTTTGCTCCCATTTTGAACTTCTCTCTGCAACCCTAAATACCAAAAATTCAGCCCTGGGTTTTCAACAATAATTACTGGAAGTTAATTCTTGCCTATTCCCATGACTCAAAGCGCTTGGACTTTGAGAGAGCGCCTGACACCCTGGGATACGCAGCAACACAGCGAGCGCTGCCAGCGCTGCCTTTCTATACATTCCGGTGTCTGAGCTGTTCCGCTCTTTTTTCCAGTGGAAACTTAACCTTCAGCTTCTAAACTCTCCAGCATTTTTTGTTGTTGAGACACAACCACATTCTTTAAAGTCTGTGTTCCCGCTTCCCTCCCGCTCCTCCCCCCCAGCCTCCAGTGTGACTCCCGATTAACGCATTTTTTTTTGGGGGGGGGGGGGGGGGATTATAATCAGCGTTTTCTTTAGCTGTTGGGCAATTTCTTCCACTGTCCCAAAGCCGCCACTGCAACTCTGCCGGGAGGCAAAGGTGCTGGTTTTCCCCTGCTTTCCTGTAGCCCAGAACAGCCGAATGTGGGTCTACACTTCTCGCATCCTGGTCTCTTGTTGGGGTCCGTACGGTCTGGGATGTGAATCCATACGCGCCCTTGGTGAGTCCTGGAAGGACCGTCACAGCCTTGGCCGTAGCCCTTGGCAGCAGCTGCGATGCAGAGATCAGGGTTTGCAGAAGCCCCTGGCACCCTGCTCGCGAGGGGCTCCGGGTGCCGCTTCCCTCCCGCTCCCCGGCTGCGCAGAGCTGCTGGGGAAGGAAACCGTCCGTGTTACGGACAGACAGAGAGCACTGCTGAAAAACGAGCCGTGAAGCAAACCTAGAAGTAGGTGCCCGCAATGCAACGCGTCCAGCTCTGCAGGTGTTAAGAGCCGGGGGGCTGCTCTTGCTTTCCCCGCGCCTTGCAGCCCCCCAGCCGCAGGGTGGGCGCGGGACCCGGTGGCCGCGGGCAGCTGAGCATCTTCCTGGGCAGCACAAAGCGGCCAAGCCCAGCGGGCTGTTCGGGTGCTTTCCCCGCCGTGTCCCAGCACGACCTGTATCCGTGTTCGTGGTTTGCCCCCCGGGTGCACGGGGGTGGCCGAGCGGTTGTGGTTTGGGTTAATTCCCTCTCAGTTCAGTTACGCTACTGCGCTGCTGGCTCCGAGTTCGGAGCGGTCGCGTCCGCCTCGGATGCGGAGCCCGTCCTCTTCCTCCCCGTGTTGTTTCAAGCAGCACGTGGTGCCGGTCCCCCAGCCCCGGGGCTGTGAAGTCTCGCTAGGTAGGAGCTGCCCCTGTGGCAGAGGGATATTGGCTGTTCGCAAAATAGCTGTCCATTTTCCTCTCTGCTTCTCCAAAACCTCATCCTTCCTGGTCTTGTGCTCTTCAATGCCGTCAAAGGCTGCATCTGTATTTATTTCTCCCAAGCCCCTTCGTATAGCTTTGAAACGTTAGCAGGTGGATGTTGTGAGTGTCCAGCTTTTACTGGTGCTAGATGTTGATATTATCCTCTTTTGTTCCTCTCCTTTTGTCCCTATAAACTTAATTGAGGGCAATGGCTTTATGCAATTTTAAATAATTTTACAATGACTTTGCTAAGTACCGTGCAGCCTTCTGCTTCTCCACTCTCACTCAGAGAGAGCCAATTTTCTTCAACTAAAACTTCTGTCATGTGTTGCAATTATAAGAAACCTCAGTGTAAACCCTTGCTGTGCCCTGTGGAATGATGTGTTTTGTTTGCTGTCGCTGGGTGCGTGAGCCTTGGGCAGCGTCTGCCCTCCACGTTCCCGTGTGCTGCCGGCGACCTGCGCTGCATCAGCCTTCCCCGTTCCTCAGTCTCCACACCTGGGAAATGGGAGCAAAAAGGCATTTTGTTCTCTAGTAAAATCATTGTGAACTACAGATGAAATGCCGCCTCTGGGCCTGATCTGAAACCTTTGGAAGTCATTGGAAAGGCTGCTGTGGATTTAATGGTCTTTGGAGTGTATCTTACAACTTCTGCATCACTTGTGTTTAAAGCAGCCTCTCATCTTCCTTATCCAGCAGACTGTTGTCTCGTTGTGGCTGTTATTGCTGTTGAGACGTTGTGTTTCACCACGTTACTACTGAAAACCCCCAGGAGCTGCACAGGCTGAGTTCTGGGTTGCAGCTGGAGGTGCTCAGCCACTGGCGAGTGTGTCAGATGCCCAAGCATCGTATAGGAGGTGTCGGGACCTGCAGGAAGGTGACCGAGGAGAGATGCTGTGGGCATGCTCTAGCATCGCTCTGCAGTGTAGGCAGGTATCCGAGCGCTCTCAGGGAGCCGGAGCAAGTCCCTGCTTGCCTTTCTCTCGAAGCACAGCCGGAGGCATGGCATGCCCCCTCCCCAGGCGACCGCGCCGTGCTGGGGGTGCTTGCAGCCAGGGTGGCGAGGGTGGGTTGGTTTTCTCCCTCTGCTACAGGGGATTCAAGCTCGTTTTCCAGGAACGTACCTTTGCTTTACTGCTTGGCAGCGGTGGGGAGCACGTGCTGACCTTCCTGGTGAACCCGCTCTACCTTCTCCCCCCGGGGCTTCCTCCTCTGCAGCCTCGTGAAACCGAGGTCCCGCTTCACCGCCTATTTCATATAAAGCACAGGTCATTAGGATTTGGCTCAGTCTGGAAGTAGGTGCTGAGTTCTCCTAAGTGACGTTCATCTTGCCAGACTGGAAGCAGAATATTGGGTACCTGGAAGTCTTTTAAAGTTGCCTTAAGTGTCTGTAGTCCCTAAGCGTTGCTGGGATTAGATGGCAGCCGAGTTGTGATTTTTCAAGAGTCTCCCTGGAGACTTTACTCTAGGGCCTGCCTTCACTGTTTTAACTACCTGAGGAGCTCTGAAAGCGTGACTTAGGGTTCCTGATATTTATGGTTGCACTCTTGAACCTCTGCAGCAAGTGTTTCCATCCATGCTTGGGTATGTTTTACAGAAAAAAAGCTAATTCCTCAGGAGTAATTTTCCATTAAATGCCGAGCATCCGATGCAGTTATTTTCTGCTCCCTCAGTGTTTTCTTCCGAGAATATGAGTACGTACTGGCATTCATATTTTGGGGATTAGCAGCTGGATAGCACTGAAGCTGCAGAAACTTATAATAGGAAGTTGTTTTTCGTGGGAGCCCTGGAAATGGGAAGCACGAACTCTGCAAAGTTGCTGCATCCCATGTGTACATTTGAGCCCTCTGTAGTATGGTGTGTCCTCTGAAACTAGCTTTTTGAAGGCAAGGCAAGCTTCCCCCCCTGTAAAATTTTACCGAAACTACCCTGCTTAACCTACGGGATACATGTTTTCTTCACAGCAGTGGTAGCTGTAAAGAAAACCCTTCCAAAATATCCCATCTGTGATCAAATACAGTGCTGCTGACACTGGAGAGAGGATGGGTTTGCCTAGAGTGTGGCTGGAGGCAAGAAGATCTTGGTACCAGCCTCAGGACTTGCATTAATATTACTAGTGCCCATTTCATGTCTTGAGTCAGTGTTACTAATTGGCACTCTTCCCTAGCCCAGGCTTTAACATATCCTTGTCTGCAAAGTGAGCAAAAAAGTACATACATTATGCATTGGCACTTGGGAGCTGAATTTATTAACATGGGAAGTGCTTGGAGATGTTTGGGTGGAGAACAGAAGTGCAGTATTAAAAGCTGGGAGTGGAAGTGGGAGGGATCAGGAGATGGGGCTGTAGCGGGATGTCTGATGCTGGCAGTGGAAATCCCTGGCAGCCTCTGCAAATGGGTGCTGGAATCTCTTGGAAGCAGCATCCTGCTGTTGTCCCTGGATACTCGACTTGCCCGTGAGGTATAAGAGGATGTGCAGTGAAAAGGCTGGACCATCCCTATGGGTAAATGGGAAGCCCACTTCTGCATTAAATTACAGCACAGTCCGAGTGAATTAGCATCCTGTGTTACACAAATAGAGAGGAACGCAATCTTGACAGGGAGATGGAGGTATCAGTATATCTCTTTAATGGACTTTGCTACCGAGAAATATTATGATTCTGTTGAAATGTAATTTTAATAGAGTTTCTCCATTTTCCCTGATACTCTGCAGAGCCTTTCTTGCTGCAAAGGATAGAGTAGATAGTTGGAATACTGAGTCTTTGTGGGCAGTCTAGTAAAAATATAATTATACTGTTTATCATTCAGTAAAAGCCTGTGCCCGAGAGGAGTCCTTTTAGGAAAGGAAAGGGTTTTTTCTTCCCTTTGTTAGGGACCAAAATTGAAATGGAACACTTGATATCTTAAGCAGCTCTGTATTCACCCATCCTCTGCCATGCTGACAAAAAAGAAAATAAAAAGGGAAGACTCGATGTTTCCTCTAACGCCAAAAACTACAAAGAAGGTCATTTTAAGTTTTACTAGCTTGTTAACTTCAAGTTGTTAATTTGAAGTGCAGCTTTCCCATGCGATGGCACAGTCTAAAAATGCTCTTTATTTGGTTTTTGAGATAAATAGCTAATACAGGGAGATTGCAATCTTTGGAAAAGATACTGGGTCAGAAGAGCAAGGAGGCAGATGCAATAAAACCAGCAACGTGGACATAAAACTGATGCTAATGGAAAAACAAAACATAACCCTTTGCTAAATGCAGGGCAGGGAGTCTGGTGTAACGACTCCGTCATCGCTTGCAGCTGGGCAGAGCGGTGGGGCTGGTGGACGTTACCCTTCAGCAAGAGCTGCTTGCTAGCACATGCAGCAGCAGGTGAGAGGTGGCTGTGACTCCTCAGGTGTACGGCATTTTCCTTATTATATCTGGTGGGATAAGGAGCTTCTCCTGTGAGTGTCATAAAAATAAAACGGGGCAGGGAAGGAGTTGGTGTGCAACTGAGTAAATGCTGTCCATCGGATATCAGCATCTGATTCCTTTAAGCAGAAAAGGTAAAAGTGGGAATTAGTGCTGTGGTGTGTCTGGGGTGATTTAAGGATGTAAATGAGGTGAGAGCTGGTGGAGAGGTGGTATCTTCTACTGCAACCAGCCAGATGCTGATGAGCTGGTGGGTGTACAAGACCTGAGGAAGGGTGTGTATCTCCAAGATGTTGCTTGCTTCCAGCTGTGTCACTTGGTTTAGTGAGGGACCAGGTCATACAGTTTGTTTGGGCCTGGCGATGGTGACAGTCTCATCCCAATGGGCCAGTCCTTGGTGCTAGGTTTCTCCTTTTGTGTCCTCTGTCTACTGTGTACTTGAGGCACTGCAGCTCTATAAGCAGTGCTTGTATCCCTTAGTATGATGGGAACTTGAGCAATATTGGGTGTCTATGGGGACAAAGTGCAATCAATAATGTTTTTAAATATATATATATATATATATATAAGAAAAAAATTGTATATATTTCTATATATGTTCTTAAGAAAGCTGTGATCAGAAATGCCTAATCCAGCTTGTGCTGCTTGCGGTTCCTCCCCGTGTGTCCGTGCGGTGTGACGGCCTGGGGAGCGCTCGCGCGGCGCTGGTGCAGGTACGCGGCGCTTGGGGCTGCTGCGATGGGCGCTTGGGTTTAGTGGTTCGGGCGTTGGGGTGGAAACCGAAGGAACTTGCTTTAGCAACTCTGGCATGTGACAAGGCAAGCCTCAAGCAGAGAAACCCCTGGAAGTCATTTCCCTTGCCTAAGCAGGAATCGAACAAACTGCAGCTGTGAAGGATGTGTGCCGAGGAGCCGGGGAAGAGGCTGGGGGATGGTGGGCTTGGCTGGGCTGGGCTGGGCTTGGCTGGGCTGGGTGGCATGTGACAAAGGCCCGATCCAGACCCTGGAGTGCAGAACTTGGCGCCCAGACCTGGGCTTTCAGATGCTGCGGAGTTGCTGAAATACAGTGATCGTTTCGCTCTTCTCCCCCGGTCCCCAGTTACTTGCCTCTGTGTAACGCAGGCTTTGCAGCTCCTGTGCTGCGGCGTGGGCAGGAGCTCAGCCGGGGCCAAAGCCTGCAGCCCCGGGGGGCTGGATCTGGCCAGGGAGGCGGGTGGGAAGCTCCAGCAGGAAGGAGATGGGATCCTGCTCTTCATCTTTATCTTAGAGGCCAAAAAAGGATGAGGATCCTCCTCTATAAGGAGAGCTTTTGATGGAAGTAAGCTACCTTGTCTCCCTGGCTGGAGCCTTTCCCGGTTGGGGCTCCCTCACAGCCACTTCCAGAGCCGGGATATTTGGGAATCCCCGGGCTGCTCTTGGGGCACCCCAGCCTTGCCTGGGCTCTGGAAACATGAGCTCATGGCAGAGCAAAAGGTCTCATTGAGCAGAAAACAAAACTGTAGTCCGTGCAAAGGTAGAAGCTCAAAATCTTGTTTCGTTCCACAAGGGAATGAAAACAAGACCTTTTAAAATGAGTGTTCACCCCCCCCCCCCTTTTGCGTGGAACTGAGACAAAATGTTCCTTTTTTGGATGGAAAAGCCTCCTTCCCCCCCAGTTTGCCTCCCTGTGTCTCTGGAGGCAGCAAATGGCTCACGCCGGACCTCGGATTCTTTTCCACCAAACTTTGTCAGAACTGATGCATGTCTCTGCGGACGGTTTGGGCAGAAACACTCAAGTTCCTCCGTTGCAGCCAAGAGGAACCATGTTCTGAATCCCAGCCCCAAAGAACTGGGAAGAAAAACTTAGTTTCCAGCCAGCAAAGATGGTCCTGTTTAAATCCTGTGCCACAGAAAACTTCCTCTGCCTGGTTCCCATTTTAAGCAGTGGCCGTGCGCACTGGTGGGGCTGGCCCGGTCTGGTGGCCCGGCCGGTGCAGGCTGCCTCCCGGCTCTGCCACCGACTTGCCGTGCCACCCTGGGCAAGCGGGAGAGGACACGTCTCCATACCCAGTTGTCTCGAAGCACTTTTGAAGTGCTGTCCTGGAGCTGCTGTTGCCAACACGTATCATAATATATATATATATTTTTTTTTTTTTTTCTCCCCCCTTCCCTGTGACTAAGGGCAAAGCCAGCTTTCTTTTTTTTTCCAAACAGTTAAAAGCCCGTTTTGAGTGTAACTTTTGGCTCCTGGAGCCTTTGAGAGAGTACTGAGTTGCCAAAGGTGGTGGCTGCCAGCTCCTACATAAAACACAGCATTTGTCCCCTCCCCGTGCAAGTGCCACCGATCAACACATCGGCTCCTGCGAGGGGATGCTGGCCCGGATTTTGCTTTAGCTGTTTAGGTGGAGACTTGACCACAATGTGGCTTTTATCTGTCCACAGAATCGAGTCACAGGATGTGGAGCCTACAGAGAGCTTTTATTTCTCTTTAAAACTATTGTGTTCAAATTTGCTACCATTTTATATATATATATTTTAAATCTCACTAGCTGATCACTTCAGGGGTTCAGGAGGGCAGTGGGTAAGAAGCTGATCAGCCATCTAAGGATGGTGGGGGAATCCATTAATTTGGACATGTTTCCTGGCATGACTTGATTATCAGACGCCTGAAAGAGGCTGGATGTAGGGGTGGCTGTGAATGTTTTGCTGGGATGAGCAGTTTTTCTGTCTGGTCTCTTTGAAGTTCAGATGTGTGAAAAATATGATCATCACACCCATAGGCAGCCATTTCTTATCTGGCTTATTTTTGCCAGGGGAATCTAGTGCAATGCGAAAGGCGTTTATATGGAATTTCTGGAACAGCGTTTTACAGGGTGGGAAATGCAGGGTGTCTGGGGCAGAGCCCAGCCTTGGAGCCTGCAGTCAGAGCTCACTGGAAATGAGCTGAGACTTGACTTGATGCCGCTTTGCAATTGTAACTCTTGCACTGCAGAATCTCCTTGTGCTTTGAGAGCATTAGTGAGTTGAGCTTCCTAATGCCGCTACCTCCCCGTCCTGGAGCTGAGCTGAGAATTGGGTATTGCACTCAACGCAATGCTGTGGATGTGAACGAGTGCAGAGCCAGGAGAGGGCTTCCTCGTGCTAAATGCGGGAGAACTTCCTCGGTTCAGCTCCTCTAACCCTTGCAGATCTCATCTCGCCTCCTTGACAGAGTTTTCTTCCACATCTGTTTCGAGTGGCATCCAAAGGGTAGGGGAGAAACGGAGCTGAAATGAGTTCACTGTTGGGTGGAATTAGCCACAGTCCAGATGTTTGTGTGCGCTGCTAACAGCAGCACACCTTGTCGCTGCTGGGAAGTGGCGTTAAGGCAAAGAAAATGGTTAGCGCGGTTGTCCCAGTGCTTCCCGCTGCAGCTCGGCAGAATCCACTATCTGCCTTTGATTTACCACACTGTCTCTGCCATTGAAAGAGTGCATAAGTTGTTTCTTTGAGTAGTAATATTTACAATGAAGTCTTACTCATTTTTGGGTAAAGGACGGTCCAAGCACATTTCTCAAGTCTTGATTTCATTAGCACAGTGCTGCAGTTCATCAAACCCCATAAATATTTATCTTTCCAGCATTCTTTGTATGATTTCAAAACATTGGCCGTATTTTAGCAGGACACTTCGTGTTGTTTATTGTGCAATAGCTTTCTCTTTACCATAGATACGCTGACAGAGAAGTCTCTGATGGCCATAAAGAGTGGGGAGGCGCGTTTTCTTCCAGACGTTCATAAACCTGGTGAAAGCCGGCTCTGCATCGGCGCTCCCAGAGTGGGTGGGGAGCGAGGGCCGGTTGGGGATTCCCCCGTGAATGTTATGAGTCAAAAGGATTTGCCGCTCTGCCAACCCCGCACACTGAGAAATCGTGAGTCAGTGGCTGAAAATCAGGAGTTTTATTTTTATTTTATAATAAATACATTCAGGGCTATTTCAACCTGTGCTCTGGCATCCGAGGTGCTGGGTAGAGTCCATGCCTACGTTCTGGGTTTCTCTGCAACGCCAGCAGCTTGGGGTTTATTCTTTGATTTTAATGAAATAGCTGAGATTTTCACTGACTCATGTCAGGGTGTTGAGACTGAGAAATGCATCAAGGGTTTGGAAACTTGTGGATAAAGCAGCCCGAGTCGGCAGCGGTGGCTGTGGTGAGCGGTGATGGGTAGGTGCTCCTGGAAATGGGGCGACCAGCTCTTGCCTGGGGTCGCAGGCTACCTGGGGAAAGCTCTTGGCTTGTGTCTGCTCCCTTTATAAGCTAGAAATGACCATCTCGTCTAGAATGAATAAAACTTGCTTGGCTCTTAGTGGCATTTGGATTTTTAACCCCATTTTTGCTGCTCTAATGGAACAGGAGTCAGTTGCAAATCCATTTGCACTTATGGAGGATGCTGCTATGGAAATGACAGCCCTGTCCCTGCTGTTTTAGATGTTTGTTTAAAGTTTTATTACTGTTTCTGATATTTTTCTAGTGGTCAGATTATTTAAAAATAAACAAAACAGAAGCTGTCCATGGGGGTTTTCACAAGATTCTGTGGAGGGAATGGGATGCATGGTCTTTGGTGCTTGTGCTATCAAGGAGTTGCCTGGTAGACTTTAAACAGATGTGAAGAAACCAGCTGCTTAAGAAGCCTCCTTATGAGGTGTATTCATATTTAAGATTTTTTTGAAGACCTTTTCATATTTTTCTTCAAAGCACTTTATTTGTCGAAAGGGGAAAAAAAAATTTGAGGATAGAAGGGGGATGAATAATTAATATTATTACAAACCTAAATTGCTCTTACTTTACAGGATGATGCAGAGTCCATGGTTTAAAAAATATCACCTTCCACTCTTCCCCCAAAAGACTCTTTCTCAATGAATAAGTGTGCTCAAAAGCTATTCTGTTGAATGTTTTAGTGGGTTGGATGATCTTTATTCTGTTACATTCTGAAAAAGATCTTTATTCTGAAAAAGCATTTCTTTTTTCCTTCTTTCTCTTTTTTTCTAGGCAGGATTATTGATTCAAAGCACGGACTCCATCCTGTATGAATTAATCTCCTGAACACCTGTACCAGGTATTTATTTTTCCTCTTATTATATCTGCATTAGCTTGCAAGGTTTGGCTGTGCTTTTTTTCGTATAATTTCACTTCAAAAAAGTCCATATACTTTAACAGATACTGTGTTTGGCCTTTGGCCTTGTTTTCAAGGGACTGGGTTCACTGGAATCATTATCTATTTTCCAAATATCCCAAACTTTTTAATTGCAATAAGTAGTAATTGAATTTACCCGCCTTCCTACTCAAAAATTGCAGGGCCAAAGTTGCCTCACTGACCTCATCAAAACATCCAGAAATGGACACTGCGCTTGCTAAACCTATTTCTGGTTTCTTGGGTTATTGCTTAAATCATGTTAATTAGGCAGAAGGTGTTAAACAGCTTTTAGTGGCTCTGATTTGCCATGACTTTGGAGGTATTCTTCAGTTATTACATTTGCGGTGGAAATTTGAGTTTGAGGGGACTTTTTAAAGACTGTGAGACTGAGTGATAAGTGGTGGGTTTGGAATAGAATAACTGCCTTGCCATTGACCACTTAGCTATTATATGACAGGGTCACCTAGAAGTCTTTAAATGTGCTTTACAGAAGCTCTGTATAGTTGGTTCCTTCTAGCAGATGGAGAGTCTGAGGCACCGAGAGGTAAAAGGAGTTAGCCAGCCAGAAGTGACTTGGGATTTAGGAGATGCTCAGAAGCAGGAGGGTCTCCCATATACGCTGGTTCTCTGTCCTGCCACCTGCTAGTGATTAGCTGGTCCTTGGCTGCTGCTTCACTTGCCAGCTGTCCCCAGGTGAGAGCTCACCTGTGGTTCCACTGAACGAACAGGCTTTTCTGCTGGTTCCACTCATGGAAACTGGGAGGGTGATGGGGCTCCTGGAGATACGGATGGTACAAGTGGGCCTTGCAATGTTCCCACTGGAGTCCCCATTTCCTTAACACAGCTGCCCACGGAGTGTGTGACTGGGGCTGGATGAAGGACCTTGGTCTCCCTCCTGGTTTTGGTTGCATTCTTGCAACCTCTCACACTGAGCTGGGGAAGAACTAAGGGTTTCCCAGCTGTTTCTTATCACAGATGTAGTATGTCAAAGAGAAAAAGCCCTGTGCATGACCTGAGACATCCCACATTTCTGAAGTATCTGAAATACTTTAATACTTTTGTCAAACCAGTCCTCAATCTCCTTTCATCACATTGAAGTTACGGTATTCTCTGATGACACAGAATCCAAGGCAATGCAGAGCTCTGGCTCTGCAATTAAACTGCACTGAAGTACTTCACCCATGTATGTGATGGTTTTCATATGTTTCCTTACTGGTATTTACCGCTATACATCACACGTAGCTATTTCCGCTTGGAAACGTGTGTGGCTATAAAAGTATAGAGGGGAAAATAAAGTTAGGTCAAATTTGCCCTCTTCCCCTGCAGAAGGAAAGAGCTGGACAAATTATGTAGTGCATAGGCTCCGAGCCATTTCTCGTCATAGGGTCAGGATGATCCTCCGTGAATATCTTTCCATCTAGAATTCGCTAATCTGCTTTGCTGGTATTTTTGACCACACTTCTTTGTTTATTCCCCAACCACTTCAGATGAGCAAAATTGCATTGGCAAGAACATTTGTGGGAAAGCAACATCACGTTGCATATTTGTGCGAATGAATATTCACAAGAGAATCCGCGTTGAAAGTGCTCGCACGGCCATTTGCGAATTCTCTCTCGATTACTCACCAAAGGGACTTGTCGAATGTTTATAACTGTTTGGTGGGCAACTGGCAAACAAGTTGGGAAGACTTGTAATTTATCTAAGCCTTTAATCAGCAAGTCTGGGACAGAAATAAAAGCAGCTGGTCTGGGTGACTAACTGAGTGGCACTGGTAGTCCAGACTCATAGTGACTCACTTCTGTCCATAACAACTGCAGTTTGTCTGTGGAGACTATTCATCAGAGTGAGGCGATGAAGAAATTTGTGCAAGAATCGCAATTTGTTTATAGATTGTTTTGACTTGAACTAAGAGCTGGATTTGCTGGATAAATGAGCAGAGCGTTATTTGATGAACATTAGGGAAGTTTGAAGACTTTATTTACCTTTCAGTTTTGAGTGTTCTTGAAGCAATTACCAGTTAATGACCACGCTTCTGGAGAGCCGCTATTGAGCGATGATTATCTCCCAGGATTCCCAGATTCTTTGCTCTGAGTGCCCTGTACTTGGGCTACTTATATCTGTTTCTCTATTTCCCAGCACTTTGGGAGGGGAAGGGAGGAAAAGCAGTGTGTACTGCTGCACATACTTACCGTGTCAATTTTCTGCCTTTAATACCCGGATAGATTGTGCCTCACAGTTTATAAACTTTTGCTACTTGATTGGTTGCTCTCTTTTCCTAAAAGAGTTTTCCCATAGCGGAGAAGTAGTAATAAGCCGTTCCAGTGGTGGTTCTATGGACAAATGTGTTTTTTGGTGGATGCTCTAAATGGAGAACAGCTACTGTCAAGTAAAACTTGCCTCATTCTTTAAGGATCCGGTTGACAAAGGTAGGTGAAATATAGTTAAATATATTTTGAAATGCTGGACTTTAATCTGAAGAAAGCAATTAGCAGTTTACAACATCAAGAGCACATACCAAGTGGATTAAGAGTTGGCTAATACATCTGAAGAAAAACAGTCACCATCAGGGAATCCTCATGGAAATAGGAGAGGTTGCTAGCGGGGCTGGCTGGAGTTCGGCTCATTGTTATTCCATCATCTCATCAGCGACCTAAAAGTCATAAAATTACTGCTGATAAAGCTTTTGTATGGCCCAAGCTTTGGCTGGGAAGTACACGGTGGTGAGAGTAAAGAAGTTATGCAATGTGGTCTGGAAGGCTTGGTAAACTCAGCCCATTGAAATAAATGTGCTTTAAGGCACGTGTGGCTCTACACGTGAGACGGAGGCAGGTGAGCCATAGCTATCGCATTGCTGACCGTGCCCTGGGCAGAAATGCCTTTGCAAAAGCTGCAGGACGAGTAACAGAACTAACTCGCAGAGTGACAGTCTGGCAAAAAAGGCCAGCGTGGTGCTGGGATGTGCATGCAGGAGAGCCATGTGCAGGCATGGGTCTGGTATTGGTTTTTAAGAGTGTCAACAAATAGAAGTCAATATGTAAAGGAGCTAGAAAATGATTTGAGAGCTGGGGGAATAAGACTCTTAAGAGCTCTGCATCTACCGAATTTATGAAAAAAAGATGGAGAAATGACTTGGTATTTACATGCCAGGATTATTATGGGGAGAAAACTTGGGAAACAAAGGGAAAAGATCTAATGAGAATCTTAGCTGGAAGCTAAAAGCAGGCACAGTCACACTTAGGAACAAGGCACGCGTTTCTGTGCATGAAGCCCACAGAGGATTTGCCATCTCTTGACACTTGTCAAATCAAGCCTTCATGCTCTGAGAAAAGTGCTTTAGCCAGAACCCAAGTGAAGCTTTAATTGTAGGACTTCAGTTATTGGGCCTAATACAGCCAGGCGAGAGGGCAAAATGTAGTGGTCGGTGTGATGCAGGGGGTCAGAGCAGATGGTCTTGTGGCCCGCCGGGACGCAAAGCTCTGAACGAATGCATTTGAAAATCCTGTTGTGTTCCCCTGGAAAGGACTAACGCTACTTGAGATTACTGTGCTCGCAGGTCTCAATCTCTCCTTTTATTGTCCTTGTTGGCTGGAGTGTTGCAACAGGTAACGCTGGCTCAGCCAGTCTCATCTCCTGTCTCCTATATGTTCATCAAAGGAGCTGAAGCACGTAGGACTAATGCACATTACTAGCTACATGGCTTTGGCATTTTCTTTCAGAGACCATCGTAAATAATTCTTAGATCAAAGTCTGGCTAGACAGCTCCCAGTAGTTGGTCATTAGATTTCTTTGGGTGCTTTTACAAAATGAATTCTTGAAATCCAGGACAGTTTCATGCCTTTCTCCAGGAGCTCTGAAGCACGGGCAAATGTTTTTTTGCCAAGGCAAGGGTAGCTCTTGGGTATATATTTTTTCCTTCCTTTCATATCAGCTGAGCCTTCAGGCACCTACTCTATAGGTACCATTCTGTTTGTCTTATTCTTCATTGTTTTTGTCAGAAGAGATGCTTTTGAGGGAGAAATGATAATAAATTTCTCTTTTCTCCTCCATTCATTTGCTAATGAAAAGAAACTCTGTCCTTGGATCAAGCAAATATTTTAGGCTTTTTGTGGTAAAAATGGGGAAGGAAAAATACTTTCAGGTCAGATATATGACTCATGATTTCTTGTCCTAATCCAATGCTAGGCCATATTGTGATGAAGCTGGGGGATCGAGCCCCGTGATGCTCTGTCCTGGACTCCTGAGAAGGACAGTGTTTTTATCTATTTATTTATTTTCCCAAGCTGCAGGGTGTCCATCTTGCCTCTCAATCAAATTTCATTTCCCTCTATTATTGTAGCTTTGAGTAAGCAGAAAACTCTTCACTTTCCATTTTAATTATCTCTATTCTGCTAAATAGTTTCCAGATCAGAGGTAAATGCCTCTAAGCAATAGGTAACATAATATTATCCATCTGCCTCATCCTTGGCTGAAGGATGCTGTAAATTTGTTGCTGTGATGTTGCTGCCCCTGTGGCTCATGTGGCCTGGAGACAACGGCCCCGGACTCCCTCTCCCGTGATGAGGGGCTTTGGTGTTCTCCTCTTCTCTTCGTTGTTACGTGGCTGCAGCAGGAGAGGAAGTACCACGGTGTTGTCAGCTGAAATGTAAACAGAGCGTCCATCATCGATCAGGAGTCTTGGAGGTTCATCTGGTCTTGCGTTTTCTCATAACCATGAGAAAAGCAGATTAACGTGAAATACATTGGTGCGTGCATGTGGTTTCTTACATTTAAAGCTAACCAGATGTTTGAAACATCCTCCTGAAACACAAATGATGATATAATGACTCCATAGTAATGCAGAGCATTGGCAAGGGAGACATGAATATCCTGATTTGTAGATGAACTCCTGATTCGTAGCCTTGGAAGGGCTGGGAAGTTTGCAGGCTACCTAAGGACAGAGGAGTTTTGGTCCAGGCCTGTGCTCGGTCCTCAGTGACACAACACATCTCTGGAGCGAGAATATTTTCAGGCTAGTTAATTTGAGAATAGCCTCCAGTGCCGATCAGCTTGGCGCTCCAGGACTTCTGCAGAAGTTTGCTTCTGCTGCGATGTCCCTTTGGCAAAGGGGTGGAGGGAAGTGCTGAGCGGCTTCGGGGTGCCTGGCTGGAGGGTGGACCTCTGGCTGGTGACGGACCTGGGTCCCCCGGCTGTGCCCCGCTGTTCACATGGTGTGGGGTGCTCTTCTTTTTCTAGCATAGAAAAAGGAAGAAGTTCATGAAAACCAGATGTCATGATTGAACAGATACTGTTTTTGGCCTCTCTCCTACAAGATTTAGAAAGCCAGAACATGAAAGGTGGGGTGAGGCTAAAGCGCTGTGGGCGCAGGTGGTCAGGTATGAAGGCTTTGGTCCCAGTGCCTCAGCAGACCGTTGTTATTGTTTTCAGAAAAATTATGCATGTGTTTCTTTTCACAGCAAATGCACAGGTCGTAATTTCCTGCTTCACTTACATTTCGAGGCTGCAGTCTGTCTGTCCGTCCATCCTCTGCTGCAGACATGCACGGCAGTGGGGCATGTGGCATCTCAACGCCTGCTGCAGGAGAGACACAGTAGCCTGAAGTTGGGACTTGACAGGAGGGGGATGCCTTGGCTTTAAATGGTAATAACAAACCCCTTCCTGTTAAATGTGTTTGAGTTACTGGGGAGCGAGGAGGAGGAGGATGAGGAGAAGGAGGCTGGAGGAAGGAAGAAAAAAAGAAATGCAGTGGTTGTTGCAGTGCTGCAAACAAAGCAGCGCAGAGAAGGGTGTTGCTCTTGGGACAAAGGCAAAACATAGCCCATGTCGTCCGTGGCAAGGTAAATCTGGAATGATTTTTGCTAACCTCCGTGGACTTGAGCAGTGTCGAGGTCAGGATCAGCTCCCGCATGGACATGCTCTGCAGGCTTTCTGTACCTCCTTGCACCGCCCCGCTGGTTTGCTGCTTCAGCTGTAATCCTGCTTCTGTCCCTTCTGGTTTTCCTACACCCACTCAGTAGTAGAGGAAGATGGTTGAAGTGTTGACACCTGTTTTCTGCCTGATTTATAAGTTTTAGGCACTATAGAGTGTCGCTCCAATTTGTAACCGGTTGCTTTACCACTGGATTTAATCAGAGAGGTTTGGGGCCTGTCTGATTAAACCTCAACTAATCGGCCAAATTTGGATTGCTTATCCAAACCAAGCTGGAGCTCCGAGTCTCTGAAACTCCTGCCTCCTGCGCGATCTCTATCACCCCAGGTTTCTGCAGTGCTGATGGCTGCGGCAAAAAGCTGCTTCTAACCTGGAGTTTGCTCAGTGCGAAGTTGGTTATAATCTTTTAATGTTTGAAAAATGATAGCATTGATAATTGTGGTGAGATAAATGGGTTGGGGTTTTTTGAGTTTTTTTTGTTTGGTTGGTTTTTTTTGCTAATGGAAGGTTGAATAACACTCGTCACTGAAGTGGAGGATCAGCTAAGGTGTTTGGCGAATTAGTCGGCAGGTTTGCTTCTAGCTACGCAGTTAATTCTCTGGAGAAGGTCTAATTGCTTGGCACTAGCACAAAAAACTTTCTTTTCAGCACATGATTAGTTTGTGCTTCTTTATCCCCTGAGCCTACAGAACAGTGCCCTCTCGTGTGCAGCGCAGAGAGGAGCTGCAGAGGATAAATCCCCTTCCAAACTAGAAATGTGTTTAAAAATGTCAGTAAGAAAATAGATTTACCTGTCACAAAGCACGTTTTTTCTTCCTAGTTTTTGTGATGTGATGGCTATAAAGGTTTTTGTGTATGAATAGGTTTCTAGCTGGTTGGGGGGGACAACAGAAATGGGGTCAGAACAGAAGAAAATGTCCTGCTGCTCTTGGATAGGTTGCTAATACAGGAATAGCAAGTAGATGCTTCTAAGAGAAGATTCACAGAGTTTGAGATTGGGGTCGCTGAGGAAGAGCTAACTTAATCAAGAGGGCCACTACATTTTTCCTCAACTTGTTTTAACCTTTTTAAGTCTATCTTCTCTATATGCAATGATTTGGAGTTTCCTGTAGAAAATCTATACGCTTCCAAAAATACAGCTATACTATCACACATTCTCTAAAGCATTAATTTACTGGAAATAATCTGCTGTGCCTTCAAGGCATGTTCCAATAAAAATGCAGAGGAGCCAGGTAGTTTGTGCTCCCTCGCGTGCTGCCCTTGGCACGATCCTCCTCCCAGTCCTGCCCCGTTACGGTGCTGTGCAGAACCAGCCCTTCTGCTGGTTGAACTCTGAGCGATGGAGAGTGGTCTCCCCACGGTAGCAGTGATCCCCCAGTTCCTCCGTCTCCGTCTATTGGCCAGTCCTCCAAAGAGCTAATGGTTTCTGTCTTTTGTTTCTACAGTTGCTTATCTTAGTAAAGTTAGCCTGCCTGGAGCTCATATTCTTTATATATGCTTAAATAAAAACAATAGTGATATCTTTGTCTTAGCTCTACTCTCAGTAAAATGAGAAGGCACTCAGCTACATGAGGACACTTTACTGTAGCAATGAAGCTTTTAACTGAGTAGGCAAATATATTCTTAGGGGTTTTTTTTCCTGACATTAATATTCTTGTTGATAGATTCTTATTTCTGCAATAACATCTTCTGCACGTTATTCTTAAGAAAAGAGGACCTGTGAAAAAGTATCTGCTATTTGCCATTCATATTTTCTTCCTAGCAAAACAGATGGTCTTCCTAGTTAGCCTATAGCATCAGAAATGTCCAATTTTGTACTAACGCAGTATTAGCATTAGGCTATATTTCCAAAACATCTCTTTACAGTATCCCTGAAAACGAGACAGGTCAAAAGTTAAGAGAATCATAGTATATTCCAGAGAATTGCTTGGCTATCTCGAATTTGCAGGTATGTAACTACTGATGGGCAGAATGTTTGTATGCTTTCCTTAAATCCGACTCGTCTTCTGTCTCTGCTGCGGGCTAGATATGACCAAATAAACTTACAGAGCAGTATGTGTAATGCTGGCCTGTGGATTAGAAATGCTGTAGCGCATATTGACTAGTTTTGTAATAAAAGCGCCTGTGGAAGCATGTGCTCTGGGCGAGAGGAGCCAGGGCTGGCTCTGGGTGGTGTGGACTTGGGTTATGTCACGCCGCAGCGTGCCGAGTGCCGCCATGGGAAATTACCGTGTGGGACTCGACCTGCGTGGTGGGGAGGGGGTGCCTGCCTTGTGGCTGTGCTTGGAAGTAATTAATCTAGGGATGGACTTAAAACTACAGTAAGAAGAACCCTGTTTTGCTGGTGCCTCCAAACTTCCTTGCTGTGAAAGGGAGGGTAGAGTCTATTTTTGGAGTGTGTTATGGCAGTGTGTGTCTGGCTGGATTTATTTAAGATCTTATGAGGTGGAGGAATGTATGTTAAATAAAGTAAACATTAGTTTAGGCACTTTCTAGAATGGGGTGCATTTGCCTGATTTTTAGGAAGGGTGAGGCATTTGGATGAGGGATTATAATATGCAGTCGGGTTCTCTTTGAGCTGACTCCAATGGCTGAGATCTGATGTTCAGATCCAGTATGCTGGATTCAGCCAAAGAAAGTTAAGTGGAATGGAATTGCATAAGCGGGAGACGCAGTCCGCACGGGCGAGCCTCTATGCCTCAGAGCCCCGTTCAGCTCTAGCAGCGCCGTGCGCATGGTGCAGCATCTTCCCATTTGGATCTCGCTGCAAGTGATGGCATTTCCGATGTTCAGTCCCACTTTACCTCCAATAGACCTTTCTGCCTAAGTCACCACTTACGTTTATGAGGAGGTAGCTTCCAGGACCTGCCTTCTGATCAGTGGTCGCTTGCTCATCTGCAAGCAGCCAAGGGCAGTACCAGGACCCTGCACACTGGCTCAATGGACAAAACAATGACCCTTGTCTACGGGCTGGGACAGCTGGAACAATGGAAGGCACCACTCAAAGCACTGGCCATGGAGAAGGCCAGAATCGGAAGTTGTTCGGGGTAATGTGTAGGGTTTTCCCAGAGTGCTACCGTGAGCACAGGGCTGGAGCACTGACTGCATTGCTGGTGTGTGATTCTGTACGTGTCAGAAGTGGAAGATGGGCCAGGAAAAAGCAACAGAAGCAATGGTACTGTGCCCCAAGGAGAAGCCAAGAGAAGGAGAGACTTTTCAGGCAGAGTATTGGCTATAAAGGTAGGCTTGGAAATGCGTGCAAGGAAACTCTCCTTCTGTTCCTGCTTGAGTCAGGGGAAAATGACTTTTCATGCACATTTTTTTACTTAAACGGGAAGCTACTAGACTCTTTCTTTTGGAAACCAGGCAAGAAGATCCTGGATATTAGCTAACAATGCAGGCTGAAAGGCCCAGTACTGCCCCTCTGATTCTTCTGCCCATTACTTTAATACCTGGGTGCTTCCCAGTCTTGCTCTAACCTTGCCACTGAGTCCGAAGCAGAGCTGCCCTGTCAATCCCGCCGTTCAGCCCAAGGCTCTGGGCACGCTGGAAGTGGTGCAGGGCTCTTCAGCTCGACCCAGCGTGGCTGAATTACGCCCCGGTGTCCTCGCCGAGAGGCAGCTGTGGTGGTGGGCCCGGGAGGTCCGGCAAAACGCGGTCAGCCGTGGCTAGCACAGCGGCCAGGGCAGGCTCATGTCTTGCAGACCTCGCTGGGGGAAGCGAGAGGTTGGTCTCGGAGTTAGGGCTTCCCTCCAGCACATGCCAACAGGTTAATGATAGGCGGCGGGGGGTTACAAGCGGTGGAAGGTGGTTTCATGCTGTTCTTCTGGCTGCTGAAGGCTCAGAGCTCCGAATTTCCTGTCTTTTGTGGATTTAACACCAAAGCTGCATCCCACCTAACGTTGCTTTGCACTTAAAGGCTGTAACAGTGATTCCATGTTAATATAATTCTTCTCCTCTGATAAAAATCAGATTTTAACAAATGAGAGTATGCATGGACTGAAGACTTATTGCAATATCTTTTTAATTATCAAGGGGGGAATCACATTTTACAAACTACAATAAATTGAATTTTATTATGGTTCATGTGAGGACTTATTTAATAGCAGATTACATTAGACAATAACAAAATCCTTTCTCTTTCGCTAAGGTTTATTTGAAGCTTGTTGAACTCTTAACTAGAAAAATGAGCTATGAATTGAACCAGAGGGTTACAGATATGGTCCAAAGGATGGCTGGTGTATACGGTTTAGATTAACCTACTTTAATTCCAGACTGCAAACATTTTTAACATCTGCGAAATAAAAATCGGGCAGTTATGCTTTATTAAGATCGAGCTTCTTATTTTTTCCGAGAGTTAACTTATTGGGTCTCAGATGCCAAATTATGGGCGCTCTTTTTTTTGTTTTTGGAAGGAGTTTCACCCCCCCCCCCCCCTTCTTGCTTGTAATCACTGAAAATCCCTGTGTTATGATAACTCAGGGCTGTCAGAGCCTGCTGCTATCGGCAGATACAGAGAGAGGATGACTTTTGTGATGAGGCGTATCCAACCTAACGCAGTACCCGCTGGGCTGTAGCACATCCCTCCCGCGATGCAGGTTATTGCTGGCCCTTCTCCCCCGCTGTCCCCCCATGCTTCCTCCATTGTCACCCCTTGACTGAGCCACAGAAAGTCTGTTTTCAAGGCTACGGCTTCTTCCTCCTCTTTTTTCAGCATAAGATGCATATGGAAGGGGCAGCACAAGAAAAAGTATAGAGAAGAAAACAAATGGGGTGATGGAGACCAGGCCTGTAGCTGATCGCAGGTGGGACTTGATTTGGTACTGAACTGGAGATGATAGAGTTGGGTTGTGGCAAGGCTGGAGAACTGGACCAGGAGAGCTCCTTGGATGGCACACAGCCGCATGATCTTGTGTTCTCCTTAATAACCCTGAAGCACATAAAGCTCTTTAACAGCTTATGCAGCTCTCAGGGATGACCAGTTCCCCTCTCAGGTTTCAGCGTGATGGTGTCTTGCGAATGACTAGTTTATTCCCTGAGCCTTAAGTTCACAACCACTGTGATGGTCAGTCCATGCAAAATGTTGCTTGCAGTACTGAATGCTCTTATTACAGAGAAAAATTTCAAGCCAGTGCTTGTTGGATATAAATTCTGACCATTGACAAGATGCCAGTATCAGGGGGTCACTCTGCAACTCCCCCAACTTGTTCTGTGTGTTTCGAGATGCAGCAGACATCATAACTGAGCCGTGTACTAATTGAATGGGAAGAAGCAGGTTAAACAGCTCAGTGTTTCTGATCTTGCACATGTGGTGGGATGCCAATATGATCAGGTTTATGCTTCCACTTTAATTGTATTCCCAAGGAAAACTTTGGAAAAGAGAGCAGGGAAGAAATCCAATAAAACTATAAAGAGTTGCAGACGTTTTCTGGCCCCATGGCCGCATCAAGCGTACCCTTTTAAGAGATTATTTTCATATGCATGCAGTCATCTCAGAATTCTGGAAAAGAACAGTTTGTCTGTGATTTATAATAAATTATTCATCCTTTTTATTACCATAATAATCGCTTTTTATGGTTACCCAAGTGAATGTTATGAAAGCACAGAAAAATCTATTAATTATTTTCCAGGATTTTATATTCCTTAGTTTCTTCCTAGAGTTTTCCCAATCTATGGATTTCGATGTTATCAGAAAGCAAAGCATTCGTTCTTATCTAAGACAAGTCTCCAAGCACATTTATTTTGTGTATTGTGCAACAGCATTGTTATTTGTAGAGCTACAGAAATATGAAAACAGCCTAGCTACAGAAGGTGTCAGTCTCTTCAGCTGTCACTGGATGCCTCTTCCCTGCCTTTTGGTCTTGGGAGCAGTATGGGTTCTGGTGCTTCTGCTAGCCTCATGGAGATGTGTAATAGATCTTGAATATCTCCAAAATCGTGTTGATTTTATGTTTAAAATAAAAAATAGTGACTTGTCCCAGGAACAGATGGAGGTAGACTGAAATGGAGGGTTTTTTCCATTTGGAGAGGGAGGTTCTAATGCTGTTCAGGAGGAGCCCTGAAGGCCAAAACTCATGTAAGTTTTAATGCAGAGGCTGTTAAACTCATGAATGGGGTTTTATGATGTCCTTCTCTGGAGTGCTGAAGGACTAGACCCCTCACCAGACCTGTATTATGTTGGTTGGGTTTTCCAAATAAGTAGTTGTTTAAGAGGTTGGCAGCTTGTAGTATAGTGTATTGCTATTTCTTTGGGAAGTTATGCTGCCCTAACTGCATAGAAGGCATGCTCTGGATCATTGCATTAGGGTGCCTCTGTGGTGTCTCTGGACTATATAAAGGTTTTGGATTTGCAAATAAAAGCCTTATGGAATACTGTTGGACTGGCATATAGTGACTGGTGTTGTACACTATGGCAGTACAAAAACAAATGCGTAAATACTCCTCCTGGAGTCTTTGCATCTTGGTTTTGATGGTCTGACTTTTGTTTCATGCTATCTTGACTGTAATTTATAACGCTAATTTGGTCAGTACCTAATTATGGATGCATGCATCGCTCACACTATGCAGTCACGATCTCTGCAATGAAAGAGGGTTGAACACAAGGAAATCTCTGCACAGGGTGGTAATAACCTTGGACTTCCTCATGCCTACAGATCAGATCGAATGAAGCTTCCAGAGTTGGATGTTTCCAGGTGTCTGCAAAAACAGCTCTTAGGAAATCCATTTGCTTGCTTTTACACATTTGGGTCTCTTAAAAGGAGCCTGCTAAATACCTGCACACAGTTCCTGCATGATAGTGTTCAGTGAGATGTTAAGAGTAAAATGATAATAAATGCCCAGCACAGCTGGGAGATGGGATCTTGGTTCATCCTGTATCGCTGCAGTTTGCTAGTCACCCTGGCTACAAACACTGTTTTTTTTGACCCCATGTACATCTAAGAGGTCACAGTTCAGCAGTGCAGTGAAGCGCATTCCTAGGTTAAGGCACGGGACTAACCTTGTTGGGTCCAGGGAGACTAGTCTCATGCTGAAATAACTTGCTGAACTGGAGCCTAAATACCTAAGAAAAAATATTCTCCAAGAAACCTTTCCTTCTGAGTTTGTTTTACATTTTACATCTATTTAGCCTCTAAGTGCCTTAAGGGTTGGGAACATGTCATCTTCTGGGGCCTGTGCAGAGCCAGATCACTGCTTAACACAGCCATAATCCTGTCATCTCTAGTTTAGATCATGAGCATTTCAGAGACGGCGCTCCTCTTTCTCTTCTGTATTAGCAGAGCACCAAGAGCCCTGTCAATGCTCAGTAAATCCAGCAGCCTCTTGGGAGCTGGTCTTTCTATTAAAGTGCTTTTCTGCTTTAAGACTGAGGGAAGAACTGTATTTTATAGTAGAAAGGAAAAGTGTGCAAGAACAGCATGGTATCTTTCTAATGTGTACATGATGCAAGGAAATGGCGCAGAAGAGCAATTAAAAAGGCTTTGCTTGGGTGAGATTTGAAAGAGACCTTCTGGCAAGCTTTACAGAGACATGCCTGACAGGTTGGGGAAGAAACCTTAAACTCCTTTTGATGTGGGAAGGGATGTAGAGGAAGAGGCGCTCCTGCCAGGAGAGAGGATTTGGGGGCGGAGTGGGGGGGAGAAGAACCCTAGGCTAGATAAGTGGCTAAAAGAGAGAAGGAGGGTCAAGAGTAAAGCTGGAACATGTCCAGAGAGACTTGAACAGAAATAATCCAAAAAGGAGGTAGGAAGCGCCACCCTCCTACCTAAATTTCCTAGCTGCAAGATGCAATATTTCCACTGCGATGTTGGCACACTGTGGGGTAGAAAGTTGCACGCTGGCATGAAGGTGACACATTCTTCAGCAGAAGCTCTGGGAGGTTTGTGTACCACCGGGGTGTGACATGTTGAAATCCTGACACACTAAGTGCTTTTGATCCAAGGTAATTATTGATTTTCTGCCAGTCCCTGTGTGTCCTTCCAAGAAACAGTCATTCACATTGGCACTGACATGAGAGCTGCTCCCTTTAACAGGCTTTAGAGGAAAAAACAAAAGTGCAATATTTCTATGTATTTCTAAAAATGGCCTAGCCACACATGTTGGTTTGGTTGGAGTGGTCTTTGTAATAGCTTACCTGTGCCTGAAAGGCGTAGAATAAGCTTCATAGGTAAATGTGATTGCCAAGACATTCACCTCCACTGTACAGCCAGACGAGAAAGAGCTTTACATGGTACATGCAATGTGAAAGAGCCTTTTTTCCTAAACCATTCCACAGAGGAGACCATATGCCTGGGATTAGTTAAAGATGTTAATTCTAAATAATAATCCATGTTAAAAAATCAGTAGGCTTCTGGCTAAAATTAAGGGCAACTTTTAATTAGTGTACCTCTTTAATAGAAAATAGGAATTCTTTAAGCTAAATCTATCTATATTTACAGAAATATACCTTCCCCCCCCCCCAATTACTTTGTCTTTCTCAGTGCTCCTCTTTCCCTAAATCACTGAGCATTGCTTTCTGTCCTCGTGTACTTTAGCCATTTAAAGTTTGATTCTCTTCCTATACCTGGTTTGAACCTGGATTTCCATCATCCTATTAAATGGCATCCGTCGGGAGCTCTTCTGGAGTGGTCTGTTTTCCAATTTCACGGAAATGATTCAAAGATTTTGAGCTCATCTTGATGAGGAATGGACAATTTCACAATGGTTTTAGTACAACTAAACTTGTAAAGCACTGCTGGAGAATATGCAGATGAACTCAAATATTTGTAGTGCAAGGCTTCACATCTAAGAAACTGATAATACAAAGGTATGGAGTGCCTGTCTCCTTCCCTCGGGGTTTACTTCTCTCCTTTTTCACACAGTGAATCCTGGGTAAGTGCACTGTCTACCATTTCCAGCTGCATCGCTCATTCCCTTCTTGGCCCTGTCTCTGTCAGTAGACTAGTAGGACTGGAAAATGCAGTAGCCTTCTTGCCATCTAGTTTCAGTTTTGGCTTATTTTCAACTTAGACGTGGCATTGGAAGGGAGCACTATTTGGGTGCTAGGAGGAAGCAGAAAGAAGCTAATAACAGATGAATTCTTTACTGACAAATGCCAAGTAAGCCACAGTAGAGGGGATAATGGATGTTGCTTCTACAATTTTTCCTGTTCTAAGTTTATTATATTAATCATGAAGAAGTACTTAAACTTCTTTGTGGTTGCTCAGTGTAGCCTTTGGCTCTATGCACAACAGTGGTCACAAAAGCAAACAGAAGTGCTAAGAGGCATAGAAAACACATGGAAAATATCTTGCCATTATATAAATCGGCTGAATGCCCTTGCCTGAAATATTGTCTCCCATGCTAGTAAATTCATCTCATAAAGGATGTAGCAAAATAAGAAGGAATTTAGAAACAGGAGAAATGAAAAAGTTTAGCGATTTAGAACTTGGAGGGTTTTCCCATAATGAATTTTAAAATCACTGAAAATGGTGTAAAGCAAGGAGATAAGTTGACTAAATGTTCTTTCTCAGAATATACAACAAGAAGGATGCTCTGTTAAAATGAAAATTGGCAAACTAGATTGTCAGAAGATGTTGCATACCTTGCAGAATCACCGTATGATCATGGGTTCCACAGGTTACCACTGAGATGACAGTTTAATGATACTGTAGAAAACCAACCAAATAAAGCCTAGAATATCTAGGAGTATGACTATTAAGAGTCCATATTATGACTGTTAATCCAGATCTAACAAATCCAAGAACAAAGATATTTGTAAACTTTTGTATTTCTAGTCAAAGCCAATTAGGCAAATAGACTGTTTCCTTTGTGTCTGAGCATGATATTTTTGTGTTTACGCTCACAACCTGGAGGAATTTCTTCCACTTCCCATCATGCATGGAGGCAGAGGTGTTCTGCTCAACAAAGCTGAGATCATTCCAATGTGTGTGCAAGTGAAGCTGGTAGGAGGGCTATGGTGGTGATGCTCTAGCCTATTCTTGCCGTTCCAGGAAAGAAAAGAGATTTTAGCTGTGGGATTGCGAACCAGAGTTCCAAGCACAGAACAGATTCAGGGATTTTGGGGGTGAAAAAATCCCATAAGCCAGTGGGATCTCGATGCAGCTTCCTCTCGCCATCCTCGAAGGAACATGCTGTCCCTTATCTGTCTCCTCTTATCCATTTTTCTACTTCCATCATCTTTCATCTGCCCTTAATTAACTTTTCCTATTCTGCTGAGTGTACCTACTCCAGAGATTAACGTTAAGAGAAGTGCAAAGTTTCAAGAGAATTGAAAATCAATTTCTCCATCTTCATGTACCTGTCAAGGATTGAGTGCCGAGACTGGAATTTGTCTTCCGATAGCTGATGGTATCATCTTCACCTAAATCACCTCTCCTGTACTGCTTAAAATACGTTAGCCTGAGCACCCTGGCTGAAATCCAGTTCAAGTAAAAAGTATTTGGTGAAATAGGAAGCAGTGGCTGTTTGTGAAATGGAGGAACTGAAGTCAGTACCGACTCCTCCATCTATGGCAAAAACGTGGTCTTGGGTTAGAGGAAACAACGAATGTTCAGAACTTTTGGGTCCTCATCTCTGACCAAAGCTAAGCCCTAGCAGTTATAAAAGGGACTCTTGAGTTAGACCTACTCTGCTGCCGACCTATGGGAGCAAGGAGGGGGACTGTTTCTACATCTAATCACTTGCAGGCATGTGATTACAACATTTTAATGATCATGGACTAGGTCAGTTTTTAATTAGCTGAGCCACATGATAGACTTTCATGTTGCCAGCAAACTCTTTCCTTATTGATGTCTAGTCTGATGTTACAAAATAGCAGCTGTGCCAGTGGAAATCACAGATTTATGCGTTAAATCACGTTGTGTAGCAGATTGTATTTCCCGGTCCCAAACTGTTTTGCTCTGATCTGGATGGGGCATGCTGGGTCTAAATTTCAGTGTGCAGCAAGTCTTTCTTAAAACATTGGGCTAAATGTAGCATGCAAAAAATAAGAAAAATAATGCTAAAAAATGCTTGAGAAGTTGCTAAGAGAGACATTACAAGGAATCACATGATACTGCGGTCCAGTGGAATTTAATGCCATTACTGATGGAATCACATGTTTTTGTACTAGTAACAACCAATAACACCCCTTTCCTCCCCCAAAGGACTAAATATAGCCCAGAGAAACTCCAACCAAGGACTGGCACCAGATTGTAACTTTTCCACAAGCCCTGGATTATGGCCAGTATAAAATTGTACTGTTCCAGGAGTAGATGGCAGAACAGATTGCAAATTTCGGAGTCCGTGTACTTCCCCCTTTCCCCCTCACTAGAAGGAGAGATGTATCCTGTGCTGGCTCTGTGCATAACTTCACATCCCTCATCATGCATTGGAAAGGGCAGATGTGTGACTTTGGTTTTCCTGGCCCGTGTGTATCTGTGGAACATAGCAGTCCCCCCCCGTTTCCCTCCTAGCCATGTGATGGGAGTGGAGGAGATGGCCCCCCAGTGATTAGATAGGCCGTGACCTTTCCAACCTTCGTGCGCAAATCTGCGTTCTTAAATGTACATCTTGACGCTCATGCACTGCACGCGTGCTCTGCCCTAGACCCCTATTGCACGCTAAGCATAAAAGTTTTCCATTTATTTCTTGGAGGTCTGGAGATTTCAAACAATGCTGTCCCTTTGAGCCATCCAGGTCTGGAGTGTATTTAAGTGCCGAAGTATAGCCAAGTTTGAACGCACTGAAATCTCTCAAAAATGTGCACGTGACCAAATCTTTCCTTATCGTACACTTCTGTGGAGCCAAGGAAGAACTCCCTGGTGATGTCAGTCTCCAAGCCAGGGCGCGTTCTGGTGAGGGCTTAATCTTCCCTGAAAGTGTCCGGTGCTGATCTCGTGTGAAGTCAGGGTTTCCAACCTGTTGCGCTGCTGATCGTTCATAAATTTATAGAATTTTGGGCTCAAAGGACACTGGTCTAGCTTTTTTCCGTGTAACATAGGCTGTTGAGTTATGATTCTTCAGTCATCACGCTTGATATGCTTCTATTCTCATTGTTTTAATTGGATTTAGCCTAGTTCTCTTGTATCTTATTTTCTGCCAGCCTGGAAACTCGCTTGATTAAAGCTGACTTGGAGCCAGGGCCACGCTGTCTGACGCTGAACTTGGGCACCTTTTCTGTTTTAAGGAGGAAGGGAGGAGCCCAGTGCAGACTATGAAATGTATTGCCTGGAACCGATATTCACCTTTATTGTTTCCAAGCAGACGTGCTAAATGGGGAAACTCGACATTGCTCTTTTGAGTTAACGTTAGCTCTTCTGTGACTTTGACTTGAGCGTCTCAGGACTGAAGATGCACTGTCAGAAGGAGTTCTTGCATGTGGAAGTTCATCTCTGTCCCATGTCTCCATTAATTCAATACTCAAGGATTTTTTCACTAGAGGTTCCCCCTTCCCTCAACCCACCTCGCCCCCCAAAAAACAAAAAACCAAAACACAAATCCAATCCTTAGTGAGTTATGCTGCTTAAGACTCAGTGGCCTGGCTTAAGGATCAAAGTTGGGTTTTATGATAGTGAAATTGAGCAAGGTTTTGGCTCTCTGAGTCTGATCTAGAACTGAAATTTTGGGAAAGGAGAACAGAGAGAGAATATAGAGTTGTCCCTGTTGTTTGCCACGACTTTCCTATATCACCTGCCACGTGCTGACCCTGGGGGTGCCTGCAGTGCCATGCAAGGGTAAGAGGTAGTTCAGTGAGCTGGCTGAGTACCGGCCGTAGTTCGCCTGTGTCAGCTATATGGTCAGCAGAACTAATTAATTGAGATGGAGGGCTGTGTTACTGCTTTACAGCATTCTTCAGCAATGTTTTTTCAGGAAGAACAAACGTGCCTCGTGTTTGTGTGCAAGCTGGGTGGATGATTGTGTTCCTGTCCAGGTTAATAAAACCTCTGTTCATCCCATTCAGCTTCAGACCCTCTGTGGTGGATGAGAAGAGATGGGCATCTCCAGAGTCTGACTTCAGGCCGACTAAGATCTGAATGTTTCTTTTAGAAGTCTACCAGAAAGAATTAATTACAAAAGGTAGTCAAGGGCAACTAGACTCCTAATTTGTGTACTGCTGTGGGAACTGAGGTGTGTGAATATCCTAGGCCTTTTCCTTATTTTGGAGATCCTTCTCTCTGTTTTATCAAGCTTGGGTTTTTGGAGCATGGCGTGGTAGTGCATAGGTTCCTATGACTGCAGCTGTTTTCCCAAAGGCAGCTTTTCAACAGTTGCTTTTTGACAAGCACAGCGTGTGTGTGTGCATGCACATTGGTATGTTACTGGTGGTTATACAGACTGTGTGGCAGCCTGTGGATAAATAACAAAAGATGTGTGGTCAAATAGCTGGTTGCATGCTCATGTGGTTTAATTTTTAGAAAGCCATCTATTCTGGGCTTACCTCCCAGTGACATTGGCACTGTCACTTGCAGAAATCATCAGCTTATTGCTTAAGCTTTTCTGAGCAGGGGCAGATAAGATGATCTGATGTTTGCTGCAACTTTACTAGGGTATAGCACTTTTACTGTATAATGTTATGGAAGTCTGTAGGCAAATAGCTGATCCTACTGTGTTGCCTGTAGATCTGGTGGAGGAGGCTCCATTAGAGGAAAATCTCAGCTGAAATCAGCTCATGATGCTTAACAGGGAAAGGTGGCTTATCTTGCTGGAAAGTGGGTTTTATGGTATATGGAGTGTGAATGGCTACGGATAGTGTTTGACCTTAGTAACTGAGACAGGAGCAACAACAGGCTGAGACAAGGGCTCCAGTTCAGCTAGGTGCTGTCCATACTTGGAGATGTCCTGCTTTCCTATTTAACAGATGGGAAAATAAGACAGCAGTGTAACCTGCTGCAAAACCAGGACCTGAACCTGGGTCGTCTGACTGCTTTGATGTATTCTGTTCAATGGGCCTGACACAAGCATGACTCTTCAAATTGCTCTGGTTTCCCATAAGGTTTGGGAGTCTGATTACCAGAGGCGGTAACGGTGTCACGCAGTCATTTATTAGCACAGGTAATGCAGAATACTTTATGATACTCCTAGGTACAGCACAGCTTGTTGGCTTTTCTCACCTTTCCTTGCAACGTAGGTGACAGGTAGGTAACCAGCTCGCCTCGTGCCTCACCTAGCAGACAAAGCCATGGTAAGTTTGCACGGGAGATCGTTGTCTGATAAGTGTTGCACAACCATAAAAAAAACCCTACAGAAGAAAACACTGTAAGACCAATTGTAAAACTGGTGTTGATGAAGGAACAGCCACCGGCATTCTCCTCCTCTCACTTTTTGTCAGAGAAGACACTTGTGTGATCAAAATACATTGAGTTTTGCTTGTGGGAAGGAATGAACAGCAGAACTTGGAGAATTTCTGGTGACGGTTCATTTCCAAGACACTTGGCGTTAGCCTTTGATGTTAATGGTAACGCTGCTGTGGAGTTCAGTGGTTCTGCGAAGGCATTTCAGTCAAGTGTTTAATTCAGATGTATGTATGAAACAGGATACGGTTCTCACAGGGAGGTTTTTGTTTCCAGACGATGCCAGTGCCTGTCATGAAAACATGTTCTTTCCACCATCCTGCCTGCCCTCTCTTCCTGCTATCCATTTTGCATGTGGATTTCAAGTAACAGAAAAAAGCTTGTGAGCTCTGATCCCAGGTCGTATCTCTTCCAAGTATTCTTGAACGTGCCAGTCAAGAAGGCATTGCATCACAGCACAAGATGAAATATTTTGAGTGTCCTGCTGTAGGTCTTGCCTCTATAAACAAAAGCCATTCCAGAAGTTTTGCTAAAGATTGATAGGATCAGGATGTATTTGTTAGCAGGGAGGGCTGGCTGAAATTTGGCGGTCATAACTCACCCTCAATACGATTAGGGAAATTGAATCTGTTTTGTGTATATTTGTAAGAGAGAAAAGGGCCTAGAAATGGAGTGAGTTGCCATCCTGAGATATTTTTTGTGGGGGAATAAAATATTTTGATGTTCTTCTACTGGAATGCCACCTTTATTTTAGACTTGATCAAAAGAACGTACCCAACTTCTGTGTGCAAGCACATGCACAGGGCATGAAGTGAATGAAACAACACTTCAGCTGACCTGCAATGAAGTTTTATTCCCCTGGACTTTGCTTCCTTTTCATGGAAAACTCGAGATTTTCAGTTTGTTTTGTTCTGGTCTGGAGGGAAACCATGTTTCAAAGTCTGAATGCTTTCTGAGATGGATCTTACCTTCTCCGCAGTGCTGGCCTTCTGCTGTCCTCCAGGTTCCTCGGAGCCGCTTGCAGCTGGCCGTCACCGGTGCGGATGGGAAGCTTACAAGTGTTTGCAGCTGCACCCGTCCGGGCGGCTGCGCTGAGTCCTTTCCAAAAGTCTCTGTTTTCAGCTCCAGGGGTGGACGCTACAGATTATTAGGAGCATTTGTATTATGGTCACACCAAGGAATGCTGTTCGTGAACTCAGCTCCCTCAGTGGTGGGTATGCTGTGCGCTGTGTTTCTCGGCACCTGGGGCCTCGGAGTCTGAGCACTATAGGACCTTCAGGTGCCTCTCCTCTGTTGGAGAAAATAAGGGCACAGGCATGATGATGGGGTATGGCATAGTGGACATACTGAATAGGTTTGTTTGAAACGGTGTTGCCGTGTGGATGCTGGAAGAACTTCATCCCAGGGCATCTTTCCATTGCCCTCCTTGGGCTCTGGATGAGAGCTGCTCGCCCACTTTACGCGACTGAAATCCCGCTCTGGTTTCTCGGCGTAATATCGACACACCCTTTTTTATTAAAGCACGGCCTTTGGGGAAAGGAGAAGTTGACGGGGTGGGGACCCCTTGGTGTAGCTGCGCCAGTTCCACACCCAGCCTTCAGCTGGTCTGCTTGCGATCATCGTTCTGGGGAGCAGCGGACCAGGTCAATTACTCCGCAACGGCTCCATCTATGACTCTTCAGTCATGCAGCTGTATCAGAATTACAACAAAAACAACCTCAGTTATCCTAGTTGGATGTGAAAGCAGACGCGTGTTCCATGAGAAGCGGTGATGCCAGAACGTGGAGGTCAATGTTGTTCAGTGTTTTTTGGCAAAAGAAAAACCTATCGTATGGAAGCCGGTGCCTGGGGAATCTACATGGAGCGGTGAGATGAGCTCTGTGCATGAGTGGAGATAATGGTGCTTGGGGAGATGATTGGGCCAGGGAATATTGGAGAGCAGCTTTGTGAGGCTGCCAGCAATCCCCCCAAAACCACTGGCCACCCTTCGTGATGAAGTCACTGGAAGCAACATAACCACTTAGCCATGGAGCCAACCTGCCTCCAGAACACTTGAAGGCAATGTTGAGTTTCTGGACCGTACATCTGACGCCATATTATAAGTAGGTATTTTTATTCTCATCCATCTGTGAACACGGGTGCTCGTGATACTACCTCATTCTCCCCGATCGGCTCCTAGAGTTGCCAAGTTTCCTTTTTTTTCTAGCAAAAGGCTCTCGGCTCTTCTTTCCTGGCGAACAAGGTGCTCAGTATTGTCAGCTACTCATGAGCCGTCCCTGCAGTAACAGACCTGTGGTATGGACCCTACAGAGCATCCCTGCAGTAACCTGCATCCAAGAGGATGTAGGCAATGTATTAGTAAATGTGAAGGGGGAGGAGAGAGAAGTGGAGCTTCAAACTTGGACTGCAATTACTATTAGAAAAAAAGAGAGAGAGAGAGAAAGTTTGTTCATGAAACTAAGGAAAACACCACTGATAGTATCTTTCTCAGGGCTATTTCCAACCTTCCATGTTAAAAGATTGAGCTCAAAGTACCAAGTTTGGCTCTGGGTTTCCAGTTTCTACAGACGTATGGGACTCTGAACAGCAGAAGGATGCAGGCTTGAAATTATCTTACAGCATCTGTTACACAGAGGCTAATGTAGAATGAGTGATCAAACCTTCAGCAGCAGGAGAGACCTGGGAGCTGGTGGAGATGAGAGCTAGACCAGCAAGGCAAACCAGAGACTATCCCAATTTCCTGGAGAAATCTGAAGCCCGATCGCCCAGGTGGCAGTCAGAGCCCCGTTGTGCCGGGCTGTAATGCGATTTTGATGAGGTTTGCATTTTGCTCCGAAGAAATCTGCAGCTTTTCATTGTCACTCCCAAGAACTGGATCCACTCTGAAGTGAAACAATACATGGAAAATGGAATATTTTGCTTATTAAAGTAACTCGGAGTTCCAGCTTGGAGGTTGGCAACCAAACCTCTGAGAGGCTAAGGAGCTGGAGAGTGCACCGTTCCCCCCTTCCAAAAGAAACCTCGGTGTGTGCCAGTACTTTTATTTATAATGTTAAAATAAGTTGAGTACATTAAAAGGTATTATTGAGGGAGCAGGACTTAAAATATATCATTTTTATGTTATTAGGCTGCTCTAAGTGAGGTGTCCTACTGCAGGCAGATAGTCTGTGCCTCTGCCTAGATTCCACGCTGGAACTTACTGGAAGCTTTTCACCACAAGAATCCGAGAGAATCAGTTATTTTCAAGAAAAGAAAAGGGAGACTGAGGAAAATAATATTGAAATACATAACCTCAAACCACGGTGGAGAAGTTTCCTGACAGCAAGTCGATGTCTCGCGGCCACCTGATCGCCCCTGCTCGGGGTCCAGCAGCTGCCCGGCGGGGCGCTGGGCTGGCCGGAGGGGCTCGGGGGCCGCCCCCCTTCCCACATTCCTGCTTCTCCTGGAGCAGGAGAGAAAGCAAGGGAAATCCTGAAGGAATCCAGACGTTTCAAAAGCATCAAATAATTGCATTGACCTTTACTAACCGTTCCATCATGTTAACGTCCCACGGTCTGAACTGCGACACAGGGAAGCGCTGATGTCTGGAAAAGGACTTTGGGGTAATAAAGGTGTTGCAATTAAAGCCAGAATATGGAGCCAGCTATTTGGGGGAGGAGGAGAGAGGGAAGATATCCTCACCACATCCTGTCCGTAGGAGCCCTGAGCGTCGAGCTCACCGAATATTTCATGTCAGAGGAAGGTCTCCGTGTCCAGCTGAATTCCCCACAGTGAGGCATTTACAAGGGCTAATTTTTCACGGCAAAGCGCGTGCGCTGATTCAGTAAGCGTCGGGGTCGTGTGCGTGCCCAGTTTGACAGCTGCACTCGCATGTGTGTTGGGCTTGTGTAATAGATGTTCAAGTGTTTTGATTAGGCATATGCCTCAGTACAGGCACTTTTCACGGGTGTAAAACTGAGCCGTGAGCCAGTCACCGTGAGGTCAGCTAAGGTACAAACTCTGCATGTGCAAGGTGAATGCACGCGTGCACCGTATGTGCAGCAGGAACACGCGTGTGCATGCCCTTACCCTGCTGTGAGGCCAAGCAGTTGAAGTAGTGAGCTTGTCTGCGAGCTCCTGCCCCTGTTGGAAAGGTGGCACCGCGTTGCAGCACGTACGTGGGTGCAGGAAGGAGGAAACATCCCTCTTGGGTCTGGAGGGGAGGACAGAAGACTATAAAGCAGATTAGTTGTAGTGCATTTGTCCACACATGTGCACGCATACTCATGTTTCTGGGAGGATGGAGAAGTTTGGACAGAGCTACCGACAGAGCTACCTCGCGAGCTGGCTGACCGTGGCAGGAATAGTGCAAAAAAGCATCTAGAGAGAACTTAAATTACACCGAAGTTGATCAGAACGGAGCTAAGCAATATTCAAATGGGACCCATGAAACTATACGGAGATGAGCAAAACAGGATGTAAATTTGAGAAGTTCCTGGACGTCACACCTGGACCCCCTGGGGTGCTTAGAAAGTGGGTTTCACTTGCCTGAATTGTTGGGAGGAGGGTTGGGAAAAGGGGGAGGAGAAGTGAGGGAGGTAGTGAGCAAGGGGTCTGGGGAAATGGTTCTGGTTTTGATCTGCTTCTTGTATGGGCTTGTCCAACTTTCTCCAGACTTTCCACATATCTGAATCCCTCATAAGCTAAGAATAAGCTCAAATGTTTTTTAGCCAAAAAGGGCTTTTCATCTGAATGCTGGAGGCTTCAAAAGAAAAGCGCCTTTCATCTTAGCTTGCAGTTCAGTGAGACCCTTTCTGATGTCAGGAACTCCTTTCAGTACTGCACAAGCTAAGTACTGGAGGGGAAAAATGACTTGGGAGATGGAGTGCTAAAACTTCCTATGAAAGCTCTTTGGATGTGCTCTATATTATTAAAGCATTATTTAATGCTATCACGGAAGTGCCTGGAGGCCACGGCTGAGATCTGTCGTGCAGAGTGTGGTACCCGCACAGAACGGTGTGAGCGGAGGAAAGTGCAAACTAGGTAAAGGAGAGCCACCATGTGGGAAGGAAAAGGGATGCAAGGGCAGGCGAGGTGAGTGGTCGAAATCACAAAAGAAAGCACAGAATAGCTCAAGGTATCCAACGCCGCATTTCTTGAGGTCTTCCCTGTGTTGGCTTTGATGTCCTACAACTGATGCGGCTGTAGACAGGACACATCCTTAAGGCTAGTTTCAGCTTATTCCTCTTTGGCGTCTGTAGTTTCCAGTCTCAAATATTCCTGACGCCCAACGAATGTTTCTCTCTTGAAGAATATCAAAACAAAACATTGCTGGCAATGCTCTGAAATTCTAAGTGAAATAGAAAGTGGTGGTTTGCAGCTGTAAATAAATGACTTGGGAAAAATTTCCAACCACTTATGTATGCAGAGGTCAAGGAAGTCATGAACATGAACTGAAAAGCAAGCGGGATCTATCCATTAAAATCTTTTTGCCTGTAAAGGGCCTGTGTTCCTCCAGAAAGGATTCTTTGACTTTGAGCTTTTTTCTGTCAAACCACATCACACCTCCCTTTGATGCTTTCAGTTGCTGCAGTTTGCCTACAGCAGCAAGCAGCTATGAAAAGGATGCTCAAGGCGCAGGCAAAACCGCTGGCTGTAAATGACTTCTTGGGTGTGCCAAATGGTGAGCAGACCGTGGGAGATGGTTTTAACTCATTAGCAGAGGACCCGTGCCAAGGCTGGGTTTGCGGGGCACGTGCACTGCGTGAGGCCACCACCGAGTCAGATGAGGGAACTTAGTGCTGGCTCTAGCACGTGGGGATGGGGAGGAAGGCAGCCCCTCAGGGCATCCTCTCTCTGCTTGGCAGCACTGGATGGGGCTGGAAGTTGTTCTTTGCACAGCCCTTGGTTAGCTTGTAGCTTTGGACAGTTGAGCAAACCAAGAAAGCAGCTCACGCGGGGCTCCTTTAGCAAGTCATGCATTGGAGTAGGTATCGCTGCTGAGATGGATGAACTGGGATGTGCGACTTCTCGAAAGCAACAGCTTGCAGAGCTGCTAGAAGTAAGACAGTGACCTTTACAGAGAGGCTGGAGTGGTATCTAATAGCTTATCATGTACATCTCTCAGACTGAAATACTATCTTCAGACTTTGCCACAACTGCTGGTGCTCCTGGTTAGCGGAGCTGGCATAGCTCAGCTGTGAGATTTGTGCAGACCTTTCCCAGTGCTCTTTAAAGCTCCTTAGGTGGTGGGTCCCTGTGGGGCCTGTTCACCTCCTGCAGTGGGGCAGGGCACAGGGGTGAGCTCATAGGTCCCCTGCTCCCAGGCAGGGCTTGGGGCTGTGCGGGAGACCCATGGGGAGCTGGTGGGGATGGAGGTTCCCCAAGGCGCTTGTCAGCACTCGGCCTGATTGCTCGAGCTTGTGTTGTGGCCAGAGCTTTGGCTTCAGTTATTTCCCATAAAATATTTGAATTAAATAAGGATTTTTCTAACTGTTAAGACTAAAACCTCCCTTTGGGATATGAGAATCCTTGAGTGCCTCCTACCCCTGACATCATCAGCAGTAACAGCGTCCCTGCGATCAGGCCTACCGTGATAGCTCTGCTGCTGATGCACAAGCCAGCATAGACCTGGCTCGCTGTCTCGCAGCTGTGTTGGTAAATACACGCACAGGGTAATAGGAATGAGGGCTGTGTTTCAGGAAAGCAGGCCAGCACATGTGCATCTTTCTTGCTCTGTAACATTTTTGTGTACAAATTAATTTTTCCCTTTTATTCCCCCCAACCACCAAATGCATGCTAGCAGCACCAGGACAACCAACCAACCAACCAAGCTGCACAGGGACTGCCTGACAGCTCCCATCACACTGGGGCCCTGGTGCACAGACTGGAAGTCACAGGGGTTGCTGCAATATAAACATCTCATAATTAGCTTTCAGTGTGGATTTTTTTTTTAAGAAGTTTTTACAGCTCCAGAATCATTTGACTAATTCTTTGGCAGGGAGGAAATATGCAAAGAATCCAGGAGGATGAATTGCCTTTGATACCGAGGCTTGCATTTAAGTTGCTGCAGGGCACAGACAGATGATTGCTGTAGAAGTGGCAGCGGATGTTCAACATGTCGGTGTCTCGGGCTGTTTGGCAGCAGCCCCTCTAGGCAGGACGCCATCCCCTAAAGGGAACTGTGGGTGCACGCTGCATGGGTGCTCCGGTGTAGACCCATGGTGCGAGCTGTGAGCACCTCTGATGAGGATTAAGCCACCCCAGCTGGGTCAGCACTGGAGCCAGTGAGGAGTGTTCAGGCAATCTGCTAATGGGACTCAGCTGGGAGATGGTGACACACAGCTGGAAGTAAATCCCCCATCCGCTGGGGCAGCCTCCTCACCGAAAGCTTGCTCCAGGCTGAGACCACATTCTCCTAGGAGAGGCTGCTGGAGCTGCTCTTGCTCCAGTGAGATGATTTTGACTGGGATTGAGGCTGTTTTCTAGCTGCTCCTCAGAGCCGGCGTTGTGGAAGCCCTGAAACCATCGGTGCCCCAACGTAAGTGGCGTGGAGTTGCTCGGCTGGGCTGTGGGGTCTGTGTGCTGTCCGCTTTGTAAATGGGGTTTATGGAAATCGTTCTGCTCGAGCTGGCTCCCTCTTGGGAAGGCTGGTGCTCCTCACTAGGTCTTACGTATGCTGGAATACTGCAGCCGTGTCACGTTAGTGTACTTGGTTGTACCACATGCAGCATAATGAGTTTTATGGACTCCTGAAATATCTCGGCGATGCACCTTTCCTCCTCTGCAAAGCAGCAGCCCACCGTGTTGTGCTTTGGCTTCCTTGCAGAGCCCTCATGTCTCGCTAGAGCTCTGCTTGCCTTGCAGCCTGGCTGTCTTTGCCATCCCTACGCGTGGCGAATCCTCTCTTTCACTCCTCACTTTCTGGCCTCAGCAGCTGCGAGTTGCCCAACTGCTGGGGCCCGTTTCGTGCAAGCTGCCTTTCCCTGCAGCCTACGCCAGGAGCGGCAGCCCTTGCGGAGGGGCCCTAGGCAGGAGACTAGGTATGAACTTGAACTTGGTGCATCCTCTATGGTTAGCCTTGAACAAATAGTTAAATAAGGAAAGACTAAAGGAAAATAAGTTTGCGCTTTCTGTTACTATTTTTATTTCTCTTTTACTGTGTGGTCTGCTCATTCTGAAATTACAGTTTTCTTTTCCTCTTACCCTGATTTAGGGGAAAGGTTTAAGCTTCCCCCTCCTCTCTGCTCCTTTGGATTGGCTCAGCTCATCAATGAGAAAAATGAGGAGCTTTCTTAGGAGTACTGTGTTCCCTCCTTATTTCCTGCCAGTTGGCATCTCTGCAACATCTCCACTGCTGCATACTTTTGGGATGCAGCGAGATTTCTCCTGCTCTTTGAGGTTTGCTGCTATTTGCTTAAATTTCAGTGAGATCTTCCGCACAAGCACACACCCGGATTTAATTGTGAAAAGCTAATACTGAGATGAACTGTCTCTGGTTCTGTTTTCTTGGTCTAGGCTGTGTTTGCTTGGGAAGGCATAGGCTCTGGTTTGGGTTTGTCACAATCCTTTCAGATAAGGTTAGACGTGTTTTGTCTCTGAGTTGTAGCAAACAAAGCTGTTTCCATATTTATTTGCATACCATGTGTTTACCAAGCCTAACTAAGAGCTCCAATGTGGCATTTGGATTTTCCCCTCTTAATATCCCGATCCAGCTGTTCTCTTATTAGTCGTTCTGTTCCTGGTAGCTGGGGTCCCAGATGTGCTCAGTGAGGCGGGAGCAGCTGAGTCGGGAGGAAATGCTGTTCATGGCCACCCACCACTCGTCTGGAGCAGAGCGAGGATGGGCACCTGCCGGGATGCTCCAGAGCTCGGGTGCTCCCACGGTGACTGCAGTGCCGGTGTCCCATTTGCCAAAATGCTTCCCTGTTCTCCAGGGCAGACTCCTGCCTTGCAGCTACCGAGTTCCCGCATCTCGGGAGCCACAAATGGCTCTTGAGGGTGCCAGCGTTGGTGGTCCTGTCCAGAGGCGGGCACCTGCCAAAAACGCTGACCAAAGGCTCTCCAGCCCGTTTCTCGTAACCCATCAATCGAAACATAGCCTCCTTGGGCTGTATTGATGTGGGTTGGATTTGAGCAGGCGATTAGCTCCATAGACCATTACCAGTTCCCAGAGTCTGGAAAAAACCCAAATTCTTTCTATGGTGAGTCACCTTGCAGAAGAGTGCAGCCTTGAGCCCAGGGCTTGCACTGTTTTGATGCTTGCCTTGGGGCAAGTCATTTTTAATGCTGTTGTACTTGTTTCCCCAACCTAATTTGAGCGTACTTCCAATAGACACATAGCACAGGTTCCAGGAAATCAAACACGAGCCACGACCGCTGCACAGGAGATGACTGCAAAGGCCTCAGCGTCTGATTCCAGCCTCTCCATCTGCTCAGAACGGCTGTAACTAGAAAAGAGAAGGGGGGCGAAGGAAACGCGCTTCCTCAGGGGAAGTCCATTCTTGGATCCAGAGCACGTTCAAGCATGTATCCAGCTCTGGAAGCACAAATTCCATGGGATGGGCAGTCGGGAAATCTTGAGGTCTAGTTGGGATTTTGACTTTGGCTTTGAACTCTCTTTGGCTTAGGTTTCTTGCCTGGAAAAATATTGGTTTGATCATGCATTGCCGCTTCATAAGGGCTGTGAGGACTAGCTAGTTGGTTCCTGAATGCATAAAGATTGTAATAGTACTTTACATTTAAGTACACTATTAGCTTATTTCCCTTCTTTAGCCTATCTGTGATACATAGCTACTCTGGGTTTTCCCCTGCAAGGAGTGATACACATCCAATATGTCTAATTGATGGAAAGCAGGAGGTGGAATTACATCATCCCACCCTGCTTTCCCAGTGCAGAAATTTAATCTGATTTTGCAGAAGTAAACCTTTCCTCTTTTTTTTCTTTTTTTTTTCTCCTTCCCCCCTTTTTCAGAACGGGCAAAGTGTGAAAACAGATTGGAAAGTGATAAAAGATGTAGGTCACTGTCACTTACTCTTCAGCTGTTTTTTCCTCTGAGTTCAGCTCCATCCTTTCCTAATTGCATCCTTTTTCCTCTATATCTTTAGTTAGAAGCAGAACCTTTTCCAAATCGTATTTGTCATTTTCAACAAAGTGGATTGCATCCTCTGAGCATTAAAAAACCCAAAAATCTTGTAAAGAAGATTCTAGGTGAATTCTTCATTCTCGTGAGCCAGACATTCTGGCGTGTTGGCTCAGAACGGGACAATAACTACAAATAGCTGAAAAACAGAATTCTTATCCTTGGAAAGTTCCTGTATCTTATGATACGGGGGTCCTATCTGGGGTCCTATCTGGGGCAAGTAACAGTGCACTTGGGAAACTCATGTGGAATGTTGTCTGTCAAAACTGTGGTTTAAAAAAGAGCAATTTTAAATTTTGATAATGTCTTGAGGATGTTGGGAATTTAAATACCAAATTTTGACTACAGAGTGCATAGTAAGTTACTGATGAAATGCAAAAGAAAAGTGCAACAGAACACTTCCAGCTGCTGTGAAATTTTTCCATTGAACTTTTTTATTTATATTGACACATTCCCACAGAAAAAAATTGCAACTTAATTTTTCAATGGTAATTTTCCCTGTTTAAAGCTTTTAGTTGGCTTACACCAAGGCTGTCCATAAACCCTTGCAGTAACATGTTATTGAGTCTGATACGTGGTTGAGGAAAACTTTTCCCGTGTCGTTGGACCTTCACTTCTTCAGTCTTTTTCTCAGTCTGTCTGTGACTTCGATGCTGTTGCCTATGTGTGTGGGGTGGGTTTGTTTGTTTGTTTGTTTTGTTTTTTTTAATCCTACTAACTCCCATCACCAATGAAGTCATAATTCCTGTTTTAGGTTGAGCTGAATAGATTTGGAAGCAGGCTTATGTTTTGTCTTACTTAGCTAGTTCCCCACCAAGAGTGGTTTCGATCACAGATAGAAGGATCTGGTTTCTTCTCATACAGTCTCTTGAAAATCTGCCAGCATAAGCACCTCACGGTCCAGGTCAGTGGTATTTGTAGGCTAAAAGGTGCGTAAGAATATCTTTTTCTTGCAGACTTTCCCGAGATGTCTTTTTTACTATGAAGTCAGCTGCCCGAACAGCAGCAGGGCTATAAAATGTCTGCTGCTTTAACTCAATGATAGGCTTCCATGTCTTGTAACAGGACCTTTTCATACAATAATTCAAATTTAGAACACGTGTGGTCACCGTGGTTTTTGGATTTTGCTAGCCCATAAGACACATGAACCGTTGTTTGAAGGTAAAAAGGGTACTCATGGTAAATTATGCTATACTTTCCTATGCCTCTGCTTAATTCTTTGCACAGGCAGGGCTCTGTCTTTTCTCATGGCTTCTTGAAAAGCATTATACCGCTGAACCTTCTGCGGTCGCAACCATGCGTAGAAGCATCAACGGCTCAAAGGCAGATTCAAAGAGAGTGCTAGAGCATTTCTTCAGAAAATACACAGCTATTGAGTAGATCCACAAAACACCGATTGGGCAAGAGCTAGCGCGCTCAACGTGGACCTCCAGTGCGTTGCTGCTGTTTACTTATATATCCTCGTAAAGTTTAAATATAAAAGTTTACATGTGTGCTTCTTTATATTGACATTTATACTGTACCACACATGTGAACACACCACCTCTGAAGTGCTTTCAGATTGCAATTCTTGCTTTTTGCTGTGCAACCAGATTGGGGGGGGGGGGGGGGAGAGGAGGAGGATGTGCCAATGCACGCATGTGAAAATAGACCTAAAGAAGGATGCCAGGATGTTGGGTTTTTTCCCAAAATACTCCAGCCCTGTCAATGAACAAAAAGGCTGAGGATGACTGGGGTGCAAGTTGGTGCCCTTGTTACAAACGTCCTCAGGCAAGGAAATGCCTGTGTCCCAGCTCTGTGCAGTGCAGGAAGCCTCTCCTTGTTTCCAGACTGGTTAATGCTCCCCCGAAAAGCTTGCTCTTACAGTATTTTCTAATTTCCTGGATTCCCAGAGAGGGGTAGAAGTTTACAAGCTGAAAGTAAATGGGTTTTCTAACCTCAGAAAAATGTCTGTCTTCAGTTGAAATATTGGCGATAAAAGATCTTTCAGGGCGTGGGCCATTTCTTATTTTCCTGAACTGTCTGCTCGTCTTAACAAGCTGTGTCCAAATAAAATTTTGTAGTTTTGAGCAATAAAAACACGTATCTTGAGAAGAACCAAGCAGAAAGATGTGGCGCTGCTATTTTCTCCCAGCTAAGATGTTTGTGCTGAGTTCCCAGGCGTTTTTGCAGGACAACAACCTAGCAGATGTTGTGAACAGCTCAGAATTTGAACAAATGAAACTTTGAACTATGTATTTTTAATAAAACTGTCCGGTTTAATGGCATGTCAGAAACCTATTCATGGGTGCAGAAATGGGATTTGCCAAGTCACCCAAAATCACAAACAGAAATGCCCTCCAGAAAAGACACGATAGTCCATAACTTTGAGTTTCAGTTGCAGGAGTGACTCTTTGATATAGCTCTAGGCCTGACAGAAGTTGGCTGTGGTGAATTTTTAGCAAAGTTTATTGAGTCTAGAAGCAGCTCTTAGCAGGCACGGAGGTAATTATGCATCAGACTATGGGGAAGGAGCAGGGGAGCAGATCTGGGGAGCCGTGCTTGCAGAGGACAGCTCTGCAGAGCGTGAGCCCTGTTTCCAGGGCCGTGATAATCTCTGCATCCGCATGCGGTTGGGATCGCAGGGTGCCTCCTGAGTGGTGAAGACCAAACCGTGTGGCTTGGGCGTCCACCTCTGGCATTTCGGTAGGGTGGCAGCCCTCAACCCCAGCTTTTCCCTTCCTGCGGGACCATCCTGCGGTGTCCGCAGGTCTTAGACAGGAACAACGTAGGATGAGAGGGGACAGTTTGGGAGATGCTAGCCAGAGGGAGGAGCAGATTGTTCAGCATAGCAGGAGAAAAAAGAGACTTCTAGCCCTGTGGGAGTCCCCTTGGAAAGAGGATCTAGCCAGGGCTGTTACCTTTTCCCAGCAGCAAAAAGGGCTACAGGCTCTTCTGAAAAAGCTTCTGTCTGTTTATGAGACATACGTGATTTCGGAGGTACTGGTAGCTTTTATTGTGGCAGACATGCCTTTACTGTGAAAGTTGCAGAGTTCTTGATGTTCTGGTTGGGATTTTTCTTTTTTTGTTCCCCTTAAGCTGTCCCTTTTCTTTTTCTCTCCTTCCCTTCTCCACCCCAACCACGTTTCCTCCACTTTGCTGTCCTGTTCATTTTCACTGTATTATCGGCTTTAGCAAACAGCTGACTCTGCCTAAATATAGTTTGAAATCTTTGCTCCTTTTCACTTTTTTTTTTCCTGGTATGGATAGACTCTTTAGAAATAGATTTTGGGGCTAAGTTGTTCATATAGAAGGGAAAGAATTAAGAAAAATAATCAGCTCTTCATGAGCTTGGTTTAATCATATGGTGAACAAAGCTTGTTCCGTGAATTATTTCTTTTTATAACGAACCACTGCAAGCAAAATACGAACTTGTGAACTCAATTGTATGAGCGTTATTGGAAATCTTGCATAACCAAAATATACTGGATACCAAATAATACGGTATGTGATTATCAATCATTGTGTAACTTAAATCATTCTCATGTGTCACTCCAAGGGATGCTTTCAGATTTGCTTTGGATGGGTTTTCTTCGCTGGAATTAGTTGAAAACATGTTTTCACAGGTGCCAGTCATCTCCTTTGTGCATGAAAGCTTAAAAAGAAATCTTATTTCTTAAGGGTAATTCAGTAGTTCTTAAAAATATTCTATTTTTTTATGAGTGCAGAATGAATGGTATGTAAGTGGGAGAATAGAATAGTGCCCAAGTTTTCGTCTCCATTCGTATTTATCATTGCTTAGAATTGTAAATAAACGTGTAGATTTAAAACTGTTCCCTACTGGACCTCAGCTGTTGGTGCAAAGGCTCAAGACCCTCTGAGTGCATCCAACACACGCTGCTCCTGGTCGGGGAGCTGGAGGCCCATCTGGCACGCAGAGAGCGGGACAGACCGCACAGAGCAAACGTGGTGAAAGCGCAGGCCGGGGTGACCCGACAGGCACGGGAGCAGGAGCTGGCTCTTCACTGTGCATGAATAAGGTCACCTTAATCTTGTGCTCTCATCTGAAGTGAGAGCAGCCCAGTCTGGGAGGCCATAAGTAGAGGAGCCGGTGCAGACCGGAGCCTCTCGTTCCCAGCTGAAGCTGTGCAGCAAAGGCTCTTGCACTCTCCGTTGCTTCTCAGATGCACGGTTGATGTCTGTCCACTTGGACAAGTCAGAAACATATTGAATCCTGCGACAGCAGTGCCTAGATCAATTTCTGTCTCAATCTGGATTTGAGGCAATATCTGAAATAAGAACACTCCTCTAATGCCTCTGCTGCAAATCTTCCATTTTAGCACATCTTCACGGTACTCTGCAAAACTCAGATGTTCCCCTTCTAGTCTGCCAAATCTTCAGCTGGTGTAAATGAACGTAGAAGTTCCTCTGAGCTCAGCAGAGTAACATGACAAACATCTGGCCCTCTTATAATATGTATATATTTGGACAAAATTTGTTGTAATGTTAATATCTTTAATGCATTTATGCTGTGGTGGACACATGTTCAATTAAACTAAACTTCTGCTGAGAGCTGTGCAGGACTTCAGCTATGTTTGTTAAAGTTTATTAAAAAAGCACAAGAGAGCCATTTAGTCAGGCTTTCAGCCCTTAACTCATACAAGGAGCAAGTAAGTTTTTGACTTGGGGATTTGGTATGTCTGAGAATCTCACTGAAATTTCCCATTTCCTGCTCTTTATTGCTGGGAGAACGTTCAGCCTAATCTGAGCTAGGGTAAAAGATAGAATTAAGATGATGCAGCTAAAATGCTAGCTGTTCTGCGAATGTGCAAGTCTTCTGTGCTCTCGTAAGAATGAGGTATTTCCTGATGTCCTCTTGGATGTCATGAAACTTTAATAGCCAAATGCTGCAGAAGAAGTCAGATGGGAATGAATCAAGGTAAAACATGCGATTCCTGCTTTTTTGGTTTGGACTTTCCGTAGCCTCATGCCGCGCACAGAAGAGCAGAAGGCGAATTTGCTTTGGGAGAGAAAATCCTCTTATAGCTAGAGCCAAAAGTTGGAAACTGGACCCATGGACTGTGTTTTTGGCTCTGTCACTGAGCTGCGGTGTGACCTTGGGTGCGTTGCTCAGCCTTGCCCTGCTGCTTTCCCTCCCGTCAAATGCCAGTGATTAATTTTGGGCTTTCTTCTCGAGCGGTGCTGGCTCACTGGAGGTCTGCTGAGATCAGCCAGGATGCAGAGGGCTTCTCCAGTGGTAGACTCTAGCAAGAGGAAACTTCAGGGCAATGGTTTCTTGCTAGCAGGACAGGGACTGTCCCCAGCAGCCAACCTGGGTGCACAGTCCTAGCACCGCTGTGGTGGCACTGGAGCCAGGAGCCGGGCAGGTCCCCCTCAGAGCCAGCTCCGTCTGGCCTGACCAGACACCCAGCATTTCACCAGGGTTGGCTTTTCACAAGTGTCTCACTAGGTACTCCCTGGGGGTGCTCGCAGAATCCTAGCGAGGAACGGAAAAGATTGAATGTGGAAATTTGTGCAAAAAGAAAAAAAAAAGGAGGGGGCAAAAGAAAAGTCTTTTAAGCAGCTCGGATTTGGTTCTTTCATCAGGACATCCTCCTCAGCAGCTGAGCCCTCTCCTGAGAGAGCTTTCCACGCCCCCTCTCCTTCCTGGAACGAGAACACGGTCTTTGCAGATGGCAATTGTTTGTTTTGTGCTTACTGATCTATGGAGCAATTTAAGGGGTGAAAAAAAGTCTCCAACCTTTCCTTTTTTAGGTTTAGTGGGAGTAATCAGTGCATCAGTTCATGTTACGTGTTCACCGAAGCCGTCGCACCCCGTGCAGGGCTGCAGTCAGCTGTGGGCCCCAGTCGGATGGAGGCACGGAGAGGTTCAGATGGGGCGCAGGCTGATGCTTGTCCAGCCCAGGAGGGAGCCTGCAAGGTGCAAGCGGCAGAGTCCATGCCGGGGAGCTGCAGCTTGTTTCTGGGCTCCCAGCAAGTCCCTGTCGGGGAAGGCAGCTGGTCAGGGTCGCTGGGAAAGGTAGATTGCACCTCAGTACGTGTCCAGGCGTGTGGAGGGGAGTCGGCGTGTTCAGAGAGGAATTTGGAAATACTGCAGTTCTAAGGAAGTGAGGCTGGAGCTGATCTCGAAGTGAGACCGGGGCTTGCCTTGCCACCTCTTCTGGTAGCCGTCTTCCTCTGCAGGAAGGAGTTCTTCTCCCTGGCCCTCCTCGCTGCCCCAGCTCCTGGACCTGCTGCCTTCAAAAATGATGCATTTGGTTAGACTTTACATGAGAAAGGACAAGATATCCAGGGTGCTGTTGTGCATCACAGGCTTCCCAAGTGTCTAATTTGGGTGTGCATTTCATGACAAATGAACGGTTTAAAGCATTGTATCACAGCTACTGCTGGCGTCTATGTACTGACCCAGCATGGTGCTCCTGATCACAGATGCTGTCTGCCCGTATGCTGTACGGAGGCCTCAGCTTTGTCCTGCTTTGGCCTAGCTGGTATTGGCTGCCTCTCTATAAGATCAAAATGTAATGGAGAGAGTGAATGGTACTTGAAACCATATAACTATTTGTGTGAGAATGTAACAGCCACATTTATTGTAGAATACTTTATATATGACTTGAGTAATTCTTGTCTGTAAGGCTCCTTCTGGAGGCAGGGATGTAGCACTATTCTCCCCAAAGCTCTCTGCCAGCGGCCATGGGATTTCTAGCTTTAGCCTCTTTGGATTTGGCCTTCAGGTCAAATGCAGCCTTGATGGATATGTCAGGACTCTGCTCGATGGAGTCTTCGGAGAACAGAATTTCCCATCCCAGAGGCTCCATGTTGGAAGGGCTCTGAGGAAGCAAAGTAAGCCATGTTAAACTTGGTTTCCATCCCTTCCCTTCTTTCCTATCTCCTGGGCATAAGAGGAATCTGTGTCCTGGGGACACAGACTGCATCTCCATCCATACTGCAGTCCTCCTTTGCTGACTTTGGGAATGTGTGAGGCCTCTCCGGAAAAACAAGAAGGCAGTTAACTGCTGGGGAGTGTTTGCAGGATGATGCAATTAATGGCTGTGCTCTTTTATAGATGCTAAAGATCAGGATGGTCTATCCGCTTCTTCCCATGTGGGACAGGTTAGATCAGGGTTGACAAAGAGGCCATGGAGAGGTCATCGGCACCGTAGGGCTCCCCACTGAGGACCACACAGAAGTGGTTCCCAGCATCTTCTGCAGATATAGCTGCAGGTCCCTGCTCTTGCCAGGGGACGTGGCCACTTCTCCACAGCAAGGATGAGTAGGCAGGATAGAGTAATCCCATGAGCTGGAGCCGGCTTCTGAATCACCCACCACTTGCACCAGCTGGATGCGGGGACCTTGTTCTAAGAAAGGAGTCTGGGAAAAGATAACCAAGAGAATCCCGTGGGTTCCCATTGCCCAGAGAGAAATGTGAGGAAACATGGAGTTATAGAGAATAAGAGGGCACCAACCTTCAAGGTGAGGGTCTTCCACAGCTTAGCTAGAGTCCACCAAGCCCTGCTGCCCACGCAGCAGCTGGAGGCCCTTGTGCTCAAGAGAAGGCACCCAGAGGAGGAAGGCCGGCGTGAGCCCTCTCGCCCCTGGGGCTCACCCTGGAGTGACTCAATCCGTGTCTCTACCTTGTCCCATGTGCTCCTGTCCCACCTCCGCGCTCAACTGATGGCAGGGAGGGTTGGCCGGGCTCGCAGCACTCTTCCTATCAGCCAGCAGGATCTGCAAGCTCGTTTCCGAGGGGAACAGGGAGTGAGGGGGAGTTTGGAAGGTTTTGGCGGTTTTCTGGGTGGGACTTTTTTGTTTTGGGGTTTTGTTTGTTTGTTTGGTCTGAATGGTTTTTCTCTGTTTGGAGCTGGAGCCTTGCCCAGAGGTCATGGTGGTGTTTGTGTGGTTGGAGGAGTTCTGGAATCAAAAGACCTTTGTGTTCTTCACCCTTGCTGTGAAATGCAAACGTGTGCATGCTTTGCAAGTTTAACTGAAGTTAAAAAAAAAAATTGCTTCTTTTCTTTAGAAATATATACCTATTTGCTGCTGTACCAAAGCCTAGTACATATACATATATATATACACACACATGCGCACACATATAGTCATTGTTCAGTCTGAGGAAAAGAAAAAAAAGGCAAACTTCTGGGAGTATTTTAAAGCAGATCAAGGCACTAAATTGTGTCTTTTCTCTCAGAACTCATTAAAACATTTTCCTGTCCTAATTCTCTTCCTGTGTCCCACACTGTAAAGCAAAGATCTTGCCCTGTATTGTATCATGCAAACTGAGCTGGTGATCCTCTAACTCCTTCTTTGGAGATAAAACCTGTGGGATTCTGCATGTGCCTTAATTCATTTGTACGTACATGCTTATGTAATATTAGAGTCTTAATTGTCTGCACAATCATTTGTGCATTTAATTGAAAGATCAGGCATCCATACAGCAGACCTACAAGTGCTTGAGCGAAATAACAAGCTCAAATACAAAGATCAAGAGTAAGCTATCTTCTGAAACTTGGATGCTTTCTAATGGGGGCTTTCAACTTGAAACACAGATTTGCATGTTCAGGGAAATGTCTTTCTGTGCAGCAGAAGCGGAGGCTGCTGTTCTCTGCAGGGATGGCTCTGTGGTCATTGCCACTCGCACGCTGGTGTACTTTTTCAGGGCTATTTCTGTTAATTGTGCTTGTGGGTTGTTGAAAGCAAGACAACTCCCATATGCAATTCAGAGACACTTTGCTCAAGCAGAAATTATCACAGGAAGTGATTACAGCTGACTGGGGGGAGAAAAAAAAAGAACATGATCAGAGTGCACAGCTTTAGGACAGAATGCCTACTTTGTTAGCAAGGTTTTCTGCGCTGGATGAGTCAACTCAAAATCCCTGATTTCTTTACACATCTTTGTTTCCATCTCCCTTATATTGTCTGATGCAATGTGAATGTGTGCTTTAAAGATGTCTGTAAGAGAAGGAACTACATGTGTAATATCCGTATTGTCATAATTGACTTTAAGGTTCATTATGGCTTAAAGAAAACATGAGCCAGACTTTGTCCTGCAACATGTTGCTGTGCATACCCTTTGCTTTAAAACATAATAGCAGTTTAAAGCTGATAAAACTGGCAAACCCAGTTTTTAAAAATAGTTCAGTTTATTTTCTAGCTCGTGATTGTAGCCCAACATGATTATAAGACTAGGCAGGAACTATAATTCATGAAGCAATGAATTTGCAAGGTTTTTTTTGTTTGTTTTGGGGGGAGGAAGGGTTGGGTTTTATTCTGGTCACTTGGTGTCCTTGTGCTCTCGCGTTCGCTCTCTGAACTGGAGATAACAGAGCGATCTTCACACATAGACAGTGGCTGAAACAGGGAAATTGGAAGGCTCAACCAGGGCTTAAAAAAAAAAAAAAAGTCCCAGTAGGGAGCTAAATAATGTGTAGTGAGTGATGGAAGAGACTGCTGGAAAGCTCAGTTGAAATTTCAAGAAACACTAGTACATCCTATTTTGAGCAATACTTGTAGGATGCTGAGAAGATTCAGATGCAGCAAAGATGCGACTTGGCTTAATCCCTTAGAGACGTATTCACATTTTCCAAATTTTGCAAGCCGTGTTTCCCTGCTGCCGTGACAAGGGCTGTGTCATGCTGCTTTGAAGTGGTAGATGCCATACGTGTTGCTAACCGATGCTGTGCCTGAAAGACAGTGACTCTGAGTTCAGAGGCTTTAGTGTGAGTTGTTTTCCCACAGCGATTTTTGTCCCACTGGTGCTAGTAGCTCAGAAGTTAGCTGGACTAGCGGTGAGTCAGATCAAATCCGGAGGGGCTGGAGTAAATCTGAAGGATTCTCTCCCTTCAGAAAAACTCTGGCTCAGATTAAGTTGCTATTTACTTTTCTAATGTAAAGGTACTCTCTGTCCAACTAAAACTGTGAAAACTTTTCACATTCCTGACATCCCATTGAAAGTAACTTTTACAAAATATTGACTTTTTAAACGATGTTTTTCTTAAACAGCAGTTCTTCCACTACAAAATACTACAAAAACCTGTCAATCTAGTTGAAACATCCTGGCCTGTTGCTAGTCACAGATTCTGCTGGGAAACAGTTAAGTGGGAACTGCTGACCTTCTGCTGGTAAATGATTTACTGCCCACCTGGATGGAAAGGAAGTGGGAAGGGGTCTTTGGAGAGATGATCCTCGCATGTGGGCTGAGCAGTTCTGAGGGAGGATGCCTACAAGCACCCATGGCTGGGAGTGGGTTGAGCTGAATTTATCTCCTTTTGATTATATTTATTAAGAAAAACACCCCACCCCTCTCCCCTAGGAGATGTTGTTCTATGAAAGGATAAGAAAAGCATCTGCTCGCTCTTTGCTGCATCTTATGCTTAAACGCCTGTTTTGCATGTGGAGGAACTGAGCCGAAGGACACGTCTGCTCCATGGCTGAAAGGAAACTGGAGGCCCTTCACGCAGGGAAATGCTGTGTTGCGCTGTCTATTCTTGAAGCCATTAGTCCTTGCATACCACAGAGCATCCCAAAGACTGGGATGTTTGGACTGAGATTCAATACATGTTTGAGTTAGAACTAAAAGTTAAAGCAGAGAGTTTTCTTTCTGGAATCATAGCAGCACTGTTGCAATGAACACAAGTAATTCAAACATCCAGAAGGTCCCAAGGGTCCTACTAAAGCCCTTAATCGTTCCCTGGGTCTTATTCTATCTCTGTACCAAAGCAACTTGCTGTTTTGGGTAATTACCATTTTCTCTGTATGTGCTCTGAAAGGATGGAGACTACGTGCTTTAACTTGAGCGTTTTGACTTAAGACGAGGCAGAGGTTTGTTTTGAGGCTAGGGAGCAACTGTTTCTTCTGTTATTCCAAAGAGTTTCTCAGGAATCTGAAAGGGGTGTTTCTTAGCAAATGTTTGTTTCTTCGGGGTGAAATTAGGTGACCTATATTCTGTGTAAGGGGTGCACGATAGGGCTTCTGCACAGGAAGGAATTTTACTCTTGATGAATAATAAGTCAAAAAGAGGGAAACCGCATATAACTCCTGATACCCTTTGGATTCTGGCTGTTCCCAGAAGTGAGCCTGACTAATAGTTTTGCTCTGGGGCAAGCCAAATGTTTTGAAATAAAAATAAAATCCCAAAGCCCGGACTGATATGTGTGACATGCATCATCTTCAGACTTCTGTAACTCTTCCCCGCTCTGTGGGATCAGAGAGCAGATCCCTGCTGAGCTTTGCTGCGAGGGGCACACTAGGGCATGGAAAGTCCTGCTGTGAAGTAACTGCAGGGTGACTAAATCTTGCATGAATATGCTTTGACTCACTGGCGGGAGTATTAGGGTGTATTATCAAGATATTGGCACAGAGTATAGAGGACTGGGATGCCTCTTTAGGATTCTTGAGGGCTGGTTCGTGACGTTGGAATTGCTGCCTGTGGTCTCCTGTCCTTTCAGGAGACACTGATGGTGGTGGTGGCCGTGGGAAGCTGCCCTGGAATGGCTGGAATGAACTGAGACTACAAAGCATGATGGTTTTGCAGGGGATGGTTACAATAAGTCAGTGAATTTGGGACTCTGCTGGTCTGTGACAGCAAAGTTAAGCAGTGGGATAGGGTGACGGTGCATGCACCCGCTCAATATAGCGTTCTCCCTGAGTAGCAGTGGCTTTCAGCGAGATGCAAAGTGGCAACTCCAAGAACTTTGGTCATTTTTAAGTAGTGCCCAGACTGCACTTGCTCTTTGCATGGGATTGGATTTCACCCTAATGGACTAAATACGAGTCTAAATTGAGCTGAGCAAGCCTGAGCTGGTGCTTTGAAGGAGCTCAGGTCATTTCACAGTTTTGGGTGGGAACCATGTGAAATGCGAAAGAAAGGAAAATGTCACATGATTTCCACCAAAAAGCAGGCAGAAGTTGATGACTTGGATTGTGTTACCTTTGAGTCACTGAGTTTGGTTCCAAGAGAAATTAGTTGGAATTACAATCGATGTAAACCAGAACTGGACAAAGGTACTATATGAACGCCAAAATCCGAAGAAGTAGCCAAGCTCCGCATGGAGCGGCTGACTTTCTCTGGAGAAGAAGTAATTCGTGTGAGGCCTCCGCTTGTCCCCACGAGAGGATGCAGGACAGTGACCTTGAGAGGACTGATCCAGAGTGACGCAGTTAAAATTTAGTGTATATAATTATTCACTTTGCTTTTTTAAGCAAAAATAGAGCAAGATCTTTCCGATAACTCTCTGCTTGTGAAATGTGTCTCAGGATAGATGAAAAAAGTTTAAAAAAAAAAATCCAATAATTTTAGGCTGTATAATACTGAAGAGCCAATTATTTCTTGCCAAAAGCCTTGATAAAGTGTCTATATGTTTTTTCGTTTAATTAAAGTTGTGATTTTTATATACAATGAAATATTTGTGCCCTATTTTTTGTTTTATGGAATACTATGTTATTTTAAAATTTGTTCCCAATTCAGACGTTGAAATCCCATTGGGATGGAAGCCGATCTTTCAAAAAGCATTCCCCTGTCATTCTCTCAAATACTCCTTTCAGATATGAAGAGGTCCAATGCCTGTTCATAAATACTTTTGGGTTTTTAAAACAGTATGAGGAGCCTGGATTCCTGCGCTTAGTTGCTTGCATCAACAGTTGCAAGAGAAACGTGAATTTGGTCTCTGCCATAAGTACATAAATGGAAGGGCTGTGTATCTTTAAAAATGTTTTTCTTTGCAATAAAAGTAACAGGCTTATTTATAGCCAGTTATTTGAGTTTCTTGTACTTTAAAGCAAGAGTACTCAATATTTTTTTTATTATTATAATTTCACCGAGGTCCGCTCAGCGGGAAGGGATGCACCAGCCTGGACAGGGCAGCCAGAGGCTGCACGCCGCTTCCTTGGTGGCACCGGCGGCTGCTCTCCAGGGAACGAGAAGAATAGCAAGAAGTTTGGGAGCGTGAGGGACTTTGTGTGGGCAATGCTCGGATGCGGGCCGGGTCTGGCCCGGAGCCTGCTGCCGGAGCAGCTCGGTGCTCACGCGCTGGGAGCCAGGCAGAGCAAACTCGGCACGCTGTAGTGTGGGGAATCCTATGGCAGCTTCCAGAATGAACAGGCTGCCCTTGATGCGTCTCCCCAGGGGAGGGAAAAGAGAGAAAACAACGGGCTCTTGGTGAGAAATTTTTGTTTCTTTTGACATTATAGGAAGGACGCCGGATGCAAAAGAACAGAACCCTTTTGAAAACTGCAGAGGTGTTTGCTGACTTGTTTGTTGTTTGTTTCTGGATAATCTCTGGATACGTTTTTAAATAATCAGAAATGGCTCTTTCGGACGTTGATTCTTACCTAGCCTGAACATCGATTCAGGTGGGGATTTACTGGAAGTGAAGTAGTGAGGAAGGGAGAGGATGCAACTCGGTCTGCAGCGGCTGTTGGCCGTGCCAGCATGGCGTATGAGCTGCCGTATGATGGGGAAGACGCTAGACAGCTTTGCTCTCCCCTGTGATTTTCCAACGTTTTCTATTTCCTACTGAATATTCTCCATCCTCCCTGCAGAACGGATGGTGGGAAATGCCTTTCCAGGGCAAGGCAGCCACGAACTGCTCTTTCTTTCTTAACGCAGCTGAGCCCCGAGTTTGCAAAGGAGCATAATAGCGTGGCTTTAATGCGTCGAGGCCTCTGGCCACTTTCTCAGCTTTGCCTGTGGTCGAGCCAATCTCAAATTAAAGGGAGCTTCGTGACTCAGTTTTGGAGACTTTGATGCAGTCATTGTCTGGTTAACTTATCCCTGAGGGGGAAAAACACCTCTTCACGGAGAGAAAGAGCAAAAATCACTATGAGTTTGTGAATGTGTCTTAACAGATTTATAGGGGAAGTTTAATACCGAAGAGGGGCCTGTGTTGTTAGCCCTCTGAAGCCTATACTTTTCAACCCTGTGGAGTTCGTCCTTAACCACAGATTTATTGCATTAATAGTAGTTGTTTTAAGAAGACATCCTGCCCCCTTGCGTGAAGCGTGGTGTTCTCTGTTGTTGGAAGCATCACATATAAACTAGAACATGCTGCAAAATATTATAATGAGTAAACCGGGCACTTCTGTGCATTAATTCTGGCCAATTTGCTGAGAAATGATGTAATTTGTGGAGCTGGCGTGATGAGAAGATCACAAGTCAGGAGACCATAAACCCCTTTCCACCTGCCTTTCCATCTTGGCTCCAAATGGTAGGAAGGAAAATCCATTGTTTAACATCCACACAAGCGTCTCGGGGCTGGAGCACGCGCGTGTCCCTTTTCCTTGCAGAGAAGGGGAGCGCGGAGGTGAGCGTGCTCCCTGCTTTCTTTGCAGGGGGCTTGTGAGCGTGGTCACTGGGTGCCACTGGCAGTGGGGGCTGAAATCCTGCCACAGAGGAGCTGCTCTCGCTCCTGAAGCTCTCCCCTCTCCGGCCTCCTCTGCCCTTTCTGCACAAGCTTCTTCCAAGGGAAAACTAATAAAACGTTAACTCTCTCTTCCTTGTTACTTTGGTCTTCTCACTCCCCCCTGGCTCTTTCCCCGGAACATACTTTATTCTTTTCCATTGTAAATGCTTTGTTCGTCACTCTTGCAATCCCCCCTTAGTTTCCATGTAGAGTCTCATCCTTTCCATACCTCCAACCTTGCTGAAGATGCCATTCGCGATTGCTGCTGGCATTTCCTCTCTGTTGATTCCTTTTCTGGACTCTACCTAGTCCAGCTGTTCCTGCATGTTCTTACTGTAACCTCTAGTGACCTCAGGGCTCTGTCCTTCTCCCCCAAGCATGGCTCAGCCATGCTTTTCTTCTGGCAATCCTGTCTTTCATGGACTCCTGTGATGCCATCCTCTCTTTCTTGGGGCTTCTTCTCTTTCTTCTTTGGATATTTTCTTTGTCTCTAAAACTGTTTTGTCTTTCCTCCAGCTGCCTCTCAAGCTCAGGGCAAAATTTCTACAAGCATCTTGGAAGCATCTCTACCTCCCTTTTCCTGGTCATGAGGTTGCTGCCATGGTTGGGGCACTGCGAAGCACATTGTCTAGTACTGTTACATAGCTACCTGTAGTCCTCAATCCGCTGAATCCTACATACTCCCTTTATTTAATTAGCAAACTTACTGGGCCAGAGACCATCTGTGTTCGTAAAGCCCAAGTCTTCAGACACTGCTTGCCTTGCGTAAGAATCCACCACTTTGTATAGAGCTTGCACAAATGTCCACTTCTTGTGCTTGCAAGTTTGGGGTGGGATTTATGGATCAGCCAAAGCTGTTGAATTCAGACCCAAATATGAGCATGCCTATGTGACTAAAAGCTGTCAGGCTTCTGAATCTTTATTTGGTCTGTGGCCCACCTCAACATCTGAAAACTAGGATTCCACATTTGCTTCCTGGTTGTCAGGGTTGGACTGTTTGCTGTGTGGGAGTTTCTGTGTCCCAGATTTGTGCTTGGTGTGGGCACGGGCTGTCTGCAAATTGACAGAGGTTAACCCAGGGTGGGTGTATGGAACCGACTCTAAGTCATTGTCCAGATTCTTAGCTATGTGGTTGATTTTCTTCCCAAGTTAAATCTCTAATGTTTTACCTTGAATGTGCTTACGGCTGCAGCAGGCAGACCTCAATGTTAAAATTCATCCAGTTTTGGAGGTGTTGGTAAGTGGAGTTTCTTCTCTTCCTGTAATAGGAGTGACAGACAAATGCAGAGCCAGAATTCAGTTCTTAGGTTTTGATTTCGTACTTCGTTTAAGAATATTTGGATCTGATCCTCCGGTTTAGACCCATCTCGCTTGGACATGTTAGTGAAGTTTGGTGATAGTCTAGAGGTACATGCTGTTTGGGAGACTGGCTAGGCAAAGCTTTGGTGGGAGGCCAGCTGCAGAGCTAACTTTGGGAATCCGTCTTTGCAAGCCTCCTCAGAAAGACCTGAGCATCTCTAATTGCAACAGCCCCCGTTGTCAGAATGTCAGGCAGTGGGTTTCGAATGGGACTGGTAAACGCTTAAGTCAGAGTCTGAAATAGAGACAACTTGGCTGCTGTTTGGTGCAGTGTTTTATATAAAACAGACTAGCATAGGATTCCTTAAAGATAGTCTTTCTCTGTCTCCCGCTGCCTGAAAAACCACATTAACACACTCGGAAGAAACAACTTCTGAAAAGCCTGATGTTCTGTGGCTGTATTTACACTGCGGAGAACTGGGCCGGTGCCAGAAGCTTATGCAAACAAGTATCTCAAGTCTAACAGACAGAAAGATGACAAAGCTTTTAAAGTGTTTTTTTTTCCAATGGCAAAATTCCCAACAACAGCACTCCTCATGGTGTTTTGTTCGGACAACTGGAGCATTGCCAGACTTGCCAGTTCAGGTCACATCCACAGACCTAAGAGGCTTTTTAATTGTTCTCGAAATTCTTTTGACTAAGGAACAGCTTTTGCATCCTAACGTGATGGCTTGGGCTCAGTTTTGCTCTTAGGATGAATGTTTGTCCCTGGGTAGAACCAATTCCCAGGAACATCCTTAGGACGTTTTTGGAGTCATTTGGCAAAGCCACCTCTGAGATCTGGACTCTGGCTCTCACTGATTTAGTAATACTTGGGCATCCAAACACTCTAGGCAACATTTGAAGGGAGAGCCATGCAACCCTAAAAAATGAGAAAACTCAGCTGTACATCAAAACTATTCAGCCTGCTCCACCCACTTGGATAGCAGATTTTCTTCTCCTTTCTTAACTTAGTTTTTGATTGGGTTCCCTATGACACTATCCAACAACAACAACAACAGAAAACTGCATAGAGTCAAGAGACCTAGCTGGAATGGGTCACAGGGCGTGAGCATCCGGCTGAGATTCCCGGTGGCGCTCAGTGAGCAGGTGTCTCCGCTGCACTGTGGTTGCTGCGCGGGATGCAGAGATGCTCACCTGGGTCTTAAAAGCTGAGTCAGCTCTTCTGTTTCTGTTCCAGAAGTAGCTCACATCTCTCTTCCTGGCAAGGCACTGCCTGGTTATGGGCATACCCCGCTTCTGTTTGCAGTACTCTGGAAGTAAGAGTCATCATCAGGCCAGGAAAGCAATCAAGGGCTTGTGTGCATGATAGGGCCTTTCTCCAGGGAAGAAAGGGCAGGGCACTTCTTTCCCACACTTGCAGAAAGCATCCCTTTTCTGAGAAGAGTTCACAGGCTCCTCTTAGCGCTGCGTTTATCAGAATACGGTGTTCTGACCAACCCCTCTACAAATGCATCAGACCTAGGCGAGACTCTTGTGATGGTTGTGGATTTTCAGCTTATGAGTCAGTTGAGGGCAAACATAAACTTTTGCACTGACGCAGCGCTGAGGCAGATTGACCACTTCTTTGCATGCCTGGATGAGCGAGCCGTGGAGAGGGGAGGGTCTGGGTTAGCTGCAACTTCTGCTTTGTTTCTTACTAATTTTTGAAATTATTTTTCATGTTTCGTGGTGGTTTTGCGGCTCGGGTAGGGAGGTATTAAGGGGAGGGACATTCCGAATGGCTTGAGAAGTCTCTCCAACATGTGCCGTACCCCTCACACCAAGAGTTTTGAGGTTCTGGGGATGGTACTGTGAGCATTTAGCATCTCCCCCTTGGCCTGGAAGCATCGCGAATCCCTTCTTGGCCTTATCTGCTGAGGACGGCTGATGGGACAGGCTGAGGCTGAGAGGAGCCTATGCAGAGCACTCTCACCTATGACCAGTAAAACATGACATCATAAACTGTCTAAGTATAAACATATACACATATATATATATAAAGTGTATACAAGCTCTAAATAGGCTGTCTATTATAAACTGTATATTCCTTTAGGGGTGTTGCCTTCTTTTCTAGGATTTGTCCATTGCCGGAGTCTAGTCATCCTAGTTCAACACTTTGGAGTCTCACTGCTGTAGCTGATAAGTTCTGTATGAAATAAGGGCTACGTATGTTCTCAATTTGATAATTAAATCCACTCACACCAGCTAATCCAGAGCACAACTTGCCTCTTTGCTCTCTGTTTACGTGCACTACTAAGGATGACCCTGCTCCTGCTGTAAATAGGCATGTTGCAATGGGCTTAGGTGGCCTCTGACTAAATAGGAAGAACTGCAGTTTAGTTCTTGATGCTCTGAATGCTGCGATCCAGAGATGATTGCCTAATCTTAGTCACTTGTGTGACATGGGAATCCTCTGACCTTTAAGGACTTGTTTATAGACTCTTCACTGCACCTGTGCACACCATTGCACAGGATGGTTTTTCCAGCTTTGGGAAGGAGATCAGGGAAGTGACTGGTCAATTATTTACCTTCACTTCAAAAAGTTTTGCTATTTTGTGATTTTTTGTGGTGCTGCTGATGGCTAGGATGAAGAAACTAAAAGGCTTATCATTTTAGCACTGTTTCTATTTAGAAAACACCAAGCAAACCTTTCCTAATGTAACTTAATCTGCCCATGGAATTCTATGGGGAAATGTAGCTCAAAATGCAAAATAACATTATCTTCTGACTGTATGGATTTGACCACTTGTAAATCAATAAAATACAGCTGGCTGGCAGAAATCGTTTGCCCTCTGGCATACAGCTGTCCAAAAGAAAGCTCAGAGGCCTCAGATATCATGCTCTGCTAGGTGCTTTTCCCCTTGACTTGTCTCCTTTTCTGTTGAGCCTGTGTCTGTGTGCTTTTGTGGCCAGCGTATTCAGCTAAGACTTAGGTACCCTTGGAATCATTCTGTGTGTTTGGGTCTGCTGGGCCCTGGAGAAATTGTGTTTCCACGCTTTGCCTCAGTTTCTCTATTGGTAAGACAGGTTCAAAGATACTGGCTTCCTTCATGAAGTGTTTTGGGGGATGTTGATTAAAAAGGTGGTGCTATTCTAAGGTTGCTGACTAGTAGGCTCTTCTGTCTGTATTTTTTCAGTAGAAGTGGCTTAATCTGAGGTTGATCCTCTCCAGAGAGCTGTCTAGAGTTGCCTTCAGGATCAAGCACAGCTGCCCGTTTGAGTTTGCTTTCCAGCTATGCCTTGAAACATAGCAGTTAAAGCACCTCTCCCCTTCTCTGTCTCGCCAGCAGCTGTACCAAAGCATGATTTTTATATTTTAAGCTCCCAAGGCAGAGATTTTTGTGGTTCAGGTAGTATGTTTTACATGCTGTAAAACGTTGCATGCATTTATTTTATGGTATGGAAATATTAATATACAGACATTGCTTCACCTGTCTCTGCAATGTGACTGCTCCTGGAGTGGAAAGTGGGAGTTGCTTAACAATATGAGCAACACCTTACAAACGCTGACAGGAAGACAACTTGCTGTCTGATTTGCATGCTTTTTTCAAGGAGTATTGAACCCTGAAAGTGTTTGCCGTACCACCGTATTTAAGTCTGGATGTGTCGATCAGTTAGAAAAGCCTTTTCACTGCAGGTTATTTTTGCAAGATAAATCCCATGTATGAATTGTAGCATTCTATTGACATCTATGGGAATTTGTGGAAAACGCTATTAGGGCATAGTTCTTCGCACTAATAACTTCACTATTAATTTGTGTGTTTAGGACTAGAATTCTACAGTATTACAGCACTGAAAAATGCTGGTAGGCCCCCGGGAGAATGCCAAAAAAGCACACGGATGCCTAAGAATAGGAATCTCCTAAGTATCTTCCCAGATCTGCAGAGCGTCTGGTGCAAAGCCCGGCTGTATCAGTGGATAGGTTCCCAGTAACTCGGCATGCTTTGGAGCAGGCCTGCAGCACCGGTCCTGCTCTCACAGGAGCTTTATGGGCTTTCGCTGCTCGCAGCATTGGGCCCAAGTAGCATACCCCCAAAAGTGCAGACTGGCTTGATGTACCCCATCATAACTTAGTTCCCCTGTCCTACTGAAATATGCTAGGCAACCATGTGTGTAGAGGCCTTTTCTGCAAGGATCTTGTCCATAAATTTGCTTTACACATGAAAGTAACTTTCTTGGACTGCTCTCCGTTGGCCAAGTGCAGGACTCCTGGAGCACCTTTGAAGTGATTTACATGATATAAGGGACAGGCCAATTACCTGTGTGGGCATTTTACACAGAAGTCACACCATTTTAACAATCTGTAATTTATTTTATTCATCTATCATGCAAAAATGGGCTCTTCTGGCATGCACATAAAATATGTATTTTTTTTTTAAGGCAACGTTTAGAAGTTGTTGTCTTAGTGCTTCTCAGAGGACCTGCATCAGGCAGTTTCCTTCTTCTCAGTATGAAAGAAATTCTCATTAATTATGAAGAAGCTGATACGATTCCAAGGCTGGAAGCTGCAGGGCAAAGCAAAGTTTTCAGGTTTTGGAATTAGCATCAGGCAATTCAAGGGGAAGGGGGGGCAGGGGGGAAGAGCAACTCCAAAGTGAAACATGTGGTTGCTCTTTTGCCTCATTTGTATTGTCAGCCTAGTGATTTATGCTGGATGAAATTCATTCCAGATCATGAGAGCAGATTAATAAATATGTTTTTTTGGACCTGATTGGAAAGATATTAGTCTCTAATATGTTTTCCTAAAGGTGTGGCGCGCCTGTGTTTTGCTGATCAACTGCTTTCCATGAGTAACATGCTCTTACCCTGACACTGATTTGTGGCATCCACAGTACATACAGCAGGTTCAGAGGCAGATGAAACTTTTCCTTGCTGCATCCTGTTCAATTCAGAGTCTGTTTTTTAACCTAAAGTATGTTCTTTGTCCAGCCAAAAAGGCCAACCAACTAACTTTTCTTTTTACGATCCTTTATTTGCCAAAGGTATTAAAAAATATATATTCCTACAAGGCAGTTGCCAAATAAAACCATCCTTACTGAGTGTCTGCTCCCAGGTAGCTCTGCCAAAGAACAGCTCTGAAAGCTCCCCTCCGGTCTAGGTTTCCTCCAGACTTCAGCCTCAATCTGTGACAGAAGCATGTGAATAGGAGAAAAAGAAAAGTCTTCCAAGAGAGCCATGAAGACATGGCTTATCTTTACGCCTCTTGTCTTGAGCCATGTTGGCAGAGCATTGTGTGTGTGGAGATCAATACTTGCACATGTTCACGTACACCATGTTCATGGTCTTGCCACACTGCTTAATTCTCGAGCGTTTCTGCTCCATCTGTGCTAAATTCTCTCAGAAATGTTTAAGTGACCAATGTCGTAAAACAGCCCTCCCGAATGGCTCTGTACAGAAATGAGTGTATGGAGATCTGCGAGTTTGTCTCGCACGGATGAGTCACCACCACTCTGAGTCAGTTCCCCCGACAGCTCCTTGAACATGATTTCATTGCTTTAGGTTTAGACTAACTGATAGCTGAAACTTTCCCAAGAAGGAAGATTAATGACAGTGGAAGTCAAAAGAGTGGGAGTTGCACGTTTATGGTGACTAAAGCAAAAAGAAGAGCTGGACAAGAGGTGCACATATTGGGATGTATGCACTAGTGTACATCCCTGTGTTGACGATGTACTTCGTGAAGAAAATCACTAGTGTTTAACTTTAGATGTGCTGGGTTCATGGAAGCCCCAAGATGGATTTATTATCCCTATCCTCAGTGATTTTGTGCAGAACTTTGCGTCTGCCTTCCTTTCCATTATCCTAAATTTTAGATCTATGGCTTAAATGCTGGCTAGCCTGAAGAGCATGTGGCTTTTTCTGCAGGCTTCAATATATGTAAGTGTCCCTATGGAAGGAAGTCTAAGAACTAACACTAAAATAATCCACTCATCAGCTGCCTTCTGAACTCCCAGAGCTTTTCACTAATCTTTCCAACTTCCTTAACTGGACAGTGCTTCCCTTTCCCTGCAGACAATTAATGATGTATTTGGAAGGTCATCTGCTTAATTGGATTGGAGGGCTGGCTTTAGCTGCTCAGCTGCTTGTTAGGCTATGATGCTTTCTTACCTTTTGCTTCGCCTTTCTCTTGAAAGTATCTTGAGACAAGCAAAGCAGTGTGCCCTAGGCTGATGCATTTTATGGCTAGAATTTCCAAAACCGAGACTGTAAAATCCCCTATCCCTGCACTCATTATCTGTCCTGCAGAAGCTCAGTACCGGCTTGAATACTGGGAGGAGGTGGTAAGCTAGGAGGAAACATGAAAGAGATGGGGGAAAGAATTGTGAAAATTTTGGAGCAGCCCTGTTTATTGCCCTGGGTTAAGAGTGGGAACTATACTATCCATAAAATGTCAATGGCTTCCCAGTAGTGCCTGCCTAAATTACAGGGCTGGCAGAGCCATCAGCAGGAATGTTATTGCCATAGTCCTCGCTTTGTGGGCAAATTCAAGACTGGAGCTTCACAAGTTCTCTGTTCCAAGACCTTGTGTTGGCTCCAAATGCTGAAAAGCAATAACATAAAGAAAAGTAATTAAAGGTTTGGGAAATGGTTCTATGGAGAGCTTTCTGTTTTGTGTCAGAAATGTAGATCTGACTCAAGGGTCTGGTTTAAATATGATACAATAATAAACATACCCCGTTGTTGGAGAATAATGGCTGTTTAATTAAAGAACACTTTTTAGTGCAAACCAAATAAAACACAACAGCTGAAAGCAAGGGCCTGCAGTGAGGATCCTGAGAGGAGATAAATGCGGAGGAAGAGGAGGGTGCTCTGCATCCTTCTGCATAGCATCAACAGCAAACGTAAAGCGAAGCCAGATGTGAGCTCTGCTGTGCTGGCTGGATTCCAGGTGTGCGCTCCCTCTGCTTTCTGCCTACCTGGGGCTGCTCTGCTGGAGCAGCTGCTGGGCTGTAACCGGCTGTGTGTGTTGCTCTGGTTCTTAAAGCTGGCATGACACCACTGCAATGGGATTTAAGGTTTGCGGCAGCAGAGGGAAACACCTGGCTCATCGGGGTTTAATTTATTTGCTTGTGCTTTGGGCAACTTTGGGCCCAGCCAGGCTTGCCAGCTGCCATTCCTTAAAGATGGACAAGAGCAGGAAACCCCTGCCCAGTTTGGTTGTGCTGTTTCCACTTGGGCAATTTTTCTCTTTTTAATGCTGTCCTTTATTTCCCATTCAGGGCCCATCTGCTGTACAGAGTTTACAGCAGATTAACAAAGTCGGGACTTTCCACCTTTGCATCCTTAATCCCATTTTTTGCTGTCAGCCCACCCAGGCCACCGTGCTCTTTCTCTAGGGCCACCCACTGCGAAGGGATGACCTGCTGGAGGAAGGATCTGGTTTGACCCCTCTGCAGTTAGAATTTACGTGGAGCTTGGAAGCATGAGGGGGCTGTATGGCTTCTCCAAACTCCAGGGGGTTTTTGGTTTTTTGAGTTTCTTGGCCTCTGTGAAATCTTGTGGCAATGAGTTCTGCAAGCGTTTTCACTAGTTGCGTAGAGAAATGTTTTGAATTCTCTTAGTCTTGAGCTCTCTGAGGTTTCTTTGTTGTGAAATGTCCCATTGCTGTGCTTGCTAACAGGTGTCACCTAAAATAAATCTGGCTTCAATAGAAATGTCGTCATAGTAGTGAATGTATCGTCTGTTCTTCTGTCTTTAAGTTTTCAGGATAATTGACTTTGTGCACATCACTGACCTTTATACAGCTCCTGAGTAATTCAATTACAAGTCACTGTGGCTTTAGGTGGCGTAGACCAGATGCATAATCTCATCTGGCGTATTTTTTTGATACCTCATTAAACAACTGAAAACTTCTCGGTTGGGTTTCCAGCATATTTGTTTCTGCATTTGAACTTTCCTTTCTGTGTTACTCATCTCTTAGAACCGATCTCCATCCGGTAGGAAACTCTTTCATGGTTTGCAAAACACAAAATTGCTGACCGTTTTGGTTATAGCTGCCACTGTAATTACCTGGCGTTTCTGTGCCCGGGTGACCCCCGGGCAGGTTTACGTCCAGGTGTCCTCCGTGCCGCCCCGCCAGCAGAAGGGCAGTAGCTTCGTGGTGGGGTGGCAATGCACCCCGCCCCCCCCCCCCCCCCCCCCGCCTCAACCTGCGCGTTGCTGTTTGAGAAAATGCTGCGTCTTCCCGGCAGTACGGAGGGGACGGCCTGGCTTTCCGTAGGAATTTTTGCCTGTGTCTGTTCCCATCAGCATCAGTTTTACGCAGCTGTATAAGGCCCTGTTTGCAATGGAGACAGAGTAAGTGGAAGCGAGTCTTTCTTTGCTCTTGGCCAAAGGTGAAGACCCTTGAGACCACAAGACTGTCCAAAAATCCCTTAGTAAAGATGCATTTTAGCCATGCTTAATGGTTGCACTTACCTCCTGTTTCCAGACCTAGAGAGTGTGCAACGCGGTTTCAACCTGACCTTTTAAGCTGAGCGTACTTAAACGTGCTGGGCCACGTTCCCCTGGCAGCTGCCGCGCTCGAGCATCGCGGCCGGGCTCCGGGGCTGCGGCAGCGCTCGGCCGGGGCACGCTCGAGAGCCGGCCCACGCGCCGTGGCGTGGTCCTTAGCGTCCCTAGGGCCGCGATGTGAGACGTGGTATTGAGGTCACCGTTAATGGCAGCGGTTGCTGTGTGCAGCTCTGGCGGCGCCGAGGTTTGCAGGACCCAAACGGGTTTCGGTGCCGCGGGATCGTGCGGGCAAAGCTGAGCGTGCCGGATGCCGGGGGTTGCCGGCAGCTCCTGGGCTTTCTGGAGGATACGGGGATCTCTGGAAGAGCTCACTGAGCCCTTTACCCCCTCGCTGGCATGGACAGGCGAACCCAAGCGTAGCCTCCATCCTTCATCCGCGCTGCACCGAGCCGCACGGAGCCTTTTGATGCCAAACGCTTCGCTCTTGTGGATGGGCCGAGGGTTGTAGCCTATAAATAACCCACGTAGTGATTTGCTGGGCATCTGGAACCACGGGTGAGTTAAATTCTTCTTGCAGTTATTTTTATGCCCAAGCTCGCATTTTTTTTTCTTCCTTCCCAGAATAGAGTTTGCTTTTCATGATTTTTTGGATGAGTTTCTTTTAATTTAACTGTTTGTTCAGGTGACTGCCACTATTGTAACCTGGGCCAAAAACCGGAGAGGGAAGATTACAGTGAGGCTCTTGTTTGCAATGTATAATATAAAATCTGTTAGGATTGAGGGGAGGAGAGGCTTGTGTATTTTAAGTGAATTCACTTAAAAGTAGTGGCGTATCTTAAAGTGAAAATGCTGGTCTAACCATACTCGAACAAAACCCTTCTTTGGAAATGACCGTGAATCCGTCTACCCCATTGCTAAGTAAGAATCCATCCTTTAAAGTTGGTATGCTTCAAGAAGAGCCGTTTTTTGTTTTGTTTGTAACTTCCTGAGATTAGACCGATTTCACTCCGCTTCGGTGGAGACTTTGCAGCTGCTGATTCATAGCGCTCGTCTCAAGGATTGACAAACTAGCACGTTTCTGATGTTGGATTTTTTCTTCCAGCTTTTGCCTTTTCAGAAACTGAAGCCTGAATATTTTCATTAACAGGATTTCAGGTTCTCGGAGAGGCTTAACATTTCTAAAGAAAACAGTTTTTTGAAACGTTACGCTACGAGGAGGAGGCTGCTTTTCATTTAAAAACAAACTTTCCGGTTAGCAAATAATACCTCCTGGCTCCGCGGAGGTGCTGGTGAGGGCGGCTCTCCCGCGCGACCCCCTCGAGAGCTCGGAGGCCTTTCGGGGACGCGCTCGTGCTGCCCCGAGGGACGCTGGCACGGCGAGCGGCCACCGCCCCGGGAAGGTGGCAGGACGGGTGGCAACGCTGTGCCCCCCCAGTGCCTTGGATTTGTTGTGCTGTGCATTTATTACTTATATTCACTGCAAAAGTGTTGTGAATGGAAAGAATCCGTTTTGGCTGCTCACTTCTCAAATACTTCTCCAGTGTTTCTTAAGGTAAATTAGAGGTTTAAGTACTACTATGTGGCTGATTTTCCAAAGCATTTTTACTGTTTGAGGATGCAGGTGAGCACTGACCATGCTTTAAGAGAAATTCCATCGTGGGTTAAACATCCGAGTCCTGGAGGAACCACCTGGGGCTCCGGCAAGGAGCCCTCTCGCGCCAGCGATACCTAATGTTGGTGAAAGCTGGACTCCGGCAAGGTGACCAGTTACGGACCATCACTTGCTTGTTGGTGATTGCTCAGCTTTGCTCGTGGCAAACATGAGCAGCTTAAACCTCTTTTAAGGCAGGTTAGGCTAATTCCCTTTGCCTCCTTTCTGCCGAGGGCTAAGAGCGTGGGCCTGGCCGGTCGTTGCAGAGCGCCCGGCTGCTCGCAGTTCCTGCGGTGACTCGTTTGCATCCCAAGGCACACGGCGCTGCACATCTCGGTCACTTTGAAAGGTTTGGCCAAGACTCGAGGATTGCTAGCTTGTATCTTCACTCTGGAATATGTTTCCCTTCTCCTTATTTTCAGTCCTTGAATATGAAGCTTTTGTGATGCTCCCCCTGAAAGCACGAAGCTCCGTAGAGTGCGAAATGATTAGAGTCCTGAGACGCTTTGGTTAAACCCGCAAAGAGCTACAGCTCGGCGGCAGCCAGCACCCAGCAGGTACCAAGACGCTCTCGGCCAGCTCGCAGCTACAAAAACATGCCGCTCACGCGGTTCGCGCCACAGGCACAGATGCAGCGCGAACGGCTGCCAGGGAGAGGAAGGGATGAAAAAGACCATTTGGATGTGAAAGGAGAGGAGCTGTGCATATCTTCCCAAAACAAAAGTAGTAGCTCTAAATGCACTTAGAGTTCTCCTGGCAATAACAACCAATGGATGGGAAGCGCATTAGTGTGTTTTCCTGGGTTGCAGCTAACAGATGTTATTGTGTCCACTGAAATCATGGCAATGAACATAAAGCACAGCTTCCCTGCTGCCCTGGCATGAATTTCGATCTCCCTCTAGTGTAAATCAGGACAGACTCCATGGAGGGCAATGCTGTTACACCATTGTAAGCCAGAATTGGCCTTGCTTTTGCAAGTCCCAAGGGTGGTATTTTGATATCTAGAAAATTAATGCTTGAGATGGATCTGACCCAAAACCCTGGATTTGAACTCTTTGCAAGTTCAGATCCGGATGCAAACTTCACAGCTGCACCCTATTGTCTCTGAGCCCAATAAAACCCTCTCTCTGAACCACCCACAAGCTTAATGAAAATGTAGATTGAGATCAGATCATTATGGCTTCGAGCCAGCGCTGTGAAGCACGCACAGTAAATGGCCTGATTCTTCTCCTGCTCACGGTGATGTAAACTGTAAGCAACTCCAAGGAAATCAGCTGGATTTCCTCAACATGGAGCCAGTTGTAAATGGGAACAGAATAAGGCCCTAAGTACTTTTTTTTACATTTCTGTTTTGAGGAGCAAGTGAACTCCCATCTGATGCTGACCTAGTCTGAGAGGTCATCTTCTTCAAGGAGGAGCTCTGCCAGGAGCTGGGACTGGATTTGTCCTGATTACCAAGACACATTGTTGGGGAACGTGATGTCAAATGATGGCTATTTTTGTTCCAAACTCAGCCCTCTTCTCAGTTTGTTAGGAAAGCTGACACTAGTGAGGAGTAGAAAAGCCCTGGGGGAGGGAAAAGGGGAAAAAAGGAAAGAGGGAGGTCCGAACAGCTCGGGCAGCGAGCATGTGGATCCCTCCTTAGTGACAAGACATTTTCTATAAAGCAAACGCCAGCGTTAGACTTTCAAGAGAACTTTTTGCGGGAGGCCTGGGGTACTGGTACGTGCGAGATGGAGGTCTGGTCTTCTGCTGCGTCTCAGTCCTTTGCTTTACCGAAACGAGAGCAACTGATTTAGCTCAGATGACTATGAATTAGTCCAAATGGAAGATTCGTGTGTGTGTTTGGATAGAGAGTGGTCCTTGCTGCCTCAGTCACAAACTTGCTGTATATTTAAATGTATCTGATTTTCACTGTGCAAATTTTCCCATCTGGAACAGTAATATTTAGTGACGTTGCCTTGAGAGAAGGAAGACCTAGGTATAAACTTTATCAGCTCTTACTGTAAGGAAAAAAAATAAAAACTTCCGTCCTCCTCCTTCAAAGAAATAAAGAGGATTTTGCTGAAATCGTGATACAAGATCGCAAACAGCAAATAACTACAATTGCCAGCCCTTCTCTCGAAGTTTTGACTGTGTCTCAGGTAGCGTAGGCTTCTTTGCGTGTATTAAATTACCAAAGCAGATTCTTCCCTGGGACCAGTGGAGGCTGGAGCTCCTCTCCTCTCCTTTGCTGTGCAGGCTGAAGTATTAGCTATGGCTCCTGTTTAACTGTTAATTTTTCAAACTTCAGTTTGGGGGTGAGTAGTATTTTTCTTGTCTTTCTTTTAAACTGCATTTTCATATAATAAACTTGCAGGATTTGTGCAGCTGAAGTGCAACTTCTGGTGGCATAAACTCAAAGTCTTGCTTGTTCTGTGGGGTTTAATTTTTGGATGTTGTTCCTAATGGAGGGTCCAGTCTAGTTCCTGTTATCACTGATGTCCACGTCTCATTTCTTGAGCTGCCTTCATGCAAAAGCAGCTCTTTGCCAGGCATGGATGCATGTGTTCATTTTGCTACATACTAAGAGGTATTTGAGTGCCAGTTTCTCTGTTCTTGGACTCTGCCAGAGTGGAAGCAGTGCTAGGAAGAGAAATCAAGTCTCCACTAGAAGGAAGATGAGATGGCTATTTTTGGAGTATTTTAATTTGTAAGGTCATAGGTCCACTCTTTTATTAGAGACCATTTGCTCTTTTCCCAGAAGATGAAAGGATTTCGCTGTCCGCACTGACCACACGATTGAAAAAAATCTTAAGAAACCGAACTCAAGTCGGACGGTGGTTCTGCTGTTAGCATCTCCTGAGGCTTGTTTCTGGGAAGCCACCATTAGAAAACCCTCCATCCCTTCCACTGTGAAAGCTGACAAGATGGGCTGGCAAGGCAGGGTGATGCAGAAACGTTAACAGCTTGGTGGTGGAGTCGTGTTTTTGGAACCGGTGTCTCTGTTTATTGGATCACTAGACCTGTGTAAGTGTCTGGTACAGATGTCTGGCAAAATTCCCTGCTTCCATGCCACTTTTTTCCTGAAGAGTAAGCAAAATACCTTTACTTTTCTTACTTTCCTCCTAATAGAAAACCTTAGCACCTACAAATTGCTTTTATCAAATAGCTTTTAAAAACTGTTTCCATATAATGTCTACAAGAAATTCAGAGAGGATCCACGTTATTAGCATGGTTGCTGTGATGGAGATTGGCTTTTAGCTCCAATAGTGGAACGCTTTGTTTTTGGAGCTTGCACAGATCTGGATAACCTTTTTCAGGATGAATAGCTTATTTGCTGAAAAATGCAGTTTGGGGTTGACTGAAACTATTTACTGAATTGGCACTGGTAGCTCTTTTTTTTTTTTAAACAGCTGCAATGTTTTGTTTCAACATTCTCAGAAGTAAATATTCGTGTTCTTCCATTTTGAAGTGACATTTCACTTCATAACTTTGACTACATTTTAGTCATTTTTGCAAAAGGGAAAAATTATCCAGACTACCAAACCAAAACTAAGGGATTGGTCATGTGTTTTGGTTGATCTGAACTTAAAGGACTATTTTCTGTTTAGTTTTTCCTTTGCTGAGGCAAAAAACATCAAAAGCTTTTTACTCCTAAAGAAAATGTGATGTTCCTCTGCCTCTCAAATCTCCTAGTGAATCAACAACTTCTGGTTTTTTGCATGATTGTAAGCTTCAGTCACCAGTTTTCTCATCATGGGTGCTTTCCCTGCCTTAGTTTCTCATCATGAGAATGAATTAGTGTTTTATTAATGCTCCGATCATGGGAACTCGCACTAAGATCTCCCTTGTGCCTGTCCTCAAGAGCGGTTGGCTCCCGGCAAGAGCCTGCTCCCCTGCTGACTGAGGTCAGTGGTCACTTGACTATTGACTTCAGCACGCACAGGTTAGAAGCTCTTAAAATGCAAAGGGTCAAGATTCAGATCTTAGTTAACTGTGGTGTAAATCAGCAGGGAGTATATTAAGATCAGGACATGATTCTGTGAACCATCCAATCTGCTGCTGCACAGAGTTTGAGCTGTTGGAATGCGTCTATGAGACTTCCTTATTTTCCAAGCCAAAGCATTTTATGGAGTCGAAGAGGATCCCTGCTGAGGTTCGGGCAGCGTGGGTAGGATGCACGGGCTCTTGTTCCATGACACTGATGCTAAAGGCATGTGCTGGTCTGGAATTGAAAGCCTAAGGCTAAGGCACGCTTAGGTGCCAGGGAAAGCCGGTAAATGGTCTCACAGTATTAGTGGATTGCTGCACTGTTGGTTAATGTTAATATCCAACGCTTGAGACATCAGTGGAAAATGAGTACGGCCAAGTAAATGACCCTGGGACTAACTAGTGTCCCAGTTGCATTGCAGCTGAACACTGTCCACCGTGGACGTCTGCCTCTAGGCACACCATCCAAAAGCCCCAGCCCCTCCAGACTCGCCGTGTTTTTCCATCTGCCCATAGTAGACAGAACAACACAGTCGCCTTGGCTTTTAAATATAACCCATCTTGAGATGGGGCAAACGCCAGGGACCCTGTTCTGGGTGATACTGTGCTGTTTCTTCCCGTGTCTTATGCGGTGGGGGCAAACGCGTCAGAGCCAGGAACAGCAGTGCCCAGGGGCTGGTGTTAAAGCATAAAAATGAGGATAAAAGAGGTGAGCTGCAGGTCTTGGTTATGTGGTCTGCCTGCTTAGCAAAGTAAAGGGAAAATGATATCACATCTAAGGTGGTTCCCGTGGAAGGTACCCCCGTAATTACTCCTGAGGCGCCTCTACCTCTTGCCTCTGCGATGTTAGAGCATCTCGGGACCTCAGAGCCCAAGCAGGGTTGTTACTGCAATCCCAGGATTACTCGTGCAGCCTCCCATGCTCCCCTCCCCACCGGGGCAGTTGTGTGGGGCAGGGACAGACGGGGTGGTCTGCGTGGTGGCTGGACGCAGGGGTAGGCAGCTGCGGAGAAACAGCGAGTCTGCGCGGTTGGCCTTGTGTCTCGCTTTTGTGTATTTGCTCTTGTTTGAAAAAGCGTCGGCAGGGAGGAGGGGGTGCCGCAGCCCGAGCTGGTGCCGGACTAACGCTGGCGCTGACTTTGCACCGCTGCCTGGGGACCCTTCGCTGCCGCGGGCGTGCGGGGCAGGGCAGACCCCCTCGCTGTCCCATGCCCCGGGGACACGTGCGAAGGGTGGTGGGGCAGGGAGCTGCGCCACGTTTGCTGTCTGCAAGCACTTGCAGAGCTGATGTCACTTGCAGAGCTACTCAAGGTCCTTCCAGTGCCTGTCGCCCAAGAATTTGGTGTTCTTGGGTGGAACAGTGCTTTGACAACAAAGACTAGTGAGTGATTGCTTAATTTCTGTCAGCGCCTCCAGGTCCCAGCGAGCCCGCTGCCTTCTGGCGTGCAGGATACAGGAATGTACATCCTTGGCCGCGAGCTAGGATGAGCTGGCGTTTGAACCGCAGAGGCTTGTTGTTTGTGTTATGGCTTCAGCGTTGCATTAGGGCTGTCGTGTGAAGTGATGACTGGAGTGAAGGTGCTGACAGACTTGGAGGGAGCTCCTGGTCCCAGGCTCCATCCCTGGATGTATGGAAAGCCAGAACGGGCGTATCTTCTCCATCTTTGAGCGCTCTTCCTGCCACCATTTGTTTCAGAGCCTGTTGCTCCTTGTTTAGAAACTCCCTTTGGGACATGCATCTTCGTGTGCTTCCTTTTGCTCATCCGTGTGCTCTGTTGACCCTCTTTGTTCTCCCTGCTTTGACAGACGCTGCTGTCTGGAGCAGTTTGTCCGTGTTTCCATCATTTTCCATCTTTACTAATGGCGGATCAGTTGTCCCATCCCCATATCTCTTGCATTCCGTGCACCTCACACAGTCTTGCCGCAGTTGTATCTCCTAGCTTCGGAAGTTGTTCCACGTGGATCAAGTGCACTGGGAAGTCACAGTACACCGTGTTGGACAGTGATGTTTCTGCAGGGGATAAATGCCTCAAGCCTGTGTGGCAAACAGTCCTGAATCTGCCTTCAGGGATGTGCTCCTTTACCCCAAGGCCCCCATGTCCACATACTTCTGAGGAAGACAGAATATGCAAACATTAAACACATTTTCATATTCCTGTTTCAGGCCAGCTTTGACTTTGCTTGAATGTAGTGAAAACAAACAGATGTTCTTGAGAAGCCAGGGTGACCTGGAAACTATTAATTAGGTAGTGAGTGAAAGAGGAGATTGCAGTGTTTGGATTTCCTTTAAGGATAATTATTTTTAGCCTCCACTGATGTAGCCCAGGACAAGCTAACAGCAACCTGCTGCTGGGCCAGAGGAAGAAATCTGGAAAGGAAGATCAGTAGAGTTTCTAAAGGCGGTGGCAGCTGAAATGCTGAGATTACCTGGGATTAGTTTAATCAAAGCCTCGACACTCATTTTTAAGAACAACGTGTATGCGTGTTCCTAGAAAACAGCGATTATGGAGAATCATGATATAGTCTCGTTCCTGGAACAGAAGCCAGAAAAATTCTGTTTTGATGTCACTTCTATTCCCCTCTCTCTATACTTCTGCTCTTTCATGTTCCTCTTACACTGGAGATGTTCAGGTCTTCCACAGAGCTCAGTGCAGTTTTCATGGTGCCTTTAATCCTGGAATATTTGCATCCACATCTGTGACAACAAATGTGACAGAACTTGGGATATCTGAGGGGTGTTTGTCTCGCAGACCTTTTTACTGAATCCATTCTCTGCTACCTGTTAAAAGAATCAAAACAGCAAGGCCGATTTAGGCTTTGGGAGGCTTCATCTCCAACTACCACCTAACTGCAAATGGTAATGGAGCTGTGAAAAGTTCTTGAAGGAGGTTATCCTGTTGGATAGTGCGCAAAAAATGACTCCAAAGATCTATGAGATGGAGCCTGCCAGGAAAGCACAGCAACAGGGAAGGTTCATGTGTGTTTTGAATGTCTGTTTTGGTTCCAACAATATTTTGGTCTTTCTGCCCAGAGTCTCTCTAGCTGTTTGCATGGGCAGGGATTTATTCGTGGTAGGTGTTCATGGATTGTACCTCACTGACACCTGGCTCTGGTAGTGTGCTCGTCCTTGAGACAACACCCTGTACTTTCTCCTCTCCTTTGCAAAAATCTCTCGAGAAGCCCTTGTAGCAATCTCCACCTAGTGACACAACAACCAGGCTTGCAAACACGGTTGGGTCTTCAGTTTGCAATTCAGTACCAGATGAATCTCTTTCCCCAAAGAATGCGTGCTCAGGTGACAGGCGGCTCAGCTTGCTGAGCCATCCAGAACTGCAGGGAAAACCTCGTGTACACAATAAGGAGGCTGCGGCTGGGCTCCAAGCATCAGGAATGCCTCAGAATGGAAGTACTGGATTGATGACAGTGGAGTATGATTACAGAACAAAAAAAATACACAGAGCAGGCTACATGTCCCGACCCTCTATCCTACACAAGGCAAGACCTGTGTTTCTCCCGGCCAAGATGTGAGCAGTGCTAATAACAAGCTCTTCGCACGCATGCAGTCTTTCATCTCTATTATCGCTGTTCTTCAGATGAGACGGAACAATTTGTTGGCCCAAAAACGTACAGCAGGTTCATGGCCAAGTAGAAAATAGGACTTCAGTTAGTGACTTTGTCCCTTGCTCTAACCTCTGGCTACAAGAGTCAATCCCCAAATCCCACACCACCGGTCCTGGTACATTAGCATCTCCCTTCAGAGCTTTGCTGCAGAGCAGAGAAGGGGAGTTAACCCCAGCGTTGCTTCTCACAGCTGTGTTCCCCAAGACCAGCTCATGGACTTGATGTTAAATGACTCCAGCTTGGTTTCTGCTGTCCTTCGCAAGCTCTGCAGCCCCTCCAGGCTAAAGGCCACACAAGCTATTTTAGCTGCATCCTGAGCTTCCAAGCATCTGGGGCATGTTCTTAGAAACCTTAGACTCGTGGAAGTCATGCATGGAAGTGGCCGGGGTGGAAAGGCTGTGCTCACTCAGCCTCTGGGAACGTGTGGGAGTCCTGGTGTTATGTTCAGTTATGGAACTTCATCAGCTTAATCTTCCAAGAGGGATTTGTGTTCTCTGCACTGCTCTGGGAGAGAACGGGCCGAGGAGGAACAAGATAACAACACCACGTAGCAGAGGATTCAGAGTGCGCTCGCTGCAAATCCCCTTCTTGGGCGTAACTTGGGAGGCCCCTCTTGATGTTAATGTTGACGTCAGTGGAGCTTTACCAGCTATCTCTGCCTGAGGATCCAGCCCAGGGCGTGAAAGCACTAAAGGATATCCAGGCAGGTTTAAAATCTGCGTCTGTGCACGCATGCTGTGGCGCTTGGTTTCTTTAAGATCTGGGAAGGTGCAGGATGTGTTCACTGGTGTTTTTTGGTGCTGTCAAGCACAGGGTTACACAAGGCAAGGTCCTCTGGCAGGATAGCGTTACTGCCTTAGACCCAGCAAGGCACTGCATAGGCAGAAAGATGGGTTTGATGCTGGCGGTTGCCTGCCTCTGTACTTCTGCTCCGTGGCTTCCTTGTGCTCATCCCTCCGTGAGGGAGGGCTGGGGGGAAGGCGTAGTAAGTCATGCAGCAGATTTGATGGTCATTCTCAAAGTGGAGATCACGGTTTGGGAAAGTAGCTTCAGCAATATTGAAACACCGAGGTGTCTGTGGGTGAACAGGTCTGTGTGAGCCAGCACAAGCTGCATCCAGTGAATGACCCCCCAGGGCCAATGTCTGGAGTGTCAGAAAGCGATGTGTGGCACGAGGTCCCTTCACTGTGTGGCTGCAGGGAAGTTGGCGAGAGGTGTGGAAGGCAACTATCCAAGCAGCAGCAAAAAGCTGCTGAAAACCAATGCTAATTGCAGCTCTGACTACCCCAGACCTGATCTCCAGGCCCCTTTTGATGACCACGTGCCTGCTTTCCTCTAAAGGAAGACTGTTCTTTCTACTGGGCGAACAGGGTGCTGATTGGTGGGATGGACCTGGTACCTTCTACAGGACCAGGCTGATTTTGATTTCACTTTCTCCCTCCCTGTTTCTGTGAGGCTGGGCGAATTTCCTGGTGTGGAAAAGTGACCATGGGCTCACTCAACTTAGGCTTTTCACACCTTCCTTGCAGCTTTGGATGTGCTAGGGCACATCTGTCACGTTGCACTGACATGTACCTAGCTGTGAGTGATGTAGGCTGGGACCTACCTGCTTATCTGGTTTGACAGCTTGTCACCACCAAACATTTTCTGCACCAGGACAGAGACATGTCTTTTATCATTGCTGGGTGGGGAGGAAGACCTGAATATGTGTGCTTGACTTTTATTAAGCAAGCTTCACATTCTTAACTCTATTGGAAATCAATCATCCCTATGTTAGAAATTACCTCCTTCCCCTGACAAATGAAATTGTAATAATATTTATTATGTTTCTAGTTTTAGTTTATGGGGAGCAAGACTTGACTTGCTTTGGGCTTTCTCTGGAAGAAAGAAAGATGGACAGGGCTTGTTTCTGTGCTGACGTGGAACCACTCTAGGTTCACACAGATTTGCACCTTGCAGGGACAAAGAATTTCCCTTTGTGGCTTAATCCATGATTAGTCTTAAATTACAGCCTTGGCGAGAGGAAAGGGACTCTGCCCCCCGCCTTGTAGGTAGGAAGCTGGAAGTGCTGTTTTCCCTTGGAGACGTTCCTGATTGTACAGGTTACAATAAAAAAGTGTTTAATTTTATAAACTTTCTACTGCCCTTTCCACATAATACTACCATAATCCTTTCTCCAGAAGATCATCACTAATGAGGTGGTGGTTTCAAGATGTGAGGAGAGGCAGCAGAGTGTAAATTACCGAGGCGAGGGCCCGTGGTGGTGTGGCAGGAGGCTGTCACATACCAGTTCTTCTTAACAACCTTGTGTCGTTGCAAAAACATCGGGGAAGATCAGTTTGCACAGCTGAGGGGAAAAGGGGACTATATCTCCTAGCACATCATTCACCTGTGTCAGACCCATCACGACCTGACCCAGCTTCAGCTTTTCCTCTGGCTCTCCTGGGATTTGGTCCAGGGCCCCAAGCCCCGAAGCAGGTCCAGGGTTGCACCTCCTGTCCCTGCATGGCGAGACCAACTATTCAAGAGCTGCTGGCTCCTCTCTTCATGGATAGTCCCAGGATCGTGTTGTGGGACTGTTCTGACCAGCGAGGACTCTGTCCGAGTTGCTTAAAATTCTGCGGCACAAGTTTGTTGGGAGAGGCGTGGGTTTTATATGCGTCGTCCTTGCGAGCGAGGAGAGCGCTGAGTGCGTGGCCTAGTCACGTATTCTGAGCATGAATTGCATTACTCTGCTGCAGCTTCTCTCTCTTTTTTACTTTTTTAATAAAAAATAGGTTCGCTGAATAATGTGAACAATTTGAACATTCGCTATAGGAATAACAGCAAATTGAAGTGATGTTTACTTAACCTACAGTGCAAGACCCAAACTTTATGGTTTTTAATTTTAATACATGTTTTATATAGGCGAGATGACAACGTTATTAAAATTGAAAAGATTTGTTGATATAAAGCGTAAGCAGGCTGCAGCGCTAGAGCCTCTGAAGTGGCCTTTCCTTCCCCCCGTCCAGCGCACCGGACGGAGTGAGCACGGACAGACCCCAGCCCTCCCCGGCAAGCACAGGAGCCAAAGCCCACCACCATGCAACGTTGGCCTGAAAACAGTACACGGCTGTGTGTGTTGGTCACCGTTCGTCCTTGATGTTTGTAATTGCTGTGGGGGATGAGCCTGGTCCAAGTTTCAAGTGCAGTGCTGTTTGAACGTGCAAGTGTGCTCGGCAGTGGCAGTAGCTCGCTCGGCGCATGGGTCCAGCACGCAGGGCTGAGCCTCGGTGGACGCTGGAGATGGCAGTGGTTTGCTTTCCACGGGCTGGAGCAAATGCCAAGGTAACAGGTGGAGGTGGTGTGCGTTTAAGAGCTTGCATGGAGCATGTATTTTCTGCTGTGCTGCTTGATTTATGTTCAACTTTAAAAAGACTCTCCAGAGCTCTCCGTTCAGTGCCATATTTTTTAATTTGCATACATCATGCAATAAATAAATCAAGTCCCCATCAGCTTTGCCTCTGAGCAACATCCAGCTGCAGTCAAGTAGAAACACAAACAAGCCATTGCTGCGACCTTCAGATCTCCTTGCTCTGTGCACGCCTTGCATTTGCTGGCAGGGAGCATTCGGAGTTGCGCGGCAGAGGGACGGGGAAGGTAATTCCCGATTCTGCTACTGACTTCCCGGCATGATCCTTTCTGTTGCAAGTCATGTTAATTCTTGTGTCTGTGCCCCATTTTCCTCACTGCTTCTCTGTCCTGTTGGATTTGGGAGGAGGACAATCCATGCTCACGTGGGAGGACTGGTTTAGGAATCAGGCCAGTTTGGGTTTTTAAGGTACCACCCATTCGTGGTTCTTGCTGACTTGGTGGGGATGGAGTTTCCCAGCATCTCAGCACGTTGGCTCAGCAGTCAAGAAATTTCAAGGAACTGGAAATATGCGGGCGTGAGGCAGTTCGGCATGGGAGGGAGATGCCCTTACTGCCCAGAGAGCCTCAGCTTGCAACGCCAGGATGTACTTGCTCTCCCTGACAGAGCCGTCACCTCTTTCTTGGCTTGCAAGGTTTTAGACTGCTTATGGCAAACGCTTGCCGAGTCCTCACGGGCTGAGCCTGGCACAGGCTGGAAAGCCTAAGTCCTGGAGCTCCAGCGTCTGGGCGCTTGCTGCGGTGACCAGGGGAAGCGGCACTGGGGTCTCCTGAGGTGGCCTGCGTTTGAACGGGCACTGAGAGGTCCCACGGGGCGATCTGGCATTTCTGCTTTCCCCGTGATTTCCCCGTGCACAAGCTGGCTCAGCTCCTGCACCGTGCATGGTGGCAAGGTGCCACAGAGCACGCAGGCTCTTCACGTGCCTTGAGAACCGTGGCCCCATCAGAAAATGAAGCACAAATGCTGGGGGTTGGCCCCAGGTGGGCAGTGCTGAGCATCCACTGCAGGGGACAGAGACGCGGGGATGCTGCTGGGTTTGGAAGCACGGCCGGGGTAGGGACGAGACGGCAAGTGCTCAGTGTGGGTTGGAATTACTCTTCCCCCACGGCAGGAAGGTGGGAGGGAGGGATGAGAAGAGGAAAGGTGTGCAAAAGTCCTCGTGCTTTGTGACTAAGGGAGCAGTTCCCTCCTTGCCTGTGTGCGAATTACCTAACCGTGTGCAGAAAATACCAGGCTCTACGGATCTCATCCATCTAGTGTAGAAAGGCACAACAAGAACCACGGGCTGATGAAACCAGACACATTTACAGGTATCAGGCAGACATTTCTGACACCCAGCTCAGCTGCTGTAAGAAACTGCAAAAGGAGATGAGGAGATTTTCTCTCTTCTGATAGCTTCCACTAGATGTCCTTCTGCCTGACGCCGCACGCAGCACCCTGTGCTCGGAGCAGCCCCGGCGGAGCTGGGTCGGCCTTCGCTAATGCAGCGCATCGGAACAGCGGTGACCGAGCTTGCCTTGAGCTCTGGGCGTGCTCGGGGCCTGCACTTCACTTCCAGCGTGCCAAACCTTGCGTTATTTATGATTGCAAAGAAAAAAGCAAAAATGATGGAAATCACTTGCCCGGATTTCATTTTTACCGGAATAAAAGCAAAACATCGATTCATCATATAATTAATATTCTCCTTTCTGCCTTCTTTGAATACTCACACAAAGCATTCCCTTTTAAGCATCTCATTGCTTTGTGCGCATGCAATAAATCTTGAGATTCCTGTGAGGCGTGTTGCAAATCTTGTGGGGATTTCTGATCGCTTCTGAACTGAGCAGTATAACCTCGTGGAGAAATCCCTTGTAGACCTTGGCCCTCGGGAGAAGTTTGCTGGCTGTAGGTGGGTGACTGTGGAGTTAAAGGTGTCTGTAGGGTGTACAGCAGATGTCCGGCTGAATGCTAAGGGTCCTCCTACATTGCATACGCTGTAAAACCGTAAAACCATGTCGAGCCAGGCAGAGATGACAGCACTGCCGGTTCTCACCTAGCTTCAGTGACGGCAGCAGCTCCATTGCCGCCGTGTCTGAGTGCCGCCGCAGGTTGCGGAGCCTTTTCGCTGTGAAGTGAAGGAAGGACGTGCCGTTGCCCTCTGCTACTGCGAGGACAAAGTGCAGAAGGGCCAGCACACCTGCTCCAGAAGTATTTGAGGCACTTAAAAGTGCAGCTGGAGAGCTGATGGGTTTTCAAAAACACCTCGCTGCTCTGAAGTACTTCAGCCATCTGACTTCCTGGGACTTGCCGCAGCGCACAGGAAGCTTGCAAGGGAGCAAGCCCAGGTTTGGGGCCGGTGTCCCAGCTGCCGAGTGCGTTGCTGCTCAGGGGGGACAGCTTTGAAGGCTGCCAAGCAATGAGGGCCACCGTCACAGCTCCCGGGGGTCCCTGCAAACGTGCCTGAGCGGAGGTGGGAGGTGCTGGGGTGACACTGGGGAGACCAGCTGGTTGTTCAGCTCTTGCAGAGGATGGGCAGGAATATTTCCAGTGTTGCAGGAGGATCTTGCATGTGCTGGTCCTTCTAGGGATGCCTTGAATGGGACCCATGCTAAGTGCTGGCTGGCTCCCCTTTCTTTTCACTCTGGAAGTACAGCCTCCCAGGCTGCAAGCAACAGCGCTGGCGAGAAATGATCTAAAACTGTGGTCATTCCTCTATATACCAGCAGTTATTTACTGTTATCTGTTCTCCAGTATTCTAAATAATAGCAAAGAGAAGGGAAATTATCGTGCTGTAGGTTCCTTTGATTCCACTTCAGACATGTCCCTGCCTATAAAAATATAGTGACTATTGGTACATTCCTTCCTTATCAGTAAGACTTAGATTTATACTATAAATACATTTGGTCTCTGGGCTGTCTAGATTCATTTTTACAACCTTACCTTTCTTCCTAGTGTTGGGCTGTGTGATGCTGCCTACTCAGATTTGTAGCTGATCAGAGGTATGGGGGGGTTGATTTTTTTTTAAGTTGACTAAACTGTCTCTGTCACCTGGACTGGTAAAACTTAGCCAACACTTTTTTTTGTTTGTTTTAGTGAGTGTTGTCTCATTAGGATGTCAGTTGTGACTCGGCTCATATGTCTCAGCTGTTTCTGGATTGCAGCGATAACTGATTTAAAGAGGGAGCAGCCCAGTTTTTCTAACGACTTAATTCCTCTGGTATTCTCACTCAGAAAAGCAACCTGGGCCAAATGCTGAAGTCCCTGTTTAGGCAAAAACTTTTGTCCTCTCACAGGCATCCAGATTTGTTCGACACTAGCTAAATACATTTGAAATATAGACTCGCCTTGCTCTTCCATTTTTGACTGCTGTCCCTCTGGCCCTGAAGCCTCCAAGAGAGGGAACTGTAGAGGATATTAAGTTTTGAAAGATGGGAAATTACTATTTATTGGTGTCTGTTAAGTGGTTCCATTACTTTGTAGATTTAAGCTTTGTACTATCCAGTTTTCCTCTGGTGATTCTGAATAACGTAGAAAGGAAAGTTGAGGTCCAAGAGGCCCTTAGTGCTGGGCAGTGACTAGATGTGCATAGTGCAGTTTGCTGCTGGATGGAACAGATCAGGCAAAATCACCAAGGAAGATTTAACAGATTTTTTGAAGTGACTTTTGTAAATTAAGAAAATGAGATATAAGGTAAAAAATGCTTTTCATTTGGATTATAAGGCAGAAAAACAGCTCTCACATTTTATGCATGCACAAGCTTAAAGCATGCCTTGGTAGGCTGCCCCTTTCCAAATCTTTTCTGCGGTTCTGGAGCAGTTTTGATCTTGTGCTGTCACAGACCCGAGACGAAGGCCATCGAGCTATGGGTGTGAGGAGACGTGTTGGGGCTCATTTTTTGCAGTAAGGCAAAGCTTGCACAGCCCAGGTTTGAACACAGTCCCCCCCATGGAGTGACAAAGCCTGTGGACGAAACAAGGCGATTCCTGCCAGAATTGCCATCCGACGTGAGAGCCCGCTCCCCGGCCTGGGCTTGCAGCGGGCGGTGTTGAACTGTGCATGATGGTGACAGCTAGAAGCGAGGAGCTCCACGTAAGGGCCTCACTGTTGCTCAGGCGGGTTTTCTGTATATTTGCCATTTGCTTTAAAGCAGCGGGTCTGGGAGCATGCAGGAGAGGATCCTCCAGGCAGGCGCAGTATGGGGCTGCTGCTGGCCGGGGGACGGACCGGCGAGATGGTACGATGCTGGGGCGGAGCAGCTCCTGCTCTTGAAAGGCTCGTTGGATGTCATGGGCTTCGTGCAGCAGCACCTTCGCCAGCTCTGGTAGGCTGTGCTGCAAGGAGGAGGAAAGAGTAAAGATGGTGAGAAGCTGCATTTGGTGCAAAAAGCGTCAGTTGTTGAGAGCAGGGCAGAGTGAAGCCCTAAGCCCCGTCCAGTCCGTGCGGCTAGGCAGCATCAAACGGTAGGCTCTTTAGGCCAGGAGCCTCCAAACACCCGCACCTGGCGTAACCTCGATGGGGACCCACCAGCAGCGCAAGGAAGAGGCTGCAGCAGCCACCGCTGAGCTAATGCCTGTTCAGATGTGCTCCTAGATGGTCCGTCTAGACCAGTGCTCCTCGCCCCGTGAATCAGGCTGTTGCTGCTCTTGGTCAGCTCGCTGCCACGTGGCCATTGCTAGGCAGGAGAAGGTGGAAAGTTCTCATGGTGTCCCTGGCTGTCGCTGAAAGGCCGCATTATAGCATGCATACGTTTTGCTCTTAAGGTGGATATATCGTCACAAGAAATAGAGACCGTTTGTGGAAGCAGTCAGGGAGAAAGAGGTGCTTTAAAAAACAAAAAAGAGTTGTTTCAGCTTTACTCTGCAGACTCTGTTAGGTTTGTTATGATTCCTCTAACATAAGTGAGTATAGTGATGGCATATGCAGATGATGCTGTGTTGGATCTAGCCAGCAAAGAGAAAAAGGGTTTTGCCCCAGGGAGAATTTGGATTTTTCTCCTTCAGAAAATGAAAGGCTGCAGCCCAAAACCCAAAGAAATTTGTTCCCAAATTTTTGATGAATGGTTGATATCTTCTGGGGAAATGGATCACTTAAAAGAATTAATCAAAACTTAATTTGTCATTAAAATGCAGTTTTGACATTTGTTAGGAGACTTTTGATCAGCTCTCACACCTGACGTGCGTGCATGAGTTAGATCTGTGAACGTACACATCTGTTTGCTTTAACTTGCAAACGGGTGCCAAGAGATTAGAAGGTATTGCCAGGAAAAACTCAAGTTGACGAATGGGAATTACCCTTCCTAGGATGGTTGTGAATGTTTTTAGGAAATAAAATCTCTTGCTGGTCTCTAACAAGTCGTTTGTGTTATAGGCATGATCAGTCAATCATCTACCATTTTATTTTGCTTTAGCACAGCAGCCTCACGTCTGTGTTGGCTCTGAGCGCACCAGTGGGCAGACTGGCCCGTGCGCTGGAGCGGGACTCGGCCCTGGTCCGAGGGGCAGTGAGGAGGGAGGAAGGCTTCCCGCCAGTATTGCACAGTATTTTCTGTGGCTTCAGCTTTGCCAGAGGCCTTGGAAACAACAAACTTGAGACGTGCAATTGCTGGTAAGGGTGGTTGGCCTTCAAGAGGGAGCTTACCCCTTGCTTTAGTGGAGTGGCTTTAGATTTAGGGAAATCCAGGTCCATTTGCTCTTTTGTCACGTGTTTCCCCAGTGACCATCCTTGTTTCTTCAGTTTCTGCCCTCGCTATGAAATGGAGACGCCAGCTCTACCCTCCCTCATGCAGCTGAATACATCCAAGATTGTGAAGCTGTCAAGCGCTTTGCCAGTGGGGCTATAAAAAACATATGAGGAGGAGGGAAATAAAGTGACCTGCCAGAGGTGCACTAGCAGGTCTTTAATTATGTGCAGACGGTCAACAGAGGCAGGCAGCCTTTTACCAAATCTTGCCGAAGTTTTAAGGAAGCGAAAGCCCTTTGGGGGAGCTGTTGCCTCATGTGCCGCCTGCAGTTTCAGCCTCTGGCCTCAACCCACCCTTTCTCGCCCCAAACCTGCCATCGGGGGGGGGACCGAAGGGTGCCAAGAGCAGCTGTCAAGAGGGTCTGGTCATGCCCTTTGCGAAGAGGGATGTGGCCGCAGTTCTGATCCTTGCAGGGGCGCGAGGAAGCCAAGAGGTTTCCTGGAAAGCTCAACTTCTCGCCCCTGAGGGCTAGTGCAGAGTACGAGACGTTGGATGTTGCTAATGGGGAGAATGGGTGGGACTGGTGGTCCCTTTGGTCCTTGCAGAAATCTAGGCCTGCTGTTTTTTCAAGCACTTGCTGGATTTCTAAAACATGTTAAATATTGCTAATCTCTAATGTATGTTGTTGGTAGGTGAAGTTTATCTCCCTAGCAGTACCTGAAATGTTATTTTTTGGGTGCTTGCTACCATCGCAACTAGCTAGCAGATGCACCAAGTATGTTGCAAATAATTCACCCTGCGCTGGTGGTACTCCACTCGCAAAGAAACTGCTGCTCCTCGCTGGTGGGACAGCTGTGGTACCGCTCTCCTGCATGGCAATTCCTATCGTCTGGAAGAGCTGTAGGCCCGTGTTGAGTGCATGTGACCAGGCAGGTCGCTGGAGACGCAAGGGTAGTAATCAGCCTCCAAATGTACTTAATATTTCCTCCTCTTCTGTTCAGAGCAGCCGATCCAACTGTGCAAGCTTGTGTGAGTGTTTGTGTGGGCCGGCAAGGGAACTTCCTCCTGGTATCCCGGGCTGAAGACCTCCAGTGTGTTCCCCGTAGTGGCGTGTTTGTTTTCCCTTCTCCTCAAGTTTGAAATGGAGCATGTGCTTTCCAGTGTCCAAATAGCATTTGGATGTTCCTGTCTCTAAAGCTCGGTTCCATTGAGTTTGCTTCTTTTCTTTGGACTGATCATTAGCCTTCTAGCCCAACAGCAATAAGGCATGTTGTGGATGGAAGCTCAGCGTGGCCAAGTGCTCAACGTAGCTTCTCCAGAAACATATTTGTCCTACCACCTACGTTTTGGAAGACTCTGTTCCCAAAGGAAAGTGTTACCTGGATGCTTTTTCTCTTTTTTTTCCTCTTCTTTCTTTCTTTTTTTTCCTCCTCTTTCTTTCTTTTTTTCCTCCTCTTTCTTTCTTTTTTTTCTCTTCTTTCTTTCTTTTTTTCTCTTCTTTCTTTCTTTTTTTCTCTTCTTTCTTTCTTTTTTTCCCTCTTCTTTCTTTCTTTTTTTCCCTCTTCTTTCTTTCTTTTTTTCCTCTTCTTTCTTTCTTTTTTCCTCTTCTTTCTTTCTTTTTCTCTTTCTTTCTTTTTTCTCTTTCTTTCTTTTTTCTTTCTTTCTTTTTTCTCTTTCTTTCTTTTTTCTCTTTCTTTCTTTTTTCTCTTCTTTCTTTTTTCCCCTCTTCTTTGTTTCTTTTTCCCCTCTTCTTTCTTTCTTTTTTCCCTCTTCTTTCTTTCTTTTTTCCCTCTTCATTCATTTTTCTCTTCTTTCTTTTTTCTCTTCTTTCTTTCTTTTTTCCCCTCTTCTTTCTTTCTTTTTTCCCCTCTTCTTTCTTTCTTTTTTTCCCTCTTCTTTCTTTCTTTCTTTTTTCCCCCTCTTCTTTCTTTCTTTTTTCCTCTTCTTTCTTTTTTTCCTCTTCTTTCTTTTTTCTCTTCTTTCTTTCTTTTTTCTCTTCTTTCTTTCTTTCTTTCTCTTCTTTCTTTCTTTTTTCTCTTCTTTCTTTCTTTTTTTCCCTCTTCTTTCTTTCTTTTTTCCCCTCTTCTTTCTTTCTTTTTTTTTCCCTCTTCTTTCTTTCTTTTTTTTTTCCCTCTTCTTTTCAGAAAAAGTGTCTCTTTTCTCCTTTGGATGCAGTTGAATTACAGGCACCCTGTGAACACCCATCCATCCCACAGAAGGTGCCAGAGGCAATTCCATGTTGGAAGCAGCTTTTCACGCAAAGACTTGCAGCTGGCATTATCCTCACAACCAGGGAAATGCGCTGCAGGTTGGTTTGCCACCATCCCTTGCTGTGTGCTTCTGCTGCTTCGCTCGACACGTCCCTCCCAGGCGCAAGGCGCTGTGTGCAGTCACCGCGTTTCCGCTGCTTCTCTGTTCCGCCAACACCCTGCTCTTCCTCTCTTCTTTTCTTCTTTTAATTTGTTTTTGTCGGTCCCATAAGCCAGTTGTGTTCCCTCAGCATTTTCCGACATAAGCTCCGTGCCGGTCCTGCACCGTTATCCCCCCCAGCGTTGGCGGTCGAGATGTGGCACCCGTCGGTGGCGGGAGGGAGGACGTGCCGGCGGACGGGGTCGGTGTCTCGTGCCTCGTCCTTGCTCGCGTTGGGTGCACTGACTCCTGCCGTGGCCTTTGCCACTGTGCCAGAGTTGCTGCATTTATCGACGTGTCGGTCGTGCCCAAGCAAGGTGAGGTTGTGTACAAAGCAGAAGGGAGCAGTCAGAAGCCAGTGTGAATTTAGTTTTGAGTTATTTTGTCTTTCTCTTCCCTCAGTTTGTGTGTGAGCTTTGCGTGTGCACAGGGCAACGTGGTGGACACGTGGCTACAGCACTGCCTTCAGCCGTTCTGGGGAATAGAAATAGGCAGTTTGGTAACACCGGGCTGTGGCTTTAGGTTACACCCCGGAGGTGTTGTTACAGTCCTCGCTCCGTCCCTGCCCTGAGATGGCAGCGGGCTCCTCTGACTCTCCTTCCCACGGGGAGGATTGGGCTCAGGGAGAACTGAGGATCCCTCTAATCCCATCCGTCCATTTCTGGCAATGGGGAGAACCCCTTTAGGCAGTGAAGCAGTGTCCAAAAGCCTGCGGTCTGAAGAGCCTGAGGAAGGTGGTGCATGCAGGTTATGCAGGGGGGCTGTGCAACAGGCATCTGATTTCCTTTCTCGTTTTTCCTTCTTTGCATTTATTTTCTCGGTGCTCATAACGAAGGCTGAGGTTTTCTATTTGCATGTTGTTTTTTTTCCTCTGTGAACTAAATGTGGGGTCTTAGTGAGCTAGTGTCCCATGAAATACCGATGTGTGTTATTGGTTGGATGCAAAAGCATCTTTAGTGAGGAGAAGGTCTGCCACTGTCGCGGGTGAGCTTTGGATCCGATGCAGTACGTGTAGCGTGCATGGAGGAGCGTATCCTACAACGGGGTCACGGCACAGCTCCATCTGCCTCCAAGCTCCTTGCATTCCCTGGCTCGCCGCAGCCTCGACGAGCGCTGACTCCTCATCCGAGTGTCCATCAAAGCCCCTGTGGACATGGTGCTGTCAGCCCCACTCCGCTTAGGGACTTGTGGGAAACCCCAGACTACGGAGAGAGAGGGAGACTACCTGTCGCCTCCATCCCACCCTTTCCAAATGGCCCTTCTTCAGTAGAGCGGGACTTCCCAGCCGCTGCTGGGGATGGCGGTGCAGGTGAAGCAGGGCATGGCCACCCGCAGCCCCGCGGACCTTCCCTGCTTTTCCCTTTGGAATCCTGCTCCGGATGCCGCCAGGTCCCTGCTGCTGGGTGGTGCTGCTCTTGCTGGCTGCGGGGGATGTTTGAGGCCCCCTGAAAGGCAGTTGTGTCTGAGTACATCCGTTCTTCTAAGCACCTTGGGCAGTTGGAGGCTGTAAGCGGACGCTTGCTGTGTGGTTTATGAAATCTGTGATTAAACCAGACAGTGTCTCTGGTTTTGCTCATAGCTGCAGGCCGTGGCTCTGGGAGCTTCGTGATGGTGGGTGGAGTTAGACTGGAAAGGCTTGTCAGAGACGTCAAGCAAGAGAGGTAAAACAAGGACCCGGAGTCACTGAGCAGAAAAAGTGGGAAGTTTTTTGGAGTTTCTACCTGTTTCCAGCCAGGCTGAAGGAGTTTATTTTTCACTTTTCAAGACTAGTCCTAGGATCTGTAGGAGGATTCTGAGTGCCGTGGTAAAGATGGGGTGAAACTGTTTGTGAGGAGCTCCCAGGAGAGTCTGCAGGGAGCAAGATGGAAAGAAAGGGCAGGGCCAGGCTGCCTTCCCTCACCTGGGAGCGGGCAGAGGTGCCCGGGCTGCAGAAGAGGGTGTGAAGACCAAGGAAGGACCTTTTATTGGGTTTTACTGGGTATTGGGTACAGAGCCAAACGTGCCAGCCTGGCATGGGTCTCATTCCCATGTTCCTGGAGCTGTGACACCATGGGAAGGTGCTAGCAGATGTGTGAGCTGGGTTTCTCAGGACGATGCAGCGAAGGCAGAGCCCCGCTCCTGGGAGCGCGGGGAGAGGCAGGGTCGAGAGCCAGGCCTGCGAACGTAGGTATCCCCTCCAGCTGCTCTCCTTAAAGCATCACTGTGTTTGCAAAGCTTTCCAAAACATGTATGCGCCCATGGCTTTGAAAAAAGTTGAGTTTCAATGCATCGCCGAAAGATAAATGACACAAAACATGCAGTGTCAATAGAGTGAGCAATTCAGCATTTTGAAATGTTTATGAAATCTGTCAGGATATCTCTTGCTTTGGGCCAGTAATCCAAAATGTCCACAGCGCTGGGTCTGCTCCGCTCGGCTGCCTGCCTGCTTCTCTTGAAATAAATAAATAAATCCTGTCATTTGCAAACAGCTGCACTCTTCCTTGCTATTTTTATTTTGGAACAGGATTATTTGCATCAGAGGGAAGAGGTTTTACATAAGGAGCTCAAGATGTTCCCAGTCTTATTACTTTCAACTTCGTCTTATCTTATTCCATAGCCTTTTGGAGAGCGGTGCCATCAGGACAAGGCAGAAAGGGATCAATGATTGTCTTTGATTTGCAGCGTGAGTCAGCTGTGACGTTGTACGGGATGCTTCAGCGTTCAAAAGCTGTGCTGGGAGTTGGGGTGCCACATTTTGTTATAGGGAGACTTTTCCGAAGGGCTAATGCAGCCTCCCAGGCAAAGCAGCAGGAATTGTCCTGCTTCAGCCGTTGAAGCGTGAACGTACCTTTGCTTAGGCAGATTGGAAATAAGGAGGTTTTTTTCCATCTTGAGGTATTTTGTTGCCTTTATCCTCATCTCGGTGCCGTTTATTCCAGCGATGGGAGATCCTACAGAAAGGTTGCACGTGGCCGTGTGTGGGACATCAGACTGACCCCACGATTCGGCTGCAAACCCTGTTGCTCAGGGTCGGCGGGTGGGTGGACGTCTGAAGGCAATGGCCAAGTCTGAACAAGTCAGCTCCAAGTTCATATCCCCATCCTGTGTTTCTCACTGCAAAAGGAGGAAAATGCATGTTTGACTCTTCCCCAGGATTCTGGTGTGGTGCCGTTTTGGGAGTTGCAGAAAGTAAGGGGAACATGTCATTCTGCCAGCGATACTCGGGGAGGACCTCTCTGTAACGTGCACGACAAACGGAGGCTGAAATGCTGGCAAATGCCCTCAGCTAACATGAGCCCCTGCTTTTCCATATATAAATATGTATATCTATATCTATACGTAAATAAAAATATGTCTGTCTCTGTCTCTTTTCACTACATCTAGCACAACCGCCAAAGAAAAGAAAACTGAATAGAAAACAGCACTCGGCAGTGTGGGCTGGAGCCCAGTCAGTTGTCAGAAATTCTCCCTGCCAGAAAGATCTGGAGATAACTGTGCAACAAAATAGTCTTTTAATTTTACACCAATATCTGCAGTGGACAGGATATAGAATTATGATTTCTGGTTCAGATGGTGTTACTAAAATAACAGCAATGTACAAAATTGACTATTAAACTTCAAAAAGAGCATGAATGACTGCTGGTATTTGCATATCAGCAGAGCAGCAGTAGCCATAAGGATAGCTGAAATTTGTCTCTGTGGCATACTTTACTCCTGGAGCTGGGAAATAAATAGGCACAAATAGCCAAAGAAATGCATGCTTTTCTCTTGTGTGATTTTTAAAGCATATGCTACTGGAAGATGTGTAAAAGACCTACTCTAGCTGGAACTTCTCGCATGGCTGTTTAGGGCCCTAAAATATTCTCATCTGGAAATGGAAAAGGTTTTTTTATTTTGTTGCAGATTTAATTAAAAGTTGGACTTTTCTCCCCCTTTCTGAGCAGCTCAGTCCTGTTGCAGTTGGCTGCTCTGGTGCTTTGCCTTACGCTCTCCCCTCTGATTCCTCCTGACTTATTCCGGGTACTCTGGGTCCCAGACTCTGCCTACTTTTTCTGCGTGTTTCAGAACCATAAACATGATTGATCACTTTTTTTAGCAAGCTGTTGAATTATTTATGGATCTGCTGGGATTCTTGAACTGCCAGCTACAGGCACGCGGCCAGCGGGGAAAGGGGCCAGACTGTGAAAGGGAAAGCCTTAGCACACACTGAGACGAACGCTGAGAAAATGGGATGTGTGGTACTTGCGTTAATGTCCTCTGAAAGGTCTCACGTATCCGTCCGGAGTGGTGGCCGCATCCCAAGCGCCGCGGGAAGCGCCTGCGCGGGCGGCAGCGGACGCGCCTGGCCCTCCGGCGCGGCGGGACGTCGGGCTCGGTGCAATAAGACGAATTTAGTTCTTGACCTTTTAAATTCTAGAGGACGGTTTCTGGTCTGGACCGTGGCGTTTCACAGCTGTTCCCCGCTCGCGGGGTGCCACGGGCCAAGGCGGAGATGTCTGCGGAGCAGCCCGAGCGCCGCGTGTCAGGGTGACATGTTGGCCGGCCGGCTGGGAGGATGAGGAGTGCGTGGTGGTGGGTGAGGCCGGGAGGAAGACCTCGAGGAGACCCCGCGGGTGGGGCGGCCGCACGTGGGAGGTCCGGGCCGTGCCGAGGACGAGGACGGGGCGGCCCGGCCGGAGGAGCGAGGGGACGCCGCCTCCGGAGCGGGGCCCGGCAGGACGGCGCGGCCGAGCGCGCGGAGCAGCTGGGCTCCCTCAGCCCGGCAGCTCCCCGCTCCGGAGCGCGCCGGGTCCACGTGCGGCGGAGCGAGAGGAGGAGAGCAACAGCACGGAAAGCTGTTAGCGATTAGCGTAGTCGGTGGCCTGGCTTTCCGGAGCTGTTAAAAGCCTTTAATTGTCCCTTTTCTAGTAGCGTTCCTCTCCGGGATCTCGAGAAACTGCCTAAAAAATAGAAACCATTCATAAAATGAGCCGGGATGGCTGTGGGCTGGGCTCCGCTCGCCGTTCAGCCCGTGTGTGAGAGAGGAGCGGGGTGGCGAGTGGGAAATAGCTGCGTGCTGCAAGACGAGCAGGGCCGGTGCTTCAGGACGGTCCGGCTGCGTTTGCTCCGCAAACCGGAGCGGGGGCTGCTGCAATGCGGGGCCGATCGTCCCGTCCAAAAAACCCCGTTTCTCCGCTCAACCCTGGCCCAAGGCTCCTGCAGAGCCAGTGTCCCCCCGAGGGCTTCCCCGGCGGCCGGTGCCACAGTCCGGCAGCCCTGGCGTGAGCTCGGGCTCGGGATGCTGAGCCCCCGGGCGAGCATCCCCTCCGGGGCTCCCCCTGCTCCTGCTCGCCCGCAGCGCGGCCGGGAAACCCGGCGAGACGGCGAGCTCAGCCTGGCTGCCCTGGCCCGAGCACCGCTGTGGCTTTCTGCCTACCTTCTCCCCTCCGAAGGAAAGGTGCTGGGGGAGCTGGAGCTTCTGCATCTTCTCCTCTAATTAATATTTGTCAAGAGCAATTGCAAAGCAGATTAAGGCTGTCACTAGCTAGGATGCTTGAATAAAACAGAAAACGTTTGTTTTACTTCAAAATTGGTTCTTGTTGCAAACGTAGATATTTTTGAAGCGTGTAGAAGATACCCCGTCAGTGGAGCGGCATGTGCTGCCTTTTGGGCCCGAGCGAAGCACTGTCCCCGGGGTAGGCACCTTGCGAGGAGGAAAACGGATCTCAGCCTCCATCTCTGCCTTCGTGGGCTGGGGTGGCTGCAATCGCTGTTGCTTGCTTGTTTTTGCATCGCTGCCGTGATAAGGCCTGAATCGAGGTGTCATTTCCGTGCCGTGCACTCCCCTGTAGCTTCACCCACTTGCTTAGATTTCCAGAATTACCTTTCAGCTGAGACTGTTCATGCTGCAGTTTACGGAGGGAGTTGTTAGGAACCGTGTCCGTGCTTTCCCCGTGACAGCGTGGGCCGAATTGCCGCCGCGAGCCGAGCACTGCCCTGCGCAGCCGCCAGCCTGCTCCGCTCCTGCCTGCGCCAGCGGCTTGGTGCTCCCGCAGTTTAAATGCACTTTTGGAGCAGAAAGATGCCGTTTCCTACCGCAGTGCTGCAGCAGATCCGAGGTGCCCTTTGCGTGCAGCCCGGGGCGGCAGGCAGAGGCAGCCCCCAAAGCATCGCTGCTGCCTGCCGAGCGGGCGACGGGTTAGCAAACGACGGTACCCCTCGCCTTTGGCGGAGGACAAGACGGAGTCCCTCCATGGCGGAGCTGGAAACCGCAGTGGCCCCGTTGTCAGGTCTCTAACTGGCAGCCGCTGTCAAAGCTTTAAATCCCGCTGCAAATGAGGCTGCAGTTATTGCTGCGAAGGCCTCTTTAAATTAGCAGCCAATAAAGAATATGGGTACATAATGTTCTTACGTGCTTACCCACAGGAGTTGCAGCAGCAGCAAACGAACTGCACTTAAATGATTAAACGGATGACGGAAGTGTTACTGGAATTATCCCGTTCCTCTCGCATAGCTGGGCCTTTAGTCATCCTGGTGCCATTATCCACTTTGGAGTAGCTGTGCGGTTATTAACGTGTGAATTTACTGCAGATGCGCCCACGAGTTCTCCTTGCGCACCGGTGTTTCAGATGCTGAACAGATGCAGGAGGAGGGGGAGGGATGACGGGAGCACCAAGAATTGCACTTACCCAGGTGCACGTTGCCCACCCGGGGGCAAGCGCGGTGCTGCAACACCCCCAGCCCTTCCGCCGCGGTGCTTTGGCCTCTGCACCCTTGGCAGCACCTCCTGGACCGTCCTTTAAGACGGGACCCAGCTCTGCTGGGTGCCTCCCTGGCTTCTGCCCTTGCTCCGTGGTGTGGGGAGATCCCACCGTCTCCCTGCAAGAGTCGGCCGAGTGCAAAGCGGGTGCGTGCGTGCAACGAGGCCCCTTCGCTGGCCGGCGTGTGCGTTCGCCCCTCGGAGGTGCAGTAATTCCATGTTATTTGCAGGATCTTCCTATGTTAGTCACTTCGTTACTCCAGAAAACCAGGGCTCTGCTCTGTCTCCGCTGGACGTTTCCTACGAGGGTGGGAGTCTGCGACAAGGTCCTCGGGCTGCTGTGGGCGAGTGGAGAATTGTGGGTCTGGTTTTAGTAAAATAAGTGCAGGTACAGGAGAAGAAAGGCACACGGCATAGGAATGGAGGAATACAGTGTGTTCTGTTCCTCAAGACAGACAAAGCTAGAAAATCTTATAAGAGCAAGAACAGAGATAACTTTTTGACCTTATTTACATTTTGTAACTTCATGTGCCTGATAAATGGAGGCCGTTTTTTTTAAGAGCATCATAGCAGCTGTGTTTCATAATCCTGAACCTCTGGAGCCTGTCCATTCTGCTTATAGGTGTGCAAGTTTGGTACTGAAAGACTGATTAAGATATAATGTACATTTCTGAAAGGTTTGAAGCAGCAGGTTTATGCTTTGAGAGATTGGTCCATGGTTAGAATGATGTATTGCACTGTTGCTACAGATCTTATGGAAAAAGGATCATTATCTTTGGGAGGGAAAAAAAAGGGAAAAAGAACCAGCGCTAAGCACTGAGGCATGGCTCTGCAGACGCTAAGCAGATGTGTAATGACGCCTGACCTGCCTAATGTTAAACTCATTGGGCCACTTTCGCAAGTGTGGTTATGCTATGCCTCGAAGTTGCACGCGGTTATGGGGTTTGGAAGCCTCGCAGAGACCTTGCAGGCCAGGCCTATATGGACCTGGCAGAAATATCAGCCAAGGACTAATAGCTACAAAGATAGAGTACCTGGCTTGGTCCATCTCTGTGTTGCAAAAAAACTGGAGGCGGATAGAGTATAATAGGGGAGGATCACTTTATGCTCCTGGTTTTTATGCTCTTCCCATGGCTCTTAGCCACTGTTGGAAGCAAATCCTGGATTAGATGAGTCTTTGGTCTCAGCGTGGCCCTTGCTGTGTGCAGCCCGTCCAGCCTGCATCACCCTTCGGCTCATCCGTGGTGCCACTGGAGAGCACGACAGGGACCCCGAGGGCCTGTCCTGGAGGTGAGCTGAGGCCTTCGATGCCGAAGGACAGATCTCCTCCTCCTCCTCCTCCTCCTCCTCCTCCTCTCTTAGTACAGCAGCTTGATCTTCTTCGGGGGGGGCTGAGTTTCCAGCTCTCTGCGTGTCCCTGGCTAAGGGAGCCTTGCTCTGGTAGGACTGGATGAAGTACTTTAAGACTTGGCCTGCTGTTTTCCCTGGGAATTTTGCCTGAGTAATTTGTGAGTAAGGATGTAGGCATTTGTCCACAGGATGGCTGTAACCAACCAAGCAAACATCTTTTAAAAGTTAGGAAAATTCAGAGGTGACGTGCAAGGAGAAAATATTCTTGCTTTTTTCTTTTCTTTTTTTTTTTTTCCTTTTATGATGTAGGAAGGGTGGAAGTAGTTATTTTAGCTCTTCTCCTTTTTTCATAGCAGAAATACCGCTGTTGGTTGTTGTTTTTGTTGGAGGTCTCCTTGAAAAACTAGTAAACTTTGGGGAGAGAGAACAGCTTTTTTTCAGGTGAAGTGTCAGTAGACACTTTGTATTTTCCACCTTAAAAGTTTTCTCCCAAATATGCTCTAAGGGATGGGACTGAATGAGTGTTGAGGGAGTTATAAAATTTCTGTTAACGCATACCTTTCCCTCTCAGTTTCTCGGTGTCTTGCAGCAAGCCGATCAAGTCCCCAGTCATCCCCAGAGTTTCAGGTTCGAACAAACCTAGGTAAAACGAGCAAATGTAGGATTGTGACTGGGCCCCAATATACTGCAGAGGAACAACGAATGGGCACACGTGTGGCTTGCAAGGGTAATTTTCAAGCACAGCTCCAAGCCAGGAACAAATGGGCTATGAGAGTAGCCTTTCCTTTAAAACTGAGTCTGAGAGTGAAATCTTTAGGTACGGCTGCATTCCGGATATATTATAGCGATAAAAGTGCATTTTTTAGTTGAGCTTGGAAGCTGCCAACTGACACGATGCCAGTTCTAGATGCCTGCCATTAACCTTAAAACAGTCTCACATTGTTGGATTAATGAGTCACCCTTGTATCAACACAGAGACAAGCCAAGCATATTATTTCTTCTGAGGGAAATTACTGGAAAAGACAATTCCTTCTTTTTTAAATTCCCACTTTACCTCCAGGTTTGGCATCCAGTAGCCAGCTTTGACTGTTACTCTGCAGCAAGCTGTGGGGTTGGGCTGGGGTTGTGTGAGGGAAAGGGAACGGGACCAAACTTGGGTTGGGGACGAGTTTGCCTTCCTAAAATATCTTCTGATGTCACGGCTCCTGGGTGTGGAGCGTGATCGGGTTTTGGAATGGGAAGAGGACAGACTAGGACTTCTGCTGCGAGGAAAATAAACAGAGAGGAGAAGCCTTCCATTGATTGGGGCTCCCGAGGAATTAGACAGGAATTTGCTTCACGTTGCTGCATATTTTTCTCCTTACCTCTAATAAGGTTGAGTTAGGAATTTTAAGCCTCTGCTTGCTTACCAAAATTGGCCCTTTTTTGAGAAACACAAGGACTGACCAGACTGAGGGCAGGAGTCCGAACAGACGATTGCCTATTGGAAATTCTGGGCAGCTTTATACTCTGAGGACAGGTTAAAAAATAAATAAATAATAGTGCTAGTCAGGCGCTGATGGTGGTGACAGCCTTCATCCCCAAGACCAGGTAGGAAAACATTGCACACGGCCTGCTCCAGCTCTGCAGAAGTACTGACTCGGTGCTATTGAGAGCAATGAAGCCTTGCTCCTGGCCAAGAAGTGAAAGGAAGGTGGCATCTGTGGGCTGTCTTGTCCAGCCCTTTGCAAGGAGAATGTCGGAAAGACGAAGGTTGCTCCCTGGGAGCGAGATGCAAAGGGAGGGTTACCAGAATATTCAAAGCTTCTCTTTCCCCTTTCCATTTCTTTCCACCGTGTTAGGTTTGTGTGTGTTTATCTCAGTCTCTGCAACTCCCTGTATCTCATTCCCAGAGTTAAGGGTGTAGTTGCCTCCTCTTAGGAAGAGGCGTCTCTCTGTGCTGTCCCTCCAGTCCCATGTGCTGTCTCCAGAGCTGGCTGATGCCAGACGCTTTGGGGGAGCACAGAAACCCTCCATAACACACCTAATTGTGCAACGGTATCCTACGGGAGAAATTTCTTCCTGCCCGCAGCTGGTGCATCTGTACACTGTGCACAAACATCATCTTGATCTCATTTCTTTGGAAAAAGCGTGTGTTTCTCTGCACTTCCAATAATGAACTCAGAGTAACTTCCCTCATGCATTCACCTTCTAAATATGCTCTCCTCCTGAGTGCGCTTCCCACCCATGTTTCCCTAGCGCAGCAGAAGCGGTGCTTTGTCCACGAAACAAACACAGATGCGAACCCATCCCGACACGGTCTGGAGCTGCCTGTGGAGACTTCAGCCTTAGGACGTGTGTCTACATAGCAAGGATTCCCACTTCTTCCTTCTCATTGTGGAAGCGAAGACCACAATTTGTTCAAAGGGTTGTTGCAGAGGTTTCTGTGATTAGATACGCGTGTCCTGGGTGGTGCGGGCCATGCACTGCTGGGCCTGGGAGGCAGATGCTGTCACTCATAGGTGACCAGTTCAAAACCATATGAAGCACTTCACTGCCCCAGGTCCTGCTAGTGGTACAGAAGTGCCTGGCTGAGCACGCCTGCTCTGCGGGTCCCCTTAGGGTGCTTGCTGTCCTCTGGGGCATGCAACCATCTCAGCTCAGACTCGCTCGTGGGGGCATCCACATAACAAAAACCACCAGTCCTGCTGGGAAGTATCATCAGATGTGCCAAAAGGGCTGATGACTCGTTTCTCGGCCAAGGGTGGCCTCGCAAAACCAGGGCGAGGATGTGCTGGCCGGGAGCCGTCTGCTTTGGCAGCATCCCTGCCCGAGGAGCATCGGTCCTGTGGGTTAGGAGAATGTCCTCTTTGGGGACGCTGGCCGAGCAGCTGAACACAAGCCTCCTGTCTGGAAAAGCAGAAAGGGGGGAGGAAGATTGGGAGAAGCTGCCTCCTTGCTGTACCGGCGCTGGTGTGCCCAGTGCTCAGACTGGCAGCTCTGAGCGAGGCCCGGCTCAGCTGCTAATGCATGTGCCAAGCGAGGGCAGGGAGCTGTATTGTATATTAAAGCTATGTTAGCATTAGGGAGTTCCATAACAAATCATATTTTCTCTTGACCTTTCGGTTTCTGGAAATGTAGACACAATAAACAAACGTGGAAGGGATGAGCTTATGCTGAAATATGAGGATATAGCAGAGTGGAAAGTATAAAGCAAACAAGGAAGCAATTAAGAGCACAATGAAGGGAATTAACCAATATGCAGTCCATTACATATTTATTTATACTCAGAGGCATAACTAATAATAAACATAGGATTTCCACAGAGAAAACAGTCTCTGTTCCCTATTTTAAACAACCTTATGGAGTTGTGATGGTTATAGATGGAGAAATTCCTTCTATCACATTATCCATTTCCTGGTTCTTCTTTGCAGCACAGTTTTTATAGCTTTTGTCTGGCTTTGCAGAACGCCTGGGAAGCCTGCGATGCAGCTCTGGTAGCATCTTAGAGCAGAGGCAGTTATTGCCTTCAAAGGGTTGTGTTTGTGCAGAGCATAGCAGAAAGGAGTCCTGGTCCGCGTCGGAGCTTCTGGGTACAGCCATTATATAAATATTAAACAATCATCGTTGTGATCGTTGGCTTCGAGACAGACGAGGGAATTGACTTTGCTTTTGCCAAACCTCATTGATCAGGTTTCAGTTTAGCAAACAGCAGTTCACGGCGTGCTTTGGGTCCCGTGGGCCTGACTATCCCAAAGTTTGGTAGAGGGAAATAGTTTTTCTCTGGGCCATCTGTAATTGGTCAATTTGAAATTCAGTCTGCAAGTCCACGCCGCTTCGACTCAATGGATCTACTCAAGTGCTTAACACTTGTTTTGCGCTTGCTGAATTGGGCCTTTGCATAGATAAGTGGCCTGATTTTCAGAGGCAGTGAGTACCCGCAGGCCACAATGACTTTAAGGGAAAGTTTGGATGCTCAGCAGCTCTGAAAATAAAGCACCTTTTGAGGTGCTTGTGATGTGCTTGGAGATCCAAGTGGATTTAGTTCCATGAAGAAGCTATCAAATATAAGATAATGTAGAAACTTGCAATGTGTAAACTCTTCACATAGATGCTCTTAACATGCCGTCAGAGTTCCTCTGTGCACCTTCACTCACGCACCTCCGAAAGCAGGCTATGTTTGTGTACGGGAAGGGTGTCCGTCTCGGGAGTTGTTGCAGTCTGCTCCATGCATGGTGGATTCACACCTTACCTTGCTGCACGCTCACCCCTGCAGCTAGGCAGGCCCAGAGGCTCATGGAGCTGCGGTTCCTGTCTCCCTGGGTTGCTCCTGAAATGTTTCTGAGGGGCCAGATGCAGGGTCTTGTGTCTGAACTGGGTTTGCTTTTTTTCCTGGCAACGTTGCATTCCTACTTTGAAGCTGCATGCAGGACCCTGATGGCACCTAAATGGACACCTCTCAGGGCTGGCAGTAGACTTCGGTAATGACAAATGAGTATCTTATCATTTGCTGTGAAAAACATCTCTCTCATCATAGTGGTGCTCGGTACTCTGCTGTTGTTGAGAGGCTTACGTTTCACCAAAAAGGTTAGCGCACGTGTGGTTGCGTTTGGAAACATTTCCAAGTCCTTATTGTGCTACCAGCGTTAAGTTGGTTTGACGAAATTTTCCCATGCATTGCTGCCATTTTGGCTGATGTAGGGCTGTTTGTGGCCTGTGTGCACGCAGTGGAGGTGGCAGTCACCCGGCATGACGCTCTCCTGGGAGCACGAGGCTGCTGCAGCGAGCCAGGGGCCGGCCTTCCCGCGAGGAACACAATATCCATGCGTCTTCGCTCCGCCGTTCAGAGCTGATCGCTGCTGGCCCTTCTCAGGCCGATAATGCAGTGCAGAGTTTCCCTCTTACAGCTGGGTCTGGATATTATTATACAAAGAAAAATAAATTGTGATCCTTAATCTTGGTTTCTTTATGGATCTGGCTCTAGCTGTTAAAAACCCTATTTCAGATGTGATTAGAGTTCCCTTTTGTCATAAAAGAGTGTCGGCACCAGGCTGTCTCTCTTTGGATGCTTCTCTTGTGGTCCTGGTGCCCCTGGCTGCTTGGATACACGTGGGTGTACACGGCTTCCAGCCTCTTCCCCGAGGGGCTGCCACCTTCCCTGGGGGACGCAGGGAGAAGCAGGTGAGAAACGGTTTGCAAAGTTATTCCTTATGCTTTAGGATTGCCTGCAGTCCTTTCGGAGTTGAACGTTGAGTGACATTTATGTTGTTTATGGGATTAATTAATTTGCATAATAATTTGGAGATGTAAAATGTTATAAAAATGCTCATTACTGCTGGTTGCTGTTATTAATTGTGTGTTATTTAGAGCAGTGTTGTTTTGTCTTTTCTCCATCTAAGGATGGGAACATGATTTCCAGCTATGCACAGTGATCTTGCAAAGAACACAGTTAATACAGTGTTGTGGTTGGTATAACAAACACTCAATACGTTCATGAACATATGGGGAAAGTATGGTGAGGTTTTTTCCCCCTCATTTGCCAATTAGTAAAATGGCTCAGTAGACGTTGCTTGAATGTTTATATTTTTTCTTTTCTGAGCTTAGACAAAGTATGGGAAGCGTCATTCTCCAGTTCTTTTCGAGCCATTATAAGGAAATGGAAATGAGGGGGGATAAAAAGATCAAGTGTAGAGAACGCTACTTCTTCTAACACGTCATCAGCTCTTCTATGTCTGATGAGCTGCAGCTGCCGTGATACACAAGTATTCAGGCACTTCAATCTCTTTTAATTATTTACCTTCATGACGCTCTGCTAAGGCGGGGGGGTGCTGCTGTTTTGTGGACAGGGAACTGTGACATGGAAAGATGGAATAACATGTTGCTTAGCAGGTTTGTAACAGAGGAGGAAATCCGAGATCCTTGGAAACTTCTTACCTGTGGACTGTGACTTGTCCTCAAGGTAGCCAGCCCGTGGCTTGTAAGGCATTTGAGTGTGACTCTTGTGCTGGGCTTTTATCATGTAGCCAGAAGTTGTTAAATCCCACCTATGTGAAGAAGTGAGCCAGCGGTGGAGACAGCTGAGCCGGTCCGGGGCACATCTGCATGGCCCACCTGGCCCAGCCCAGCTGTAGTGTATGACAGAGCTGGAGCCCTGGAGAGCCGGTGGCATTTCTTGCCCACGAACTCCTCCTGGGGTTCCCCTTGGCTCTCGGGGTATGCAGCATGCGTCTCTTGGTTCTCGAGCATGCGAAGATGTTGGTGTGTGGCTCACTGGGTCGGGAAAGCTGGCCATCCCCGCCCTGACCTTCCTTCAAGCTGCCTGTTCCAAGAAAGCATGATACTTCCAGGAGATGGACCAGAAACCGTATTTTGATCCACACATGCCTGAACTTGAGAGGAGTTGAAGGCCAGACTTCACTGCTGAACCAAAACCTTGGATCTTCATACCCCTGAACTTTGGGAAAGTTCAGATTTGGAGCTGAATGTTGTGGTTTGGGCCCATCTTGAATACTTACCTTCTGAGCCACTTAAAACAAAAATAGCGTTTGACTTAGAAAACAGTGGAGAAGTTGAATTCAATTTCTGGGTCTCTTCTTTCCTCTACAAAATGCCATGCAACTTTCTGTGCGGTCAGTGAAAGTTATGTCTTTAGCAAGGGAGCAGAGGCTCCTACCTCTAAACTAAACATTCCCGAAGGGATGTTAGGATACCTTGGTTGCAAGTTTTGAATTAATAACATGAATACATAGCCAAGGTTTTGGTCCATAACAGCACATAGCTTATCCTGCACACACTTTTGCTCCCTCCCTAGAGCACCAGAGAGAATGTTAATAAAGGGCCTTGTGGCTGAATGCATGCTATATTCTGTACCCAGATTATGCAAACTCTTCATTTTTATTTACGAACTTTAAAATCACAGCATGTAATTTATCTGAGCTCCAGCGCACTGGCATACAATAGAAACATCTGTGTACAAGGAAGACTCCAAAGAGCAGTGACTGCACAGTAACAAAGAGGCAATTCAGGAGTGGTTCTTGGAGGGACATGTGTTTCCCTGGGTGATGGTTTGGTCATTGGTACTGTACAGAGCTGCATCCCAACGGGGATTTCCTTTGTGTCCTTAGAAGGACACAGAAAGTCATAGCTTTATCTGCTCCTCCCGTGTTTGATTACACAGGGGGCTGTTACAGCTCGGCTGGACTCCTTTGAGAGCACCACAAACCACAAAATGATGTAGAGGAGAGAAGTTAATACCCAGGTTTAGGGAGCACAGAACAGCCTAGGAGGTTGGTAATGTGCTATATAGAGTCTTTTGTTGCTGGGTAGCATCCAGGCCATGACTGGAGAGCCCTGGCATCTAATGATGGTTTGGTGACTTACGGAAACTGGGATGGTGGATCTCAGTCGCAGACATGGCAGAAAAGATGCCCACGCAGCAAAACCTGCTATCTCAAGTGGTGTAATTGGCAAACTGGCCGATAACCTCAACAGAAAGCCTGAAACCCTACCCACATTTTTGAAGGGGTTTCTCCAGGAAAAAGAGTTGGAGAGGGAACATATAATGCCATTGTGAATCAGCAACTTAGTTCAGATTTGCTTTGGTTATTAAATGGCTTTATTGCTGGATTTTTAATGTGCTTTATTTTGAAACTTTAGGAAAAAAAGCTGTTGTCTTCATCCAGCCTCATTCAACAGGATAAACAAGTGTGTCTCAACAAGGAGTCATGGCTTTCAATCCTTGATACCCCATGTTTTTAGGTGGTGCTAGAGAAGTTGGGCGACTCCGGTTCCCAGCGGGTCGCTGCTGAAAGCTGGAGCCACCCACGCTGACGTCGGGTTTTTCCTTTTGTGATGCCCCTTTGGGGAACAGAAGCTGTCGTGGCAGCAGTGGAGCGTCCACAGCTGATGCCTCGGAGGTCTCGGGCAGACTGTGTCTGCGCGTGAAGGGTGCTGGGGAGGTGGTGTCCCTGCAGGACCGTGATTGCCAAGGCTGCGCCGGGTTTGTCAGCGACGTCCTGCGTCGGGCCACGAGCTGATCGCTGGGGTGGTTTGGGACTGGTCTCGACTGACCTGAGCATAGCGCGGGTGGCCAGGAGTGCTGGGTCTTGCTCGTCACTGGAAACCAAACTATTCCCCTGGAGGGGTTGACTAAGAGAGCTTGCCTGGCAAATCTGCCCGTTCCCTACGCTTTTCCTAGCTCAGTACACTTGTATTTCTTCCCTAGGCACCGAAGGATTTCCCTGGGAAGCAGCAAGCATTTACCTGGCAAGGAAAAACTAGGAAAACGTGATATAAACATAGCCGTTTTTAGAGCAATTATTTAGCAGCTGGAAATGCGGAGGAGCCAACAGCAGGTGACCAGCCAGTTTTGTGCAGACGACTCCAGAGGTTTTGAGGGAGTACTGCTCCGAAGCACGTTCCGATGTTGGCTGTGGGTGCGTGTTTGTGAGGTTTTCCCGTAGCAGCTGATCCCTGGATCAAAGAGGGGATAGGTCTCATTTAAAGGAGATCATCTTTAGCTTCAGTAGAAGAGGCCGAGCTGCCGCGTTGTCCCAGCAGGGCGGAGAACGCGGCTTTGCAAAGCTCTGTAAGCCGCGGGGTCCCGTGCCTGGGATCAGACGGGCTGCCGAGAGCTGCCAGCGCGGGTAGGGCAACGGCTGGCATCTCTTTGGGGCTGGCGATGGGAAGTTTGGGGAAGGAGAGCGCCAGGGATGCTAGGATGACCCTTTGGCCGTCGGCCGCTTTCTTGCGGCAAAGCACGCGTCGAATTTGCACCTTTGGGCCCTGCCTGTCAGCAGCTGTGTTCTGTTTTGCTTTCCCCTGCGATCGGTTATTGTCTTGCTGATTTAAAGCAGACAGTGTTAAACATACAGCCTGTCCTCTGTGGGCATATGAGGTAAATGTATCATTCGTTTGTTTTTGTGGCAATTATACTTCTTTTTGCTTTTTACGTAATTATTTTTGATTGTTGTTTTCTGACAGTTTCTTGGCGGGGATGCGCTGCAGCTGCCCTCATTAGGGGCTGTGCCAAACACAATCTTTTTGATATTGAATATTACTCGGTGGCTGCAGCCCCAGATGGCATGTGTAGTAGCAATTGAATCCAATTACATCTGCGTAATGCTTTTTAAATTGAAAGCCCGGTAGAAGAGAGATGCTGAGCCTCCTCGCCATTTAAGTGGCTTGACTAGACTTTCTCCTAGGACTTGATGCATCGGTAATCAGAAAGAAGAGGCTGTTCCTGTGGATTAAACTAAAAACATAGTAACACGACATGCTTTCGATGTCGCTTCTCCGTGCGTAACGCCTGTCCGTTGCATGGGAGAGCAGTATCACTGCACCCATTTTACAGGAGGGGAGAGTGAGGCAGGGAGCAGTGAACAAGCTCGTCCGACATCACCTGGGAGGCCGGCGACAGGGCTGAACCCGGAGCCTACACCTGAATGTCCCCGTCCAGGGCCAGGCTTGCTTGGCACCGGGCTGATTTCAGAGCGTACCCCTGGCTGGGGTTAATCAGATCTCTCCCCTTGCCCCCCACCCCCAAATTTTCAGATAAACATGGTATTTTATTTTGTCTTCCTCTTCTCTGCTGTGCTGTTGTATAACCTTGTTTGGACTATTAATACATGCCAAAGGATCTCCAGCTAATGAATAAGCTAAAAAGCCCCTGGGAGTGATGAGAAGTTTGGTGAGATTTGTTGGCCCTTGAGTGATGGGGAAACTTCTACATACCACTTGGTTTCGCTTCGTTGTTGTTGAAAATGTGCATTTATCAAGGCTTTCCAGGAATGCGACTGTGTTCTCCAGCGCAAAAGCATGACTCACTGCTCAGCTGTGACAGTGAATACCTTTGAGGATCCATGTCCTGTGCACGGTGGAAGTGGAGCATATTTTATTCTTGTCCTCTTTGCCGCAGACTTCTGCACATCTGAAGGCTGCTATTGTGTCTTCCTTCAGCTGCCTGTTTTTCTTTCCGGCATATGCAACCCAAATCCTTTCACTCTTCCTTTGTCAGCTGCATCGTGGCCCTCTGCTCCACGTACTTAAGGCTAGAAAAGTCTAATTGGTGACTCCATCTCGTTCCCCGCCACCTGGACCTCCTTTCTCTTGCCAGTGCAATTGCTCTGCCATCACCCTCGAGCCGTTGTGACCCGCCTCGGGCCAGGGCTGCCCGCGGTCGGCAGCCCCGCTCGCGTGGTGCCGGCGGCACGGGATGCGCGACGGAGCCGCTCGACGGCAGCCCCGCAGCGGCTCGGGCAAGGTCGGTGCTGCGCTCAGGTGGATCCTGTTAGCTTTGCAGCCTCCGTGGATGCATGCTGAGGGCAAGCGCGTGTGAATTGGGGAAAAGCAGAGGAAAAGGGGTCTAAAGGACCAGCATTGATTAGTTCTGTAGTGAGAGGGGTTGGCTGCAAGCTCGCACTCCCCCAGCCCAGCGGGACACAGCCCCGCGGGAGCGAAAGGCTGCTGGCAGGGACACAGGGAGCTGCTGGCATGGGGTCGGAGACCCGTCCCCGGGAGCAGAGGGGTGGGCAGCCCGGCGAAAGGAGCACACGAAGCTGTTTTGGAGGGCCCGTTGCTATCGCAGTCGAGTTAAGCCTCATCCTGGCGCAGCGACTCTGGTTTCCGCAGTCAGAAATGATTTATGGACTCAGCCTTGATGCTCACGGGAGCAAAAATGCGAAGGGAAACAGTACGGCCGCAGGCAACAGGCAGGAAAGATGCTAGGAGCCTGGCAAGTCCCGCTGCTTGTTTGTTCCTGCTTTGCATTAAGCTATTTGCTGGGACTTAAAAAGCAAAACAAACAACTCTTCCTGCGGCGACGAACGGCAGGACGTTTGCGGGGAGGGGGCTGCTCGGCTCCGGCGCGGGAGGCTGTGGCCGGGGGTCCCCGGGGTTGCGGGGCAGCGGGCCGCTCCGCTGCGACCGGCCGCCGTCCCGGGCCGCAGCTCGTGGGCTCGTCCAGCGCAGAGCTGAGCTGCCCCAGCGTGTTTTGTGTTAAATGATCTTTTAATCCCTTGCAGACGATGTAGATGTATACGAAGCTGATTGAATATACACACTTGGTTTGTTTCTTTTTTCACTTATATCACTTTTTTTTTTTCCTGTAGAATGTAAGCCTTTGGGGGTTTTTAAGGGAAGCATTCTTATTGCGTTGGTTGAAACCACTTCTTCATTGGAAATTCTAATTTTTACTCAAAAATATATATAAAGATCTGATACTTGAAAGCAAAGCAAACCAATTTTATCAGCCCAAGATGCATTTATAACTTTCCTTAATTAGTTGAAAATGTTGAGGAAGACTGTTTCCAATGAGAACTGGACATTTTTGTGTGCTCGAGTTTGAAAGGTTGTCAATAAATAGCACTTCTCTTGGCACTGCAGTTGCATTGGGGGTTTCCAGTCCCAAAGGTTTTGGTTGCGATTCAATCAGAGCTCTGAATTTCCGATGCTTCTTCTGAAACACTTAATGCGAGGAGCTTCTGAAGCTTTGCCGCAATAGTTTTCCCATTAGCCGTGAAATTCTGGGTGTTCTCTGAAACGATCAAAATCCAGGATGTGAAATTCCGCCTGCTGCAGCGCGATGTGGGCCGTCGCCGATGAGGAGCTGCGTGAGCTGCTGGGGGTCCAGGTGGGATCGAATTTGCTCCCAGCTTGAGTGATGCCCACCCAGCCCGTCCTGGGGCACAGGTTCCCGGCAGCCGGCTGTGTCCGTAAGGGTGGTACCGCTCCCCGAATGCAGTCAGCCGCTCTCCGGTTGTTTTTTTGGTGTCTCGCCAGCGGAGGAAGCGAGGAGGGGGGAGTTGTCCGCTGGGAAACGAGGAGCGTTTGCAGCCCTCCGCTGCCTCCCTGGTCCTGCTCTCTGGGACAAACTGTAGCTCATAAATCTCCTACTCAGCAGGGAGCGTTTGTGCTATAAACTAATTAGGCAACTAGTCAAATACCACAAACACCTTTGCCCTCATTAGAGACCAATAACAGTCGCGAGGAGGTGCTGAAATGCCTCATTAACAGCGAGCGGGGCCTCCTCTCCGGGGCGGGGGCTACGAAAACAAACCATCAGCCCAAGGATGCAGGAGGCCGTGACACTGATGTGGTGCACTGCTAATGATTTACATGTCAATTAGCTAGGCCGATGCCATATGGAAGTTCTGGGCTTGTGGGCCCCAGTCTGTGCCCAAAGGCAAGGCCCATAGATGGTAGGATGCATCCATCTTTGCTGTAGAAACAAGGGATTTGGTGGTCTTCTGCAGTGAGGAGCTTCTCTTGCTCTGCTCCTTTTCATCCACCCCGTTGCTGTGCTGGCTCGGTGCCGTTCTCCTCCCTTTTCTGAACCCTCTTCCCTTTGGTGGTCTTGGTTACGGAGGGGTCATCCAGGCAACGCAGATGAGCACTGGCTGGGGTGCCATGGTCCGTGCAGCGCAGCTTGAGCTGCGCGACCAACGCGTGCCGCTTGCCCAGGCTCACGCTGGCTCTGCTGGGAAGGAGGTGCGTGGGCGCTGCTCTGCCTTCACGTTGGGGCTGTTGCTCCAGGCTGGCCCTTGAGCTCTTGGCCGAAAGGCAAAGGCATAAAAATGGAGGTGGAAATGCCTCTGCAGCACCAGCTTTTTGGAGGCAGTGGAGGTTGAGACAAGTAGGAAAAGAAATGTTGGAGTAACGTGAGTCAGGCGGGTGTGCATCGGGCTGGCCGTGGGAATGTGCGGGTGTGCTCCCTTTGCACACCCCATGTTGCTCTTGAAGGCCCCTTCATTGCAGCCCCGGGTTGTTTCCAAAGCAGCTGGGTGGGAGCCGGAGTCAGGGCAACGCTCTCCTCTAGCGACTGCAGTTCTTTCTGCTGTTGTCCAGAAAAAGATGGTTTTCACACCCAGTGGTACCACTGCGGTATCTAGAGGCGCCTCATGAAGGCAGGTCTGCATAGAAATAAACTGGGAAATGTCTCCCAGGCAAGCTGCCCTTTTCCATACTGCTAAAGCAGAGCTGAAACCGGTAACTTTACTAGGCCTGTGCTCTCGTGGTGTTGTGAATGACTTCAGGCTTGCCCAGGGAATGCTAGCGGGAAAGCCAGGAGCATCAGTTAGACTTCTTGACCAGCTGCATTGCCTGTCTGGATAATTTCATGTGCACTACAGATACCTGCATGGACAAAGACACCTTCCACCCTGCGCCTTCGGGGGTCAGGACTGCTCCGTACTGGAAGAGATGTCCTGGGGAAGTCACGGTGCATCTACCACTCAAGTACATTAAGAACAGTTTAGACAGACATCCCTCAGATACGCCACGATACGCAGTTGACCCTACCTTGAGGCAGAGGGGAGGCCTAGATTTGTCTTCCTCAAGCTTATTAATTGAAGGAGGGTTACAGCATTAAAAAATTCAAGATCTGCCCTGTCCAATAGCAACTGCCAACATGCGGTGCCCGTACAAATGATCGCCTTTTAGAACCACCAAAAATGAAGCTAAATTCTGAATGTTCATTTGATATTTGAATTTTTCCATGCCGTCTTTGCCTTTTTTGCAGCTGGGATGGGACTGTGTATGTATGTGTATTTCTTTTCCAGTTGTTTTGTAGAATATTGGACAAGGATCACCAGGCAAGGAGTGCTAGGCTGCATGCTTTCCTTCTAGATCCTTTCCTGCCCAATTTTGATACAATCTCAGAAATAAATTGGTGAGTGTTGAAGTGAATTGATAGTGTCTGTTTCCCACTTCAGATCAGAAACTTGGTTTTGTGATATCCAATGAGATGTTGCATCTAGTCTGGATTTTAGCTTTCTGGCATGTTAGTGGATATCCTCAATGCTCAAAAAAACATAATGCAAAGCAGTGTCAAGCCAGTGAAAGACAGACCCAGTAAGAAGGCAGTCTCTGAACGAGGAATTTTCTACAATGATTGCCACAAGTGGCAGAGAAAATTAACTGTGCTTAAGCCAGGCAGAAATTCCTGATTCGGAAATTAGGCTGAGGCTAAGATAGGTCCTCTTCTTCTGCCCAGACATGTCCTGCTAAATACACTCACCAATTTCTCCAGTGGAGCAGAAAGCTGTAGCAGCATTCCTTGGATGCCATCCAGAGAGGGATGTGCAAGAGGGGTTGTTCTTTAGTGCATAACTACAGAGATTGTGTGTTTGCCCAGGTTGTGTGTCACTGGGAACAACGCGGAACAAATGGCAAATTCCTTATAAAAGTGGTTTTGTGGAGGGGTAAAATCTACAGCTGCAGCCACTTCCAGATGTGTGATGAAGAATGACCTATCTCCCCTGCCGTCCCTCCGACTTGAATGCCTTTACATACTGTTCTCCAGCTCTAAGGTTCACCCCAAAAGGCCCGTTAACACTTCTACACAGATGTGTTTGGGTGCTGATGGGTCCCTGATTCATTTGCTTTAAAAGCAAAAGCTTGCAGCTGGTTGAAAAATCAAGGGAGACATTTTGTAAAAGTAATAATAATGCTCAATGGAGAAATCCCTAGTGGATTTTCCCAGCCTTTGCTGCTTAATGAACCAACTGATTCAGCCTGTAGTGTTGAAATAATCCTTCCAAGCACAGTCCCATTAAGTCAGGGGAAAGATTTTACTGCAGAACTTTTGTTAATGAACCAAGATTTTGCTTTCAAAGGAAGAAATGGGACTTTCTCTGACCCGTCTTTTAGGCACAGGTGAATTCATTTGTATTTTTCCCTGGTATTTTCGGCTGACACCTAATCATTGGTATAGTTTGAAATGTTTCTTTCTCTTCTTTTGTTATTAACCAAGGGACAATGGAGAAGTTTGTAGAAGGAAAATCCACTGAGTGCTATTGCATGCAAAGACAACACCTCCAGCTCAGGAAGTCCCTGAGCTGCAAATTTTTCAAGTCTGGGAGAATATTCTGGAAAAAAATTCACTCTATGTTTATTCTATTCTTAAACCCTTCCCAAGGCATCTGCTTTTGGCCACTCCTGATGACAGGATACTGAGCTACATGGACCTTGGACAGCCATTATTACACTCTTAAGTTGACTATCATCAGGTTGTGGCTATGTCTTTTATTAAATAGGATTAGAAGTGCTGAGGTACAGCTGCATAGATTTTTCTTCGTCTTCATCCTGCCTTTCTTCTCTCCTTTCTTCTGTCAACCTCTTTGCTTTTAATTGGCTTTTTCTCTGACTGTGGTACCATTAGCCTTTCTGAAGAAGTCAGTCTTGGGTGAGGTAGAGCTGTGCACCGTGCTTTTGTGTGGCTTTATCTTCTATACTTCAGAGCACTCTTGAGGATGCTCAGGCCTCCAGCATTTGAGTGCTTCCCTCTTGGGTACCACTTGTGCCATAACAGTGTGACCACCATCATGGAGTACTGCAAATCTTGCTCTCTAGATTTCCAGATGAAGGATTTCCTATCTACATGCCCTTTAATGCTGAAGTTCCCTTGCCAAAACCAAGAAAATTGACTTTAATGAATAACAAGTATTCACACATGGAAGGAATTCTGACTCATACGAGAAACTTCATTGATTCGAATGGCAAAGCTGAGCAGTGACTGGGGGAAGCACTGAGGGTATATGTGTTCAGGACTTCTGCCGCAAATTAAAAAAAGCTTTGAGCCCACTGAGAGCACTCAGAATACATGCAGATTTAGTTCACTATTCACTACAGATCCTCTCTCAAAATACAAATCTGGATCTTTATTGAAATCCCTCCCTTGTTGAACCCAAAAACAGAATTCCGCTTCCTTTAGGTAGAACAGGATTTTCATCGCTGCAAAACTCTGTGTTTGGTCTCTGCCTACCTTAGAGAAGCCCAAGGTGAAGAAAGCTAGTTCATGGTCAGCCAGACAAGTTGTAGGTGAAGCTTGTTAGAAGAGAAGAACTCAGGAGAACTAGACAGTGTTATCCTTCTTCCCATCAAAGCCATCTGGCCCTCAGTTGCCAAATTGGTGCCAAGCCCCAGTGACCTTTCAGACTCATCACTATGCTTAGAAGATTTACAGCGGAAAAAAGCTACTTCTTGTGAGGAAATTCTTGCTCCTTCCTCCCAGGAGAACATGTAGCCGCAGTGATTCATATGTTCAGCATCCTGGCTTCCCGTAACTGTCCGACAGTGTCTACAATGCACAAACTTGTGGAGAATCCATGCTTGCTCGCCACTGTGAGATAGGGTGATGTAAGCTCTTGCTCTGCTTTCTTCTGGCTTTCCAGACTGTCAAAGTTCAAAGCTTTAGTCTCATCATTCAGAGTCACCCCGCAGGCCAGCCCTGGCCCAAGCGCTGACTGCCTCTCCTGAAGTGAAGTCATTTTAAAAGGGCTTTGGAATGACGAAGGTCCCAGAGTCCCGGAGGAGACGGAGGTGAAGCTCATTGCCAGTCAGGGCCTGAGTCTCCAGATCTGCCTAAACCAGTGTCTGCCTGTTTTCAGGCAGTGCCAGAAACCACATTTAGCATTTGCACTGGAACTGCTGTGAAGATTTTGTTTTACTGTCCACCAAGATGTTCTTTGCAAGGTACTGGTTCCCTGTAGGGTAACACATGGAGAAGAAGTTCTGTTTTCCTTGGATGAATAGAAAAAGAAGTACATTGAAGTCAGGAGAGAGGCTACTGCTTCTCAGGTAAAAGATGAGGAGAAGAATGAACTGAAGAGATGGGTCCAAGCCCAGAAGTTGCATTCAGTTTGGGTTTCAAACATCCTGAAAATCCGTAATTGGATTTGTATGTGAGCCCCGTAAAAATTTCAAGGTCTCTCACAAAACTGGGAGTTGGACTTGGTTTTGAAGTTTTCTGCCTCAATCAAATTTAGAAGTCGTCTGATGTGGGGTCTTGTTCAGGCCTGTCTCCCGTTACAGAGCCATAAACTCATCGGTCTGTTCAGGGCATTGCATTGGCTGGTCTGCACGAGCCACTGGCTTCCTTCAAATAGGCTAAGTCTTGAGCTGGGGAACATGAGAGTAGCACCAAAGCATTTGACACAACATTGTCTGAAGGTAAGCAGGTTTCTCTCTGTGTCTCTTCTTGCAAAGTTTTTGACTGTTCCTCTGAATCCAAACCTCATAGATTTTTTCGTGATGTCAGATGGAAGCCCTAAAACTCCCTCGTGTGCCAAAGCAAGGTGTGGCTCCCGAGAAATACATGGCCGGCTTTCTTTGGAGAAGGTCTCCATCCTCTCCACAGCTTCCAAGGAATAGAATAAACTCCCACAGCAGGCAAAACAGACTCAATCCAAAAGCCTTGATGTAAACCTCGACCATGATATCTGCTGGGGTGAAAGCTGTCCTGTATGCAAAGCAGCCTGGAAAGCTCTGAGAAGCGGAAGCTATGAAGGCCAAATCTGAAGTCAGTCATCAAAACTTAATGAAAACTTTTTGTGCTGTTGGATTGCTTTTTGGCCTTTCCCTCCACCCCTCTCTCCTGAACCCCTCCAGTGTGCAATCTCTGCTGGGATAACCTTAAGCTATAATCATTTTGGATATTTCCAGGAGATCCAGGGGCGCCAGAAGAGGACAATTCTCTGCCTTGGGTCAAGTCTTCCTCTTTTTAGCCCTCAGTGTGAGCCAGCAGTATCAGGAGGCTGCGAGCATTTGTGGGATGGGGAAGGTTCTGCAGAACGTGCCTGGAATAACCTTCTTGCTGAAGGCAGCCACTTTTCGTGCTGGGTTAGCCCGTCCACCTCGTCCCCCGGCCCCCAGGCGAACGCGCCTCCGCGCCAGGAATGCGAGCGCACAAGGCATGCACAGAGCGCAGGCTCTCTGCAAAGGAGGAACGGAAAATAAACAGACACTTGTGGAATATATTTTCTCTGTTGAACAGACAGCTGCCAGGCAGAGCTCGTTTCGGAAGGCCCGAGGAGCAATCTATGCCCCTTTTGTTCCCACCACTTTAAAGGGTTTCCATTGAGGCCTTCGAGTGACTGGATGTGCCGAAGGACGAGGCCATCCCCTTCCCTGCTCCATGGGAGCTGCCTGGCAGTGCCGTGACCCCAGCGCAGCGGGTCCCCGGTGCTCGGGTTGCTCGGGACTCCTGGGAGCTCGGCTCCAGCGCGGAGCCGCCTTTACACAGAGCACTTGTCTGCGGCAAGGCCGCTGCGCTTTCAGGTTTGGTTGCGAGCGGTACAGCCCTGTTTATCTATCTGCCTCCTCGGGCTCGGGCGGTCGCCGGGCAGGGGCTCGGGTTACAGTCGCAGGCAGGGAGACCCAAGGAGAGAAGGAAAACGGGCCAAAATCTCCCTTGCCCCGTATGATGCCTGAGGCTCCAAGCAATGGAGACAGAAAGCTGAGTGGTGGCTGAGCACAGCTTTCCAAAGCAACCGCCTGAGGCTGCAGGGATTCAGGGGCTGAGTTTACCCAGGGAGAGTTAATTTAGCATCTCTGGTGATGGCTACTACCGACTTCAGCAGCTTGCCCGTGGTTCGTTGCGGGGCAATACTGCTCCCTTCGCCATCAGCGGGCGCTGAAGGTGTTCAGCCGGGCACCGCCGCACGTCACGTCAGGGACGTGATTTGTAGGAGCTCCGGTTATTGCATCCCGGCAGAAGTCTGGGGCCTTTGGGGCTGCAAGCGGTACCACGAGAGCACATGGGAGCAGAGCAGGGCTCTTATTTCCCCCAAATCTGCTCTTGATTTACGATGCGCCTGCTCAGCAAGGAGGAATGCCAGCGCGGCGAGGATTGCATTATCTGGGCTGCGCTGCTAATGGGGCCGTCATGTTGATTAAGTGTCAGCCGGGAATGTTATCTTGGAGAGGTCTCTCCCTCCCTCCGCAGTGACTGACACTTCTCCCTGAACAGGCGGACGGGAGAAAGTACTCAAGGCTCTGTGTTCGCATTAAAGCAAATAGCAGGCGAGGATGGAGCAGGGCTGGTGGCAGATGTGTGCGCGAGATTGCACAACTCCTCGACGCTGAGGACAGAGCTGCCCAATTAAAACCAGTTACAGATGAGGAGAGGGGTGGATGCATGGGAGAAGTCGTTTTGGATAATAAATGATTAGGCTTGAAATGCTGAGGAACGGCTCGCGCCGAGGGCTGCCGGGGGAGCGGGGGAGTGAACGGGGGAGCGGAGGAGGACTGCTGTTTAACGCCGCTCTGTCTGCAGGCTGGGCTTTTCGGTGTGAAACTGGCAGCGCGGGCACGAAGCAAACAGGTGACTTCAGGAATTGCTCGACTTCCTTTCCTTCCCCTCCAGCGTGTTCCCCAGCGGCGGTGATCTGCCAATTCAGCCCCGCACGGCTCTGAGTGTAAATGACACATCTGGCAAATTTACCCAGGAACTCCAGGCCAAATCTCTTTGCTCTGCTAACAGCTCAATATTTTGTCATATTCTGGGCCACCCATGAACCCCAGAGAAGTCAGAAATGCCAGCAAATCTGTTTGCCTATCTAGCTGTGCTGGTGGGACCTGGCAGCGAGGAAGGTGGTCACGAGCTACAGCTTGTGACGGTCCCCCGACTTCGAGTTGACGGGCGCGTGATGAGTTTGATCCTTGCTGGCGGCCGTCACCCGTCGCGTGGCACGGACAGGGACGGAGCTGCTGGGCATCGGCTTTGGGATCCCCAGGCAGCCGTCCGGTGCTTGGCCGCCGGGGCTGGGGGAGCAGCTGGGAGTCGGCAGTGATTAGTGTCAGTCTGAGAAACGCTCTTCCCGACTGAAATACCCCCTCATTTGAAAGGCTCCCGGTCCCAAAGCTATTTCCCTGCCTGTGCTCACCAGCGGACAAATATGGGGGCAAAGAGGTTTTGCTTTTTGTTGTTGCTTTTCAGGGTTTTTTTTTTCTCTCTCTCTAAAACCTATAGAGAAAATCTCAAGGCAGTTTGTGCAATAGGAATTGCTGAACAAGGTAATTGCTTAATGCAGTTCCTTGGAGGGACTCTCTTTTAAATGGAAAGAGTAGTGTGTTGATTTGGTCACCTGCCAACCAGGAAATACCAAAAAGCTGAAGATGGACCCGTTACAAACAGCCTAACCAGCCTCAGATGTCCCTTCAATATTGGAATAGGGAAGGTAATAGAGAGCACATGGGTCCTGTAAATAATGAGATTATTAACAAATACACAGAAATAAAGCTGTTTGGCTGCCTCAGAGAAGCAGTGAAGCCACTGGTTTCAGATGAAATCTCTGAATTGCCCCCGACTGCTCTGTGACGGGTGTTTTTCCTGCAGCCTGACAAGGTGAGAGGTTCTCGTGCATCTCCTCTGTGCCCCGGTTTCATCCCGCACCTCGGCTGCAGCGGGGCCGGAGACGAGGCTGGGGCAGGAGGGAGGTGCCGATGCTCCGGGACGCGAGGGGTCGGCTGGAGAAGGGGACGGGGTGTTGGGTAAACGTGCAAGGTGGACGATGCCGGTGAGCTACCAGGAAGGTGGGCAGAGGTCACCTCCTCTTGCCCGCTTGACCCCTGTCCTGCTGCTGCAGAGCTGGAGCCTGGAAACGTGGGGAGGAAGGAAGGGAGTCGGAGTCGGGGGGTGACCCAAAGCAGGAGCCCCGTGTTGGGGGTTCAACCCCTCCCTTGGCATCTCGGCCAGCGCCGGTCCCGCTTGGGAGGAGGCCGACGGGAGCCGCAGGTGCTCGAGCGGGTTGTAAAGCGATCAGGTCGTTTGTCTCCGTGCCGAAAATGGATCAGGGAGCCTCGCTCGAGGCTTCCAGCCTTGAAAATATTGGCCCGGTTTTTAATCCCTGTGTCTGGGCTCCCATTCCTGGGGCTGGGACAAGGGTGTCGGCAGACATAAAGGCAGCATATGTGCGTGTATACGGTTTTCCCTTTAGGGGAAGCAGGAGGGAGAAGCGTGGCAGAAGCAGGGTCTTTGCAGCCGCGAGGATGGGGAGAGCCCGGGTCGCGCTGCTCGGGACAGAGGCGACGCGAGCCGCGACTGCGTGGCTGGGTGGGAGGCTGCAGGTGTGGTGTTCGGGGATGGGGGGACCCTTTCCCCCACGGCACGGTGCTGAGCGCATGGGGTGGCATTCCCGGGGGGCTGGAGGGCAACGAGAGCCTGCACTGCTGGTGAAGCCCCCCTGGAGCAGAGCTGGAGGTGCAGGCAGAGCTGCTGAGCTTCGAGCAGGAGCGGTGCTTTGCCCGGAGCCGAGCGATGGCCTGTGCTGGAGACAGCCTTCGGGCCTTGAATCCTGCCCTGTCTCTTGTGCTTCAGCATCACTGTTTGGCCTCGAGAGCATTTGAGCTGGGAAGTTCTGAGCCATTTTTAGCTGCCTGGCTGAAAAGGGGATGGGCGGGAGGAGGGGGAGAGAAATACCGTGCGGTTAGTATTACATCCCCGACACAATAGGAACTTTTATTAGCAATTTTCCATTGTGTTGCAAATGGCAAAGATCATTGTTATATTTGCATGCTTCAGACTGTCCTGGAGAATTAGCTCTTCTCCATGACTGGATAATAGTTTTCACATTGCATTAGCTTTGGTGTATGGAGTGAGATACAAAAACCACAGCTAAAGAGCACCAGTTCTCCTGTCATTAGAGCCATTCACTCCTCTCTGGTAGCTCAGTCTAGGAACAACCACTATAGGAAGCTCCAGCTCTTTGTGGGATACAGAAAGGGGAGATGGCAGGTGGACAGTACTTTTGCTCCAAGGGTATTGATTGCACTTTTCAGGCCAATAAAAATGCATGCATTCCTGGTTAAAATAACAATAAGGACCTTCCTTTGCTCTAGGATAACCCAGGGATTGACTAGATTTATACTTGGCTCTGTGGAGGACATGCAGCTATTGACAGCCTGAAAGAAATTAGGCCAAGAAAACAAAACAGAAACAACTGGGAATCATTGCAGCTTTCAGTCTGAAGTATTGCCTCCAGGATAACAGGACCCAGGCACTTTGACTCCATGCCATGGGCCTGGTTTTTTTCCTTTGATTTTCTGCATGGTGCTTTCCACAGTGGAGCTCTGCTCTGTGCTGTGGTCGGGAGGAGGCTGCAAGGCGCATCTTCCCCGTGGTGCAACCAGGAGCACATCCACCAAGCAGCTGCGGGTGGTGGGATGGAGGCTCAGATCCCTCTGCCTCTCCCTGTCTTCCCCTGGATTGCCAGGTATGGCTTTAAAGCCCATATTAAGTGGCAAAAGTCCCTGCACCACCCCCTCGATCGCTGAGCCTCCTCTTGGGGCTCTTCCCAAGCCCTTGAATCTTGTGCAACTCCACTACAACAGGAATCCCCCGGTGGAGTATCTTGCCAAAGGGTGGGAAGCTGTTGCTGCTGAAGGTAAGCTGCTCTCCTCAGTCTTAGTTCTTCTCCCCAAAAAGAGACAAGCAGGGAAGGAACATACTTGTGACTTACAGAAACCAGCGAGTTAATCCAATTATCCCAAGAAACATCGTTAAACTGATGTCAATCCCAGCCTTGGTGTATTTTCTCTTCTTCTCCCAACAACATTCCCATCTTTTGAGAAACTGCTCTTGAGTCACTTTAGGGCTTTGCCAGACATTAAAAATGAGACTCCATACGCTGCAGACAGGGTTTCCATCCCAAGGATGAACTTTGCACCAGGACTGGACAAAGCTCTCAGGCTATAGACTGAGCTTCACCAGGCTTGATGTGATCCGAGTGCAGATTCCGTACGGATACGGTACCCTCCCTGCCTTCTGCTCCGCTGTTCCCAGACCGCGGCCCTGGTGCAGAAGCCCAAGGGCAAACATGCATGGGTATTGTACAGCGTAAAGGTCAGCATGATGTTAGGCTGCAAAACATCTATTTGTCCATTCTGCTCACAGAAAAGGCCTTCATATTTTGTTACCATCTGGACAGCAAATGTGCCCTCCTAAGGGAACTCCGTTTTGACCTTTGCTCGTTTTGTTTAAGAATGAGTATAAGGCAAATGTGTAGCATTTGCACCAGGGATCTCCTGTCAGCACAGCAGATAGGTCTGGAGAGCGGACTTGGCTGTCCTGCTTGTGTCACATTTTTATGACACATGAATATAAAAGCATATATTTAAGTTTATTGTTTGCATTTTGCTGAAGCTTGAGAAGAAGGAGCCTCTATCTGAAGAAAGGTAGTTCTTAATATTAGACCCGTGATTAATAGTTTTGATGTGGGCAGCAGGTCCCGCCGTGTGCGGCGAGCTTCGCACAATGTGCCTCTTCATCGCGGCGGCGCGGCCGGGAGGGCGCGTGTTTGTTGTGGGGCCTTTGATCCACGGCGCCCGTCGCATGGATCACGGCCATCAGTTAGCGCCGGCTGCCGCAGCCCACGAGCACGTCGCTGCTTGTCTCGTCGGCGATGAGCGCGCGCAGGCCGTGGCGTTTGGCGATCGCCGATGTTTGGGTTGTTCTGCTGGCTGGTGACCATCGCTGGTGCAGCTCCGGCGCGATGGGACGAGCGAGGACGCGTGCTTTTCCGTCGGTGTCACCTGGATTCAGCTACCGGGAGCTGGAGCGTGCCAGGCAGAGCCCTGCCTGTAGGTCCTTCTGCTGGTTGCACTTCTCAAAGTCCTGAAACTCAGCAAAAAGCCCATATGCTTTTTGCTTGTAACTTGTGCAAGCCGCGGCTGGGGGCTCTTTGCTGGAGGGGGCGGGCAGGGCAGTCTGCCGTCGTCAAGGACCTGGTAGCTGATGCAGACGCAGCAGATAGGAAGTTTCGGAGTTGTTTTAATTAAAGCAATTACCGTTTGCAGCGTTTCTGCAGGTGGTATTGCCAGGGTGCATGCGTGCTGGATCCCCTTTTCCTGCCCCGTTTCGGGGGGTGGGCGCAGAGGCAGCAGCCCGGCTCCCATCGCGGCGTGGGCGAGCACCCGCGGCTCCACGCAGCAGCCCCACGGCTTGCTTCCATTTGGTTTATGATGTTTAAAGGGGTCTTGCCAACGTTAAATTGGAAAATAACCCCCCCACACATGCCTGAGCCGTTCAATTATTAAGATTGCTCAAATAGCACAGTTAAATGCATTTATTAAGTAAATGGTTGGTTTATCTTTCTTTTGCCTTGCACTCGGGGGATGGATGTTGAATGGTCTCTTGCTGACTTTTAACAGGTCCCACTGCGCGAGTCGCCCTCCGTGAGCTTTGGCCTGTTGAACGAGGCCAGCTGGGTTTGCTTTTTTTGCTTGGTGCATGCTTGGTTTCTTTTGCCCATTTTCTTGCGCTGGCTGAAAAGCTGCCCAGCACGGGCTCTTCCAGATAGGCCTGGGGATGTTTCCATTTGCGCAAACAAAATTAGACAGTAAAAGCAAAACAAACAACTTCCTCCTCTCCCTCCCCCAAATTAAAGACCATTTCTCTCCCTTTCCTTTCTCTTCTATAACATGGCTTTGTTTTAAAACACAGCTGCCAGTTTGGATCGTGCCATTTCTAGCACTGTCCCTTTAAAATGTGAATTTGGCAGCGGGTCGCGGAGGCTGTGGCTCCAGATGGCTTTGGTTAGGCCAGATTCGGTGGCAGGTCTCTGGGACACTGAATCCCTGCCTCCTCCTCTCTTTTTCTGTCATCAATAAAGCCATTGAGAGAATCTTTAATAAATAAACAAAAAGCATTTTCAACAGACAGTGGGATGGAAAATGACTCATAGGAAAACAGAGTATAAAGTATACTCTAGTATTAGGTATTACATGTGTCGAGTTTCTGTTTTGGGTCCAAGAATGCTGTGGTTTTTCTCCAAGGATTATGCCATTGTGGAATAATGTCATTGTGGAGTATTTGGTCAAGATGAGCTGATTGAGTCTGGTGGTTACTTACAAATATATATCTCTGGATTTTTTGGAGTTTGGAAAATCTTGGACAAGCAGTTTTCGGGAGAGTACGATGAAATTATTGCCATCACTCTTTCCAGCCCTGCCAAATACCATGCAAACTGCTGCAGTCATGCTTTCTCTCTCCTTTCCTTTTCTCCTTTCGCATAGGTCCTACTTGTTTTTGTCTTGGGAATGGCTGAAGATAAATTGGGCAGGATCCTTCACGCTGGCTGAGACCTACCAAAGCCAGTGGGACCGGTCTAGAGGAAGGCTGGAAGTGCAGGGTCTGCACGGGATGGAGGAAAATGGGAGGGAAAAAAAACCTGCATAAAAAACAACATGGCAAAGCTGGGGGCCCCCAGCAGTGCCGGTGGGGCATGGCAAGTGACGTGTGGCACCTGCACAAGTTACTGCAAGGCATCTGTAGAGTTAAAGAGGTGTTCGAGGAGGGCTGATGCCCGGTTTCTCTTTCCTTGTATCTCGTGAACCTCATTTTCAGCACGGCAGTCCCTAGAAACACTGCTGTATCCGGTTTTGGTAGGAGGTGGTAGGATATCATGCTTTTTTCCCATTATTCAAGAGAGCTGATGATTAGAAAAGGGAAAAAAAAAAAAGTCTTCACAGTTTGGTTTCCAGCCTCTCTGTGGAAAAAATGTACTTACGGACTATCCCAAGTCCCAGCAACCGCGCGATCGCGTTAGCTGGCTGCCGTCGCTCTACCTGCACCGCCGGCGGTGTGCGGGGGCCTGGCGGTGTTTGACGGCTTGGGGTCAGCACAAGGCGAATGAGACTTAAGCGCCGCGGATGAATGTAAAGGAAGTGTCAAAGGATGAGCTCGGAGGAAAGGGATTATGTTGTGGGTTGCCTCTTTGGTGAGTCAACGAAATATTTATAGAGCAATATATACACAACTGTGGAGTCTTTAAAAACTGAAAACACTTGAAGCAAAGCGAGATCGTTTGGATACAGAAGGCCTCATTTTCGAGCGTGTCCTAGTCCAAAAAAAAAGAAAGAAAAGCGTATACACACAAAATACCGTTTCTGGTTTTGCACGCAGGGCTCACCTGAAGCGTGGTCCGCGCGTGACTTTCTGCTCAGTTTTGGTGGGTAGGGGACAGGGAGCATCGCGTGCCCTGCACCCCGGCAGAGGAGCCTGTCCAGCGGTCAGCATGGAGATGGAGATGCGCCCGCACGGAGCCCTTCTGCGTCTGCATGGGGTCTCGGTGGCTTTGCGGACAGGGCAGCTATTCTCCCAGGAGAGACTGTGGGAACTGCATGGACCGGGAGACAGCGTCATCCCTGGAAAACCCTTCTGGTTGCATCAAGTCCCCGGGCAGGCCAGGCGTGTGTCATTCCTCTGATGCAATCCTTCTTCGTGGGCCTGTTGACCTGAAATTCAACCCACTGGGAAGCCGAGATTGCAGGCGGCCTTTGTCTCCGAACACGTGGAGACGGGGGCCTGGCTTCGGGGAGGGGCAGGCATGTGGGGGGACGCCCGCTTGCCATTCACATGGATGTTTTAAGTGGATTAAGAGGGGAACAGTCTCTCTCCGGGGCTGTCTTGAGTTGTAAGAATTACCTGTAGGGCCTGCTGGAATCCCTTTTTGGATGACTGGAGATTTTTTCCTATCTGCAGTGACAGAAAGTGTGCCCAGTGGGCTGGAAACGTACCCCATGCTGTCAAAGGAACGACGCTCGCTCCCTCCAGCTCGTGCTGAAGGCTCCCCGCGTCTGGCCAAGGCAGCAGCCGGGGGCAGAGGTTGCTCCGGTTTCCCCTCGTTTGTCACGCTGGCAGCCGGTCGGCCTCGGGGGACGTCTGGGGAGGGGGACACGGGGCAGAGCAGGGGCAGGTCCAAGGGGTCTCAGGTCACTCCATCACATGCCTTCTGCTCTGCGGAGGAGCAGGGAGAAGACGGGAAGCGAGAGCCCGTGCCGTCCTGCCGGGGCGCAGTCCTGCCTGTCCCCGGGGATTCCTTATGGCTCCGGCGGTTTCCTGGAACTGCACAGATTTAGCCCTGGGAATAGCGTTGGAGAGCATCCGCCTGCCCTGCTGCAGCAGCGTCCCTGCAGCGTGGTCCTTCCCCCTCCCCGGACCGAGAGGCACCGCTCCTCGCGAGGGGCTGCCCGGTAACCGGACAGACGGCAAGGCGTTTAGGGCAGGACACACAACCATTGTAGGCTAAGGGGACCCTGGCTCCATTCGCAGCGTTATCCAGCCGGAGGAAGGAGCGTGGTTTGACCTTGCATTTGATTCGCGCTTGGTGCTCCTTGTTTCCAGGCTCTCACCTGGAGGACAGGCGTTAGCCCTGCTCTCGCAAGGAGCGTTTGGCCTCTGTTTCAGGCTTTGCTTCTAAAATTCCCTCGGCACTTTCCCCCCATCGCTGCTTTTACTGCTAATGTCCCGGGATAAAGTTATTAGTGAAGAATCAGAGGAGCGGTAACGGAGGCCCTTCTGTCCGCTAACACAGCCTCTTCGCGGTTCTTGTTCTCCCTGAAGGTCTCTGGCAGCAGATGACGGGCTGGGACGGCAACGGGAGAAGGAGCACAGCTTAACTCCGCTCGGAGGGGCATCCGGGACCGCGCCGCTGCCTGCCGGCATGTGGACCGGGTCAGGCGACAGTAAGGAGATGGTTTCTTATTTCTGCTCCGTTGGTAATCACTTAGCAGCCCAGCACCAGGGCTTCCCTGCAGGCAGTGGGGAAAACCCGGCGTATTTATTGCAGAGTTGCTGGGACTTTGCCTTCTCTGAGGTCTGGGCTTGACTTGCAGCGATTGGCGCTGGAGGGGAGGAGAGCCACGAGCCGAGCCTGGCTGATGGCCGACAAGGTGTTTCCTTCTGATGTTCCTCGTAGCAGAAACCTTCCCTTAGAGACGAAGGCTGCGTGATGTTGCCTAAAGATGGGGAATGTCCTTAGAGTCTGGGCATTTTGTGCGTGCTGCTCTGAAAGTCTCGGCTCTAGTGAACCTCTGGGTTAGAGTCAAAGTAAGGATGAAGAAATGGCTAGTTAGATGCCTTGAGTTTATTTATATACATAAAGTTGTCTATATATACACACCCACACCTATACAGGGTTATGTAGACTCTAGATGTGCGTACTTTAAAGGCCTAAAGATTCGGTACCCGCAGCCTCTCCTCTCGGCCACTTGGAAGCGTAGATTGAATCTTTATTGTATATGCTTATTTAAAGTTACTTCATTTTTATGATTTATACTGTATCTTTTAAATAGAGAATAATTAAATATGTATTTTCTTGGGTGACTTCTTTTCTAAAATGCACTGGGTGACATGCTGGACTGATGACTTGTTGAGGTTGAACATCCTTGTCCTGAGCCTGTGCCTGAGCATTCTCATTAAGGGTTGAGGACTTAGTGCCTTGTAAATTTTAAATTACGGTGGTTTAGAGTATTTAACTCCCCTGACCAGACTAGTAAAGATAGGGACCGTTCAGAAATTGGGAAAGGATGTGGCTTTATGGAAGAAAATTTATTCTAACTTTTGCCGGTCGTAAGGTAGCAAACCTATTGGCACGCAGGTCATTTTTCTTCATTTATTCTTTGTTGTTTGTTTAGCGTCTTAGGCCGAAAGTTTTACAATCAGTGGCTTTATAATAGCATGAATTGGGAGTTGTTTGAAGTGATATTAAGGGTGAGGCTTGCACGAATAAAAGCAGAGTTGGAACAGTGGTCGGGAGAGGTGTGTGGAGCACCGTGAATGTTCGGGACGTGATGCCGCTTACTGGGGGAGCCGCAATTACACCGCGCCGTCCCGAATAATTCCTCCGCAGAAACCCAAGCGCTCAACCTGCGGCAGCCCGTGCTCCAAGGCTGCGTTCGGGCGCTGGGGGATGCCTCGAGCAGCGTGGAAACCCCGTTGGCCTGGTTAGACGTGTGTGTGTGTGGGCGTGCATGGGTGACACAGTAGTTCTTTCCGTATTTTTCCTGGACGCTGCGGGAGAGCGCAGCGCTGCAGGTCCCACGTGCCTTGCGTGGGACAGGCTCTCACCCCTCCCTCCTCCTCCTCCTCCTCCTGCCACGATAAGATGTTGCAGCCCAAAGTCTGACCTACTTTTTCTTGTGCTGCGTCTTTGCAAAGTCGGTGTCGCGCGCTGCGTGTTGTTTCCAAATCCAAGGCGTTATGGCAGTTAAGAGGAAAAAAAAAAAAGAAAAAAAGAGAATAAAAAAAATAAAAGGGAATATAATCACTCTAGAAGCTCAGCAACAGCGAGCAGCCTTCCAATAAGGGCTGTGTGCTTCCTAGCTCTGCTCAGCAACCCTACAATAAATAACAAACTGCCCTAGCCCGCAGACGGTGGAGCAGCGAGCGTTGGGCAGAGGCTTGGAGGGACCCTCTCGCGTTCGAGGAGGTCTTGCGGGCAACCCTAAAAAAGCAAAACCAGTATGCAAATGGCCAACAGAGCAAAAAGTCATAAAAGAGAAACATATTTCACTTCAGAGCATCTAGGGAGTTGGAAATAATGTGGAAAAAGATGTTGTTATTTAATACTGATGAATGATCCTCTGGCAGCACCATTAATCAAAGCTAATCATCAAAATGTTTTGGGGAGAGGAAATTTGTATGCGCTGGTTTTGATTGCTGTGTAGAATAAATGGCTTCATCGGTTTCTTCTATAGAGTTTGAAAACCATCCGGTGGCCTGCTGTTTTCTTGACCGTCCAATGACTCAGTAATATCTAGAGGGCCCAGCAGAGGTTTTGCTGGCATTAAGAGCTTGATTTAATACTTTTAAAAGCAGCTAGAGGAGTCGGATGCACATTCTCCATTGACTCTCAGGGCTGATTTCACCTGTGATTTTTAGCTATGATTTTTTTTTTGCATCCCTCCTGATCGTGTGCATGTTCAGGTACCTCTTTGGTGTAGACTTGCGATTCACAGAGAATGATTGATTTTCTTGCACCGTGGACGGGGGCAGCCCCAGCCCGGCGCAGGTGGGATTGCACCCTCGCCCCGCAGCGGGTCGGCACCGGGTGCCCAACGCGGCTGCCCACGAGCCGACTCCAACATCGGATTTATTTCCCACGAGCCTTCACCTTGCTCGGAGTTTCCTTCTCTTCAGTGCAGCCGCTTTAAGGCGCAACAGTGGTTCTGGGTCAACGGTTCTGGGTGACTAAATAGTTGAGTCCAATTTTACGAGTCCCACAAGTTTCACGGAGACCTTTGGCCGGAGAAGACTGCCAGACGAGTGCTTGCAAATACCGAACAGTACGGTCCTGCGAGCGATTGCAAGCGCGGCGTGAAGCTCTGCTTGGGAAAATACTTGCAAATGGTTTCCAGGGTGGATTTGCACAAAGGCTGGAAAGACATTTGCGCTTTTTGTGTGGATTTTCTTGCAAGTGCAAAAGGAACGTGAGATTCATCAGTGAGACCTGAACCCTGGGTCATTTGTTTAAAAAATGCAGTCTCTTGCCAACGCGACGTAACGAAGAACCGGAGGTGCAGCAGTGTGAGAGCTTTACGTCCCGTTTGATGCTGCGGAGGCAGGTTGCAAGCTGCTGACACGGGCGCCCGTGCACACAGTACCCGCACGCACCGCAATTAGGCAAACGAGTTCAAAACGCGGCGGTTCAAACGCAGGGATCAGCCAGCAGCCTACAACACCCCATGGCTGTCAATATTTATACCAGCCACAGTCAACATTAAAAACCTTTATGGTGGGGTTGGGAGCACCGTGCAGAAGAAGAAGAAATCAGAGAAGGCAAACGCTTATAAAGCGTCTTGCAAATCCCCCTGCCGTTGTCGTGTTACCTTCCCAACCCATCCATAACCCCTGCTCGCGTCTCACTGAAAGGGCCATCGTGCGCACTGTGTGTCAGCAAAGAGTGATGTTTGCTTTTTTCTATCGGTCTCAGTGGTTTAGATAACTCTTCTCCTTGTAATTCCCGATGCTTATTTTTCTCCCTAACAGCTGATAGCTAAGTATATTCCCGATCTCAACACTTCAACTTTTGCTGTTTGTTTAGTGACCTTCACTCGCTTCGATATGATTAAGCTTGTCTGTGGCTGGGTGTTTTGGTTAGCATTAAATTGCCTTTATTTCGGGAAGCTCGTTTCCACACCGTGCTTTCCCCCAGTTGTCTTCCTGTAAGCGAGGAGGGCAGTTTCTGATCCAGGTCTCCCCTCCTCCCCACTCCTGTTTTGCAATTTCTCCTTTTTGGCTGGCGACTGGGATTCCGTCACCCGCAGCCCCTCGCCGGCCGCTTTCCCGGGCTTGCCGCGCCGCGGCGTCCGCACCGGCGTGCCGGGTAGGGGCAGGTCTTGTGCAGGGTTTTTAGGGTTGTGCATGCTCGTTTTTTTCCGCTTTTCGACGCCGTGTGCAGTTGGGGCCCCGCGGGCGGGCGGGCGGCCGCGCAGGCAGCTGGGGATAAGGAGGCTCCTCCACAAAACAGCGACCAAACCGCTCCACCTGGAGGTGAAAGCAAATTATAACGGGGCCTCCGTGGCCAGCCAGCGCTGCTCGGGCAGGAGCCGCACCAAGAAAGCGACGGGCAGATACTCGTTTTGTGCCAACCCGAAACCAAAGATATTTTAAGAAAAAGAATCCATAATTAAAAAAAAAAAAGAAGAAAAAGAAAAAAGGCGGCGTGGAAGGGTGCAAACCGGGCGGCAGAGAGGGGACTGGCTGCCCGGTCCCAGCGGCGGTCGGGGCTCCCCGCACCGAGCTGCTCCCCAGCACCCCACGCGCTGCCCCCCAAAACAGCATTTTTCTGTTATGAGCAATTTACTGAAATGACATCACCCAGATAAATTAGACCTGCAGTTCCCAGCGGCAGGATCTCTGCAGCTTGGAGCAGCAGCTCTTTGCTGCCGGTGCTGGGCTGCACGTTGAGCCGAAGGCGCCGGTGATGGGCTCCACGGGGCATTTCCACTGTTCCTGCGAACTGAAAAGCTCTGTCGTCTCTCAGCATACTCGGCACGTAAATATTACTCCAAGGGAAATTAGTGCTGAATATATGTGGAAAATAACCAAAAAAAATATGTCTTGCAACAATTACAGGAAATTAGTGAAAGTGAATTATACTAAACAAAATTACCCAGCTACAAAGCACATGTGTTCCAAGGAAGAACTTGAAAATCATTTGGAGGGGTTTTTTTTGTTTTTTTTTTTGCAAAGCTAATGGATCTCATAATTTTGCACAGTCCTATTGGAAATAGGAAAGAACCTGCCGTGTTCAATTAGGAATTAGAAGAAGAGCAGCAACAGGGAGAAAGATCTCTATTGCAAAAAGTGACTTTGTTCTCAAGCTCCAGGAAATCCTGCTGAACTGGGAATTCTTTCAAATACAGAGATGTTTGCTGGTACCATAAAAATGCTGGTAGCTTGTTGCCAAGACTTCTTTTTTTCCCTCGCTGGATGCTGTCACTGCAAGCACCTCCGTCCCATCCCCGTGAGGTCCCAGCTCCGGCATGTGCATAATCAGCGCCTTGTTTTGCCCATGTAAATTTGTGCCGATGCTCTGTGCCAAATCTGGCCTGCCTCCAAGGGAAGTGCAAATGTAGGATTTTCTCTTGGGAGATAGGGCAGAGGAGAGAGGGGACATGGGTCTCCCTCACCGGCCAAGTGCTCTGACCGCTCGGCCGTTGGTTAAAAATGCAGAGAATTGCGGTGAGTGAGTTGCGGTAGGCGGGACACAGCGCTTGGGCGCGATGGGGCATGTGAGGTGCTTCTCGCCTGAGCCAAGACCCCAGGCCCCAAAATGTGGACAAAAGCATCACGCCTCATGCCGGGATCAGTATTTAGCGTTTTTAAGTATTTACTGCTGTTTCAGGAAGCAGGAAATTCCTAGCACTATGTGGGAAGCGCAAAGTTTGGTCACGCAAAGAGAGAGGAGAAAAGTTACTTGGAAAATGCACTTGATCCTGGTGGGATTTAGTAGCCTCTGGTGAGATTATTCTTTATCACTGCAAGGGCAGGTCACAACTTCGGAACAGCAATTTCCAGTGGTTTGAGTCAAACTGGTGCAGCTGGTCGCTTTGGAGGGGTAAATACCATTTCTCTTGTGCACTCCAAGCAAGGTACTTCTGCCACAGCCAGCAGCTGGAAGGGCCACGACCTGCAAGTCCCCATCTGCGGAAAGGCTGGGCTTTTCTCAAGTGATGCTTTGGGTTGTCGTGAAAATGGAGGGACTGGATTCAGACAGTCTAAGGTTTTCTAAGGTTTTTATGAGCTGTGTTTTCAAACCGGGCTCCAGTTCCGTCTGCTGGAGAACGCCCCACCGTCGGGCTTTGCTCTCCTGGCCGCATCCTGCAGCCCGTACCGAGCTGTCTGGGGGAGGTCAGATGCCTTCAAAATCAGGTGTGAACTGGGACTGACTGGAACTCGTTGTTGTAGCAACCAGAACATGGTCCTTGGAGGTCCATGAACAACCCCAAAATAGCCGTGCTGGCGCTGGTGGCTGTGGCAATGGCACGGCCTGGGTGGCCTCATAAGAAGTCAGGCTGGGAGGAGTGGTGGTGCCCGGTGCAGACCCAGCTGCTCCAGCTCCATGTGCAGTTAATCTGCTCTAGCAGTCTGTGTCTTGCTTTCCGGTGCAGATGCCTTTTGGCCCTCACGCCAGATGAGTGTGGAAAACATTTGCTTTGCATCTGTCATGGATGAGGTAGAAACCGTGATGGAGCCGCTCTTTCGACAAGCACTGGGAGCAATCAGGAGGATCATGCTCCCTCATGTTGGGGTAGATGATTGCTGGGAGCAACCACTGAAAGGTTAAATGCATTTATGCCTGCTGGCAACCAGGTCCACGCATCAGGCAGGCAGCTTGGTAATGCAACTCTGACCAGGTTATTTTCAGCTCCTTTCCTCAGGGCTTGTTTTAACAAGATGCCAAAGCAAGAGCAAGTCAATGGAGAATACTGGATAGTACTGACCACCGGCTTTCTGGCCAGGAAGGGAAAAGATGCCCTTTCCTTTTAAAGTGAGCTAAATTGCCCTGCACATAGCTCGGTTGCTGCTCAGAGGGGTGAAGAAGGACTTGCATGTCACCTTTTGTGGAGTTTTCCTTCCTGGAAGGACAGCTCTTCAGGGCAGCAAAGTATTTTGCAAAGCACCTTACATCGAAAGGCTGCAAAACACAGTGTTGACAATCCATCTGAAAAGCTGTAGAAAAATATTCAGACCTAGCAATGAGGGAGGCTCAGAAACTTTGGAGAATATGTGACCATCAGCTTGGATGCTTTGGATAAGACAGCTGCTAGGACATGGGAAACCTCTTGTTATTCTCTTTACTTTGCTAGCTGTCAGTCAAGAGCAGAGCTTTTGCATGTGGCTGCTGTTTTTAGGCTGCACCACCTGCAGCTGGTTGGTACCATGCTGAGCCACAGAGGTCTTGGAGAGGGGACTAGAGCATCTTCTAGTAGGGCCCAAAGTATTTTTGCCTGTGTGTTGGCCTTTCTCCCATTGCAGTTTCTTCAGGATGCTTGCCATGGAGAACTTGGGACTTAACCGGGGTCCTTGAGTCAGCAAAGCAAGATGTTTCAGAAAGGGCTTTTGCAAAATCTGAATGCCTGACCTGTGTGCTCCGACTAAGTCTAGATGACTTGGCTTTATCATGGCTTTTTCTCTCCTAGAAACAGAGTGGTGGGAAATGTTAGGAGTGAGCCTGGAAACATACTCAGACTTTGTTGGAATCCGGATACCAAAATCCTGATAAGAAGGAGATTTAAAAAATTAAAATAACCATTGAACAAGAGTCATCTCCACGGAGCACAGCCCTCTTCCCCTCTCTGGGCCCAGTTCCCAACACATTCCATGGTGTGCTCTATTCCTGGATATAAAACAGCGTAAAGAACATTGATGGTTGTGAGTAATAGTCTGCCTGGGAGTCACCACATGCTGCTGGATGCTCCTTCTTGAGACCAGCGTTTGAAAACCCTACATGACGCCACGCCAACAGGGCAAGCATCATCAGGATGGGATCTCAGCATCTCCACCCAGCCAGAAAGGAGATGCGGCTCCTCTCGAGCTTCCCGTGCCGATAGGGTTTTGCCTCCCCGCTTGCTGCAAAGCAAAGCTTTGAGCTGCAGGCAGTGGTGCAAGCTTCTAGCAGCAGTTGCTATGGGACAGCTCTGGTAACAAATTTTACTGAAGTGGCAGAAGTGAAGTGACAGTAATCAGCAGTCCGTCTAAATTAAGTTTTTCAAGTCTAAAAGGACCCTTGTATGTGAATTATATGGGTCAGCACAACTGAAGTGGTGGACTCGGTTTTAAATAGCACTCTACTTTGGACTGTCTTGGCAGTTTGGCAAATTCTGGCTGGAAAAAAGGGCCCTTAGGAACTGTTATTAAAACTACCTCAAATACCAGAATTTGCGGTTGCTGCTTTGCGGAATCCCTGCTCCTGTTTTGGGTCTCTGAGCTCTGATCTCTACACGTTGCCCGAGGGGGTCCTGGCACAGCTCTCCTCTGTCTGGGAGCCCCCAGTCCCCCTTTTCAAGGGTGGACCCATTCCAGCACCTACCTGCTGGCTCGGGCTGCCCCCCCCTTAAAATGCAGCGTGGATGGAGCGAGGAAGGTGCTTCAGAGAGCTCAACACCGTTCCCCCACCGTCAGGTGAAAGCTGTCAGCTCCCTTCTCCGCGTTCACAGGTAACGCAATGACAGATTAGATAGCAGTTCGGCCTAATTGGCAGATTATTTTTTCTCCCCGTGAAGTTCACTGGGAGGTCAGTGCACTTGAGGGGCTTTTTTTGTTGCTGTGGTGGTGATTTTTCTGGTTCAGTCTGTTTTTCCTCCTGGGTTGTAACTCCTCTGGTAGCCGAAGAGTGGATTCACCTGCCTTACCTTAGGCATCGAAAGCTCAGACACTTAAGCCTGCGCTAATCACCCTCGACTCCCTTAATAGCAACAGAAAGGCAGTCGGCACATCCTCAGACAGGTGTCGAAGGGGAATTGCCTCACCAGCCTGCCGAGGACGTGGCTTTACGCCTGCAAGTCTTTGTGCCTGGCAGCTCTCGTGTATCCCCATGCCCGGCAGCTCTCGTGTATCCCCATGCCCTGCTCACGACCGGCAGCTGAGCACCTTCTGCCTCACCCATTTGAAGATGTTTAGCTGCCGCTTGCAGGAGCTGGGAACCTCTAAGGGTTCGAGTCCTTCAAAGGTCTAAGGCCAGCTTGCTTAGGTGCGCTAGAAACGAGACTTGAATGACCAACTGCTTTCCCCTGGGGTCCTAAAGGAGTGATGTTCTTGGAGAAATATGCGGTCTAGTTACAGGCTGTGCTTCTATGACACCTGGGTTCCTTCCTCCGCAACAACTTGCTGTGTGATATGGGATAAACCTGTTACCTGCGACTCAGCCCATTTTGGATTGGAAGATCTGAAAGGAAATGTAGCGGGAAAGCCGTGTACTCTAGCTTTCATGTATTTGCCTTTATAGGAAGAAAGTGTGCCGTTCTTTGGAGGCAGAGGCCAAAGGTTGTTATACACTCCAGCACCTTTCGAAAAGAGACCTTGGCGTAACCAGAGTCACAGAATAGCTGGGGTTGGAAGGGACCCTCTGGAGTTGGCCTAGTCCAACCCTCAGCCAGAGCAGGTTGCCCAGGACCACGTCCAGTCGGGTTTTGAATATCTCCAAGGATGGAGACTCCACCACCTTTCTGGGCAACCTGTTCCCGTGTTTGACCACCCTCACGGTAAAGTGGTTTTGTGTGTTCAACTGGGATTTCCTGTGTTTCAGTTTGTGCCCACTGCCTCTCCTCCAGTCCCTGGGCACTGCTGAGAGGAGTCTGGCCCTGTCTTGTTTACATCCTCTCATCAGATATTTATACACACTGATAAAATCCCCCTGAGCCTTCTCTTCTCCAGACTAAATAATCCCAGCTTTCTCAGTCTCTTCCTGCATGAGAGATGCTCCAGGCCCTTAATCATCTTTGCAGCCCTTCGTCGGACATGCTCCAGCAGGTCCATGTCTCTCTTGCGCTGGGGATCCCACACCTGGACCCAGCAGGGCAGATGTGGCCTAATCCGTGGTGAGCAGAGGGGAAGGATCGCCCCCCTCGACCTGCTGGCAATGCTCTGCCCGGTGCACCCCAGGATGCCTTTGGCCTCCTTGCCACGATGGCGCATTGTCCAGAAACGGCGCGGAGCAGCCAGCCTGCTTGCAAACGGCCAGGCGCCGGCCTCAATGTGCAGGAGCCCTGCTGCAAGGCGTTCCGGCACGCGCGGAGCTCCCCATCCCTCCGCATCGCTGCAGGAAGCCGGGAGCAGCTGTTGCGTTGCTGCCGGTCACGATCTGGCCGTGAGCGCGTGATTGACTGTGCTGGCGTTCAGCACGGCGACACCTGCGAGCAGCGGCTGCTCGGGGCGCACGGCGCGATCCGGCCGCACGAGCGCGCGGGGAAGAGTGAGCGGGCGCAGGGGACCCGCGGCCCTGGCAGGGCTGCACACAGCCGCCGAGGGGGTGCTCAGCATTATGGTGGGGAGCGAGCCAGCACCTGCGTGGCCCCCCACGGTTCCTGCACGCCTGTCATCCCTCACCCACAAACAAGCTCCTCTGGCGCTGGTGAAAATACACGCTGGTGCCTCTCCCGCTTAACAAGGTGGTTTAATTGCGGTGCATCAAGATGATAAGCAGTAAGTTGTATCTTGGCAGCGCTGCGCTAAAGCAATGTGAAAACACACCTGCATTTTGCTGGCTAGGGTCGGTTCTTCCACCTATGAATTTGTCTGGGGGGCTTAGAGGGATTTTATGTATTTGCCCAGCAGTTTTCTGTGCCTGACAGCCCTAACAAGCCTGACCTTATCAGATGTGCGCAGTGTCTCTGGCTCATCCGCGGCACGGCTCGCAATGCCCATCGTGTGCACGGTGCAGAGCATCCATGCGATCAAGGCAGGTTTGGAAAGCATCTGGCTGTTGGGCTTATGCGCTGCAGTTGATCTGCTTGTGCATGATGCATCTGGCCCATCCCTGGTGCCAGCTCTGTTATCCGTACGCTGAACGAACACACATAACGCTAGGAAATCCTGTGCCCTGCGCTGCTGCACTGGTGATGGGGTTTGCACAAAATCAGGAATGCTGGCTGGACCCGCCCGTGACATGTCCCTCTGCAGCGAGGTTGTCTGCATGGGGTGTTCTCTGGCACCCAGACACGACGGTTGGATATGAAGGATTTTTGGCTTAGAAATAATGCTTTAACTGTCAGTAGACCATCTCACACCCACTCTATTCCCCCCTGCTCCCTCTCCAGTCTTATCCCCTCTTCCCTAAAGAAAACCATCCCCCAAACAAAGAGGGTTGTTATGTCTCATTGTCTTCTCTGGCAGTTGGAAATAGAAGTTTTTCCCATCTATCTTTTTGGCATCTGTTCACACTCTCCAGAACCCTGTTGGTTTTGTACTGATTCTCGCTCTGAGAGTGACTGCAGGACCATGGGAAAGACTTTATAGCTCCTCGGTGATGGGGTAGCGATAGGCAGACTGATTAATGGCATCGCTACCCTCCGGATCCCGGGCCGAGCACGTCCTCGGTGAAGCCCGTTGGGTGACATCGGGCCGTGCCGTGCGAGGGTCCAACCCTGGCCTTCGGGAGCCTGGGGAGGAGCGGGGAGGGAAGCCAAGGGTTTTTACTTCTCATTGTATTTTTCGCACGCAGAAGTTCTACTTTGGCATAGTTCAAAACTACCCCACTCTTTGCAGCCTTTCTTTCAAGCCAAAAGTCCTTTCCTTAAGCTAAGAGTTCCCTTGAGGATGGTGCGACTCTTGCACAAAGCGGAGAGCACGACGCGAGATGCATGGGCTGCCATGTCTCGCTCTTGGCCAATGGCATCTGCAGGGCTGCAAAACGGTGTCATTCATCCTCGTGAAAGCCTTGACAAAACGTGTGTTTCTACTTGACTCTGCCCATTCACTGTTTAGATTATTACCAATCCGGTACATTTTTTAAAGCAAATGAGGTTTCAGAACGCCTGTTGATAAGATCTTTCTTGCCCTCAGTGGGATCATTAATTCAATATGCTGAAATACCATTTTAATTAGTTTGCACAGTGATCCCAAGAGCAATGAAATAATGCTCTTTATTGTGTGAGTATGTAGTGTGCTGTGCGTAATCCTATTCTTTATCTCTTGTCTTCTGTTCTGTCTCACTGGCAAATATTAGTGCATCCTGTCTCCCAGTCATATCGTTGCGCGAGCATGCCAGCAGTCTTAAGTTAAATACTCAATGTTACATTAAAACAACATTGTAGTTGTTACTTGACTGCCAGAAAAATCAGAGTTACAGGCTGCCTTTAATTGCTTATGTTGTAGCCAGGTATTGTGACGCCCTCCAAGCTGTGTGTGCAATGTCACTTATCCCTAAGCCCCAATCTGCCTTCTCTCTGCTCTGCCACTTGTTGCTGTGACATAGCAGGACCTGACGTTGCCCAAAGAGGCCAGAGGCTGGTTAAAAGCGCTTGGTCAATGGCAGACTCTGCTCCCAGGAGCGCCGGGAGGGCCTGCAACTCCTGTCCCCTTGCACCAGGACCTCCAGCCCCAGGAAGACGGGATGGGGCTGGATTTAGGGACTCACCTGAGGTCACCCAGGTGCTCTGCCGTGAACACAAAGTCTTTGCTGTGTAGGGTGGGATCAGAGAGTTGCTCTGGTTTGATTTCAGGTGGTTTAGCTGTGGCCCCGTGAGCTCGCTGCAATGTTGGGGTGCCACGTGTCCGTAAGATTGCAGGTACCTGCTGATCCGCTCTGACCAGTTTGGACCTGTACGGAGAGTCTGTACTCAACCAGTGAGACTAAACGGACTTGGCCAAAAGGAGCTCCTGTTGCATAGGCAGGCAATAAAGCGTGGATTATCATGGTGGGGTGATGGTCTTCAATGTAGGCGGTACCAGATTGTGAAGTGCGGATGCTGTCCTGTTAGCAGTCATGTCAGTGCTCTTGTATCCGCTGTGGTATGTTCGGTGTGGAGCTTCGTGTAGTCCCGTCTCTCTCGTTGCCTAGAGCTGCTGGTGGCTGCGCTTCCCTCCAGCAGCAGAGAGGAGGAGGAATTGGAGCTGGATCACTTTCCTCTTTCCCATGCTCCATCCACCTTTGTTCCTCCGTCTTCCTGCAGAGCACCAGGGCTGAGCGGCTGCAGACACTGGTGCTGGGTTGGCGGTTATCCAGCGCGGTGACATGAGGAAGAGGAGGTCCCTGTGCCCGTTGGGGCAAACTGCTGCAGCGGGGGAGCTGCCCAGGAGCCACAAAGACACAGAGCAGCCAGAGAGTCGGGGCTTAGCAAGGGAAGGGGCACTCGCCCTCACCCTGATTTGTATGCCGTGAACTCTGCTCCTTGTCCAAAATGTCCCATGTCAATGCTTGCATCCCAAGACAGACAAGCGACAAAAAGGATGCTGGCAGGGTGGTGTCTGAGAGATCGCTCCCCTCTCCTTTCTGCCAGCCAAAGCTCTGCTAGCTGCTGCAGAGGTTGGGTAAGTGGCTGCTGCCTGCAGCATCGCCTCCCAGCACTCACCACCCACCCTGCACGCCGCTGCTCTGTCCCGCACCATGAGCTAACCCAGACGCTTTGCCAGTGCTGACGTAGGCACCAAGCACGCCGGCAGCTCAGCTGGCACATCCAGAGGTTGCCACGACCTTCAGCCAGGGCCAGGGCCAGACTCTGTGGCCTGTGAGGGGCAGGGACAGAAAGGGATGGTCTGAGGACAAGCCGTCCCAGCTGCAGCTTTCCCGTGGAGGAGATCAGTGATGGAGGGGGCGAACCAGGAGGTGTCTGTGGTTGCAGAGAGGACCTGTCGCTGTACTGCTCGAGTTTCTCCCCAAGAGCGGGTCTCATTTTGGATTCCCCGGTGGACGTGGCGTATTTCACGGGTGATGCCTTGTTACCTTTACTCCTCCTAATCCGCTCCGTGCTGATGAATTAGGATGTGAGTCGTTAGGGGAATTAGTGCAGCATGTTGTCCCGCGCTGATGTTACCGAAGGAATGCACAAAGCTCTGAGGGTAACTGCAGACGGACATAAATCACCCTCGCTGCTCGTTTGCAGTTCTGCAGAAGCAGAGGGATTTTTGTTGCTAATGTCCTTGGTATGCATCTCTTAAAAGGTTATGTCATTTAATGGATGTCGCAGAGCTGTGGTGAAACTGCTCCGTCAGATTGCATCCCACTACGCTGAGCTCTGTGTTTAAAGCTGCTTTTATTCTGATTTAGCTATAGTACTGTTCTCTCATCTCTTTGGCACATTCCCTGGGCACAAACCCACTGTCTCGTGTACCTTCACATGGCCCAGCTGCTGCAGACCTGCACGTCCAGGGCTAAACCCCTCAGAGCCTTCAGCAGCTGAAGCAAATCCTTTGCTAGTGGTGAAAATTGTGGGGATTTTGCAATTCACCTCTTCAAGGAAACATGACAGATAAAGCAAACAGAGATCCAGACTTTGCAAAGCTTCCAAAGAAACCCAGGCATTTTACTTTAGCTAACCCAAGAAACACACAGATCTAGACAAAATAATAAATGCCCAAGTATGTTTTCCTGCCCTTTTTATTTAATGGCTCTCGAGAGTTCTTTGAACGTAAGTCCAAGTCCTTTAAATAATCCCAGATCCTTCCTCTTCCTGCTTTCGTGCACCTGAGCTCTCCTCTAGCGCACAGAGCACTTCTCGCTTCTGTATCCGGTTTCTAAAAATGACCAGCGAGAGATCTTCTCTTTGGTAACGTTCCCACCCTTTGCAGAGGATTCTTGTTCAGCACTGCCATGTGATCCAAGTCTCTCACCAAGTCTGTTGCTTAGTTATTTCAGTGCTGGAATTCAGATTTGAAAACTGGGTTGCCTGCACATTACCTGTGTTTCTGGCTGCTGAGCATCCATGGGAACTGAGGATCATCGATGGAAAAAAACAATGGGAAAACCAGATAAGCTCCACATTCAAAGTTAAGCTTTCAGTCATAAAATATAGCCGTAAAATATTGTCAGCTACCAAACAGAATTCACAGGCAGTGTATGGAAGGAGAAAAAAGCTCGTGGGGCTGAGTTGCCTCCCAGGGAGGAGGAAGAGGAAGGACCAGAAGGCAGATGGTGTGAGAGATATGCAGTGCAGGGGACAGGCAGATCTCTGCCGGGACAGTTTGCAAGGTGCAGTGTATGTCAGCTGCAAAAACAGCCCCTGGGGCTGCCTGCGAGAGCCTGGCCTTGCAGGGGCACGTGCGGATCTGTGCCAGCACGAACGCCTTGGCCCAAATCCCACGGGCTTTCCTTGGCCCCGCTCCCACAGCTGTCCGTGGGAGGGCAGCAGGGCGAGAAGCGATGTGTGCTATGCCCAGAGCAAGGAGCCGTGGCTGGGCCTGGTTTGCTGACGGTAACCTGCACAGCGCGGAGGGTCCCCAGCAGCCCTCTGTGCCCTGTGGAGGCTCCAAGGCTTTGAGGTTTCATGCAGAGCCGAAGAAGGCATCAGCGTGCACCGCACGCGCCACCCGGGTTGTGTACGAGCTCCGGGACTGCCGGCCGGGTGGTGCGAAGGCCCGGGGAGCAGGGCCGCGGGTGCGAGCTGGCACGACGTGCGGGAGCTGCTGCGTTAGCCAGTTAGCGATGCCACTTCGGTGCATCGTGGTGGAGGCTCGCTCGAGCCGGATGACAAGGTTTAGCTGCAGGCAAGCCCTCGTACCAGCAATACGCCTTGCATTAGGACTGAAATGTTTGTTAGTTGTTTTCTTCCGCCCTCAAACCCATGCAGATGGTTTTGCTTTCTGTTGCCGTCGCGTGGAGATGGTGCACGTGCCCGTCGACAAGGCTCGGGTGCACATGGGCACCTCGGGTACCGAGCAGTCGGGCCCAGGCAGCACTTGTGCCCGCAGGAGCAGGACCAGAGATCTCCATATCTGTGTCTCTGCAGGGAGTGGAGAGAAGGCAGGTGGGAAAAGAAACGCGTCCAGCCTTTGGTCGACTGGATCTGGAGTGACCTAAAGGCCAGGGCTCCTCCACAAATGTCATCTCCTCCCGCTGCTGCACTGGAAGAGGGATTTGTCTAGGCAGGTCCTGTCTCAGATTCCCCAAGGGTACCGTTGCTCACTGTGATATGCTTGCAGATTGCCCTAAGACTTTAATTTTATTTTATTTTTTTCTGCTGCACGCAGGATGTGTATGGCTTTAATTTGCAAGTAGGGTAGGAAGAGACAGAGACTCAGGACATCCTTTTCTAATAATACCCGGTATCTTTTAAGGCATTACCTGAAATCTTGGGCAAACATGCATTTTATTACCTACTTGCAAAATGATTAGGGTTATTAGCCTTAATGTACGTTGTAAAAATGAATAGTGGAATTTAACCCAATTGTGGTAATATGGAACAGCAAAGAAATCCAGTTATGTAACAGGGCCTGTTGCTAACCAGAAGAAGGGAACCCTCAGAAATGTTTTTTTTCCAGTAGGATGGCTGCTTTCTAATTAAGTTTATTAAGTAATATCAAAAGCATATGGAAGTGGAAATGCCATTGGTTCATCATGAAGCGATTAAGTGTGTTAGAAAGTGAAAAGCACAGACAGTGATTTCTCATTGCTCGTGTTGAAAAGATAATATCTACCGGAGCTTATCTGCCCGGCTATCTAGCGCATGGCTCTTTAGCCAGCCCATTTGCTTGGCTTATACCTTCAAAGCCTGTTTGCTGTTATCATAGGGATTATTTTTCTGCTAAAATGAGAAGTAATCCCAATATTCCCTTTACGGAATCTGGGAAGTGATTAGGAATTTGCCCATGTGCATTGCATTTTTATCCTGTATTATCCTTTGCCGATCTTTCCTTTAAAGATTTTGCTGCTTGGACAAATCTGTCTGTTTTCAGCCAAATCCAGCTATAGGACCTGCCTATAAGAATGCTTCTTATTTTAAACCTCTTCCTCCTTTCTGCTTAATCAACTTTTGATGCTGCTTCTCATCACGAGCTTTAACTCTGGCCCCATTTCAATAAAGCACTTGAACAGTGCTTATCCTCAAGCGTGCGGCTAATTCCCGGGGCGGCCGCAGTGCCGCTCGCTGCCGCGGCGTCGGGCTCCTCCGGCCGGGAGCACACGGGCTGTGCCCAGCCCAGCCTAAATGAGCTGTTTCCATGCAGCTAATTTAAGAAGGAAGCAATTTGTGCCAGGAGAAGTGCAGGGAATTGCCTGCTGCCCTGTGATTAAGGGTGTTACTGAATGCAACCGGGGCAGCGACGGCACGCTTCTGCACTCGGGGGTCAGGGAGCCGCCTTCCTGCGCTGCGGCCGCTGCTGCTCGCGGCTCTTCACCTCCCTCCACCCCTGCTCACCTTCATCGTCATCGTCGCTTCGTTTATTTGTCGTCCATCCGATGTCCGTTGCACGGGGCAGGCGCTCGGGGGGCTTTTTCCAGCCTGCGCATCCTCCGCCTCACGCACGAGCGCTCGCTCGCGCCGGCAGCCCCGGCTCCGGGGAGGAACGCGGGCAGGGGAAGAAAGAGGTGCGCGGCCGACGCCTGCGAGGTGCTAAGAGCCTGCAAATCCCTGAATGCTGTTTCTGGACAAGCCGGCGATGCAGTTCGGAGGTGTAAAGGCCTGTGCGGCTCCCTACCCGCTGCTGCTTTGCGGTTTGCATGGGGACGGGGGCGGCTGCAGGGGCACCCGCACGTGCCCCGAGCTCCCTGCACCACCCAGCAAGTCGCCCAGGGTTGCATCCTGCCTGCAGGGTGGTTCAGACCCCAAACGGGGCAAAAAGTCAGAGTTTTGTTTGAACGTGCTTGGCGGTGGGTTTGCCGCTGCCGTCGGAGGGGCTGTGGCCCCGCGGCGCTGAGCTACGGAGCGGGACAGAGCAGCCGGCATCGCGGAGACGCCGCGTCCGAAATCGGCTCCCTCCTGCTCCTCGCCGTCCCGCCTGGCCGGGGAGGTTTCTCTCTGCTTCAGAAACGGCCCCGTGGCCTCGTCAGCCCCTCCAGAGCGCCCGGAGGCCGGGGAAGCCGGTGGAGGGACCAGGTCACCTGCTTGCACCGCGGCACGTATTTAGGGATAGGTGTGAGCGCAAGCATCTGCTTGCCGTCAGCTGTGTGCTTAACTGCGCTCCTGGGGCAGGGCTGAGGCCACAGATTTGGAGGCTGCTGAAGCTAAAAATCCGTTTTCTAACCTCTGACCTGGTTTGCCTGCCTTTCCTTCCCATTCCCGCGTTGCTTTTGTTCCAGGAAAACTTTTTAACTGAAGGCTCAGCCGGTGCTGAAGCAGCACGCGGGTCCCTGCCATGAGCACTTTTGTGCTCGTCTCTGCTTAAAAGCACAAAGACAGGGAATAAAATGCAAATCAGATGATGCAAGTGTATAACCTGCCCGGGGACGTCACCGCACAGACTATTTACTTTGGAGATGCCCCCTTCGCCATGGCAACGGAGCGCGGCAGGCACATGCCGTACGGAGCAGAGGGCCCTGCTAAAGTCATTGCCGGCGCCTGCGAGGTCCGGTTACAGCGGCTCGCTCGCGGCCGCGCGCGCCCGGGCGGCGGGAGGCTTTCCAGCGGCTCCTCCACGCTATACGTCTTTCCATAGGCAGCTCCTCCAGGTCCCGGCGCGCTTGCTGCGTTTTGTGTGATTGCACAATCCCAGGGCTGCTCTGCTGGTTAAGAGAAAGGAGGATTTTATTTTCCTCCCCTTTTGAACAAATTGTGGTAAATCGGGGGCTCGGAGCTGGCTGCGGCGCAGGTGCCTGCCCGTCCCTGACCCCCCGGCTGGCTGCGCGGGCAGAGGGCAGGAGGAGCGCGTCCAGGGACCGCGCAGGGCCGGGCAGCTCGCGGGGTGAAACAGGGGAAGGCACGAGCAACGCCTGCCGCCAGGGACATCCCTCGGCCGTGTCCCCTTGCAAGACATCCCCGGGGAGCCGCCCGGGAGATGCCATCGCCCGGCATCGCAGAGGCTCAGCATCGCCCTGGGAGAGGCGGGAGGTTGCCTGAAATCCGTCGCGGACACCCGGCAGCCCGTGAAAAATCAGCAATTTTTCCACCCTCCTGCTCGACGCATGTGGCCGCTCGCAGGAGCCCCCGCCGCCGTTTGCAACCTGCTGAGCCCACACGCTGCTGCAAGGGAGCAAAGTCTGGCCTGACACATCCCACAGAGCCCAGGCTTACAAAGGCTGGGCCCGAAGGGCTAAAACTCCCATTTCGCGGACTATGCTTTATATTACAGAGGCGATCGCTCTTGAGTCCTTTTTGCTTAAGTGAAAAAAGGCCTTTGGCTGTGGCCGAAGCGCTGTTACTCATTTAGCTAAGCAAAGCTTGGGACTGTTTGTGTGGATAGTATTTCTGTGGAAACACTGGTTTTAGTTAATCATTCCGTAATTCTGCTGGATTCTGTGTTTACGTGTTAGCCGGAGCCTCTTCCTGGGCATCGCTGACATCGTTTTGAAGTGTTGAAAAATCAACTTCTTTGCGGTCTGATATCCTGGGGCATTTTTTTCCTCCGTGAAGAAAATCCTCGTAAACCACCGCCTTCTTCAAGTGAAAGATGAGTGGAAAGGAGAACCCGGCCGGGTGCTGCGGGAAGCACAGGGATGCTGGGGAAGGGATGCTGCCCCGGCGCAGCAGCGAGCGTGCGTCCCTCCGCAAAGCTTAAGCCCCGAGTTTAGGGTTTTGCAGTAAAAGGGCTTTAGGAAGCCTAATCGGAAATAGAAATGTTTCCATTACTGCTTCGTTTCCATTAAAATAGTTTTTAAAAGCACATAGGCGGCTTAAGTAATGTAAACACGTCAGCTTTGTGCTGATGTGCCAGAACAAGGGGGTGAAAATGATTATTAGAGTAGGTCAACTATGGGAAAAATGCGGAGAAAACCCTTTTTTTACCCTTTTGGGCTGCTTCCTGCTTCGGGCCTCTGCTTCTGGTTTGTGGTGAAGCTTGCGTTTGGGGGGAGTTTTGACATTTTCTCCTCTCTCTCGCCCTTCCTTGCAGTAGCAGGGGGCTGGCAGCGGTTCCTGAGGAACCTCCGCACTTCCACGAGCTTTGCATATTTTGTTTTTCCACTATGTAACCTTTTAAAAATCCTTCTAACGTTAGAAATATTACAATGTTTCATATTTCCTTGGCCAATGAGTACCACTTCTGGAGTTAGAGCTGCTGCTCAAAAGCCGCAGAAGGACAAAACGAAATATAAAAAATTTCCTGACAGAAAGAGTGGAAAACCCCCCTCTCCTCCGTGTTCCTCATTCTGCCATATCCAGCAGCAAAAAAGCTGGGAGGAAGGCATGAAAAGCAAGGGTGACTCTAGATTTCGGTCCCAATGAAAGCACAGAATATTAAGGCAAACAGATACAAAAAATTACACGAGGTTTATGTGCGTTTCGAGAGAGCTCATTCTTCGCTGGTCTTCTTCCCAAGAAGGTCTGAAATCTAAAAAGTTGACCAAAAATAAACAAGCAAAGAAAATGGCTTACCTGGTTTTGCTGGTCAAGAAACAAAATGTCAAAGATGGGGAGTATAAATGGTGACAAATGCTATGCATTTTTAATTTCCTGCAATTTTATTATTATTACCTGTTATTGCCTGGAGAGATGAGCTGAACCGAGCACTTTATTCGGATATATGGTGGGGACGTTGGGATGGGGATGCGATTGCGTTTCTTTGCGGCGGGCTTCGGGCCTGTCTCGAGACATTAGTGAATTGTTTGCCTTAGTAGTAAAACGCATAGTCAGGCAGAGATGCTGCGGGTAGAGCATCTCCAGGAGGCAGGCTCCAAGGAAAGGGTGCCAAAAGCTTTGAGGACAAATAAAAGGGCTGTTTGGAAGAGCATTTTCCCCAGAAAGGGGGAGAGCAGCTCTCGTGGGAATTAGCATACACTTTCGTTAGTGTTTGTATGCATGTAAATAATTACCTCCATATGTGGCCCTGCTCTTTCTGCCTCCTCTTCTTCCTTCTCCTTCTCTTATTTACACGTCCTGGCCGAGATCAGCCCTCTCGCTGGCATTTCGTAACCCGTCTGCAGTCCCGTGGCCCGGCCGAGCTCCTCGCCGCCGCACTCCTGGCGTAAGCAGGCGGGACGTGCTCAGCGCTGCCCGTCCGTCGGCACGGCGCGGATGCCGGCGGGTTCTCCGCAGGGATTTGCTGTCTAATCGCACTCGCAGCCAGCTGGCACCTCCGGCACGCGGGCTAGGCAAGGAGCTCAAACAAGCCGGGAAGCCTTTGCACGGGAAGCCCGGCGACGTTGCTGGGAGGTAATTTCCCCCTTGTTATCTGAGGAAAATGCGACACCGGCTGATGCAACGCGCTGCTGCCGGCTGCGTGGGGAGATGCAGACCGGACAAGGACGGTACCCGGAGCCCACCCCTCCTTGCTGATGTCCCTACAAGCACCTACCTGCGATGCTTTCGCTCGGTGCACAGATGGTCCGTGGCTTTGACACGCACGATGGCTTAGAAGGACGTTCGCTTCCATCCAGACATCCGAGCATCCGCAAAACCCGGCACAGGGAGCGCTTGCGGGGCACCGGTGTGGGGCTGCGCGGGGCGGCGTGGCTCCTCCTCGTCCTCCGGGGCCGAGGGCTCCTCGCGTCCTGCTCTTCGCGGCTGCTTTTCCTGACTCCCATCTTGTGGCCTCAGTTCTGCTGCTTTAAAGTGAGTCATAGTCAAGGAGCGCTTTGCGAGGCTTTCTAGGACAGCAATGTTTTTCTCCTTGCTTTGCTTAAACAGAGATACGAGTGAACGTGAGGATCACTGAAAAGCTACCCGTTCCCTTGCAGCTCTGTCTTGGCTAAAAATGCCAGCGTGGTTTCTGTATTGGGAACGGATGATCCTTTACAAGCGGCTCCACCGCTCGCTCCGACACCTCGTAAATGGACCAGCCGCCTCCGCAGGCTGCTCGCGAGATGCTGGAGCTGCCAGCTGCCATCAGGCCGCCGCGCCGAGCCGGGGCCCTGGGTGCTCGCTGCCCTCGCGCCGAGGGGCTCCTCGGTACGTCGGGGCGTTCTGCACGTGCAGCGGCATTGCTTTGCACGGTGGTTTAATTAGTTTCCAAAACGTTTTGTATACAGAAAGTGCCGAGGGCCAGATCTGCTCTTAATTACCTTGTTTTGATTTTCCCGAAGCTAATTTAGGCTGTGCCTTGCAGAGCTGGAGAAAACTGGCACTCTGTACGACTGCTGCTTGTTGCGGATATCTAAGGGCGCATGGACGTTTTTGCACGTGTGCGCACCACCAGTGCACACGCTGTCTGCACGTTTTCCTCGAGCAGTCCTGGTCGAGCCATGCTCTCCTCTTATTCTTCTCTAAGATCTTGAGCTGGGTCCTTACAGCACTTTGTTGCTTTTCTCTTCCGATTCCCCAGTAGTTTCCAGTAGTGGCTCCTCTTGAAGTTCGGTGGCGATACAATGAATGGAAAAAAGAAACGTAAGCTCAGGAACAGGAACTGCAACAGTGCTTTGCTCAGAAAAGTCTTGATCTGGTTTTATTTCTACTACTTTCTGAATTCTCAGCTAGTCAAGTCCGTTCTGTTCCTCCCCAGTCTGTGTGTCTATGTGTGCGCTGACCCCATGCAGGTGCTTTTAAGAGATAAGCTGGCCCTTTTGGCGAGTGGAAAGTGGGTCAGTGTAGCAGGGCTCCCCCCTTCCCCCAGCTCCTGTAAGAGTTTTCCGGACTAGTCACGTCGATCCTTCTGAAATTCCCTTCTTGGCAACTTTGTGGGCGTGAGTGCTTGTAAAAAGCCTTCGCGTTTTGGCATGGAACGGATATGCCGTAGTTGATTGAAAATGCTCTTTCAGGATAAATGCGGTGATCTCAACTTGGGACCTGATTTTAGTTTCATTGCTCTTCTTCTGCTAGAATTTCATTAGCGCCAGGGGTCCGGAGATCTGTCCGGGCCGGTTCTCGCGTGACCCTTGCTTTCTCCCTGGCGTAGACCGGAGGAGCTTAGCTCAAGGCCATGACTCACTCGAAGGAGACCAGTCTGTGGGAAGCTATCCAGAATTGCCAGAAAGATTTCAAATAATGGAGAATCCACCAGGCATCTTGTTTTTGCTTCGTGGTAGCCAGTAACACCCTTGCCGTGTTGCTGGGAGAGGTGGAGTTTCCGAAGTCCTGCTTCCTCGCTGCTCCAGCTCTCTTATGTAATGCATGCATTCGCGTTCCTGCGAGAATTCCTTGCAGGCTGTTTCTGGGGGTGGGGTAGGGTGGAATTTGGTTTTGGGAAGCTGTTCAAAGTGTCTTTCAGGACAGAAGATGACAAGGCCAATGATGCAGAATGCACATACTTGTGCTCTTTCCTAGAAAGAGAGAAAGAAATCCAAGTCCTCTCTCACGAAAGTCAAATGCTCCTGCACGGGGCCGGACAGCAGCGAGGCTTTGCACAACAGCACTCGTTAAATGACATGCAGCTGTACGTGAGAGTCCGCTGAAACCAGCGAGCTCTTTGGAAGCAGGCAGGGCTGCAAGCGCTGGCGATTTGGGGAAAAGCTGCGTTTCTCGCCGCGGGGCTGCAGGCCGTCGCTGACCTCCGCGCGGCTTCGAGCGGTAGGTGCAGCACGTCCCCCGCGGCCGCGACGGGCGGGCGGCAAGGCCGGGGTGCAGCCGTCCTGGCCACGGCACCGTGCCACGACCCCCTTCCCCTTCCCACCTTGGGGGGGGTCCGGGGCTCCGTACCCCAAATTCCTGCCGCTCCAAGCCGGGACGGCCGGGACGGCCGCGGCTGCAGGAGAGGCCTCCGTGCCGCGCCGGGGCCGTGCCTGGGCAAGAGCCGGCTTGCAGAGGGGCTTGCAGGGGTGGGAGCCGGCAGAAGGGGCAGGTATCAAACTGCAGGCACACAAAGAAGCCATTTTAAGGTTGCCCAGGAAACAGCAAATCTGGAATTTCCTAGCTTCGGCGTGTTTGCTTTTGCAACCGTAATGTTCTTTTAATAACGTTGGCGGTGTATTCATGTGTGTCCGGGTAGTCAATAGTTTATAAAGTAGCGTCGATCTCTGGAGCCGTGGGACTGTCGGGGGGTGGAAAGCCCTGTATAAATGCACGCGGTTATTTAGCATTTGCTGTTTTCGGGTTTTTCACAGAGAAACCCAGAAGTCACAGGATTGAGCCTATAAGCATTTTAAATGAGCCGTTTATGGGTAGAAATCCTGCCTCCTGAGGCTACAGTTGCTTTTTAAAGAGGATCATTTGGGAGATCAGTGTGGCCTTAAAAGGAGAAAACAAGAATCTGGTTGGACTTGCTCTTGATCCCCTCAAATCGAGTCGGATAAAGGCAGCTCCGATGCTCCTGTGGCCGCAGCAGCGGGCAATGGGGCTGGTGGCATAAACTGCTCAAAATGGCCCAAAACCTGCGTCCGCAGCAAACGTGTCCGTCTGCAAGGCTGCCTGCGGCTGCGGCACGCGCTGCAGCCGGTGCGCGTTGGGCTCTGCCGCTCGCCCGCGCGTGCCTGTTCTGTCCTTTCTCTGTTTTTTATTGCGAGCCACCATGATTTGCACGTTAATGTAATATCATGATGATAATCTGGCAGCGGCGAGGCTGGATGCAGCGTAGGAAAGTTCCTGCGTCTCCGGTTTCCATTATTCTTGGAAGGGAGGGCAGCGCGCGAGGCGGCGGCCGAGGCACGGCGGGCTCGAGCCCGGCCCGCGGCCCCCACGCCGGTCGGAGCAGCCGGCAGCGGGGAGGGGATCGCCGACTCCTGGAGCCCCTTGGCCGGAGGCAGGAGCTGCGGCGGGTGCTCGGGCCGGAGGAGGTGCTGGGTAGGGCTGCTCCGGGGGGTGTCAAGCCGCAGGGCAGGTACGGCCCGAGACTGGGCCAGGGTTTTCCCAGCAGAGGAACAGAATAGGAGAATTTGCAGAACAGCACCAAAAATGCCGCTTTTCCAGCCGTTTAACACAACCGTGAATCCTGTGGTGCTCGGTGGTATCCTCGACGCCCCAGCTGCCGGACTCAGGTGAGTCTGAGGTGCTCCGGGTCTCCTAGAAAGGAAGGGATGTAACTGGAAACCTGAAAACGTGATGCAAGAGCTTGCTGAGCGGATGCAGGCTGGAGCAGGAAAGAAAATAATCCAAATAGATTTTTTTTTTAAAGTCTAATTATTTTTAAGGCAGTATCACTTTTGCTTTTTAAATCTGACTCACGACTTCTGGGTGCTCGAGGTGGGAAGGCTGGAGGTGGTACAAGTATGCTCGACTCAAGGAAAGCCTGGCAGAATATGGGGCTTCAAAAACAGGGGGAAAAAAGAAAAAAAGAGCTAATCCCTTTATAGTTTCTGTAGCTTTTAATGATCTGCTGCCTCATGATCCGCCTCGCTCCTCCGTGTTGCCTCGGTGCATTGCAGAGCTGATTTGCCCCCGAGCAAAGAGCTGAGTTAAAATTCCTCCGCGACCCGGGGTTATCGGCTCCTCGCCGGGGTTCGGCATGTGTCGAGCTGCCGAAAACCCCGCGTGCCGCGACCGGTCGCGCGGCCTCGGGGCAGGGGGAAGCGGAGCAGGTGGGACTGGGAGCGACGGCCCGGCGGGCGATGCTGCGGTGCAAACGCGGTGCCGCGGGCCGCGCGGCGAAGGAGCGGTTTGGCAGCGGGCCGCCGATGACAGACGCCGACACGCTCCGCGCCGTCACCTGCCCCTCGGAGCGGTGCTGCTCCGGCACGGGGTGCGGGGTGGGCACGGTGCACCGCCTCCGCCGTGTTGCTATCCGGAAAAAATAAAGCGGATTGGGGCAGTGCCCTGCAATTCGGCTGCTGAAGACTAAGAAGCCGCTCCAAGGTCTCGGAGACGCGGCGAGATTTGCCGGGAATTGCCTGCGACACGCGGCTCCTAGCCGGGGAGGAGTGCTTGGGAGGGATGAGTCAATTAAAAGTGTCATAACCAGGACGTGACCTTGGCCCAGGTTTCCGTCGGGGAGCAGCGAGCCCGTCTCAGCCCGGTGTTCGTGCCCGGCCGGGGCCGGCATGGCCGGAGGTGCTCGCGTTCCTGCCCGGGGAGGGACCCCGGCACGCGGAGCCGGCAGCCCTCGCCCCTGCAGCCAGGCGACGGGGGCTTTCTTAAGGAAAAACAGCTTGTCTGGCCAAACTTAACATTTTCGTTTTCTTTCTGCAATTGGAAAAAAGCTGTATTTTTGTTAGAAATTGAATATTTTCTAACAGTTAGAAGAGTTTTCAAGCACTGACTCTTTCATTGTTATTGTTGCTGTTGTTTGCGTGTCAAGAAACACAGAAAATTCCAAGCAAAATCTTTAAAAAATATCACAGACATGGCTTTTTTTGGCCGGCTTTCTCCTGCAAGCTCTGTCTGGTCTGGCAGGAGCGCGGGGAGGATCTGTTCGAGCAGCGTTGGATGCAGGTGAGCGATGGAGGGAGGAGAAGACCTGAAAAGCCGGGATGCACTTGGAGGCGAGTCGCCTCCGGGGCTCTGGGGGAGCGGATGGAGCGGGGAAGGCGCTCGGAGGCACTGGCGGATGGGATGGAGTGAGGGAACGAAGGAAACACGGTGGAAAAGAGACCTGGTTGAAGGGATGCGACCCATGGGCCAAGGAGATCGGCAGCGCTGGAGCTCGCTGGCCGTCGGGAAGGCAACGAGAAGCAGTGGGATTTAGCAGCCGTGGGCTGGGAACGCCGCCCGGCCAGGGAGCACCGTCACAAATCGCCTGGTGCACCAAGACACCAGCTCTAGACGTGCTCTATTGCTGCCGCCTCCAAGGTTACGGAGCCGAGGAACGACCCCCTCCTCGCCACGGCCTTTGCAGGACGCGTTTCCTCCCGTTCTGCAAGATTCGTCTTTTCGCAGCTCGGGCCAGCGGCACAAAAAGCTGCGTTTTCGCCCCCGTCTCCCCACCCGCGTCGCTTCGGTTGCTTTGGAGGGCTCCCACAGTCGAAGGCTTGGAGATGGAGGTATACCAGCAGCGGGAAGCGGTCCCAGCGGCTGCGTGCCAAGCTCTGCAGAGCAGCCCAGCAGCTCGAACTCCTCTGCTCTGCTGGTGGAAATCACCCGTGCTGGCTGATAACCTGTGCGTGATTCACGCTCTGGTGAAACATGTGTTATAAGTATAGGTGTCAGCTCAAGTCCAGGCCTTAAAGCTATTCTAACGTGGTCCTTTTTTAATGCAATTTCCTTTGTTTTTCATGGTAGTATTCATAAAAAGCTGCCAGAAAAAGAGGAAGGCAAGGGCTAGCGCAAATGTTTGGTTTTGAAAGCGCTCGGAGGTGGCTCTTCTGCCAGGCCTGGTGCCTCGGGGTCTATGGGAGAGCGCGACGCGGTGCCGCGAGACGCGGGAACCTCTTTCAAAGTGTAAAGCCATTTTGAAATGGAAACATCTTTGGTTTCCTTTAAAAGGCCCAAGCACTAAAATAATTGAGGTCGATTTGGTTTGAATGAAACTTTGTGCTCAGCCTGAAACAGGTTTTTTCCCGCGGCTTTTCAGACCGTGCTGGGAGGACCTTCCTGGGTGGAAAGGGGGGGCCGCTCCGCAGGTATCCGCGTGAGCCACGGTGATGGGTTCGCCCTGAGGACCAAGGCAGGGCTCATTGCTCCCATTCGGGGGTGGAAGTTTTCCTCGTGATATGAGTCCATTTTCTAACTTTGGAAGAGGAAAACATATCCTGCCTTGAACTGGGTTGGAAATGAAGCTCTGGTTGCGTTTTAAAGCAACGAAACGTGGGTTTCTTTTCAAACCACTCACTCTTGCACAGAGGCTGTATCTTCTTGATAAAAGCAGTTGTTGCTCTGATGCAGGTTTGGTTAAGAAGGAGAGGAAAGGGGATCGCGACCACTTCGCTGGGCAGGCAGTAATGTGACTGTTGGTATTTGCAAGCTCCCTGCAGCTACAAAAGAAGTTGTTGCTGTATTGCTCTTCCCTCCCCTACTGCAAGTCGTGGAAAAATCTGTCCAGCACAGTGAAAAACAAAATATACAGCTTTGGCAAGCATTTCCCCATCAAGGACCAGTGAGCTTGCTCCAGTCAACCTTCATCAGCAACCCGACAATAACAAGCTACTGTCTTCAGTGGCGGAGGAAACCGAGCATTGGTGAGGGAGGGGAAAAGAGATCTTGCCAGCTGCCAAAGGGTGATGAAAATCTGATGAAAATTGCTGTGTACCTGATGAAAAACATGACACCCAGGGTGCTGGGGCAGGTGACCTGGTCTGGCTACCCGTCTGTTAAACCCCTTTCCTCGCTTGCCTTCCTAGCATGGCGTTTGGAGAAGCTGGGGCAGCAGCAGCATTGGAGAGGGGCTGAGTCTGTCTCTTCTTGCAGCTTGTTTGCTTTCCCTGGAGCGGAGCGCGGTGTCCTCACTCGCGAAGCACTTTGGGAGCGTTTCCCCTCACGTCCCTTGCCTCCACGGCTGCTGTTTATGGCATCTGCATTTTTCTGGGTGACCTCTGCACTGTCTCTGAGGCCTCTGCTCCTTCCCTCTTGCTTCTCCGCTTGGCAGAAACGGTGTCAACAAAGTCTGACTTCCAAGAATGCAGATTGAGGGTTTTCTGCCCAGTTTTGGGGGCCATTTCTCCCCCCTGCTGTCCTGAATTACTGAATGTATGGATCTAGCCTTTGATGCTGACAGTTTTTCTGGCTCGTGACTGCGTTATGGTTGGAGACACATGCTGATTATCTAGCATTTCTCAGGGAGGGCTGTTTTTGAAACGCAGTGTGACCGCCCGGGAGACCCCCGGCCCTGCGCATCACGCTGATGTGAGTCGGGGGTCACCGGCAGTCGGCAGTCCCTGGCTGGCGGCTCTTTCACATGTGCTGAGAAGCGAGCGGCTGCCAGAAGTGCCCCTGCTGCAGCATCTCCCGCGGGAGACGGGAGGGCGGCGAGCGGAAGCGTGCTCACCGGCAGGGACCGGAGGCTCACGCGTCCCCGGTCCGCGCGGGCTTCTGGAGCACCTGGGCGCCCGACACGGGTCCCGGAGATGGTGGGAGCATGGAGCGTGACGCTTGAACCCTCCCTTCTCAAGCTGCACCGCGTTGCTGGAGGAGCGCGTCTCTGCTCAGACGCGTATTTGGACTTTCGGTGCATTCGTGCGGGGCTTTTGGTGGAGGCAGAGCTCAGCGTCTCGGTGACGTGCCTCTTGTCCATCGCCCAGGCTCTGCCTGCTCGTGTATAAATGCCTGCGGCCTCTGTAGGCATATCAGGTGTCTCAGGCAACAGGGAGGCAGGATTTTGTCACGAGAATTAATGACAGGATCACATAGGATGGTCTTGCCCTCACCCAAAACGCATGAGGAATGGACGAGGGATGGAGGAAGCAGAGCCAGACTTTCTGGGTTTTGCACTGTCATTCGGAGCACTGCTGGAGGATGGCAGATGCCCTTGCTCTGAAATGACAGCATTCGTTGGTGGGGTCAAGAGGATGAGAAGTAGGACAAACTTTCTAAAACAGGGTGGAGAGAAAAAGCTCTGGGGATGGCGGCAAGGCTGGGATTCTCCAAACAGCTGGGAGTCAGCGAGCTCTTACACATGCCTTGTTATTCCTGTTGGGTAAGGTCCAACTCTTTGTTCAAATTTAATTTCTGGCCTTAGAACATAATTGTCAAAATTCTTTTGTCTGGCCGAAGCCTCTTCAATACCATCCCAAAGCATCTCCCCACAACACAGAGGCCGCTAAATGCCTGCTCCTCACTATGGAAACCATGTGTACAGTGGCTGTTGGATTGCTAGGAAGCCTTTTGCTTCCATGTTTCTTCTCCTTCAGCTTTTCATCACTGTTCTGCCTTTGGTGTAGGCTGGAGCCGGTCCACGGGATCTTGCTAGTCTCTTGTTTTGGGGACGTTATAAGCAGGTTTCAAGGGAGCTGCCTGTTTCCTTTGCCGATCGTAACTTCCCCTTTCCACAGACTCCAGAGCCTGGGAAGGCAAATGTGTTCGTAACAGGCTTTTGCCAGCTGTTTCAGACACGCTGCGGGAACTGGCATGCCCGGCTTCACGATGGCATCGTGCCCGGATGGTCCCGGCACGGCCAGCGTGTGCAGCGGGGCGAGGGATGCTCGGCTGGTGGTGCGCGGGGAGGGCGTGCGATGCCGTGCCGTCGCTGGCTGCGCTTGCAGGAGCGCGGAGCCACTGCCAGACGGGAGGAGGGAGGCCTGCGGCGTGCTGCGTGACTCATGCCGTCCCCCGGGGATTCCTCGGTGACGGCTGTTCCCGCCGTAAACAGCGAGCAGGCACTTGGAGCATCCCAGGAAATGAGCACGACGTGGCTGCTGAAAGTGTCAGAGCCCATTAGAGGTGGCGGCGTGCATCCCCCCGGCAGACGTGCTGCTGCTTCTCGTCCCGCTGCTGTTTACCTCCGTCTCTCTTGTGATTTCACTCTCTGTTTTTTCCATGAATGCTTCAAGCTTTAAATAGCAAAGCCTGAATATCTGCTCTGCCAGCCGGTAGCTGGCTGGGAGCTTGCCGCTGATAACCGAGCCCGCCTTCCCGTGGCTGCGTGTGCCGTGGGCGTCCCTGGCACGTTGCCACCAGAAGCATCGCAGCGACGGCACGGGAGCCCGCAAGGAGCCACGCAAGGCCCGTTGCAGCTCAGCCACTTGTCACTTGTCACCCACCTCCCTCTTATGTCATTGGTAAAGGTTTGGTGGGGTGGGAAGCACTTCACAGGCAACGAGTGTCTGAGTTGGGCTTGACCCACTGCAGAGTCTCTGGGAGAAACAGCAGCTGTTAGTGGGTTCTTCTGGAGACAGAGGGAGGATGTTTTGGCCATGTGTCTGCATGGCACTGAGCAAGACAACTGGGGAAGTCTGACACCAAAAATCTCTGGAGAAGCTTGCAGCAGAATGAGTAATGCCACAAAAAGGAGAGCTTCAGGAATGACTAGACCATAAAGTCATTGCAAGTGGCGAGCGGCTGCAGAGGAATTTGTTTACTTCTGGCCTGGCGATGCCGCGCAGTGATTTGGAGCGATAGGTCGGTGCAGCGTTCAGGTGGGCAGAAAGGCTCACGGGCCTCCAACGCCGCGGCTGCCCTGTGCTGCCCTCGGCCACGCGCCCACTTCAGAGAGGGAGCGCTGGTCCTGCTGCTGCAGGTGTTGCGTCCGGGAGGAACCTGCGATCCTTCATTTCTGGGTCGTCGGTGAAAGATGAGCAGAGGTAACCTGGGTTCACAGCTCCTCTGCAGCCAACTATTTTGAACTGGCGGTGGGCAGATCTCCAGGGTTTGTGAAAGGAGACAGAAGGGAAAGAAGCTGTGCAATGTCTCCTGTGGTTGTGCAGGAGAGCCTTCCCCCCGGGGGCTGTGCCACTGCTGGAACATCGTCTGTAGATGTTTGTGGGACACAAACCCCGCTCCTAATTGCTGGTACTGGCACCGTCACAGAGCTGGGGGGAGATCTGAGTGTCAGGGACCAGGTGAGGAACAAGCAAACTGCGGTCTCGGAGGTGGGCTCACCACGAGGAGCACAGCAGGACCTAGAAAGACAGTTGTCCTTAAGACAGCGCAGCGTCCTCGAGGAAAGATAAATGAGGTTTATTGCTGAAAGGGATGGAAGTGCACCAAGACGCTGCTGCTGCTGAAAACAGGATTTCAGCCCCTGCTGACTTCCCCTGCTGCCCCCAGCTGCTTGATTGCACAAGACCGAGATGAAACAACCAGACATCCACAGGAACCCTTCGCTCCCCAAAGCGTCCACCTGCCAGTTTGTAAGGCTGTTTGCCCCGAATTGCACGGCTGGCTTTCAAGTCATGCCCTTTTTGGAGGAATGATGCTCCCAGGTGGGAAGCCCCAGAGCTTTTAACGTTGCATCTGAAGTTTGCAAGCACAGCCGTGAGGTTGCGGACACACAAAATTAGAGGCTAGTATCAAACATCTGGGTCTTATATCTCTGTTTACCACAGACTCATTTAGAGCAACGTTCATGGCATGTTAAGTCATTTGGCATCCTCAGCTGTAGCAGAAGATGCTTTCCTGCAGGAGAAAGTGTCTCTCTTTGATTTGGAGTACTAGCGTAAAGTGCATCCCGCTTGCTCTTCACGTCCATTTGCCTGCAAGGAGACATTAAAAAAAGCAAGCTCCGTTGATTTCAGCATTGTGTGAAAGTATTTTTCCCATCATTCTCAGTTGAAAAGCATGATTTAATTAACATTTTAGTATGTTTATTATTTAAGAAAGCATGTACTGCCTTTTGGGGTTTTTTTTTTTTTTTTTGGTTTTACCCAACTTGTGTTTGTTATGAAATGGTTGAGTCATCTTCCATGGTATAGCCAGGAGAAGGGGGAGAACAGGGTGAGGGATGAACAGAGAGCACTGGCAGGGAGAAGAAAAGGGGAGACCTTCAATTTGCCACCCCACAGCTTGGGTCCATCCGTCGCCTTTCCCTGTTTCCTGGGTGCAGGCTGCTGGGTGCAGGCTGCTGGCCACCAGCCACCGCGAAGGGGCGTGGGGCTCTTTGTGGCCAACGCTGCTTGGTTTGAAATTGCAGCAATTTGGTTCTTTTCCATAGCACCCATCTGCCCCAACCTGTCTGATCCAGGGGTATTAAGTGCTATCTGAAACCTGATGTGGCTCTCAGCCCCGCTAAGCTCCTGAAACTCCCAGGAAGTCCTAGACCTGTGGAGTAGATCCCTCCATCACACGCAGGCAAGCCCCCTCTCCCAGCCCAGAAATTTCCCTTTATCCTTATTATTTGGATGTAGAATCTGTCAAGGAGTAGGTGCCAGCTGCACCTACAGGCAGCCTCAAATCTCGGTCCCGCAGACTCCTTTGAGCTTGCCCACACATGGAGTGACTCAGAAGAGATGTTATCTGCAATATCTGTTCCCAAGCCGTGCTTTGTGTGTGGGCGCTGGTGTGCTTAGAGTGTCCGCGCACGGAAGGATTCAGGGATAGCTCTTGCACTCTAAATTCACGCTCTCTGGTAGTCCACGCTAGCTCTCAAACCTAAACGAGACTTGCAATTCTCAGTGCTTACGCTAAAGGTGCAAGCTGTGCATGCACGTGTGCTTTCTCCCTCTGGTTGTGATCTGGAACCACTGGTTTAAGCAGTGCTGCTGGGTTTGATGGCTTTTATGTCGCTGTTTCCTAGTCTGCCTAAAGGAACTGTTGGGACATACTTGCTTTCGGAGGGAGGCCACCCAAACCAGTAAGAGAAATCAAAGCTCATCTTGATGTGCTTGCGCCTGGTGTGTCCGATAGTGAGGACCTCAGCGGAGGTGTGATGCAAAGACCCCACCGGTGTGAGCGGGGGGTTGTTTATGGGTTTGCAAGCAGTAAGAGAAACTACCAACGTGGTCCCTCAGCAGTTCCCAGGGTGCTTCCACCCATAGCAAAAGCCTGTGAGCAAAAGCCTCCTCATCCACCACTGTCGGATGAAACGAGATACCACCAGAGGCTCTTTGTTGCTTGGCAGCAGAAAAGGATCTCAGGATCTTGGGAAATCTGTCCTAGCTCCTCATTCTCTTCTGAGCATGGCTTGAGGTGATGCTGAGGGTCCAGAAAACCCTGTTCAGGTTCCTAAATTGGGTCTGCTGGAGACCATCTGGTCAGTAAGGTCAGGTAAGCAACTTGTGCCAGTGTGCAGCCAAAGAGACATAAAACTGGGCATTGATGCTTAGTGAAGTCTTCAGACGAGAGGCTGAGGGTGAGAATTGGTGCCATCGAGGGTCTGCTTTAGCATCCAGCTCTTCCCTGAAGGCTTCCACCCAGGGAGGCTGGTGGCTGCAGGGAGCAGCCCTCTGTTTGTGTGTCGCTGCGGTATAGTATTCCCAGGGACTGGTTTTGCTGCACTGTGGCCTTGCTTTAAAAAAAAAAAAAAAAGGCAAAGCCATTTTTGGTCCAAGCCCTAGAAGCACATGCTTAACCTCACACCAGCGCTGGAGGTTCCCTCACGCCAGCGCTGGAGGCTTCACTCATCGCAAAAATAAACATGTGCTTTAGGGCTCTGAAAACAGATTAAAAAAAAGGATTCTGCCCTGAAGGGGAAGGATAAACATCGCTAAACTGTTATCATTTGTGGGACCGCGCTCCGGGTGCTGCACATGGCTGCAGCCGCCGGAGCCTCTTCCACTGCACGGGAAGCGCCTGGCGTTGCGGGAGGCTTTTGCTCCGAGCAGCTGGAGCCTATAGCGGGTTTGTTTAGCATCCTCTGCGCTTATCGATGTAAACAGGGCCCCGTCTTCGGGGGGGTCCGGCGGTGGGAGCAGGCTGCTGGCACTAAACCAGGGAGCATGGACAGCCCTCGAAGCCCCCTCGCTTGGGGACACCGGCGGGGCAGAGCCTTCGCGGCCTCAACGCGTGCAGCTCCGGGGACGAGGCGGCGTTTGAAGCCCCCCGCGGCCCCGCCGGGCCTGGGAACCGGTGGCGAGGGGCTCCCGCGGTGCCCGAGCCAGCCCCCGTCCTGCTCGTGGGCCTTCTCCTTCCAGTTCCCCTCCCAAAGCTGCGCCTGGAGCGCCTCTCTTCCCTCCGGGAGAAGCCTTAGAAAGCAGGGAAAGGTATATAATCGTAAAAAATAATAGCCGTTAGGAGCCTGGGTCTTATGGCTTTTGCAGAGGGGCCGCGGCTCGGCGTGTTGCTCGGCCTCTCTGTGTCTCTCTCTAGGTCTAAAGATAGCAGTGTCTGCAGCTGAGCTCGTGAATCAGGAGTAAAAAATGTGGGTCACCTCCTGTGTGAAGAAATGAACGTTCGGAGACTCATATGCTCCTGACCTCATTTTGCTGCGTATGAATCAGGCCTCAGTGCGCTGGACCCCACAGCTGCTCCTACTACGGCAGCTCTGTAAGCCGTTACCAAACGGCACATCGGGCCTCTGTTAAGAGCTTTTCGGGGCCAGTTTTCTCCGTTGTAACGAAAGGGCGTTAATTGGACGAGAATGCAGGCGCGGCTTTCGTTCCCGTGGAGCGGAGCCGGCCAAAATTGGGTGAAACGGGTGTTCCCGCTGCGTGCGTGTGCGCACAGCCGTGCCCAGCACAGGCACACGCGTGCACGCCTCGTTGCAACGCTCGCGCGCGGCACGGGAGCCTCCGTGCACCGACGCTGCACACGCTGCACGCACGTGTCCCTAGGTTTGTGCACGCGATGAGCACGTGGACGGGGACAGGGAAACACCTTCCTCCGCGAGCCCGGGGCGCGCGAGGTGCACGCGACCTGGGCACGCACCAGGCGAGGCTGCACGGACGCACATGCACAGTGCCTGCATTTTTTTTTTTTTTTTTAATCCTACTGTTGCAAAATCTATTCCTGTTTTTCTTTGTTAAAGTAAAACCTGACATGGACTCCACAACAGCTAGAAACTCCGAGGAGACAGTGTCAGGGTGGCACTAGGAGACCTGGGTCCGGCTCTTGTCTCTGCCGCAGGCTCCGTGTGAGGTGTTGGCAGAGTTGCCTAGTTTTGCTGTGCCTCAGTTTCCCCTTTTGTAACTCAATAATTATGTCACTTTTCTTGCCCCGCGTGAGGAAGTCAGCTCGGCTGTGGAAGCACGTGGGTCCCTCGCGGGGGACACCACGCCAACAGGAGTGCGTGAAGGTGGTGGCCCTTGGGGAGCAGGACACGGCATGGGAAGGGTCTGGCTCTGGCCACCCCGCGCAGCGGTGGAGATTTCCGTGGTGTGACGGAGAATCAACACCCCCCACAAACCGTGGAGCTCTCCCCCTCCGAGCCTTCTTTAAGTAAAATTATTATGGTTGTGTGGGGGGAAATCTCATCCCAGAAGGTGGAAGGGCGCTTTCGTCTCTGCATCCGCCTGCGCTGAAAGGTCCAGCACGGCAGAGCAACGTTTCGCCCTTGTTGAGCGGATAAAGCTGGACCGTATTCAGCGTATACATTGCAGCCATTAGCTGCAGACCTCCACAGCATATACTGCTTTTGGACGGCGGCTGAGCCCGGTGCACGCGGCGGCTGGCGTTTCTGCTCCCGTTCATCGCTTGCTGCCCCACAGGGCTTCGCCTTGCAAAGCCCGCGAGTCAGGAAATAGTTAAATGCTACAGTATTTTGATTAGCAGAGCCTTAAAGTCAGTAAAAGACAGTCAGAGAGAACTATCAGGAGCATGCTAATGAAGTGAAGTCATCAGCAGACACCAGAGAAGTATTCCTGCCTGCTCCGCGCCCTCCGGTGCTGCCGGATCTGAATACCATGTGTGCAGGTGGACTTTGCAGCTCGCGGACCCGGGCTCGGCTGCCTGGCGCTCGGCGCTTTGGATATCGCACCGCTTCTCCGTGATTTTTTGTCTCGCTAATGATATTTCCAGCTCCGAGGGAGCTGCCGGAAGACGGGAGATAGCGCGGCGAGCGAGGCGGTAGAGGCAGCAAGGGGCAGCTCCCGACCGCGCGCGGGAAAGGTGAGGGACTTCTCGCGGAAACCCCTCTGCTTTGGCGGCCGGACTCTGCACACGGGGGGGCGAGGGGGCCGCTGTCGGCGCTCCGGGGCCGGCGGCCGCGGCGGCGGTGCGGCTCGCTCTGCGTGCGCATCCCCGGAGCCGTGCGGGTCGCGAGGCGCCGCGGGCTGCGGCCGCCGCGGAGGTGCCGGGAGCCGGCCCGGGGCAGCGCAGGTGGGAGCCCCGCTCGGGCGGAAAAGCCGGCTAAAGGAGACGGCAGAGAAATGCCCAAACCGAGGCGCCTCTCGCCTCTGCAGGGATCTCTGGTCCTGCTTTGAAAATACGTGGACGATTTAAGTAGCGTTAAAAATAGTTGTTCCCCTCTTCGGGGGCTTTACAAGGAGCTACGTCCAGCTTCCACCCTCCTGCCCTTAAAGCGTGTGCAGCTCCCGGGGCAGCTCCTACCTTTTTTGTGAAAACAGCTTTCTTGGAATGGTTTAGAAACTCGGGACCCAGCGGAGTTGTAATTAAACAGCTGCCCGGAGGCTGAATCCAGTGAGTCTCACTCAGAGAAATCCACGCCGGAGCCGATGACTCGACAGCGTTGTTTAATTTAGAAAAAGTCACCCTGTGAAAACGCGCAGTTTTGTTTACCGGCAAGGAAAGCAAACTCTGCAGAAGGGGTTTTGTTCCTAACCGGCCGCGATTAACCCGTTGAGGGCGGCGAGCGCGGGGGACGGCGGCTCGGGTGCTGCCAACGCCGTGCACGCCGCTACGCAGCGCTTGCTCCGGCAGCGCAGCCGCTGCCCCGCGGCGCCGGCGGCCCGACCGCTGCGCCGAGCTGAGCACACGCGGGTTCTCAGCCCGCCCGCGCGTCCGCCCGCAAATGTTGTATTTTCTGCCTCACGGTAGCTTGGATTTTGCATTGCAACAATAGCCCGGTTTATGCCACTGAGAGCGTTTTTGGCTGTGGAAGACAGGCACCCAGCGTCTGGGGGTGTATGAATTCCCGTAATACACTGTTGCTCGTTTTGAATAATGTTTCCTTAAAAAGAAAATCCCTTGATTTTATCCATATGGAAATTAACATTAGGAGTGATGCTGTTGTCAAAGCTGGATTTGGGGGGGGCGCAGGGATTCCCGGTGAAATTGGGGGCATGGCTGTGTTTGCAGTCTTATATCAGAAACGGTGTGTTTCCTCGTGTCCGGGTGTATCGTGAAAACGTGGAGGAACGGTGCTCTAGAAGCGGCATCTTTCTGCACCTGCATCCCGCTCCAACGTCACGCCGAGCCGGAGGTGCAGCATCTCTCCCCGCGCCGTGGCCGGGCTTCCTGCGGGACGGGGCTCCCGGGGAGCTTTTCCCTGAGCAGGTGCCTCCCGGCGAGCCGCTCGGCCGGGCCCCGTGGCGTGTGGCACGCGCGTGGGCTCCGCGTTGCATCGCTCGCCCGGCACCGCTGCAGCCGGCAGCCCGCGCCCGCTCCACCTGCCGCCCCCGCGCCGGGTTTCCTCTCTCCGTTGCAAACGTGGTTTTAATTAAATCGGTCGCCGGGAAAATTCAGGCGGGCGCTGACCACCCGTCCCGCGGCCTTTAAATACCCTCGAAGGTGCCTCCGTCTGCTTTGGCTTTGCGTCCTTGGAAGAGAAAGGTGCTAAAGGGCCAGTGTCCCACTACTAAGCAACAGTTACCAACAACCTTAAGCAAATAAAATGTGTGTGATTATGAAAGCAGGGGAAGCGCAGCGGCTTCCCAGCATCTCCGCGGTGTGAGTCAGGGGTGCGTGGCTGCCGCCGCCGCTCGTTCTCAGCTGACAGCATCCACCCAGCAGAGCTGCCGGCCCCGGGGATTAGACATCCCCGAATATTTATGGCAGTTTCAAAATTGCCTGTGTTTCTCTGGCTGCTCAATGACACGACAAGAAGCCGAGGTTTACACGTTTTGGTCCTCCAGGCTTTTAAAAAACCCGCTTAGCTAAGGGCCGTTGCAACCGTGGCGTGCAGTTTCTGTTTGCATTTCTGACTGCATCTGTCACCCTGGTCCAGCTCGTGTCATCCCGTTGCAGAGCAGCCACCGAATCCCGACCCCGCGCAGGAGGCAGGGCTGGCAGGGGGGATGTCGGTAGAGGTTTCTGGCTCGCGGCTGGGCTTTGCAGAGGTTTGGCTGTGGCCTTAGCTGCCGCATGCCACCGCTGCAGGATGGGTTTTGGGATGCTTGTGCCGGCTGGTCAGCACCAAACGCAGATCCTTGCGAGGACGGTGCTAAGGACAGGCGGGTCAGGGGAAGGGGATCCCTCGGGAGAGAGGGATGCATCCGCTTTCCCAGAGTGCAAATTCACCTTACGCTGGGAATTGCTTTCTTAGTGTGCAAATTAGCATCAGCGCAGCACAAACATCCTTCCTCATCTCCCCGGTCCTCGCGGTGCCTCCGGGTTCCCCGTCGCATTTCCCAGCCCGCTCGCTGCAGCCTCCGCTGCCCCCAGGACCTGCTGAGGCCTCCCGAAACCTCGGCTCGGTCTCTGCCGCTGCACACTCACCTTTTCCTGCCTGGTCGGCGCTTGCCGAGAGGACGGAGCCCTTTGGCCAAACGTTTGCGTCCCGACACAGCCCGGAGCCCCCTCTCGCCTCCTTCTCCATCGTCGGCATTTCGGGCCGGGAAACCTCCTTGGGTTTCAGGACTGACACGAAACCGGCGTCGCCAGAGGCAGGATCTGAACGAGACCCGCAGCAGCACCGCGCAGCCCGGGAGGGAGCTGCTCCGCAGCCAGAGGCCGGACTCGGACTGTCTGATAGGAGGCGTCAGCTCCACGTCGTGCCCTGGAGATGCTCTTTGGTGGCTCAGCTGGGGTCTGCTGTCCAGAGCTGCTGAACGTCCCCAGCGGTGCCCGGCGAGGTGTGAAGCAGAGCTGCAACCTCCCGCAGGGGCTGCGCGGGAATGAGACCTTTCCGCAGCCCCTTCTTGGGCCCGGCGCTTCGCCGGAGCTCGGGGCTGCGTTTCTGCCGTTGCTCCTCCTGGCCGCTGCTCCGCGCCGGGAAGCGGTGCTGCAGGAGCCCTGCTCTCCCCTTCCCGCGCCGGCCGCCTTTGCTTAGGAAGTTGCACCGGTCTCTGGGAACCCGGCACCGCTCTGCCGCTTGCACGACGCGCACGAGCGCCTGCGAACGCCGCCACGCGCCTGCAGCCCGGGCAGGGCAAGGCTTGGAGAGGCTTTCCGAGATGCTTGCACACTTGCAAACGGCAAACTTTTTATCCCTTCACTCGGATTAAAAGGGAGTGAAAAGAGAAGCTTTGGGCTTGCAATGTTTTTAATGGAAGAGAAGAAGGAAGCCGGGGTTCATCGCTGCACCGGTCTCGCTGGCTTTTGAAAGGTCTCCGACAGGGCACATGGGTCGGGGAGGCCGAGTGCCGATTTCGGACAGCAGCCCGGTTTTTGGGGCTGGAAGCTGAAATCCTGGAGTACAACATCGCCACCTGTTTGCCGCCTGCGAACATACAGCGGGATGAATCCCGGCAGGAGCCGTCCCGGGGGGGAGCCGCGGCGGGGGGCTCGGCGAGGCCGGGCAGCAGGGCGCCGGGGGGATGCACGGCCGCAGAGCTGTGCTGCCGTCGTGCCCGGTGCCCGCTGCTCCCCGGCATCGATGCTGACCGGGGGGTTTCCCTCCCGCTTTCCCTCGAGAAAAACCCCGCTGAGAGCATCCTCCTTCCAAACCCCCGTGTTTCCTGGCGCAGGAGCTGGCCGGGCAGGCAGGTGCGCTTAGCCGAGGCGCTCAGTGCACGCTGCACCCATCGCGGTCGGTCTGCTGAGAAACGCAGGGCCTGTCTGCAAAACCAGGTGTTTCTGCTGCTTCCAAAAATCCAGGTTGGAAAGCCTCCATCCAGGGAAGATGCCCTGGAAGAGACCAGGCTGCTTGATGCCCCTGCGAAGCATGGTGGGGTTCAAATCCTCAAAAAGCCCCTGTGCACGGGCTTTCATTTGAAAGCAGCCTCCTGGGAAGTGGTGGGACCAGACGGGATTTTCCAGGCGTGGAGATGTTTCGATCTCGCGGCGGAGCGTGGACGTGCGACAGCAGGACCCCGAGGCGAGCGGCCCGGGAGACGCGCGCACTCAGCACGCACGTGCTCGCGCACAAATGTTTTCCCTTTCGGAGAGCGCTAATGGGAACAAGCCAACACAGATCGTTCCATTAACGTGGATTTACAGCACAAACCTGCTACTGTTTTGTGAAGACAAACAGAAATAAGTCGGCTTTTAGTGCCGGGGAAGCTGGCCCCGGGGCGGCGCGCTGTGTGCTGGGAAAGGGCAGCTGCTCCGGAGGGGCTGCAGGGGAGCAGCAGGGAACGAGCGGCAAAAGATGGAGACGGGAAGAGCCGGGATCTGAAGGAGGAAGAAATGAGATCGGGGGCTGCACTCTGGCCCCTTGTTACACTCAGCTGAGCGCTCAGGATCCCTCCCCGAGGGCATCTTCTCCCTTTCTACCACCCCTGGGCTGCTCCTAAAAAAACCATCCCTTGCTGCATCCCGTATCGCAGAGCCGTGCACAGCATCCCGGGGTGCCACTGCTCGGCATTGCTCCCGCCTCCTGGGAAGCACCGGGAGCGCGTTCGGAGCCCGGAGCCCGCGGGTGCCCATGGGCTGGTGCCGGGCCCGTCGCTGGGCTCGAGGCAGAGGTGTGAGATTACTGGAATGTGCTTGTTTGCGTTGCACATGAATACGGGATTGTTCTCCCTGCGCTATTAGTTACTATGCAAAGGCAAGTCCTAGAAAAATATTGAATTTCCTCTCCCATAATTTTGAGGAAAAACACTTATCCGGCATTAAGCGGCGATTGTGAGGTATCCTTTCATCTCGGCGCGCAGGGGAGTTGCCGCCGTGCCGCCGAGCGCGCCGGGCAAGAATGCGGCTCTGTGCCGAGCGGGGCCGGGCTCGGGAGCGCCCCAGCACCGGGCACCGCCGCCGGCCTGGCCAGCAGCGAGCAGCTCCCTCCTTTGCTTTCCTTTTTTTTTTTTTTTGCTAATGCACATGCTGTTTGATACGCTGAAAAGCTTCTTTCTACTCACACGTTTGAGCGAAATTCAGGCCGAGCTGCCGCGTCTGCAGTAACGTTTTAAAGCGGCTCCGCTGGCGGCTTTGCCACGGTGGGAAGGGGCGCGGGAGGAGAGCACGCGGGGTTGGAGCGAGCCCGCGGCGGGCAGCGCACCGGTGGCTGTGGGGTGGCACGTGCACGATGGGGGCCCGCCGGCACCAAAACCGGGGGGGAGCAGATGATGCTGTTCCACCTTCCTTATTTTTGTTGAGTTTGAAATGTAAAGAAAGCAGGATTAAACTCCAGCTGGGCTCTGCGGCTGGGGAGCAAGAGTGGGCTCAGCGACTCTGCTCCGCTGCGCAGCATCCGAAAGCTGCTTTCCAAAACTGTGATAGTGGAAAACATGGGACAAAGCCTGGGGATTGCAAATGGAAGGTGAAAATTGCTCTGTCCTGGTCGGCTGTTGAGCTCAATCCCTGGAAGCGCGACGTGACCTGGGAAAAGCGAACGTGGTGGCATCCTGCCCGGTGGTGCCACGCGGAGGTGGCAGGGGCTGGGGGCAGAAGGAGCAGGGGCCACTGGGCCCCTCGAATCGCTCCCGTTCTGGTTTTTGGAGAAGGCCCCCAAAGGACAGTCCTGGCCGGGAATCCCGTTGTGCAGCTGGGAAGGCTGGGACACGGAAAGGGAGCTGCCGGGATTGCCCCCGCCGGCGGGGACGGACCTGCTTGGCAGCACTAAGCATTGCTGCTGCCTCGACCCTGGGGTCTTCCTCCAGGACTCTCCCTTCCCTCCTCTTCCTCGCAGGCGGGATACGCACCTGCGGGAATCTCCTCGGCGCTGGGGTTTGGCAGCGTGCAGCTGCCTCGGCGCAAGGCAGGAGATGCCTCATTTGGCAGAACTGCAATCGTTCTGCATCCGAATATGCAGCAAATTGAGCCCTCGAGTTTCACATCTGCAAGGTCAGAGCAGCGCAGAGCCCTGGATAAACGGCGTGTTTACACAGGGAGCAGGGGGGGGACTCTGCCGGCGGATCGTGGCGGGATGGGACGGGACGGGCTGTGCCGACGGCGCTCCCGTCCGCCGCCGCTGCCCGGTGCAGCCGCCGCTGCCCAGCCCCGTGCTGGCAGCCACCGCCGCGCTGCGCCGGCCAGGGGACATCGCGCTGCGGGCAGGCACCGCGCGCCGCTCCAAGCCAAATAAGAGCGGGGCCGCGGCTCGGGCCGAGGGGGAGGCGCGTGCACCCCCCCGCCACGCCGCCCCGCGCCCGGGGGCGAAGCTCCCCGCCCGCCGGGTTGCTCCGTGCCTCGCGTTTCCCGCCTGGGCACGGGGCTGGAGCTTTTTGGCAGGAGAAGAGGGGCAAGGCTAGCGCTGGCTGTTTTTATTGGTGCTAAAAAGCAAGCTTTGCAGCCGACGTCGCCGCGCGCCCCAGGCCTGGCGCAGAGCTGCTGCCGCCTCCGGCACGGTGCAATGCAGGAACGTGCGGAGAAGGGTGCTTTCCCCGGCTCGGGGAGGAGGGATGCTTGCATTTCTCGCCACGAGCACGCTGCAGCTCTCCCCGCAGCTCATCCCAACCTATTTCCCTGCAGCAGAGCTTTCTGCTCCGCTCAGCTGCCCCGGCACCTCTCCGTTTGCCGGCAGCCGGGACCACGTCCTCTCGGCCGAGCCGGTGTGCGCAGGTGGCTTTGCACATGCGCCTGCACCAGGGCACGGACGGCTGCTCTGCGCGGCCTCGTCCCGGCACGCGGAGGACCGCGGGCTCCCGTGTTACGATGCCATTGCAAGATTTGCCCCTAAACATCCATGGTTTTTCCACGTGGGAGCAGAAAGCTGACTTTGTGCTGCCGGGATGGCCAGCAGCGTCGCCGCTCGCCGCCTCCGCAGCTGCCTCCACCGTGCATGTTTGCATATGTTAAAAATATTTAGTCCACTGCTAAAAAAATATTATGCCCGAGAGCCGGGGCCAGCTAAATATAATGCCAGCTATGTGTCGGCGGCGCGGCCGGCCGGCGGCACAGAGGGGTACTATGCGCCCTCGGAGCCGGGCCACGGCCACGGCTCGCTGGCGGGCTCGCGCGGGGCGTCCGCCTTGGCAGCCTCGCTCCCCCCGGGGCCGAGGCCGGTGCTTGGGGGCCGGCGGGGGTCGGTGGGACAGGGGACACGGGTACCTGCCAGAAGAGAGAGGGCTGAGGCCACCCGAAACTCATTGCACGCACACCGCGGAGCGGGCGGCTGCGGCTTGGAGCCGCCGTCGGCCTCGTCGAGGTCTTCGCCCGTGGCTGAGCGGTGACGGGGGCCGCTGAGGCTGGGCAGGGGTTTGCAGACGAGTTTTGCATAAATAGCCGTGAGGCAGCACAGGGGGGGGCTGCATTTCCCCGCAGCAAAGTCCCCCAATGGAGGCAGCAGCCCAGAGCTGGTCCTGGCTGCAAGGGACAGCGAAGGAATAATTTCCTCTGCTTTTTATTTATTTATTTATCCCAGGAGCGAGAGGAGGGTTTGGGGGAGAGGGGTGCAATAATCCCAGGCAGAGAGTGTGAAGGCATCCTTACCCCCCCCTGCTTTTCCTTTTTTTCCCCTTTTTTTTCCTTTTTTTCCTTTTTTCCTTTTTTCCTTTTTTCCTTTTTTCCCCTTTTTTCCTTTCTCCCCTTTTTTCTTTTTCCTTCTTTTTCTCTTTTTTCCTTTTTTCCTTTTTTCCTTTTTCCCTTTTTTCTTTTTTCTCTTTTTTCCTTTTTTCCTTTTTTTCCTTTTTTCCCCTTTTTTTCCTTTTTTTCCCTTTTCCCCCCCTTTTTTTTCCTTTTGCTCTTTTTTTGGGCTTTCCTCCCCCCCCGGCAGCGTTTGCGGGGGCTGTGGGCGCCGGCATGCCGCACACTGGCCCATTCATGGCCCGGCGGGGGGGCGGCGATGCGTGGCGGGCGCGTGCCGGGGGGCCGCGGCGCGCTGCCGGCGCGAGCCGCTCGCTCACAATATCGAGCAGTGTAAAAGGGGCCGGTTGTCTGCGCGCCGGGTCAGCGCGACGTATAGACGCGCGAGCATCAATACGTCTATTTATTAGCAGAGCCCTTTTGCTGAACGCGGCCCGTGAATAAACTATGCAGCGCCTGCAAAAATGTAAATGTTAGCGATCCCGTGGAGACGCAATTACAGGAAAAAATAAGGACAGCGCTGCAGCGCTGGGGGAGCGGGGCGCTCGCTGCCCGCTCCGTGCTGCCGGCGTGGTGGTTTTCTCCCCGCCGTGCCGGGCGGCTGCGTGCGGCTCCCGCGGTCCCGCGCTTCCTCCGGAGCGCCGTGAAAGGTCCCATTCATGCCGCCCGCGCCGCCGTCTCCAGTTTCCGCACCGGGGCCCCTGCTCCCGGCTCCTCGCTGTTCCCTTTCCTTAGCGGGATTCCCGCTTGGATGGCTGCGGGGGGATGCGAGGAGGTGCCACGGCCGTGTTAGCGGCAGAGCTGTGCAGACAGCTCTGTGCCACGAGCGCGGCGGAGCTGGCAAGCCAAAACCCGAGCGCTCGCTGCTTTTTTTCCCCCCGACGCGCAGCTGTGCAAGCGGCTCCGAGCGGCGCGTGCTGCTGGCGGGGACGGCCTGTGCCCGGCCGCTCGGCACGGCCCGCCGCGGACGGCTGCCAAGAGGCTCCCGGCGCCGCGCTCTCCCCGCCTGCCCCCTCGTCCGCCGCCGCCGCTGCAGCTTTGCAGCTCTCTGCAAAGTCGTGCGTGGACGGCGGTCGCGGCAGGCGCTTCCCGGCTCGTGGGGCTCGCGTTCGGCGATGCTCGGAGTGCCGTGGGCCCCCGCGTGCGGTCGTTGGCTGCGCTTGGTAGGTGACACCGCGCCTGTCCCAGCTGCCATGCAACGTGCCTACATGTGCCTTAGTGCTGCAGCAAGAACCGCACGTGCTTGCACGGCTGCGCATTGGCCTTTGCCCTCCGTGCACGCGTGACCACGCTGCAAGAGGTGGGTTTGGTCCCCCTCAGCAGCCGCCCCGCGTTGTTCATAACCCGGAGATGGGCAGAGGAAACCTCTTGCCGATTTGGGGTCTGCGGCCGTCGGGTACGTCCAAGCAAAGCTGCGTTTCAGTCTGCGTCAGCTGCTCTTTTCAATTCCTGCTCTTCAGCAAAGCTTTAGCAGAGCAAGGTTAGGGTGGCCCGAGAAGGTGGGGTGCTAAGAGGTCCGTGCTTGGACGTGGTGGGTTAGGAGAGGCCGAGGTTTGCCCGTTCGCTCGGGGCAGACACCAAGGAGAGGAGCGGCCAGGGCGCGTGCGGCTCCCCCCCGCCGTCCCCACCCCGGCCTGGCCCTTCTCTCCCGGAGCTGCCGCTTTTACACATGGGTTGCTGAAGCAAATGCACGTTTTACAAGTTTTTCAACCAAAAAGAGACAAGTTTTCATCAGAAATGCAGAAGAAAATGCTAGCTTGCATTTTGCAAGTCTATCGCCTGCAGTAATTTCGATTGCATTTGGGTTCTGGACAGCTGCAGGTTTCCCTTAGCAGCGGGGACCACTCCGCAGTGAATCGCATTTCCTGACCACCAATTTACTTCTTTAGTCGCCGCTGTCGGAGGCCGCACAAGCAGCCCAGAGACCTCCCGGGACGTTGGGCGCAGGTCGGGAAACGCTCAGATAAGAGCTTGCAGCTCTGCGGGTCCCGGGGGGCTGCGCTGGCGTTGGCTCCTCGTTCCGTAGATGCGCTTTTAGGGACGACGGTAACCCTCGTATAAAATGCATCCGCTTGCTGAGTCCAAAGCGGGAATCGGACGGGAAGAGGGATTCCCCTTGCCGAAGCATCTCCTGTGCCCGGCAGCAGGGAGCCGGGATCACCGGCCGCTCCGCCGCTGCATCCAGCGAGGCAGGAGGGAGCACGGAGCCGGGCAAGCGGCATCGGCGCGGGGGCCACAGCAGCGGTGGCGGCTCATCCTGTCCCGCAGCCTTCCCGCAAATCGCCTGGCCGGCAGCTGCCAGGTGCCAAAGCGGAGAAAAACTCCTCTGCCTGGGCTTGCAGAGCAAAATATTGATAGTCTGTAATTAAAATATACTTGTAACCTCATATCCATTAGAAATAGGCATGTTGCCGGCTGTACTTGGTTGAAAACCTCGTTTTGTTGCATGTAAGATGAGGGCGGTTTGGAGCCCACCTGGTGTGTACGAAATGTGGGCTGGGTTAGAGATGACGGAGGAAATTTGGCGTGAGAAAGAGCAGGGGGCTTTTCCCCTGGTACCCGGCGCATCGAGGCTCTGAGATGCAGGTGGGGTCGTCACCACCTGGGGGAGAAATGAATCCAAAGTTCTCCAAACGAGGGGACGGGCTGTATTTTAATGCAGCCATATATATATTTAAGCAATGTTTATTAGTGAAGTATTTCAAGCAGAAAGATGCACCTGGGTTTGATTTATGTTACATGTGAAATGTCTTGGCCGAGGCGAAAAGCACAGAACTTTTGGGGGAAAAAACTGAGGAAAAGTTTTTCTTTTATTGTGCATAATGAGATGTTTGCTCTGTGAGAATTATATAAGTGGTTTCACGTTAGCGGATTCAAAACAAATGTATGAATACAGTGTGTATTTTAGTATTCATTGTTTTGCCTGTGAATGAGCCTTCTAAAAAAGTCACCAAGTCTGAGCCAGAGCTCGCTCGCTGCTAGACCCGTCTCAGTCCATAGTCGCTCTTTGGCTTGAGGGAAAATCCTCGGGACTTAGCTCATTAGCTGAAACAGGCCTTTCCCTTGCTTTATCCCTCCTCCTGGATGCGCCTGCTCCGTAGGGAACCGTCTGCATCATGGCGCACGATGGTAACGGGTGGATAGACGTGGGAGTCAGGCGCTGGTGCCTTCCCCGCGGGACGTGATGCTCATGCATTTCACAGCAACGGCCAGAACTGCTTGTTTGCTTCTGGGGCTGACCAAAAAAAAAAGAAAGAAAACGATGCTAAATATGAGTAACTCAAAAGCGCATGAGTTTTTTTGCAAGCGATGTCCAGCGTAGTTCGAGACCCACCATCGCAGTCCGCGAGGGCCAGCCCGTCTTTCCGAAAGCAGCGTGCAGCCGCGCCTGCGAATGAGCGTGCGCCCGGGTGGGCTGTGCCGTCGGGGCCGCTCGGGTGGCGTCCGGTCGAGGCTTTCCACCGAAATTCCTCGATTGCTGCGATTAGATGGCAAATAACTCTCTGCACTTAGGGAGCTGTGTGGATAATGAGCGCAGCATGAGTGCGTCCTTTGGTCGCGTGCTGCGGCAAGTCATGCTGACCTCGGATTGGGGTTTTGGCTCTTATAACGGCTTCCGTCAAGGGAGAATAAAGCAGCTAATGCAGTTGCCCTTTAGTGTTATGAGTCAGGAGGGTGCTTTTCTTTTTTTTAATATAGGACATGAGCATCCCCGGTCACGGACTGGGGAGAAAGCGGCCAAATCCCTGCTCGCGCATGGGGCTGCAGCAGCCCCGGGCTTGGCCGGGGCAGGGCCTGATCCTTCCCTCCGAGGACACCACCGCGGTGGCCCTGGGTTTGCTCCGGCGTAACCGCGCGCAGCCTTTTTTGGCGAGGAGGCTGTGCACCTTCGATGCCGTCTCCCAGCCCTGGCAGCCCCTGTCTTCCCCTCTTTCCCCCCCTCCCGGCGGAGCAGCTCGACCGGCGGATCCGCCGCTGGGCTCGGCTCCCGCGCCGCAGCCCGACTTCTGTGCGCTACTGGCTGGTGCGGGCGGAGGGGGCGTGCGCAGCCGGGCGCCGAGCCCGCGGGCCCGAGCGAGGACTTCTCGCCGTGCACAGATTACGGAGGAGCGGCGCGGGGCGAGACGGCAGCGCCTAATTCCCCTCCTTTCTGGTTTTCCAGCCTCGCCGAGGAGAACGCAGCCCTCCCCTCCGGCCGCTCCGTGATGAGGTGAGTCAACACCCTTTTGTCATTTCAGGCGCGCTCGCTGATGCAATGTAAATATTATTTTTGTTTGGGCTGAGGACGGGGAGGAAAGGGGAATGTGCTGTTTGCCACATGTCAGCCGCCGTTCAGGTTTCCGTGCCTCCGCTCCTGGCTGCGGCGATTTCCCAGGGCTGCTTTGCTTTAGCAAGCCGCCCCGCCGCTCTGCAAAGTCCCTTTAGTGCAAACTTTTCTTCGCCTCCCCCGTTCTGCTCGCTGAGGGACCCGATGGGATTTGCAGGAGTTAAAACCCACGCCGTGTGCCCAAAAGTATTCCGGCTATTCGTGTCATCCCAGACCTTTAAAAAGGAAAGGCAAATCAGTGCAATCCCCGTTCCCCCCAGCTAAAAATGCCCCGTTGGTGCACAGCTGGCACCGCCTGCCCCCCGCCAGCTCCGGCCCCGTGCCACAGCCCCCCGCGGCTCCCCACGTCCCCCGCTGTCATCGGCCGGGGGTGGCAGAGCCGGCTGCTGCCCAGGGGGCCCTTTTCCCGGTGGGATCGTCCCCGGGCTCCGAGCGCCGAAGGGTTAAAGCAGCTCCCCCCACGCCGGTTCATCTGTGAAAAATATGAAGTGGAGATAAAGCTGCTCATCTGCTGAGCAGAGAAGTTGCCTTTGATGTCAGTCCTTCCTTTTCTCCTTCTCCTGCTTTTTTTTTTTTCCCTTTAACCCTTCTCCCGGTGCCTGCTGCCTCCCGGGGCATTTCCAGCGCCGCGGTCCCGCGGGGGGTTTAACGCACCTCGCCGAGACCCGCGCGACCGGGGTCCAGGGCCGGTGGTCTGCGACGCCCACCGGGGCACCGGTGCCTTTCCTGGGGGACCTGCCCCCCCAGAGACCCCCCCTCCATGGCCTGGCGGGGGGGCACCGGCACTGGGGGATGCGGAGGCCGCTGCTCCCCCCCGGCACCGGGGCGGGGGCCGAGCCCCGCGGTGGCTGCAGCCGCCCGGGAGCCTCTGGGGTTTGAGCCCCTTTGCTTCGGCGCCGGTGAAAATCGCTGCGGCCGCTTTAAGGCCGAAGTCCCTTTAAGTGACTTTCCATTTGCTGCTCTGGAGAGCCGAGAATTTGGTTTCCCAGATTTCCTTTGAATTGTGTGCAGTAGTCAGAGTGAGCTGGGAAAAAAAACAACTACTGTACGCTCGGGAAGCCTTCTGCAGCGGCAAGATGCCGGGCGAAAGGGGAAAATTAAGAGGTTTAAAAAAAACCAAACACCAAAAAACCAAACCCATCTGTTACCATTTTTCTCCGGCTCTCTGATTCGGTTCCCGTGTCCCTACGTGGGGAGCCCTCGGCTCCCGACGCGGGTGAGGGGAAGCAGGCGGTGCCGGCGGGGGAACCTCCCCGCGGGATGGGCCGCCCGCCCGAAGTGGGACCGCACGTGGTGGCGGGATGCGGCGGGGGACGCAGCGGTGCGGGGTGCGGTGGTGCGGGATGCTGCGGCGGGGGACACTGCAGTGCGGGATGCAGCGGTGCGGGATGCTGTGGTGCGGGATGCTGCGGTGCGGGATGCGGCAGTGCGGGATGCGGCAGTGTGGGATGCAGCGATGTGGGATGCTGCGGTGCGGGATGCTGCGGTGCGGGATGCTGCGGTGCGGGATGCTGCGGTGCGGGATGCTGCGGTGCGGGATGCGGCAGTGTGGGATGCAGCGATGTGGGATGCTGCGGTGCGGGATGCTGCGGTGCGGGATGCTGCGGTGCGGGATGCGGCGGTGCGGGATGCGGCAGTGTGGGATGCGGCAGTGTGGGATGCAGCGATGTGGGACACTGCGGTGCGGGATGCTGCGGTGCGGGATGCTGCGGTGCGGGATGCGGCAGTGCGGGATGCGGCAGTGTGGGATGCAGCAGTGCGGGATGCAGCGATGTGGGATGCTGCGGTGCAGGATGCAGCAGTGCAGGACGCGGCGATGCGGGATGCCACAGTGTGGGATGCAGCCAGGGGGAACACCGCAGTGCAGGATGTGGCGGTGCAGGATGCTGTGGTGGGGGACACCACGGTATGGGATGCGGCTGTGCGGGATGTGGCAGTGCAGGATGCGGCGGTGTGGGATGCGGCGGTGCAGGATGTGGCAGTGCAGGATGAGGCAGCGCAGGATGCGCCAGTGCAGGATGCTGTGGTGTGGGATGCGGCGGTGCGGGATGCGGCAGTGCGGGATGCGGCAGTGCGGGATGCGGCGGTGTGGGATGCAGCAGTGCGGGATGCGGCGGTGCAGGATGCTGCAGTGTGGGATGCCGCGTTGCAGGAAGCAGCAATGCAGGATGCAGCGATGCAGGATGCGGTGGTGCGGGATGCGGTGGTGCGGGATGAGGTGGTGCAGGATGCAGCGGCGGGGGACACCACGGTGTGGGATGCAGTGAGGGGGACACCGCGACGCGGGCATCCGCCAGCTCTGCCACCTGCGGCACGGTGCACACCCGGGGAGCGACAAGCCTTTGCCAGCTGGGGAGCATCATAAGTTTCAACAGCACCCCACCGAATTCATTTGCACTTTCTTTTCATAATATTTGATCGAGGGGGGGAGAAAAAAAAAAAAGCCCCTAAATAAACAAGCGGCCTCGAGGGGGTGGGGGAGGCTCTGTTTCCCCCATCAGCCAGGGCTCGCGTCTCCCGCGGGCGGAAGGCAGCGCATTTCAGCCCCTGGATTTGTGGCGCTTTCTCCGAGTGCCAAGTCTGGTTATACGGGGACTCTGGCGCGCGAGGTGGAGGCATCGGAGCTGCTCGCAGCTGCTTAACCCCGTCGCAGCCGGGCTGCTCTGCAGTCCCCCCACCTCGCCCCACGGGGCCAGGTCAGGGCGAGCGGGGGGCTGCGGGGCCGGCGCGGTGACCCGGCACGGCTGCGGGGAGCAGCTCGCGGTGCTCGTGTCTGCGGAGCCCCTGCGCCGGCGCTGACCCCCCTCCCGCCGGCTTGCCGCTGCCTTTTCCCCGGAGGCATCCCCCATCACTCCTCGTGCCCATCACCGTCGCGTCCCGGCGGCATCCGGGAAGCCCCCGGCTGCGGGCGAGCGGGGAAACCCACCCGGCTCCTGCTGGCACTGAGGCTCCTTTACCCCTCACTGGGAGTGTAAAGGGGCCTTAAAAAGGAAGTAAAAGCACCTTAAATTTAATTTACACTCACTTAGAGGCCTCTTTACATGGCTAGAGGAGCATAAAGGGGCCTTAATGCCGCGAGGAAGCAGCCCTGCGTGGATCTGCCGCCTGACTGCCGGGCATTCATTTTGCCACACCTCGCCCCAGGCTCGGCTCCAGCTTTCGGGCTCTGCACCCAGATGCACAGACCTAAGTGGAGAAGCAGCTCAGACCTAGCAGAGTTAGGCCGAACTCACATGCGTGCGAGTGAAATAGGAGTACGGCTTCCAGGGAAGAGCTTACAGCGAGCTCGTTCTTGGCTTGCCAAGTAATTCGTGATACCTTACCAAAAAACTTTTAATAAAAAGGATCAACTGTCTGCGTGTCTGCAGAGTCAGAACAAAAATTATCGCCTTAAAAATTGCCGCCTGCTTGAGTTTGGAAAAGGAGATGGTTGCTGTTGTGTTTTCCTGTGCGGTTGGGGCGGAAAGCTCCATGGCTTTGCCGCGGTCGGGTCTCGGCGCGCGGCGCTGCACCGGCTCGCTCGTCCCTGCGTGCCGTCGATGGGCTCCAGGCCACGGATTCAGCCTCCCGTTAATGAGCGCTCCCCCCGCGTTTGCCTCTGGGTAGAGGTTTTTAAAACCACCTTTGTGCCAGAGTTAAAAAGCATTAGTGTCTCCTTGGAGATTGCTCGGGGATAAGGAGGCTGGTGAGATAAGCAGAGGTCGGGCCGGTACCCGGGGCCTCGGCGGGGCTGGTGCAGCACCCGGGGCACCCAGCCCTGCTCGGGGGCACCCGGAGCGCAGCTTCCCGGCCCGCTCTCGCCTTTCGGTTATTGCAAACGAAACGAAGGTGGATGCGCTGCGCGGAGCCGGCTCCTCCGGCTTGCGGCCACGCTGGGATCATGTCTCTGGCTGTGTGTGCCGGGAGATGCAGTGCGGTGCTTTGGTACGTGCCTGCTCCCCGCATCGCAGCCGCTGGCTCAGGGGAGCCCTTACGGGAGCCGCTGCGGAGGTGCTGGGTCTTTTACGGCCTTGCACCCACCATCGGTCTTGCACAAGGCTGTGGGCGTCCCAGGGCTGCTGCACGCGGCGAGACCCCCTGCACCCACACGCGTGGTGTGAATTTTCCGGCGCAAACCCCCACGTCCCGCGAGATCGGCGGCTCCCGCGGAGAACCGCTCAACGGTGTTGTCATGCAGCATCTCGGCTTGTTTACAGCCTCGCAAGGCCTTGGGGCTCCCCTGCGCCCCGCGGGAGCTTGCAGGCGGCTCTTGTGCAGAGCAGGGATGGCAGGGAGGGTTGGTGCGGTGACGGCAGGGCTGGCACCAGGCATGGGCATCCCGTGCTGCGGGGACCATGGGACAGCCGGGAGGGCAGTGGGTGCCCTGCACCGGGGCAGAGCCGGGCTCCCGGGGCTGAAGCGTGCAAACTCCGGTGTGCGGCAGGAGCCCAGTGTGTGCCGATAGGGATCTCCTTGGGAAGGCATGTGAAAAATGCAGCCGCGGGCAACCCTCGGTGTCCCTTTAAAAAAACCCAAGTGCTATTTTTGCTTTGGAGCTGCTGCTTTTTAATTAGGGGTAACAGCCTGCCTCTCCCCCGGCCGCGTGGAGCTGTTGGGACGACCAGCGAAGCTGTTATTTACCCCCCCTTCCTGCCACCCTGTCGCGTTTCATTAGCACCCTCCGCCCCGCGCAGGTGGAAACCCGGTGCAATAACGCAGGGGCCGGCCCCGGGCTTCCCGGCCAGAAATACCTCCAGGTTCCTCTGTGGGAAGGAAATGTAAAGGGATGCTGGGGTTTCTCCCAGCTTTGTGCAGCACGGTGGTTTTTCTCCTTAGCCAGAGCGTGCCGTTGCAATGGGTATTCCCGGGATGAGGGACGGGCTGCTGTTCTCCCCAGCAGCCCCGGGCCGCTGCTACGGGAGCAGTTTGTTTGCAGCGTTGTTCCCAGCGGGATGCAGAGCAGTGCTTGGAGAGGAGCAATTTGCACCGACGTGGTTGCATTACTGTGGCCTCTTCCTCCACGAGCACAGGAGCCCTGCAAGGGGGATGCTGCTTTCCGCTGGCTTTCCGGAGCTGCAAGGCCACGGGGGGACACTAAGCTAGAGCAGCTTTACAGCTCCGACCGCCACAGCTGAAGCTGCAGCCAAGAGGTGCAAAGCGTCGGTGTGAGCTGCCGCTGCCGGCCCCGAGGTGCACGGGAGGTGCTGACGGGCCCGCGTTGCGCCGGCTCAGGTATCGTCTCTCGTGCAGCTCTGACTTCGCCTTGGATCGGGTATCGTCCCCCCCGGCGGTGGCAGAAAGTTGGCTGCGAGCGCGGGACCGCCGCGTGCTCCGCATGCTCCGAAGGCGTCCCGCGGCGAGTCACCCGGGGACCCCCCGGGAGCGGTGCTGCTCTCCGGCCCACTCCGCTCTCCGGCCCCCAGCCCGAGCCACCTCCTGCCCAGCGTCGCAGTTTCCTTCCCGCCCCAGCCGGACTCCAGGAATCGTTTTCGTGCGCCGGTGCTGGGCTGCAGAGGATGGGAACGAGCCCTGTGCTCTTCTGGCACTTATCAGTGTCCAGGAAACAAATTTTTCTAATTGACAGATAGCAAAACACAGCGTTTTACAGTGAGGAGAGGCGGTAGCAGTCTATCAGGCATGCTATGAAACCGGAGCAGGACAGCGTCCAGGCCCCACTGATAGAGCGTAGCTGACCTGCCTTGGCCAGCTCCGGTCCAACAACTCACTCGTGTTTGCGTTTAATTGCAAACGTAAAAAGCCCTTTCTTTTCACAACAACAAAGCCTTGAACCACACTTCAAAGTTGTGTTTCTGGGACAGTTGCATACCTTTCAAAAATAGCCTTCTGAGCCGTGCCAAGTGCTAAATGGATTGCAGAGGGCAGGTCCCCCACGTGGGGCTGCGAACGGCCCAGCAAGCGCGGCGTTGCCGCTGCAGCCGTGCTCCGCCAGCCCGCCCGGGCAGCCGGTTCGACCCTCCCTGGGGGCCCAAGCGCTGCGGGAAGCTGCAGCTCTGCTAAGTTCCTTCTCCGGGGCTTTTGCTCGTGGCTGAGGCCACGGTGGAGCTCTGGTGGAGATGGCAAAGCCACCCGAAGCCCATGTCCTGAGGGGCTTTCGGGAACAGACACTTATTAATAGCGTGGAAATGCCAAACCGAGGTCAGACCCCGTGGCCCTATGTGGCAGGAGGCAGCAGCTTATCACCTGGCCAGTTATCATCGCTGCAGCAACCGCAGGGAAAGGGCAGGAGGGGAAGCCGAGGCCCGGAGAGGAAGAGGCGCTAGCTCGGATGCGGGCTTCTCCTGGTCCCATCGGGGACCATCCTGGTTTCCTGGGAGTCTCCCATCCCTTCGGCCCAACCACGTCTCCTCAGGACTGATGGCTGTGCTGGCTGTTTTAGGGTCTTTTTATTCCAAAACAAGGAGTTCTGCTCCCCTGAACGTTTTTCTAAGTATCCACTGAATTTATTTGCTCCCTCGCCAGCTGACGATGCGGGGAGCGCAGTGGGAAGGCCGCACAGCTAATGCGCAGACAGCGAGAGGCAGAAGGTTTCGTGGCGAGCAGAGTCCGGTTCTCGTAGTGGTTAACGGAGACGAGGAAAACGCTCCGGGCGGCACCGAGCATCTCGGCGTAGCGACTCCGCTAGCGGGTCGGCAGGAGCCCGGAGATGCTCCCGCGGGATTCCGGCTGGGGCTGCTCCCAAAGCTGGAGTCAGCCCGGCGAGGGTGCGTTGTGCAACGGGAAGGTGAAGGTTTCAAACAAGGGGTTTCCTGCTGCGAGGGACCTGGGGCTGGGTCAGGAACGGACCTGTCACCTGGGGCCCATCTGCCTCGGGCTGCCGGTGTGGCCTTTGCCGGGGAAGCCTCCCTCCGACTTTGCTGCCTGACGGGTGTTTTGGAGCAAGGAAACCCTTGATGAAGATAAAGAGTTTTGACCCGTGCCAGGAAACAGGATCTCCAATCTCCTCCCGATTCATCTTTCTGAGCCTCCTGAGAGGCAGAGTCCGGGAGGATGAAACTCGGCATTTCCCGCAAGGCTAAGCATGGGCATGGAGGCGAGAGCGGTATTTTGTAAAGCCTTCGCATCCTCTTCACGCACCTTCAGCGTTCATCCACCTTGCAGCGCTCCCCCGGGCGCTTTGGGATCAGCGATGCCGGCTGCCCGGCCGGGACACTTGCCGGTGCCTCTCGGATGCGCTGCTCCGGGCTGCGTCCTGCAGCATCACCATCGCCGTGGTGGGAGCTGCTCTCCCCCCGGAGACGGGGCGCTCGGGCCGCGGTGTGCAGCGAGCAGCCGCCCGCCGGCGGAGTTCACCGTCTCGCAGCGCCTATGTAAAGCACTGCAAAACCGGCGGAAGCAAATTGCTATCTACTCGAGACAAAACCCGGCTCCCAAGGAGAAGGAGGCTGCATTTAGCTCCAGGAAAAGCTCTCCGTACTTGAAGCGTGCTTTTCTTGGACTGCTACGCTGTATTTATGCAGGCTGGTATGTGGGGAGTAATTAGAACCTCATCCCGAGCACTTGACGAGCATGTTTTCCATTCTGGATGCTGACAGGTCAGGCTAGCCGGCCGTCCCTCCGTGCCTGGAAATGCTGACATTTTGTCTTTGCTGAAAGCAAAACAAGGGCCTGTGAAGCACTCAGGCCATGGGGAGCGATGCTGGTTGCTTAGACAGTGCCCAGGGCGCACGGGGTGCGTGCAAAAATGCCACGCTGCTGCCTCCGAGGTTGCACTCATGCAGCAGGGCGGTAAGAGTGGAGGAGCGCCGGGAGCCTGGCATTTCTGCATGCACGCTGGTGGTCCCGGGAAAAGGGGCCCATGGGAGCAGCGGCCGAGGCTGGCCGGCAGCGGGATGGACCTGGGCACCCGGAGCAGCACCGGAGAGTCCGTGCAGCGGCTGGAGGGAGCCAGGCGCGTCCAGGCTGCGGCTCTCACAAGCAGCCCAGTGTCAGACCTGGAAAGAGGCAGGAGGCTGGCAGAGCCGAGCAGCGCGCAGCGGTCCTCTCGCCAGGGATGCATCTTGTTAAAGCCCTCCTAAAAGCTGCAGCGGATCCCCAGAAGGAGCCGTGGCCGCGACAGCTGACGAAGCCATTTGAGGAGGTTTCGGCTTCGGATGGGGAGTTTGCCCAGCGACCCTCCCATAAGCGATGAACGAACATGAAGTCATTTCGGAGGAGTCACGAAGTGAACCCTAAAGGGCTGCCAGCGGCATGCATCGCTCTCTGGCAGCGGTCGGCCAAACCTCCCCTGCGGCCCCGTTCCTGCCGCGGGCCATCACGCGCCGCTGGAGCGCGCTTCGGAGGAGCAGGGTGGTTTCTCTGCTCGACAGCGGCTTTCCGTGCAAAACAGCCCCGGCGTGTCGTGTTTCTTGTTTCCTCTATACATTAACAAGGGCTGGGAGTGAAAAGCTGCACGCTCCGACCGACCCGGCCCCGAGGACGCGTGCGGCGGGGGATGCAGTGAGCCAGCCGCGGGGGCTCCCGGAGGGGCAGGAGCGCCGGCCCGGCGCGGGCAATGCTCTTCAGCTTCTTAAAAGGAATTAAAGCACCTATATTTAGTAGCGAAACCTTGCTCCAGAAATGGAAAGTTTGGGCTTTCTGCTGCATTTTTTCAGCTGAGGCTAATCACTGCACAGCTCCGGCTGCTCAGACCTGGGCTTTGGGTGTTAAACCATTTCTCCAAAATACATCATGCAGCTCCAGGAGCACAGCAAGTGACATGTCTCACCATAGTTTCTCCCCTGAGGCCCATGTTTTATTTCATATAACGTCCTTCTAAATGCGTTTGCATGACCTCTCCTCTCTCCGGCACGGGGAAGCGTTTCGTTCCTGTTTAACGGGACCTGGCTGAGCGAGCTGGCTGCTCCCGGGCCGCGGGGCTGGGGAGCTCTCGACATGTTGCTTTTCCATCGGGTTCGTGCACAAGCGGCCGTGGGAGCACCACCAGCGGGTCCTGGGCTTGCAAAGCGCTTTGCTGCCTCGTGCAGCTGCTGCTTTATTTGTATGAATTTCAAGCGCTGCTTCACCTGCCCTGCAGCACCCGCCGCAGCCTGCGAATCTCCTGATGGTTTTCCAGGCCTGCGGAGTGGTAGAGGTTTTAATAAAACCTGCCCTCGCCGTCACTCCGGGTGTTTGGGTTAAACATCGGCCTTTCGTTTCCTTGAAATCAGTTCAGCGCGCGAGCAGGTGAGCTGCGATCCAGACCTCAAATTCCCTCGCCGGCAGCTCCGCGTGCCAGCGCACCGCTCGTGCCAAGCTGCTCGAGCCGGCGCCGCGGGAGCCTCTTCCCGGGCTGCTCCGGCCCCTGAATCTCCGTGCAGCGAAAGCGGGGCCCCCCCAGCCACATGCTGCCGCTCAGGATTTTGCAAGGAACCAGCGGTCCGGAGGGGTCGTCTCCTTCCGCTTGCTGCTTCTCTTGCTTGCTTGCTTTTTTCTTTTTTAATTTGGGATAGGGTGAAAGGTGCCAGTGCCGCAGTGTGCTGCTCCGTCGAGGTTGGCGCCGGGCTCTGCCGCAGCGGTGGGCGGCGAGGCGCTCCCACGGGACCCGGGCTGCAACGAGGGGCTGCGAGACCCTGGCTGGGAAGGGTTTTCATGCAAAAAAAACTCTCTTCAAATGCAAATCGAGGGGCTCGAGCTCTTCAGCATGTTGATGAGCAGAAGAAGGGGTCACTCTACGACACCTGGACGCTGCTGTAACGTGTCGGCTGCGCTCGGGATGAGGCCGGGATCCTCGGTGAGGCGGCTCTGGCCAGCGCCGCGCTGGAAACCCGCGGCTGCCTCCTCACAGGCAATAGTAGTAATCCTAATTTATCGCATACTTTTCATCCCAGAACGCTTCCCCAGCCCGAGCAGGCTCTGCCGCCAGCTGTTTGCAGCAATCCTCTCCCCGAGCAGGGCTGAAACGTTTCCTGGGCTGCGGCGGCGGCGAAGGCTGTCGGGAGGGAGAGACAGGTTGCTCTGCAAAATCTCCGTTTGCAGCGGAGAGAAATCCCTGCTTGGAGGTGTGCCGGCTGCCGGGCTCGGAGTGGGGAGAGCGGCGTGCCCTGGCGTTCCCGGGAGCGTTCCTGGGCTCAGCCGCTCCGGTCCGCTCTGCATCCCGGCGGATTTTGCACTGTCACCTGCCTCCTGTCGTCGAAGCCACTGTGCAAATGCAGCCGGCGATAAGCTAAAACTAACAAAAATAAGGCGCTCCCCAGGTAACAGCAGTTATTGTAAAAAAAGAAGCCACCCGAGGGAGCGTGGGGACTGCAAGGGGGCTGCTCGCCGGCGCTGTCGGGCCCCGCAGCAGCACGCCTGGGGCGGCAGGAGCTCGCGGGCCGCGGCGCTGCACGGTAGCCCCGCTCCAAAGGCTTCGCGCTCCCCTCGGTGCCTCAGTAAACCTCTCGTCTCCCTGTCAGCTTCGATTTGCATTCGCGGCATCTGGTTTTCATAGGACGCGGGGAGCGCAGGGGATGCCGTCCGCTCCCTCCTGCCCCGAGCTCCCATGGGGGCCGCCCAGCAGAGGTGGCACCGCCGCTGTTTGCGGCTGATGGGAAACAATCTGGTTTCTCGCCTGGTTTTTACTCCCGGGTTTGTGGGAGCAGCTGAGAGCTGCTCTTGCGGGCTCGGACGGGCTCGCTGGACGCTGTACCGATACCAAGCAAAACAACCCTTGCCGCCTCAGACCACGGAGCCCGCGGCCGGGCTCGGCGGGGGTGGCAGCGTGTGGCCCGGTTCTGTGCCATCGCGGTGCGATGGTCTCCCAGGGCCCCTCGGGGACGGCCCCGGGCTGGCGAAGGTCTCTGTCCCCTGGGCTCATCGCGGTGGTCCCGTCCACAGCGCGGAAAGCAAGGCGCGGGGGGGCTTGCAGTAGCCCGCGGCGCCCCGTGCCCGGGTGAGGGTTGCTCCCTCCCGGATCTGCAGGGAAAGATAAGGCTATTCCCTGATGTGATTTCCAGCAAAATCCCAATTCCCAGAGCCGCCTCTGCCCAGGGCCGGCGCAGCCAAGCAGGCATACCAGAGAGCTGATATCAAAACCAGCAGGCACCGGCCAACTGGGAGCACTTAGGAGCAGGGAGGGCTGCAGCCGGCGTAGCCGGGCCTGCCGCCGGCACGGGAGCGCCTGGGAGACGCGGCCGCGGCGGGGAAGACTGCCCTGGGCAGCGCTGGACCTCGCTGCGTGCCCTCCTGTGCAGGACCGCGTTTCATGCAGCGCCTGGACGCTGCTGCACCCCTCGCCTCCCTGCTTGCAAGGCCCCTATACGCCCCTTCGGTAGCCCATGAAGCCATTGGAGAAGCGTGCTTGGACATCATCTATAGTTTCAATGCGATGGTCTAATTTTCCTAAACCAGCAGCTTATTTTCAGCAGCAAGGAATGCTCTAGAGGAAGTGATTTTATTTTCCCTTCCCTCACTGGACTTCGTAGGACGCAGCCTTTGATCCCGTCTCCTGATGGTATCAAGTAGGAAGCTGCAGCTCTTTGAAGTGGGCTTCATGGTGCGCTTTAAACTTCTGGGGGTTTGAAGCCTTCAGCGCTGGGTACATCTTTCGTACAGATCCCCCCTGCTTCAGACCCGAGGAGCGTGGCTGCGGAGGGAAGGTTTCACCCGCCGCCCGGGGAGCTCCGCTCTCCTCCAGCGGGTGCAAGCGGACAGGGACGGATTTGTTTCGGGTTTTGCACAAATCCTGGCCAGAGCAAAGGCCGCGGTGCTGCCAAGCAGCACCCTGGTCCGTGGGGTCGGCACGTGCTCCAGGGCGGCCGTGCACCGGGCCCGGTTCCTGCGGGTCCTTAGGTGCGACCGCTGCGGCTCATCTGTACTATTGCATTTACGGAGCGTGCGGGGCATGGTGTGCTGCGCTGCGGGATGGGCACGGATCACACCGACGGTCTCCTCCCGAAAAACCGGCAACCTGAGCGCGGGTTGAGCTGTTGCTGCTCTGGGGATCTGCAGGAGGGTGGAGTGGTGCCGGAGGTGTTTGCAAGCAGCTCTTCCCCCGGCGAGGGCTCAGCACGGCAGGGAGGAGGGAGGCGATCGCCGGGCTGCGCGGCGGGTGTCGGGACGCGTGGCCGGAGCACCCTAGCCCGGCGCCCGGATCCCACACCGCTGGCTCGAAGCACATTTCCAGCCTCCCCATCGGCGACATTTCCCCGCTGAGCCCAGATCTGCAGCCTGATTGCTCCCTTCTCCCGCAGAGCCAGCACCGGGGCCGTCCCGTGAGCACCCCGCTGCCCCCCGCGCTGCTCCCCACCGCTAGCACCCACCGTCGCAGCCCCCGCCCACGCCGCTGCCGCCGGCGAGGAGGATTCGCCCGGCCCCCCCAGCCATGGCCGCGGCAGGCGTGGGGCTTCGCCGCCGCGGCACGCTCGGCCCGCGCGAAGCGGCCGAGGAGCCCCGCTAGGACGGAGCATCCCCGGTGCCAGGTACGTGGCGGGTGCGGGACCCCGTCTCCGGGCGCGGAACGGGCGCGTGCAGCGCGTGCGGGCGGCCCGGGGCCGGCGCGGCCCGGCGGAGGTGTCCGTCCGTCCGTCCATGCATCCGGGTTCCCGGGGAGCCCCGCGTGCAGGTGCTGTGCTAACACGGTGCTTTCGGCGAGGGTGCTGGGCGCTGCGCCGGTGCATGTCCCAGGGAAGGAGGAGTCCGCTGCAGGGGGTAATGCAAACACCCCGCTGCCCTCTGCGTCGCGCTCCGGTCGGGGTCTGATCCTGCCCGTGCCGAGCGCCTCTGGAGCCGCTCTGCTTTGTGCCCGGGAAACCTGCTCCGGCTCCCGGCGAGGCGCCTCCGGGCAGTGGCTGGCAGCGAAAAGCATCTCGGCCTGGGGGTCCTTCCAGGAGGCAGCTGCAGCCCGGCCGACCCTTGGCGTCCCGTTATCCGCCATCCTCGTGGCAGCGGGTCTCGTCCCACCTGGATGCGCGGGAAGCGCCTTCCCTCCCGGCCGGCTCCCTCGGCCCCAGCTCCCCAGCAGCGTCTGCGGTTGAACTTTTGTCCCGCGGACAAAAGCGGCTTTCAGCTGTGCGGCTGAGGCCACCGTAAAGTAGCTCAAGCTCATCCCTCAAGGACGGTTCCTGAGGAAGATGGGAAATAGGCCCTTAATTCCCCGGGGATTTTCCTCTCATCCCCCACCCCGTCTTCCCTTCCGTAAACTTTAAAGCTCATCCAAAAACTGCCGTCTCCTGCTTCTATACGTTGATCACAGGACAGGGAAGCTGCAGCTTTGCCAGCAGCTCAGGATTTGCATTGAGTTATAAGTGGAAGCAAATGCTTTAAAAGGAAATTAAATTTACAGCTCTATAAAAAATGCGTTTTATTGCTTTGCCCGTCATTCCATAGCGGCAGGGAGATAAAGGAATGCTTTGCATTTGGTTCTTGTCTCGGAGGCCGGAGGCAAAGAGGAGCAAACCCGCCAAACACGCGAAAGCCGGGCATCCGGAGCTGGATCCGGCCCGGCTCCGGGAAAGCCCATGGCAAAATCCCCGCCGGCTCCCGCACCGGGGCATCTCACGCCTGCGGGATGAGGCCCCGCGTTGGGCCCGGGGGCACGTGCTGCCCTGAGCGAGGGCTCCATCCCTCCCGAAACCGCGGCCGATCGCGGCAGCATCTCCCGCAGCCGCGGACGCCCGCACCACAACGGCTGAGGGCTTATTTACCAGGAAGCCTATAGCCGCTCTGCACGGTTGATTAATTAATCTCTTCCACATGCCGTTACGGCCCTGATTGGGGTGCTTAGGATAAATTGCAATAAAAGAGCTGCGTTAAACATCTGCGAAAGCCGGCGCTGTAAATTCTTCCGCAGAAAGAGAAGGGAGAGGAGGCGGTTGTGCCTTGATGGTAAAACCAGAGGGGCACGGGACCGGCGGGGCAGGCGAGCCTGCGCCGCTCGACGGCTGGCCGCACCGGAGCGAGGGGCTGCCCCGTGCAGGGGACACAGGGACGTGGCATCGGCCCTGCTGGATGCAGGATGGGAAGATGCACCGGGGTGATGTTGGGGATGGAGATGCTGCGACCGGCACAGCAAGGATTTGGCGTAGCCAAGAGCTAACCAGCGAGAAGCACCGCCGCCGCATGCAGATCCTGCACCCGCCGAGCAGGTTCCTGCTGGCCTGGCCACGGCATCCGATGGGAGCGACCTGGCAGCGCGGGGGGAGATGCCTTTTCCCACCGCCCGGCTCGGCCCCGCTGTGCCGGGAGGCTCGCGACGGCCCCGGCCGGCGCCCGCGGGGGTTCGCAAAGCCACGGCGGCTCCGGGCGCTGCATACGGGGCGGCGGCCCCCCGCCTCCGGCCCTCCCAGCTGTGTCAATAGAGGAGGAAGGACAAAAGCGCTCTTTCTCCGCGTGTTAATCCTGCAGAGCGGGACAAGCCGGTGGCCGCGGGTGGCCGCCGCTCGGGGCAGGCGCTGGGCTCGGCCGAGCTGCGGCATCCCTCCGCGAGGCTCTCGGTGGCGGGGCGGCGCAAAGGGGCTGCCCGGGACGGGGACACACGTGCCACGGCGTCCCGGAGCGGCGGGTCCGGCAGCACCGGCGCGGTCCGCGGCACCCGCCGTCGCGCTCCCCACCGCCGCAGGTGCAGGCAGCGGCGGCCAGCAGCTGCGCTCGACCCTCTGCCGCGTTTCCCCTCCCGCGCATCGCCGCGCCGGAGCTGCCGTCAGCTGTGAAAACAAGCGGGGCGGCCGTGCCCTGCCGCGCGGCGCGGGAGGTGCGAGCGTCTCCCCGAGGGAGCCGTGCCGCCGCGGAGGCCGTTTGCAGCGGGAGGCACGGCGCCCGTCTGCCCGCTGCCGGGTGGCAAAGCTGCAAGGGAGCGGTGCAACCCAGCACCTCCTCGGTGGGAGCTGCAACTTCTAGGGTATTTCTTTGGCAGAGGGGCAGGGAGAGGAGTCTAAATTGGCTTCGGTCTGCAATCTGGGGCTTGCCCACAAAAGCCTCCGTAAAAGACTGAAACAGGAGAAGATGCGTCGTGGGGAAAGTGTTGGGAGCAGCAAGGGGCTTTTCCGTGCCGGCAGCATGCGGGGGTGGTTCTGGTTTGCGCAGAGCCGCATCGCTGCACAGCTTCCAGGGCTGAAATAGTGAAATGTGAGAGTTCCGTCATCGCGCCTGCTCGTTTTAAAGGGCCTGGCCTGAAACCCGCTGTGAGAGGCTCTGGAGGAGGTGGCAGCCCTGGCGAGAGCACGCAGCTCCCCCGTCTTGCTCCCCGGGTTTGGTCCAGCTTTAGGAAGGCTTTAGCCCTCGTGTTTGGGTGTTATTCTCCTGCATTTCAGGAGCACCACGAATCCAGAGCCGTCCTGCATAAGGTGCAAGGCCGGGCTGTGCAAAGCCAGGCTGGTGTGAGATGCATTTTGCACATCTGTCCGAGTCCCGCGGGGCAGGGACGCTGCGGCGGTGCCACGGCCGGGCAAACCCCGCGAGCGCTGCTTACCCCGGCACGCGGGATGCAGCGGTGCCGGAGCTCTGCCGAGCCGGGGTCGGGCGGGAATGGCTGGTTTCCTTACAGCGAAGCCGCGTTTTTTCATATTCAGGGTGGGAGCCGGAGACGGGGCTGCTCCGGCCGGGCGCTTTGAAATCCCCCGTGCAAAGCGCACCAACGCTCACTAGTTACGTCTGTCACTGTTTTTGCGAAGCCCAACTTGACGCTAAGCGGATGAGTCACACGGAGCGGAGATAACACGGAGCTGAGAGGAGCTATTCTGATTCACACTTTCCCTTGAAAAGCAGCAGATTTATGTGCAGCGTTTTCAGGGGCACTGCGATATAAATCAGCTGCTCTCTTATGTCATCTCCAGTGTTGCTGCTGTTTCCCACGCATATATCCATTTTAATCTCCGGGCTGACAGGGAGAAATCACTCCTCGCCGATGCCGGGGACAGCCAGCAGGCCATGGGCAGGCGACGGGGAGGCCCTGCCAGAGGGGAGGGATGCTCGCTGCTAAAAGCAAGCCTCTTTCATCAAATAGATATATATTCTGGCGGCTCCTTTCCCAGATAGACGTGACGGCCAGGTCTGCTGCTGCTTTGCACTCACCAGGATCGTAAGCGCCCGCTGGGTCGGGTTTGGGGTGCCGGGGCTGCTGCCGGGCACGTGCGGCTCGGGAGGAGCCGGGAGCCAGCGCCCGGGTTTGCAGCACCGCTCCCGTGGATCGGCCGGTGCCTGGCGATCGCAGCCCTGGCGAGGAAAACAGTAAGCCGTCGCACTGCAATTAAACATCCTCCTAATTGTAGCGATACATACTGTTCTTCCGCTGCTTTCTAAGTTTGGTGGCGTAATTACAGCAGCGGGGTAAAGGCAGCATCTGCGTTCCCACTGCACCAGACCCAGCCTTCCAGGGATTTTGGATTCGACCGTATAAATCCTGTGCTGAAACTTGGCACGCAATAAAAGGAAAAACGTAGCCCCCACGCTTTCCCGTGCTTTGGCCATTGCAGGCGTGCACCCACCGCCGCCGCGCCGGGCCCCGGCCCTGGGGAGGCTGCAAGCGCGCTGCAGGGCTGCAGGCATGCACACACACACGGATATTTAAATTTTTTTCTGGCTGCGGGTTTAAGGAATCCCAAGATAAATGCCACTTTCTCTGTTAAAAGGAGGACGGCTTGGAAGGCAGGGGAGGGAAGCTGAATCGCCGCCTGTGTTTGCGGTGGAAACGTGTCCAGGCTCCCGAATGTTTTCCGTAACACAGGCGGGTTTGTGTGGGTTCACCTGGGCAGGAAGCGCCGGGGTAAAGCGATACCCCACGGGGCGCAGGCGCTGCCGCTCCGCAACCCCCGTTCCCTAAACCCGAGAGCAGCGGGCGGCTGTTAATGCAATAAACAGCCACTTTACGGCAGCCCTTGTGCGCCGGCACCATGTGTGAAAATTATTAGTTGCAACGTTTTGCTGGAAAATGGAGGAGCAGTCGCGGGCCAGGCGCTGCCGGCAGGGCTGCGCGGGGACGGTGCCCGTCCGCAGCGCGTCGCACGCCGTCCTCCTCCCTCGCCGCCGGCGCTGACCCGTGAGCCGAGCCAGAGGTGCAAAGTTGCATGCGCAAATATTTTGCTTGGAGTTTTGTCACCCCCTGAATTAACGGGGCAGGTGCCTCGGCTTGCAAAGCGTGACCTTAATAACACGCTTTGCACGATAAAACGCTGCCCTTGGGGACCCAGGCTCCTCAGGGCCGCGTCAAACTGCCGGCGTTCGGTCACGGCGCGTTTTTCCTTGCAAGCAAATAATTTATTAAAATCTGCCCCTGTCGCTTCCTTCCTCCTGGTCGTTGGTGGCTTTGGGACATTTTGGGGGAGGCGAGTCGCAGCGCGGCCGGGACTGCGTGCTTCCCCCGCCGCGAGAGCGCTGCCTGCTCCGCACGAGGCTGCTGCCTGCTTGGGCAAGGATTAAATCTCCAGGAGCAAGAAAAAAGCCTGCTGGGCTGTGAATTCACTGTAAAACTATGCAGGGCTTAGTAATATGACATTAGCGCTGGTTCGGACATTGCTAAATATCCGAGGGATATAAATGGTTTGTGGTGTCCGTCAGATTAGGTATCGTCTGGGATTCTTTGGGGAGGAAAACTCATGCAGGATGTGTGCTGGTGCCGGCCGCGCGGGATGCGGGCGGCTCTCGCAGCCCCCGTCCCCTGCCCCATCCCGCTGCTCTCCGGGGCTTCCGAAAGCGGAGGCGGCTCCTGCCCCCCGCTGAGCTCTGGCTAAAGGGGCTAATGAAGGGTTTTCACCCATTTTTCAGAAGCAAGAAATTTTCGTGAAAAATTGTCACTCTTTGGAAGAATTCAGTTTTCCAGCCAGGATAGAAAAATAAATGTTTTTTCCTCTCTCCAGGCTCCCAGAGTGTTGGGGGTTTTGTTCTTCTCCTTCCTCCTCCAGCAGCCGAGGACGAGGGAAGAAGGGCCGTTCCCAGGCCCTGCTTTGCATTTTGCACGGAGGTGTCACCGGGCAGAAGCGCAGCTGCCCCGAGCAGCGGCTCCGGCTTGGCAGCAGCATTCGGCCCCGTGGTCCAGGGCCACCGCGCATCTTTTTAACCTCACGTGGCTCCAGCAAAAGGAAAATATTTCCTCCATGCTTTTCTCCAGCCGTCTACAATGTGCTGTCTTAATTTTGCAGCTGATGAAAGAAAAACACACAAGTGGAAGGAAGGAGATTTTGTCACTCGGCGTTTCTCTGGAGAAAACGCACCTCCTAAGCGAGCAAAAAACTTGTCCAGGCCGTGAACATTGGCATTTTTCAGTCGTGCTCGCTTGCAGATGGCGCCTAGTTAGAAAGAAAAAGGAAAAAAGGAGGACTGCATGGGGAAGGTCGTCGAGTTTTCCTGCCTTGCAGTCACCTGCTCGTGCCCGCAGCGGGGTTTCGGGTCCCTGCGTGGTGGGGAAGGTCTGCCGGTGCCTTGAAGCCCTTCAGCGATCTGCTTTTGATGACTCGCCCTTTGCAGCCGGGCGCGTGTGCAGGACTCGTGCGCAGCACCTGCCGGCACGGCCGGCCCGCACGCCGCCGAGCTCCGACGTCTGGTGGGAAAGCGCAGGGCTCAGCGAGTGGAAAAAAGGGAGAGGCCGTGCCAGGGAGCGCCCGTGCATCCTTTTTGCAGGGACCCAGAGTCAGTCCCGGCGCCAGGCACTCGTACCCGCGGCATCCCCTGGGCCGGGAGAGTCAGCGTCGCGTTTGCAGGTGGACGAGGTCCGAGCCGCCCGCGGTCTCCGCTGCCCTGGTGCACGGTCTGCACACGCGGATCCTGCCTCCTCCCCAGCTGCCGGTGCCTCGCAAACCTCCTCCACGCTCCCGGCATCTTTACGAAGCAGCCGATTGAAGCTTGCCATGAATGTGCCTCTGTTCATCAGCCTTTTTATAGCCGCGCGCGTTTTTTTTGGCCCGCTCCCGTGGAGAACAGAGGGCGTTTCTCAGCCCCCGGCGCGGCGGCAGGGCAGCGCGGGGCCGGCCCCGTGCCCCGGCTCGGGGAGCCCCAAAGGCTGCGTTGCTGCTTGGCGTCACCCCTCCTGCCCGGCTCGGAGCTGCCCCCGTTGCACTGTAGGGATCCGGATAGGGAATCGCAATCCTGCCTTCTGCCCTCCATCTGATGCAATTCCCGGTGCTGCTGCGGCTCCTCCAGGCACGTCCCTCCGGCGAGCCCAGCACCAGGGGCAGGCAGACGCGGGCGCGGGGCGAGGGGGGCCCGAAAGGCCTGAGCTCTCCTCCTCCTCCTCGCCGGCGCTGGCTCCCCTTCCCCCCGGCCCGTGCAGCCATCTGCTTCTCCTTCGCCGGGCGGAGGATTGCACCGCGCTGACGCACGCCGCTGGCCGAACAACGGGGAAATGTTCTGCAGCGCACATAAATCAGGGGCTGGGCAGCGCAGACCTGGTCCTGTTTGGTTTTTCTATAGCCGAATAAAGGACATCAGTTAAGAAAAGGAGTAAATAGACAGTAAATTAAGTGGCCAGACAGAAGCGGTATTAAAATCCTTGCTTGCTGCAAGCTGTGAACGCTGGCAGGGGTCCCTGTTTTCCAGCAGTGACGTGGAGGGCTGTGCGCGCGTGCGGTTTCTGTATCGGTGTCTGTGCTCCAGCTGCAGGTCACCGAGAGTCTAGGATGTCTGCGTGACCGCAGCTGCCTCTCACGCGCTCGCCTATCTGCATCGCTCCCGAGCGCGGCGGGCTGTCCCGATCACTCCTTTTGGAGCATTTATTTTTAATCTGCAACACGTGCAGGGGGTCTTTCTTTCCTGCTCTGATTAGAAGGACTTTTGCAGGGAGGTCGCTGGTGCGTGCGCGAGCGCGTGTGCCCAGGGCTGTGCTCGGATTCGCGTTCGCGGCTGCGGAGGTGGCGCGGGGGACGCGATCCTCGGGCACAGCCGTGCGCGAGTTCGTCTGGGGGATGAACGAAGAGCGACCGCTCCTGGCCATCACGGTTCGAGGTCCCCGCGCGCTGGGCAAACCTATTTCGATGGGCAGAGAGAAGGTGGGCTAGGAAGAGGTCGAGGTGACGTGTGGCACGCTGTGTTTGCTGTTGGGCAAGGCCAATGCTGGGATGCTGATCCAGAGGCCCCAGTTATCTGTAACATGTCCCTCACCCTTGGACCTGGGTGCAGGCAGCTGGGTGCATGATGCCAGCTGGCCCCTGGAAGTCCTCTTCCACGGTGCTTCCCGGAGACCTCCATGGATGCAGGCCCTCCAGGATGCAGTAGATCCTTCTGCCAAGGCTTCGTCATGTCCCGTGGGAAATGCTGGCAGTTGGCAGGGGCTGAGGAATTGGGCAACGGCCCACTTGGCTCTCCGGTTTCTGCCTTTCAGGCCAGGCTGCCCGGCTTGCTGAGGCCTGGGCTTGGTACCCAGATGGCTCCAGCAGATGTGAGCCTCAGCCGGGCTCGATGAGGGCAGCAGAGCAAGGCAGAAATGAAGGCACTTTCCTTCAGAAGGGCAGGTGATGTCCAAAGCACGACCAGGTAGCCCAGAGCATCCCATAACCGCCGGAGCACTGCTGTCAGCGACGCGGAGCGCTCTTGGGTGGCTCCAGCCAGAGATCAGCCAGAGACCAGCCCAGCTGCTTGCTCCCGTGAGAGCTGGACCCATGCTCCAGGCAATGCCGGGCCGGTCGGGAATCTGTGTTATGCTCAACAGCTTGTTCCCTTTCTGCTGGTCAAACGAAAGAGCGGGGCGTTGGGGGACAGTCCGGGACTACCACAAGCCTTGCAAAGGACGGAGTCGCCAGGCCTGGCTTCTCGTCCCAGCCCTCCGGCCAGTTTGCAGGTGTGTTCCAGCAAAGCCGTGCATGGGCCCTGCTGCCCCGTGTACCGGGGTGTAACCGGATCCGTCCCCTGCCAGGCAAGCGTTTGTGTTTGGAGCATTTTCTGGATGTTTTGCATTTGGGAGATGCACGAGGAGTGTCTGCTGGGGAGTGCCAACAGCGTGGGGACGCGAGGACACTCTTGTGCCTGTCACAGCCCAGGTTTTGCAGGAGATCTGAGCCCACTTTTCCAGGGCTGTCCCAGCTCGGCTGCTCTCAGTTGTCCCAGCTCATTTCACAGCTTTCCTGGTGCAAAAAGACACTTTGTGGTGAAAACCTGGATCCGTGGTTAGTGAGTGCAGCATCTGAGAGCGGCGTTGCGGCGTTTCCGTGGGCATCTCCCCGCTACACGGCACGGCCGGGCGCCGTGGTCCGTCACCCATGTGGCACCGCCTGGCCTCCGCGTCCCCAGCCCGGTCGAGGTGGGTGCCCCGAAATGACAGGGAGCGACATCATTTGGGAAACGGCATTTTGGGAAGTGACACCGGAGCCGGCCCCGTCCCGTCCCTGGAGGAGCCCCGACTTGGAGGCCCTCCAGCCCTCCCGCCCCAGACTGCTTCCCACGTTAGCACCTCGCCCGGCTCCGCATTCGGACACCTTTGGTTCCCTCTGCAGGAAATCTCCATAAATTGCAACGCAGTTCTTCTGCGCTCAGTTTATTTATCCCAAAACCTGGATCCGACCAGGGAGGCAGCTGTGGCAGGGGGAACACCAAGTTTTTATTGGCATGGTTGAAGTCGGACTGGCGCGTCCTGCCAAAGCCACTGGCTACTTTTATCTTAGTCATTCGACTATTATACTTAATCAGGAAAGGGGGAATTTTTTTTTATTAAATCCACTTTTCTTTTATACAGAACAAATTATAATCACTTTTAATTGAAAAAAAAGCTGATAATATTCTGAACCAAATTTCTGGAAGAGAATAATTAACAGTGCAATAAATCCCCGAAGGAAATGCTCATTAATCTTGTCTTTCAGAAGGAAATTTCTGAAGAGAGCTTATTTAAAACATTGCTAATAATTATAGGAAAGTTGACAACTTAAAAGCCCCCAAATCTAGTGGAAGTCTCCTCCTATCAGATCCTGTAACTAGTTCACACTGGGACTGAGCAGCTCCGTTCTCGGGGCTGGGAAGGTTCTGCTGGAGGTGGCCGCGGCCGTGGTTGCCACCGTGTTCGTCGTGCGTGGTCAGGGCCAGGCACAGCTCCCTGGGACGAGCCGATGCGGAATCGGCGGAGTCGCAGAGGACTTTGGGGTCTGCACTGCTGTTCTTGGTGGTTTGGGAAGGCCAAGGACGGATGGCTTCTCCCAAGGTGGCTGGAGGATCCCAGACCAAAGCTTGGCTGATCCTTTGCCCAAATTCCCTCTGCAAAGCCAAGTCTCCGGCACACCTGCCAGATTCAGCGGGTGCCCTCAAAGCACCGGTGCTGCTGCCCGACTCGCATCATCTGTTGCCTGTGTAAATCCTGGAGGAAAAGGCCTCTTCCAGGTCTGCGGGAATCATGTGCCCCCGTGTGTGGTGTCACCAACAAGGTCCGGACAGCGCCGTGCATTAGGCCGCTATGTTTTTGTGGGCTTCCCGCGGATGTCAGAGCCCAGGTCAGCTCATGCCATGTGTCTCCCAGTCCTTCATTTATTCCATTGTTGCATTTGAGCAAGAACAGCGTGGGAGAGGAAAGATGTGACCTGGGTGCTGTTAAGCAGCCGGTGTCCCTCGGGGAGGAAGGCTGCGTGGGTCTGTCGCTCCACCGTTTCTGGGGCTTTGAGGACAAGACCAAAATCGCCGGTTCCGCACAGCTCATCAGCTTGGTCCTAGAGGGATGGAGATGTGGGCAAACGTGGTCCTGCCCGCAGCCCTGGCTGGTTGCGGGGTGAGGGGGCCGGGAAGGAGCCCGAAGGAGCAGCAGGGCCGCGCGCAGCCGCAGAGAGCCGAACTCACGAGCTCCTTGACGCACGTCCAGCCGGCACAGAAATGAAACTCCATTTGAAGTCTGTTTTAATCACAAAGAGCCAATTAATTCCACCCGGAGATAGGCGCGCGTGTGTCTATGCGACGGCAGAGCTGCCTAAATGAGCGCGGTGATTCCCATCTGGGCACGTCAGGATTTGTCCGTGCTGAAAGCCCCCGGCACATCCCGCTCCCCGGCCCTGCCAGGAGCGAGCACGCTGCTCGCACGCAGCTCGGGCAATGCCAGCTGCGGCAGGGGATGAATTTGCCTTTCGGTGGCCTGCGGTTCCCGCACGCACGTGTCCCGCGGAGCCTCCTGCCCACCAACGTGGTGGATGCAGAGAAACCGCCTCGCTGCTGCATCCATCCGCGCCGGTGAGCTGGACCGTGCCGGGACATCTCCCCTCCCGGGACCTCGGGGGAGCAGGGGGTCCCGGGGGAGGGCTTGGTGCCGCCGAGCAAGGGCACGCCAAGGGTGCCGAAAGGCCGGCGTGGTGCGCGAGGCTTGGGTGCAAAGCGCGGCCATGCTCTCCTCCGCGCTCGGGTTTCCTGTCCCGGTTTGACCGGCACCGCGAGCCGCGGCGGGGGAGACGGCTTGGAGCGGGCCCAGGCTCGGCCGGGAGGAAGGAAACGCGATATCGCCCTGGGAATCCTGTCGCTGGGTGGTTTTTTGGAGGGGGGGCGTTTGCTTCTGGGGGCATTTTTTCTGCTTTTTCTCCCCGTTGCGTCTTCGGACAGGAGGCTTCATCTGTCACAGCGTCGGGGGACGGCTCCCCTTCCCCAAAACTCATTGTTTTTATCAGCGTCTACGAGGGCGCACGGGATAATTTCTCACTCATTTCACTGGCTCCCCTTAAACAGCCTCGTCCTGCCGTGGGTTGCACGGGGGTGTTTTTCTTCCCGGGGGGGGATGCACAGAGCTCTGTGAAATAAAGCGAGGCAGGGAAACCCGTGTGCAGCTGAGGCGGGTTCACTCCGCTGGGCTGGGAAACCGCCCCTGGGAGACGGGGAGACGTCGCAGCTGCAGCGATACCCAGCACCGCTCCAAGGCCCCGGTTAAAAAGAGCACCTAATCCCACGCTTAATTTCGTTTCTGCGCTTCAAAATGCCTAGTGATGCGCTCGTGGGAAACGCTGCCCAAGGGGTTAATTTCCATTTTTATTTAATGCTCTGGGGGAAGCGGTGCCCCCGCGCTGCCCCGGGCCGGGGCGAGGGCTCCTGCACTCGCCCCCCACCAGGCTTCATCGAGGGGGGGGCAGCGCTTCCAGCCGCCGCTGCTCCCGGCCTCGCTGCCCCGCACGCCTTTTATCTGCCCCCTGTTAAATGATCTCAAATATGTGATATGATAAAGACAAACAAACACCCGTTCAATTTAGTTCACCCTAATGCCAGACTCTACTTTTACCGAAGTAATTAAGATTAATGCAGCTGATAATTTGGGAAGCATTCTTAAATGTACCCTTCTGGCAGCATCCAACATATAATTTTACCTTAGAAGATTTATCGGAGCACTTAGGTAACAGATAGTTCCTTAGCAAATAGGAGCATTTAGAAGGAAAATGAAAGATTAATATTTCTTAAATAAATGTCAAAGTAAGTCATTCTTTATTACGGCCCTACAAAGACGCTGCTGGCAGGCCCAGCCCCTCTGCCGATTCCTGGGGGAGATTAGAAGCGCTGCCGTCCTGGGGGCTCGGCCGGCCGGAAGGGAGGAGGTGCTCCCATGTCCTACACGTGTGATTTTTAAGGAAACTGGACCCTGGTGGGCTTTGCCCACCTATGCCAAAACGGCCTGGAGCCAGCACAGCCCCTACCGCGCCGTCCGGGCAGCGACCTTCCTCCCGCCCGAGGACGAGCGCGGCCACGTCCTTCGGTTTCCCCGTGCTGGTCCAGTCGGACGTTCAGACCCTTCGGGTTTGAGCCCATCCAGCGGGAGAGGCACCCAGGACCTTTGTGTCCCCTCCGTGCCCGCCAAGGAGCCGCGGGGCTCCCGCCTTTCCCTGGGCGCTCGGAGCCGGAGGATGCGGAGCCTGAATGTGCAATTGCTCCTCCGGCCGGAGAAGCGGCCGGCCCCAGCCCCGGCTGCGCCGGCTGCCGGGGTCTCGCGTGGGGCGGCTCCGAGCGCCCCGGCAGCCCGTGGCAGGGACAGTTCTGCCTGTCCCGGGGGGCGAGAACGACTTGACCTAAAACCTGCTATTTATCATCAGCCGTGTTATTTCCTCTGGAAAAGGCTCAGCTGCTGTTGGCCGAGGCGCGGGATGCGACCGGAGCGGTCCGGAGCTGCTTCACGCCGGCGGCTGCAACATGCTGACTCCGAGCTGCCCCCAAACAGCAGCTCCGGGGCATTAAGGGATTTGCTTTGCCAGGTCGCCTTGGTCTGTCCGTGCTTTAACGCTGATTCCGTGTCTTCTCCGATTTCCGCCGTCCCAACCGCCTCCCTCTCCCTCCACCCGGCCGGGGCTCAGCAGAATGGCTGGGGCACCTCCGCTTCTGCTGTCTGCACCCAGCCGTGCCGGTGCTCCGCTCCTCCGACGGCAGCGCGGCATTCCCTGGGGCTGCGGGGCGCTGCGGTGGCTTTTCGGCACGGCCACATGCGCGGGGACCTGCCCTCCGCCCGCAGTTCGTCCGAGATCATTTTGCATTATAAGCCTAATAGGGATTAGGACTGCTTGCACAAAACCTGGATGCAGATCGAAAGCTGGATTCTCCCCAGCTGGGAAATTCAAAGCTGTTGAGATCCAGAAAATCAATTTTGGGTCATCGTGAGCGAGGAATAAACTTTCTGAATCACCTTCCAGCTCCTCTTCTGGCCAGCAAAATCTGCTGGAAGCAACCTCTCCCCGTGCTCCTCGCCCCGACAGCCGGGCCGAACCATCCGAAAGCGAGAGCATGTGTTTGCATGCATACACGTGTGTGTGTGCGTGCGTGCACATGTGTGTGTGTGCGTGCACACACGTGTGTTGCACCAGAGCATCTTTTCCAACCTGTGCTCCCGGGACCAGGGCTCCTGGCACGGCAGGAGGCAAAGGGACCCATATTGTCCCCTCTTATTAAACGCTCCCGCTTGGTCTGCCGGGCGCCTCTTCTCCGAAGGGTGACAGCGAGCCAGCCACTCCTGTTCTTCTTTTTTGTGTGTTTGACCCGGAGATGTGTTAATGTCGGAGAGGGATCGGGACGTGTGTCTGGGTCTGACCATGTGGCACGTCGACGCTTGGGGAGCACCGAGCACCTGGTGGCTCTTGGCCGGAGGAACCCAGAGCCCCCGGCCGGGCGCGGGGCTGGCCGGGACGGCGGGAGCGATCGTGGCAGGCGCTTTCCCAGCCCGCTGCCGCGGCTCAGCCGAGGCGATGCCTGCTCCTGCCCGAGCACGGTCTGCTCATGAGAGCCGACGAGCGTATCGGGCTGGAAAGAAAAAGTGCTCGGAAAAAGGCAAGTTCCCGGGGCTGGGCAGGGAGCTGGTGCGGGAGCTGAGGCTCTGCCCCACCGCGGAGGGTCCAGGCGGCGGTCCGGCTGCAGCCAGCGCCCCGGGCTGCCGAGGGGGACTGGGGACTGGGGACTGGGGAATGGCCCGGATGGGAAATGCCCCGGTCGCTTTGGGAGGACTCCGGCTTTCCCGCAGCGAAGCCCTCGGGAACGAGACCCGCCGCGGGACTCTGCGGGCCGGGGATGCGGGCGGCGGGGATGGAGGGCACTGCTCCAGCCGTGCCTCAGTTTCCCCACCTCTGCCAAGGATGCAACACCTTGGGACCGGGCTCCCGAGCCCACCTGGGGAGCCGGTGGCCAGGGGCCAGGGACCACGGTGGTGCGAGTGCCGGAGCGCTTTTTGGGGCCGGAGGCTCCTTCGCTGCACGTGGGGCGGCCGAGCGCTCCCCGCGCGCCAGAGCCGCTGCGAGCCGCGGTGCCGGCAGCCAAGCCAAACACGGATTCCTGACATACTTTTCACTTTCCTTTGCAGCCAAGAAATCCATATTTCATGGGAGGTGAAAGCGAGTCGCGGCAGTAGCTGAGCAGCGGAGGGGTGCCAAGGTACGGGCTGGCTGACGGCGCGGGATCCCATGCTATTTTTGCGAGCCGGACGCTGCTCGTTGCGCCCCGAGGGGCTCCGGGGCCAGCTCCCAGCAGCTGCCTGGCCGGTGCCCGGTGGCTGCGGTGCCGGGACGGGATGCGGGAGCCGGCTGCTCTGCAGCCTCGCACCGAGCCGCAGCCGAGAGATGGGAGCTTTGAACAGGCCGGGCTTTGAGAAGGGGCCAGTTCGCAGGAGGAAGCGATTTTTCCCAGCCCGGGCCAAGGGCTTGCCTTCGGAGACGCCCGCTCGACCTGCCGGCGGAGGCTTTAGATCCTCGACGCGGCGGTGAAATGACCTTCTCCGTGCATTCCCGGCAGGCAAAAATGAAAATTTGCTGAGCGTCACCCCCCCCGTTTTGCTGGGGGACGCGGAGCGGGCCGGGGGCTCCCGCTCATCCCCTGCGGCTGCAAAGGGCATTTGCCCAGCGGAGCCGAGCAGCCCAGTGCTGCGTTTCTCCCCGCCGCTGCGGAAACCGCAGCTGGGAGCGGCAGGATGCTCTGGAGCCCCGCGGCCGAGTCCCGCCGCCCGCCCGCCCCGCGCGCGTCCTCCGAGCAGTCCCTGCCTCCATAATCTAAACAGACGATGCAAACAGCAGATAGGCGAGGGGGAGCGTTATCGGGCCTGATTTACAGATGGAGAGCTGAGTCACCGCGATTAAATGACTTACCCAAGGTCAGGCAGGGGAGACACGCGGCCAAGAAGTGAACCTGGGGCTTCCAAGTCCCCAAGCAAGGCCGTCCGTCACCTCCCGCTGCGGCGGGGAGGGACTGCTGCTCCGGCACCGAGCGTTACACAACCGACCCGGGCTGCTGGGAAGGGGATGGGGAGCAGCGTCCAGCCCACAGCGTGCTTCCTGGGAAGCAGAGCTGTGCTTTCTGGCCCTCTCTACTTTGCTGCAACAGCTGCTGGGGTTTTTCTTTTTTTACCTTTTTTTTTCTTTTGCATTTTACACAACCGTTTGTCCCAACACCGCCGGAGGATGCAGGGCCGAGCGGCAGCTGCGCCCGGGGGAGCTGCTCCGGCAGCGCCCGCCCGTTACGCTGCCCGCGGTGGGACCCGGTCGGGATGCTCCGGTCCCCAGAGGGTCCCCGGCCGAGCCTCAACCGTCCCTCCCCATCACGGCTTTCCCGCAAACAGGCTGCGGGCTTGGAAACACGGCCCCGGTGCTGCATTTCAGGCAGGCAGAAGCGGCACGGCGGGCTTTGGAACGGGCTTTTGGTCCCTATTTCCATTTTATTCCGGTTTTCTCATTCCGCAAAGGGTAAACTGTGTTTGCACTGGATCAGTGAGCCCTCCGGTCACAGATGCAGGCGGCTGCCCAGGGAATATTGCTTTAAATTAAAAAGCCCAGCCCTTTTTATCAAACGCCCCGTCGGTACTGACATTGGCTGAGCACGACTGAGAGGCCCCGGATTTCGGCGCCGTGCTCCTAGCGCTCTCCGCACGCGTGCCCGACACCTGCCTGCGCAGCCGGAGCGGGGAGATGGGCACGCGGCAGAGCCCCTGCGTCTCCCCGCGCAGCCGCCTTGCTCGCGCGTGCCGCCAGCTCTGCTCCTCTGACCTCGAGTGCCTCCGCGTCGCGCTGCCAGCGCAGGAAGCTCCCTGCTTATTTCTCCTGGCACTAAGCAGAAGTGCAGCAGCTAACCCCGGCCCTCGGCATGCAAATGTTGCAGCTTCTAGGATACACAAATGAGCCTTTCCTTCGAAAAAATGGCTCCTTTATGTGGCTGAAAGAGCACGACTGTGATAATGTAACCAGCGCTGGCCTTGGTTATTTTATCTTGGCAAGGAGCCTTTGCAAATTTAAACAGCGGTAAACAGGCTTTACAGTCGTGGCTCGAGGCGGCATAAGTGGCGCATTGTCTTGCAGGCTCAATCCGTGCGTGCCAACGGGCCGCGCGTTAACTTTGGCCGGCGCGCTGGGGCAAGAGCGATAGGGTCCGGCCCTATCAGGCCGGGATTCGTTTCCCTTAGCGGAGTGTGAAACCACGCGGGAACTGGAGACCGGCAGCTCGCGGTGGCGGCGGCGGCTCGACGGGCAGGTAGCGAAACAGCTGGAGCAAAGCGGCCGACAGCCGATAGCGCGGGAGCGGGCGCACGGGGGATGCAGGCTGGAGCGAGTTTACGTCTGTGTATATATGTGTATATATTATATACACATCGTACAACGTACTATATTATTAATGCACATATGTTGCAGCAGCATCTCGGGGCCCTGCGTGCAGAGCCCCTCCGCTGCACGGCACGTGCAGAGCTTTCCCCTGTGACCCGAGAGCTCCGGGATAACTTTGACCTGTGGACGCTGCAGAGCTCCCCAGTTCTTATACCAGCTCAGTTAAACGCTGCAGGTCACCCTGATTTTCTTGCAGAAGGTCTAATTTTCTATTCAGATCTTTCTGAATAGCTAGTTTGTGCAGCATGGAGCGGACTGTGGCGTAGACGGAAATTGGGCTAGGCTGGGTGAAGGAATTGCAATCAACACAATATGAATCAGCTGATTTTCACAATTTATGTGCGGCCAGGTGGGTTCCCTGCCCTTTGCTCCCTGCCTCTGGCTGGCAGCGTGTGTTTGCCTCCCGCTGCAGCGTGTGGCTTGCAGACACCGGAGAGGTGGTTTTAGTAAGACAGAAGAAAGAAACTCTTTCTGTTTCCAGGAGACTTTTAAAAAGAAAATCTTTAAAAATTCTCTTGAAATTGCTCAGCAGGTTTTGGGTTGGGCTTTTGCTCATATTTGTTTTTGGGGGTTTTTTTCAGTGTAACCTAAGTTTGGAGGCAAAATCCTGGTATTGCCCTTTCAGAGGTTGTGTTTGCCTCTTACTTTGTGTCTAACGCCTTGCAGTTCTGCACTGTAAAGTCAGGTGGTACGGTCTTGGCTTATGTTTTATGATCTCACCTACTTAACAGCGTCTAAAACCAGAAGGAGAAGGCAATTTGTGGCCTTTGAGAGCAACTGCTAGGAAACGAGCCCGTCTTCCAGCAGGAAATGATGGCAGGCAAGAAGCGAAACCGCTTCCCGGCGGCGAGCCCGGGCTGCAGCCGCCCGCGAAAGGCACCGCTCCGAGCACCGGCAACCCGCGCGAAGGGCAGCGCGGTCCTGCCCGGGACGCCCCGCCGGGTGGGAGCAGAGGGACTTCGGTGAAATCCCTCGGTAAAAAGGAAGACAGTATATAAGCAAGAAGAGAAAGGAGGGGAAAATGCTCCCCTCCGCTCTGAGCATCCCTGGCAGCCTCGCGGGGTCTTCTGCTGGCACGCAGCGCGGCAGAGCCTTCCTCCCGCCCACGGGCGCTCGGTGAGGACTTGGTGTGCTCCAGACGTGGCCAAAGATGTGAAGAGCAGGTAGTGCACAGAGGAGACCCTGTCCCCAGCTCCCTGCCCTCCACCTCCGACCCTGAGCTTGGTTCTTCAGCTCCAAGGGCATCTGGCCAGCCACAAGCCCTACCTGGCTTGCGAATCCTCCAAAATCTTCCTAAATCCTTCCAAAAATACAGCTAGCGTGAGGCTGGGGGCTTGGGGCTTCTACCCCATCCATGCCCGGAGAGCCCTGTTTTGCCACCGCCCCCCCGCTTTGGCTGTAGGATGTGCCCAGCGGTCTTCCAGGATGAGGAACGTCCTCGGAGACGTCCCGTGAGAACCGCCGCCCCCCCGGCCACGGCCTCTGCTCGTGCATCCGCTCCTCGCGGGCTGCCTTATCTGCGCATCTCCAACCACATCTGACAAGGCTTCGCTCCGGCACGGCCTCGCCAGCTGCCGGCTCCCGGGGCGGCAAGCGCCCGGCTTCTCCGCGGCCCCGGCACGCCGCGGCGGGCTGCTGCAGCCCCCACCACGACGGGCTGCCGAGGGTCAGGTAGCCCCGGGCTGGCGGCCGGTGCTGCAGGGAGCCACGGGGCCGCGTTTTGTAGCCGTCTCTGAGGATTCAGGGTTTGCTTTCGTTCCCCAAACGATGCCGAGAGGGGCTCAGCCTTACGGCAGCGGCTCAAGTCCTTTCTCTCCGGGTTTCTGAGCAATGGTCTATGGAGAGGTGCTGGGTTGTCGTCAAAGCAGTCGGTCGGGGGGACACAGGGACCTTGCAGCAAAAGCCGGCTGCTGCAGACCTCGACCTCGCCACGCTGCCCGCCGCGGCTGCGGGGGGCCGGGAGCTGGGGACAGAGCAGGGAGAAGGGCGGCGGGGCGGGCGCGAGGGCCGGGAGGCCTCCGGGCGCCTCTCCGAGCCTGTCCCGACAGTCGTTCCCGGTAATCCGTAGGTGGAGCTCTTCTGTCAGCTTTTTCTGCTTATGCTGCTAAGAAGTGCCCAGAAATAGCTTCGCGGGGAGGCAGAAGTGCCTCCCTCAGCAAGTTTCGCCGAAGGTGAAATGCTCCGAGCAGCCTTTGAAGTGCCAGAAGCTGCAGGGCTCCCGGCGGTGGGGGCCATCGCGGGGTCCCTCCCCCCCCCGCTGTCCCCCTCCACCGTGGCGCAACGGGAATCGCACCGTGCCGAGAAGCAAAACCGCCTGCAGCCGCGGCGGGAGGAGAGCTGGGGACGCGCTCTGCGCCGGCCCCGAGCCCCCGTGGGGGCGGCGAGGACCCCGGTCTCCACCCTCCCAGCTCACAGCCCGTTTGTGTTTTGCAGGTCTCGGCTGAAAGGATGAGGCGAGTCCCTGCGGCGGCCGGCCGGCCGGCCCTGCCCAGCGCCCGGGATGGCAGCGGCTGCAGGGTGCTGCCGCCCTTCTAACCCGGCCGCGTCCTGGCGCCCGCGAGCGAGGACCGTGCCCATGACGGAAGGACGTAGCCTCGCAGCACGAAGCGAGACCGGCGCTTTCTAGTCCTGCCCCTCGGTATCATGACTGGAGAGACCCAGCATGTTTATGCCATCAGCGATACTGAGGCCAGCGCCAAAGACCAAGAGAAGGACTTTGGCTTTGAGCGCTACGGCGAGAAGGATGGGAGGGCGCTCGACGGCAGCTTGCCCGAGGGCTCGGAGCCGTGCTCGCACGGCGGCGGCGAGGGCACGTCCCCCTTCCCCAGCGCCAAAGACAAGGAGCCCCACAGCCAGAGGGAGGCTGTGATCAGGCCGCAGCAAGCCGGGAAGATCGACTTCAAGTCCCTCCACAACAAGCCCAAGTTTGCCAGCGACGGCGCCTGGAGCAGCCTCAAGGGGAGCCCGCAGTCCCCCCCCGGGAAGAGCCGAGCCCGGGAGAAGACCAGGCGGTCGGGGAAAGGGGAGCGGAGCCACCACCAGCTCTACAGGCTCAGCATCACCAACGCCCGGTCAAACCCCACCATCGGCATCGCCTACCCCCAGCAGAAGGTCACCCCGCCGAAGAAGCCGGACGTCAGCCGCGGGCCCATCTCCGGCAGCTACCGCTTCCACGTGCCCAGCATCCCGGAGAGAGAGGCCGAGCTGCAGCAGGAGGACCTCAGCTTCAGCCGATGCTTCCCGGAGGCCCCCGCCAGCCTTACCTCCACCAACTATACCTCACAGCCCGCCGCCAGCGCCCGCCCGAACCACAGCGTCAAAGGACAGCCCCCAGCAGGCCTTCCCCTCAAGAGCCCCGGCACCAATGGGCAGCTACATTACCTAGAGTTTCAGGCAAACGGGACTAATTCTTGGCCTTCTCCAGAGAAGAACTTTGCAGGTGCTAACTACGGGGTCTCGGTGCAGAAGCCGAGCTCTTTTCCCGAGGGCAGCAAACCCGGCGCCCACGGCCTGGGGGCCTTGCCGTTCCAGTACCCTTTTCAGCTGCTGCATGACGCGGTGAAGGAGCCCTACCCCAGCGATGCTGGTGGCCAGGAGTACGTGGATGTTCCGCTCGCAGCCAGCCAGGTGACTCACGCCGCTTTCGGTTTCCATTCCTCCTCCCGAGAGTGGCAAGACGAGACGCTGAGCAACAGCTCCTACGAGAGCGTGTCCCCCGAGGGCCGGCTGTACGGCCTGCCCTCGCAGCCGGCCCCGTTCCTGCCCCCGCAGCCGCCGGCGGTCCCCCACCACGGCCCTCTGCCGTGCTACAAGGGCAGGAGCGAGCATTCTGCTGATCTCAATGGTGCTCTCTCATCGTCTGGTGCTATCGACCAAAATCCAAGCACTTTCCAAGAAAACCAAGCTGTTTTTCCACCTAGTTTACACTCTCCTAGCGTGCCAAAGCCAGTCAGTAAGAGGCAAGCCTCATCAAAAGACAGTGTCCCTAGCCCACGGCTACTGATCCAGAGTAGCTCTCTTAGAAGGAATATGCCACCGAACTCTCTCTCCCAAGTGCACTTTCAGAGCAAAGTCTATTGCGGTTCCCCAGCGGGCAGCGTAAGCACAGGATCCGTGCCTTTCGAGACAAGCATTCCCACTACACCACCAACCCACCCCAGGCTTGTGCAAGCTTGGGAGGGTGCCACTAAGGCGTTTTCTCCCATGGACCAGAATTCAGCACCTTATTCAAACCCTGTTGGAAACCAGTTCTCATTTGAGTGCCAGTCTGGCCCCGAGCAGAGGCAGCACAGGCAGAAAAATGCCAGGATGCCTTGGCAGCAAATACACCTCACTTCTGCAATGCCTGGTCAAAACAGGATAGAGCTGTCGAGACAAATCACCAGCCAGAAGCTCCCTTTCTCCCTTGGCACCTCGGAGTGGCAAGGGAGCGTGAAAGCCCAGAAAGGCACCCCGCTGAGTAACTCCCCCGGGTATCACAGCAAAAAGCTCTTGCCCGGAGAGGGCCTTGGGGCCCAGAGGGGTGACCCCAGCCGGCAGAGCTGCAGTTCGACGAGTGCTTTCTCTTTCGAAAGTGGAAAGGACCCAGGGTCTCCTGCCTGTGACTCAAGAAGCAAAGCCCTCTTCTACAGCATGGGCCAAGCAGGACCTCCTCCTCCCTCCAGGAACTCATCCGGCTCAGCGTTGGTCTTGCCACCATCAGCCTTGGTGGCTGCCTCGCCGTGCGAGTCTCCGCTGCCTTCCCCTGTCCCCAACCCCACCTGCAGCAGCACCTGCTCGTCTCTCTCCCCCATGTCGAGCAGCCCGCTCAACCCCAGCTTTGAAGACAGCCAGATGTCTGGAGCACTTACCCCTTCTCCCTTCTTCCATCACCCCTGTCATCCCAAGGACAGCAACAAAACCTTCCACCCCTCCGATGTGCTGAGCTCAGGCTCGCTTCATTACCACCCATCAGACTCTGTCAAGTCCTTCCACTTTCCCCCTGACGCCCTGAAGGATGACGGTCTCCTCAAATGTGCCCCGGAGAGCCCATTTCACAAGCCTGGCGTGGAGGTGGCCAAAGGATGCCTCGATGGTCTCGAAGGGGAGCAACCTCCTCCACCCTATGCCTCCCATCACCTGCTGGCCAGCTCGCTCAGCAGTGCCAGCCTGGACCAGCTGGACGTGCTCCTGACCTGCAAGCAGTGTGACCAGAACTACAGCAACCTCTCCTCCTTCCTGGAGCACCGGCAGTTCTGCGGCTCGCACGCCGCTTTCCAGGGTGAGGCGAAAGACGCTGCCCGGGCAGCGGAGAGCAGGAAAACCCTCCCTCCGGAACCGGCGAAGCACTCCCACGCTGGGCCCAACCTGGCACTTTCTCCGGACCCCCAGGCGCATCTGCTGGCTCTGAATAAGAACGACGATTTCCTGCTAGAGGGGGAAAGCAAGAGCGATGTCAAAGAAGACGCTCTGAAAGGCAACCTCTTCAACGGCCTGACCACAAACTCCTTGCCACTCACTGCATCTGACCTGGAAATCGATGACGCCAAGCTGGACAGTTTGATCACAGAAGCCCTGAACGGCCTGGAGTACCAGTCAGATAATCCAGAGATTGACAGCAGCTTCATAGATGTGTTTGCTGATGAGGAGCTCACATCCGTGAAGGCTGCTGGCAACGGGCTGTCTCACAAGACAAAGGAAGCCTCCGAGAACAAACCGAAGCACACGGGAACCGAGGAGAAGCCAGCAAGCCAGCAGAAAGCCAGCTACTATTATGAAGACAGCCGTCCTAGAGGGGAGCAGGCCAAGAGAAGAACGGGAAAGCAGCACATTCATAAGGGGAGAGCGGGCCGGAGGCTGGCGGGCCATGAGGCTGAGCGGCAGGAGAAGCTCCGCGCGCTGGAGCCGTCTCGGAGCAAGTCTCCAGGTCAGGCAGCAGCCGGGGAAGGGGGACCCGACAAGGCAGCCAGGCTGAGGGTGGGGAGAAAGAATAGCAGCGGCTGCGTTCCACCGGCAGCCGTGACCAAGTCTGCCTCAAACCAAAAGCAGCCCAGAAAGGTCAGCCAGGAGACTCAGGCAAACAGCGAGGTTGGGCCGGGTGTTGCCACCAAGAGCTCCAAGCCGCCCCGGTTCTCCATGAAGGACATAAAGAAGCGGAAGCCACGAAGCGGGACGTGGAGCAAGGAGCTCATCCACAAAATTGTGCAGCAGAAGAACAAGTTCCACAAGCTGCACGTGAAGAGCAACAAGCACATGCAGTTCTCCTTGGTCACCGAGAGACTGATGCCAGCTGCCAAGGAGGGTAAATTTCAGGAGTACGACTACATTTCAGACTCAGATGACGAAGGGGCAGAGTGCACCAAACTCCATGGGAGGAAAAGGCGGGGAGCAGGATTTATTGGGAGGTCCAAATACAGCTTTAGCAAGAAACGTCCCGGAAGAAGTGAAAGAGCCAAAGAAAAAGATCCGGCCTGGAGCTACAGCCAAAAAAGAGAGAGTCAAAAAAGAGACACTCAGGAGCACAGGAGGGTTCCAAGTAAGGAGGCCACCAAGAAAGAGGATTGTGCAACCAGAGTCCGAAGGCGGAGCAGCCAGTCATCTACTGGCAGCAATCACAGCATTAGCATGTCCAGCGAAACTGGCCCCAGCCCCCCCTGCACTGAACGGGCTGATTCAGACAGTGAGAAGGGAAGCGTGCAGACGAGAAGGCACTCGGATAGCTCGGAGCACGCACCAAGGACTCCACTCGGCCTTCCCGAGGACAGGAGCCCAAAGAAGAGCCATAAAAGCAAAGAGGACTTTTCAAGAGGAACCAGACGGTTTGGCTCAGCCAAATTTTTGCTAGCAGGCTCCAGAACGCATCCAAGTACTAAATCAGATGCTCCTCTGACAGACTGTACGAAGGAGGAGCACCTACCACAGGCCCAGGAGAAGCAGCACCCCAGCACAGACCCATTTGGCAGGAGTCCCATTAGACCCTCCTGTAAGGAGGATGCAGAAGAGCCCAAAGGAGCAGCAAGCCATGCAGGTGAGACAGGAAAAACTATTTTGGAGGCTCAGGAGTCACCCGAGTTGACAACAGTCAGCCACAGGCATCAGTTTGCCCCTTACACTGACGATGCTCTGAAGTACCCTGCAGAAGAGCTAATTGCTCCATCCCGTGTCAGTAACGAAGCTAGTCCTGGCAATGCGAGTGCTGCCTACTCAGAAGCTGGCATCAAATACTTGAAGGAACACGGGCTCTGTGACAGTCGGAAGGACTATCCTGCTCCCATTGCCCCGTACGGGGGGGATGCTGTTGGGATGATGCTTGCTGGCAAAGTGCCCGATCCGTACATGAACAGTGACAACACATTTTTCGATCACAAAGGCCTGCCCGGTCACTATGAGTCCAACCTCTTCTCAAAGCCCCCAGCCTTGGGTTCCTCACACACTGATGACATGTACTTATGCCGGGATGACATTAATACCGGTTCCTTCGAGCAGAAGCACGCCAATATCTCCCCCTACGCAGCAGAAAATCCACAGGCCAAGGTCTCCTCCCCTCTCAGCTTCGATTCCTCTTCAATATTTGGAGAACTTCCTGTGACTGAGTTCGATCCACCGTTATACGAAAGCGTTTCTGCAAGCAAGGACAATTATGTGACAACATTTGCTTGCCCTGGCAATCCACCCAGCAAGCCACTGCCGTTTGAGCAGCCGTATCCACCATTTATGCAGGAGAAAGACTGGACCCTCATGGAGGAGGTGGCTCCAATGTTGCCAGAAGACATGACTCAGTTCCACAGCCTTTCAGCAGAAAAGCCATTAGCCAAGAAATTCCCTGATGAAGGACCTGTCCCTCCCAACCAACTGTCTCTGCCGCTGTCAGACAGGATAACAGATTATAACGTAACTTTTATGAACAATATATCAGACGATGAACTGGAGATCAAGCGATTAGTTACAGAACTGGAAAGTCAGCTGCAGACTGGCAAAATGAATAATGAGGCATCTGTCGCTCTACAGAAACCTGAGCAACACGTTGCCACACAGCTGCGAGAACAGGCAGCCGAGCAATTTCCACCGCTGCCTGTTGATCAAGAGGCTGGTCATGAAAAAGGACTGTTTTTGGCAGATGACCTTGGGAGTACAAGCCTTCTAGCCCCGAAAGTCTGTGTTGGCGAAAGATTGGGGAGTGAGAAGCCAGGTGCTGCCAACGTACACGGCAACTATGAGAGACCCAGAGAGCCCTGGCCCTGCCCCGTGGAGTTCAGCTCGCTGGAAGCAGAGATGTGCACGCCAGGCCCCGAAGACTCGCTCTCCGTGGACCATTTCTGCTCCAAAGATGCCGGTGATCAGTTCCAGGGGGCTGAAACTGCCAAGGAAAGTGACTCCAGAAAGAGGGAAACGGAATCTTCCTCCCAGGGTCTACCTGACTCCTGTATGCCAGACAAAATAGAAGCTCCGATCTACACAGACCATATGATAAAAACCCCTCTTGTTGTCACTGACTCCTTGTTCCCTAAGACTCTAGAGGCAGCTGAACCGAACAAAGAAGATATTCTACCGTCCCTGCCATGTAAGCATGGTGCTGAGAGCTTCCCTGTAGCAGGAAAAATAGATAAAAGCTTTGATGATTCTGCAGAGCTGGAAAAGTTTGATACACATCTTCCAACCCTTAAACCTGAATTTGGCTTTCAGCAGGGTCCGGCCCCAGCCTTGGATCTCGCCTTTTCGTCTCGCATCAAAGAGGTCCCAGATACAGAAGACAGACCTTTAAGCAAGGCCGAGTCACCCAGAGTGGTGAAAAGCACAGTGCACTTCAAAGGGGACAGCAGTGGGTCTGTGTTGCTGGAAGAAACGGAGGAGAGTAAGAGCACTGCAGCCTACCAAGCCCCTGGGACCAGCGACAAAGCCAGCAAGCGGAAAGTGTTGTTGCTTGATATGCTGAGTCTGCCCAAGGAGAGGGACTGTGGCTCCCAGAAGAGGCTGGCTTCCCAGGACACTGCTGCAAACCCCCTGCAGCAGCTCCAGCTCTTCGTTGCCCGCACTGTGAAGAACAACGAAGACGAGCTGTTGATGCCCTGCTTCCCCATGCTTCTTGCTCCTAACCACCCCCCTCCCAGCGCCAGGGTCCAGACGGAGCAGAAAGAGGAGAGCAGCGGCAACTTGGCAAGTGAAAATCGGACATGCTGCCCTGCCCAAGGGGAGGGGAATGTCCCCGTTGGGGGCGAGGCAGAGAGCAGAGCTACCCCATCTAAAGAGGCTGCCCTCTTCTCAGGTGCCTGTGAGCAGCTGGAATCATTCAGTGAAATGGGCTCTTACAGTGCAAAACAATCCACATTTGTGAACCTGGAGCTGCAAAATAATGTAACAGAGCTGCAGCACTTAGCAAATGAACAGGCAGAGCAGAATGACATTAATATCTGTGCAGATGGTGTTTCCCAAGAGCGTAATGACCTCTCACCACTTCACGACGCAGTGGTGACCCCATTGCCAGGGCAGGGAAAGAAAGCTGATCAGCTTGTGGAAGAGCAGGAGCAAGATAAAAACAAAGCGACCTTGGCATTTAAAAAACATGAGCAATCCCTTTTAAGCCGTAGTTCACTTGAGAAAGAAACGTTGGGTAGTGCAGCAGCAGAGAGGCTGGAAACAAATGAGACTGACTGTAGATCCTGGTGCGAGGGATCTAACCAGGATGTACAGTCATTAGGCTCCATAAAAAGCAAACGGATAGGATCAGGCAGTAATGAAGTAGGGCATGGGACACAGCCCCTGCGCAGTGCATCTGCGAGTCCTGCCAGCCCGCTGAATCCCTCAGATGATCCCCACCAGGATCATCATTTGTCGCAGGGCACAAAAGCCTGCACAGTAAATGCTAAAGTTCCCGAGGAAGGAAATAGCAAGAAAAAGTCCCTCAATGGCTGTCACTACACAAGCGATTCTCTGGCCAACCTGCCCTTGCAAACAAACGTGTCTCATCCTAAATACTTGCAAAGCAATGGTGCGGAAGGAGGAGAGTTCCCCAGCTTCAGCACTCAGCTATCAGAGGACAATAAATATAGTGCCTCCTTGCTTAGTGCAGAGACTTCGAGTCTGTTTATCACAAAGAGTTGCCCTCCCAACGCCGACAGTAGTCAGATTTGCCACCCCACCCCGAGCCTGTTAGAGCAAGTGAAGTGGAGAAGAGCACCTGCCTTTCCTCTGGCCCCGCATCCCTGCGGTGCCGGCATTCCTGCACCGCTGGAGGCAATGGGAAGCGGTCGCCATCACCTTCCCGAAGGCGTCCTGAGTAACTACGGACCGCCTGAGAGAGAAGGACTGGCAAGACCCCGTGCTCCTCTCTGTGCTGGTGATCTGATGGGCCCTGCTTTGGAGATCGAAGGCCCCCAGAAACTGCATGTGAAGGACTGCTCACTTCCTTGCTTGCCACCTTTCAACCAAAAGGATTTTGGACAAGAGGTACCAGAAAGCCCCTGTGCTGTGCTATCAGGTCCTCATTTTAAAGAAAACAAAGCGTGCACCATCACAGATACAATTATTAATTCCCAGTCCATTCCTCCAGAAACCCAAGGTTACCCAACCCAGCCCACAACGGATCTTCTGCTGGTTAGAGAAAGAGAGGTAAACTTAAATCAGAAAGAGCTTGAGAACTGCTCTCAAGATGAAATGAAACATCAAAATGAACCAGAGGCTTTGTCCGATGATTCTGTTGTTCAGCAGATAGCACCTGCTGTCAGTAGCAGTCCTAAAAGGATTGCAGACCTTGGTCCTGCTAAACTAAATGCCCACCACTTTTCAGAGGCAGCAGAGATGAGATCTGGTGATCCTTCCAAAACCACAGAGAATGGGGGAAAGAATTTAAAAGGAGAGAAACCCAACAGCTGTGGGGCTGAGCGTGGTGGAGAAGCTGGGAGTTGTATGTTAAATAACATGGGCCAAGGAGAGGACAACACGTTTACTAGTCTTCCAAACACTTCCCAAAATGAACTTCTAAAAGAAAAGAAGCCAAATGGGCTCCAGGTCACCTGTGATATTTGTTCAGCCTCTTTCCGGTCCAAGCCTGGCCTGACCAGGCATAAAGCTGTCAAGCATCAGGTAAAGAATAGTGGTGTATCACAGGCAAGCAAGACTCCTAGGTCCGATTTAGTTCCAGCAGACAAAGCATCGAAAGCAGCCAAAAAGGGCCCTAGGAGGACCCTAAAGACTTCTGTCAAAGAGAAAATCTGCAGCTCACAAATGCCAACCACCACTGCTGAGCACGTCCCCAAGAAAATATGCACAGGCCTGGAGAAAGAACCCAACGCACAGATGCAAGAAGTAGTCAGCAGAGTGCTCAGTGACCTCAGTGTTATATCCTTTGAGATGTCCCAGGAGCTTCATCGCACAGGTATTCTGAACAGGGAGATGAAGGCAAAGTATCAGCGCTCGGAGACAAGGGGGGCAGGTGAGGCAGTGGCTGAAAAGCTGGATCCTGGAAAGCAAGCCAGGAAGGGAGAAAAGGGCCGAAGGAACCAAAGCAAAGATCCTGGAGGAGTAAACAGCAATTCTGAAAAAAAGCTAAACAGGAAAGTGAGACGAAGGAAAGCAAAGGTATTTCCCAACAGAAATGAGCCTGATTGTCCATCTGAGATGGAGAACAATGTGAATTCGGGTCCTTCCCCTGCTGTCCTCAGCAGCGTCAGCTCCGATCTGTCCAGTATGATCGAGGGCTTGCATGAGCCAGGCAGCTGCGTCTCAACAGAGGAACAAAATCAGCCCAACTCATCCCAACACTCTCAAAAAGCAAATCAGTGCCCTTGTACAGTTGAGCACTCGCAGGACCCGGGCAATAGGATGGAGTCTTCAAAGGAAATGGTCAGGAAGGAGTCAAGAAAGGGCACAGTTGCCTGTCCTACAGAGGTGGAAGATCCAAGTCGAGTGGAAAACACAGAGGCTTGCAAGAAATGGGTTGGTGGATTTGCGAAGCAAGTGGAAAAGGGATTGGGCAAGGTAGACAAAGAATGGCATCTTCACGGTGATGGCATGGATGGAATGAATATTGAGACAAAAGACAGTTCTACGGGAAACAGCTGTGCTGGGAATCAGAGCAGTGCCCCGCAGGGTCCCACAGGTTCTGCCGAACAGGACCTGCCGCTGGAAAAGCAGCATTCAGAAACCACCCAAAAGGCTCCTGCGCAAAGCACACTGCAAAACACCCCTGATGCCAGCTCTCCCTCCGGAGAGCCCAAGAGCTGGGTGAAGGGAGACTTGCAGCAGAGCAAGGAGCACTGCGTGGACAGTGCAGCTGTCTCAGACCTCCAGAGCTTGTTTGATGATGACTCCACATTCTCCCAGCTGTTTCCACGGGACGACCAGTTCATCCGGAGGAAGTGCACACGGGTGTATGGGAAGCGCACCAAGAAACCCAAGCCTGTCACCGAGGTAAACATCCGGCCAGCGGGTGCCATCGACCTCTTTACTATCCGATTAGCTTCTGACCTCAATGAAACCAGCTCTTTCTGTGTTACCAGGGAGGATCCTTGTGAATATGAAACCATTTCTATCGACGATGCCTTAATGCTAAACATGTGTCACAGCAGTAAGGCAAAGAGCGGAGATGCTGTTCCCAGTGGAACTAAAAATACTGCACTGAGGTCAGACTGTGAGAAGATCAACCAAGAGAAGGAGGTCATTGACCTGGAAGATAACAACGTGCTAACCTTCTTGTGCCAAAACAGCCAAGTGGAAAATGTCCCCAGCTTGAACCTTTGGGGCTGTCTGGAGAAGGAGGGAGAAAGCATCTCTGCTGAGGAAATGTTTGAGCCTCCAATGAGCCTTGAGAATGAACACTCGCTAGGAGAAACGAGCTCAGAACCGCCCGACCTGGCAGAGGAGCCCTACGATGGCAAGGTCAGTGAAGATTCAGACTCTCCTGACTTTCATACAATTGACATTGAGATGCTGAATGCAAAGCTGAAAATGAGAGACATGTGTTTCTTCGGCCCGTGCGAAGATCTCCCTGGCCATGCTGATGAAAATACTGTGAGTTCCAAGCAGAAAGCAGGCCAGCATAGCAAACACAGCAGAAGTAGGCTGGAAGATGGGAAGCTGGGGAAAAACCGCAGTGACGTAAACCTCAAGACCAAAGACAAGCAATATAAATGCAAAGTGTGCTTCCAGTGGTTCCTGACATTAGGGGAACTGGACTTCCACAAGCTCACCCATAACCCTTCCCCTCCTCCCACCTGCTACATGTGTGTGCAGCGCAAATTCAGCTCTCGGGAGCAGCTAAGGGACCATTTGAAAGAGAAGCATGCCAAAAACAAGGCTGGCCTGTGGGCTTGCGGGATGTGCCTGAAGGAGATTTCCGACGTCTGGATGTACAACGAGCACCTCCGAGAACATGCCACCCAGTTTGCTCGGAAAGGGCAAGCGCAGAAGTCCGTGATGGGCCTGCCTGCCTGCTTTGGCGAGGACAGCGCCGCTGTCACCCACTTCCTCAACACCATCATGTATCGGAGACCCAGCAAGTCCTCCAGGCACGCCGACTCCGGCAACAAGCATCTGGTTAGCAGAGAGAACAAGAGCCCCAGAGAGCTGCCCCCTGAGCAAGAGGCCATGGCGATGAAAGACCCCTTGGAAAGCAACATCAAGGTCAAGCCATCTGCACCCAGCTCTTCCAAAGCATGTGCCAGTCCATCTCCAGACCATATGGCAAAAAGCGACAGCTCCCCCAAAACTGTCCCCATGCACCCAGACTGCAAGGATCCTTCCAGGGACTGTCATCACTGTGGGAAACAGTTTCCCAAACCCTTTAAGCTCCAGCGGCACTTAGTAGTGCACAGTTTACAGAAGATTTACTTGTGCCACAAGTGTCCAATGTTCTACCAGGAGACCAAAGAGCTTCGAAACCACCTCAGCCAGGAGCATGGGATCCTGGAGGAGCAAGAGATCAAGCACACCACGCTGTACGCATGTGAGCTCTGTGCAGATGTCATGCACGTTATCAAAAAGTCCTTCATATGTAGCATGTGCAACTACACGTTCTCCAAGAAAGAGCAGTACGACCGGCACATGGAGAAGCACCTTGCAGGAAGCAACAAGACCTTCAAATTCAGAGGGGTCATGAGGCCTGGCATTGCCTCCAGAGAGGGCAGGGAGAAGGTCAAAGACGAAGGCTCCCTCCAAGAGGGCATGCCACCAAACAAGAAAAGAAAGGTGGTTCACCGTGGCAGCTCACTCCCGCATAGCTCACCTGTGCGCCTGGACCACACTAGTGACCTGCAGCTGATAGAGGTTGCAACTCCCAGCCCGCAGGCTCCTAGCGAGTCGTACAGCCCTATAGCAGCTAGTGAGCCAGGAGCACCTCCACCCCAAACCTCTGTGAAAACAGAAGACCTGGTGGGTGACTTCTCTGACCTCCTTGCAGAGATGGAGAAATCTCAGTTTGATGCCCTGCCTCCCCCGCCCTGCCTCTCCCCGTCTTTGCCACCGGCTGCCGCAAGCAATCCAGAGCTCGGCCGTATCACTACCCTGTCCATTGAGGAACTGGAGAAAGGAGCTTTTGATGGGAAACCACTTCCTTTCTTGGACTCGCCCCAGTTTAATATTGACCTTGCTGGGTTAGCCTGTAACCAGGTAGCAGATGAAAAACTGTCTTCTCCACATCTCACTGAGAAACGTGGCAATGCCAACGCCCATAAAAAAACAAGCTTGGGCAACAAAGACGAATATATAGCAGGTGTCCTGGAAAATCCCGATGCAGCCACCAACCCTGTGAACGAGGTCCCATTTCTCCAACTTGCCAAGAAGGTTCCGGAGCTTCCTTCACCGAGAGCAGAGGCTCCTCAGGCCAAAGAGACCAACAAAATGCTCTGGAGCAACCCCAGCGTAAACGATGCTCCTTCTTGGGAAGGAGCATCCAAGGCTAGTTCTTCCGAGGCTGCCCACCACCCGCTGCCTCTGAAAGACAAGACGACGTCGCCAGCGCTGAACAGGGCTGCCAAAGAGTCGGCCCCGCAGAAGAAGACTGCAGGCAGCCCGTCCGGCAGTGATGCTCCCAACGCAGCCAGCCCTGGGAGGAGCGCCGAGGAGGGTCCAAAACCCGGCTCGCTGAAGGAAAAAGCCGTGCCCGAGGCAGGTGCCGGTGCCAGGGAGAGCGGCGCTAACGCCAGCGGCAAGGACCAAGGCGCCCACCAAGGCAAATCCACGGGCCACCCGCTCAGAGGGGAGGCAGTCGGCAATGCTGCGAGACACGGGCACCTGGAGCCGAGCAAAGCCGCGGACAAGCCGGCTCTGAGCGTGCCGGGCAAGCTGCACCCAAAGAAGCGAAAAGAGCACAAGTCCTTGAGTCACAGAGGCAGTTCCGGCTCCCGGGAGAACATCGAGGGAGACGGGAAAAAGAAAAAGGCCCGGACGCCCGGTCCGGGCAGGAGCGAGAGTGCCGGCGAGTTTAAACGCGCCGACTGGACCAACGCCGAAGCTTCTGCCCTCTCCCCCGGGAGGAGGGAAACGCACTGCAACAGACTGATTCCCAAACCCAGAATGGCAGGAGTCGGCAACCAGCTGCGGAAGATGGTCCTGGACCCCTACAACCAGAAGAAGGTGGAGATCCGCCACGCCAACGGGGACGTGAGGCGCAAAAAGGCCATTCTGGGGAAGAGCCTCCACCAAGTGCTGGCCAAGGGGCCGGTCTCCTCCCTGCGCGGCTCCTTGCACCGGCCACGAGCCGCACGGGGCGCGAAGACCGCCGAGCCGGCCAGCTTCCGCACCGCCGAATCCCAGAACAATCTGCTCAGCCAGCTCTTCGGGCAAAAATTAACTAGCTTTAAAATTCCTTTAAGAAGAGATACTTCAGAGTAATTTATGAAAGTGACTTATGGTGATCCTCAGCTGCTTTCATGGGGTTTGCAAGGGGAAAATTATCAAAGCATTAAATTCGTTTGTGTAGCATGATTTTTCTGTCTAGCTTAAATGAACTTGCACTGCAGCCTCTGTGAAATAGTTTGCTTTGTGTCTACTAATCTACTTTAATTCACCTGATTTATCATGCAAATGCTAGAACTTTGATGTTGCTGATGATTTTCATGAACTGAAATTGTAATCGCTTTGGGCAGACTGAATCGTCAAGAGCAATTGCTTTATTGCAGAAGTGCTGAGGTTATAAGGATACTTGCAAATCTCAGACCCTTTTGAGACTGTGTCTGTGTTATCTTTGTACAAAGTACTTGAAGAGATGAACTTCATTCTGTAGACGTCTTATTCATAAGGTGCAGTACACTGTAGAAAGCAAATTTTTTTTTTGAAGATTTTGCACAAATAATCCTGTACAATTCATTTAATTGGGAGCTGGCCTAAGAGACGATACAATTAAAAAAAAAATTAAATTAAGAATCGAGTGTCCCATATTTTGACAGCCATCCCTAAGAATTTGTTTCTACATTGTCAAGAGAATAATGAACTAGCTTTCATGCTGCGTGGGCTCTTATAGCATTTCCGACGTTGCTGCCATTCTTTGACCACTGTAGATGATGTAAATGGAGGAAAGCCAAGAACACGAGCAAACTGCACCTTGACACTTGTGACAAACTCTTTTTGTAGTTTTTTTTTGTTGTGTTGTTTTGTTTTGTTTTTTTGCGCAATGACAAAACTGTGCCAATTTACCACACCAGAATGGTACTGTCCGAGTGCCCTCAACGGTATAACTTCTAAACTATCTTACTGTATTGAGTTAGTGGCTATATAGGTATCCGCTTTTTACTATGCAGTTACTGGTGCTATTTTTATTTTGTAATGTGAATACAGACTTCCTTGATTGAAAAATAAAGGGAACCATTAGGAAGTAGCAGTTACCTGTAAACGAAAACAAAGCAGGAAAATCAAACTTTAAGGAAAATCCTGTATGCTGGTACTCCATAGCGTTGGAAAGGTTACGTCACGTTGTACAAGCACGTTATACAACTGAACTTTTGAACCGGAAAGAAATCTCAGGTGCAAACGAGGACATGGAAGATAACTAAATACTATTGAAATACTCCCAAGTCAAGGAGGTGAAGTAATGCACTGATGTGATATGAACAGTCAGAGTACTTTGCGTCTGTCCTGCAATTTTTTTTTTTGTTTTAGATTTAAAAGGAAAAAAAAGAGGCTTTATTCTGTTAATATGTATCTTTACAATTCTTTGTATTGTATAAAAATATTGTAGGTAATTTACCTTGGGTGCAATGTGTTATGTCAAAAGTTTTTATTTTGATATTTTGTCAGAGAAGCAGAGAGAGAGCAGGAAACGCCTTTTTATGATGTCGTATGTGTGCTTTTAAAGTGCCTCTTTAATATTGTTAAATAAAGTATGAGATGAAAATATGGGGTGGTACTGTAAAATCATACATGATTAATCTTTTCAAATATATTCCAATATTTTCACAGAAATTCCCTGTCTGTGTGACGTTTGTGGGCTGTGTCTGTGCCGGCGTCGCCCCGGGGCCCTCGTCTCCCTCTTGCCCGCCGCGGCTTGCTCGAGCCGCGCTGTGATTTTTCCGCCCCAGGAGCAATTTGATGCGGCCCCGGGAGGATGCGGGCGATGCTGCTGTCAAAGCGTGATAATTTGCAGATTGCAGCGCTTTGCTCCGGCTAAGATGCTCCGTGTGTCCTGGTCCCCCCATCCTGCGCCTGCATCCTAACAAAACCCGCCGCAGCAGGACCTTTTGCTCCATTTCGCATTTTAAGCTGTTTCCCAGCCAGCCTCGCTCTGCGCGTGCACGTGCTGCCGATGCACCCTCAGTCCAAAAGTCCGGCTCTTATTTAGCTTTCCACAATTTCTCCTCATTTTCTGGGACTTCTGCTCTACCTGCCAGCTCTGCTCTTGTCGGGTTATTGCCCAAACCGTGCCAGCTTGTCCTGGGTCCCGTGATTAATCGCGGCACACAGCTCTAGTCCCCACCAGCTCTGCAGGAGCAATGAGCTAACGAAGCAACGTTTAACCATTTGGGGGGTTTTGGAAGCTAAGCAGAGCTCGGCGGCGGCTGGTCGATGCACCAGGCACCCTCGCTGCAGACTTTGCTGTCTCTGATTTGCAGGCTCACCATCACCGTCGCATCCTGAAGCAGCAAATGCCACCGGTTAGCTGGCACCGCGTGGCAAAGCATTGCCGCGATGCGCGTTCAGCCGGAAAGGCACTGGCTCCGCCAGGGCAGGACTGAGGTGCCGCGCCGAGACGGGCAGCAGGCAGTCCTGCGCGCTCGTCAGGACGACCGAATTCCCGGACACGGGAACGGGCCTCGGAGACGTGTGGGGCTGCTGAGGTTTCCCAGGATCAGCCGCAGGAACTGCTGGTGTGAGATAACACGCGGCATCTCCAGGTGAGCTGCTCCAGAGCCTGACGTGCCGGCTCTGGTCTCTGATGCGCAGGAGCGTTTCCTCCGGAGCCGGCGTGTTTGGGCATCGGTCCCGTCTGAGCTCGTTGGAGCTGGTTGGCCGGGTTGTGCTGCTGTGTGTAAAGGGGAAGGGGCAGCAGTGGTGCACGAGATCCGAGTGTCACCAGCTGTCCAGGAGCATCAGCTGCACCATTAGGCCATGCTGCAATGCAACACAATACAATGCAACGCAACGCAACACAATGCAACGCAACACAACACAACACAATGCAATGCAACGCAATGCAATGCAACGCAACACAATGCAACACAACACAATGCAACGCAACGCAACACAATGCAACGCAACGCAACGCAATGCAACGCAACGCAGTGCAATGCAATGCAGCACAACCCAATGCAATACTGCAACAGCCACCGAACCCAGGCACAGGTCACCTGCATCCCAGGGCCTGTGAGCCAGCTGAGAGCTAATCTTGTCTTTCCAGGACTTGTCCCGCCATCCTATACCTCGTGCTGAGTTTACAGCTCCGAGGTGGCCAGGAGACACCACCAACATTTTGCTTGGTTCCCACAAAGGGGCCTGACCTCATTTCATGTGCAGGCAGCAAGGAAGGGAAGCGGCCCAGGTGTCTTGTCCCGCAGGGAAGGACCCGATGTGGCACGGTTTGGGCATCACCAGTTTGTCCTCGAGGTGACCTCTGCAGGCCCCGCGCTGAGGTCTGGAGGTAGGAGGCTGACACAAAGCTGGGCATATTATATTCTTTAATTACTGTTGCAATCATAACATTTAAACGCTGTCAATGAGAGATAGCTCATAGCCGCAGGCTAGAATCCTTGCCACTTGGGGCTTGTAACTAAAACTGCAGGATTAATTTGATTAATTGATAGAATTATTTTCCAAACTACTCTTTTGTTTATGGAGGCTTAAAATGCTTGCCGCCTGCACCCTCCTGGTGTGTTGCAGAGTGGAGATAAAGCGGCTGAAAATAATTAGTATGGCTTAATTTAGGGAAAAAAAATAACCTCAAAAGAATTTTGCAGAAAATTTAAAGCAGCACATTTTACTTTGTTTTGGCAGCAAATATTATGGAGTTGGAAATGGGACTTTTATGTTTTGTCGCTACTATATTTCACGAGGGCTGCGAGCCTATGGGAGAGAGGGGTATTTCATGCCTGTTGGTGGCTGTATTTTTCTTTCGCCTCCAGCTTCATTTCCAGCAAGGCACCTGGAAAATTATCCCCGAGAGCGACAGGTTCAGCTGCAGGGCACGGGACCGCCGAGGCCTTGCCTGCGGCAGGCGAGGGGACGCTTCTCCGGCCCTGCCGTGCCCCATCCATCCATGGTCCCTCGCCCTGCTGGCATCCGCGGCGTGAGCTCCAAATTAGGGTCCGACCTGGCTGGCAGAGCTCGCCGACCTCCCCGGAGCTCCTGCTCCAGCCGGGCAGCTTTTTCCTTTTTTTTAATCCTTTCTTGCTTGCTTTCACATCTCCTCCTGCCTGTCCCCCTCCTCCCACGAGCTCCGCAGCACAGCCGGGGGGATAATCCGCCCTGTCCATCAGCACCGCTCAGCTCCCCAAACCCGCGGCTCCGCCGAGCCCGGCACGATCAGCCGGCATCTCCGGCACGTTGGACACTCGGAAGATTGCAGGCCTCTGCCAGCGTAATGCCCCGAAAGGGCGGTTTTGCTCCAGCGGCTGCTTGCTCCAGGAGGACAAGGAGCTGCAGCATGGTCATCACGCTGCTAGCGGCAGCAAAGACTTTTTTTGAGGATACTAAATGCTCTTGAGTTAAACTTGGCCATTCCTTGCTCAGCAGCGATTTAAGCTGGCCGGTGGGGACCATGCGGGCCGGCAGCATCTTGCATCGGCCGTGCCCGGAGCCGCAACCCTCCGTGGGTGCCCGGAGCCGCCTCCTCCCACCCCCTCGCCCCTGAAATACGGCCGAGGCGCTGCCCGAGTTTTTCCCATTTGCATTCCTCCGCCAACAGATCCTCTCCCCGCGTCGCTAATAATATCGCCGCAGATTAATTGGCGCTAATACAAATGTACACAGCTCCATAAAAAGATGTCAGCGCGCTCACAATGGGCGAAACGGCTGCTCGCGCATTATCTCTGCTCTGCAGGCGTGTAACTCACGCCGCGGGAAAACGCGCTGTTTATCCTGCTGCCCCCTCCCCGCCTCTCCGCAAACACGGCGCGCGCGGGGGGAACGCCGCCGGCACCGCTCCGGCCCGTGCCGTGCACCCGGGGGGGAGCTCGGGGTGCCGGAGCTGTGCACCCCCCCCGGATCGGGGTCTGGGGTCCAGCCCCAGCGCAGTGGTGCCTCGGGGGCTCTGAGGGGCCTTGGGACGATGGCAGACTAAAGGGGTGAGCAAGGACGGCCGGTGCCGCGAGGGGAGCAGCGCCGGGTTGGCATGCAAGGTGGGAATCACCGGCATGGAAAACCTGGGATGGGAGCGAGGAGGCATCCCGGCCGCCCGGCCGCCGCGGGAGCTGCTGGCGGGAGAGGCGCTTCCCGGGAGCAGCCCAGCCTTCCCGTCGGAGAGGGTTGCAGGCCCCCCTGGCCCTTCCTGGCCGGAGTCGCTCCGGTTGCATCCTCTCCCTGGAGCGCAGCACCAGAAAACGCAGGAGCGCCGGCGCGGCCGGCATCTCCGGAGGAGGAAGCACCGCGGCCGCACGGTGCCATCGGCGCTGATCCAAAGCAGAGGACGGTCACGTCTCATTGGCCTTGACCCTGCAAAGACTCGGCCTAAGACGCTACACGCGCGCTTAACCTCGTTACGCCGAGCGTCGTGGCGGGGCGTTAAAAGGCGCTGGAAGCAGAGCCGCGCGCCCCGGGGTTTGATGGGCTCCAGGAGCCGCGGCTGGACGAAATGGGGCCAAACCAGGTGAAAACGGCAGCGTGCTGCTCGCCGGCCTCGGGCTCGGCGTCGGGGCCGAACGGCCACCGAAGGGAGGGCAGAGCGTGTCACCCGGCGCCCGCCCTCCCTCCCTGCCGCCCTCCCTCCTTTCCCCTGCAACTCCTCTTAATTCCTAACTTAATTTCTTTTGACATCCTCATCGCTGGCCTGACCTCTTTACTGGAATCATGTGGTGCTTAAAACTCATTATGCCACCATTGAAACAGGAAGTTAATTAAAAACCCTTCAAAAAAAAAAAAAAACAAAAAAGGGAAAAAGCAGGCGCGTTGATGGGCGGCAGCGCCGGATCCAGCCCCGGGATGGGCTGGTGCCGGGGCAGAGCCGCCGGCCGGGAATGGGACGGGGCGAGCGGCCGGGCTCTGCCCACGTGCCGGGGGGGCGAGGAGGGTCCATCGCCCGTCACCCAGCATGGCTTGGTTTGGGTTTTGGGGTCCGGGGGGGCACTCCCTTGGGGGGCTCGAGGGCCCCAAAGGAGACGTCCTGAAGGGGGGTTGGGGGCTCCAGAGGGGGGTTGAGGCCCCATGGGCAGGTCTGGGGGTCCCGCAGGTGGAGGGGGGTCAGGACCCCGGAGGGGGGACCAGTGGAGGCCCTGGGGGGGGGGGTGCCTTGGGGACCCATGAGAGGGTTGGAGGGCCCCAAAGAGGGGGTTGGAGCCCCAAAGAGGGGGCTGGGATACCCAAGGGGGGGGCTGAGGGCCCCACAGGAGGGAATGGGGGTCCCACAGGTGGGGTTGGGGCTCTCAGGGAGTCTGGGGGGGGGCCAAAGGGGCGGTGGAGGTCCCAAGGGGGGGATCGGGAGCCTCGCGGAGGGGGCTGGACCCTCCCTCCGGGGGGGTTGAGCACCCAAAGCGGGGGCTGGACCCCCAGAGGAGGGGCTTGGGGGCCTACAGGAGAGGCTCGAGGACCCCAAAGGGGGGGGGGTCTATGGGTGGGGGTCAATGAGGGTCCCAGTGGGGGGGCTGTAGGCCTCGGGGGGGGGTTGGGACCCCAAAGTAGGGGTCTGAGGGAACCGCAGGAGGGCTCGAGCACCCCGAAGGGGGGGGTTGGGTCCCCAAAGGGGGGACTGAGCGCCTCATGGGGGGGGGCGGGACCCCCCAGGGGGGTGGGACCCCAAAGGAGGGGGTGGGACCCCACGGGAGGGGTTTGCGGGACCCCAAAGGCGGGGGTGGGACATCGGTGGGGGGGTTCGGTCCCCCCCCCTCCCCGAATCACCCCCGAGCGCCCCCCCCGCCCGCTGCGGCTCCGCCGCGCCCCCCAGCGGCCGCCCCCGGCCCCGCCCCGCGGCGCCCGGCCCCGCCCCGCCCCGCCCCGCGCGGCGCCGCGGCGGCCACGCCATCCGGTGGGCGTGGCCTGCGGGGGGTGGGGGCGGCGGCCTATGGGCGGCCGCGGCGGCGCGCGGCGGGGGCCGGCCCCGCCCCCCGTGGAACGTTCCGCGCGTTTGATACATTGCGGGGCCCCATTGAGAAAAAAACCCGCGGCGGCGGAGCCCGGCGGCGGCGGCGGCGGCGGCCCCTGCTCCCCCGCCGCGCCGCCCGCCCGCCCCAGCCCCGGCCCCGGCCTCGCCCCGGGCAGCGCCGGGCCGGCGGGCATGCGAGCAGCCGGGGGCCCGCCCGCCGCCACCCACCTGCCGCCGGCCGCGCCGCCAGCCGGGGCGCCGGGCTCGCCCCGCGCCGAGCGATGTCCAGGAGGAAACAGAGCAACCCCCGGCAGATCAAGCGTGAGTGCCCCCCCCCACCCCCCCCCCCGCGCCCCCGCCGGCCCCCCGCGCCGCGGGGCAGCCCGCCGCCCCGGCCTGCTTTGTCCGCCCCGCCTCGCCCGCCCGCTCTGTCCGGCTCGGGGCTGCCCCCCCCCCCCCCCCACGTTTTAACCAGCCGGGGGGGCGAACGGGGCTCCGCGCTCGCGGTCCCGACGCGCCGCTCCCCCCCCCCCCCACCCCGGGCGCTGCGCCCCTGCCCGGCGCGGGGCCGCGGCGTGCGGCTCCCCGGCGCCGCCCCGGTCCGGCTGCGCGGCCCCGGCCGCCCTCCCACCGCTCTGCTTCCAGCGAGATGTTTCCGATGGCGGCGCAGATAAACGCCTGAAATATTGCGCTCTGCGAGTCCCGGCCCGATAACATCGCTCTGTCGGGACGGCCGGGAAGCGAGATCTCATCTCCGCCGGGCTGCGGGGCCCGGGCCCGCTCCGCCGCCGCCGTCCCCCGGGCAGCGGGGCCGGGCACCGCTCTCCCAGGCGGCCGCCCCGGGGGGGTCTGATCTCGGGGCCGGCGGGGAGGAGGCGGCTGCTCCCGCGTCTTCCGAGAAATCCTGCCAAGTGCTGGAACTTTTTCGGGGACGGGCTCGGCTCGCTTTTCCCCCTTGGAGGAGATGGGCGCCGGCGATAGCGCCGCGATGGGAGGATAGGGAAGGCTGGCCGCCGTGTGATAGCACAGCTCTATCTTTCTCGTGAAATAATTGCAAGGCTGAGTTGCACCTACCTGTTTCCCTGCCTGGGGTGATTGTTCTGGCGATAAAGCTCAGCTAGACTTTTACCCGGTTAGAGTTAAAAATAGTCCCAGCTGCCTCCTTGGGTTTTTTTTTTCTTGATAATCTTCTAGTTTAGTTTTATCCAACTTCAGTAGCTTTTTTTTTTTTTCCCCCTTTTTGTTTTTTTCCTTCCCTCCCCCTGCGGTGAAGAGGTGAAGTCTGGTTGGGAGATGGCTCCTTTCTCGGTGGCACCAAACCGCGCCGGCTGGAGCCCTCCGCAACGCTCCCGTTTTCATTAGCCCCAGTCGGCACAGAAGCGAGCGGTAGCGTCGCCGCCGCGAACGCTCACCGCCGACATAACAATGCTGATGTGCGATAGCCGCCGCGGCGCGTGGGACACGCGCGCCCTTCGCGACAGGAAGCCCACGGCCCTGCCGTGGCGGGGGCCGCCGGACCCCCCCGGGCCGCCGCAGCCCCCCGGCCCCCGCGGGCATGGTCCCGCGCGGAGCGGGCGGCCGGCCGGGCCAGGCAGCGTCTCCGAACGTGTTAGCCGCGCCGAGGGCGGCTCGTATCTCCTTCCTCTGCTGTTTTCTTCAGAGATGTGAAGAAATGATAAAGTGGGAGGCTGATCTCAGGCCGCCGGCGATGGCCAAAACTGATTAAAAGCTGAAAGCTTGGAACCCTTCCTGTATGTGTCAACATGAAAACAGTCATTAGAGCCGTATAGCGCCGCGAGAGCGCGTTCCTGCCGCCTGCACCGCGCTCTCCCGAGGAGGGAAAGTATGCATGAATCAGGGCTCCGGTAACCAGACTCCTCTCATGTACAGACCGGACCTGTTTCCACAAAGTCTATCCTTTTTATCATCTCGGCTGAAGCATTAAAACCTCCTGCAGATCCGTATCTGCTCGTTTTATTTTCCTCAGTGACGCTATGTTCCCTCTCCGGCTTCTTCTTTTTCTTTCTTTTTTTTCTTTTCTTGATGTGAGATGCAGATAGGCTCGAAGGGGAGATCGCGGGGAGCGCGCGATCGCCAAGGGCGATAAGACAAAGATCAGACACCGGACTATATTTAACCAGCTAGTTTAACCTTCTTCTTCTCTTTTTTTTTTCCGTGCTTTCTAATTTAGCAAGCTGCTTCAATAGGCAGAGCAACTTTTTTGCGTGGCCCCCCGTGCCAGGAGGGGCGGTGGGGGCTGCGGGCGCTCTGCCGAGCATCCCCGCTCCGCTTTAAGCGTAGATGGCAGGCGGTCTTAAGGTACTAAAAGCCGGTTGTAAGCGGGAGCTGACGGCAGTCCGATAGCGGGGCGAGCGCCCGGTGCGTTGGGTGCCCGCTGCGGTGTGGGTGCTCACCGCGGTGCCGTCCCGGCGGCGACGACGGCTGCGCTCCGGCCCCCCGCTCCCGCCGGCGGCTCTCGGAGGCTGTGAAAACGCAGCCACCTCCGTGCAGCTGCTGCTGCTTTTTTCTTTTCTTTTCTTTTCATTTTTTTTTTCTTCTGTCTTTTGTTCTGCTGGTAGATAGATGTGAGGGGCTGATAGCGAGCAGGAGCTGATCTGCAACCCCGATAGCCTGTTATATTTATTAACTTCAAACATGGGAGTGTGGGCACACACATGATGAGTGAGGCTCCTGGCAGCTGCGTGTGCAGGCAGTCGCGGCGCTGGCTCGCTAGATCGGCGAGGCCGATAAGCGGGAGATTGATCTCGTGTTGCTGATGTGCCTCCGTGTGTGTTGGCTGGCTTGGGGTTTTTTTTTTTTTTAATATATATATTTTTTCCTAAATTAACTGGAAGTGAACGTTTTCTGCAGCAGTTGCAGGGGCCTGCCTGTGGGTGTTTTTTTTTCCTTTTCCCTTTCTATTCTGCTTTCAGCTAGAGGAGATGTGAACCCTGATAGGCGCCGAGGCCCGATCTCCGTGCTGATACAGATCGCCAAGTGCGATAAGGGCCACTTATCTCTCCCGACCAGACTGGAGCAGGATTCGCTACAATAACAAACACTGAAAAGAGGGGCAAAAGGGCTCCAGCAATTTGTTCCATTGCAAATGTGATTAATGCAAGCGCTTTAATTATCTGGTGGGGAGGGGGGAACTGCATATATATTTTACTTCTTGGGGTGTTTTCTTCGCCCCTCGCATGCACGGGCTGTGTGAAATGAGCTTCGTTTGGGAGACGAGCTCTCCCCAGTGCCTTTATCAGCTGCAGATGTTGCATTAGTTTGGAGGAGGCTGACTTTCTTTTTTGATCGCTATCTCCCATTCTGCTAAGTGCAGCAATACATTTGGGGGGGGTGAAAGCAGAGTCATACTTTTGTGCGTGGATATTCTTTAATTGCTATTAGATGGTGTTAGATAGCAAGCGTGATCTGCACTGTTAAACCGTGCCGCTTCGCGACTGGGGTTTTGGGGTTTTTTGCTGTTGCTGCTGTTTTCCCCTCGCTCGGGCTCGGTCGGGCCGTGCCGCGGGAGCGCCGGCGGGGCGATGCTGCCGGCCACGCTGGAAAACCGAAGTGAATTTCTTGTAAAGATTACAGTAGCCAGCCCGGAGTCTATTTTTAGCGCGGGCGCTGCAGCCCCGTGGCTTTTGATCCTGCCGGCACGCCTCCGGCCCTCTGCTCTCCCGCTCCGCGTGCTCCCTCGCTGCGCCGGCCCTCTGCCTTCGGGACCGCGCAGGTGCCGAGCTCCGCCGCTCCCTGCTCCGGCCGCCCCGGCGAGGCACCACCGCTCCGTGCCTCAGTTTCCCCACCCCAGGGCGGCTCCGCGGGGCCGGAGCGTTATTCCGGGCAGCTCCACGGGGCCGGAGCATCTGCTGCCTTGGCTGCAGGGAGGACCCCAGGGTGCCACCGGCAGCGCCTCCCGCTCGGCTCCAGCCTCGGAAACCGGTATTTTCTGGGATTTGCCGGGCCGTCCCACCGGCATTGCCTGGGCACCGGCGGCGGCTGAGCCGCCCGCGCCGCAGGCCCCCAGAAAGAGCCATTCCTGGCCGCGGAGCCGGGAAGCACCGCGGGAAAGCCGCCGCTCCGGGCGGGAAGAGGGGCTCGGCAGGCCGCGGTGCCACCGGCCGCGGGCGATGCTGGGCTGTCTTTTCCCAGCCGTTTTCCAGCCAGGAAAGGGCAGCGGTGACCCGGCTGCCGCATCTGCGGGCAGAGCGGCCCGCAGAGGGACCTGGGGCCCGGAGGGGCATCGCAGCACGGGACGGCAGCCGGGAGCAGGAGGGGGCCCGGGAGCCCACCTTGGCCACAGTGGCCTTTGCATCACCGCCCGCGTGGCCATGTGCCTGGCCGGAGAGGAAGCACGCTCCTCCTCCTCCTCCTTCTCCTCCTCCTCCTCCTCCTCGCACTGGGAGTGGGTTTGGCAGCTAGTCGGAGATCAGGCGCGTGCTGCGGGCTGGCTGTTGCCACATGCACTCACCGGGGGCGAAAGGCAGGCGGGGAAGCACCGGCTCCGGAGCCGGGCTGGTGCCTGGCAGCACCGCGCAGGCTGCGGCAAACCTGCTCTGCCGGGAGCCCCGGCACGCGTCCCTCCGGCTGCGCCGCGGATGCAGCGGGCTGGCGAGGGCGATCGCGGCAGGCGGCCGTCCCCGAGGCCCCTGGGGCGGAGAGGTGCTCGCGTTTGGTTTGTGTCTGGTGCCGCTCTTCCTCCTCCTCCTCCTCCTCCTGGCGGGACCCGGCGGCAGCCCGCGCCCGGCTCCGGCATCGGCAGGGAGACGCGGCGCTGCATCCCGCCAGGAAGCCCGGCCTGGCCCGGCCCGTGGGGTTTGGCACCGCCGGCATCCCCAGGCGGAGGGACCCCGGGAAATGCAGCGCTTAATAATTTCTTTATTAGAAACAAGAAGGGAAAAGTGGACTTTTCCGGACTCTCTGTCTGTGAGCGCGTGGCCCGGAGCGGCATTCCCGCGGGCCGGAGCCGGCAGCACCGCACCGTCCTGCCGCCGTGCCCCGGGAGCCCCGCGGCTTCGCCCTGACCTCGTTTTTCCTGTGCGGGCTGAGAAGAAGGAGGTTTCAGCCCACCTCTTCGCCATAAGCGTGTGAATGAAACCTGTGGGCCCATATCTCTCTTTTTTCCCTTTTTTGTCTTTTTGCGGCGCGTCCCGTGACCGTTTTGCTGCCTGACTCAGGAGTTTTGGACGCCTCGGCTTGGCAGAGCCCGTGTCCTGCTCCGCGCTTTATCAGGAAAGTTCAAGTGTTTCGGGGTAATGAAGTTCCCTCTTCCGATGGCCGCGGCGGTAAAGGCTCCTCATTGTTCCCGCAGCAACGTGTTTTTTTGGCCGGGCCGAAATGCCGCGAGGAATGCAACCGCCGACCTTGGGCCGCAGTGGGGTTAAGGAGTGTGTGCGTATGAGTCACTCCAGATAAGCGCCTTCCACGGCTTTTTTTCCTCCAAAATAATTCTTTATCTCCTCTTTCTCACATCAACATATTTTCTTGACATCTCCCATTCAGGAGCGCGGAGCGAAGGCGCTTCTCTAATTCGGTAATCTGATGGAGCGCCTCGGCGGCGGCGGGGGGCATCGCCCGGTGCCCCCGGCCCGCAGCACCCAGCCCGGCGCGGGGGAGCTCGGGCACCCGCCGCCTCCCGGCCGAGGCCTCTCGCGCTCGTCGCGGCTCCGATGATAATGCGGAAAGTTGAACTGGCCCCATTACCGCGCCGCGATGGTTGCGGCGATAAGGCGCCGATAATGGCAGCGATAGCGGCGGCTCGGTAGCCAATGGCTCCGCCGCTCCTCCCATTAACATTCCCCACCACGGATCGGCTCGGAGCTGCCTATCTGCTCTCCATTTCCACTCCTCCGCTAGATAAGAATGGAAATACTGACTTCATAGCTCACTGATTAAAGTGTCTGGATTTCTTGATAATACACAGATAAATTATGTTTTTCAAAAAGAAGGTAGGGAAGGGAGTGCGAGGGGAGGGAAAAACCTCCAGCCTTCTTTTTTTTTTTCCCTTTTCTTTTTCTTTCTTTTCTCCCTCCCTTTCCCTCTTTCTCACCATGGCCCGTGTTTTCTCTGCGGTGAAATGCCCTTCCCTGGCCCGCGTGGGCTTGGCACGGGTTAGGAGCCGGCCACGAGCAAGCTGGGACTTTTGCTCCCGCGCTCGGCAGTGCAAACGGTTTTCCCGACGGCTGCGGCCGGCCCTGAGGATGCTCCGCAGCCTGGAAGAGGCATCCGGAGCCTCTGTGGCACTGGGCTGGCCCTGGGCAAGCCAAACCACGGGGCCCTTGGGAGCTGTTTGCTGCCAGCCCCTTGCTGCTCCGTGTGTCCCGCTCCATGAAAATTGCAGCGGATCCATGCAGCGGATCCATGCAACGGGGCCGTCTCCGCAAAGCGCAGCGGCTGCTGCTCGCTTGCCGCCTGGTTTGAAGGCAGGTCGCGCCTTGCACGGGGCGCTTTGCAGGGCCCCCACCGAAACACGCTGCCGCGAGCCCCCGGGGACCCCGGCAAGGGCAGGAGGGCAGCGGGAACGTGCTTCCCGCTCCCCCGAGGCTCCCGGGAGAAGGCAGAGCACCTGCTCCGGGCACCCAGCTGCCCCAGCGAGGCCCTCAGAGCGGCCGGCTTCGCCCCCGTCGCGCCGTCACGTGCTGTACAGAGCTGGCACCTCCCAAAAATCAGCTTTCTAGCATGCATTTCCCCCCCCTTAATTTTATTTTAATTCAGCTTGCTAAATTATTCCTGGTGGAGGAAACGGGGCTTCCAGGCTTTTGGGTTCCTTGCGCTGGAGAAGGTATTGACCGCAAAAATCTAAGTTTGTTTCATCTAAATATAAAACTAAAGAGCAAACAGTGTAAAGTTCATTTTTTAATGCGTTGCCCCATTCCAGTTGGGCTGTTCTCTTTATTTTTTTTAAAGGAACTGTGATAAAAAGCAGCGATAAAGCCAGGACTGTTTTGTGTAGGAGTCGCTATCTGTGTTATCTATCTCCCTTTTTCACTCTCCGAGCAGCTCTGTTGTTTTTTACTCTTATCTCACTCCACCAAAATGCCAAGAACAGGAAAAAAAAAAGAAAAAAAAAAGAAAGAAAAAAAAGAAAAGCCCAGGCGTGCGCGCGCGTTTGCACAGACCCGAACTCGGCGTCTGTGGGGCCGGGGCAGAGAGCGGCCGCGAGTTGGGGAAAGAAGGTGGTTGTGGGACGTCTCTGCCCCGTCCGCTCCTCGCCGCCGCCTCTCATCCCTGCAATGAGTTGTGCCCGGTGGAGCGGCTCCATGCCCGCAAGGGCCCCGGCGTCCCCATCCCACGGGAAACGGCAGTGGCGGTCGTCCCAGCCGGCGGCACCGCGGAGCCGAGTGCTCCGGCTGGGCTCCCGCGCGGGACCGGGGCATTGGGGGCTCGCCGAGGCGCTGGCCGCTGGTGGCACCCGCTCCGGCCGGGTATCTCCAGGGCAATTTGTCGCTAGATTAGCAGGACGTGACCTCTGGCCTCGCCGTCACCTGGCATCGCCGGGGCCGCGCCGGTGGCCGAGCATCCCGCGCCCGGGTAGTGTTTCAGTGCCGCGGCCGCGTGCGAGGAAGCCCGGAGGGGCCGCGGAGCCCAGGGATGTTGCAGGGATGCATCCAACGAGGACCCGCTCCAGTCCCCTAATGCAACGGCTTCATTGCATTTTGGGGAAAAAGCGGCAGAAGGGAGCGGTTTGCAGCCCAGGGACTTTGGCAGCGAGCGGCCACCTCCATCCCGCCGTGCGCCGCTCGGGCTCCCCGGCGCAGGGCCATCCCACCGCCCTGGGTCTGCATTTGGTCGTGCCGCATCCGTGTCCCCCGCGCCGGCTCCCGCTCCCCGCCGGCGCCTCTATCCGATGGAGAGGCAGGATCGCGCCGGGAGCCGCCTCCCTGCCGGCGGAGCAATCTGCTCCTCTCCATCTGCCGTGTCGCGGGGCCGGGACGGCTCTATTAGAATCGCTCCCCTCTTAAAATCTATCAGCGCTTTATCGGCCCCATCTGAAGCGTAAAGTCACTCCATTGTCATTGTCCCCGTATTCTCTTTCTCGCCGGCTCCCCGCGCCCCCCCGGCCGGCTCCCCCCTCCCGCGCCGGCGCTGGATGCGCCGCGGCCGCGCTCGCTATTAGTATTAGTAATCGCGTCCCCTGAAGTGAAACAATCTCCTGTAATCTATCAGCGGTTTATCGGCCTATCTGGGAGCCGCGAATGGCTGGGCCCGGCGATGGCGCCATGCTCGGGCGCTGATAAAGTTACAGAGTTCAGGCGGTGATGAATGTTAAGTAACTACACCCCGCGCAGATAGGATGCGGACTTGGCAGGGGGAGCAGCTCCGGCTGAAACCAATCTCCCCGCTATCAGCGGCGCTGGTTTTTCTCAGGCTCTGCCTCTCCTTGTCTTTTCTTCGCCGCGGTTTGGGTCTCGGCGGCGCTGCGGGTGCCGCTGCCCCGTTTCGGGGATGCCGGCGTCGGGATGCCCGCGCGCTCGCAGCATCCCTCGGAGCCGCGGGAAGGGCCGGGCGGCTTCGTCTGGGCGCGATGGAGCGGGGCCCCCCGGCCGAGATAGGGACCGCTGGAGCGCGGGGCCGGCGTTATCGGCCCCTCGCACTGGGCTGATATTAAAAACGCCGATAGCGACGGGAGCCCGGTGCCCGGGATGCTGCTCTGGAGCTGCAGCCGCGACGATAGCAGCAGGCTGCCCTTGGGCCCCCGCAGCTGCTCGTCGGGGTCCGACGGCATCGCAGCCTTTCCCACTGGCTGCCCCGCTCTCGCCGTGGGGCTGCTATTGCCCCACGGCACTGCCAGTGCCCGGGGAGCATTGCCGGTGTCCGGTCTGAGCCCTTTCCCCTCCCCGGCACGATTGCAGCTCCCCCGCGTTTTTGCAGCACAACCCCTGCACCGATGCCCTGCTGCACGCGCCCCGCCGGCTCAATGCTGCGGCGTTTTTGGGGACCCCCCCCCTGGTGTCCTTCCCCCCGCCCCGATCCTCTGCGGGGCTGCAGCCGCGGCACGAGCGCGGCGCAACCTGCATGGGAGCGACCGGCCAAGCGGATGAAAAAATAGCCGGCGGAGAAGGTGACCTTTGGGGACCCCGTGCCGCCGTTTCCCTGCTGCCGAAGCCTCGTTTGCCCTCGGCCGCGCTGCTCGGTGTCGGGGCTCCTCGGCTGCCCGGTGCTGCCGTGGGGAAAGGGGCATCCGAGGCCGCCCGGAGCGTCGGCACGCATTGGAGAGGATCCCGGGAGCCGCCACGGGTGAGAGGCGGAGGCCGGTACCCATCAGACACCACCGGTTTTGGGTTATCCCGTAGCCCAGCTTGCTCCCGCTGTGCCCCGGGTGGCAGCCGCTGCGGGCAGGCAAAGCCCAACCCCGCTACGAGACCCTGGAGAAGTCACCGGGGCAGCCCAGGGACGCAGCTTCCCTAAGGAAAGGGGGCCGAGCGGCACCGCGGCGTTACAGGCTGGGATGTGCTCCCGCCGGGCCGGCGTCGGGTGCGGGATGCCGGGAGCCCTCTGGGAATGTGCTGAAACGGGAGGTTTGGGGTGGTTTTGGCGAGGTGCAGGGTTGGGGGCCGATGCCACCTGAAGGCAGGTTGCCCCAGACGGCACGCGGGATTTTTCCTTAGTGCCATGGAGTCATTCGGGGGTTTTGGCCGCCGCCGCGGCCCCGCGCAGGCTCCTCCTCCCGCTCGCGGAGCCGGTGGGAAAGTCCGAATCTGTTGCTATTTTCTATCTGCTCCCGAGGCCTCTTATCGCTTTGCTCTTGTCTGCGTGCCTGCTCGCGCCGAGGCCAGGGTCTCCCTCTCAGCCGCCTGGAAAAATCCCCCCCCCTGTTTTTTTTCCCCCTTTTATTCCCCTCATGGCGGGGCATCGCCTCCCGCCCCTAGCCTGGGCGAGGAGGAGGAGGATGGAGAGCCTTCGCGTTACGGTGCTTCTGCTGCCTGTGCATCCCCCAAGCGACCCCGGGCCCTCGCCCCGTTGCTGCCCGCGAGGCCTCGCTCGGTGCCGTGGGCTCAGCTCGGAGGAGCCCTGCGATCCCGCGGGAGCAGGTCCCGGAGATGCCGGAGCGGAGCCGAGGCCCCGGCGTCCCCGCTCCCATCCGGGGCAGCCGGCACGCTTAGCTCGGGCGCATCGTTGCCGGTTATTGTAAGTTTTTACAATCGCTGTAATTTAAATAAAGAAATCCTTCCGTGTTATCAAAAAAAAAAAAAAAAAGAGGGAGAGAGAGGAGGAGGAGGAGGGAGAAGAGTTAATCGTCTCGGCGGAGGATCTTGGAGCGGTGCGTTTTTTGGCTCTTCCCCTCTCCGTAAAGCCAGCCTCAGTAATTCAGTTTTAAAGCATGAAAAAAGGGAGTTGATGAAATTCCACTATCAGCACTGAACCAATATGCAAAATATCTCAGCGAGAATCAAATAGCTATTATGTTTTCATTTCCATTTCAGCGTATTTGCTTAATGAAGAATAGACAGATCAGGCAAGCTGAGGGAGGCTGTGTGGGGTGATAACTGCGAAGGCTTCCAGCAATCCCGGAGAAATGACGCTCTGCTCCCTGCTCTGGCTCGCTCGCCCGCTCTCCCTCTTTTTTCCCTTTTTTTTTTTTTTCCTCCTTTTTTTTCGTTTTTTTAGCTATCCGGTGGTTGGTTTAACCCGCGCAGCTGGGGCGCCGTGGGGCTCCCCATCCCGCGCGCATCCCCGGGGCCGGAGGGGACCGGGCGGCCGGCGAGCATCTCCCGCGCCCCGACCCCCTGTCCCGATCCCATCCCGCTTCCGTCCCGGCAGCGCGAGCTGGGGAGGAGGCAGCACTCGGGTTAACTTTATCACAAGCCCGAGAGCCGCGAAGGCGTGAAGGGAAAAATTAGCCTAACAATGTTTCATTTACAGCGAGAGAAACGATTTGTTAGCCGGCGATTGTTTCTGAATATTATCAGAGCCTTTTTAATTGTGCTGGAACTGAAATTAGCAGAATTAGAATAAATTGCCTTCCCTTCTCCGGCAGCCTCTTTATTCACGCTCATTGTTGTCTGCTTTGTATAGATTATGGGCCTTTGTTCTGCCGGTGTAAATATACATGCCTGGAGTCACGGCGAGCGAGCGGCTGGGGCTGCCGTGTCCCCGCGCCGTGTCCCCACGCCGTGTCCCCGCGCCGCCCGGCTCCGGCCTCTGCCCTCGCCCCCCCGGGAAGCGCCCGGCGGCCCGGGATGGAGGCGAGGGGCGATGCTGCGGGAGCTGAGCATCCCCGCGCCCAGCAGCCGGGCGTTAAGAGCCAGCTGCGTTTTTATATGTGTATATATATATATATTTATATTTGTATATGAGTTTTTAAGGGCTCGTGGTCTGCTCCTCGAGGGGATGCTGCATTGCCATGGAGACAGTGATGCTGGGGCATCTTGGGGACCAGGCCATGGGTCCAGCCGGTGCCAGGGTTTGCCGTCCCCCCCCCGGTGCATGCGGCCCGGCGGGGACGTCCCCGACCGTGGCACCCACAGCGTGACCTGCGATGCGCCCGGGAAAGTGCCGTGCATAGGCACCGAGGGATTCGCGCCCTGAAACGCTTCCCTCAATGATGCAAAAATAGGGCGGCTGTGCAAGTTTATAAATGCAGCGGTAAAAGCTGCATTCACACCCTGCGACGTTTCCCTTGATGATGTATGAACGGCCCCCGCGCGAGCTTGTAAATGCAGCAGGGAAACCCAGCTGTTCGGAGTGGGAAGCTCGGGGCCAGCTGGAGCGGGAGAAGGGCTCTGGGTGGTTGCTCACCGATTCGGTTTTGGAGTCGCTTCCCCGTTTGGGAATAACCCGGTGCACGCAGCCGTGGGGACAGAGGCAGGACGGGGGCTGGGGCGAGCCAGGGGGGGTCAACCCCATCCATGGGAAGCGGGGCAAACCCCCTCATTTTGACTGGTTTGGGAGGTTTTCCATGGAGAAGGAAGGCAGGGGATCGCCGGAGAGGGTGGGAGCCGGGGGGGCTTCTGCATCCCCGGGATGTCCTATAAAGCGAGGCGGCTGGGGCTGATGCTCCCTGGGGGGGGGTCCATGCCGCATGCGCCCCTCTAACCGCCCCGCGCGCCCTCGTGTTTCGGCAGGTTCCCTGGGAGAGATGGAGGACGGCGAAGACGCCGCGGCGGGGGACGCGAGCCCCTCGGCGAGGGAGGGGGCCACCTCGGACCGCGAGGGCTCCGCCGAGCGCGACGCCCCGAGCCCCGAAGGCGAACCTTGCCGCGAGCTGCCCGGTAAGCCAGCGCCGCGGCACCCGTGGGTGCTCCATCCCGCCCCGTCCGCAGCCGGACCGCGCGTGCACCCCACGGCGACGGCGTGCAAATAGCCGGGGAGTGAGGGTGCTCCGGGAGCAGCCCTGGGGGCTCCGGCCGGCATTCCCGGCTTGCACGGGCACGCGTCCGGAGGGGAGCCAGCCCGGATGGCGCGGCACGGTGCAGCACGGCACGGTGCAGCACTGCGCGGCCGGCTTGCCGTCTGCCTGCCGCCGGCAGCCGCGCGCCCCACCCCGGCGGCGGCTGCGTTTCAGGGCCGGGCTGAGCCAGTTCCTAGATATCCTGCCGGCTCCTTCCTGCGGAGGTGGGGGCAAATCCCGAGCAGTTAATGTTTGCAGCGCCCTTTGAGATAAACGGCGGCGGGGCAAGGCTGCGCGGCGCTCGTGGAGCCGCTCGGGCCCCGGCAGGGCAGAGGCGGCTCCGGGGAAGCGCCGGCTTCCTTCCGCCGCCAGCAGCCCTCCTCGCCGGGCACCGGCCCCGCGGCCCCCCCGGCCGCAGGCGTCCCGCGCGCGAGCCCCGAGCTCCGTGGGCCGGGGCGGCCGGAGCAGCCCGGCGGTGCTGCCGCGAAGGAAGCGGTGGCTCCTATCTGATCCGGGCGCAGGGCTGGGGGCGAGGGAGCTGGGAGCCCAGGCGGAGAGCTGCACCTGGCACTAGCCTGTTTTGATAAAAAGGTGATAGCGGAGATAACGCCGAGCAGCAATAACGGCCACTAAAGCTTTCAGCGCGATGGATAAAAATCAATATGCCAGGCACTTTGATTTATAGCCAAAAATAATAGGACTTTTATACCCGGTGATTGATTTATTTGATGTTAATCATTCCGCTTATCACCTGTATTAATAATCTGCAATGCCGGTGACGTCACCCCGGGGTGTTCTCTATGGCGCCTATCGATTGGGCTCTGCTCCGGTTATCCGCCCTGGACGCGAAGGCAAACATGTACTTTGGGCGCTAATCTGCCGCACTGTCATATGCAGATAGGCCTTATCTGCTGCATCTCCAACAGCAGCTAATGGAGAAAATAAGTGTTATCGAGTTGCTATGAATACGCCACAAATAGAGCCGTGACGGGAGTGGGGCCTCGGCGTGGGGCCGGGGCGGGGAGCGGGAGCCGGGCGCGGGACCCTCCCCGGCTGCCCGGCACCTGCCTTCGCCCCGTCCCGGCTCCGCGGTTCGGAGCCTCGGGAGGGCGTTTCGCCTCCCCGGTGGTCCCGGCTCCGGCGGGAGGTGTATCCGAAGCTCCGCGCGCGTGACGGTGTGTCTTCCCATCTCGCTGCAGAGGCAGAGGCTAAGGATGCCCTGGAAAGCCCGAAGGAGTCAGAGAAACAGGATCCCGGAGAAAACCCCCCGGAGCCGAGCTCCTGGAGCGGGCCAGGTGAGTGCCCGCGCTCCCGACGCGCCTCCGTCTGCCCACTCCGGCGTCCCGAGCCGAGCACGGCCCTGGAGCCTGCCGGGGGCTTTTTTCTTGGTTTTACCCAGCTGCTGTGCTGGATAACAAGATCCTAATTTTTTTAATAGCGTGTGCATCCTCATCCCCGGCTCTCAGTCTTTTGCGGGCGTCCGGGTAGATTCGGGTGCCTGAGAGGCACCGGGGCGGCTCCGTTGCTGGCCGGTCCCTCTTGAGACCGGTCTGCATCCCTGGGGCGGTTGGACACGCGTCCCCCCCGGTCAGGCAGAGACAGGTCCGGCCGCAGGCTCCCGAAACGCTCGTTCCCTGCTGGAAAAGGTGGCCCGAGCCCAGCGGAGGGCCGGTGACGGGAGGCCTGGGCGTATGACGACCGCAGGGACTTCTCCCGCGGTCACCTCCCGAGCTCCGTGCGCGGCACGGGGCGGCCGCCGGAGCAAAGCCGGTGAATCCTGCCCCGGCAGCGGGTTTACCTCGAACGCTGGCTACGGCGCGGGAGGACGCGTGGCCCCGGCGCCGGCCAGCACCTCCACGCGCTCGCGAGGGCACCTCGATAGCATCCGGGCAACCACAAGACAAAAGCTCGAGCGGTTTCGCGATGTTTATCAAAACCCCAAGTAGCGAATGCTGCTGTCTATCAGCATCTCGTCATCTCCGCAAGAGCCGCCGAGGCCTGGTGCCCGGCGCGGCGCGGGATGGGAGGTTGGAGGGATGGATGGGAGGGTGGATGGATGGATGGATGGATGGATGGATGGATGGAGGCATCCCAGGGCGCCGGCTCGCGTTTCGGGCTCCAGCTGTCACCGCGCGGCAGCCAAGGATGCTCCACCCGGGTCCAGCAGCTCGTGGGGAAGCCGCCCGCACCATCCCACCATGTGTTTTCCCAGCAGTTTTCCCTGCGGAGCAGCGTTTCCTCCCTCCGCACGTGACGGGAAGGGGTGACCTCGGTGCCGCGGGATGCCGGGAGGCGGCGCGGGGCTCGCGGTGCTGCCATCTCCGTGCCCACGACCGCCAAGACGGCCGGCGCGGCAGCGGGGAGGGGATGCCGCGCTCCGGCTCCCGTGGCAGTGCCAGCCGGGACCGAGCCGCCACGGGGCAGAGCCGGCCAGCGCCGCGGCCAAGGGGAAGCGCGCGCCGGCCCCGCTGATACCCCCGGCCTTTCCGGGATGCCGCGGCAGGAAGGAGCTGCAGGGCCGCCGCTATCGCCGCTTTATCTGCTCCCCGGCCCTTGGCCCCGCGGCCGCCCGGCTCCCCACGGCCCCCGGCCGCGGCGCGGGGGCGAAAGTCTCTCGCCCTGCCTCCCCTTCCCCCTTCCTCCGCCGGAGCTGGTTATTTGCATTCTTTATGTAAAAGAGATTTTATTATCGCCCTCTCCCAGCCCATCTCTATTCTGGTAATTGGAGTGGTATTAATTTCTGTGTGGCTGGGAGTTGATGGCGGTCCGGCGATGCTGCAGCGATAGGGTGTTCCTCTCGCGCTAACCGCCGCGATAGCCCGTCTATCAGGCGCTCTGCAGGCTCTGCACTTATCAGGGATGGAGCTGGCAAAAAGGGAAACTCTGAGCAGCCTGAATTTTCTTTTTATCTGGCAGGATCCGCCGTATGTCAGCAATGGCAGCCGCGGCGATGCGGCGCGGGGGGGGCCAGGAGGCGGCACGGCCGCTGCTCCCGGGCGCCTTTGTTTGCGCCTCGCCGCTCCTCGGCCCCGGCCGCGCCCTTCCCGGGGGGCTGCGAAGCCACCGACCCCAGCGCCGGTGCAATGAGTTTTGCTCGTGCTCAGCCACGCGGGCGCAGGGCTTCCCCGAGGGGGCTCGTGGCTGCTCACGCCACTGCCGGGACCCGGCCGGGACGTGCCAGGCGTGCACAGAAGGCGAGGGAGCAGGAGTATTTTTTATCTTTGAAATGACCTTGTTCGCCGGAGGGGGCTGGCTGCTCCGAATTCTGATATGCAAATAGCTGATAGCTATAATCTATAATCCTCAACTTGGGAGCGTTTGCAGATGGACTGCGCCGGTTCGTTTGCCTCCTGGTCGCTCGGCCGCCTCTCCGGCCCGCTCGGGGCTGGCCGGCGAGCCGGGGCCGGGGCTGGACGTGCTGCTGGGGCGCGTTCGGGGCCGGGCGTCGCACCCGCTCGGACAGGGGACCTCCTGGGATGGGGGACCTCCTGCCCTCCCCGGTCCCCCCAACCCTCCCCGGTTCCCCCAGCCCGTTGAGTCAGACCCCGCACAGAGCCACGGCAGAGGTGGCTCCTGCGCCGCGCTGTCCGCTGGCTCCCTCTCCCCGTCCTCGACAGACGGACGGGCTCGGAGCACCACGCGCAGTTGCTCCTTGCAAGCTGATGTCGGTTCTCTCACTTGCTTCTCTGCTCTGGAGCCGGGCCGGCAGCGCAGAGCTCCCCGCCGGCTCGCCTGGCCCCCAGGGCATCCCGCTCTGTCCCTCCAAACGCAGGCAGCCCTCCAAACCCGGTGCTTTCCTGGCTCCGGCTGGACACGGAGGAGGTCGGTGCCCCGATGAGTGGGAGGCTGCTCAACCGCGTTACTACACAGTAGCGAATCCACATGCGGCGCTGGCCCGGCGGGTGCAGATCCATCGGAAACCAGGCCCGTTTGCGGGACGATTCCCTTTCCGCAGGGGAGAAGGGGGGACGAGGCTTTTCATTCCAGGGGGCGCAGAGCCCCAGGGCGGCGGGCACGGAGGGACGCGGCACCACTCCCGCGAGCGGCCCCCGCTCCCCGGCACGCCGCCCCCGCGCCGCCTCGGCCTCCGCCGCCCGATAGCGATCAGCCGCCACACCAAAGCAGCCTTATCGCCTACCCACATCCCTCCCCGCCAGGAGCAGGGAGCCCGCGGCGCCGCTGCCGCCAAACCCATCTTCCAGGTAGGTCTGGCCCGGGCGAGGCGTCCCGCAGGCTGGGGCAGCCGGGCCAGGGCTGGTGGCAGCATCGCGGCGGCGATGAGCCGCTCTCCGGGGCGGAGAGCCGGTGTTTTGGCATTGCAAAGAGGTTTCCACCTCGGTCCCTTGGCGCGTGGCGGGGGTCTGCCCCACGCCCCAGCGGGAGCTGCTCCGCGCGGCTCTACCCCGCATCCCTGCGGCCTCGCCGGGGGATGGAGCATCCTTTCCCGTGGGCCCTGGCACCCTAAAGCTCTCGCCGGGGCTCGTGAGCCCGGCTGCGCTTGCTCAGCTGTTTATCCAGGCGCGCGGGGGCCTGGCGCCGGGGTCCGAGGGCTGCGCTCTTCCCTGGCGCGAGCCCCGCGGCCGGCCGCGCTGCAGATGCCCCGTGCGGCGCGTGGGGCAGGACTGGGGCACCAGCATCCCTGCGGATCCCCGGAGATCGCCGGGGCGGCACGTCTCCATCCCGGCTTCGCGCGGCCTCCCCGCGCCACGTGCCGGGAGGGCCCCACGACGCCGCGCCGAGGGTGGGGAGCGCTTTCTTCTTTTGCACGTCTCAATGCAAACTGCAAACTTTTTCCCTTTCCTCCCCGCCTCCCCCCTTCCCGTTCGCCTCCCTCTCTTGTTCGGTTGTGTTTATCTGCACTGTGACTCCTGTCTGAATAATCTCTCGCAGCCTGGAGTTTGTGTGCAAACCTCAAGGTTTATTATCGGGGCGAGCAGGGCACGGCGCGGAGGGACAGCGCGTCCTGACGGACAGCCCGCGCGAGATCTGCCGATTGCGCCGGGCCGGGTGCGCGCCCGGCTGCCTCGCACCGCTGTTTTCCCCTTTTCCCTCTGCTTTGGTATGTGTGGGTGGGAAAAATTATTCCAGCTATGTCTCTTTATCGCTCGGAGCCGAGCTGAGCCGCAGATAGCCGTATTTGTTTTAGATTGCCAGGCTGTGGGGTGAAGGGGGCACGCGAGGAGCCGGGGTTTGGGGCTGCAGCCCCCGGAGTGAGGGGTCCCTGCAGCCCCGTCCCGCGCCGCGGCCAGGCGAGCGCCGCGCGGGCAAAGCCTCCGTGCCCGGAGCGACCGCGGCAGCTGGCGGGGACAGCCCTGTCCTGGGTGGGGGCACAAAGGGGACCCGGGCCCTGCTGGTGCTGCCCAGGTGCCCGCGGGCTGCAGCGCCCTGGCAGGCGGGTGCCGGTCCTCGGTTTGGGGACGCTGCCGGGGTGGAGGGATGCTGGGGCCGGTTTGGGGATGCTGCAGGGAGGGAGAGACGTCAGGGCCAGTTTGGGGACACCACCAGGATGGAGGGATGCCAGGGCAGGTTTGGGATGCTGCTGGGGTGGAGGGACGCCGGGGCCAGTTTGGGGACACTGCCGAGGTGGAGGGATGCTGGGGCAGGTTTGGGGATGCTGCAGGGATGGAGGGACGTTCAGGGCCAGATTGGGGACGCTGCCAGGACAGAGGGACGTTGCAGCAGGTTTGGGGACGCTGCTGGGATGGAGGGACACTGGGGTGGGTTTGAGGACATTGCCAGGGTGGAGGGATGCTGGGGCCAGTTTGGGGATGCTGCTGGGATGGAGGGACGCTGGGGCCAGTTTGGGATGCTGCTGGGATAGGGGGATGCTCAGGCCGGCCGTTCCCACGGAGCAGCAGGGATGTCCCGTGTCTGGCAGCAGCAGAGTGTTGAAACGCAGAGGCAGAGTGCCCCGCTCTGTCCCCATCCCTCCGCTTTCCCTTGGGGAGGAGAAAAACCTGCAGGTTTTGGGCACAAGAGCCCCGAAGGCAGTGCCACCCCTTTTGCGATGCCCGCTGGTGTGGCACCGCGTGCGGGGCCGGGGCCGGTGGCCGCCGAGGGCTGGCGCCCGCCCGCTGCGGTTTCCCCCTCCCCTTTTCCGGACGGGATATCTCTCTGGCTCATCGTATCTGGGCAGCGGCTCAGGGCTCTTAACTCCGCTTCCTCCTCCCGCCTGGGCTTCCTGCGCGCGGCCCCGCTCCCCCCGGCACGCCGGGGCCCTGGGGGCTTCGTGCCCAGCCGCCGCCGTGGCCTCCATCCCCACAGGTCCTGGCACGGGGGGTCCAGCCCCGGTGGCACCCGCAGCTTCGGGGAGCCAGGATGTTTTCGTCCTCCCCGGGTGCTTTCTCGTTTTCTTCCCGTGGATTATTCCTCCCCCTCCGCCGCGGCTGGCCGAGATGCGACGAAGCGCCCCGGCCTGCGAGGGCTGATCGGATCCCGGCCGGGGGGGCACGCGTTCGGCACCGAGATGAGCTGCGATAGCATCGCGCACCCGGGCAGCACTTATTGTCTGCACTGAAAAGGGTGGGCTGCTGCCTTCCTCCATGCCCCCCTTCCCGCTGCTCTCCTCCTCTGCCTTCCTCAGCCCTCTCCTCCTCCTCCTCCTCCTCACGGCCGGCATTTTGCACTGCCGCGGGGGGAGCCGCTTTGCAGGAGGCAGCAACACCCCCAGTGCAAACGTCCCGGGAGCCTTATCGGGACGCATCCTGCTCGGGCAGGGCGCCGGGCCGGGGCGCGGGGCGCCCGCCGGGCGGGTGAGCGGTGCGTCCGTCGGGCACGGCGAGGACGGGCGCATCCGCCGGCGGCCACGTGGCCGCTCGCCTGCCAGCTGTGCCTGCCGGCTCGGGCACGGGGGTGCGGGTTTGCCCCCGCGCCGCGGCGGGCTGGGGGCACCGGGGCCCCACAGCGAGGCCGGGCAGCGCCCGCGTCGCCGTTCCGGGTAGGTAACAGCTCCTCCATTAACCGGGGTCAGGGTTCAGCGCGATAAAGATTTGCTGTTGTACTGAGTCAAGAAATCAATAAATCGCGAGCGATGGTTGGGAGCGATAAGGGCGGCGAGCTCCCCCCTGGCCCCGGGGCCGGTGCCGCCCGGGCAGGCGCCTGCTGCAGCGGGAGCGGCGCGGGGAGCGCGGTCTGGCTCGGAGCCGCGGGGGCCTGGATGGTCCCTGCCAGCCCGAGGGGCTCCTCCAAGAGCCGCTCGCTCCCGCAAGCCACGATGCACCTCCGCTTTGCCTCCCCCGCTGCAGCAGCCCCCTCGCCGCCCGGCGCGTCCGCACTTTCCCCCAGCGCTTCCCTGCCATCCACCTGCATCCCGGCGCGGGGACCGGAGGATGCTCGGGCGCCCGGCCCTCCCCCTCGCCCCCCTCGCCCGCGCTGCTTCAGCCCGCTGCGCCCGCGGTTGCCCTGATTGCTCCGGCAGCGGGACGGCAAAGCCGGGATAATCTGCTTAGCCCCTTTGGAGAGATTTCCCTTTGTGAGCGGAGGTGAAGAGTGGAGATGCTGCGTGTTCGCAGCTTAAGACTCTTCCCAATCGGCTCCCTCCATCTTATCTGAGCGGTGCCATCACATCATTTCGCTAGTTGAGTTGTCAGGATTTATTCCTTCCGCCTCGCCTTAGCAGCTGCTAAAAACAGAAGCTGCGGTGTGCGGCGGAGGGGCCGCGCCGGCGGGATGCCGGGCGCCGAACGGGGCGATGCCCAGCGGCGACGGTCCCGGGGGCGGTGGCGGCCACACGCACACGCCGCCGCGGAGCCACGGCATCGTTTGGGGCCGGCTTTCGTGTTTCGCTGGCTTTTGCACCGCGGTGTCCCACGAGTGACCCGCGGCCTTGCAGCACCCCGGGCCGGGGCGGAAAGCGCGGTATTAATAGGACTAATGCGCGGGGCCGCTCGTGCTGGGAAGCGGTCGCATGACTCCCTGATAGCAGTATTTATCCAGATAGTATCCAGGCAGCTGCAAACACGCCGGAGCCTCAAATCAGAGATCCTTTCAGAAGGGCAGATCTGATTCATTAGCCCGTATTTGATTAAAGCTTCGGGAATATGGTCGGGGAAAGCGCAGGGAGGCCCTGGAAGCCAGGAGCTGCTTGGGAAGGTGTTGTGCTTCCCTCACCCCGGCTCCTCTCCGGGACACGGCCCCGGCTGGTCTCTCCAGGGCCACTGAGCTCGGCGCGAGCCGGTCCGGGGGTCGCAGGCCGGTGAGCGCGGCCGGGGCAGCCTCTGCCCTTCCCGCCTCCTTGGCGCCTGCGAGCTTCGAGGCTGCGCCGCGCTCCTGGAGGAGACGCGAACGTGTGTTCGTGTGCACAGGGGCAGGCATGAGCGTGCACGCGTGTGTGTGTGTGTGCATGCGTGTGTGTGCACGTGTGCGTCTGCACATAGACCCCCAGAGCAGCCAGGAGCAAACCCAGGACGCCCACCAAGGTGGGCGGCACATCCTCACCCCCCCCTTTTTGTTACACTTTGTATTTCCGTGGCCGTAAGGATGGTTTCGGTCACTTGTGAGCGGCGTTGTGCAGATGCGTGTTGTAGCCGCCGGGGAGGGCCGGGGCTGGGTTCAGCCGGCCCACGATGCCGGCGTGCCGTGCACTCTGTGCCTGCGTGTCGCCGTACTTGACCCAGTTCCTGCCCTCCTGGCCCGCGGTGCTTTGCAGCGCGATAAGACCTTACCGGCACTGAGCAATGAGCAGGGATTTACCCCGGAGGTTTAATTCCTCCTTGCACACCTCTTCAGCGCCCCGGCAGCAGCCGAGGAGGCGCAGGGAGCACGTGGCCGCCGCTGCCAGGACCGCAGCCCCCCCGGCAGCCCGTGCCCAGGCCCCCGAGGTGACGGCCCCCGGCCCCCCGCCCGCTCCCAGCCGCCCCAGCCCGCCCGGGCTTTGCAGGAGGGAGCTCAGATGGCAGCCGTGCTTTTTCTCTTTCATTTATCAGCTGATAAACGGCAGCGGTATGATGACAGGATTAATCTTTGCTCTCCAGCATAGCTCAGGCTATTTCTTTGAAATCTCTTGATGAGGAGATAAGCGCAGAGCACTGCGCCTAGGTGAGCGAGCGCGGTTATCCCACGGGCAAAAAGAGGGGTGCAGGAAGCAGCCGGGGCGCTGGGATGTTCCCGGACGGCTCCAGGAAGCTCAGCAGGGCCGGGCCGGGCCGCTGCGGGGATGGGAGACCCGGGGTTAGCGGTGCTAGAGCCCTGCGGGGTCCCGTGCCGCGGTGGGGCGGTGCGAAGGGCTGCGTTGGGGTGGATGCAAGGAGAGCGTGCGCGCTGCCGCCGTCGGCCCCGGCAGGTGCACCCGGCAGGGCCGAGCTTCCCAGACCCGACCGCTGTATTTTTCCCTCCTTCCTTCCTTTTTGCTGCTTTTCTTTGCAATCCAAAGCAAACAGCCCGATCCCTGCCCAATTTGGTTAATGATCTCGGAGATAGGAATTCCTGCGATAACCGCCGGGCCGGCTGGCAGGCCGGAGCCAATGGGGTGCCGCCTCGCCGGGAGCCGATGGGGAGATTAGATAAACGGGAACTGCGTTAACCTGCAGGGCGGTGAAACCGCGAGCCGACGTCCCAGCTCCTGCGCCCAGGGCAGCCCCGGAGGCGGCACGCACGCAGCCGCGGTGGGAGCACGCCGGGACTCTGCCCCCCCCGCGCTGAGCGGGGAGGTTGCTGCGGCTGCTGGCGAGCTGGGCCGGGCTCCCGCGCCCCCCGGCACGCTCCGGCTTCCCGCTCGGCTTGGGCTTCGCTTCTAAAGCCCTGAAAATATAAATACGCGGCACCTCCGCGGCCTTCTCTTTTCCGGCTCGGTGTTATTTCCCCTGCGCCGTGCCCGGCCGGAGGAGGAGGAACGCAGCGGTGCCACGTGTTTATTTTGGAAATCACCGTTTTCCTGCTTGTCCCGGGCAGGCGGCCGGTCCCGGGCGGCCGCTGCATCCTGCTCGGGGCAGAGCCGCCCGGCCGTGCTCGGGGGCCGGAGCATCCCGCGGGGCGCTGGGGCTGGCCGCGGCGGCACTATTTTTGTCCCCCTGCCTGGAACGGTTTTCTCTTTATCAGCGCCTGTGTGTTTTCTCTGCTGGGGATTGATACACAGAAGATGAAGTGCTCTGACATGGGAAGTGTCAGGCGAACGCTCTTATCTCGGAGACATGGTCTCCTGACCCACACGCAGCTGATTACCAGCGAGACGTGGGGAAGGGGGGCAAAAGGGGGGGCAAGGGGAGAGGAGGTGGCAGTTGGGCTCGCACGGGGATGGGTTCCCAAAGAGCCACCTCTTTCCTCCGGCAGTGCCCGCGCCAGCGCTCGACGGGCAGCTTGAGCGAGCCCAGTGCCCCGGCAGGGCCGCCCGGAGCCGGCGGCTCTCGTGCACCCGGGCAGAGGGGAGGAGCTGCAGGTAACGCGCCGTGGTGCCGGGCACCGGTGCTTTGGGGATCAGGTGCAAGTCACCCATTGGAAATAAGTTGGCAAGTAGAAAGATCACAGGGTGATCAGCCTTTTCGGTTCGGTTAGCTCTGCAACGCGGCTTGGCACAATTCGGGCTGCATCCCGGCCCAAACTTCAGGTCGCATCTTGGATAGCGTGGTCAGCTCTGCAACCTGCCCGGCACGGTGCGGGCTGCAGCCCAGGATTGCAACGTGCCCCTTGCAGAGGTCTCTCCCCGCTGGGCTGCAGACGTGGGGTTACCCCGTTTCGATCCCGCGGCCTCGCTCAGCCTGGTCGCTGGCCACATGGTGCCCGGGATCCGCCGGGATGCGCACGGAGCCGCCAGCCCGGGGCGCAGGAGGCTTCACCGCGGCGGCCGGGGGCAGCCCGGGGCGGCCGCTCTGCACCGCGCTCTGCGCCCAGTGCTCCCCAGCACTCACCTCGAATAACCCCGGCGCAGAGAGGATCCAGATGTCAGCCCGGCTAATAAACACATCAGATTTCAATCTCTGCAGCCGTGGGATCGTTTTATCCTCCCTGCGTTTCCACTTCTGAAAGCAATTTGCCTTCGAACAAGCGGAGCCTCCTCCCCGCCCCCGGGATCCCGGCGCTGGCCGCGGCTCGGCGATGCCCTGGGCAGCCGGCGCTGGGGCCGGGCCGAGAGGAGCCGCGAGCCGGGGCCAGGCCGTGGTTTTGCCCCGTTGCAGCTCCGTTCCCGAGGGGCAGAGCCAGCGGGCAGAGCGGAGCGTGCAGGCACGGGCTTGCACACCGGGGATGGTGCCGGCACGCCGCCTCGACGCCGGGCCCTTCGGCACCGCTGTGGCGCCTTTTCTCCGGCTGGAAGGAGCCCGGGGTGCCGGGAGCCATTGCGGCAGCCGCCGAGGGAGCGTCTGTGCGTCCGGCCGTCGCGGTGGCTCCTCGCTCGTGAGCGGCGTGGGGTGCGCGTGCATCTGCCTATTGGTTACCTGCCATCTTATCTGCGCTCCGAAAGACAAAGGCCCAGTTAAAACATTTTAGAGCAGCCTTCATAGTGTATTAACATGTTATCTCACCCATTAAACCGGAGGCTTATCAGATCATCGAAGCCATTAAGCCCTGAAGCGGCTGCGACTTTGGGCGCTGCGATGGGAAGCGCTCCTTCCGCCGCGCCGCGGCGGCGGGCTGGGACCCCGGGGGTGCGCGGCCAGTCCCGTCCCCCCCGGCCACGGCGCGTGGGAGCTGCCTGGGGCTGTCCCGCCTTCGGCCGCTCGGGCTGCTTTGTCCCGCTGGGGTTTGCTTTTCACGCCATCCTCCCCAAATCCGCATGAAATCCTCTTCCTGCTGCCGTCCCCCACCAAGCCCCCGCCTCGGAGGGCCGCGGCACCTCCGGGCACGCCTGGGGACGCCGCGGGTGAAGGAGCCGCCGGGCAGGAGGTCTCCGAGCAAGGGGACACCCGAGGTCTCCAAGCAAGCAGACTTTGAGGTCTCCAAGCAAGGGACCTTGAGGTCCCCAAGCAGGGGGACCCCGAGGTCTCCAAGCAAGGGACCTTGAGGTCTCCAAGCAAGGGGACCCGATGTCTCCAAGCCGGGTCTGCCGGTGCCGGGAGGTGCCCTCACGCTGTCCCTGTCTCTCCGCAGATGAGCTGGAGCTGGCCGTGCTGGCGGGGGAGAGCCGCGTGCGGGCCCGCCGGAGCCTCCCCGAGGGCTTCTCCTGGGGGCCATTCCAGGGCAGCATCCACAGCGAGCCGGCGTCTCCGGGGCAGAACGAGACGGTAAGGAGCACCGCGCGGCACTGGGGCCCGGGAGCGGGGCTCCGACCGGGACCAGGGCCGGGATGCGGGCGGGAAGCTCCTGCTACAGAGGAGAGTTTGGGGAGAGGAGGCGGGTTTTGGAGGACTGTTCCTTGCAGCAGCCCCCGGGGAACCGCGCCATGGCCGGATCCTTGCGACTCGCTCCCCTGGAGCGCGGCAGCGAGCGCCGTGGTCGGCAGCCGCCCGCGGGAGCCTCCCGCTCTGCTAATCTCATTAGTACCTATCATGGCGGGGTTATATCGCCGCCGTGCCGGGCTGGCGAAGCGCGGCTCCTCACAGCCGGCTGATAGCTCCTGAAATCCCGGTGGCGGCCTGCTGCCTGCCGAGCCTCGTTCGGGCTTGCAAAGGAACTCCGGGTCTGGGTTTCCCCCCCGAATTTGTGCCGCAGGGACCCTGGCTGTGCGCACCGGGGAGGTGCCGGGCTGTGCCGCCTGCTGCAGAGGGGCAGGAGGTGCCGGTGCCGGCGGCCGTGGGCAGCTTTTAGGGCTGCGGGGACGGCCAGAGCATCGTGGCAGGGCGAGGGGATGGGAGCCCTCAGCGGGTCTGGTTCCCGCAGCTTTAGTGCCTGTTCCCGTGGGTTTTGCATCATTTTTGTTGGAGCAAGGAGGAGCTGTGGCTGCCGGTGGTGGGGCATGCAGTCTGGCAGCAGCACCCTCGGCCCAGCGTGCCGCTGGCTCAGGGACGAGTGTCGGTGTGCCATCGCCCAGGGCCAGGCCAGGACGGCGGCACGCGTTCGTCTCGCCAGGGCAGGCTGACGGCTCAGCCTCCGGCGGGGTTTGGGAGCGCACTGGGCTTGCGCAGGAGATGGGGATTGCTGCAAAGGCAGCGCGCGTGCATGCACGTGCCTGTTTGCACACGCGTGTGGGCACGCGCATCTGTGTGCGTGCATGCACGTGCATAGGCATACGTACACGTGTGTTATCGGGATGGCTGCAGGCCTCGTGTCCTGCACGAGGGATGCTGGCGGGCATTGCCCGGGCCGGTTCGGGCATCGCGGGTCCTCCGGGGCTGCCGGGATGCCACGTCCTCCCCGTCCATCCCCGAGCTGCAGCGTCCCCTCCCCGGAGCCGTGCGAAGAGGGGGAGCTCCAGCCGGGGGTCTCCGAGGCTGGAAGATCTCGCAGGAAGTCTTGGCTCCATCCCCACCTCCTCCTCTTCCCTCTCTCTCTCTTTCTTTTTTTTTTTTTTTTAGCTCAGGCCCGTTTATCTTTGCCGAATTAAATCCTTGATTAACCCTTATCTGCCCAGTTTGGCTCCCTATCTCCCGGTTGGCGCCGTGTGTCCAGACACCCGGTACAGGATGATTGATTTCTTAAAGATATGCGCGGCTTTTTTCTGATACTTCATTTATTGTCTAAATATTTTTGCTCCCATTTCAGCAGCTCCCTTATCGAGCCGGGCTGATGATTCCCAGCCCTGCTTTTCTGCGCCGCGCGCCTCCCACCCTATCTCTGCTTGGGGAACCGAGGAAGGAATCGCAGCTCCATCCCTGATAGGGGCTGTCGCCCTTGGGTCCCTGCGCCTTTGTTGTTGGCGCTGGCGGGGGAGGCGGCGGAGGTCTCCCCCGAACGCCTGGCCCCGCTGCCGGGCTGCAGCCTCGGCGTCGGGCGTCTCGTCGGATGTGCGTCGGGCATCGGTCTGGGGGCGTGGGAGCCGGATCCCCCGCGGGGGGGATCGGGGATAGCGGGCGGCCTTAGCTGCTGTGCTGCCAGCAGCATCGCTCCGTGCATCCGTGTCCCCCAGGATGCTGCGGGAGCTCAGAGGTAGCTGGTGTTTCAGCCCCAGGACCGAGGGCTGAGGACCGGCAGAGCTCGGGACACTGATGAGAGGGACGCTGCTCTGCTCCCCGCACCGCCGGGCGCCCGTGGTGCTGCACGGCCGCCCCCGCCCCGGTGAGGCCGGGCGGCGAGGGCTCCCCGCTGCCCCAGATAACGCCGGCCCGGGCGGATGCGGCGCAGATAGGGTTTCCGATGGTTATCGGGGCCGGTTCAGAGCGGAGACACTGACCTCTTTGTTCGAGGGAAAACAAGGCAGGTTCTCAGCGTGGGCTGGGGCCGACGGCGGGAAGCGCGGCCGGGCCGCGGCGGCTGCCAGAGCAGCGGGGACGGGCGGCCCGGCACGCAGGGCGTCCCCCGGCTGGATGGGGCTCCCGGCTGCCGCGGGCCCCCGCCAGCTCCCCGTGCACGCAGCAAATCTGCAGATATGATGGCAAAACCTCTGCAGAGCGGCCAAACCCGCCTGCCTGCCCCGCGGATGGGCCCAGCGGGGAAGGACGCAGAGGGGCGGATGTCGCATCCCGCATCCCGCGCTGCATCCCTGCACCATCCACAGCGGCATGCGTGGGTGCGCGGGGGCACCGGCGCAGTGTGCACGCGTGTGCACGTGTGTGTGTGTGTGTGTGTGTGTGTGTGTGTGTGCACCGGCGGTTTATCACGCTGCAAGCACTCGGCTCCTCACGGCGATAAGGCCTAAACTGGCTGAGGCTGTCAGTCTGAGTTTGAGGGTTTAGAAATATTGGGACGAATAATTAGATTTCATATCGTTACCGCGGCAGCCATCGGAGGATCAGGCAGATTAATTTCCCCCCCCCTTTTCCTCTGCTCATTAATATTCATTAGCGACGCAGGGAGGCAGCCCTGGGCCGAGGCTGGCAGGGCCGCACGGGGGGGGCTGCGCCCCTCGCCCGCTGCCCGGCCTCACCGTCCTGCCTTTCGGCTGTCGGCAGAGCCCGCCCGTGACGCTGGTGCTGGGAGACGAGAGCTGCTGGCTGTCCCGGCTGCCCCTCGTGCCCGCAGAGCCCGACGCCAACGCCGTCGTCTACAGCAAGGGTTGGTACTCGCACCGTGCCGCCCCGCTTCGCCGGCGCGCGTCTCCTCTAACGCGAGGTTCCCGCAAGCCGGGCTCTTCCCCCCCGTCCCCGCGAGCAGTGCCAGCACCCAGCAGCTCCCGCTGCCCACCGTGCCGAGTCCTGCCGGCCCTCCGCGCCCGGCCAGGGCAGTGGCTCCCCCTCCACCCGGCTCATTCCCCCTTGCTGCGAGTCCCCTGGGCTTTCCCGGGTCCCTCCGGGCCGCCCCGTCCCCGGCTCCCGCTGCGGACGGCGCCAGGGGATGCGAGGCAGGAGGGTCCCAGCACGCAAAGGCCGGTGCAGGCCTTGCTGCAAGCGCTGGCGCAAGCACCAGTGCAAAATTCGCTGCAAGCAGCAGTGCAAAATTCGCTGCAAGCGTCATTGCAAAATTCAGTGCAAGCACCGGTGCAGAATTCGGTGCGCGCACCATTGCCCGCACCCGGCCGTGCCAGGCAGCGCGGCTCAGGCACGGGCTGACACCGCCATCTCCAGGCGAGCCCGGGCTTAGCCACTGCTGGGCGAAAGCAGCCGGGTGCCGCGGGGGGCAGCGGGGCCCAGATTTGGGCTGGCAGCAGGGCTCCGCTGCCCCGGTCCCGCGCCGGGGACGTTGCAGGGTGCGGGACGGGGGCCGCCGCCGACCGCCCTGCCCTCGCCGCCCGGCAGATGCAGCCCTGTGGTGCAAGACGACGCGCGCCGTGCGGGAGGACGAGGCCGTGCGCGCCTTCGTGGTGGCCGAGCCGCCGGCCGTCGCCAACCACGCGGCGCAAGCGGAGCCCGGCGACTCGCCCTACCCGGCGGCGCTGCGCTCCGACATCCAGCTGCTGCCGCAGCAGGCGGGCATGGCGGCCATCCTGGCCACCGCCGTGGTGAACAGTGAGTGCCCGGGGCGGGCGGGCGGGCGGGCAGGCGGTGGGGGGGGAGCCATCCCGGTCCACGCCACCCGTCCCTTCCCCTCCGCAGAGGACGTCTTCCCCTGCAAGGACTGCGGCATCTGGTACCGCAGCGAGCGCAACCTGCAAGCGCACCTGATGTACTACTGCGCCAGCCGGCAGAGCGCCGCCTCGCCCGCCGCCGACGAGAAGCCCAAGGAGAGCTACCCCAACGAGCGCGTCTGCCCCTTCCCCCAGTGCAAGAAGAGCTGCCCCAGCGCCAGCTCCCTGGAGATCCACATGCGCAGCCACAGCGGTACGGCACGGCATCCGCGACGGGCAGCGCCGGCATCCCGGGGGCCGCCGCGCTCGCTCGGCGCCGACGCATCCGTGCATCTTGCAGGGGAGCGGCCGTTCGTCTGCCTGATCTGCCTGTCCGCCTTCACCACCAAAGCCAACTGCGAGCGGCACCTCAAGGTGCACACGGACACCCTCAACGGTGAGTGCGGTCCCCGGGGGGGGGCCGTCCCCCCGCGGCGGCCGGGCCCGGGCGCCCCGCTGAGGCCCCCGCCGCGGCCCCCTTGCAGGCGTCTGCCACAGCTGCGGCTTCATCTCCACCACGCGGGACATCCTCTACAGCCACCTGGTCACCAGCCACATGATCTGCCAGCCGGGCGCCAAGGGCGAGCTGTACTCGCCGGGGCCGCCCGCCGCCAAAGCGCTCGCCCCGGGTGAGTACGCGGCGCGGGCGCCTCGGGCACGGGGCACGGCGCCGGGATGCCGCGGCGCTGACGCCGGCGCCTCTCTCCCCCCCCCCCGTCCCCTCCCCGGCAGGGCTGAGCCAGCCGAACAACGCGCCGGCCCTCAAGTGCAGCCTGCCGAGCTTCCTGGCCGAGGGGCTGCCGGCGCTGCCGCCCCGCGCCGTGCTGCACGCCCCGCTGCCCGCCGTGCCGCCGGCCCCCGCCGCGCCCCCCGCCTCGCCGCCCGCCGGCCCCCTCTCGCCGCCCGCCGCCGAGCCCGGCGCCCCCGCCGCCGACGGGCCTTCCTCCGCCGCCTCCTCCTCCTCCTCCTCCTCCTCCGAGCCCGCGCCGCCCGTCCGCGTCAAGGAGGAGCCCGCCGACAGCCCGGCTGGCGAGGCGGAGGCGCCGAAGAGCGGCGTCGCGGCGGAGCCGGCCGGCAGCCCCGGCGCGGAGCCGGCCGCCGGCTCCCGGACGCCGTCGCCGCGCGGGCTGCAGGCGGGCAAGGTGAAGTCGGAGCTGGCCAGCCCCACGCCGGGCTCCAGCCCGGTGCCCAGCGAGCCGGGCGCCGGCACGGCCGGCGGCACCGTCTTCCTGCCGCAGTACCTCTTCGGGCACGAGGCGGCGGTGGTGCCGCAGGCCTCCGAGATCCTGGCCAAGATGTCGGAGCTGGTGCACAGCCGGCTGAAGCAGGGCCACGGCGCGGCGCCGCCGGGGCTCTACGCCGGCGCCCCGGCACCCAAGGGCGCCACGTGCTTCGAGTGCGAGATCACCTTCAACAACATCAACAACTACTACGTGCACAAGCGCCTCTACTGCTCCAGCCGGCACCTGGCCGAGGACGGCCCCGCCGCCGCCCGCAAGCCCAAGGCGCCCGCCGGGACGCCCCGGGGCGCCGAGGGGCCGGGGGCCGGGGGCCGCGCCGGCACGCCGCCCGAGGCCAAGGCGGAGGAGGCCGGCGCCAAGGCGGGCTCGCCGGAGGCGTCGGAGGGGGCGGCGGGGCGCTGCAGCGAGGACAGCCAGAGCCCCGGCAGCTCGGTGGACGAGGGGGACGAGGACCCCAGCAAGACGCTGTGCGAGGCGTGCAACATCCGCTTCAGCCGCCACGAGACCTACGTGGTGCACAAGCGCTTCTACTGCGCCTCGCGCCACGACCCGCCGCTGCGCCGCCCCGGCGCCGCCAAGGCCCCCGGCCCGCCCCAGCCGCTGCGCACCCGCAAGCGCCGCAAGCTCTACGAGCTCCACGGGGCGCCGGCCCCCCCGCGCCGCCCCCCCGAGCCCCCGGCCCCCCCGCGCCCCCAGCCGCCCTCGCCCGGCTCCAGCCCCGACGCCGACGGCCCCATCGACCTGAGCAAGAAGCCGCGGCTGCAGCCGGGCGAGACGACGGCGACGGCGGCGGCGGCGGCCCCCCCGGCGCTGCCGCCGCTGGCCGACTACCACGAGTGCACCGCCTGCCGCGTGAGCTTCCACAGCCTCGACGGCTACCTGGCGCACAAGAAGTACCGCTGCCCCGCCACGCCGCTGCAGCCCGGCGCCCTCGAGCACCTGCAGCAGCTCAAGGGCGCCGTGCTGCAGGGCCGCCGCAGCCCCGGCGCCGAGCCCGAGCGCGCCAAAGCCGAGAAGGCGGCGGCGGCGGCGGCGGCGAGGCCGGCCAGCCCGGGGGTCCCCGGCGGCAAGGCAGCGGGCGCCTACCCCTGCGCCGGGGACGGGCTGCAGCGGTACCCCAAGGGCGCCAAGGTGCCGCTGCCCGCCTGCCCCTACTGCCCGCTCAACGGGGCCGTCAAGGGCGACCTGGCCGAGCACTTGCGCAGCGCCCACGGGCTCTTCGTGGCCAAGCCGGCGGCGGCCCCCGAGGCCCCGGCGCCCGGCAGGACGCCCGAGCCCCCGCCGCCCGCCGCCTCGCCGCCCCGGCCGCCCGCCCGCCCCCGCAAGGACAGCCTCAACGGCCGCGAGGGCAAAGAGGCGCCGGGCGCCGGCAGCCCCCGGCCGCCCGCCTCGCCGCGGCCCCCCGCCTCGCCCGCCGCCCCCGAGGCCCCGCGGGAGGCCGGCCGCCAGCCCCCCACGCCGCCCGCCTGCACGGACAAGGGCGCCCAGACCCCCCCGGGCAAGGCCGGCCCGGGCCCCGTGCCCAACGGCAACCACCGGTACTGCCGCCTCTGCAACATCAGGTTCAGCAGCCTCTCCACCTTCATCGCCCACAAGAAGTATTACTGCTCCTCCCACGCCGCCGAGCACGTCAAATAAGCCCCCCCCGCCGCTCCGCTCCGCCCCGGCGCCGCGCGGCGCTCGGGTTCGGCCGCGGTTCGCCCGCCGGGGATGCTGCAGGCAGGGATGCAGCGGCCGGGGACGCAGCAGCAGGGATGCAGCGGCAGGGATGCAGCGGGCAGCGATGCCATGGGCTGGGATGTTGTGGGCAGGGATGCCGTGGGCGAGGATGCTGCGGGAGGGATGCAGCAGCAGGGAGGGATGCAGCAGGGATGCAGCGGCAGGGATGCTGCAGGTAGGATGCTGCAGGTGGGGATGCTGCAGGTGGGGAGAGCCCGGGACCTTGTGTCTGGAGCTGCCGGTTGTGTATTTATAAAGGAAACTCGGCACACGCACACGCACGCGCGCGCTGCTCGCCCCACGGCGCCCTGCCCGGCGTGTGGGGGGCGGGTTTGCAGCCATGGGGCCGGCTGGGGCTCCGCGCGCAGCTCGGCCGGCCCCAGCTCCCCCACTGCACCACGGGGACGGACCTCCTGCGCGGACCTATGGGCTGTGGGGTGCCCCCCCCCCCCACAGGCGCCCACGCAGCGCCCCTACCTCTGCCCCCGGCCCGCTGCAGGGCCCCTCGCCGGGTCTGGCCCCCCCCCAGCCGTGCCTCACCGCCCCCCGGCCACCCCGGGGTGGGTGCTGCGGGGAAACTGAGGCACGGCAAGGTGGGCACCCCAGCCTGGCACCCAGGGCAGGGGGTGCCCCCAAATAGACACTACAGGCCGGGGACGGCCCCGGGAGGCGTGTGCGTGTGTGTGCGTGGCCCTGTCCCTCCACCGCCCCCCCCATTCCCCATCCACGGTCTGGTGGGTCCACGCGCCCGGCCCGGCCCCTGGAACGAGACAGCACTGAAGCCGAGAATGAAGCTCCCCCGGGACTCGTGTGTATAAGTGTGTACAGAAATAAATATGTCTAATAAAGCCGGGCTGCCGCCTCGGTGCGGGGCGCGGGGGGACCTGTCCCCGCAGGGGGACACGGCGGGCACCGGGCCCGGCTGCGGGCCCTGGCTGGGGACGTGGCACTGGGCTGGGGACAGGGACACTGGACACGTGTAGTTGTCGTGTGTGGCCACGGGGTGGCAGGGAGAGCCTGCAAACGGGGGGGCCAAGCGCAGCGTCACTGTCACCTCCCTGTCACCCATGCATGCCGTGCATCCATGCCACCCTGTCTCCCTGCATGCCCTGCATCTGTGCCGTGTCCCCTGTGCATGCTGTGCATCTCTGCCACCCTGTCACCCATGCATGCCATGCATCTATGCCACCCTCCTTGTCACCCATGCATGCCATGCTTCTATGCCACCCTGTGTCCTCTATGCGTGCCATCCATCTGTGCCACCCTCCCTGTCACCTATATATGCCACTTACCTGTGACACCCTTTCACCCAAGCATGCTGTGCATCTGTGCCACCCTCCCTGTCACCCGTACATGCCACGTATCTGTGCCACCCAGCCGGGCCAGGGTGCAGCAGCCAGGAGCCACCATGGGCCACGCGGGGCCGGTGGCAGCCACCAGCTCCTGGTCCCCCGCCTGCAGCAGGTGCTGGGACCGGTGCTGATGACTCGTTAATTATCTGCCTAATGAAGAGCCCCAGGCTGAGATGAGCCACAGCTGGGCTGCATTGCCCAGCTCTGCTCTTGGTTGCTTGTCTGGGCCACGTGAGAGGGTTCCCGCGCTGGAGGCTGGCCTGCGACACCCGGGAGCACCGGGGGGACCCCAAACCCTGCCGAGGAACCCGCTGCCCCACACGGCAGAGGGGCTGGTAGCCGGCTGGGTGAGTGGGGTGCCGGTGTCTCCTGCGTTGCGGTTGGTGGGGAAGGCACTGGGATCCCCGTGCTGGCAAGCCAGGCGCATGTTTTAGGGCTGTTTTCTGGCTGTAACCCCAGCTGCTGCAGCCAGCGAGCTCCGGGAGGGCCGGTGAGTTTTGGGTGCCTGAGCCCCCACCGCGGGTGCTGGGGGCCGGCTGCAAAAACAGCTCATGCTCAGCAGTGGGTTTTGCCGCGTCCTGCTTCCTGGGAGGTCGGTGTGCCGGCCACGCGCCCAGGCCGAAGCCGGCGGTGCAGCGAGCCGGGCCATCGCCTGCTGGCACCCCGTCCACCCATCGGGTCATCATACCCCCCGAATTAACCCAGGCACTGTTTGCTTCCGAGTTTGGTATCCTTGGAGCCGTGGGGGTGTTTGGTCCCCGCGGGCCCGCGGTGCAGGCAGCGTGCCAGGGACTGCGCGGCCCTGGCTGCAGCAATGGGGTTGTGCAAGGCCAGGGCCGTGCCGGCCTCCCCCGGTCGCACCACCGAGGCTCGGCTGCCCGAGCCGTGCACCGGCCAGCGCGAGGGGCTGCAGCTGCGGAGGGGACACGGGTGCTTCCTTCCCCGCGGGCTCTGCTCCAGGTGCCACAGCCGCACCGAGGGGACGGTTCAGGTGCACCGATTCCCGCAGGTAACAGGCGGCCGTGCAGCACCTCGCTGCCTTCAGGCGAGGCAAAGGCAGTGTTTTGCCCAGGGAAGCACAGCTGGATGTGGGTGCAATGCACCCAGGGCGCCAGCTGCAGCCACCTGCATGGGCAAGGACAGAGGAGCCCCTTCACCCCATCCCCAGGGGAGGCATATGGCACCCACCACCCTCCCTGCAGCGCCGGCGGGTGGGAGAGCTCAGCCCCGTGCCCGGCCTCGTGCGGGGAGAAACGCAGCAGCCCCAGCTCCCCGGGTGCCTCTTGCATCAGGCGTCCCGGCGCGCGCTCTTGCAACACGGCCCCGGCGCCAAGTAGGGCTGCGGGGGCCCGGGGCGAGCGCGGGCTGTGCCGAGGGAGGCAGAGCTGGGACGGGGCAGCACCGCCCCTGCTCCCCGCCGCGGGGCTGGGCCCCAGCTCGGAGCAGGGCAGGACACGGAGGAGGACGATGCACCAGCTCCCCGGGGAAGGTCGCTGGCAGCGGGACAGGGCCCTCCTCCAGCCCAGGCAGGAGGCAGAGCCCAGCGCCTCTGCGGGAGAGGGGACACAGACCATGACAACACTGCAGGCTGGAGTACAGGAGCTTTACTTAAATAAATATATTTACAGAGTAGCAGACAGAAGACCTGGCCACATTCAGCCAGCGACGTGCGAGGGAGAGTCATCCAGGCAGATCCCAACTGCCCTGGTTGCACCAAGCCGGGACAGGGGGAAGGAGTGCAGGTGCCACACGGGGTGTGAGCAGCCCCCCCACGTGCATTGACCTAGGAGGGATGGGACGTGCGTCCCTGGGGTGTGCGGAGGGGCCGCGGGGCCGAGCCCTCACTGCAGGGTCTTCCTGCGGGGCGGGGGCGGGAGGCTGCGGGGCAGGAGGCTCTGCAGGGCCGGGGTGCTCTCCGCGTGGTCCTCCTTGGGCTCCTCCGTGGCATCCAGCAGCTGCTGCATGTAGCAGGAGGTGCCCAGCAGCACGTGGCCCGTGGCCTGCATGGTGAAGAGCGTCCAGCGCAGAGCTTCCCTGCGTGGGGACAAGGCGGGTGAGCATCTCTCCTTGCACCCACCCCAGCACCCCACCAAGGGGGTCTCATGGCCCCCCCGGGGCGCCCCAGCCGCCCGGCACTCACTTCATGAGCCGCTTGGCCCCGCAGCAGCGCAGGTCGTAGGACATGCTGTAGGTGCCGTAGAGGGTGGCTTTGACGTTGAGGCAGCCCAGGTCCTTGGGGCTGGTCTTGTAGAGGTCGAAGGTGATGCAGGCCACGTCGATCCTGCGGCGCGGCTTGTGGGACAGGCTCAGCTGGTAGCCTGGTGTCTAGGGCAGAGCAGCCCTGAGTCATGGGGCAGCGTCACCTCCTCTTAGTTGCTCCCCAGCCTCCCCAGTGCCCCCCAGCCAGCGTCACTCTGCTGCTCCCAGGGGGACGCAGCCCCACTGAACGGGGCTCCTGCCCGCCCCAGGGCCCCGTCCTGAGGCCGGGTGCTCACCTTGGAGGCACACCACGTCTGCCCCTTGCTCAGGGCCATGAGCACCGTGCCCTCCTCCAGCGTCTGGAAGAAAGCCTCCGTCTCCACGGCCGTGCCGTCCTCATCCAGGACCAGTGAGATGGGCCCCGGTGCAGACAGGGCGCTCTGAACCTGCAAGGGGTGGAGGTGGTGGGGAGGGGGCCGCACCGGACAGCCAGCCCTGCCAGACGGGCAGCCAGCCCCCGGCTCACCTGGTGCAGCAGCTCGGCAAGGCTCCGCGCCATGATGCCCTTGCGCAGGCTGCGGTCCCAGTTGTAGACGCGGTAGGGCCGGGGCCGCGGCGCCGGGCTCGACAGCAGCTGCTGGGTCATGGAGGCGCTTGCGGAGACGCATCTGGGGAGGCGCAGAGGGATCAGGGGGCTCCCGAGACCATCACCAGCCCCAGGCAGTGCCACCTCCCCAAGCCATCACTGGGGACCAGCACATCCAGTCCAGGGGCCAAGAGGCACCAAAGCCGGGGGGGCTCCATCGCCCCCCAGAGCTGGCACTTACTTGGAGATGGGGTCAGCTAGGCGCAGACTGAGGGACTTGGCGTAATCCATCTTGGCAAGGAGTGCAGTCAAGCCTGCCAGGAAGGAAGGACTCAGCCCTGGGCAGCAGCGTCCTCCAGCCCCTTCCCACCAGCCCTGCACCCGCAGCACCTTCCCGCACTCGGTGCTGGTGCAATGGGGAGCCAGCGCCCCGGCAGCCTTTACGCAGGGGCCACGCCTGCCCTTTGGCCGGGACAGCAGCGGTGGCGGACTCTGCCAGCCGGGCTCTTGCGCAAAGCAGCACGTGGGGCCCTGAGTCAGCAGCGGAGCAAAGGTGAGTTGCAGACATGGGGCAGCACCCTCGCCCGGGGCCCTTGCGGGGAGCAGCGGGGTCAGAGGCACCCGGGGCAGCTCCGGCCCCCACCCATCCCACCCACCTGGCCCCAGGGCCACCTCCAGCAGCCTCGCTGCTCCCACCCCACTCACCTCCAGCAGCCACCAGACCCTCTGCACCAGCTGCTCCTGCCTGCCCCGCTCCCCTTATATAGCTGCCACCCGCTGGCTCCACCCCCCAGGCCCCGCCCCTGCTGCCTGAGCCAATCCCCTCCTCGCCAACTGGCACAGGGGGCGGGGCCAGCACAGGGGGCGGGGCCAGCCTGGCACTCCTGCCCTGCTGCAAGGGACAAGGAGCGAGTGTCTCCTGGTGTCCCCAGCGAGCGTCCTCCCAGGTCACCCTGAGCGAGCGCCCTCCCGGGCTGCGCGCAGCAAGCATCCTCCGGCCTGCCCCACGCGAGCATCCTCCATCCCTCCCCACGCGAGCATCCTCCGGCCTGCCCCACGCGAGCATCCTCCATCCCTCCCCACGCGAGCATCCTCCGGCCTGCCCCACGTGAGCATCCTCCATACCGCCACACGTGAGCATCCTCCAGCCACCCCACGCGAGCATCTTCCAGATGCCCCACGCAAGCATCCTCCTGGGCGGCCCTGTTCGAGCACCCTCCCCATGCCCCACGTGAGCATCCTCCATCCCTCCCCAAGCGAGCATCCTCCAGCCTGCCCCACACGAGCATCCTCTGGCCTGCCCCATGCAAGCGTCCTCGAGGTGCCCCGTGCGAGCATCCTCTAGGCACCCCATGTGAGCATCCTCCTGGGCTGCCCTGTTTGAGCACCCTCCCCATGCCCCACACGAGCATCCTCCATCCCTCCCCAAGCGAGCATCCTCCAGACGCCCTGTGCGAGCATCCTCCTGGGCTGCCCTGTTCAAGCAACCTCCGTGGGCCCCACACGAGCATCCTCCAGCCTGCCCCACACAAGCCTCCTCCTGGGCTGCCCCATGCGAGCATCCTCCAGCCCGCCCCATGCGAGCGCCCCGCAGGCTGCCCCGAGCGAGCTCCCTCCCAGCACCCCAAGCAATGGTCCTCCAGCCGCCCCGAGCAAGCACCCTGGGAGAGGGAGCATCCTCGGGGCCGCCCCAGCAAGCCCCCGGCCGGCCCGCACTGACTGTCGTCCCGGCACGCGCCCCAGGGGCTTCTCCGCTGGCTGCTAGCGCGGTTGGGCCCGGCTGGTTTCGTGGAGTGAGCGTCTCCGGGCCCTCTGCCCGCGCCGCGTGAGGCGGCTGAGGTCAGCGGGGCCTTGGGCAGCCGTCGCGACAGCCGGCTCCCTCGGGAAGGGGCGCGGGGATTGCTGAAGCACCGCCAGACCGGAGCCGGCCGGAGGGGAAGCAGCGCGGCGGCGGCCGCAGCGCCGTGGGGAGCTGCTCCCAGGGCCAGGCGGGCTGTGCCGGCTGCCGTGAGCCATCACCTCCGGCACATACGTATGCGTGTGTCTGCCGGCATACGTCTGCATGTGTCTATATCCTCCATGTGGGTATGTGTGCCTGTATGCACAGCTCCACATATGTGCATCAATGCCTCCACGCGTGTGCATCCGTACCTTCCTGTCTATATACGTCTAACTCCATGTGCATTTCTGTCTCCACGTACGTGTACATCTCCACATGTGCGTGTGCATTTAGGTAAGCCTTTATGTGAGTGTGTGCACGTCTGCGTAGCTCTGCATGCATGTGCGCCGGCAGCTCCACGTTCACACGCGCGTGTGCGTGGAGCTCCGTGAGCACACCGCACGCCTGGGTACCTCCAGGAGCAGACGCGCATGTCTAGCCCACATCCACACGTGCACCGAAGTGCGCGTACGCAGGCACGCACGCCCCTCGCTGCGCTCTCACGCCGATCCGCACGGGCACGCGTGCAGCCGCGGCCCTGTGCGTGCAGGAACGCCTCGCTCCGCGTGCCCACCCGCACGCGCGTGGGCTCCCCCGTGTGCCTGCATGCATTACCCCCCCGTGGGCCCCCCCGCACGTGGGCACCCTCCACGCGTTCCCATGCACACCCATCCCCAGCTGCACACCTCTGTGGCCTCTGCGGGCATGCACGGGCGTGCCCCTCCGCGCGCGCACGCGGGCGTGGGCGCTCCCACGAGCACCTACGCGCGTGTGCGTGCATGTGCACGCCACCCACGCGTGTGCGCGCCTGCAGCTGCACCTGCCCGGACAGGCGTGTATCCCCAGGCGTGCACGCCCGCGCGTGCCCCCGCGCGTGCGCACGCGTGTATCCCCCCAGCGCGCGCGTGCGCCCCACGCGGAGCAGCGGACGCGCGCGGGCCCTTTAAGGCGCGGGCGGGGCCGTGGCGCGCGGCTGCGCGCGCGTGCGCGCAGGAGGAGCGCGGCCGCCCCCCCCTCCCCTCGGCGCGGAGGCCGTCGCGCCCGGATGACGTCACGCCATGGCCGCCCTGCGCCGCCGCGAGTAGAGGCCCCGGCCCGTCCCGGCCCGTCCCGCGCCCCGCGCCGGAGCCGCTCCCTCGCCGCCGCCCGCCCCCGCCCCGGCCCCCTCCCCGGCGCAGGCCTCGCCCCCCCCCGCCCGCCCGCCCAGGTGAGCCGCTGCCCGCACGGCCGCGCTCCGCGGGCGCCGGCCGCGGCCTAGCGCCCGGGATGGGGGGGCGGGCCCGGGCGCCGGGGAAGCGGGGGAGGGGCGGCCCCGGGGGGCGCCGGGGAGGGGGCGGCCCCGGGCGAGAGGGGGCTGGGGGGCGGCCCCGGAGGGGCTGGCGGGGGGCGGCCCCCGGGGGGGAGCGTTGGGGAGGGGCGCAGCTTCCGCGGGGAGGGGTTGGGGGGACCCAGTGGGGAGGTCCTGGGAAGGGGGGGGCAGCCCAGGTTGGGATGGGGTTTGGGGCAGAGCCCAGGTGGGGATGGGCTTGGGGGGTCAGCACAGGTCAGTGGTGCTGGGGAAGGGTGGGGGGCAGCAGCAGCAGCTATGGGGAGTGATGGGGGGTAGCCCCAGTTGGAGGGGGGATTGCTGGGAAGGGTGCTGTGGGGGGGGGTAGCCTTAATTTGCAGGAGGATTGTGGGGGGTGCTGAGGGGATGCAGCTTCCCCTTGGGGTGGGTTTTAGAGAAAGGAGCAGCCTCACCTGGGGGAGGGGGGTAGCTTGGCCTCAGGAGGGTAGTGAGGGGGCAGCCTGGCCCCCAGGGGCACAGGGAGGGCTGACCGCTCCACTCCCTGGGCAGGTGGGAGCAGGGATAGCTCCAGGAGCCTCGTCCCAGGGCTGCAGCAGGAGGACCTCAGTCTGGCCGGAGGCCCTGTGAGGTAAGGGAGGCCCCGGGGCACTGGGGGCAAGGGGCTGGAGGAGGGCTGGGGCGCTGTGGAGGCGCTTGCCGTGCGCTCGGTGCCTGCTGTGGTGGGCTGTGCGTCGGGAGCAGCCTCGCTGGCTGCTGTGGGATGGGACGGTCGCGCTGCCCTGTCCCTGGGCTGGCAGGGTGGTGGGCGCCCTGTGCGCCCCCCTGATCCTGTTGGGCTCACCTGTGCAGCGAAGGAGCAGGTGTAAAGCACGCTCTGCTCACTTTTGCAAGTGTTACAAAATGTAGCTGTTGCAGGTGGTTTAAATTCTTTGGGTGTTCAGCAGTGCTCTCTCTTCTCCGGAGCTGTCCTTCTGGGATACACTCTAACAATTTTACCTTTTACTGCCATCAGTAATTCAGCTTTTCTGACCCAACCATTAACAGCGCTGTTTTGGCCATAGCAAAGAGTCTTCAAGGTGTGAATTCTTTCTCCTGATCTTCTTAAGGTTTGTCTAGATTAAGCAAAGAGGTCAAGAGGTCTCCTCCTAATCAAGTCAGCTCTTTGAAAGCCATCTCATCCAACGTTCAGAGTGGAGTTAGACTCCCGAGCGTGATTATTTATGAATCCTACAGAATACAAGAACAGTTGTACTTATTTTGTATCATGGGGCTGAGGCTGTAGTAATTCAGAACTAATGTTTATCAGTGTAGAGCTGCAGGAAGAGTGAGGCATGTCCTAGTAACAGGAAAATGCATTACGCTGTGAAAACAAACTTCAGCTATTTACAGCCTCATTTCTGTTCGAGTTTCAGTGTCTGCCTGACACACAGTAGTGACTAGCACTAGTGTGGTGTTTGGTGTTAACATTCTGGATCAGAGCTCTGTAAGCTCTTCTTTAGAAAAATAAATAAACTTGCTGAAAATGGCTGTCACCAAGTAGTTTTCTTGAATTAGTACTGAAAGGCAGCTTAGTTTTCTGCATTAAAAGCTTTCCTGACAGCTGCTAGGTATTTGAAGTTTGCTATGCATCTTCAAAGTCAGCGCTTCTCTAAGGATGGCAGATAGGTATGTATTTTATTTTAATTAACCCTGTTAACAGTCCTAGTTTCATTCAGAACAAAGAACTGGGTGCTCCGCTTTTGTTCTACACCTCTTTTTGGTTTTACATGATGCTCCTTTCCTAGATCGTGATGTGTTTTATTTCCTTCTTTTCCTGTTGTTGCTGCTCTTCCCTGTTTTCCCCATTGTGATTCCCTCCATTCATTTCTGGTTTGCTTCTGTTTTCCACTTATCTGTCACACAAATATTTTTGTGCTGTGTTTCTTTTTTAGCCTGTCCTGTGAGCCCTATTTCCCATTCTTTCTCCTCAAACCCACTCATTCTTCACCCATCCTTGTGGCTTGACTTAGGCCATGCTGTAGAATTTCTTTCTTGCCTGCATAAATGCCTGGCCTTTATGCATCTCATTAATTGTAAATGTTTTGATCTTGCATCGAGCCATGTTTAGCTACTAGAAAGGAGAAAAAACACTTTCTACTACCCCAAAGGCTAATGCCTGAAACAGAGGCCTCCTTTCCATCTTGCCAGCAGCTTTGAAAGGTGCTGCCATTTCCTTGCTTCTTTCCTGGCGTCTGTCTCGAGGTGTCTGTCCCGCAGCCCCTGTGGAGCTCTGAGCTGTCTGCTCTGGGGGGGGGGGGGGGTCCGGCACGTGGCTATGGACTTTGTTCTTGCCATCTGACTGACAGTTTGTAGGGTTTCAAGGTTGAAGCCAATGACAGCTCTGTCAAGCTCCAGCTTTCTGTAGAGTACTTGGTGCTTTCCTGCTGCCAGAGGTGCTGGAGTTGTCCGAGACGCTGGTTTCCACACTACTACATCCAAGGTGCATCCTTTGTTCACTTGGAAAAAGCCTTTTTTGGCACCATGGAGGCTCTACCTTGGAGGGAGGAATTTAGAGAATGGAAATAATGCTTGCCGAGATTATTTTTCCTTGGTGGTTTCAAATCCTGTCTTAACTGACAGCTTTATTCTATAGATGGTATGATAGGTTAGAGTAAGCCGCCTTGTTGAGGTTAGATGGCAGCAAGCTAGTCTGTCCAGTAGTAGTTCCAGTTAATCTGCTGCCTCTCTTCAGCGGCAAGTCAATTAGATGTAGGCAAAGCTTAACTTTGTTGGCTTAATTAAAGACGCTGCTTAAACTTTTAATGAGTTCTAATTGAAAACAGCACAGAGGAGTAGGAAACAGACCTCGAGCTTCCTGCCAGTAATAGACACTGTCAAGAGCTGCAGATCCAGAATGCAAGTCAGTGAAACACTGCACTGAGTTAGAGCAGCACAGGAGGCACGTGCATGATCACAGACTGAAACTTAATTGGCACGTCTTCCTTCCAGTGCTATATCCTTTGATACTGTTAATTTAACAGAGAATAGAAGTTGGGCTTGATCTTGAAAATAGACCTGAAGCTAAGAATTCCAGCACTCTGACTTGTCCACCTCTTGCCTTGGGCAAATCGCTTAACAAAAGTGTAAGGTTAGAAATACTATGTAAAATGTACCCTTGGATTACCTAGCAATATTTGAGATTAATTTTAAAAAGCAGCTTACCTAGCAAAGGGCTTTTTTCTTACTGCACTTAGTTTTGTGGCAAGGCTTCTTGGGCTTAATACTGTATTTTAAGTTAAAAGAAGTCTTGGTTATTGTTGAACTTTGGAAAAAGCATATTATAATGTGGCTGAAGCTGATGAATTTAAATTCTCTTAAGATCTTGTCAACATACAGCACCCTTTTACCTGTCTGTAAGGTGCAGATGGGGGAAATCTGTGTAATTTTAAATGTCTTACGTGGAAGATAGAGAAAGACAGGCCCCCTTTATTGTTGCATGTGATTCCTCGCGAGTGAAGAGAGCCACGTGAGCTGCTAATTCAGAGGGAGCGTTTTTTGTCCACCATGTACAAGCCATGAAACACTGACAGATTTAAGGATTAGTTAATGTTTCATTCTCTAATGTAAAAAATGTCAGAACTAAGGTGGTCTGTGAAACTTCAGTACTGCCTCCTATTGAGTATGTGTTTTGTAACTAAAAGCCTCTCTTTTCCACAGGCCCTGACGGTGCGTGTGGAAATGGGCCTGCCTTGGAGATAATCAGGGCTGTGTACGGAGTAGGGGTGCTGTTTGCTGACTGAGTGAGGATGCTGTGTGCTGGACACGTGCCTCTTTGCCAAAAGTTTGTGTGCATGTAAGGAATGAGACAAGGGACCACTGGAAGAAAGGGTGGTTTTGTGACTAAGGAAGCTGCAGACCATGGCAGCTGAATGTCCCCTAGGATGCTAGGCTGTACCTGCTTTTTTCATTCTGTTCCTAGGTGATGCTAGGCATGTCCTTTTCCATCCTTTCTGGAGACCTGGTGAAGAGAGGGCCAAATTTAGGTTTGGAAAAACTGCCCAGTGGTCTTGGCTGTAGCTGATTGCAGTAGGGTTCTGCCTAGGTTGTTGGGCATGATACAAAAGTCTCACTACTGAAAAACAAGTTTAAAAGTTCAGGGCCTCTTGCGTTGGGGTTTTCTTCACTTTGCCTGGCTGTATTCTTTTATTTATGCTGGATTGTCTAATACCGCTAGATCACAGCGCTGGCAGGGACATCGCAAGCCAGCAGAGACTGAGTGGGGGCAGAAGGAGCCAGAAGGAGCAACTGAAGGGAAAGTCCTGCTCAACCTGCGTGATATCTGTGGGGGTAGCAAGCGCAGCCTGGTTCACGCTTGGAATCTGAGAGGATGGCATGTGCTCGCCGCATATGGAGCGGCTGGAAAGTTTAGCTGCCAAATCCTCGATTCTCTGCTGAGAACACATGAACTGCTTTTAAGGAGCTTTCAACTTGACGAGACATGCACAAGTGCTTTTAGAGACAGAGAAACAATGTTAGCTGAAAGCAAACCCCACTGATATATTTGCTCCAAAGCCTCTCAATGAGAAGGCTGTAGCAACTTGTTTAGCCTGGCAAAGTGAGTGTTTTGTAAACCTCGTCTGGAGTGCTTTAGTGACCTACTCGAAACTAGTCTATTTCAGACACATGAAAAATTAAAATTTGATGCATTTCGAACAATCAAAGTGAGTTTTGTAATAATGGGTGTCAGGCAGCTTTGATCAAAGTTGATTTTGCTTGAACTACCTATAATTTTAAAGATACTTTTGAAGAGAAAACACTGCTAGTGAGAAGTGTTATTATATAGCTGGTTAACTGCCCCATCATTCTAAGTGGAAAGTCAAATATTTGTATTTGTAAATTAGTAGTTATTTTTGTTTTTATAACTGGTTTTGAAAACAAATTGGTAAGAAATTGGCTTGACTTTATAGCACAAAAATTCCAAGCTTGTACTGGGCTTTTATGATGAAGGATGAAACCTGCAGATTTCTGCTCTGCTGCTCAACCCAGTATTACTCAAATAAAATACTTCCATGTAGTCTTTTTCCTTAGCTGCTTCTGGTATTTGTCTGTATGTGTGACTGTATGTAAAGGAGTGCGGAAAGCAAAAAGCCTTTTAGGATTCCAGAGATACAGGATCAACGGTGTTTTGCAGATGATTCTGAGACAGAGCTTGGGAGTTGTACTTAAAAATTGAAGCTAAACTTGCTGCCTTGGAAAGAACAAAATCCACTGGAGCTCTCGAGGAAGCTCTCGTGACTATAGCAAGTAGTCTGGCATTTCATCAAGTTCTTAGTATGTTACTCTTGGCTTTCAGAAAACTTAGTTATTCCTTTTTTTCATAAATGAGTAACTACAAGTAATGCCGATTAGGTCAGTGACGAGGCATTCTCCCATCTCCGATCATGCTGCTGCAATGTTAGTGTTGGATGTAAGCTTGTGGTTGTGTTACACCTTCACTTGCTTTCCCTCTGGGCTCCTAGCCTGCATGGGGACCGCACAGAGCTAGGGAATGGTTGGAGGACATGTCACCATCTTTATCTCACCCATTACAGGAGGAGCTGCTGTGACAGTGAATTAATGAGAGTCTAGCCAAAACTTTGGATCACTGCTTAAGAGCAGCATCTTGTCATCATGAAGCAGAAACTGTATCTATTCCTGTTACATGATTAGTTTGATAGTTTTCTTTTAATTTTCATTTTCCATTCTTTTTCCTGCTTCTAGTTTTACTTTTGCATGTGGTGTGCCTGCTTTGGGGTGCTTCCATGCTATCGCAAATGTGAAGATTGAAACACAGTTCTGGTTCTTTGGTCTTGGAGAGGGTTTTCTTGCGTACTAGTGAACTTGGAGCCATGGCTGTGGAGACTGGCTGAACTGTGGTTCTTCACGGAGGTCGTGCGGTGTAGGAAGCCATAGCATAAGCACCTTCTGTGCGTTGCTTTAGGGCCTGCAGAGACAGAGGCACCAGAGGATGATGTAAAACCCTTTGCCAAAGGGAAGCTTGCTTTTACTTCTGAATCCAGGGAAATAAGCACCAAAAATGGACTGCCTGAATTTTGGGAACTTTTTTCAATTGGGCTGTCATTTATTGCATTTCTCGTCATTTGTGCTGATAGAAATTAATAGGAGATTATTATAACTGACCGACAAGCCGGATTTCTATAATAGCTTTAATAGCTGCCAATGAAGGTAAATGTTTTATACTTATCAACTTAGCTGGTGATGAAAATGCATTCATATTCATTTTCCCCCATCCCTTTCAAGGGCATTTTGTCAGATGCAGAACGGGATCTAGTTTGCTTAAAAGCTTTTGCTTTGGTGTTGCTTATTTGTAAGAAATCGGAAAACAAATTTCCTGAACACATCTGTACTTGACAGCTTTTATATTTCTACTGACCTCTTAAGGCTGACCTTTCAGATATAATATGCTAAGTTGTTGTACATGCACTCAAAGTGCAACTTCTCAGGCACTTAGACAATTAAAACTGCTGTCATAAAATTGCTCTTACAGTCTGTAACAATTTGTGCAGGCATTTCTGGACTCAGCATCAACTTTTATGTGCTGTATAAGAATACAATTTGTTTCGGATTACATCCTGTTTAACTGCCCAGAGCTGCTATCACCAAGAGGCAATTGCAGTCTTTTTTTATTTGGCTTTAACTTCTCAGCAATATTCACAACTCTGGTTGCAGAGCCAACTTGGCTCAAATGTGCTAAGAACACAAAAGTAGCCAGTAGGAAGCTCAAAATGTGGCCCTTCTGATCCTGAGGACTCCGTGACATGTTTAGATCCTCCCCACACTTATTAATTAGCTAATATTTGTGCAGCATTTTGAAGCAGAGCAGAATTGTTGGCTACCAGTATTTATATATACTTGTACTGCTTTGGGGAATGTCTTTTTTTTCTTTTTTGAGAAATGTTCTTAGCTCCTTTTCTGCAAACTGTCTGTAGTATGACGAGCAGCATTTCCTTTAGTGACTTTCATCTTGAGAGTCTGCTACAAATACTAACTAATAATGTCTTTGCTATGGCGAAGGCAAAAGATGTTATCTCAGTGATGACAGTACATCTGGCAAAGTACAAGACATAAATACAACAGTCCCAGTCCTGGAAAGTTTATACAACAGATGAGTAGCGTGGATAATAAAGTTGTAATGCCTTCCTGATATCCAGTCGAGTGCTCTTAACACACAGGAGAGGTTCTGCATGTTCCCTGTACTTGTCATCCTGTCATATTTCAGTACTGAGATCCCCAATTCTGTAATTTCCAAAATGTTTCGGGTTTCAAATCTGAAAAGACTTGAATTTGCTTTGGTAGTATTTACATTGCACGGCAATCTGTTTGAGTGCTGTGACTTAGTGTGCCTTCTGTCTGTTTGTTATTGCTATTTTTATGGTAATGGCAACCTTTTTTTATGTGGAACCAGTCAGAGGAGCATAGCAGAGAAGAGTGAGGGAGTTTGGTCAGGAAAGGTTTAAATAGTGCAGAACTGGCTAGTGGTAATAACTTTTATTTCACAAAAGGCTCCTGAATATGTTTAAAGAAGCTATCGATATCTCGTAGTATTTCTTCTCTGAAGGCCTTAAAAATAGGGGGTGAAAATCTGGCAATTTATGCAATGTTTTTGTTGCACCAGTAGTGAATGAGCTCTTGGAGAGACTGTAACTAGGAGTGGCTGAAGTACAGCATGATACATCTTCACATGAAGAAATCCTGTTGATTTGTAAGCCCATGACTTTTCTTTAGCCTTAAATACACTTCTTTAAGCCTTGAGTTGGTCTTCTCTTTAGCTTTCCACCTCTAGCTGATGCCTGCCCAAGCTTGTTACTGTTCAAAGCCTTTCTTTTTTTTTTCCTCTGTTTTTGTTTTTCCTTTTTCTTTTCTTTTGAGGAGGAAGCATATATATTCCAATGGTGATTTTAATTTAGTCCTTTGGAAAGGTGCCATCTTGAGAGAAGCTGATGCCTCTGTTTAACTGTTCCGCTGGTACAATACAGAGAACTACAGTATGTGCTTTTCTGCTGTGTTAGCTGCCTCCGTGTTGGAAGACCTGCCTAAACACCATTCGCAGCCTCGGGCTCTTCCGAGGCAGCCAAATGCTCCGGGTTACCTGCTGAGGGGAGTAAGGAAGGAGTTGCAAAAGCGTCTTGTTTGTAGAGCTAAGGACATGGTACAACTATAGACCACAGCCAAAGGGCAAGCATTTTTAATCACCAGCAGCCTTTGTCTAGATGTGAACCAGTAATCATACTATCAAGAGACATATCTCCTCCACTTTCTTGGGTCAGACAGCCCTGGTATAAATCATTTTTTTCTTCTCTGGAGTAAAATAATTAGATGTATGAATTTTTTTTGTATTTTTTTATATGAAGGATATCTTTTATCTTTATATATGAAGGGTAGCACACTTCTATCTATTCTGGTATAATATTGGAATAAATTTTTTAAGCAGTTTAAGCTCTATATTTTCTGTATTTTCTTCTTGATGATACTACGATAAACCACATTCATGAGTTCACGCAATTTTTTCTTCTTTCAGGGATAAAATGCAAGCGTACGGATTCTGTAACAAATGAAGTGAGCCTTTCTTAATTTCCCAGCTTGTTCCCTGTAACGATTGTTGTTTTTCACCCCTGCAGACTATTGGGTACTGATGGATGTTTCCGACAGCCCTGAGCGAAACCCGTGCTCTCCTGAGGAGGACCAGCAGCTTTCCGATGACGAAATCCTGAAGGAGAGTGGTTCGGATCGGGACCTTGATGGAGAGGGTGGGCAAGGCAGTGTTTTGGAAGAGGAGGAAGAGGATGCAGCCAGGGGACTGAGTCAGGGTGAAGAGGAGAACCACTCGGATGAAGAGGACCGCTTAAGCGAAAGCAAGTCTCAGGACTCTGACAACAATGAGCAGAGTGGGGAGCTGAAGAGCCCTCCACCTCACAAAGGAGAGGAGGAAGACCGGACAAATGACCTTGGTGATGAAGCATCCTCTGTCACTCGGGAGCTAGATGAGCATGAATTGGACTATGATGAGGAAGTTCCTGAGGAGCCTAGTGCTGCTGCTGCAGAGGAGGATGCTGAGAAAGCTGGAGGTGAGGATGATGAGGAAGAGGAGAAAGGAGATGATGCCCACGAAGACGAGAAAAAATCCAGCAGTAAAAGTGATGATGAGAAGGATGGCCAGGATCCCCTCAAGGAGAAGAAGAAAGAAGAAGACGATGGAGAAATCGATGATGGTGAAATTGATGTAAGTAGGACGTCGCCTAAGGTGGGCAGAGTTCTACAGGGAGAGATCTTCTGTCCTGTCCTTATGTTTCAGAATTATTTGGCTCTTAGACTGCCATGCCTTTTTTCTTCTCTAACATGAATCTGTGTAGATAAGGCACTTTTTTGGAGGTAAGACCATATTATGTATCAGATTTAGTGGTTAAGGTATCTGTTGCCACATACTGTAGAAAAATTTTCTGTGCCAAATGTTGTCAGAACAATCAGAAGTAAACTTTGTTCCTAGCAAGTATAAAAGGGCTCTAGTGCCTTTAAGCAGCTCTTCTGCCTTGGGTCTCAAAGGACTTTTGGATGATGCTGACAGCAAATTACTTAGCCATGGACTAGGCATTCATAAAGTCTCTTTTCAGTTTAGCTTGGGAGGCTGGTACTGCAGAGTGGCTGCCATATTTGAGATGTCAGGAGTAGGAGGGGAAACCCATGGGCCTAAATTGTTCTGTTCTAGCAGCATCTGGGAGCATGGAGGAGGGACAGGTTGCAGTGCATAGCCTGTAAAGTGCATAACCAGCCAGAACTACCCTGCTCATGGTCTGGGTAACCTGTTCGGTGATGCGCAGTCCCAGTAGCTGCTCTTCCAAGGTTTAGAACAAATGTAGGTGTTCAGAAAAAACAAAACCTGATTCTAATCGCAATAGTGATTAGGGCAAATGGCACTTATTTATCCTTGTATGTCTTCCGGCAAGAAGCACTGCAGTACAGCAGTTGTATTCAATACAGCTTAGTATTAGTTCCCTCTTACAGGCAGAAGGGAGCAAGACAAAGTGACTTTAGTAGTAGAGTGGAATCTCTCCTGTAGGGTCATCACCTGCTTGAGACCATACTTAAGTCTGAATAGCAGGACTGCGAAGCACTACTAAAAAGTTGCTGGTTGTTAGGGTTCTTCATTTTCTGTGAGATAACCCAGACCACCTGGCTGGCTCTGCTCCTTGCTGTCCATGCCAAAAATGCTCCTGCAGAGCTAGACTAGGCTGGGGCAGTATTGTGAGCACATCCTGATGGGCGTGAGAGGAAGCAATGGGTTGTGGATAGGATCGCTGGAAGCATTTCTGAGCCAAGGAATGGAAGGTTAAGATTTGGCAAATGAGATTGCCTTCCAGTCCTGCTGAGGGAGAAGAAGCTAACTGTAGAATAGTGGCCTATTTCAATCTGCATTTGAGCCCAGGCAAAAATTACTACATCTTCTTTCGTGTAGGTTGTCTGGCAGATGGGCTTGTTTCAGTAGCAGAGAGCAGGGTCCCCATGATCTGGAGTTAGCTTGGAAGAGAACTAGCACGTTGCTGTCCAGCTGGCCTTGGGCTCAGAAAGCTTGAGGGGTGATGTGGAATCCAGCTCGCGGGGGCCTTGCTGGAGAAGCCCTCCTGCCTTATTGATTTGAAGAGTGGCGTATTCCAGCATACACATAGATGTTAGGTTTCTTGGTTATCCTAAGGCCAGAACAGAGCCATCTGCTCCCTAATCAGCTATTCTCTGACAAAGAAATGAAGAAGTGGTGGTTTGTCTTTTTTTTTTTTTTTTAACCTCTAATGGTGCTTAGACAAGTTCTGTCATTTAAAAAAGGTGAGGTGATTTTTCTTCTTCCTGTCCATTCTGGTAGGCGATCTGGTTAAACATGATGTGTCTTTGAAACGTTTTGTATATTCCTGATTCAGTTGGAAGAAGGAGTTTCTGCAGGTTTAGGAGACTCCAGGCAGTTAAAAAAAAAAGAAAAAACTTTCTGGAGTTCTGACTCTTTAGCTACTTCTCGATTAAAATATGAATGCTTTCCTTTAGAGTCTAAGGCATTCTTAGGAGCGCTCTGCTCACAAAGCACGAGATGAATCTGTACTTTGATTTTTCATACATTAACTCATAACAGGATTCCCAGCTGCCTGATTCCAAGGAGACCTCACAGAAATAAATACTTTGCCTTTTGTTCAAGTACGACATTTGCAAAGACTTCACACAGTTCTTTTGAAAAAAGCTGAGTTGAGCTGGTTATACCATTCACATTTCATTGAATGCCAGACTCAGCTTTTAGGGAAACTGTTAATTCTCTGCATTTTATTCTGCTTTCAGACGTCTATCTTTATTTGGGGGTGGGTGGGTGGGTGCAAAACTTAATTTGAATATATGTGTAGTGTTTAAAATGAGTTCTTGTTCAGGAGAGCCCTCCTTGTATTGCCCTCAAAGGAATGTAGTAGAAGAGGTTGTTAAACCATGTCTCTGTAGTTCCTTTGTTTATCTAGAGCCAAGTGATGGTTTTTGCTCAATTCCAGCTGCTAAACTGATCAAAGTACAGAAAACTTTCTTAATCTTTTTCATGTAGACAACTGCTGTCATTGCCACGGGGATGTTATGATTGCTGTGCAAAGAGAAGGCCTTCACCAGATGCTCTCTATTCAGATGTGTTTCATATGCTGAAAATGTTTGAACTTCTGTGATGGTGAAATGGAGACAGACCAAGGGAAGGCTAGGGTGTCTTTTGGGAAAAATAGCCAATTTCCCTGAGAGTGTAAGTGTCAGATACCTCTGACAACGCTCCATTCATGTATGCCTTTCCCTTCTGCATCATCACCTCTTTTTAATTCCTTTTGACTTTTCAGATAGGGCCTAGTGAAGCCAGTGAAAGGTTTTTCCTCGAGAACAAAAGCAAAGGCCAGTACTTTAAAGGTTCAAATACTTTCTTCTGGAGATGGTTTCGTATATGTAATTTGGTGTTCATCTCCTGTGGTTCTTAATCTTTGAAGCAACCTCCATCTTCCAGAATTTCTTTCTGTGGATGCTGTGTTGTATGGCACTTAATGATAATATAGAGTTTTGCTAGAACAGATTCTTATCTCATATGTGGCACTAAGGAATAAAAAGGAGGGTGTCAAATTGTTGCTACAGAGGACTGGAAGAATACCTGTGGCTTTCTCCCTGAAAAGCTTGGTGTGAGATTGTCACTTAATGCCTTGGGGAAGCATTTTATAGTTAGCTATTGTGGTAGAAATTGTCCTTCGGAATTTAATGTATAGGCGCATGATGTCTGTATTGGGTCATTGTATTAAATACCTGTACGCTGGAATACTGCCGTGTATTTTAAATCAATTAACAGAAGGAACTGGCCTGAGCTACGTTGGTATGATATGAGTGCTGAGCTGGGGGCAGTCCCAGTTCGGAGGCCCTGATGCATGGTAGAATTGCCTTGTGTCAGCTGAGCCACTGTCACTATCAATGTGTGCACTTTTAGCCTGCGAGGAGGAAAGGTAATGCAATTTAGCTCATTTGCCTCGAAAGAGCATGAAGGTACTTCTAATCGCCTTGCACTTGCTGTGGGCTAAAAGCATACATCCAGCCTTGTTCAGCTGAGGTATGGTAAAATCTTAATTCACTGCACTGTTGAATTTGAGCCTTTAAACATGTATTGGGTAAAATGATGCAGCTTGCAACTGCGGCCTATGTTGTGGCTCCAAGATGTCCATAGTGCCCCAGAGGTTTTGCGGTCATCTTTGAAACACTGAAACTGATGTTTTTTCTTGTTTGTAGCTGTATGTTGCAAAGATGCTCTGGGGTGTTTATCACAGCTTTATATTTCATTTCTCTTGTGTTTTGCTCCAGGGTGTGTTTTCAATTGACTGATATTTGACCGTATTGTGAAATGTCAAGTTGCTGCAAAAAATGCACCACTTGAAATGTCAGCTTCTCTGTCTGTTCCAGGATGATGACTTAGAAGAAGGAGAAGTTAAAGATCCCAGCGATAGGAAAGTGAGGCCACGTCCCACCTGCCGGTTCTTTATGAAAGGTAATGACATGCTGTAGTGGTGGGAGCACACCAAATATGCTGTAAATGTTCTTGTTCAGTTGTGCACCTGTTAAGCTGCTGTCTGCATGATAAACTTTGCCCCAGGCATCCTCCGTATCACCTTCCTGTTCCTTGGTGGCCAGATGATGAATTTACATAGAGTTGATATTCAAATTTTGATAAAATTGCTTTGTCTTAAGTATGGTGATCCCAGTAGAAAGAAAGAAAGGACAACTTGATGGTGTTTTTTGAAACATCATGGAATAAAACTTTTTGGGCAGATTTAACAATCGAATGTTGCTTGAAGAGGTTCTCAAGTGTTATCCCACAGAAAACAAAAATGGCAAATACTCATCATTTCTTATCAAGTTCGTGCCTTGCCAAAGCATAATTGATGCTTGCAATCCCATACTCAGCTTACTTCCCCAGACAAGTGTTAAAAGGCATTAGCTGATTTTTTTAAATTGAAAATGAGGCTAGGAATACTGTTTTCCTATAAGAAATACTAATGTGACATCACGTTGACTCCTCGTGAGCTGCTGCAGCCCCCACCGACATGCTTTAAAATGCATCTGTTGAACAGATTTCTGCTTTGGCTGCGTAGTGGTGTCAGGTGTTGGCAACTCAAATGCAGGCTGTTTTCATGAGCGATCCAGAAGCCCCAGCGCGACGTTTGGTGCCGTTGGGCCTGACAGGGCGAGGAGTGGTAGTGGTCAGTTCTTCCACTGGACAGAGGAAATGGTCAGCTGGAAAAAAAATCCTTCATTTAAAGAGAAACTTTTTCTCCGTGCTGAAAGATTGTTCTGTACTGTATCAGATACTACCTTTTGAAAATAGGATTAGTATTTTCAGTCTCACATAGAAGAAGTGGGGGGCAGGAAATCAGAAAACAGTTCTTACTGCAAGCAAGACCTAAGACTTAAAATTTTTAAATCTAACCACTTGTATTTCTTAATTTTTTTGTTTATCCTCCTCTTGAGACAGTCTCCAAAGTTTTTGCAACTGTACAACAGCTGTCTTAGAATAACTAGCTTTTTTTTTAATCTGAAGTTTTAAAGTCTTTAAGTTTTTAATCTGGTTTTATAAAGCTTTTCCTATTTAAGCTGACTATAGCTCTGTTCCTCTTCATCTTCACTTTAATTAAAGCTTGCTTGCTTACTTTGTTTTATTTACAATTGCCCTTGAAACAGTTTATTAACATCTGAATTTAAAAGAAGGGTGGAGAACAGGGTGGAGTCTCTTATTCCTTGCTTCAGTGGCATATGCGAGGTAGGGAAGTGGTTAGGGGTTTCCAGAAACGTGACTGTCCAACATAGCCTGCCTGGCTTCCTGGGTGTCTTCTGGTATCAAATCTTCTGCCCTTGCTAAGGCATGAGTTTGGTGTAGTGGTGATGGGGCAGGGAAGTGCCTCTCCAGGTAGAGTTGTTTGTTCTTTAATTTTTAGCATGACTTACACCTCCATGCTGCAAGGAAGTATTTGCCTGAATCAAAGTTCAAGCTGAAGGCTCTCCTGCCGTAGTTGTTCCTCTTTGAGTTTTGTGTTATTCAGGTAACATTGACACAGACTCTTGCTTGCCCTTTAAAGGCTTTACTGACATCAAGGAGCTTAGGCACTGCTCACGTGGGACCTTGAAGATGCTCAGATTTTAGTCCTTGCTCTGTCTGAGGAGCGTGTCACATGGTTGCATCTGTCCAGCTTCATGAATGACTAGTTTGTGAAGCCTTCCAGTGAAATACCTTGGCGTATGTACCAGGGCCTCTTACTTGTCAGGATAATCATTCTCCCTGACACTTGAGTAAGAATAGTAAGGGTTTGTGGAGGTGTCTGTGCTCCGCTTTCAGATCTCTTCTGGCGAGTGTTCAGCTAGTCATTGAGAAAGGATGTGTCAGTCATTGAGAGGCCCTGTAAAGGGATTTGCGTGCTCTCATTAAATTTGACAGTACGAAAGTACCTAGTACTACCTCGGATTGAGAATACCAACTTAAGGTTAACCTGGGACTGTTGAGGAGCATTTCTGGAGACTAAGTGCTTCTCTTTGCCCAGGTGCAGTGTCAGTTTTTGACAGTTGCCCTCCTGAGGGACCCTCCTTGGGTGACAGCAATGTTAACTGCTCCATTGCCCCTAAACTGCCCCTAAAGTCAATATGTTAATGCCAGAGCTAGCACAGAATTAGCAATGACTTTGCAATGCGGATGTCTACTGGGAAAGCTGCAAAACATGTGTCCCCTGATGTTGATGTCTTCCTCAGAAGAAAAAGTGGGTTTTGTTTCTAAGGCAAGCTGAATTCAAGTTGGGGGCTAGCTTTGTACCCTGTTTACAGACCCCTGAGTGTTCCCACCTCTTCAAAGGTGATAACTTGAGCTAATCAACTGAGCAGCTTCAGGCTTCTGTCCCTGGCCCTCCGTAGCGATGTCTCCTTTCCTGCTTTATGCTGGCAAGCACACAAAGTCAGCTGAAGAGAAAAGAGCTCTGTGTTTTGAATGTGCTGTGATTCCTTCTTTGCTGTCGGGTTTTATTTATTCCTTTTGATAGAAGGTAAAGCTCCTAACCTGAAGCATTTGTCATTAATAAGACTTGAGGAACTCATTGGCTTATTACTGCATTCACTTCATGGTGTGTACACATCCATTCCTCCCTTCTCCCGACAATAGTAAGATTCTCATATGCTCATTCATCTGTGACTGGATCTATGGAATTTGTCCTGTCTGGGAAGGTGGGAGGTGGCAAGTGTCTTTCCATGTATACGAAAATAAGTAATTCCAGACAAAAGTGGAGAGAAGTTTTGGTATCTGAAAACAGCATTGTTTCTTGACTGGTTTGAGATGGTTGTGGGGCTGAACAAACTCTTGCTGTAGTGTTCAGGCATACGGTGATCTAATGGAGCTGTGTTTTTCCACAGGTCACTGTACTTGGGGAATGAACTGTCGATTTATTCACCCTGGCGTGAATGACAAAGGAAACTACTCTTTGATCTCCAAGCCTGAGCCCTTCTCCCCAAACGGTGCACCTCCTATTGGCCCTCATCCGCTGATGCCAGCCAACCCTTGGGTACGGACATGTTTTGGGTGAATTTATGGTTTCTGGACATAGCTTTTGTCTCCTGCCCTAGCAGAAGGGAAGGTTTTATTTGAGCCAGGATCTTAGCAAGGTTCAGTATATCCATTGGATATATAATTTTTTAAAAGGTCTCCTTGAAGTTGCTGGTAGAAGGGAATAAATTTCCATGTGTCCCTCAGCTTATATCCTATTGATACTTCCCTAAGGTATCTGGAGGTACTCCAGAATAACTGGCTTATGAAGTACGTTTGCTACTGAAGAACTAAAGTCAAGTGTCTGTCTTTTTCTTTTTCTTATCTCCCTAACAGGGAGGGCCAGTAGTTGATGAAATCTTACCTCCACCCCCTCCAGACCCTCCAACAGAAAGTGCCTGGGAGAGAGGTCTCCGACATGCTAAAGAGGTAAATGTGCTGACTTCTTTCCAAAATCCACTGACCTGTTTCACTGGTGGCCAAATGCTAGTAGAGTTTATTTTGGAGCATGTAATGTCTCGCTCTTTTTAAGGAGCTTTATTTTGCTTTTTAAGCTATTAACTGCTGCTTGTTGTGTATCACAGCTCTTCTACAGTGAAGAGGAGCTGATATCCAGTGAGGGGGGAAGTGGGTTTCTTAGCAATACAATCTAGAGAGAGTCTGTGGCCCTGAGCAGTTCAGGGATGTTGAAGTCTAATCCTCAGTAAAACAAAACTGTTTTTAAGCTGGTGCAGTTTCCCTCACTTCAGTGCCACTTTCTCTAGCACCTGTAAGATCCATGCCTTTGATCAGTTCAGAAAACAGGGTTTGCGTGTCTGAAGGTTTTATTACCTGTCTGCTGCTGTTCTGAGCTGATGGATGAGTGAATTATGCTTTCTATGTCAAGAAAATTACAGCATCCTGCAGAGAAGGGTACTTTAGTTGAAGACCTGGTTTCTCCCAAATGAAGGGGTTTTAATATTCTAGTATTTATTCTCTGTGTCTCAGAAATGTTCCCTCTTTACAATGTTTTTATTTCATGTTGTGGCAGGTATTAAAAAAGGCAACTATGAGAAAAGAACAAGAGCCTGACTTTGAGGAGAAGAGGTTCACTGTGACTATTGGAGAAGATGAGCGTGAATTTGACAAAGAAAATGAGTTTTTCCGCGACTGGAATTACCGCATCACCAGAGATGTCAGAGATCCAGCGTAAGATGCAGCTTTGTTCTTGCTATGTGGAATAGATGGGTGGGAAATAAGTGCAGCATGGCACTCTTCAGTTAACACACTCCTCCGAATCTGAGGAACAGCCATCTCAGAATGTGGCAACAACTTCTGTTACAATAGTCTATACACTGATAAAAACTTGAGCTGCCTCCACTCGCTCCGGTTTAACACTATCTTCCTTTACAGTTGTCTTTATATCTTACCACCCTCAATGTCCTTGGCATATGGGTCTCTCAAGGACACTATCTAGTTGTATGTTCCCTTCCTCATATCAGCTCATTCTTTTCCTGTTTTTTTCCTCTTGTTTTTCTTATTTCAACCCATGAGAGTGTTAAAATGCTCAACAAAGTTGGAGTATGCTCAACGTCCAAGAGCTTCAGGGCAGCAGTAATACTGTTGAACTACTGGACTAGCTGGGTGTTTATGTGAAAGGGTAACATTTGGAATTAGTGCAGTAATTGTTTTAACAAACATCTTTACCTATTCCTGATAGACTAGTCAATAAGACACTGGTCAGGAGGCAAATCTGTCAGCTGCCAGGGCACAGCTTAGGCAAAACCTGACTTCTAAAATGAGGGTTTAGTTGATCTTTTTTTTTTTTCCCCCAAGTATGTAAAGTATAAAATGGTGGCGGCCTCAGACACCCTTCTGTCATGACTGAGAGCAGGCAGAGGGTTAGAAGCAGGTGCAAGGATGCAGCAGTGAACTCTGGGAGGTTTACTTAGAAGCTCTAAAAGCAAAAAATGGAATGGAAGAAGAATTTTTAAAAGGGAGATCTGCGTTCTATGGGAATATAGGGAAATTTCCATTTCTCTCTTGCACACGCATCCTCTGTTCTTACTACATCCAAGATTATGGAAATATTCCCATTTACACACAGAGAAAGTGTTTGCATGGCTTTCCTTCCATCTATTTTGAGTGAATCAATTGCAAAAAAAGAGCAGGTTAAGCTTTGGTTTAGTAGGCTTTGATTTGCTCTGGAGTGAAGCGCAATTCCTTTCCCCTGTTTTATAAAAAGAAGCTGTGCACTCAGTTTTGCAGATTGTAAGAAAACAGTTCCAATGTTAATTTTTTCGTGTGTAGAAATCGATCTGTATCTTGGTCTTGCATTCCTCTGAGAAGTCTTTCAGTCGCACTTCATCAGTTACAGTATCCTTATTTTTTAATTTTATATGGAAAACTTGCATCTTAAATCAGTGTTCTAGTTGTTTTATGCCACTGCCTAATTGATATAAGGACTGTTTTTGTTAGATACAGGACTTTGTTTTTTTCATATACTTAAGTAAAAAGTGTTATGTTGTATGTAGCTAGTGTCAAATAGAAGTAATCAAACATATAGAATTTTTAAAAATTCAAGAACCTTTATGTATAACCAGACTGTGGCATAAAATATGTTAATTCTGTGTAAAGGGAAAAGTTACAAAGTTGCTACTTTTATAAATTCTAGAAAATGATGGGGTTTGTCTTATATACACACTCATTGCACGAATTGACACTTTGCAGCATACTAACCACTGGTGGTTCAGGTGGAATGTTAATGAATTGCTTTCAGGACTGTCTTGTGACATATGAAGATGCCTAAATAGTTCATGAATCCCTTTTTCTTTTTTGAAAAACTATAGGGAGGTGGACATCAAAGAAAACATTAACTATGGGTAAGCAGGTCTTTGATTCCAGTACTGTTGCAACTGTAAGAAAATATTCCCTTTCCTTTTTTTCCATTGCACTTCTTAAAACTTCCTAGGCCACAGACAACTGTCCCATCAGGTGTGGTTGGCAGTTCATTAATGGAATAGGTGTATTTAATTTTTGGACAATACCAATTATTTACCCAAGGATTTAAGAACTGAATTATCCACAGTTGTCTAAATGTATAGCAGTGGTGCTTGTTTAAATGAACAAAACATGCACAAATATTATAGGAAGGGCATGGGGAGCTTTGAATTTGAGGCTGGGTCAAAAAGTTAAGAGCTTCCTTTCTGGTGTAGTTTGAGATTTTTTTCTCTCTTTTCGAACACCTGGTGTCACTGTATCTAGACTGTTATCTGGTCGACATCAGGAAGCTTGCTGCTGAATTAAGCATCAGTATCAAGGTTCCCTGGTATTCCTCCCCTTGGCTTACCATTTCAAACAGAAAAATAGAAACTTTAAACCATTTAAAAGTGCTGAAAGAAATATAGGTAGCAGCTTGACTTGCAGGGCAGCACTCACGTCTTTGCTTGTGTTAGCTTATTTGGCACTTCTTTAAATGTAAAAGTGGGCCTGTTATTCTCCCTGCTTACAAGTTAGAGTCTGATGAGAGGTAATGTAGAATTTGAAAGCACTTGCTTTTACGCTTAGTTCTGCCACTGACTCCTCTGTGGTCCTGGAAGTTTCTTGTTTTCTGTACCCACCTCCCCATCTCTACAGCGGGTCTGATGTTTTCAGTCTCCCAGGCAGGGATTGGATGTTGTTGGGTATGTGAATTAAAAACATCAGATAATGTTACTAGAAATCATTAAATGGAGGAAGTGTTGTAGATTTAAGGAGGGTGGGTTTTAGATCCTTTTCCTCACGAAAGTAATTACACTTTTGCAGCTGAGTAGGATGTGTTGTGTACAGTGCTTGCGAGTCTGTTTGTATGCCGGAGGGCCAGCATTTGTTTTCCACTGGAGAATATCAGCTGCAGACGTGGTTGCCTTCCTTGCACGAAGTAATTTGGCACGGAGGGCACAGCGTTCCAGGCCGGCCTCAGTGGAGAAGCTCCACCGAGCTTCTCTCAGTGGAAAGCTCAGCAAAAGCCTTTTTCCTGTACAGTCATAACCGATGCACACCCCCACCTCTGGCAGGGTGGTAGGAGAGATCACAATCTGTTCCACCTCTGATGTGCCCCTCTGCGGGTGCTTGAGGTTAGCGCTGGGTGCACAGACAGAATCAATGGGGCAAAACATGTTCTCTGCTCTATTTGCATACTCTTGAAGTCGCTATAAAAAGCAATTGGTGTGTCTGCATTTTTACCACATTGATTTGAGGGCTGAATTTGGTTGGTAGTGTTCTTGTTGGTGTTTATCAGAAAAGTTCTGTGCTTTTCTCTGATAAGCATCATTTTAAAAAGACTGTTTCTGTCTGTCTGTCTGGGATATGTAGAAAATAACCACTTTGTATGGTCGTACTCCATTGAACATGTTTTTTCTTGTCAGTATGCAGTGATTAAAACCTGACCTAGAATGCGTAGTGTTGCTGTACGGTGATAAGGTGATATTTCCCTTTCTAACCTGCCCTGTTTTTCATTGTAGGCTTGATCCTTATACAGATCCCTATTATGACTATGAAATAGAACGGTTCTGGCGTGGTGGGCAGTATGAGAATTTCAGGGTTCAGTATACAGACCCAGATCCATATCGTAACTACAGAGTAAGTAAGGTAATACCCCTTTCCACACTTTTCCTGTAAACTTTCTTCCAGGTGCTTCTGGTGCTTGCCATGTTTCCAGTATAGTTGTTGAAATAGGATTTGTTTCCTGTATGTTCAAGTTTCTTAATCTTTCAAACAGTTAAATCTGAAATTATTCACTTACTGTACAGAACACACTCTAGGTGCACGTATGGGAGTGCGTTCTGCTTCAGCGTGATGAGGGCCAAAGCACGCGTCGGAGACGGGAAGTCGATGGCGCTGCCAGATGTATCCCTTCCTCCTCTGCTCACCAGAGATGGTTCCTCTTTGTGTGCATGGGCTGTTCCTCTCTTGCATGGCCCAGAGGATAGAGAGTTGTGCAGCGCTTTCATTTACAGTTGCAGCTGCAGCCATTCTTGGAAATGTTGGAGAGGGAGGGAGTTTCCAGGAAATAATCTGACTTAGGAACGGTTTACTTGTTAGTTATTGGGACAGAGGGAAAGGATTAGATTTGGACAGGTATGTTTTGTGTACGGAAGTAGGCTCCGGTATGACTGTCCATCACTGCTGGAATAGCACATTAGCTGCTTTGAGTCAGATAAGGGAAAACACCTAGCCATTTGCTAGACTCCTAGATGCAGTGAGTTGGTGTTGCACTGCTGTAAGGTTTAGTGCTCAGTGAAAATAAGGTTACTAACCCTTCCCTCCCCCCTTCCTTTAGCCCTGGTACAAACTCTTGTGCCTTGGCAGTAATGGCAAAAAGATAATTCCTGCTCAGTGGGATGCTTTTCAGTAGTATTTGGCATATCCTTCAAAAAGTGGCTTTCCTTTTGCTGTTAAACCTTGCTATTTTACACAAGCGGTGCATAAACAGGAACCTGTCCTTGCTATTGCTGCATAAGATGCACCATCAATTATTTTCATGTTGCTTATTTGCAAAGTTAATTAGCTTGTTGTAAATATGGTTAGCAATGTGAGTAAACACTTGCAAGCATAAATGCATGTTTCTTAAAAGGGAATAATAAGCCAACTCAATCTTTGACCGTTGCCTTTGAAAATTATAACTGTGGTGAATATGATGCAGCGTTTTGTTCCTCTCCACCTTCTACCAAATCAGGAAATACTGGTGGCCACCATACTCCAGCCTTTCCTCAATACTTTGCTGTAACGAGGGAAAGCTTCTATAATTGCTTGTAGTCTGAGACCTCAGAACCATGCTGTCTTTTTTGTTAGGAGATGTTACCAAACTGTCACGATGAATTCTCGTTTATCTTTAAAGGAAAGAGAGCGAGAACGGGAAAGGGAAAGAGAGAACAGACAGCGAGAGAGGGAACGAGAAAGGGAGAGAGAACGAGAGCGGGAGCGGCGCCAGAGGGAGAGAGAACGAGAAAGGGAACGGGAGCGTGACAAGGAACGGCAGCGGAGGAAAGAAGAGTGGGAACGTGAGAGAGAACGAGTGAAGAGAGATGAAAAAGACAGGCTGCACAGGGACCGGGACAGAGATCGAGACCGGGACAGAGAAAGGGAACGTGAAAAGGAGAAAGAAAAACCAAAGCCCCGGTCACCATTGCTACCAAGGTAAGTGTTTGCTTGAATTTAAACTTGACATTTGACTTGATGTTGTTTTGGCTGTAGAGGATGAACCAGGCTCACGCTAGTGAGAGCGGAGATCCCTATCGTCCGTAACTCTTCAGCAGAGCAGTAGTTTCAGGAGAAAGGAGACGCTTCAAGTTAGCCTGGCTGGCCACTAAGCGGAGCTAAAACGCCGGATAAGAACGGAGCGTATTCGTAACCTGACTGAAAGGAGGAGAGTGTCTGTCCTGTGGCCTGTAGATATTGAGAAGTTCAGCTTGTCCCCTGTTCCCTTGAATTCAGAGTGCGTCTTGGAAGGCTGACTGAGGCCCCAGTGCTGAAGTAGTCCTGCAAATGATGGTGACTCCCTTTGTGGCCTTGACAGATGTCATTTGACAAGAATCAGGGCTGGCACGGGAGTTTGTGGATAGCAAAAGTATCTGGAGTTTTATTAAATAAGGAAAAAAATAGAGGCTAGAAAAGGTAAAAAGATGTTATGCCTTGAAGTGAGTCTGCTAGGTGTTAGGGAGGGATTTTAGTGTGGAGCCGGGTTTCTTGTCCCTGACTGCCAGACTTTCTTCAGTTTTTCTGGAAATTCTGTTTCTGACCCATATGAAAGAGAAAATTGAATGAGATAGACTAAAAGTGTGGGAATTTCCAGAGTGGGTCATATAGTCTGTTTCTTTGTCAATTACTTAAGTACCGTAACTCATCACTGTATTATATATTAGGCTTATATATAATGCATTATATATATATCAGAGCTGAATATAGAACTTGTCTTATGGGAAGTTCTAACATTGCAACATCTTTTGGTTCAGAGTCAGGAGAAAAGTATCCAAATTTCCTGCTGAAAGACATCTCCAGGAAAACTGATCAGCAGTGCCAGTATCTTGGAAACTAATAGCAGATGCAGTCTCCCAAAGGAGCGCTGAGGAAAGCGTGGGCACGCAAGTGTGTGTGTGGTTGGGGGGGGGGAGGCGGTAGGGAAGCTGCATTTCCCAAGACGTATTGGAGATTCTCCTGGCTGAATATTTGTTTTGCTCCTCAAGCACTGGAGGAGACTGTGAAACAGCATGAGTGTGGGGAAAAGCATGTTTTAATGAAGAACAGGGCTAAGAAGGCCTAGAACTAGATGCCACATGGAATTGCTTGGTTTCAGGTGGGAGCAGGGATTAGTCTTGAATATGAGCCAGGATTTTTGTTTGTATTACTAGATGGAAAACTGATTTTTGATGATGACTCTTTTTCCCGAAAGGAAGTCTCAATTTCGGAGTGATTTGGCTGTGCCTTATGACAGTTTTGGTGCAGTAGCAGCATCAACGTGGTTATAGTAATACAGAGAACTACATTTAATTACAATCTTCACTTGCAACCATAATTTGTGCAGCTTAATTACCACATTTGCTGTTGATTTGTTAGGTTAGTAATGGAAGAGATCTTGCTGTCCAGAATCATATGATGATGATGACAGTGGCATCAGCTGATGGGCACTTCTGGGAGTTGGTCATTAAGAGTCACCACGACCATGCTCACTGCATGCAAGACAGAGGTTGCTGGTTGCTCCTTCCTTTTACACTTGTGCTGGGTCGTGGGTAGGGCTTTGTGGAAGGGCTTTCGCAGTTGCCCGAGATGTGCTGCGTGGGAACTGTTGAAAATCCATGTCAAAATGAACACTGCTACATCTATGGACATAACGTATGTTTTCAAAGGAAGTAAAACCACAGAATTAAAAAAGAAAAAGCTTAAAAAAAGTGAAAGCACAATTCAGCAGGGAACGTGATTCCTTTTCCCTTGGAGAAGGCATGCCCTCATCGAGCAGCTTGCGTTTCCAAACTGTCCTTACCAAAGCCTCGACTGCAGTTTCTGTCTCGGGACGATGCTGTTTTGTCCAACTTCCCCGTGTGCTCGTGGCGGTGCTGCAGGTAGAGCCGTCTCGCCTTTTCTCCAACTACCTGCGTGCCAGGCGGGCTCCAGAGCCACGGCTTCTCTTTTGGCATCTTGATATTCTGGGGATTAAACAGTTTCCCAGGTTTGCTCAATGAGCAACGCAGTCACAGTCGTTCCACGTTTCCCTGATAGCAGCAGGCACGCTAGCGGAGTAGCGCTCACCTGTTAGCCTATTTATAGACACCGTGCTTTCCCTAATTGCTCGATCCCGGCTTTTGGCAAGCGCGGCCTTTCCGGGCGCTGGCGGCTGGCGCTGCGTCACGGGGCCGTGCCAGGCTGGGCGGCGTGGGCTCGCGGCGGCTGCCCCTCGCATTCCTCCGAACGCACCTCCCGTGACGTCTCCCGCCGGAGCCCTGCTCTTCTCCTGCTCATGAGCTGAAGAGGTTTGAAGACTGTTCCCCAAAGATTATGCAACTGTTGAGCTATTAAGGAACTTTGCCAAGGGCAGGCTGAGGACAGCTGTAATTACAGATAGGTGCCCGTCTGGCCACCAGCATACAAGTTTCCTCAAGTAAAGGCAACAGAAAGGAGCCAACTCTGACAAGCAGAATGTTAAGTTGCAAGGGATGAAAGAAAACTTGAAAAGCAAATAGCTGGGGAGGCGAAAGCAAATTCCCTTTCGATTATCTTGAAGCAGGAAAATTTAATCTGATCTCTAAACAGCAACAGAGTAGTTGGGGCTAATAAGAGACAAGAACAAAATGACTTCCTTGCATCACTACTTGTCACACATGAGGAGAATTATAACTTAACTAACAAACGTTGTTAACCTTTACAGACCCGGTGGTAGATGTTTCTCCTTGAACCTCTTCAAAGGAGAGGCTGCTGTGCTTGGGGTCTTTTTCAAGTATCTGATTGTTATATGAGGATTGGACTTTTTTGAAGGAATATGCAATTCTTGCTTTATACTCTGTTTCTTTTTCTCAAGCTTAAGATGAGCAGTTAAAGAAGTGTATAATCTGAGATTGCAATGCTGGTAAAACTGTTCCTCCTCCTCCTCCCCCTCCTTCCTCAGGCATCAAACACTTGAACAAGCCAGGACACTTTATCATCAGTTAGGGATAACGTGGCTGTCTGGCCCTGTGTTCCCCCTCTCCAGAACGAGTTCTGATGCCCCAGGCCGTGACTGTTTATGCTGAGTGCAGAACTTCTGCTTTATATCCGTATCTTGTCAGCGTAGTCTGCTGTTGTGCAAAGCGTTGCAGGGATAAAGAAACTGCATGAAACACTTCATTCCAGGAGAGTCGTAGCAGTGCAAGATGTTCTAACCTGAGCACTTGATACAGCCGTAAAGCTGCTGGCCCTCGGCTGTGAGCGAAGGCCCAGCACGCAGAAATAGTGATTTGTGTTAATCCTCCTCTTGTTGCGCAGGTCCTTATCCCATCAGCATCCAAGTGAATCTGATTGTTTCAGCAGCGCATTGAGCAATGCAGTTAGTGTTGTGTTACTTGTTAATATTTGTATTTCCAAAGTGCCAAGGAACATTAGTATGAAATAAGATGCATCGGGTATGGCGGGAGCTTTAATTTCCCCGCGCCGCTGGCCGGGTAGCGCTAGGGCATCGTTGACCCAGCAGGGAGGGAGAGGAAGCAGTGAGACGCTGTGGGCTAGAGACCATCGATGGAGTACGCTTATGCAGCCATTTAAAAAAAAAAGGAAGAAGAAAAAAAAAACCCTACAAGCAGGGGTGACTTAAAATTCAAAGTAATGTCAGAAAGGGTGGCCATTTTGTAGCAAATCACAGAATCCTTCAGAAGATCCTTCTAGAAAGGAGTGCTGTGCTTCTTCCAAGCTCGTGCTGAGGTTGAAGTAGTCCTTGATTATGAGATGCTGTGTGTGGCTGCAGATCCCGTGATGAAACAGTCCTTCTTCGGAGCTCACTCGTGTGTTACTTTTTCAAGCTAGTTGAAGTTGCCTTGAAATAAGGCATGTTAATGAGCAGGATAACTTGGCATTTAAAGTAAGTGAATGGAGCTTAGCCAGGGTTTGCAAGTTGGAAAGTGCTAGAATGGAGTTGATCTGGGGAAGGAGTGGCAAAAATAAGGCAATGCAAATGGAGTGGTTCATGATTTTGTGTGTGTGTGAGTGATCACAAAGTGATTGAACTTGTTTTTCAGAATGTTTCTGGTCACCGTCATCTTTCCTAACGGCTTCTGGTGACCCCCGCATGCCACTGGCCGTGTCTGTCCCCGACTTTTTTTGAGTCCTGTTTGCAGAGGCTCTGTATGAAAGCAGCTGTTGTTCAAACAGAGGTAGATATTCTGGTGGGCTTAAAATAGCGTTTCATCTTACACCTCGAGATGGTGTGGATTTTGTCCCCTTTCAGTTTGCCCCATGGAAACGTTGGCTGTTTCTTGTAGGAAGCCTTCGTTCCCTCCTGTTTGTTGTCCTGCCGCAGGAGGAAGAGCAGATCGGGGAGGAAGAGGTGTGCTCTTCCTGCTTTCCATTCAGATGTCCTCTAAACGGACCACAGGAGCTCTCTGAGTTGGTCTTAAATAGGCCACGAAATGTTCCTGAGGGGGAAAAACTAGTCTTGTCAGTAGGCTTGGCTTTGCTTTCCAGGTGTCTGCATCTTGGCTGGGCGGCTTTTCAAAGTGCTGCGAGTTCAGAGAAGCAAGAAGTGGCCCCAGGCCACTGGGTTTCCCACGCTGAAGGGAGGTAGATCAGCTCCGCTTTGGGACCGGACTTGTGTTTCTGCTGGTCGCAGGAGGGCTGCTGGGCCTTCTCGGGCGTTACTCGGTGCAGTGCCGCTCAGCTCGGAGGAGGATTTCCTTTTTCCCCTGCTTCAGGAACGTGCTCTTTGCTGCCATATGATTCTTTTTTCATACACAAGTGCCCTTTATGGTAACGTTGTGGTGACAGATGTTATAACAACTTGTTTACATCTCCATTTTTTGCAGTGCAGCTTCCAGCCTAAGCAGTGGAACCTGGTTAGGCAAGTTCACTTCCCAAATGAGCTGGGAGAATAAATAGAAGTTAGCTATAATGTTTAATAAGATAGCTCTGCAAATAAAATCAGCAAAACTTTTTCTTTTTTTAAGGTTCTCCATAGTGCATTTCTGTTGACTGGAGTTTTTGTTAATCTTCAGGATTCTTGAGACTCTCCCTCCACTTCCACTGTAAAAAGAAAAGCGTTTTATAAACATAAATAACGGTCAAGAAGGGCATTGAATGACTCAGATGTGGACCTCAAGGAATGCATTTTTCCTTGGTGTTTCAGAGGCAAAATTACGAGAGATTCCAAACACCGGATTTTATGAAAACATTGTAAAGGATGGGACAGAATCGTTGCACGCTGCTACTTCACATTAGAGAGGGCTCTTAAGGCGTTAAAGGCTCAGCCCTTAGGGTGGATCATGTCCCAGATATGTTTATCTGTCCGCTGTGACGGTTTCGTGCTGGAGATGCAGATTCTATCTCCGCTATTTAATTTTGAAGCCTCTCCCCGTCAGGCTTTGAAGAAATCTTTTTTTAAGTGACTGATAACTGCTTTGGATTGAAACATCTTCAGAAAAACAGATCATTTACTAATTTCACCACGATCAATGGAAGCACTGTAAATATTAGCATTAAGTTCAAGGCTGCGAATTTCCCACCGTCGCTGCGCATAGGTGGCTCGCAGGAGCTCTTGTCCTTCTCTGGACACACGAGCTCTGGGCAGCTTTATTGTTCTGAGACAGAAAATCTGTCAGCGTGCAGGCAGAGTGCTGAAGTCGATTTTGAAAAAATGACGAGGCCTTAACAACTGCTTTGGCGCATGCTTCCAAACGTTCCTCGAGTTCACTTCCCCTGGAAAATTCCACTGACCCTGAAGGAAAACTTGTGCTGGGGCAGGTGACGCAACATTTTACTTTCCTGCGAGAAATGAGATGTCTTAAATAATGGATGGACTTTCCTCTTGCAGAAAATTGAGCTGTAACTGCCGGCCAGAACAGTAGCCCTGGAGCCAGGCTGACGTCACCGGTTGCTGCTGGTGATAAGATTTGCGTTACCTGTGGTGGTCATGTCACACGGGCGGGGGAAGGAAGGAAGCACTTTCCCTGGGAAGCTTATTTTCCGTCTAAGATTAGAAATGCTTCAGGGTCATTTGCATAATACATGAGGAGGAAAACTCCGGCCATGAGGCTAGACTTTCCCCTCTGAACTGTAGAATTCAGTGACGTGCTTCGAACCCGGTTCATTTGCGAGCTGGAGCGTCTGTTGTTGGGAACTGGCTGACCTACACCGTGGTTTGCGTTGCCAGCTGTAGTTACCTTTGTTCCTCCTTTCATTGCCAAAGCCACATTCAGCTCCAGTTCTCCACTTGATTGCTGTAATTAGATTCCAGCCAATATGCATTAATGCGTTCATTCTGGAAAATAAAGCTTTTATTTTAAGTTTAAAACGAGCTTCGGAAATAGCTAAGCTCTGCAGACCTTGTTCGTGCTCTGGGTGACGCAGGATGCTGCTGCTCTGCGTTCTGCAAGGAAATTAAGCTGCTTTTGATCGGTCTGTGGTGTCAGTCTCTTTTATTCCCTCTAATTTTTTAACGTCTTGGCACAGGTGTACCTAATTAAGGGATTAATTCTCAAAGACATTCCTACATGTTTCCTAAAAATTGTAAGTTGAAGAAGAAAACCTGGATTTGCACGTGTTCTTTGGTAGTGTGTGACGTCTTTATGAGCCACTTCTTGTGCTGAAATAAGCTGGCTTATTGTCCCAAAGCGGCTGGGAGCGAGAAGAAGATCAGGAGCAGGACTGGATGGCTTTGCATGCAAAAGGTGTGGAAGGATGTTGTACGCGGTCAGTCAACCAAGAGGCAAAAATCCACTGCAAAACCGAGCTTTGGTAGTTTTGTTGCTTGTGGACTGCTTATCTGATGACCCCAGTGGGGTAAGCAGTGACTGCCTGCCACTTGATTTGCCTGCAGCTTGGGTTGCATCTGCCCCAGGTGACTGTGCTGGTCTGAAGATGAAGTTGCATAAGGAGGGGGAGCTGATCTCATGTCTCCTCACTCTGAAATGGTGAGGCCTCTCTCCTTCCCCCCTCCGTTAGCCTTGTGTCAGCTCCAGCAGTTATTCAGAACCTCCTGTGGGCTGGCTTCACTCGCTGACCCAGCAGGAAACTGCTTTTATTTTTTTTTCCTCCCTGTTGAATTAAGGAGTTGAGCTTACTCATGGAGAGCTCCAGCAAGTGCCAGGTCTAGCACAAGGTGAGAAGTGAAAATTACCCAGTCGTAAGAATGAAAGTGAGGGAGAAAGGCTATCCGTTCTCAGAGTCGGATAAATTGTTAAATCCACCTAGCAGGCAGTACCATGAGCAGTTATCATAGCTGGCATAGCTAATTCTGTGCAGCCTTCCTGCCTGATCTGGGTTAAGGGCTATAGGCTAGTTGCTTGCTTTTCTCAGTGAGCTTTCTGCTACCTGCCTTCAGGCTTCCTCTGCTTTCATCCCAGGAACTGCACAGTATCAGTAGGCAGGAGTAAATTTGATTAAAATGCAGACTTTCATGGGCTACCAGCTTTTAATAGGCCACTTCAGTGAAGCTCTTACAGGCTACAATTGAGATGTTACTATAAGGCAGATGGTGAAGATCTTGCTAGTTACTCAGGCTTACTTTGATTTCTGACTCTTGAATTCCACTGGAGGAAAAAAGCCAAACAGTAGCAGATACCGGTCTTAAGTTGAACAAGTTCATTTGGTGATGCTACATGTTGAGCATGCAGGTAACTCTCAAGGAAAGACTTTTGAAAATGTCCTGACATGAGCATCATGCTTCTTTCTTGGCTATAGTATGGTGACATATTTACTGCTGAGTCAATAGCCAAAGCATATCCAGAAGTGAGGCTTTCTGTTGTGGTTTTCCTGGGGAAAAAACCTCTCCTCCAGAAAATGACCTCATCAAGAGGGAGTTGCATCAAACCAGGTAGTAGGTGCAGGTAATGAGATTTGCTTTCATAATCGTCTTTGTTCCAAGCTCGTGCCCAGGTTGTAGAGTTAAGTGTAAGTTGCCCTCATACAGGGTTTGAGCTGAGGCCCAGGTTCCTGAATGTGCTGGTTTTGGACCTGACTGTGGGCAAGTTTGTCTTTTCTTGAGAGAAAAGACATAGAATTAATTCTGTAGGAGACCTTTCTGAAAACTATTGCTGCAGAGAGTTGAACCTGGAAGAAGTGCTAGGACATTCATTAGTGCTGAATCTTTCACATGCCTCTCACCTTTGACACTATGCTGTGAAACAGTTCTCAGCAGGTTACATCCAGTTCTTGAGGTGGAAACTGCCTCCCTGCCCACCTGAGCCAGCAGGATAATCCCCCGGCATCTCCCAAAGCATGCAAACTGGTCTTCTGGGAAAGGACTTCAGAGCGAGACATGGTCAAGCGTTATTCACTAGCATCTTCCTGTGGTGCTTTGCTTCCTCCTCCTGCTGCCCTGTAGCTTGCTGCTTGATGCAAAGTGTGTAGACTGTACCCCCACCTTCTTTTCTTCCTGCTTGGTGCTTAGTTGCTTTGAAGATGCTCTGGGGATCAAGATGGCTTCGTGATGAGTTTTTACTGCATCTGCTGGTGTGCAAGATTGATCCTGGCTATGACTGCTTAGCATTATCAGTGTATAACAGGCCAGTCTATCCCAACCCCGTGTTCAGAGTCATGGTCTTCCTCCCTGCTTAGATACTCAGATATAGTTGTGGATGTAATATGAAAAACTAGATCAAGCCACTGCAAATAACATGTCATGTTGAGTAGTACATGGTAGAGCAGCACTGGAAGAGGGTGATGGTGCTAAATGAAGACGCTGGTGAATAATGCTGAGCCAAATCCTGCTTTTCCTAAACAGTCAGCAGTTTTGTGTACTAATACACAAGTGTCCTCTTCTGAGCCCAGAATAAGATTGGTGGGACAGGTGAGCATGAAAGAAGAGTTTCTCCTGCCATCAAATGCTATGTGTTGAGATGGATGTGGGACAAGCTGTAGAACTGAAGCAGTTAGATTAGGAAAGATGGGGAAAGGGTGGGATGCTGCGCTGTACTTTAAAGTCAATATATGCAAGTTCTGGAGTCAGGGAGGAGGTGGGAAGCATCTGTTTCTGCTGTCCATAGGACTTTGGTAACTGTGTTGAGGCTTTGTTCAATACCGCCTAAGAAGAAGATGAAATTTGTTAGTGGCTAGCGAAGCCTTCAAAGGGCAGAGCAGGCTGCTAATGGGGAGCTTTAATTATCCGGTTGTCTGTTGAAAAAGAGTTGTGGTAAGAAGTGCATTGCATAGAATTATTAGAAAACTTGGAGGTTGCTTTTTTTCTCTCAAGGTAGAGGAAGTTGCTAGGGGAGTGGTTGCTTTATAGTCGTGCGTGACTAATAGGGTGGTACTGGCTGAACCTAGAGATGGAAGGTGAGTCCCCTCCTCCACCCTCCCAAAATTCTCAGAGTGAGAGAGCTCATTATTTTGAGAAAAGGAATAAACCCATAATTATACTCGTAATTTGAGTGTAATAGACTTCATAAACCTCTAAACAAGGATAAACTTTGCCTAAAACCTGTTGGAGAAGGCTGTGACCAGGTAATTGACCAGTCACATGCAGGTTAGAGTAAGGGTGAGCGGAAAAAACCCAAGCTATATCCTCCATAGATAACAGATGTGACAAAGTCTAGGCCTTAGGAAACTCACCCTGGAGTACTTCAGGAACTAGCCAGTGCAGAGACTGAAAAATGAGCACTGAATTGTTTTGAGAGCTGTGGAGGAGGATGGGAGCCTAGAGCACCGAATATGATTAGAGCATTTAAAAGGGGACGCAAGAGATGAGGAGTACCTAGCCTGCCTTGTCGAAGCTTCATGGTTATAAACACTAGAGCATGTGTTCGACAATCAGTTTATAAGCACCTAGAGAATATTACGGTGATAAAGCAGCCACTATGAACTGCTTTATGCTCACTTGATGAGGTAACTGGCCCATCAGTAAGGGTAAAAACCGATCAATGTGTCTTGACTGTGGTAAAACTTGTGGCACAATCCCACGTGATAATCTGATAAGGAAACTATGGGAAAGTAGTCCAGATTAAATCTCTTGTTGTTAGTGCCTGCTGGTTGTTTCCAGCAGCGTGCTGTGTCAGGATGGGAAGGTGTTTCAGACGCGCACTCGGTGTGTCCTCAGTCTAGTTCTGTTAGTATTTTCATTGCACTGGGGACTGCCTACCGGTTTTGGGTTTCTTCCAGCTCTTAACTACCTGGCACAGGTGTAGGAAGAGGCAGGCTTTCAGTTCCCCTTCCCTCTTGCATGTTGTGTCTGCTCCTTTGAGGAAAAGTCCTGAAGCTGAAATCACTACCTTGATATCTTTTGTTTTCTGTAGCTTCCAACAGCATTTTGAGACTTGCAGACAACACATTGCCTGTAAGGCATAGAGTGGAGTCTCCTAGTGCTGGTCTTCTCTGGAAACTTCTCAAGTTTTTTGAACAAGAATAAAACATTTTTTAGAAAGGAAATGTGATCTCTGAAGAAAAGTGGTCTCAGCCCACAAGATATGTGGGAAGAGAATAAAAGTTTTCTAATATGTAAAAATTTCATAGGGTAACGTTTGACAGCAGTCGTCTTCATCTCCACTGGAAATGAGACTAGAGATCAATGTTGTGGTAAATGCTGATTTACAGAAGGATAGCTGTTCTAATATTTCATCACCCAAAAATGATGCTAAATATCCTTCAGTGGAGGTTAAGAGCAAAGAGATAGACTTCCTGTCTCAGGAATGATCTGGGTGCAGATGTTTGTTAGTACAAAGGATGAATTTCTGAGTTCTCTTCCTGGCCCTGTGTTTCTGTTAGCCTTTTTATATACAGAGATCCCAGTTACTTAAAGCATCTTTATTTTCCAGCCGTCAGCCTGAGCCACCAAAGAAGGAGAAGGAGGCAACTACAATTACCACCGCTCAGTCAAAGAGAGCAGATGAATGGAAGGACCCCTGGCGCCGATCCAAGTCCCCCAAAAAGAAACTCGGTGTATCTGTTTCTCCTAGCCGTGCACGTAGGCGCCGAAAAACCTCTGCTTCTTCGGCATCTGCTTCTGGCTCTTCAAGGTAGGTGAAGGTGAAAAGTGCATTACACCCAAGCCTTGTTATGTGTCAGGGCATGTGACATGACTCCTACTTGTCAGTGGAAGGAAGCAGTACAAGCTTTGCTGCTCTGTAACAGGTATGGACCCAGGCGTATAGGTAGTGGGATGGAAGCCAAAGAGAACACGCCATTGTGGATGCTGTGAAGAGACATGATTTATTGAAGACTAAGAAAAGACAGATTTTTGGAAAAGTATCTGGATTTCTTTAGGGAAATTAGACTCAGAAGCAGTCCAGATTGTTAATAGCTCACCTAGATGAAAGCTGATCTTAATAGGAGCAGAAGCTGGAAGCTGTAAGAATTGGAGCCTCTCCACTGCAAGAGTGCTGGAGGGGTGAGGTGAGCCTACTCCAGGAAGAGCATGCTGTTGCTGCTACTACTGGGGAAAAACTGGGGTCACACAGACTGACGGGAGCCCTCGAGGGCTTCAGCGGAGCACTGAAACCAGGGCATGGAGATAAAGAACACTTTTCAGAAAGAAGCACCCTGAATCTGGGAGACCCGGGGCACAGGTGGAGCTGTTCTCTTTAAAGACTTGAATTTGAGGCTCCTGAAAGGAGGAAAAAAGCATCAGGGAGGAATGAGAAGCACACTGAATTGAAGATGTGGTTCTAAAAAGCAAAGCTCTCCTGAAGTACATGTAGCTTTGTAGAGTAGCTAGATGTAGCTTTCTAGAGTCATTCGATCTTTGATTTTTCTGTTTTCTCCTAAATGCATGACTGTTAGGTCAGGCTGATCTGTCATAGGATTGTCTGGTGACAAGGTGGAAAACTTTGTGGAAGAAGTGAGTTCCCCAAAAGGGATGTGGAGTCATTAAAGGAAGGGAAGCCTATTTTAGGACGTGGAGGGGATAGCAGCAACAGATTCCTGTTCTAAAAGAAAAGGTGGGATGAAAAGAGATTGGGATTGAGGAGGGGTTGTAGTCCTGGCAGCTCCTGAGGAGAAGGCAGGCAATTTCTGGAGCAGTGATTGAGAACTTTTGGAACAGTATATTGGAAGCAAGAACTTGGTCTCTGAAGACTTGTCAGGATACACTGAATTTGAATATTTTTCTTTCAGGTCCTCTTCTCGTTCATCCACTTACTCTGGTTCAGGTTCTTCGCGATCTCGTTCCAGATCTTCTTCTTACAGCTCTTATTCTAGTCGCTCTTCAAGACACAGTTCTTTCTCAGGCAGCAGATCCAGGTAATAGCTCTTTGAGTTTGAAAGTAATGATATACTCTTTTCCAAACACTTACTAGCAACTATTTTTGGTGCTACTTAAAAGCAAACGGCTAACTCTGGAAATAAAATATTCAAACCACTTTCCTGAGTGAGGGAAATGCGATAGACTGCGAGACAGCCTGCTGTTTCAGTTGTTGAATGAAGGAAGTATGTCAGCCACCCCCTTTTCTCCCCTGTACCCCTGCCCCCGTGCACCGTGCTGCTGTGGCTGGGCTGTTTCCCATACCTGTGGTAACTGAGCAGTTGCAGAAGCCTGGCTTACGTTAGGGTTTCCATCATTTGCATTTTGTGATTGGAAGAAGTTATTGGCATCTCTTTTCTATTGCACTGGAATTTCTATTTAAAGATGCAAATCACATTTCTTTAATAAAGCAGTCTATGCAGTTTTGTCTTTTGAGAGTCCTGACTCTTCAAAGCAACAATTCGGTGTCCCATGCTGGTTAAATATAGGCATGCTCATTTCTCTGCCACCTTCTTGCCCCTGCAGAGGGGAGTGTGCATAGTAAGAGAACTGGCTCCCTAGATAGGCTTCAGAGCTAAAATCGAAGAGGCTCAGAGTGGATCGCACAGTTAATCGAGTGCGTAGCATCATTTGGATGGGTGGTTTCTTCTAGTAAGACTCAGGTGGGAGTTGGTCTGGAAGCATGTACATATGTGCTTCTGGGTAAGCTGGAGGAAAGAGGCTGACTTTCCTCCATCCACCCCATGTCAGCCCCAACAACCATGTTCCTTGCAGGATAATACCAAGTGTATGTGACTGTTCAGTTTGACACACGTGGATTAACATTCCTCTCTCCGAGGGCAAGGGAGTGAGGAACACTCCAAATGCTTTCTGAAAAACCTTTGTTACGGTGGTTATGCAGGTCACCAAGGTGTCTGGCTCTCTGAAGTACTAGCCTGCAAGGTCTGGTGCTTCCAGGCTTCGCAGTAGGGTGAATCACTTGAACACCAGTATCTGGTGCACTATCTAAGTGACTTACCTCGTTGGTCAGTCCTGATCTAGGAAGCAGCCCTTGCCCTTTGATCTGTTGGCTTTGTTGTACTCTGCTTGATTTTTCTCCTTGCATTCCCGAAATTACAGGTATTCAGTTAGTTTTACTTTGTGTCTTTCCATGAGGTTTTTGCTGCTATCTAAAATACTGCAGACTGCACTAGGAGTTACAGGAAATGCAAATCAGCTTAAGTGAATCATGCCAAACTTGCAAGTCCAAATCCTACTTACTGTCCTGTAGACATATTCTCCCCAAGATATGTAGTCTCCAGGTTTTGGTGTGGAATACCTAAGGGTGACTCTTGCAGTTGATCCATTTCTTTTTCTACTTCCACCGTTGGTCTGGTGACGAAAGTCATTTTTTCAAGCACAGTCCAGATACAAAAATAGGACAAGTTTAGACCCACTGGGCCTAATTCCTGGAACATAGCCTGTAGCGTGAGGAAGGAGTCATGGCTAAGAGGCAAAAGCCAGGGAAACCTTCTGCCCTCCCAGACACTGAGCTGACTGCGTCCTTTTTTTTCTAGATCACGGTCCTTCTCATCTTCACCCTCTCCTTCCCCAACACCATCTCCACACAAACCGCTTGTGAAAGCTAAAGGGGAGTTATTACCACCTGCTGGAAAAGGGTAAGGTTTCATATCTATTTTGATAACACAGTGCAGAAAAGACTCTAAGCAATTGCCTGGTTTCCCAGATCTGGTGACCTCATTCAGACCCTTCTGACCTGGTCGACAGTTTCAGGAAGAAATTGAAAATGCGAAATATGACCTGCACAGAGCAATATTTAGCTTGGAGTGTTTGATAAATGATGGCACTTCCACTTACTAAATTCAAGTTAAGCTGTACAAGTATCCTTAACTGTTGTATGAGTATGTGAGTGTTTAAACACATGCAGGATTTACTATTTAAACATTTTGTGTGCACAGATAAGTTTATACAGGAGTAGTAAGAAAGTTCAATTCGTTGATCTCTGTAGCTTTAGTCAATACACATCCTTAGAATAAAGAAGTGGTTCAGCCTCATCTGCTTTTAATGTTGGAGACAAATTAAAACGAGCACCATAGCAATGAAACTGTTCAGCAAATTTATGCTTTTTTAAATATTTGAATTTGCTATTTCACAAACTCCTGTCATAAATAGTAAATTATGGATATTTTGGAGGGTGTCACAACACTATAGCTATGTCACCTTTTTTTTTTCTTTTTTAAGGTGACCTGCAAATAAATTATGCCATGGGAATCCCCAGGATTCTCCAGAATATAGTATGATACCCTTTGCCACACTCCTTGCACCTTATTGACCTCCTCCTTTGTCTCCTCAACTTGGAGGGGTCAGCTTTTTACGGACTCGCTCTCTGCCTGCAGCAATTCTTTACACCCTTCTGGTGAACATTGCAGTGCTGGTTTGGTAACAAACAACACGAGCCAGCAGCCTGTGCCAGCTTGGGTATTGTTTTCCCCATATAAGACTGCATGCACTTAATCCTGTGTTCTGCAGGGGATGAATGCAGGTATTCTTAAGCACAAGGGAGGAATTAACAGTCCCTATTTTTTGTACGCAGGCAGCAGCCTCCTCCCGAGTTAATAGTAGGTGTGACAGCACTGCTGGGGCTTTGAGCAGTGACCAACTCTTAGACTAGAGAGCAGAGTGCTCTGAGCCCAGAAATGAGCAGCACTGGAAGAGCTGAGCTGATTCCTGTCTCATATGGTGGATGCTACATAAAATCACAAAAATGCTGTGTAGCAGTAGCTGGTGATGATGTTACCTGTTACGTATTCTATGGTGTAACGCAAGACAAGGGACAGGTGTTGACATTTGCACAAACATGCTCTTTTGTACCCTGCTAATGAGTGTGAAGGAGTGAAAAGAGCATTTTTGCACAAACTCCATGCATTTGATCTAGAAACCTGACCGACAGTTTGTAAGTGGGCATGTCTGTTTTGGATAAGAATCTGTAGAGTTGAATGGATCAGAATAAGAAACAACCATGATTCCACATGTTCTATATGTAAATTAACGAATGAAGTAGACTGTCTCCAAAATTGACCATCATCCCTGAAAAGGTGACTTGATTTATACTAGTAAATAGATCCCTTTAAGAGAATCCTTATTGTTTGAGTGTTGTGGTGAAGTCGGGTTTATCTTTTCCAAGTGTCTTTAGCTGCAGCAGTTGCAACAGTTTAGTCAACAACAAATACGGGTGTGTTTCATGGCTTTTGAAAATGTCTGTTCTCTGCCTGTTCTGGGAGTTTGATCATACACATAAATATTTTAATTTTGTAGTGAAAAGTCTGTGAAGAAACTAGCTGCCCTGCCAGTCCCTCAGCCACTCACTAAAATTACAGCAGCTGCACCGGAGCCAGCCAAACCAGGGGATAATAGAGAGGCAAGAAGGAAGGAACGTCAGACCAGGACTCCACCCAGGAGGTAAGACAGCTGGGGTGGAGTGAGGCTTGATCTCCTGGAAGATAGAATGAGTTCTGGGTTTCTCTCTGGAGTACCAAGTGCCAGGACTCTTCCATATTAAAGGAAAAATCTATTCCCTGGGGTGGGAAGGAAACGGGAAGAGAGGGAAGATGTGATTTTCCTCAGCAAATGGCTTCTCTCTCTAAAGGGCCTGTTGGGTGAATGAAGTAGGTGGAATATCTCAAATGTGCCAAAAGGCAGCGTCTGCAGAGAAAAGGAAAAAAAAGGGGGGGGGGGGGGGGGCGGGCAAAGCATGTTTTGGAGCAGCTGGTTGTGGAGGCTGTTGGCAAGGAAGCAAAGGCGCACTTAATCTGGAGACCCGCTCTGACAGGTTGGAGGGTCAGGATTTGTGGTGACGGGTCTGGACCCTGCTTACTGTAAACGCTTGCTAGTAAGTAGAAAGTATTTCTGCTGGGTGGTCCCAGGAGTTGGTTCGTCAGCCATCTAGCAGAAGACGTGAGAAAAACTCCACTACTTTGAGAGTCCCCGGTATACAGCTTGCTGCCTGTGTACTGCTCCACTTTCCCTTCCTGGCTCTGTCCTGTGTGACTTGCCTGAATGTTTGAGAGACTTGTTCTCTCTGCCTTCTAATCATTTTTTTTGTCATTTTCCCCTGCCTTTGCATTTGAAATGAGAGAGGCTTCTGATGGCTTTCAAACAAGCAGCACTTGTCCGTATTTAAATATGTTTATCATGCTTAATCCATTGTGTGTATTTAAAAATGTTACAGAATAGATGTAGGTATGCCTTTAGTAAGGCATACATCGTTTTTCTTGGATAACTGCATGATATTTTTTATCAGTGTTTCTTGAAGGTGGCCATGAGTCTGTTTTCTGTTCAGGTTTTTGGAAGCCTGGGTTCTTAATTTTGCATGAGATTACATCTCCTCTTTCTTCCCAGTAGCTAAAGAAAAGTCCTGGACTGAGCTGTTACGTCTCCATGCATGAAAACTGATCCCTAGAATTCTTTTCTCTAGAAACTGCATTAGTTCTGGACTTTATTTCACTTAAATTAGTTAATCTTGGATGTCTTTAGACACCTTCCATTAGTCTTTATTCCTGTCTTTTTTTTTTTCTTATACTCGCAAAAGCCCCACTGCCCTACGAGCTCACTGCTGTGCAAACGAGACGACCAGCACTATTTATGTTAGTACTGGTGTTTTAGTCACAAGAAATGTGTGTGATTATATAGCCTGAAACAAAAGATGGTCCCACAGTTTTCTACAGTTAGCAATTTTTCATTGTAGGAAGTATTTGCTCTGGTATCGGTGCAGGATTAAGGGCTTTAGCTCATTCTTTGTCTGGCTCTGTTTAGCATCATTCAGTCTTGCGTAAAACGTCTACTGCTCAGAACTGAGATGCCAGCTCGGGATGGGGAAAACATCATTGAGAAGAACACCTGAAACAATTACATCTGTAAAGCACCGTTCTTTTACAGGATGCGGGACAGTTGTGTTTCAGCATCATGCTCAAACCGTCCCTAAGCATTTGGGGTTTTTTCTAACCTTGCTTTAGTGCTGAGTGCAGCCAGGTGAGATGGTTCTTTTGCTGTGTTGCAGACGGACTATCAGTGGCAGCATCAGCGGCAGTGCCAGCAGCTACAGTGGTTCCAGTTCCCGATCTAGGTCCTTGTCTCGCTCTCTCTCCAGATCTCATTCCAGATCAACGTCTGCCTCAGTCTCCCACTCCCCATCTGGGTCCAGAAAATCCAGGTACAGCCTTGACCCTTAATAACCTTTGTCAATTTAGCAGGAAATAACTCTTTGTAACTGTTGAGGTTACTGCAACAAAAGCTCTCTCCAGGGTGAAATACTGAAGCTACAGGTAAGTAGGACATGAAATAAGATTGTTCATTCATATATTGTTATAAATCTTGAATCATGAAAGTAGAACAATATTGGTAGTGTCCATGGGGTTATTCAAGTAAATGATTCTTCATGTCAGCTGAACTGTTTTTACTTAAATTATGATCAAAACATCATCTCCATGTTGACAGTTCTTAATTTAACATTTTATCTTGCTGGGGGAAAAGAAATCCATAATGTATTTACAAGGTAACAGTTTCAGGCTACAGAGCTTTGCTATTCTTAACCTCTACTACCTCCAGTTATTAAATGTCCTTAGGGAAGATGCTTGGCCTGTCAGTTAGAAGTAGGTCAGGAAATACCTAAAAGGCCCAGCTAATGGCCGTTTTCCTTTGCTGGTAAAGTTGCATGACTGCTTCCCTCTGTGTTTAGCCAAAAGTGAATAGTTATATGGCTGTTAGTCTGTGGGATTTGTAAACAGCTAGCTAACTCCAGTAAAGAGCCAAGAAATAAACCCCTTTTGAAGTCCTTACTCAGGTTTTTTTTACATCTGTTGATACACAAGAATCTCTGAAACCTCACAGGTGGCTTTTAAACACACAGCTTTGCTGTGCTAAAGTATAGGGTTAAAAGTAGACTTACTGTAGTCCAAAAATAGTGGATAAAATAGAACTTGGCTCTGACTGGTGCTAATTCACATATCCGAACACTGTGAAATTCCAAGGCTGAACATCCGCATTATTTTGTGGAAATGCAAACATGTTTACTACATGCTTGTCTCATTCATCAGATGAGGCAAGGGTGATGCAAGAGGTTCAGAGAGCACTTGGGCATGCTTGCTCTGCACTACTCTGCTCTTAAAGGGAGTTGAGAGGAAGAAAATGTGAAAACCTAATGCAGGTACCAGGGGTGTGCTTGCTGCTTTTACAGGTGTGTGGAAAAGGAGGTTGCTGCTCCCTGAAGCTTGCTTTCTATATATAACACATATAGATGAGGTAGAAGGGCAGAGATGGGCAGTGAGTAGTATTCTTGGTAAAGCAGGAAAGGAGAGGTGGCTGGCAGCTTCAGTGTTTGTTGCCAAGCTGCATGCTGCTGGTTGAAGCTAACTCTGTGTGTACTGTTGTTGAAACAGTGCCCACTTGGATTCTGGCACCAGAGCATTTCTGCAGCAAGGGCAGTATGATCTGTGCCCAAACCAAGCCAGATTAACCATCACAACCCTGTAGCCAGGACCTTTCCCAGAGAAGGAATTCCTGACTCACGGAGTCACCATCGTGGCCTTCGTTTAGACCTTCTCTCAGACCTTGGTTCTCTCAGAATACCTGCAGGTAGTGACTTTGTGACTTGTTCGAGGGCATGTCTGCCTTGCAGCTGCCGCAGCCTGTTCAGACATACACAAACTGGCTTTCAATTAGCGAGCTTGGATCTTGCTAGCAGGGCAGTCACTAGAGCGCAGAACTCGGTATGGCCTGCAGAACCTGCTTGAGAAGCTCCGTAAATAATCATGTGCTTAGCATACACCTGGTCCTGTATGGCGGTGGTTACCATGTAAGCCAGTTCCCAGCTACTTGGGATTTTTGGAGCCACTTCAGTACGGCGAAGCTGCAGCAGACACATCCCTCTGAAGTGCAAGTCCACCCATGAATATCCCTATATTCTTGTCTGAGAGGTTGTTAAGTAGAAAATGTTTTTTAAATGAATATGATGATTGTCTGACACGTTTAATTTTGTGAATCCCTTAAGATAGCTATCTTATAGGCACCCTTACTTCCCTGTTGTTATCGCTCCTGACAGTTTGCGCATCCTCAGAATAGGCAGCAGGGCTCTCCTGGACCCTGGGGTGCTGTGCAGGAGCTATGGGCTGTAGGACTCCTGGTCTTTTAAAGTCTCCGTGAATAACTGTGTACCACGCAATGCAAACACTGCGGGGAAACCCTTGACCTGAGCCATTACTGCTGACGTGTAATAGTGCACACCCTGCTTTCACTTTATGTTTACCTGGGGGGACAGTGACCTCTTAAAGTGTTGCCTTAATGCTGTTTATAAATAAATGGTATTTTCTAGACTTGCATCTGAGATGTCTGAGGCTTTATTATCATCTGCACATCAGGAAACACAGGCTTTGTCTTGTCCTGGGCACTGCTCACCTTAGCAGCTTTCTGACATCTCAGCCACTCTTTTTGGGCACAGTAGGGGCATTAAAGGTGTTTGTCTCACTTCTGCCTGGTTCTTGTTGCACTAACTGTGATGGGTTGTTGGCTCTTTCCAGGTCCCTGAGCGTGAGCAGCGTTTCTTCTGTCTCTAGTGCCTCCTCCAGCAGCAGTTCTGTACGCAGTGCCGACTCCGAAGACATGTACGCAGATTTGGCCAGTCCTGTTTCCTCAGCCAGTTCCCGCTCCCCAACCCCAGCGCAGCAGAAGAAAGGTAGAGGTATACGGTTTGGTATTTTCTTCTCTAATGGGTCCTGGGAGAAGTAATGGGGAGCTGAGATCTGCATACAGTTTTCTTGGTGATACTACAGCCTCCAGGAAAATTGTTGGGCGGGGGTTGACACGAGTTTTGGCTACCGTATGTCTCCTGTAGATTAGGGGAGTCCAGAGGCTTCACTCAAGGAAGGTGAGAGCATGGAGTGGGGGATGCTGTGGAGCAAACGTGCCTTCACATCCTTTCATCCATGTGTCTATGGCTGGAAAGATGCCTTTTCCTGCACAGGCCTCTGTCTTGATGCTCCCTCTCTTACCTTGTTTTCTTTCACCCTTGTGAGATGGTGCTAAATCTTTTGGATTACTCCAGTATCATGTTGCTCTTCCTCTGTTCTCTTTAGCCCATAGCGGTGTTGGAGGCAAGAGCCTTTTGTTCCTCATATTTTATGTTAAGCATTCTCTCTGTGGAAATTCTGTTTTCCTGGGTCTCTGGGGCCATGTACTGTGCTAACTGGCGTGGGCACTTTCAGTCCCTGAAGCATCCTCTTGTCCTGCCCTGTATAGGGAGGACAGGCGAAAGGAACCGATTGCAGGTCACTGATGTCTCCATTCTGCTTTCAACAGGAAAGTCAAAAAAAGAAGATAGCGCTAAGGAGGAAAAGCGGAAACGGGATGTGTCTGCTCAGCTCCTGAAATCAACCAAGCCCACCCAGGGGAGCAAGTCTCAGCAGCTCCTCCAGACCCAGCAGCCCTCAGCCCCCCAGTCTCAGCAAGGGGGCTTCAGCGCTCACAAAGAGATCAAACTGACACTCTTGAATAAGGTGAGAGGTGGCGTGGGGTGCGATTCCCTCTGTGCGTGGGTCAGAGGAGCGGATGGGGCCGATATCGGGGCTCTGGGCTGGCGGCAGGGGGGCTCCAGGCTCCGGGCTGTCGGGATGAGCTCGGTCGGGTAGGTCTGCAGCTGGGGTTGGAAGGCGGCAGACGGAACCTGTCTGGCAGCACACACCCTGTGGTGACTGGAGTCGGGACTGTGTTGGCGGCTCCCCTGGGGCACATTCCTCCTGCAGCTTCAAGGGCTGTTGCCTGCTTTCTTGAAGGCTGCAGCCGGAGCGCCAAAGCGAAGGCATGCACGGCGCAGTCCTGCCACGGGTTCTCCCACATGCGCTTGGGCCTTGCCTGCTGAAAGCACGCTCTCCGCACGCTTCCGAATGAGCTGTCCTCCCACTAGCCCGCTCTGGAGCGAACTGCTGACAAGTCAGTAAATGAGTCAGGAGGTAAAAGTGGCGATTGCCTCACCACCTCACCCCGCTTTCTGTGGAAAGCCTGGCACTTTCCCTGGCAGTTAGGATTGAGCCTGATGCCCCAGTTCGGTGCCTTCAGCTGAGATGCAGTCCAGATCACGTGAGAGAGTTTGGCCTTGTGGGGTTTTGTGCTGGAGCAGGGTGTTGGCTCCAGTCAGTGGTTAGGTTCCTGTTTTTGAAGCGTTAATGTTTTCTTTGTCAGCCTGAATTCCCCTGTGCTGTTTGAGGCTGCAGTTTTCCCTACTTCCCTGTCCTGTGACGTGAGATGCCTTTATCAAATTTGTGAAGCATGCTGGGTGCCTCTGTGGGGAGGAGCAGGCAATTACACACAACTACTGACAGGCACGGTAGGATCCTGGAAGAAAGCCTGACTCCACGTGCCTCATTGACATTTGCTATCCTTGGTGCTGTCGGAAAAGACTCTGCAAAGATGCTTCCATTTTCCCTTTTCTGGCTGTTATGAAAATACCCCATGAAACAGTGTACAGCATTAGCTCCAGAATATATCCCAGCTGCCAGAGGGTGTTGCCGTTTGCTTACAGTGGTAGGGAATTAAATGGTCCCAGTGATGGCTGGGGCTGGCATGCACTTTAACAGGGAACCCGCTTACGTTGATGAGCGAGCACGTCCCTGGCCCCGTCACAGGAAGCATGTCTGCTTGCTTCTGTTCTTCCTCCCTGCAGGGAGATGGCTACTCAGCTCCGTTGTCTGTTTAATTCCATTTTAGGCAGCTGACAAAGGAAGCAGGAAGAGATATGAGCCAGCAGACAAAGACAGGCCAACCTCTCCTCCAGCCAAGCGGGTTAACCTGTCACCTGACAGAGGTGAGACATCAGACTTCGGAAGGATTCGGCTCTGGGCCGTCTGGCGTAGCTGGGTTCCTACTCCTGCCACTAGAGGCAACCCTCAAGCACCCCGTTTTGGGTGACAAATGTCCTGTGAAAATCTCTGCTGCAAGAGTCTACTTGCTGGAGAGGTTAATTGCAGGCACGTGTCCTTCCAAAACCTACTGCCTTCAGTAACCTCAGAGGTGTGCGGTTGCCACAGGATAACACAGGCGTAGTAGCCATCCTGCTGCAGAAACATGGTGGAGGCGAGACGCTCAGGTTTGACTGCGAAGTAGGTGAGGTGAGGTCAGCCCTGGGCAGGCCAAACCCGGCCTTGTCGAGCTGTCTTGCAGTGCGCATTGCAAGTACCTTGGCTCTACTATGTCTGCGTAACTCCACTGTAAAAAGAGAAGCCCTTGCTTTGATGGTGCAATGTGCTTGTTGCCACTGTAGGTACACATCCTTCTGTCCCATGAAGCCCTGCTGTTCTCTAATACTGTCACTGGATATGGCTGTTGGATTTGTAGGGTTTTTCCTTCCTGTATCTCAAGGTCTTTTCTAGCTTATAGTTCTGTGCATCAAAAGGGATCTTTGTGTCATGATAGAAAGACTTGTGGCAGTGCTTAGAAAGGGAGGGAGCACAGGCTGCCAAGTCCCCAGGAGGGATGCAGTAATTGGCTAGATCACCCATCCTGTGAAATGAGATGATTTCCCCACTTGTGTGACACAGTCTGATCTGCCTCATATGTTTAGAAAGACACAGGCTTTCCAAGTGTTCTCTGAAGCCTGAGCAGTGATATTAGTGCCTCAGAAAACCAAGCTAGCATGATGCGTCGAGGGGGACCCAACTGCAATACTCCAGCCTCGCTAGCACTGCTGAAAAGCAAAGGGGGGTGTCATCAACAGAGGTGCTTCTGTTTGTCGCACAAGCCAGCCCTGACACATGATGTTTTCCCTGATGTCTCGGCTGTAGGTGTATCTTGTTGACTCTGGGTGCTAGCCAGAAGAAAATTCTGTGCTAATAGCCCGGTTGCATTTTACTACTGCAAAGGCAGCTTGTAAGGGACTGGGTGAGGTTGAAGTTCACTAGGATCTAGTTCACAGCTGCTACTGAGCTGCAGACAAGTGAATGGGCCAGTGTAGCAAACTGCCCTGATTTACTGATGTAGGTATGTACAAACAACAAATAGTGTATACTATAAAGCACATTTTTAAACAATGACAAATGGGATGTAAGCCCTGAAGTTTACTCAGCCTAACCTTGTAGTGACCAGTAACCTTGGCTGAGCCAGGACTAAACTCAAGGCATAATCCAATATGCAGCGTGTGCTCAAGTATCGCAGTGCAAACCTTATCTATGTTTGTGCCTTGAGTTTCCCTTCGCTGTTCTGTAACTTCACTGTGGTAAAATCTGCAGTGTCAGCAGCCTTGGTTTTCTCATGCTGTCAGTCATCTGGAGCAGAGAGAACTGCCACAGTGAACACCGGAGGCAGGCGGCTGATGCTCCAAGGAATTAGGCACTTTTCCTCTCCAGAGTGCTAATGAGAGTGAGGTCAGCAGCCGCTGGAATGTGCTGTCCCGGTGCAGCGTAGCAGGCTGTGCTGCTCGGCTAGTCCTCAGGGCTCGCGCGCAGCCCCGTAGGCATACAGGCTGCCTTCCAGGTAGAGTTGCTTCTCCGTGCTCTGGGATAACAGTTGTTGGGACACCTATTGTAGCCAAATCTGGATAGTGCTGTTGCAGGACCCCAGCTGGCTTTCCACCACCCCTCGGTCCACGCGGCTCTGATGGGGCAGCGCTGTTCTGGCACACCACGTCAGTTCAGTCTGCGCTCAACAAACAGTGATGCTGCCAATGGATTGGCCCCAGCTGGCTCCAAAAGCAGCAGAGCTGCACTCACGCAGTGCTGCTTGAGCTAATACACCCTCTTCACTGGCCAGCACGGAGCCTGCTCGGGTGTCTCCGTGCCCACTGCGCACAGACTGGATAACCTGCCTAGAGATAATGGAGCATTGACTCGGTCTGCAAGGAAAGGCCCTGCCCCACAGGTTTTGCTTGCAAAGAACAGCCTAAAAGTACAGCGGACAAGCCTACTTCCAGAAATCAGATGGTGAGGAGAGGGTCATACAGCTTCCTGCAGGTAACATTGTGTGTAGTTGACTACGTGGCACAGCCTTGACTAGCTTTTTTACCCCTCATCCCTGAAGATTAAGTAGGTTCCTTTTCTGGCTGCTGCTGGACTTGGCCTTTTGCCGGCATGATCTGGCTGTTCTCAGGATGCCACCCTTAGAGTGCAGAAGCAGTATGGTAGGCAGGGTAGCACACCGCGTCCTTGTGATGGGAAAGAATATCTCACCTTTATTTTCCTGATAGGCTCTCGTGACAGGAAAGCGACTGGGAGACTCTCTTCACCCAAGCAAGAACGACAGAGGGGCCAGAATCCGAAACCATCTCCTGCTCAGACAGACAGGTCAGTTGCTGCTGGCGCTCCTGGGCCAAAGCCATGGCTTGTCTCAGTGGGACCTGATCTCTCTAAACTAACAGCCCTGCAGATAAAAACCAGAGTCCTGCCCGTGGTCTCCTCAAACCTCGTCTAGGTGAGGTGGGGCTCACACGGAGAAGGTGGGAGTTTCTGGTGCATCTCTGGCACATGTAAATAGCTTCTGCTGGATCACATTTCCCCACTTGTCCAGTGGTTCAGTTCCTCCTCTTGAGGAGGCTTTGAGGCTCTGGCCTTAGAGTTTCCAGCTGTCATGGAGGCGCAGAGAGGAATGACATGAAGCTCCTTGGACAGGAGCCACAGGTGCTCAGGGGTTCAGCTCAGCCCATGCGGAAGCCACCAGGTAGATGCTTCCAGCTCAGAAAAGAGCAGGAGCCTGGGAGTTTTCTTGAGGTCAGTCCCAGCAAGAGGTGCCAGCTGGGTTAGATGCAGGTTCAGTCATGCCAGTGCCTCTGCCTCCTGCTAGCAACTTGTAGTGCTAATGAGGAAGAAACTACAACTGCATCATTCCTCCTGCCAAGCTCTTCTTGGCCTCTGGTTTGGTGCCCAATTCTTCTTTGTATGCTCTGGCATACCCTGAGCCACTTGCTTTGCTGTGGACCCTGGATGACATTAAATGGTGACTATCATCCCTGGCTTTGTGCCTGTCTCTCCCCTCCCACGACAGATGACCAGCTCACGTCCAGTTTCTTGGCAGCTTGCACCTATCGTAGCGCTGGGAATACCCCATCGCAGAACTGGATGTGTGGCTCCGGGGGCTTTGGCCTGGACTGCGCTCAGAACCCGTTGGCTAAAGGGTTGTGGAGCACCTTCTGCAGCGCACCTAACACTTCCTCTGCCGTCTTTGCCTGTGGCCAGCCAACGCTGCTTTGCATTTCTCTCGTTTCATCTCTCCAAGGATCTGCATGAGCCAACAAACGCAGCCCCGTCCTGAACCCCGGTGTTCCTTGGCTGGCAGGGCTAGTGTCATCCCCTCTCCCCAGCCTGGGGCATGAGCGAGCCTCAGTTTCTGTGTGTCAGTCTTCCCAAATCAAAGCCTAGTCCCTGCTGCCACAGCCTCGTCCTCCCTCTGGCCCTGAGGTCCTATTTTCTAGTGCTGAAGAGGAACCTCAGCCTTTCCAGACATGTTTCTGACTACATCCCTGGTTCTTGACCCTCTTCTGCCTGCTGCCGTTTGGGTTGGCGGTGTCGCCGGTCAGGTTGGACACACCCTGTGTGCAGGGACTGGGCGGTGGAGGAAACAGCAGAGGTTCTCTGCAGGTTCCCTGGGGCAGCCACGATGGAGGTCTGTGTCCTGCTTTGAACTCTGGGGCTTTGGTTCATACTGGCACAGTCCTGCATCTGTCGAGCGTAGCACAGACGGCTGCAAGCAGTGTTAGCAGAGGAGACGGGGACTCCTGCCCCGGCATCTGGCAGCAGGGTGACAGCGGCAGCTGCACGGGCTTCCCCAGATGGGTCCGTGTGGTTCGAGCCGTTAGAAGGAGCCAGCTGGGGCTCAGATCATGCCTTTGCTGAAAGCTGGGTGTAGCTCAGTAAGGCAGAGGGCTAGCAGCACTGTGAAACCCCAGCAGGCAGATCGCGAGGCAGCGGGCGTGGGACACCGCTCCGCTTCGTGGTCCTGCCATCCTCTTCCTCCCGAGGGGGGACGGTGGCGTGTGGCAGGAGGAGCTGCGGGACGCTTTCCTCCAGCCCAGCGTCTTTGCTCCCGCAGCAGCGGTGTTGCACTGCAGCAGCACTTCATGGGAGCAGGATGAGGGGTGGGTGTTTGCAGGGCTCCCCACAAACGCCAGCGAGATCTGTACCGCAAAACCCAGCAGCTGTGGCTGGCACCCCGCTGCGGGACAGGGTCCGTTAGGAACCGAGTCCAGGAGGAGTCCGCAAGGCTGTCCTGCGTTTAGCCGTGGTACCACGCCCTGCTCTCCTCTTGGTGTGCGCCCCTCTCACCACCTTGTACCTTTCTCTCCCTGCCAGGAAACGCCAGCTGTCACCTCAGTCCAAGAGCTCCAGCAAAGTCACGAGTGTACCGGGCAAAGCATCCGAGCCCGGCCCCACGGGCGCCAAGGCGGGCAAGTCTAGCACGCTGTCGCGACGGGAGGAGCTCCTGAAGCAGCTCAAAGCAGTGGAAGATGCCATTGCTCGCAAACGGGCCAAAATTCCTGGGAAAGTATAGTGGGCCGCGCGCGGAGCGCCGCTCTGCCCCTTTAGTGACTGTTCATGTTTTTATAAATAGTGTAAAAGCGGCCACTTTGGGATTTTGCAGTTCTGTCTTATTTTGGCTGCGATTCTTTTTAAAAAAAAAAAAACAAAAAAATTAAAGTTTGTCAGCTGAGAACACACAACTGCGACGACTCGCTCTGGCTTCCCCGGCCGCAGGGCGAGCGGGTCCAGCGCCTCTGCTCCGCCAGCCGTGCGCGGCAGCCCGCGCGGGCCCTGGGCCGGAGGCCACCACCGTGTTTTCCATGTAAATTATGCACAGAGGACTCCAGCCCTGTCGGATACTCTCACTACTTTCTCCTTCTCTCTCTGCCCTCTCCTCTTTGCTAGCCTTGAGTTGTATTCTTCTAGTTAGCCCTGCTGTGTGTTGAGTGTCTTCAGCAATGCAGTTCTATATACTGTGTAATGAGAGAACCGAAAACTGCTGTGAACTACTGGCAACATCATCTTCTCTCCCTGCCCTCCCACCCCAGGAACAAAACAAATATATATATATTCTTGACTAAAGTCTGATTGGAAAAATGACCTGTCTTTTATTTTAAGCATCAGATTGTTTTAGTTGATTTAAAAGGAACCCTGAAGGTATTGTCGGGATGTCTGTCTAACGAGGAGGGTCCTTTTTTTCCTTTTTTTTTTCTTTTTTTTTTTCTTTTTTGAGGGATCTCCCTGAAATAAAGTATTTTGATAACCAGTTCTTCCCCTCTCTTCTGTTCTCTCCAAGGCCCCTGTCCTCCCTTCCCCCTTGGCTCTGGGGGCCTGTCCTCTGCTCTGTCTCAGGGGTGCGTTGCTGGGTTTTGCTGCTTGGCAGCTGCCCCGCTGCAGTGGCGCGTGCAGCCGCGTGGAGCTGGCAGTGCTGCCATGGCCAGCGATGGAGCTCGGCTTCCCTTGACGCCAGGACCTCATCCTTTGGTCCTGGCTTGCGCCACGCCGTTGTGACACCCAGGATTGTCACCGCTGGACACTGTGCATCAGTCCTGGGGGCACCAGGCTGGAACGCTGCGGTGCTGCCTGGGCCCCTTGCTGCTGCTGGCAGCCCTGGGGTGGCTGTGGCAGCCTGAAGCTGCTCTATCAAGGGAGCCGAGTCCTACCCGGGGCGAGTGTTGGGGCTGCTGCTGGTGGGGGAGCAGGGGCCGAGCCCTGCGCCCGGTCCTTCCCCTTCCTCACGCCAAGGGAGCCACTGGGCCCCCCTTGCAACGCTGCGTTTGCAGCCGCCGGGAGCGTGTAGCAGCCCCCGCCGGTGCCTCTGCGGTGGGGTGATGCTGGAGCGCACACCTGGCTCTGCAAGGGGCTGGATGTGAGGAGGGGACCACTATGTCCCTTGCACTGGGCTGTGCTGCAGCTGAGCCCTGCCGCGCTGCTGGCCAGAGCCGAGCGCCTGTGGCCCCACGAGCCACTTGCAACAACGATGCAGCATGGGCTGCTGGGGCAGGAAAAACTGTTCGTCCCCGAGTCCCTATGGCTGGGTCCTGCCATGCCCTCTTCTCCGCTCAGTGCCCCCAGCCTGGCCGTGGGGTCCCTCAGCCCCCTCGCACGCTCCATCGATGATGGCGGGGTGCCCTCGCCCGGCCGCAGCCCCCACGAAGCCGGGCAAGGAGCGGGAGGCAGCGGGGCGCCTGCTCCCTCTTCCTCCCCGGCCCTGGCGCTGCCCTGGGGATGCTGGAGGGGGAGACGTCGTCCTTTGGCCCTTTCCGGGGTTGCCCAACTTGGGATTTCTTGGCCTTGCTGCAAGCCTGGAGCGCGGCTGCCCCGGGAGCGTGACAGTGATATCACCGCTGAGCTTACGCAACGGGGCCGGGGCTGGGCCCGAGCGGGCAGCTGGCAGCATGGGGACCGTCCCCATCACTGGGGAGCCCTCCCCTTCCCCGCAGCCACCCCGGGAGCACGCGAGGGCACCCGCTCTCCGCTTCCCTCTCCCCGTGCCCCTCGTCTGGCCGCCTTGTCCTGGGCCATCCCCAGTGAGCCCAGGGCCGGGAGCCCTTCCCTGCCTCAGTTTCCCCTGCGAGGAGACCGCGGCTCTGCCCCAGCCAAGGTGGTGTGTGCGGGGGCCAGGGCCGGCCGAGGGGCACCGTGGGGCAGGACGCCGACCCGCCACCCACCCCAGGGTGCCCCCAGCCTCCACGGTGCCCGGGGCCGTGGCGGGCTGGGGGAGGCGGTTTCCGGGCCCCGGGAGCGGGCTGGGGCGCGCCGGGGCGAGAAGGAAGTGCAGTGGCCTCGCGCGGGGAGGAGGAAGGGAGCTGGGAGCTGGAGTTTCCAGGTGTGTGCACATCACCTGCGCCAGCCCTCTATATAAAGGCAGCGGCAGGAGCGTTGCCACTCGGCCACCCGCAGCCCCGGGGCACCGCAGGCAGCCGCTCACCAGGCCACCGCTCGCCCGCCCGCTGCCCACTGCACGCCTGCTGCAAGCTCATGGTAACGCCTGGCCTCGGCACCACGGGGGGGGGGGGGGGGTATTGGGGAGGGGGTGGTGGTGCATGCGTGTGCGTGTGCGTGCGTGTGTGTGCGCGCATGCTGACACAAGCACTGTGTCCGTGCCTATGCCAATGGGGACAGACCACCTACTTGTGAGAGAGAGAGAGAGAGAGAGAGAGAGAGAGAGAGAGAGCGTGTGCACATGCATGGGGGGGGGGGGTGCATGTGCACGTGTGTGTGTGTGTGTGTGTGTGTGTGTGTGTGTGTGTGTGTGTGTGTGTGTGTGTGTGTGCGCACTCACTGGTGCGTGGGGGTGCAAGCACATGTATGCATGGGTGCAGGCTGGCTGGTATTATGAGTGTGCACATGCCTATGCATCTATGCAGGTACTGCATGTCTGTAAGGGATGGCTGGCAGGGCTATGTGTGTGTGTGTGTGTGTGTGTGTGTGTGTGTGTGTGTGTGTGTGTGTGTGTGTGTGTGTGTGTGTGTGTGTGCGCGCGCGCACTCACTGGTGCGTGGGGGTGCAAGCACATGTATGCATGGGTGCAGGCTGGCTGGTATTATGAGTGTGCACATGCCTATGCATCTATGCAGGTACTGCGTGTCTGTAAGGGATGGCTGGCAGGGCTGTGTGTGTGTGTGTGTGTGTGTGTGTGTGTGTGTGTGTGTGTGTGTGTGTGTGTGTGTGTGTGTGCGCGCTCATGCACACACGTGTGCTGGTGCTCTGCATGCCCAAAGCTTCCCTGGCCACTGGGAGATTGGGGGGGTGGTCCCCATGCTGGGTTGGGGTGGTCCCGCGTGGGTGCTGGGGCAGGGTGCCGGGCGCTCACCTCCCCTCTCGGCGGCAGGGCTGGCTCGGTGCCCTGGTGCTGCTGGGCGCCCTGTGGCTGTGCCAAGGCCTGCGGCGCCCGGGCAGCCCCCCGCACCTGCACTGCTACAGCGCCAGCGAGCTGCAGCCCGGCGAGGCCCCCGCGCACCTCCTCAGCCGCAGCCTGCGCTGGGACCACTACGTGCCCGTGCAGCTGGTGCCGCAGCTGGAGCGCCTGCAGGAGCCCCGCCGCCGCCGCCGGCACCCGGAGCGCGCCTGCCCCGCGCTGCAGCTCCGCGCCGGCCTCCGCAGCGAGCCCAACGAGCGCTCCATCTCGCCTTGGCGCTACCGGTGAGTGAGCGGCGGCCACCCCGTGCTCCATGCTGCCCCGTGCCACCGTTTCCCCGCTGCAGTGGCCGGCTGGCATCTGCCCTCCTGGGGTTCCCCCTGCTCCCCAGGGTGGGACGAGCCTGCGGGGCTGATACCCAGTAGCATCACGGCTGGTACCCAGCAGCATAGCAGCTGGTACCTGGCAGCAACACAGCTGGTACCCGGCAGCATCGTGGCTGGTACCCGGCAGCATCGTGGCTGGTACCCAGCAACACTGTGGCTGGTACCCGGCAGCATCGTGGCTGGTACCTGGCAGCCTCGTGGCTGGTACCCGGCAGCATCCTGGCCGGGCTGACCCCGCCTCCCTGCCCGCAGCATCGACGAGGACGAGAACCGGTACCCGCGGAAGCTGGCCTTCGCCGAGTGCCTGTGCCGGGGCTGCGTGGACGTGAAGACGGGCCGGGAGACGACGTCGCTCAACTCGGTGGCTATTCACCAGACCATGATGGTGCTGCGGCGCAAGCCCTGCCCGCACCCCGCCAGCCCCGGCCTCTTCACCTTCGAGGTGGACTACATCAGGGTGCCCGTGGGCTGCACCTGCGTGCTGCCCCGCACCGGGCGCTGAGCCCTCGCGTGACCGTGTCACAGCTCCCCGCTGTGCTTGTTTTAGAGCACCTGTCCAGCACCGCCACGGCGCTGGCGTTTGCCCCCTCTGACCATCACCTTGTTATTTATGAGTTATTTATGCCCCGGAGCTGAGGGGCTGTGTGATGCCTGCCAGGCATCTTTTTTTAAGCATATATTTATTGCTGAGCGGCAGCTCCAGCTCTGGGGTCCAGCATCACCCTGAGGGGCCCGCGGTCGGGCCCTGCGAGCTCCTGCACAGCTGCTGGTTATTTATTGCCCTCTAATGCTATTTATTGTGCTCCATGGGTGCTATTTAATGCTGCCCGTGGTGCTCTGGCTCCACGTGGGGCACCGTGTGGCTTGCAAATCAAGCCAGGACCCCCCCCAAAACAAAACAAAACAAAATCAAACAAACAAACAAAAAAACCCACCTGTGTGTCGCCTGCTGTGTCCCCATGCTCAGCCCTGTCACGGTGGGGGGAAGGACCAGGGCACCCAGGAGCCCCGGGGATGGCTGGGGCAAAGGATGTGCCCCATGGCAGGAATGCCCCCCCATTCCCCCTGCCCCCAAGCACCCGAGCGGGGCCCAGCCCTGCCGCCAGCCCCGGGGCACCCGCAGCACCCCGCCACCCACACCTTTCCCATGGCTCTGCCCCCCCCCCCCAGCACCCATGTCCCACGGGCCCAGCGCCACCTGCCGGGGCCGGCCCCCGCCCCCCGCCAGCACCCATGGGTGCCCCAGGGCAGCCGTGCACCCCGCAACCACCCCAGCCCGGGGTGCTGCAAAGGGGCTCCCTGGAGCAGCCACTGCCACCCGACAGCAGTTAATTTGGCCAGAAACGGGGCTGTCACCACCAAGCAGGACTAAGGATGAGGCTGTGTCGTGGTCACCGGTGCCCAGGTTAAGGGGAAAACTGCAGTTCCCAGCCCTCGGCGTCCTTGGAGCAGCTCAGGAGGGATTTGGTGCAGCTTGGGAGCCCGGGACAGCGCCTGGCCGCTGCCTGTGCCCCCCGCGCCCAGTGCCGTGCCCCCCGTCGGGGGGGGGGGGGCAATGCTGCGACGTGGGGCCCCGGGCAGCAACCTGGCATGCAGCAGACAGCAGGAGAGGCGAAAGCTTTGATACCACAGCAGCGAGCCAGGAAAGTGCGTGTCACGGCCGAAAACCACCGGCTGTTACGATCGGGCTCTATCGCAACTCGTGTGACGCCTTCGCTAACAGCAACGCCAGGGCCGCGGTCTGCAACCGCCGCGCCGGGACTGCGCCGGCCGCCGACGGAGCTCCGTAAGAGCCTGTCCCAAATACCAACTCCCCGCGCTGGGATGAGCCCGAGAGGTTATTTTGCAGGGCTCTGCCCTGGGATGGGCACTTTGAGCCCAGGGATTACGCTTAAGGCAAGAAGGGAACTTAAGTGCATAGAGAAATAGCCCCGAGAGCCCTGTGACCTCCCGGGGGCTCACGCTGAACCCCGTCGCACTCACCCCCTATCCCCCAGCAGAGCTGAGACATGGGGCTGGGGGGGGTCATTCATTTTATTGCAACAGCAACCACAAAAGGAGGCGATAAAAAAAAGCAAGAGGCAGCGAGCAGAGCTGGGTGCCCCCCCCGGCTGGGCCCCCATGGGGCTGTGCACCCCCACGCCAAGCATGGCCCCCATGGGAGCGGGGCACCACCAGGGCTTGGGGGTCCCGGGGGTGGGTGGGGGCCCTGTGTCCCCGGGGAAGCGGCGGGCGAGCGGTGCAGGCAGCCCGGCGGGAGGCCCCGGCCTCACTCGGCCTCGACGGGGATGGGGTTCACCTGCCCCCCCGCGTCCAGCGGCGGCTTCTTGCGGGCGTCGGCGGGGGGCCGGGGCGGCGGGTTGCTGGGCGGCTGCTTGATGGTGTCACCCACGTGCGGCCGCTCGCGGGGCTTCTGCTCGATGGGCCGCCACTCCTCGCCGCGCACCGCCGCCTGCAAAGCCCCCCCGAACGACGCCTTAGCACCCAGCCCGGGGGGGCGGAGAGGCAGCATCCCACCCAGCGGGACCAGGCATCCCGCCAGGCTGGCGTCGGCCCCCGCCGCCCTGCTGCGTGCTCCCCCCGACCACCCCACGGACGGACAGACGGACGGAGGATGCTGGCCGTCCCCCCCAGCCCGGCACTCACCAGCAGGTAGATGCCGCTGGCGATGCCCAGGCAGACGGTGCCCAGGATGGTGGCGAGGAGGAAGCCGGCGGGGACGGCGAGGCTGCGGGGAGAGGCGGCGCTCAGCGGGGAGGCGGGGGCTGCCCCGCGGCCCCCCCCACGGCCCCCACGGCCCACTTACGCGGCGTGCAGGATGGCCCGGATGTAGTAATTCCTCGTGAGGGGCCCGAACACCTTCACCACGGCCGTCATGTACTTCTGGCCGCTGCGTGGGAAGACGGAGCGACACGGAGGGGTCGGGCCGGCACCCAGCACCGAGGGGCCCCCAGCACCCTGCTCTGCATCGCCCCAGCCCCCTGCTCCCTCGCAGCCACCCCCAGGGACACCAGCACCCCGGGGACCATGCCTGCAGGATCCAGCCCCTGCTGGCAAGCTCCCCAGGTTGGAAAGCCTGGAAGAGGCCGTTTCATGCCCTCCTCCTGCCCCTGCACCCCCTGGTGCTGTGCCCCTTGTGGGGGCCTTTCACCAGGGCCCCCCAGACTCCCCGTGCCGAGGGGGCAGCACTTACCACCTCTCCATGGTGGAGCCCTTTTTCCGCTTGCTCCTGGGGTATTCGAGCAGGCAGACAAAGACGCCTGCCGCGCTGGGGGCCGGGGGGTCAAGGAAAGGGCTGCTCAGGGTCGGCGTGCCAGGATTATTCCCTGGGACGCCAGCAACACTGGAGAGGGGAGGCCGGAGCGGGACGTTGTCTGCTGGCTGCACAAGCTGGGGACAGGGCGATGCAGGGGCCAGGGAGAGGCAACCGGCCCCCCGTCACCCCCAAGGGACGAGGTCACCACCCCCAACCTCCCAGGGAAGCTCTGCAGAAACGTGAGGGTCGTGATGTAGTTTTGGGGCTGGGATTTAAGGCCTGCAGGAAAAGGGCCATTTGGGGCATGAAAATGGCGATTTCGGAAAAGAAACGTGTAAAAAAAGAGGAACTTGGGAAAAGAAAGTGAAAGCAGAGGGCAGTTGCTATGCTCTGGCCCCCCATCCCCGCCTCACGCCCCTGCAGACCAGCCCGGCCGGTCCTCAGCATCGTCTCCGCAAGGATACATGGCGTACGCCGCGAAATACCAGCCCTTGAACTGCCCCGCCACGGCCACGATCCCGCCGGTCAGCATGACTGCGGGGGCGCAGCAGGGTCGGCCAGGCAGGCCATGCACCGTGGCCCCCCCGGCCCCCCACCACGCCGGGGGACCCCCGCACCGAGGGAGGGGACTGCAGGGCTCCCGGGGGAGGTTTCAGGCCCGTGGCTGCACACCTCCGCCCAGGAGCTCTGCTCCTCTCCTGGCTGCCTCTACGGCCAGGATGCCCGGAGAGAGGAGGAAGAGGAGGCTCCAGTCCTGCTAATCCCCAGCCGGACGGGACTTTCCCGGACTGTCCCAGGAAGCATCGCACCTCCCGCTTGCACCGCCCTGGGAAACCCCACCAGCCCCGCGGCCCCCAGCGCCCCTCGGTCGGCCACGGCCTGGGCCAACGCAGCAGTGCGGGTCCCGTGAGGCCAGCGCGGAGGTGGGCGGCCCCGCGGACCCCCACTTCCACAGCGGTGACCCCGCACCGAGAGCCTCCCCTGGGACCCGAGGCCCGGCCCTGCCCCGCTCCCGAGCTGGGGCCCGCGACGGTCACACGAGGGGACCGATTTCTGCAAGGGGTGGAAACGGGACAGCTGAAGGCAGCGGGCAGAGCGGAGAGGGAGGCTCCGCCACGGGGGTCCCGCGGCAGGGAAGGCCGGGAGCCCTCCGGCAGCCACCGGAGGCTCCAGCGGGGCAGCGCCCGGGCGCCCCCGTCCCCTGCGGGCCCCGGAGCCCCCCGCCCTGCACCGCCGCAGCCCCGACGGGGCGGCCCCGGCCCCCCGGCCGCGCGCACTCACTGAGCCCGGCCGCCAGCGCCTGCTCGTTAGCCCACATGGCCCACTCGATCTGCCCCATGGCTCGGCCCGGCTCGGCCTGGCCCGGCCCGGTTCGGCCCCGGCGGAAGCGGCGCGATACAAAGTAGCCGAGCGGCTGCCCCGCCCCGCCCCCTGCCCTGGCCCCGCCCCCTCCGCGAACCCCGCCCCCTGCCCTGGCCACACCCCTCCGCGGACACCTCCCACTGGCGTGGCCCCGCCCCCTCCGCGAACCCCGCCCACGGCCCCGCCCCCTCCGCGCAGGCCCCGCCCACCGCGCAGCAGAGGGACGGGACGGAGCGGACCGGGGGCAGGAGCGGCCGCACGGAGGGAAGCGCGGGGGGGGCAGGACCGGGGCCGCAGCAACCCCCCCCCCAGCCCCCGGCTGTCCCGCGCCCGCCCGGCGCTCACACACCCGCAACACCGCTGCGGCTGGGGAAAAGCTCTATTTGCTTACAAAAGAGTAAAAACCAGGCCCGGGGGGGGGGGGGACATCCTGCTCCGGGATGGGATGCAGGGCATCAAACCCGTGGGGCAGCCCCCCCCGAGCCCCCCAAACCGCGGTGCGTCGCCGCCGTCCCTCGCGGCGTCACCACGAGCACGGCCCCGCGGCGGGGGGCTCAGGCGCTGCCTCGGGGCAGCCCGTCCGCACCCAGGAGGTGCTGGCTGGGGTCGTCCAGGAGCTGGGGGCCGGGGCCGGGCTGGGGGGGCACAGGAGAGGCGTCAGGGGGCAGCTGGGGCCGGATCCCAGCTCCGTGCAGGGCCGGGGACCCGGCTGTTCCCCCTGGGGAGCCCTGCTCTGGCCGAGGGACAGCCAGCCCTGGGGACGGGGGATCCTGTCCCCAAACGGGCCACCCCATCTGGCGCCCAGCCAGGGCTGGCACTGGGGGACCATGGCCAGGGACAGGGCCCTGCACCCCCATGGGCATGGGGCCCTGCAAACACGGCTGGAGATGGGGACGGGGTCCTGCACCCCTGGGGATGGGACGCTGCAAACACCCCCCCAGGGACAGGGATAGGGTCCTGCACCCCCCCAGGGATGGGACCCTGCTAACACCGCCGGGGACAAGGACAACGTCAGGTTCCTGCACCCCCCCGGGGATGGGGCCCTGTGAACATGGCTGGAGATGGGGACAGGGTCCTGCACCCCCGGAGATGAGACCCCAGAAACACCCCCCAGGGAAGGGGACAGGGTCCTACACCCCCAGGGATGGGACCCTGCAAACCCCGCCAGGGCTGGGGCTGGGGTCCTGCACCCCCCTGGGGATGGGGTCCTGCAAACTCTGCCAGGGATGGGGTCGGGGCCCTGCAAACACTGCCAGGGACGGGGACAGGGTCCTGCAAACACCCCCCAGGCACAGGGACAGGGTCCTGCACCCCCCCAGGGACGGGGCCCCAATGGCTGGCGCCAAAGGCCAGGCAGAGCCCCCCCGCCTCCCCAGCAGCCCAAGCCCCCGTACCTTGGTGTGCAGGATGTACCGAATGGCGCCCGGCACCGGCTCCAGCACCACGGCAGACAGCAGCTCCTCCGGCAGCGAGGCCGAGCCGACGGGCAGCCCACGCACGAACCTGCCGGCACACCCGGCGCTCAGCCCCACGCGGCCGGGGGTGCTCAGCCCCCCGCGACGTGCCCCCCCAGCAGCACTCACTGGTCCCCGTTGGGCGCCGGGGGGAAGCTGCGTCTCACCACCTCCACGAACTCCGCCACGGTGTCGGCCAGCGCGAAGATCACGGCGTTGGGGCCGGCGTCAAAAGTGTAGGCCACCTGCAACGGGGCGGGGGACGGAGGTGGGCACCGGTGCTGCGGGGGGGCCCGGCCCCCCAGCCGACCACATCCTACCTTGGTGCAGCCGTGGTGGGCGTTGTAGCGGTGGGCCAGGGCGATGATGCGGCGCGAGACGTCGTTGAGGTAGAAGATGGGGGGGAAGGTGTCGAGGCAGGTGGCGTGGAACTGGTTGCTGTCGCGCATGGTGAGCTGGCCGAAGCCCTCGAAGTCCCGCTCGCGGATGTGCCGCACCATGCAGGCGATGCGCTCCGGCACCAGGGCCTCTGCGCGGTGCTGCGGCCACGTGGGCACCGGGTCACCCTTGTGCCAGCCCCGCCGCGTCCCCCCAATCCCCGTTTTGGGGGCCGTTCCCGGCCCATCGGCCCCTCGGCTTTGTGCGGCAGTGGGCTGCACCCTGCTCCCCCCTGGCCGCAGCTGACCCCCAGCGCAGGACCCAAGGGTGCTGCTGAGACCGGGGAGCGATGCCGAGCCCCACAGTGCCCCCCGTCCATGCCAGCCCCCAGCAGGGAGAAAAACCACCACCCAAGGGAACCGCGACCCCAACCCACTACGTGGCCAGGGCGTGGGGCAGGAGGGGCCCCGGCGTCCCGGCCCCCTACCTTCAGCAAGGGGCTGGTGTCCACGCTGGTCTGCATCCCCGCTGTGCTGCCCACCGGCTTCTTCTCGGCGCTGACCTGGCGCACAGGGGATGGGCGGTGGGACGGCGGCACCCTGAGCCCCCAGCCCCGTGGGACCCACGGCGGGCCGGGATCCCGGCAGGCTCTCTCCCACCCGCGCCCACCCCCGCGGAGGCGGGCAGGGGGCCAGCGCCGTCCCCTCACCACCAGCACGAGGACCCTCAGCTCCGGCCAGTGGGTCTCGGGTGCCACTTGCTGCGCGACGCTGTCCTTGCCGTCCGGCCGCTCGCCCCGGTGCCACTGCACGAAGCCGCCGAACATGCTGCGGCAGGCGCTGCCCGAGCCCTGGCGCGCCACCTCCGAGAGCTCGCCCTCCACGCCGTAGAGCCGGGCCAGGGCGAACACTGCAGAGGGGGGGCGGTGTATCAGCCCCGTGCCCCCCCCTCGACCCCCCCCCGCGCCCCCCGCGGTGCTCACCCAGGCAGGCGTAGCCGGCCGCCGAGGACGCCAGGCCGGCGGCCGTGGGGAAGTTGTTCTCCGAGGCGACGTGCACCTTGTAGGCCAGGCTGAGCGGGGCCGCGTCGGTGCCGCCACCGCGGCGCTTGCGGGCCAGGCGCCGCACTGCGAGGGGACCGCAGCCGCCGGGGGTGAGGCACCGCCGCTCCCCACCCCGGCCCGCCGACGGGGCGGGCTCTGCCCCCTCCCCGGGTAAACCGAGGCACGGGGAGGGGGGACTCACCCTCACGCAGGCAGGCCTGCAGCCGCGGGTGCCCTGCGTCGGCCTCCTCCCCGTTCAGCCACAGCCGGTCCTCCTTGAAGTCCCTGCTGATGGCAGCGGTGGTGGTGGTCTTCAGCTGGCCGGGAGAGCGGGGAGCTGAGAGCCAGCACGGGGGGGCCGGGGCAGCCCCCCGGGGTGCCAGGGGCCTGTCCTGCAAACCCGGAGCCCCCCGGCCGCAGAGCGGCATCAAGCACCAGGGGCGAGACGGGGAAGGCAGAGAGAGACAGAGGCAAAATGGCGCGAAACTCCAAAATCCCGCGCTTTCCTGCGGCTCTGGGTGGCTCCATCCCCCAAGGCCGCCATCCCGCCCCGGCCCCCCTGCCCGCGCCAACCTGGTCCTGGTGCAGCGTCACGCTCAGCGAGGAGTTGATGGGCAGGATCAGCTCGCTGTCCCGCTTGCCCCCTGCAAGAGAGGCGCAGGTGGGGCGTCGTGGGGGCGTCACGGCGGGCGGCCGGGCCCCGGGACCCCCCACCAGAGCGCCCCGCTCGCGCCCCACCGGCTCTGGGACAGGGCTGGCGCGGCTCTGCCAAGGCCGGTGCAAGCTGGCACCGTTGGGGCTGGCCAGGGCCCGCTGCCGGGGGGCGCGACGGGCTTGGCTCCGGCCGTGCTCGCCCCCCCGCCCACTGGCAGCCCCGGGGCGCTCGGTACTCACAGTACTTGATGACGGCCATGTTGACAGGGGCCGTGCAGGTGACCATGGTGACAGCCTTGTCCTCGGCCATGGTGCCGCCCCGCTCCCGGGCAGGACCCGAGCCCCACGCAGCCCCGGCCCGGGCTGGGTGCCGGCAGCCGGACAAGCGCTCAGCGTGGCCCCAAGCGGGACCCGGCCTGCGGGCGGAACCCGGCCCCCAAAAGAGGTCCCAGCCCCCCAAACGGGACCTGACACCCCAAAAAGGCCCCGGCCCCCCGCGCCGTCGGGGCAGCACCCGGCCAAGCCCCGCGCCCGGCTCCCGGCCCGCCCACGTGTCCGCGCCGCGCAACACCGTAGCGAGCTGCCGCCACCCCATTGGCTGGCGCCACCGCGGCCGGTCGCGGGCGCCCAATAGCGCCGATCGGACCACGGCCCTGGCCACGCCCCCCGCCCGCGCGCCCGGAACGGCAGGGCCGCCCCCGTTTGCCCGCCGGAGGGCTTTGGGCCGGGCGCAGCGCGCAGTGGGGAGCGAGGCTGCGGGGCGCGCGGCGCCATCTTAGTGCCTGGAGCGCGGCACTGCGCATGCGCCGCTCCTGCCCGCCATGACACCATAGAGACTGGGGGGAGGGAGGGTGAGCCTGCCCCAGTGCTCCCAGTGCTTCCAGTGCTCAGACTACCCAGTGCGCCCCGAGTTCCCCCCGTGGCTTGGGTGCGCCTGGTGCTCCCAGTTCCCCCAGTGCCTCCAGTGCTCACAGCACCCAGTGCTCCCACTGCCCTCAGTGCTCCCAGTGTCCCCGGTAACCCCAGTGCCTCCACTGCTCCCAACAGCCAGAGTCCCTAGTGCTCCCAGTACTCAGTGTTCCCAATGCCTCCAGTGCCCCCAGTAACCCCAGTGCCTCCACTGCTCCCAATATGCAGTGCCAGTACTCCCACCACACAGTGTTCCCAGTGCTCCCAAAGCCCCCAGTGCTCCCAGTACCCCCAGTAACCCCAATGCCTCCACTTCTCCCATTACGCAGTGCCACTGCTCCCAGTTCTCCCACCACACAGTGCTCCCAATGCCCCCAGTGCCCCCAGTGCTCATAGTGCTCCCAGTTCTCCCATTGCCCCCAGTACCCAATGCCCCCAGTATCCCCAATGCCCCCACTGCTCCTGCTACCCAGTGCCCCCAGTGCCCGCAGTGCCGGCTGCTCCCACCCCGGGGCTTCCCCGCCTGGGGACACCCCACACCCAGGCACGGCTGCCGGCCGGGGAGGGCATGCGCCCCCGGGGTATTTTTATGCACCGGTCACTCGCAGTGGAAAATATTCCGCAGCTCTCCGTGCCCGGGGGGGGCACGCACACGCCTGGCCCCCAGCGCCAAATATAGCCCGCTCGGAGCACCGAAAATAGCCGCGGGGCACCGTGGCCGGTGGGTGCGGGAACCTCCACGGGCACCAGCGCTCACTGCAGGCGACGGGCATCCTGCCCCGTCCTGTCCCATCACATCCCATCACATCCCATCCCATCCTGTCCCGTTCCATCCCATCCTGTCCCATCCAGTCTCGTCCCATCCCATTCCGTCCTGTCCTGTCCAGTCTCGTCCTGTCCCATCCCATCCTGTCCTGTCCTGTCCCATCCTGTCCCATCCCATCCCATCCCGTCCCGTCCAGTCTCATCCCATCCCATCCCGTCCCGTCCCGTCCTGTCCCGTTCCGTTCCGTCCTGTCCTGTCCCATCCCATCCCATCCTGTCCCATCCCATCCCATCCCTTCCTGTCCCATCCTGTCCAGTCTCGTCCCATCTCGTCCCGTCCCACCGCATCCCATCCCATCCAAGCCTATCCTGTCCCATCCCACCCCATCCTATCCTGTCCTGTCCCATCCCATCCCGTCCCGTCCAGTCCTGTCCCATCTCTTCCCATCCCATCCCATCCCATCATGTCCCATTCCATCCCATCCCATCCCATCCATGCCCCCTGGATATTTATAAGCTTTTTCCATGGGCGGGAGGTGAGGGGAAAACACGTGGGTTATTTTGGTGCTGCGGATTCTTTCCCCCGGCCGCCCAGGACAGGTGCACGGCCGGATTTAGCCCAGCGGAGCCGCAAATAGCGCGGCGCGCACAATGCGGAGCTGCCGCCTGGCATCCGCCGCTATTTATACCCGGCCGATGAGCCCCCGCGCTGGCCCCCCCCCCCCCCCCCCCGGTGACTTTCTGCTGGAGGTGACAGCGACGCGGCCGGGGCTGTCCCCGCGGGGGCTATACTTAGCCAGGAGATGCCCCCCCCCGCCGCGGGGCTCCCAGCCGGAGCCGGCTCCGGGAGCACGGCTGCAGCCCGGCGCCGCGGCTGGAGGGGATGCTCGGGGAAGGGGCACCGGTGCCTTCCCGCCGCTGCAAGCAAAGCCCCGGCTGCTCGGGTTACATCCCGCACTCAGCACAACCCAATAGCTCCTATTTTTAGGGCTGGCGGCAGCACCGGGGCTGGCACCCCGCTTCCCACCAAGAACCAGGCAGGAGGCTCCGGCGGAGGACCGGTGCCGGGGCTGGCACGGTCCCCGCCGTCCCAGCCGCCTGTGGCCCAGCTGCACCGGCTCTCCGGCCCCGAGCATCCCCTCCGGCCGCGGAGCTCAGCCCCAGGCACGGCCCCGGCACTGGCCACGAGGGACAAGCGCTCGGCTCTGCTTTTAATCATTTCTGCACTTAAACGTCTCGGAAACCAGGGCGGGCGGGCACGGCGGGGGTCAGGAGGCGGCGCAGCAGCCGCCGTCCTCGTGCCGGGCCAGCAGCGACATGCGGGAGAAGGTCTTGGCGCAGGCGCGGCAGCGGTACTTCTTGACGTCGGCGTGGGTCTGGAGGTGGGCGCGCAGGTTGGAGCGGTCGGCGAAGGCCCGGCTGCAGTGGGGGCAGGCGTAGGGCTTCTCTCCTGCGGGACGCCCCGGGGAACGCTGTCGGGGGGGGCTCCGCACCCCCAGCACCCTCCGCACCCCAGGCACCCGGTGAGCCCCGGGGACCGTGGCGCGTCCCCTCCACGGTGGCATGCAGAGGATGCCCGGGGAGACTCTCCAGGGACCCCCATCACCCCACACCCCGGTACCCCCCTGCAGCCCCCCCAGATTCCCACCACTCTCATCTCCCTTCTACCCCCCCCCAGGCGCTTCCCGGCGGTCCCTGAGCCGCGGTGGCACCGTCCCAGCGCTGCAGTGCCCAGAGCCGGAGGCAGCAGCCGATGCCGGCAGCCGTCCCCGCCACATGCACGGCCCCAACCCGCATCGCAGCCGTGCATTCCCCCCCCCCCCAGCACCCTCCGGACCGGGGGGGCCCCCCTACCTGTGTGGGTGCGGACGTGGCCCTGGAGCAGCCAGGGCCGGGAGAAGGCCTTGCCGCAGACGGCGCAGACGCAGGGCAGCGTGTGGGTGCGGATGTGCATCTTGAGGGCGCCCAGGCTGCCGTACGCCTTCTCGCAGTACCGGCAGCTGAAGCCCCGCCGGCTCGGCGGCTCGCGGGGTGGCTGCCGCCGGCACCCCGGCCCCGGCAAGGGGCACCGGGGCTTGGGGCGAGCCGGCCGCCCCGGGGCCTCGGCCGCCCCACTGCAGCTGCCCCGCGGTCCCTCCGGTGCCGCCGGCTGCCGCCGCGGCAGGTTCAGGCTCTGGTTGTCCCGCAGGGGAGTCCCCGGGCTCGCGGCGGGCAGCGGCGGGGCGAAGCGGGCGAAGAGGCAGCCGCGGTCCCGGGGGCAGGCGGCATTGCAGGCGGCATCGCAGGCGGCATCGCAGGTGGCGGCGGGGCAGACGGCCGGCGGCCCCCGGCACAAGCCGCACGAGCCATCGTCCATCTCTGCGGGAGCCGGAGGAGGGATGGAGGCATCAGCCCCCCCCCCGCTCGGGGGCAAGGAGGGGGCCAGGGAGACCCCAGGCGGGTACCCCGGCATGGGGCAGCCCCCCGAAGGCACCCGGTGACGGCCCCGGGGAGCCGGGGGGGGAACCGGGGGGGGACCGGAGCGGGGGCAGGCAGAGCCTTACCGTGAGCGCGCGTGTCGAGCTGGCCGTAGTTGGGGATGCGAGTGCTGGAGGGCTTCTTCACCAGGAAGGAGCGGGGCATGGCTGGACGGGCAGGATGGGCAGGGCAGGGAGACCAGGCAAGGCAGGGAGACCGGCAGGGCAGGGAGATGGGACAGGGGAGGAAGGGCAGGGAGACCAGGCGGGACAGATGGACAAGGCAGGGGAGGCAGGGCAGGGAGACCAGCAGGGCAGGGAGACCAGGCAGGGGAGGCAGGGCAGGGAGACTGGGCAAGGGAGGGAGATGGGGCAGGGGAGGCAGGGCAGGGAGATGGGGCAGGGGAGGCAGTGCAGGGAGACCAGGCAGGACGGATGGACAAGGCAGGCAGGCAGGGCAGGGAGACCGGCAGGGCAGAGGCAGGGCAGGCAGAGCAGGCAGCCCGGGCCAGGGCAGGCAGCCCGGGGCGGCCGGGCAGGAGCGGCGGAGCGGGCGGCACAGGCGGACGAGGCACAGGCGGACAAGGCACAGGCAGACGAGGCACAGGCGGACAAGGCAGGGCCAGGCCAGGCAGGGGCCGGCAGGCGAGCGCCTTGTCCCCGCGCCGCCGGGACACCCAGCAGGTGCCCTAAGGCCCCGGGCTCATTAGCATGGGCAGCCCCCGGGGCAGCCCCCGGGCCAACCGCGGCCCGAGGGCTGGCCTTGGCCGCCGGCACGCCCCGCTGCAGGTGCAAGGGCCGGCGGCGGGGACAGCCCTGTCCCCTGGCCCTGCCACCCCCAGCCCCTCCGCCGTGCCCCCGGGGCGGGCTCCCGCCGCCCCCGCCACCCCCTGCCCGGCCGGGCAGCCCTCCGCCGCGTGCTCCGGCCCCGCGGGGAGCCGCGCTGGGCGAGGGCCGCGGAGCAGATAAGGGCGCTCCTCAATGTTATCAGCCCCGGCCATTGTGTCCCCGAGCCTTTTACAGCCCCCCCGAGCGATAGCGGGGGGCAACGTGTGCTGGGGCAGGAGCACCGGGCTCCGCTCGCAGAGGCACGGCAGCGGCCGTGGGAGAGGGGCCGCCTCGGCTCCCCGTGGCCTGTGGGTTCCCTTGGCTGTGCCACCACGAGCGCCCAGCGCTGGACCCCCTCCAACGTGCCCTGCGCCCTAAAGCGGGGCAGGATGGAGAGCTGGGGGGCTCCAGCCCCGGGGGGTCTGGCCAGGGCCCCCAAACTGGGCTAAAAAACCTGGCTGCCCCGGCTCAGGGGTGGGAGAGGAGAGCAGGCACGATGCCACGCAAACAGGCTCAGCCCCAGGCCCCGGACGAAGTTGGGGCTGTGGCACAGAGCCACGGGGAGCATTGCAGGGCGGTTTGTCCCCGAGCCGCCTCTCCGAGATGCTGCCTGCCCTGAGCAGACGTTGCTCCGAGGGCTGGTTTGACCCCAGCTACACGTCCACCACCTGGACGCAGCCCGGCTCGTGCCCCAAGCTCACCTCCAGCGGGGAATGGCGCTGGCGTCGGGATCCGTCCATGGCCACCTGGATGGTCCTTGGGAATTGCCGGAGGGGCCTCTCCCACCCCTGGTACCAGCAGCCACCAGTCTGAGCAGAGCCCTGGGGGTGACACCCAGCCTCCCTCCGAGGGGTCATCAGCGGCTGCTCCCAGCCCCGTAGCCTGGGGCTGGCACGAGGCCGGTCCTGCTCAGCCCACCCCGGCTCCTCTGCCCAGCTGGGACCTGTGTCCGGCCGTGCCCAGGGTGTCCGCTCATCCTGGGGATGAAGGGGCCGCGCAGAGCCAGCCCGGCCTGGCTGGGCTGTGCCCTTGGGGAGCCCCAAGAGCCTCGCAGAGCCGGGACGTCTCCCTGCCACACCCGGGGGAGAAACACCCGATGTGCTCTCCCAGAGCAGCTTCAGGGATGGCACGTGGTGCCAAGGACACGTGGCTGCAGGGACAGGACCTCCCCGCATCCTCCCTGCATGCCCAGGACCAGGGTGCCAGAGGCAGCAGCACACGCTGCTGAGGGGCAAAGCACCGAAGCCAGAGCCCTGCTGGGGTTGCAGGGCTGACCACGGGACACGCGGGCTCCGAGGAGGCAGGGGGATCCCCCCAACGACACGGCAGCACTCTCCAGCTTTGGCCAGGAGGGAGGGGACCCAGCGCCACCGAGACAGGGATAAGCTGGAGATAAGGCTCCAGGAGATAAGGGCAGGCAGAGCATTGTCGGGGAGTCAATGGCAGGGAGGGCACCGAAATCCCAGGAGGGAGGAGGGCCCTAGTGATGAAACCGCATTGCCAAACCCTCCACGGCCACCCCTGCCACTATCAGGAGGAATTAACGAGTCAGGGGACGCAGCTGTAAAGATGAGTCCTCTGTTTGAGAAGGGAGCAACCGAGATAACCGAGGCGGTGGGGCACGCACCTCCCTGCCACAGCCTGCCCTGCCGGAGCCGAGCTCCCCTCCGGGCAGTGACAGGTTGGGCACCTGCGGCCACAGCCCAGGCAAAGTGGGAGCCGAGCGTCCCCGGTGCCTCCGCTTCCCTGTTTGCCGATCTCCCAGGCTCCCAGTCCTGCAGGATTCCCAGCACGGTGCTCCTGAGCCAGGTCTCGGCACAAGGCAGATCACGTCCTGCTCTGCCGCCTGCTTGGGCTGGGACTGAAACACAGGCAGCGGCAAAGCCCCGCCAAGGGTTCGTGGGTACCCGCAGGCCACAGGGGAGACGCTTCACACCAAGACCGCCCATGGATGAAACTGCCTTTATTGAGAAAAATGGTTTGCTACAAATACATCATTGATTTTTGTTTTCTTTTTCTTCTTCAAAAAACAGTACGTCTCGTTAAAAGTTCTAGTTGTTATGAAAAAAGTCACAAGTAACACACTGAACAGCATGGCCACCGGCACGGCGGGAGCCTCCCTGCGCCCGGTGCCGCGGGCACAGCCCGGCCGGCACCACGGCCTGCCGGCACGGCCGTACCCAAACCCCTTGCAGAGAGGAGGCGAGAGACGCGAGGCAGCTACCTGCAGAGCGCAGCAGCCTGGGCCTTAAAGTGCTTTACAAAAGCAGCCGTTGTTGCCCCTGCTCTCGTATCGCCAGGGCAGGAAGGAAGGAAACATAGACGTTAGCAGCGCCGCCTCGGACAGCCTGAGGCGGGTAGACGGGCTCAGCTCCCACGCGTGCAGCTGGGGTGCCCCCCGGGAGACCGCGGTGGAAGAGATCCCGCTGCTCACCGTCCCCAAGGGAATGCAGGGAAGCCCCGGGCAGGGCAAGGGGACGCTCAGTTTGCTGAGGATGCCGTGCTGGTAAGGGAAGACACCGTCCCTTCACGCTAGACCCCACTCGAGGAATGGGAGCAGAGCAGCTCCAGCCCTTTCCACGTGGCCTGCGTCCGTTGAGCCCTCAGCAAGGGGACCGGACGGGGCGAGGGGGCCCGTCTGGCTCTGCAGGCTCCTTGCAGGGCTGCCAGTGGCACCGGGAAGCTCAGAGCCCTGCAAAACACTCAGTACTATTTAGATCAAGGTTAAAAAAAAAAAAGACAGTATTGCTAAAGCAGAGCTGGAAGGAACCAGGTCTCCTGGATAAACCAAGAAAGGGGGCTTCTCCAAGCAGCGACACGCAGGGCTGCGGGGACAGCTCAGCAGCCGAGCCTCCGGCACACTCGAGGCACGAGGCATCAGCTGCACGGCAGTAACCCACCACGAGCACGTCTCCTCCCAGGGCAGACACAACAAGGGGTTTCAGTACCGTTTTTAAGTCGTATCACTACAGGTCAGCACACACAGGGGGTCAAACACCTCCACATAGCTGCTGCACAGAGCCTGACCCCACAGCAAAGGCGCTTAGACAGCCCACAGCCCCAAAGAGCTCCAGCATTTTCCGAGCTGGGACACGATTCTTTGGGAGGCCATTCTCATACTGACAGGCCCGAGAGAGGATTGCTTTCTGTGCTGGGAGGCAGCCCCTCCATCTGCTTCCCAGGGCATGGAGAACAGCCCATGCATCCCCCTCTCCTGCTTGAATCGCGTGCTAGCGGCAGAGATTCAGCAGGCACAGGAGATACCCAGGACAAACAGACCACCGAGGACACCGACATGCCCCCCATCCCGGTTAAGACAGGCTCAGCAGGGGAACAGCCAAACCCACGCACAAGCCCTGCAAGGACCACCCGACACCGAACCCAGCATCCTCTGGGGGCAACCCAAACCCCTAGACCCCCTGTGCTGCAGGGCTATGGATTTGGCCCGACAAAACCAAACCCCAAAGGCCAAGACGTTAAACCAAGGGCCCTTCCACCCCGACAGCTCTGGCCAGGCAGAGCCTTGTCCACCAGGGCAGCTCACGCAAGCAAGCAACTGCCGGAGGACTAGAGGAGCTGTTCGCCTCCAGCCTGCCCGCAGCACCTTTCGCAGAGGGATTCCCAGCCTCGACCCCCGGCGAGCGACCCCCAGACACCCTGACCTTTAGCGATACCTTGGTTAATCCCAGAGCAGAAGCAGAGCTGGTGGGAAGAAGTCAGTCCTGACCTCTACACAAACCAGCGCAACCTCTACCAGGTCCGCTCTCGAGTGGATCCGTGCCTCCTGCGGCGTCCCACGGCACCCCGGCAGCGCGCGGCGAGGGGCTGCTGCCCGCCTGCCCGCTCTCCCACCCCCTCTGCAAACCCCTGGGGGAATGAGACTTTGACTCGGCTGTAAGGTCAGTGCTGAATTAGCAGGTCTGCGCACTTCATTGCCTCGCTGCGGTTAATTCACTGAGGGTTGTGCTGATCCCGTTGTCAGCGTGACCCTAAAGGATGGCAGGGCCCAGCACACGGCTCCAGGGACGTCTCTTTAGACGGGAAGTGATTTTTGCTGCACACAGGGACTGCTCCATCACGCTGAGGACAGCAGCGGCTGGCCCAACGCCTGGCAGAGGGGATCTCCCTGCCGCCCGCTCCCAGCCGAGCGGAGCAGACACAACCAGCAGCACGTACCGAGAGCAAGGGGACCACGTGTGACAGGGTCAGCTGGCCTGGGCAGGCTGCAGCACAGCCAGGGTGCAAACGGCAGAAGGGGCCAGGCGTGGGGAAGGGCACGGCCTCTTCCATAAGTCCTGCAACGTAACCTGCACCAGTGCAGGGACAAAACGCCATGGCCATCCCACTGCATCACAAGGGCAGGAGCTTGAGAGCGAGCGGAAGAGAGCTGTCCCTTCTGCCTAGGGCCGGGGCACCACATCACGCGAGGGCACCATGGAGACACAGCGCTTGCTTCGCAGGTGCTTTCTACCGCACGTTTGGTCACAGGGAGGCTAAGGAGCATCTCTCGGATCAGCATCTGCCCAGATCCGCCTTATTTCCAGAGAATCCTGGGGGAGGGAGCTGCAATCCTGTGTTGCTGGGGGACAAAATGCTTGGCATTAGGGATTCTAGCACAGAGACCGCAAGCAGATGTCCCTCCCACACACCCATCACCTGGACACCACCCAGCCGCTCCGCACTGCCTGTCAGCTGGCTGCAACTAACCCGCCTGCTTGGTTGGTTGCACATTCGCAAACGGAAACTGCCACTCTGGATTACACCCACCACCTATCGCAGGTCCTGCCCACGGCCACATCCAGCACCAGGCACCTGCTCCCACCACGGAGCAGCTCTGCCTACAGAGACGTTAACGCTGCTTGTTGTGTTGGGAGTCTGGCGTATGAAGTCTCACAGTGAAATCCTTCTTCTGGTGCCATGCTAGATCTCTTTTGCCAAGAAGTTACAGTTACAGGAGCGCTGCAGGTTTCTGTGGGTTCCCAACAGTCCCAGATGGAGGAAAATCAAACCTAGGCAACTCCTGGCAGAGTTTTCACAAGCCCAGCACTGAGGACTGGACCCCCTGCTCTTGGCTCCATGCTCAAACATCACAGCGCATCATTTAATTACAAGCATTTGAGAGATCAAACTCCAGGCAGAGGAGGGAAACCCATCCATCAACATTAGGCCTGCATTTACAGCACAGAGCACTGCAAAAAGCCAGCTGAGCACTGAGCGAGAGCTGCTCTAGCCATCCCACCTGGCACGAACACGCGGAGCCCGGCCATGCACACTGGAGAGGGTCAACAGCCCAAAGATCGCAGCCAGCAGACCAGCTCTTGGAGAACACAAACGGGGCTGCTTTTCCCCCAAACAAGGCAGCCCCGTGAGCCACTCAGCACACTGCTCGTACCTTACCATTCAGTTCCCTTCCCAAAGGGACCCTATGGCCTAGCTATGCTTCCGATCTGCTCCTGCAGCCAACAAGCTCTGCCCATCGGACCTGGCCTCTCCTGCAACATCACCCGCTTACAGAGAAACAAACTGATGAAGGAATAGAACGGCCCAGAAACGACGAAACAGGAAACCCATGCACTTCCCATGGCCCAGGCAGAGTCCCACCCACAGGCCCAGGGTCCAGCATCTCCCTCCCGCCCGACTGCAAATCCACAGCGTGTTCGTTTGTTTTTTTTTAAAAAATATACTTTCTTAATAATGTTCCATAAAAATACTCTTGTCCCCAGTCACAGATATTGCAGTGTGAAGAGTAACAGCTTCTGTTCCTGCTCTATAAAACGTGGAAAAGGTATCACACTGATTAATGTAGAAAAAATGCAAGAACTCCTAGTATCACAAGAGCTAGTACAAAATGAGAAAGGCGAGAGTTTCACTGAACGCCGGATGCCAGGACAGTCCATGGCTCCCTGCAGACTCCTCCAAACCCTCTGGGGTCACAGTGCGCATGAGGACAACAGTCTCGCTTCGGGATTTAGCCCAGTCTGCTTTTGGCCTTGCCTGTGCAGTAGCAGGAAAACAAGGCAGCTCTTGCCCACAGTGTGGGGGACAGGACAGACCAACATCTCCAGAAATAGCCTTATGGGGTTTAAAAAAATTCTCCATGCTGTTTTCTTCCTTTTTTAAAAGAACATGGATGATTCCAGTTTAAAACTAGGGCATTTTTGCATAAAATGCAGCATAGTTTTACATACCTATTAAATTGCAACAAAGAGCATGAAGACAAATGGTGCCAAAAAGCATCTAATAATAAATAGATCTGGATACAGGTATATACTCCGTATATGGATATGAAACGCCCAAACGAGGAACAATCCCAGTCCTTCGGCATGGACACCTCTCTCCTCCCAACAGCGGACGTCTCTGCTCACTCACCGATCCAGTGTGATGCTAAAGAGACTCCACCTTCTTAAACAAGGTGGGATCAGCCCAGAGAGAAGTCGGAAGAGAGGCAGCGGGTCTCTGGGGGTGCCAAAGGGCCAACGAGCTCCGTACCTCCTCGGCAGGAAGGCCGAGTGTGCAAGAGGAGAAGGGGTGTGAGGGGGGTTCGAACCGATACTCCACAGTCACCTTCAGTTCTCAGAGAGCGACAGCGCCAGGGCAGCCTGCAACGCCGCCTCCTCGTCGATATTATAGTCCTGAAAACAGAGAGCAGCCAGTCAGAAGAGCCAGAACTGACTACAGAGCCTCCTCAGAGCAGTGGGAACAGGCAAGGGAAGGAGCCTTCCTGTTCCTGATCTTCCCACCAGGCTGCAAACAGTGCAGCTCCCCACTGTTCTGGCAAATGGGGCTGCGAGGTCCCAGGAGCAACATGCTCTCTGGGGTATTCTGCCCCTGTGCCTACAGTCCCTCGCCTGGGGTCGAATCTGGTAACATCGCCTCTGCTCTTAGACCCAGCTGCAAGCAGGGGTGAAACAGGCCTACGTGAGGAGCAGTCTCATGTCTCCCCAAGTGAAGCCCCTAAGTGGGTTTCTCAAGGGAAGAGTTTAATGGAGCATGTGGAAGAGGTGACCCAGCTTCACAGACTGTGATAACATTTCTCTCCTTTTTCAGTGGCTTTTTCCTGGGTGCGTGTTTGTTGAGGACCAGCTCAAGCACCTCTGCAGGGCAGGCTGGGGAGCCCAGCCTTGCACTCACGAGCTCTCTGAAGCAGGGCTGTGCGCATCCTGCAAAGCCCAAAGGAGGAACTGTCCCCTTCCTCTCCTGCAGGGGCGGACGACAAGCTGGGCTGCTCCTGGCATGCCAGGCCAAGGGCTGGTTTCACCTCCCAGCCGCTCGGCAGGGGACACAGGGAAGACGACTCGGCCTGGGCTTGCGGCCGCACTCACCACAAAGGTGTCGTAGGAGAACTTGTGCCTGTGGAGGAGGTGCTGCAGGAAGTTGGCGCTCTTGTAGCTTGGGTCCCCCCAGGGCATGGCTGAGCAGACGGGGCACACCTGCAGCAGGCAGGGACAGGGGAAGGGTGACGCGTGGGCACAGACCCCCCGCCTGCCCCCAGGACGCCTGTCTCCCACAGAGGGGTGCATCCTGGGGGCTAGCACAGCAAGGTGGAGGTGAGCAGCGGTTCCCCTTCATGACAGCACGTGTCCTGCAGCAGGAGGCACTCAGTAGGGGCTTCATCCCTCATTCCCTCCCGCCTTGGCACATCCCTCAGCACACAAAGCCTCGGGTATGCGGCCCAGACTGCTTTTAGCCGATGACAAGTTACACGTGCGTGTGCAAGCACCTCTGAGATGGTGCCAGAGCTGCTAGTTCCTCACCTCAGTCACCTACAGCCGGGCTGACCTAGCAAAGCTGGGGGAGAGCAAACCCAGCGCCCCACGGGTGGCAGGCACAGGGGGATGAAGATGGCTCATTCCAGAGAGTCTAACAGAGGCAGCTCCCCACCTCTTCTCTAAGAGATTCAAAAGAAATTGAATGACCTAGAAACATAGCTGCACTTTATGTGCTGCAGCAGCAGCAGCAGCAGCTCTGTGTGCAGACAGCCTTAGATGCAGCATTGGTCAATATTTCCCGGGCTACCCCACACAGGACTGTCCCAGCCCGGCAGGGCGGTCTCGCTCACCACTTTGTTGGGGTCGTTGCGGTGGTTCTCCATGCAGTGCTTGACTAGCTCTTGCTGGTCCAAGTTCCGGGCCCCACAGTACGGACATACGAACGTCGAGCGATTGGGAATATTGCTAAGGAAAGCAAGAAGAGCTCAGATCCCTGGGAAGGGCCTGGACCAACCTCTCCCGAACTAATCCAGCCTCCCTTGCTGCTCCCTGCTCTGTTTTGTCCCACCCACCCAAGGCAGAGACCAGACCAGTCTGTCCCAGTCTCCAAGAGCTGCTGGGAGATGAGGTCACTGGCGGTCATTAGTGTGCCGTTCCCACCCAGTCACAGGCCGAACCACTCTGGTTCAGTTGGTCCTTCCTTGTGGGTCACCCTCTGAAACAACACAGTGCAGTGCCTGGGCTGCAGATGACCTGAGGGAAAGGGTGCCAGTGCGTCTTCTTGAGACCAATCCAGCATAATGAGAAAGTGAAACACATCCTTGGATTTTAGGGCTTATAACAAAGGTGGATGTGAGCATCTATGAGGTTTGTAAGCAGGGGCAGGTTTCCCTTCCTGATGCACGGCAATACCTGGGGATGGGCTGGGACGTGGGGACAACAGGGACGAACTTCGGGCAGTTGGCCATCTGCTCTTGCACCTTCGCACAGGATGAGACATGAGACCGCATTTTTGCTAGGGTTACCTAGAGAACAAGGAGAGGACACGTGTTCCCGGAGGCTGCAGGAACCCCTTCCCCTGCCAGATGCAGCACTGGAGCCTCTGGTCCCATTTGACAGGGCAGTTTCAGGCACACTTGGACCAGTCAACATCAGAGCAAGCATCGGTCCATGCAGGTTGACTGCCACCAGCACATAAACACTGCACCAACCCTTCCTGCCCTGCAGGCAGGGGGATTTGGGGTTGCGTGCTCTCAGCACAACATGTCCCCAAAGGTTATACACAAAAAGTCACCAGTGTGCATTACCGCAGCGTTAGCTCCACTTGCCTTTGAACTCGGAAACCGGGAGCACACAGTGCCACGCGGCTTGGCGGACAGGTGGCAACCCGAGGCTGCTGACCCGATCACATGGGATCACTCCTGGGCCACAGCCAGGGAGTTACAGGAAGATCCCCAAAGTTTACGGAAGCCAGAAAGGGCATCAGCCCAACTTGTAGAGACACATCATGAATCACAGCTTTACAGCTGGTCCCAGAATTGTCCCAGGCCAGACTGTCCTGGGCTGGGCCACGCGGTGTCTATTCCCTGCTGCCAGTTCAGCTCCCCAGTGGCTGTCAGGATCACAGCACCTTAAGCAAGAGCTAAAGCCTTACCTCCAGGAGGAACGGCAGAGCTGGTTTGTCTCAGCCTCTCCCGTGTTGCAGGAAAACCTCAGCGTGCATCTGAAGGTCCCCACTGTCTAATAATAGCTCCAGTCTGCTGACAAGTGCAGCTAGGAGAGTGCCTTCGTCTCCGCACAACCCCGCTTGCCTCGGGCAGCCATGCCTGCCTGGGTCACGGCAGCAGCCTTCCCACAGGGGCCACAACATCTTGCAGACGTAACCCGGGCGCCTGCTGAACAGGGAACTTTGCAAACCCAACTACAGACAGCCAGCAACCTCCTTTTCCCTGGCACCACGGCTGCAGGGCCAGCAGCCACACACCAGCATCCAAACGAAGCTGGGCCCACCTGGGAGAGGGCAGCCCCTTCACAAGCTTTACCTTCTTGCTGCAGCCTCTGCAGGGAGCCTTGTAGGACGATAGCTGTTTCTCCACGTTGGAGGCCTTCTCCACCTTCTTGGGGTCGAAGGGCATGCGGCAGAGCGGGCACAGCGGGGAGGGCACTTGGAGGCAGGGCTGCAGGCACTCTCCGCAAAACCTGGGGGCACAGGGAGCAGCGTCGAGTGCCTCGGCAGGAACCAGCGGCCTCCCAGCCCGGAGAGGGGGGAGCAGGACCGTGGCCCTGGGGCAGGACACAGGCTCTGCTGCACACCCGCTCCCAGAGAACCTTGCTCGCCTCAGGCTGCCCTCCCTAGAGGGATCCAGGACAGATTTGAAGATGCTCAGAGGAGCCTTAACCATGGAAGAAACAGCAGAGCCTGCACCAGAGGGTGTGGAACTGGCTGTCCGACCTGGATCCTTCCCACAGGTCTAACAGGCTCAACGTCCACTATGCCGACCTGCCTCTGGCCACGCTCGCCCTGCCCTCGGCATCCCGGCAGCTCCCGGGTGCCCTGGGCCAAGCCCTGCTCCCTGGTACTGGGCTGCTGCTTACAGCCATCCCCGCTGACCCACAGCGCTGTCAAACCTATAGGACAGCCCCAACACCGAGGACTAAATACCTCCAAGACAAGCACTGGGAGCAACCGGACAGAGCAGGCGGCTTGGCGCGCGGTTCGAGGATGCTCACACCAAACCCATGTCCTTCTGCTCGCCTGTGCGGGGAAGGAGCCGCTCTGCGGGAGCAGAGCTCTGCCGCGCGCCCTTCAAGCGCTCCTCCACACACGCCAAACAGCGACCTGCGCACGTGTCTGCAACTGAGCCGTGATGCACGGACAAAGCCGCTGCCTGGAGACCTGCGGCCAGGGGCCAAGAGTGGCTCGCATGCCTGGGCTGCAGCGGAGGGACAGATAAATGGAGCCAAACAATCACCAGCACTGAACATCCAGGCTGCGTGGGAGTAAAGCGAGTGGGTGAGCTACAGAATTAGAGCCCAGCTCACCTCCTCTCGAGGTCCTTACGCCTGCAGGAGCAGAGATGAGAAATCAAAGTGGCAGAGAGGAAATGCAGGGAAGCCAGCCTCGGGGCTGGTGGCATGCAGCGCGGGAGAGCAGGCTGCTGCTCCGGCACAGAGCGACGTGCCCAGAGCCCAGCGGCTCCAGCCAGATGGTTCCTGTCTCCCCTTTGCTCAGCGATAAAGGGGAGCGTCGCTGAGACTGAGCAAAGCGGCAGCCTGAGTTGAAACCACCAAAACCCCACCCAGCACCCCCTGACAGGGGAAGGAGCTCGGATACCTGCATCAGCGCTGAAGCTGCTCTGAATCTGCCCCGTGGAACAAGCAGCAGCAAGTCCGAACTGCGGGCACGTGGCTCGGACCGGGCAGCACAACCCCACAGGAACCTCCTCCGCCTCCTTCCTCCATGCACACACCACACCAGGGGACCGAGCCCCCTCCCAACTAGGACAGGAGGGGACCTGGGAGCTCCCTGTCACCTGCGGGACGGGGCCTGGGAGCTCCCTGTCACCTGTGGTCTCCGGACACCTCTGCAGGCCCACAGTGAGGCAAATGGACTCGGCCCCCACAAAGCAAACAACTTCTCCAGCGCTCTGCCCAGAGGGGCCACGGCTGCAATGGGCCACCGCTTAGGTCACAGCAAGCCAAGATGCCCTTGTCACCTGCAGCAGCCCTGGCCATGCAGGAGCTGTCAGGGCACCGTTTGCAGGGATTGGGAACCTGTGGGAAATACTGTTCCTACCCTCATCACCCACACAGAGCCGCATCCATAGGCAGATCCGGGGCCCACCATTAGCATGGGGGCAGACATCCACCCACAGATGAGACCTCTCTTCTGAAGCCTGGGAGAACTGCCAGCAGTGTCACACAGACCGATACCTTCAGTCAGCGGAGATCTAAAACTCTTCGTGCTGCTCCTCAGCCTGCAGGAAGGGCAACTGCACCATCCTCGTCCCGTCCACCTACCAATCGCCCTTGCAAACCCACGTCACCCAGACCAGGCTACGAAACGCTGCTAAATCTCCACGGCTGCGCCAGGCCAGGCACGGGAACACAGCCACCGGCTTGTCCCTGCCTGACACGTGCTGCCTCTTCACAGGAGCAATGACTAAGCCCTTCCCAGTGCAGCTCTCTCCTTCGGGGGGTTCCCAGGTGGCCTCTAACACACTTAGAGCTGCACCGTCACGCAGCGGCAGAGGAGTCGTGCAAGGCTACGGCTTGCAAGGGGAAAGTCACTGCAGAGGTGTCCTCCTGCCCCAGCTCCCCGATGTCACTCCACCACCCTGGCGGGCCAAGGGCTGCCCTCGGGCGTGAATGAGCTGGAGTCAGACTGTGCCACGGCAGCGAGAGAGGCCGGGGTCTCAACGTGAGACCAAGCTGCCCCAGAAATCGGCCGTGAGTGGGAACTGAGGAGATGTCGCCAAGAGTTTTCCTCGAGGCCTCTAGAACAAGCAGCTGGAGCAGGGCTGCAGCGCCGCCATCAGCATCTACCCACGCTGTCACCTCCTTGTCCCCAGCCAACTACCGCCAGCCAAGCTACCAGTCGGCACCAGGGTCCCATGTCCAGGGTCACACAGGCAGCAGACCCCAGCTCCCCCCCGACAGGATCACAAGCTCTCCTGACCCTTTTCCAGCCTTGGCCACCTCCTCCCGGCGCACCAGGCACCAGAGGAGCAGGGCACAGCTCCAGCCCAGTGTGGCCAACACGTGATCCCTTGGGCGACCCAGACACCCGTGCAGAGGGCTTGGGGCAGGGTTTCCATCCAGGCGAGATCCCTGTGGCTCCACCAGGGAAAGCATGCCAGAAACGGGCAGAGTTTGGGGGAGATCCGCCTGCCATGGGCTCCGGGGGGCACCCCCCTGCTTCCCCATGGGCTCCAGGGCAGGAACAGGGCAACAGCCCGGGGCCCGGGCAGCTCCTGGGGAGGCAGATGTCCCCCCCCAGGCAGGGGACAGGGACCCTAGAGCCAGTAGGTCCCCACTCCCCGGGGAGGGGGGGCAGAAAGCGGGGGGGGAAGGCCAGCTGGGGAAAGGTCTCCAGCCCACCGGTGCCAACGGAGGAATGGGGGGTGGGAAGGGGGTCCCGGTAGCGGCTGGAAGAAGACGATGGGAAGGGAACCCGGTACTGGCGCGGGAGGCAGACCCAGCACGGTGCGGGAGGGGAAGGGCGGTCCCGGTACCGGCTCGGGGGCAAGAGAGGGGTCCCGGTACCGGTTGAGGCACAGGAGCGGGGTCCCGGTGGGGGACAGGAGAGGGTGCCGGTACCGGTGGGTCGCGGGCGGGGGGGCCTGGAGGGACCCCGGGGTGGGTCGCGGGCGGGGGGGCCTGGCGGGACCCCGGCGGGGGGAGACGGGAATGGCGCCGGTCCCGACCGCGGGCCCGGTCCCGGCAGGGCTCCCCGGTACCGGGGGGGAGACAGGGCAGAGGGCGGGAGGGACGGCGGCACGGGGGGAGCGCGCCCGGGAGGGGCCGGCGGGGAAGGCGGGGGGGGTCGCAGGGGTCCCCGGGGGGGGGTCGCGGCGCCCGCCCCCCGGGCCCGGCCTCACGTGTGGCCGCAGCCCGCGATGCCGACGGCGCGGTGATAGACCTCCAGGCAGATGGGGCAGCTGAACTGCGCCTCCAGCGCCTCGGCGGCGGGACCGGCGGGCGGCGGCGGCCGGGGGGGCCCGCCCGGGGCCTGGGGCCGCTGCGCCGCCGCCGCCACCAGCAGGCTGCGGAACATGGCGGCGGGGGGCGGGGGGCGGCCCGCTGTGACGTCACCGCGCCGCCGCCGCCGTCGCCGCCGCGTGACGTCACGGCGGCGCGCCGGGAGCGGCGGGAGCGGCGCGGGCCGCCATGTGCCAGGCGCGGGAGGACTACGGGCGGCGCGGGCCGGGGCGGCGGGCCCCGCCCCCCAGGTGGGACCCCGCCCCCTGCGCCCCGCCCCCGGCCGGACCCCGGGGGCCCGGGACTGCCACCCCCGGGGGGACCGGCACTGGGATCGACCCCGGGGGCACCGGGACTGCCACCCCCGGGACCGGCAGTAGGGCTGCTCCGAGGGGACCGGGACTGGGATGGGCCCTGGGGGGACCGGGACTGCCCCGGGGGAACCGACGCCGACCCCGACCCCGGGTGGACCGGGACTGCCACCCCCCGGGACCGGCACCGGGGCTGTTCCGGGGGAACCGGCACTGGGATGGGCCCCGGGGGGACCGGGACCGGCACCGACCCTGGGGGGACCGGGACTGCCACCCCCCGGCACCGGCACTGGCACTGCCCCGGGGGGACCGGCACTGGGATGGGCTCCGGGGGGACTGGGACCGGCACCGACCCCGGGAGGACTGGGACTGCCACTCTCTGGGACTGGCACCAACCCCCAGGGGGACCAGGACTGCAACCCCCCGGGACCGGCACCGGGATGAGCCCTGGGGGGACCGAGACTGGGACCAACCCCGGGGGGACCGGTAGTGCCACCACCCGGCACCGGCACTGCCACCCACTGGGGGGACCGGGACTGCCACCCCCCTCCCAGAACAGGCCCTGGGACTGATCCCTGGGACTGCCCCGGCGGCACCGGGACCAGGATGGCCCCAGGGGGACCAGCACCAGGACCAACCCCGGGCGGACTGGGACTGCCACCCCCTGGCACCAGCACCGGGCCTGACCCCCGGGGGGGGATCGGGGACCCGGGACTGCCCCCCGGGATCACCGTGCCCGCAGCGGGGGGGTCAGGGCTGGCACCACAGTGATGCCGCAGTGACGCCTCTGTCCCCAGCTCCCCGCGGACCTGCGCCAAGTGCAAGCAGGGCTCAGCCGCCCTGGTCATCCGCGTCGGGGATGCCTTCTGCCGGTGAGGCCCGGGACGGGGGGTGGTTGGGGGGGGGGCTCGGCAGGTCCCGCCGCGGCTCAGCCCACCCGGCCGCGTCCCCACAGGGCCTGTTTCCGGGAATACTTCGTGCACAAGTTTCGGGCCGTGCTGGGCAAGAACCGCGTCATCTTCCCCGGAGAGAAGGTACCTGAAAGGGGGGGGGCTCCTGGGCCGCGGCGCCCGGCGGCAGGTTCTCCTTCTCCATTTTCCCCCCTCTCTCCACTGCAGGTGCTGCTGGCGCTCTCCGGCGGGCTGGCATCCAGCGCCATGCTCCGACAGGTCCAGGAGGTGAGAGCGGGAATGGTGGGATCCCTGGCCGCGAGGCCGCGGGACCCGGCGCCGGAGGGGGCCGGGGAGGAGGCTCCTGCCTCCTCCCCGGCCCCCTCCGGCGCCGGGTCCCGCGGCCTCGCGGCACCAGCATGGCGCTGCCGGCCTCATCCCCCCCGTCCTCTCCACAGGGGCTGAGCCGGGAGACGGCCAAGAGGCTCCGCTTCGTCCCCGGCCTCGTTTACGTCGACGGTAAGGCCGCCCTGCCGGCTCCCGGCCCCCCGAGAGCAGCAGTGCCTGGAGCGGGGGGGCCGGCTCCGTGGGGAGGGTGCCGCTGAGCCCTTTTCCTCCGCAGAAGGAGCCGTGTGCGGGCAGAGCGCGGCGCAGCGGGAGGAGAGCCTGGCCCGCGTGGAGGCCATGCTGCAGGCCACCGGCTTCCCCTACTACCTGGTCCACCTGGAGCAGGTAGGGAGCAGCCCGGGGCGAGGAGAGCTCGGCCGGGGCGGGGTCACGGTGCCCGGCTGCTATGGTCCCCCCAAACCCCGCTGGAGATCCTCCAGCCACTGCAAAGCTCCTTTGCGCCCCGTAGCACCGGGTGGGACCCACCTTCTCGCGGCCGCCGCAGCCTGCCCCGTCTCTGCCTCCCCCCAGGCCTTCGACCTGCCGGGCTCCATCCTCCGGCGGGGGCCGCGGGGCGGCGAGGAGCCCTGCCCCGGTTACAAGGAGGCCGTGGAGGACTTCATCCAGCAGCAGCGGCAGGAGGTGGCCGTGGCCGACGGGGACGGAGCCGCCTCCCTGCCCCGGCGCCTGGCCGGGCTCCGCACCCAGGACGTGCCCGCCGGAGGGGAGCCGGCGGCCCCGGGCGCCCAGCTGCCCGCCGCGGCCCGCACCCAGGAGCTGCTGCGGCTTTTCGAGGCCGCGGAGACCCTGACGGCGAAGGAGGAGCTGCTGCAGATGCTGCGGTGAGGGGGGGCCCGGCCCCCACGCTGGCCTGCCCTGCCCGTCGCTGCGGGCCTGAGCGGGAATCGCCCTGTCCCCCCAGGACGCACCTCATCCTGCACACGGCCAGGACCCGGGGGTACACCAAGGTCATGATGGGGGACAGTTGCACGCGTGTGGCCGTCAAGCTCCTCACCAACCTGGCCCTGGGCCGCGGTGCCTTCCTCGCCATGGACACGGTGAGTGACCCTCGGTCCCATGCCCGCAATGCCACGGGGGTGCCTGGCACAGCCTGGTGACAACTGTCCCTGTCTGGAGTGGGGGACAAGCTCCAGAGCACCATGCCATGGCCTGCTGGCAAGGAGAGAAGGGGTAGAAGGGACTTGCTCTAGGCCCCGTTGTGTCCCTCCCTGGGGGTCGTGCACGGCTCAGGGCCACCGCAGCAGGGCCCGGGTGCCGCAGGGCTGTGCTGCAGGAGGACCCCGCCGTCCCTCAGCACCCACGTGCGCTCGTGCAGGGCTTCCTGGACAGCCGCCACGGCGACGTGGCCGTGGTGCGGCCCATGCGGGAGTACATGGCCAAGGAGATCGCCTTCTACAACCACTTCTTCGGCGTCCCCACTGTCATCACGCCTGCCCTCCGCGCCAAGGTGAGGGCGTCCCTCGGGCATCCTGGGGGCCCAGCTGGGTTCTGCGGGGTGCAGAGGTTGGGGGGCTCCGTCTGGGGCGCAGAGGGGGCTGGCGGACCCCTGGCTCTCTGCACTCCATCATACCCGAACTTTTTCCACTCGGTCCCCCAGCGCCGCGAGAAGACCAGCATCCACCGCCTGATGGAGGACTTCCTCCTGGGGCTGCAGGCAGAGTTCCCCTCCACCATCAGCACCGTGTACCGGTAAGGCCTGGCCCCATCCTGCACACGGGGCTGTGCACCCCCCGGGGGGGCTGGCACGGAGAGGGGAGCACCCCAGGCCGGGCTCTGCCCCAGAGACCCAGGGCCACCCGCCGCTCACCAGCCCGTCCTCCGGCTGCAGGACGGGCGAGAAGCTGAGCACGGCTCCCGCGGAGGTCGGCTCGGAGCCAGGCGCCGAGCCCCAGCTCTGCCTGCTGTGCCTGTGCGCCCTGGACACCCTCGCGGGTGAGTGGGGGCCGCGGGCGGGTGGCGTGGGGGCAGCCCCGGGCCCTGAGCTCCCGGCTGCCCTCGGGCTCCCGCAGAGGAGGACTTGGCCCTGGAGCCCACCCTGATCGCGGAGGAGGCGGCGCAGGGACCGGCCGGGGACGGCTGCTGCCACGCAGGGACGCAGGGAAGTTGCTGCCGGAGCTCACCGACGCCGGGGTAAGGTGCCGCGGACGGCGCTGACGCTGTGTGGGGCCCCGGGGTCCCGGCCGACCGCTCACTGCCGCCTCTCCACAGGGCTGAGAGCAGAGCTGCCTTCCTCCCACTGCTCTGCTACAGCTGCCGCCTCACCTTCAAGGAACTGGTAAGGTCCCACCAGGCGCGGGGCTGCTCTGCTCCTCCCGTGGGAGCCGTGCGGGTCCCCATGGGACACGTGCCCTCCATCCCTGCCCACCAGCACGGCCCCTCTCCCTCTCGCAGGGCCACCCGGACACGCTGCCGCCCTACGTGCGCTCGGAGGCCCAGCGCAGGAGCCGCAGGTATGTGGGCACACCGGGGCGTCCTCCGCGCGCGGTGCAGCCGGCCGGGCCCTGAGGCCAGGTTTGCCCCTTCCAGGGCCGAGATGAAGCAGCAGATCCAGGAATTCCTGCTGGAGGACGATGACGACGAGGACCCCAGCGAGAGCTGATGAGCACGGCCCCGGCTTTGCCTCCTGCTGGGGACGGACCCCGGTCCCTCTGGGAGAGCCTGGCAGGGCACGGTGCCACCCCCACGGACAGCCATGGGGACATGGCCCCTGCGCCCCAGGCTGGGCTCACCAGCACACCTTGTAGGATGGTGAGGGACCAGAGCCAAGGCTTGGGGACATGCTGGGTCACCTGCTGTGACACCTGCTGCCCAGGCAGCTGCTTTTAAACGCAATTTAAATTATTCGGTCAGCAGCAGGCGGGTCAGAGAGCCTCGTGTCCCCAGCTGTGCTCAGTCCGTGGGTACCAGGGTGGCCCTGGCCCCACCAAGCGACCCCCTGCTCCCAGCCCCAGGAGTGCGTGAACCGGGGAGGCCTCAGCTTTGTTTTATTATATATCTGTATAAATAAACCATTTGAATTTAAAAAAAAAAGAGTCTACAGTCCAGCTGGAGCTGCCGGGCACCGCTGCTGGGGCAGCCAGCAGCCCGGCCCCCCCGGCGCTCCGGGGCCGCGAGCCCCAGGGTGCTATTGCTTTGAGTTCAACCTGGTTGTGGCGTGGGGCTGGGGGGGCCGTGGTGGGCACAGGGCCAGCTCCGGGCACCCCAGCCCCCCCCAGCAGCCGGAGGGGCCCAGCAGGCCGCGGCGAGGAAGGCACGACGTGGTCTCCGCGGGGCTGGGACGTGTGCGCTGCCGTCCCGGCGCGGGGGGAGGCAGGCCGGACAGCTCGAAAGCAATGTTTAAGAAAAATATCTTCCTTAAAAGCAAGAGTCCAGGCTGCCCCGCGGGCCGGGCCCGCGCCCCGCGGCGGACAGAGGGGCTGGTGTCTCCATCCCGCAGCCGTGGGGACACGTGGTGGCCCTTGGTCCCTGGCAGGCTGCGTCCCAGCTTGCCCGCGAGGCTGCTGGCTTAAGGCATTGGCGGTGATGTCCCTGGGAGGGGGACGGCGGCAAGGCCGGGGCAGGGGCCGGGGCACCCGCCGGCTGCGGCAGTGGCCGGTCCCCCTTCCTCTTACTCCTTCTCCCGCGTCCACTTGATCATGGTCTCAGGCGAGCGGTAGAGGAAGATGAGCTTGGCGTACAGCTCCTCCTCCAGCGCCAGCTCGCCCGTCTCCCGCACCAGGAAGATGTCCTGGCACAGCTTGAGGATGCGGTCCACGCAGGGCAGCTCCTCAAACATGATGGAGTGCGAGATCTCGCTGAAGAAGCCGCGCACGAACTTCCCGATCACCAGCACGATGGAGACGTACAGCCCCATGATCCTGCAACGGGCTGTGATGAGTACGCGGGCTGCCTTCGGCCTCGCCGCCCTGGCTCCGGGGCAGGCACGGTCCCCGCGGGGCAGTCCACACCCCCAGCATCCCACCCCGGCCCGCCGCTAGCCCCACGCACCCGTAGCCGGCCAGGAAGCCCAGGCTGGGCGGGCTGACTTTGTCGTTGAAGATGACCATGGGCAGGATGTTGCCGTCGCGCGGCGGGGCATCCTTCAGCCGCACCACCCACCACTCCAGGAAGCTGTCGCTGCCGCGGCCCGAGCCCACGCGCTCCCGCTTCAGCTGCACCTCCACGTCCAGGTAGCTGTCCTCGCCGTCTGCGGCACGCGCGGGGCCGTCAGGGCGCTGCCAGGCGCCCCGGGGACCATGGGCACCCCCCCCCAGCCCAGCACCCTCCTCCGCACCCATGCACGGAGCGGGCGATCCGGCACCCACCTGGCAGCAGCTGCTTCACGGGGTTGGCCTCCGGCCCGTTGGGCGCGCGGATGTACTTGGGGAAGAGCTTGGGCACCTGCCTGCAACGGGGAGAGCCGGTGAGGCAGGGCACGGGGACCGGTAGGACCGCAGGGTCCCGCGCCCACGGGCAGCCCCCCCGGCACGGCGTGCGGACGCGCCCAGGCGCAGGCACTCACACGGGGGTGTTGCGGGTGCCCTGCAGCAGCTCGGCCAGCTCGGCGCGCTGGGGCGCGCCGGGCTGCAGGTCGGTGGTGTGCTTGTCGAAGGTGTGCTCCACCGTGCCGCCCTTGCCCAGGTCCCTGCGGGCAGAGCGGGCGCGGAGGCTGAGCGGGGCCGGGGCGCGGGAGCCGGCCGCCCTGCATCCCGCGCCAGCCCCCGGCGCTACCTCTGGAAGGTCCAGGTGAGGCGCAGGGTGATGTCCGAGGAGCCGTTCTGCAGCTCCCGCCGCATCTGCTCCCGGCTCGGCGGGCTGATGCTCCACAGCGAGCCCGAGCTGCCCTCGATGCGGGCCGTGACGATGTCCTCGTAGCTGTACAGCGTGATGAACTGCATGGCCACCTGGGTGCGAGGCACGGGGCACAGCTCAGCCCCGGGCCACGGCCCCCGCGCAGCCCCCCGGGCACGCGCGGCTCTGGAGCAAGGGTTTGGGGCTTCGTTACCGGCTGCCTCTCAAACTCGTTCGTCAGGGCTTCGTAGTCCTGGGGGGTGAAGGGCTGGATCGACTGCTGCTGGGCGCTCATGGTGAACAGCGGCTGCGGGGCACACAGACGGGTCAGCATCAGCCTGGGGGGCCCAGGCGTCCGGGCTCGGAGCTGCAGCCCCGGTAGCCCAGCGGTGCACAGCTGCTGCCCCAGTGTCCTCACCTCGTACCCCCCCAGCTTGAGTGTGACGGTGACGTCGATGGGGTGGTTCACAACGCCCACCACGGAGCGCACCAGCGACATGAAGAGCAGCGGGAACCAGATGATGGCCACGAGGAAGAGGATGATGAGGCCCCCCATGCCGTACTTCACAATCTTCTTCTTCTTCTGCCCTTTGGGCTGCGGGTATTTCTGCAGGGAGACAGCAGGCTCAGCACGGTGCCAGGCTCAGGGGACCCAGCCAGGGACACCCCAATGAGCCCGGGGCTCGCTACGGGGGTCTCCAGCTCGGCCAGGCTGGGGGACGTGTGTGCACCCCTGCCTGGCACCTGGGAGCAGGGGACAGGCAGAGCGATGCTGAGGTCCCACCTTCTCCGTCTCGCGGCTGCACTTGATGATGAAGATGTTGGCATAGATGTCTTCCACGCACATCCAGTTGGACAGCGACAGCGTAGTGTCGGTCCAGACCCAGTCCATAACGGCCCGCAGCTCCACCAGGAAGGGCACGAGGCGAAACCTGCCAGGGATGGGGAGGGGGGGCTGGTACGGCAGCGTCCACCCTGCCCCAGCAGCTGCCCTGCACCAGGACAGCCCCCGTGCTCGGCCCCGCGCCGTCCCCCCGCCCTGCGCCCACCGCCCCGTACCCTTGGAAGAGGAAGAGGTTGAGGTGGTTGTATTTCTTGGTGAGGAAGTTGCCCAGGATGCGGGTAGGGTAGCCGCAGCGGATCTGGTAGGCGGACAGCGAGAAGTAGATGCACTTCACAAAGTACCACAGCTGGGCCACCGTGTTGAGGCTGAACAACCTGCAGGCACCACGGTGGGGACCTGTAACTCCTCCGGTCACCCGATCCCCCCCAGCTGGACCAGGCTGGGCCACCACGTGGGGCCGGTGGCTCCCAGCAGCACCAAGGGCTGGCAAAATGAAGGCAGCAAGCAAATGCCACGTGGCCTTGGCTCTGGGTACCCCTGGGCACCCTCAGCCCCAGCGTGGGCCACCCATGGGCCACCCCCCACCAGGCATCCCCAAAGGATGCTCGGCAGCACCGGGGTGGGGGGCACGGCAGGGCGGGTACCTTTCGGTGACGGCCGGCAGGATGAAGAACATCCAGAGGTGGATGCTGAAGACCAGGATGACCTGGAAGATGAGCTTGCCCAGCACGGTCTTGCGGAGGTAGAGCGCGCGGTCGATCACCATGGTGGTGAACTGTATGAGCAGCATGACGAGGAAGGCCTCCGGCACCTGGTCGTCTGACAGCGAGGACGTGATGTCGGCAGCCGCCGAGTGTTTCTGGAGACACAGGAGACGTCAAGACGGGGCCTGGCCTGCCCCATGCCCACCCCAGGGCTGGCTGGCAGGGTGTGTGGACACCCCACAGGAACGCCCGTGGCCCCACTCACCCCGAAGGCCCAGAAGCCAAAGATGATGATGATGAAGTCAACCACGTCGGCCAGGAACATGAAGGCGTAGACGTCGGTGGCGGCCCGGTGCTGGGTGTGCAGGATGTCCCAGAAGAAGCCACGCACGGGCCGGTACATGTTCTGCGCCCTGGAGGGGACAGAGGGGACGGGTGTCCTGCAGGCCACGTGCCACAGCCCCCCACCCCGGCCGGCACCACGGGGCACTCACATAGTGAGGAAGAAGAGCTTGACCCGGAGCCCAAACGCCTTCAGCTTCTCCCGAGAGTGGCTCTGCTTCGCCTCTTCCTCCTCATCCTCCTCCTCTTCCTCCTCCTCCCCACCATCCCCTGCAGGTGAGACACGACACAGGCATCGGCCTGGGGACAGCAGGGCCAGGGCACGTGGGACTGCATCCTGCCCGGCCCCAGTACCCCTCCACCCCGGGGGACGTGAGCCCTGGCCCTCGTCAGGGTGCTCAGCACCCTCCGGGCTGCAGTGGCTGAGAAGCACCGTTCACCTTCCTCCACAGCCTCCTCCTGCTTCTTGCTCCAGCGCTTCTTCTTCCTCCGGAAGCGGAGGTGACTGCCGCCAGCCCCGGTGCCCTCATCCTGCCCCACGGCACCGTCCTCCTGCTCCGGCCTCACGGCCGCTCCCGGCACCCCCAGCTCTGCCAGCGCCTCCGTCCCCTCCTCGCCGGCCGCCGGGGGCTCTGCTTCCTCCCGCCGCTCCTCCTCGTCCTCGTCCTCCGCCCGCTGCTTCTTGGCAAAGGGGTCCTCCTCGTGGTCCCACAGCCCGTAGCACTGGGAAAGGCCGTGGGTTAGCGAGAGCCCCTCCGATGGCGACGGCGCAGCCGGGCAGTCCCCGGCGCCGGACGGGGCGCTGGGCCGCGAGCCCCCTGCCCGCAGCGGTGCCGGTGCCCCGGGGCTCACCAGCAGCAGCGAGCGGTGGAAGAAGAGCGCCAGGAGCTGGATGAGGTCGTACTTGATGTAGCGGTCGGTCTTCTCCAGGCCCAGGATGCGGGGCGGGAAGAAGGGCTTGCCCTCGTTGCGCACCAGCATGGCGTAGCTGTTCCAGGGGAAGAACCCGAACTGGAAGAGGTATTTCACCACCACCATCACCTGCGGGGAGGCGGGGGTCAGCGGGGGGCAGCTGGGGCCCGGCGGCCCCCTGCCCGGCCGCTCCGGCGGCACGGCCCGTGCCCACCTCGGTGAAGATGATAGCGGTCATCCAGAAGCGCTTGCTGGGCCGGGGGACGGAGAGCATGGCCCAGAGGAAGACGAGGATGGGCAGGAAGAGGGAGATGACGGAGGCGGTCACCATGTTGTTGAGGATGATGATGAAGTAGCAGAGCAGCTCGGAGTGGGCGGCCACGCAGTGGTAGGCGGCCAGCAGCAGCTTGAGGAAGCGGTTGTGGGACCGGTAAAACTGATCCGACTCTTCCAGCGTGGCGAAGTAGAGCCGCCTGCGGGACACGCGGGGGCTGAGCCCGAGCGGGCTGCACCGCGGCCACCCCGGGGTGCCACCGTCCCGGGTGCCTCGCACCGGCCCCCCATCCCAGCGCCGGTACCTGTTCAGGAGCAGCTCGCTGGCGGTGCGGGTCCGGTTCTGGGGAAGGGCCAGGAGCTCCCGCGAGCCGGCCACGTCCTCCCGCGAGCCCAGGGCCGGCACCTGCTCCTGGCTGCCGCCGCGCTGCGCCGGGTAGCCCCCGGGGACAGCCTCGGGGCGCTCAGCCCTTTGGCCCAGGTCGGCTCCTTCGCTCCCGCTGGGGACGGCAAGGGGACGGGGTCAGCCGCTCCCCCGGCAGGCAGTGGGCACCGTGCCCGGGCGATGCCGGAGGACACGGGGACAGGGAGGGATGCACAGGGCCCCGCCGCCCAGCCGAGCCCCTCGGGGCCATCTATGCACCTGCCTTGAAGCGATGCCGTTTTGGGGGTCGGTGGCCCCGGCCGCCCGCTGGCTCAGCTCCTTGGTGCCATCGTCCGGCGGCACCAGGTACAGCTCGTCCAGGACGCCGCGGTGCACGTCCTCTCCCTGCAGCGGGCACAGCGTCAGTGCCACCACGCCGTGCCCCACGCCGTGCCATGCCCCGCGCCGTGCCCCACGCTCACCTTGGCCAGCCGCTGGGTGAGGACGTATCTCTCGACCCGCAGCACCGTGGACATGTCCGTGTGCTCCTTGGTGAAGGCGTCGAGCCACTGCGTGAGGCCGTCCACCATGGCCTGGCACAGCACCCACAGGAAGCGCAGGGTGTTCAGCACCCGCTGCACCACGTTCCCCCGCTCTGCGACGGCGAGGAGAGAGGGCGGCGCTTCACACCAGCTCGGCCCCCCCCCGGGGGCCCTGGCAGCCCCCCGTGCCGGAGCCGTGGGGGTCCTGCCTGCCACCTACCTGATTCTTCCTCCTCCTCTTCCTCCTGGCCTTCAGCCTCTGCAGGCGCCTCAGGCTCTGATGCCCTCCGCCCTCTGCCATCCCCTGCAAGGAAGGTGGGTCACGTCCCCCCAGCCCAGCCACTGCCCCAGGGAAGGGGGTGCACACACACTCGCCTCTGCCCCCGACACTGTCACGACAGCTCCCCAACCTGCTGGCACAGCTCTGTGCCCGTCACTGAGTGTGTAAACGCATCCGTCTTAAAAGCCAGAGCAGGCGCCAAAGGAGAGCTTGTGCTCAGCCCTATTATAGACATCAGAGAGTCCCCTCACGCAGGAAACCTCGCTGAGACGATGCTCTCCTTACGGGGTCCCAACAGATCAGCGGCCACCGTGCCAGGCGGGGTCCCCTCCTCGCACCCCAGCCCCATTTTGGAGCCAGGTGAAACGGGGCCGGGGCAGCAGTGCTCCCACCTGCAGCGAGCTCGGAGTCCGGCTGCTCCAGCTGCTGCTGCTCCTGCTGCCTCAGCGCCGTCTTGGTGTTGGTCATCCAGGCTTGGTAGGCCAGCTGCGCCGGGAGAGACGGGGCCGTGAGCGCCCAGCGGGCACCGCCAGGTCCCCCCTGGTCCCCCGCTGCCGCCGGGGCCGCGCTCACCTGGAAAGCACTCTGCTTGCCCGGCCGCGGCTCCTCCGGCACGGCCTCCTCCTCTTCCTCGCTGTCCGACTCGAAGAGGAAGTATTCACCCGAATGCAGCACTGCAGGGCGGTACGGGGTGTCACGGCACGGCACGGGGTGCCACGGCATGGCCGGTCCCCGGGCAGACCCCGCTGCCGTCTCCCCGGGTCTCTGCCTGACCGCGGTGCCGAGGGCACCCACGGGTGTCCCCGCCTGAGACAGCAGGGCTGAGGACTCAAATCGGATGTCCCCAAAGAGGAGTCCCTCTGGCGCTGGCATCCAGAGAGGCTCCGGTACGTGGCTCTCTGCAGCCGGCCGGGAAGCACCGGTAGCCCTGGCCGCGGCCTGGCCCCCCCAAGTCATCGCCCTGTTAGTGCCCGAAAGCAGGAAAAGCCCCAGTTAACATCCTGCAGCCGAGAGAGGGGATGGGGGACATGCGGGGGCCACCTTCCCGAAAGCACCGTCACCGCCGCTCCGTGCAGCCCCCGCGGGTGTTAGCGGCCCCGGCGGAGGGACCTTGCCGAGGGGCTGTGCCCCGGTTAGTGCCCCGTGCCGGGGCAGTACCTGCGGCGTGGTCTAGCCATGGCCGCCACCACCGCTCCCTCTGCCGGGAAGGGTCCGCCTGACCGCCGGGCTCTGTGGAACGGCACACGGGGGCTGAGCACTGCCGCGCTCGTTGCATCTCCCCCCGGGGGGGGCAACCAGAGAGGGAAGGGGCGGTTCACCGCAATGCTCCGCAAGACGGTGCGGGGGCTCCTCGCCGGTCCCCAGCCACCGAGGACGTGGGACGAGGAAAGGGGCACTGGTGACAGGTCGGGGCCACCCCACCGTGCCCCGAGAGGGGACGGGAGAGGCTGGACGTGCCGGGACGCCCGGGGCTGCCCCCGGCTCTCACCTGGCCTGGCCTCATCCTGGCCCTCGCCAGCGCCGCCGGGCAGCCGCTCCTGGTGGTACTTCTCCTGCTTGGCCCGGATCCGCTCCATCCTGCAAGGCACGGGCTGCTCCGGAGCTGCTCCCGACGGTCACCGCGCCGCGTCCCCACACCTCCCCGGGGGACGTCCCAGGGCACGGGGGAGTCCCAGTGCGCCAGTGGCTAAGGGGGGCCCCGGGAAAGCGGGGGGGGGGCCCAGGCGTCCCCCCCAAAAACTGACTCACTGCCGTTTGAGCTGGGCCAGCGACTTCTTCTCGGCTTGCCGGTGCGAGCGCATGCTCTTCAGGGTGCTGGCCTTGAACAGCGCGACGCCCCTGCGGAGACGGCGCCGGGGGTGAGGGAGGGCACGGCAGCCCCGTCACCCCCCATTGCGGGGCCCCGGCACCCCCCGACCCACCTGGAGGCCTGCAGCGCCGAGGCCTGGAGGTCCAGCATGACGTGCAGGTAGTAGTGGCTGAGGAAGACACGGCGCTGGAGCAAGAGGAAGAAGAAGCAGATGCTGTCCCAGATGATGCCGGCCTCCTCCACGGGCAGGGAGCAGTCCTGGTCCTTGCCCATCTCCTTGGCTGGCAGGGGAAGAGGGGGGCAGGTCAGGCAGCGCTGACCCCCAACCTGCCCCGTGCCTGGGGCCGAGGCGGCAGCGAGGGCGGGGGGATGCCCCGGGGCCCCCTGCCCGGGCACTCACGGTCGTAGTAGCCCTTGACGGTGCACACCAGGCTGAAGAGCTGGATCACCCAGCAGAAGTTGCTCTGCATTTGCTGCACGAAGACGCAGGAGAGGAGCTGCCGGGGGAGAGGGGGGCAGAGCGCGGGCTCAGGCGGCTGCCGGACCCCCGAGCCGCGCCAGCAGCCATTGCCGGCGGTGGCTCGGGGGGCTCCCGGCTTTGCCAGGATGCAAACCGGGGGCAGGAGCAGCGTGCCGGGGCAGCCACGCGGCACCTCCGCGGGGCAGGAGGGTGACGGGCTCTGGGGGCACCGAGGAGCAGCCCCGGCACCACTCCAGGATGCACGGATGGGGCAGGGGGTCCCGGCAGCCTAGTGCCCTCACCGACAGCATGTTTTTGGAGATGATGACGGTGATGTTGTAGAGGATGAGGCAGTCCCAGAGCACGAGGCGAGCCCGCGCCGGCTTGCGCAGCATGGCCGTGCCAAAGAGCAGGAGGTAGAAGCAGGCGAGCAGGTAGCCGAGGCCGAAGAGGCTGATGCGGGTGGCACCGGTGATGAAGACCACAACCAGGACGAACCAGAAGAGGTAGCGGAAGACCACCACCTTCACCATGTCCAGGTACGACCTGCAGGCCGGGGTGCTCAGAGCAGGGTCCCCATCCCCTCCCAGCACCCACATAGCTTCAGGGGGCAGAAACGGGGCTGCCAAGCAGGGAAGGGGCAACTGGGGGGGGCTTGGCACTACCTCAGTTTGGGGTGCAGCAAGGTGCTACCTGTCCTGTCCCCCCCTAACCAAACCAGCAGGACCCAAGTGTATGTGCCAGCCTTAGCTGGGGGTCCCAGAGCCTGCTGGGGGGTGGTCCCGATGCCCAGGGGGGTCCCAGTGCTCATCTCAACTTAGAGTTCCTGGGGTATGAAGCCCCAGGGTCCCAGCCCGGGCTCGGGGAGGTCCTGTCCCAGGCCAGAGGGTACCGTCCTTGTCCCACGGGGTCCTGCCCCAGCCATGAGGGTCTGGTCCCAGCCCCGCCCTGGGGTCCTGCTGCCCACTGGGGTGCTGTCCCTGGTCCGGAGGAGGCCCAGTGCCGGGGGGCCCAGCCCCACCCTGCGAGGACCCCAACGCCTGGGGTCCCACCGGTCCCATCCCAGGCCAAGGGGGCTGTCAGTGCTGGGGGGTCCCAACCACGTGCTGGGGGGTCCCATCCCGTCCCAGCCCCGGGGGCCGCGCGTGCCGCGCCGGGCGCCCACCGGCAGTGGATGAAGTCGGGCGTGGGGTTGTGGGGGTCCCGCGCCGGGTCGAGGCGGTCCGCGTTCTCGCCGGCGGCCCGCAGCCACTCATCGGTGCGCTCGGCCACGAACACCCGCCACTGCTGGGCCGCGCACAGCAGCAGCACGAAGTCGTCTGCGGGCACAGGGCTCAGCCCCAGCACGGCCCCCCCCCCGAGGGGCGGGGCTCATACAGGCCCCACCCCCTCACTGCAAGAGGGTGGGGCCAGCAACAAGCCCCTCCCCAAGGGGCAGGGCTATTCCTAGGCTCCGCCCCCACATGGATGGGGCCCCACCAAGCTCCTCCCCCAGGAGGCAGGGCTCTCTGCAGGCTCCTCCTACCCAAAAAAAGGGGTAGGACCCACCCCGACCCCACCCTCCCCAGCTGTCCTGGCAGGGGCCACCTCCCCTCTGCTCACCCTGCCCAGGGGGACAGATGGGACCCCCAGGGCTGTGCCTGGGGCTCAGGTGCCCCTTGGGGGACAGGGGCATCGGGGGGGGACAGGGCCGGGGCACCGGGTACTCACTGATGAGGTTGGTGGACTTGGGGGCCATGTAGAAGTCGGGCAGGTAGAGCCACTTGATGAGCGCCGAGTTGATGGGGAGGGAACGGCTCCATCGCCAGGGATAGTCTGGGGGACCGGCGACCTCAGTGGCACGCTTGCCCCATGTCCCCACGCACAGCCCTCATGTCCCTTACCCGTGTCCCCTTGCCCCTGCCCCTTTCCCGTGCAGAGGGTGGGTGGCACGCCCATGCATTGCCCCCATGTCCCTTACCCGTGTCCCCTTGCCCCTGCCCCTTTCCCGTGCAGAGGGTGGGTGGCACGCCCATGCATAGCCCCCATGTCCCTTACCCGTGTCCCCTTGCCCCTGCCCCTTTCCCGTGCAGAGGGTGGGTGGCACGCCCATGCATTGCCCCCATGTCCCTTACCCGTGTCCCCTTGCCCCTGCCCCTTTCCCGTGCAGAGGGTGGGTGGCACGCCCATGCATAGCCCCCATGTCCCTTACCCATGTCCCCTTGCCCATGCCCCCTGCCCGGGGGGCACGCCCACACACAGACCCCATCGGCACCCCCAGCCCCTCACCCGAGCCCCCTTACCCATGCAGAGGGCGGGCGGCATGCCCACGCACAGCAGGTACTGGTAGAGGAGGAAGACCACGAGGAAGAGGCAGTACTTGGGCCAGAGGCGGGCGATGGCTGCCCGCCGGCGCCGCGTGAGGATGACGACGAGCCAGCAGCCGTGCAGGATCACCATGAAGTTCATCCGCTGCCCGATCACGTTCACCGTCATGAGGAAGCAGATCTGGGAGCGGAGGAAAGCAGCGGCTCGGATCCCCACCCCGGGGTGCTGGGAGCGGCAGTGCCACCCAGGCACCCGGCGCTGCCGCTCCTCACCTCCAAGCCGAATTTGTAGTAGAAGTAGTTGAGGAAGTATTTGGCGCAGCTGACGAGGCCGCGGTCGAGGTGCTCGCGGGACACGTCCTCGAAGACGGTCTCGGTGACGGGGGCCAGCAGCTGGAACTGCTTGCGGTAGTACTCCTGGCGCCGGTACACCACGGCCTCGAGCACCAGCAGCAGCAGCACCAGCAGGTGGTTCTGGGCAGGCGAGAGGGTGCTCAGGGCCTCGGGGTGGTGCCGAGCACCCGTCCCCGTGGCCCCTGCTCGATGCCCATGTCAGCAGCGCGTGGGGGGTCTCCGTGGGCACCTGGGGCGGGAGCACTGAGCGGACACGCACGGGGGGTCCTGCCTCCCCCCTCACCCACCTGGATGTAGCCCAGGCTGGGGAAGCCCTTGCGGATGCCGAACCAGTTGGCGGGGTCCACGGGGCCCCGGTACAGCGTGGAGTTGCCCAGCTCCTCCGGGCTCAGGTTGGTGGCATTGTGCTGGGGCTGCAAGGGGAGCGCGAGCTGGGCGTCAGCACCCCAGGCAGACCCTGCCAGCGGCTGGATCCCCCCCGGAGCCGGGCATCTCCGGGCAGACCCTGCCTCTCCCAGCACCCGGGCACCAGGCATCCACAGCTCGGTGGCCGTGGCACCCCGCTCGCTCCCCAGGCACCTGGGTGCAGTTGCTGGAGTACTCGCTGGGGTTGACGATCTTGAGCTGGTAGAGCATCTTGCAGACGATGATGATGCAGGTCCAGATGGTGGAGAGGCAGGAAGCCATGTGGCGGAAGCGGCAGTAGGGCATGGCGAAGGCCCACAGCAGCACCAGCAAGAAGTTCATCAGTGAGACCTAGGGGAGCAGCAGCGTCACGGCCCGGCCACCACCACGGGCAGAGGTGCCGGTGCCCTCCAGGGCACGTCCCAGCAGGTGCCCCTACCTCCTGCAGGGCCACCCAGACGGTGTAGAGAGCCACGAGTTTGAGGATGTGGAGCTCGAGCAGGCGCCTCAAGAAGACCTGTGTGCGGGTCAGCCTGTCCGAGAAGGTCCAGCCCAGCACGATGAGGCGCTCCAGCACCAGCCCCCATTTGGTGGGCGCTGCGGGGACACAGCCTGTCACTGTCCCACCCCTGTCCCAGCTTGGAGGACACCCCATCCCATCCTGCGTCCCCCCTGCCCCATCTTGGAGGATGCCCCATCCCCACCCTGCTTGTCCCAGCTCCAAGGACGTCCCATCCCACCCCGCACCCCTCCTGCCCTGCCCCAGCTCGGCGGACGCCCCATGCCACCCCGGTACCCTGGGAGATGGTGTCGGAGTCGTCATCCTCGGCCCCGGCGCTCTCGGCAGCGGCCGCATCCCGCAGCAGACGGCTCCCGTGCAGCTCCTCGGGCCTGCGGGGAGGACAGCTCAGCCGCGGGCCCAGCGCGCACCGGCGGCACCCGGCGCGGGGCCCTACCTGGGGATGTGGCAGGGCTGCGGCTCGGCCGCAGGGATGTGCTCCAGGTCGGTGATGCGCATGAAGGGCCGGTGGAAGTAGTGGAGCTGCAGGATGCAGGCGAGGAGGAAGAAGCCCGGGATGAGGGTGCTGGAGAAGAGCTCGGAGACGCTGAACTGCTCCAGGCCCAGGTCGCCCAGCCTGGGCAGGAAGAGGCAGGTTAGAGAGGTGGGACGGATGCGGCCCCACGCTCTCCTGGACCAGCCAGCAGGCATCCTCGGCAGAGCCCAGCTAGCCGGAGCCCAGAGCCGGCGCTCCTGGTTTCAAGCCCAGCGCCCCGTGCCTCAGTTTCCCCATGTGCAATGGGCAGAGCCCAGCCCAGCACCAGCATCTCTTGGCCGCGTCTCAGTCCCTGCCACCCTGCTGCGGGGACGGCGGCGGTGGGGACACTCACTGCTCGTTGGTGAGACCCGTCAGGTTCCTCCAGTACATGGGGAAGTCCTCGAACTGGAAGGTGTACACGGCGATGAGCACCAGCATGGTGTAGGCCACCACCAGCCACCAGAAGCCCTTCAGCACCTTGCGCCACAGGCTGTAGTACACCTGCGGGGACAGGACCGTGACGTCCCCTCGCACCGCTGCCCATGCCTTGGGGACAGGCCGGCACCGCGCGGGGTCCTGGGCGCCCGGCCGGGGCGGCCCTACCTGGAAGAGGGTGAGGCAGAGCAGGAAGAGGAACATGTAGACGATCTTGTAGACGACGAGGCGCCCGGCGAAGCTCACCACGATGAACATGCCGGCGCACACGCAGATCCAGTACTTGGCGTAGAAATCCCGCACCAGGGCCCCCAGCGCCTTCAGCACGTCCTGCTGCCGGCTGGGCTCTGCAAGGCACGGAGCTGCTCGGAGTCGGGCACGGGGCACAGATCCGCCCGGACGCCTGGGTCCCCCGGGAGCACGCTGGCCCGGCTCAGCATGCTCACATCGCTCAATCCCCGCTCCTGCCGGGCACAGCAGGCACGGGGAAACCCCGGTGGGGGTGCCCGGCTGGCAGTGCCCCTCGCACCTTCACCCCAGGATGATGGGGAAGGGCATCGCATGCCCACGTGGCATGGGGAGCCGGGGCTGGGGCTCCCCTCCAGGCTCGGAGGGCACCCGTGTCCCCAGCCTGGCCTAAGCGCGGTGCAGGGACCCCGGCGCGCTCACCCGTGTCCGAGACCGTCACCTCCAGGAGCGGGGTGGACGGGCACTTCCTCGTCAGCAGCTTCTCCTTGACGAACTGCCGCACCAGGAGCCAGAAGGTGAGGGTGAGCAGGAGCTGCGGGGACAGGCGGTGAGCGGAGACAGCCCCGGCCAGCCGCCGCGGGCACGGGGACGGGGACGGCCCGGGCTCACCTTGGCCCCCAGGTCCAGGCAGGGGTACTTGGGGCGCACCAGCCCCAGCTGCTCGAGGCTCATGAAGCCGACGCGGGTGGGCAGCTCGGGGGCCAGGTCCATGCCCCAGACGTACTGCAGGCTGCAGAGGGTGATGCCGTAGAGCAGGACGAAGGGGGAGCAGAGCATGGCGAAGTGGTGCCGGCTCCGCACGATCCAGATGAGGCAGGCCCAGAGCAGCAGCACGAAGGTCAGCCAGCTGTGGTACGTGATGCTCCACACCTGGAGCAGGGAGGGAGCACGCGGCCGCTCGCCTGGGCTGTCCTGCCACCCCGGGGACCTCCCCGGCCCCCGCGGGTGCCCGGTGGCCCCCCAGCCCCACGCGCCCCTCACCATCATGGCAATGAGGGCGCAGACGTAGCTCTGGTCCATGATGACGTGACCCAGCCTGTGCAGGGGCAGCCGCTCCGAATGCCGCTTCTTGCCTGGCCACAGCGGGAGGGAGCCGTGAGACCCCCCCCTCCCCCAGCATAGCCCCCAGCCCTCCCCATGCCCATCCTGGAGCTGGGCCGCAGACGCTGGGCATTGCCCCATATGGCACCGGACACTGCCCCCAGGCCCCCTCCTGCCCCAGGAGGGGCAACTGCCCCCAGCGGTGCTGGGGGTGGACACCGGGGGCAGCTCTGTGGGGCAACTGCCCCACGTGCAGGCAGGGCGGGGGGCTCGGGGCCAGGTTCGGGGCCGGGCGCGCGGGCAGGCTTACCCGGCTGCGGCGCGGTGCCCATGACGTGGACGGTGCAGTTCTCGGGGCCGCTGCCCGGCTTCTGGGCGCCGGGGGACAGCATGGGCTGGGGGGCAGAGAGGGCTGAGCACCGCTGTGCCCCCTCCCCATGCACGGGGGAGCAGGGCTGCGGACCCCCCTCCGCGCGCATCGAGGCCCCGCTCCCCCAGCCGGGGCATCGCGGGGGGGCACAGCCCCTGCGCACCCACCTTGGTGTCAGCAGCCAAGCCGTCGCCGTCCTTGGGCCAGCTCTCCAGCTCCACCAGCTCCCTGTGCCGGCTCCGCTCCGGCGACCTGGCTCGCTGCGGGGGGAAGCGGCCGGCTCGGAGCAGCCCCGCGGGAGCCGCCGGGGCCGGAGCCGCCGGGGCCGGAGCCGGAGCCGCCGGGCAGCGCCAGGGCAGGGGGGCACCGCTGCACCCAGCGCGGCCCCGCGCCGGGGTGGGCACGGGCCCCTCACCCTCTCGCCAGCATCCCGGCGCCGCAGCTTCAGGAGGGTGGCCACGGTGTAGTAGAGCAGCAGCAAGATGCCGGGGTTGGCGTAGACGGGCCAGGGGTGGCCGGTGTTGAGCACCAGGGCATTGGGCTGGGAGCAGTTGCTGTACAGGATGATGTCCTTGAAGCCGAAGACCCTGCGGGGATGGAGCAGTGGGTGGATGCAGGGAGCCTCGGGCTGCACCGCCGCCAGCCCCGCGCCCTGGCACAGGATGCTGCTTCGCGGGGGCAACCTCCAGCTGCCTGCGCCGCGGCCCCCGGGGAGCCGCCGCAGCCCGGCGCCGGCCGGGAGCCAAGCAGGGAGCCGGGCCGGCCGCCAGCCCTCCCCGGGGAGGAACGGGGGCCCAGCCGGGCGCGCGGCCGGCTCCCCGCGGGACGCACCGTGCCCAGATGGTGTGGGGCGGGAAGACCCCCTGGATGAAGGGCGTCTGGTAGACGTAGAGGCAGAGGAGGTGGGCGCCCGCGTAGGCGCCGACGAGGCCGCAGAGGGTGTCGAAGGCGGCGCGGCTGGAGGGGAGGTGGCAGGCCCACCACGTGCACAGCCCCACGAAGAGCAGGTAGTAGACGCTGGAGGAGGCGGAGGGCAGGGTGATCCCTGGGGAGGAGCAGCGCCCCGCGGGCGGTCAGCGCACGGCCGAGCATCCCGGCCGGCACCGCCGCCACGCCGGGCACGGCGCCCCGCTGAGACCCCCCCAACTCATCTCGCGTCCCGCACCCACCTGCCAGGGCCAGCAGCAGGATGGCCAGGCCCGTCCCGGCTGCCTGCAGGAGCCAGTGCGCCGTCACCCGCAGCTTGGCGCTCAGCGGCGTCTCCGCGTCGGCCGCGCTGCCGTACTGCTCCACGTCCTCCTCCGCCTCCTCTCCCCCCTGCCAGGCAAGGGGACCGCGGGATGGCCGGGCACGGCGGCAGCGGGGGCCCAAACCACCGCCCTGCCATGGCATCAGCATCCCAGCTGCTGGCCGGGGCCACCCTGCAGCCCCCCTGAAGCACCCGGCACGGGGCTCCAGGCTCGGTGCCGTGCCTCAGTTTCCCCACGGCAGAGCTCAGGGGGACACGGAGCTGTGGAGCCCCACGCAGGGATGGGGCACAGTGGGGACCGGTGCGAGGGGGCACCCCCAAATCACCAGCACCCCCAGCCCACCCAGCGGGGTCCGGCTGGGCCCTGGCGCCTGGTTTGGCCCCGCAAAGCCGCTCGCCAAGCGCAGAGCCCGGCCGGGAGGGAGCTCAGGGAAGGCGGGGGCTGCAAACAGGTCCCCGCGCAGGGAGCCCTCCCCGGGCCAGGGCCGGGGGCATCCTGCACGGCGCTGGGCTGGCGCGCAGCCCTGCACCTGGCCGTGTTTATCTCGTTAGCCGCTTGGAAAGCTCCGCCGAAACAAGCCTGTTTTTCTTGGCGCCGGGACCCGGGTTCCCAGCGCTGAGCTTTTCTCCAAGCCGCCTTCCGCGCTGGCCCTGAGCGCGCGGCAAAGGCACCCGCGTCTGCCCGGGCGCCGGGCACAGCTGGGGCCGGCGGTGCCGCTCGCTCGCTCGGGACGCCGTGCCGCCACCGGCCACCCCGCGAGCGCCCGGCCCCGCACAATGGGGCTCTGTGCGGCCGGGCTGTTTGCCGGATCCCTATGGAAACGGCGGAGCAAACAGGGGCAACTCCTCCGCCGCGGCGGCCGCGGGCTGAGTCACCGGGTCCTTACGAGGCACCCGGCGCGTGGGAGCTGCAGAGAAGCGGGAGCCGCGGGGACGGTCCCAGCCGGTCCCCAGCCCCGAAACGCGCCCAGGGCCGGCGATCTCGGGGATGCTGCGGTGCAAAGCCCCTGTATCCCAGACCGTGCGCCCAGGATGCCGGAGCGAAGGCGGTGCCGGCCAGGGATGCCGGAGCGGGCTGCAGGCAGGGTGCCATGGCGGGATGGTGCCGGGGGGCTGCTCTCACCTGCTCAAGGGGCTCCAGGGACTCCGGCCTCCGGGCGCGGGCGGCAGCGCTGGCCTTGGGGACGAGGCGGCGGCAGAGGCACAGGCAGAGCGACGATGCCAGCAGGATGCCCACGTCGGGCGCCACGAGGCGCGCCGAGTTGAGCACGTCGTTCAGGTCCAGCCTGCGAGGGGACAGCAGGGCACGGGAGGACCCGGGGCGCTTGGCGGGCGCAGCTCCGGCCCCGCACCAGCGCGCTGAGGGGCCGAGCCCGGTGGCACTTGAGCCCGCGGCTCTGCCCTCACCTGGTGACGCCGACATGCCGGGCGAGGATCTCCCAGGTGCTGCCTGCGGGGAACCACGGGGGTGCTGAGCCCCAGCGCGCCCGGCGTGCGGATTCCCGGGCTCGCCAGCCACGCTGCCACCCGAGCGGGCACTGCGGCACCGCTGGCCCTGGTGCACCCGGTGCTGCACCGCGGAGTGGCACGGAGCCTCGGCAGCCCCTCAGCACCCAGCAGGATGGATGCACCAGCAGTGAATGGCACCCAGCTCAGGGATATTGCCTGAGGACAACGGCTCGGGGGTCTGTCCCGAGGGGAAGGGCCCAGCTCGGGGGCTCCCTACTAGGGGCCCCAACCACAAACCTGGTACCCCGCTATCCCCGGAGGGGCCGGCCCGCGGATGGGCGGCGGGAGCCGAGCCTGGCTCTCTGAAAGGGAAACGCTCCCCGCCACCACGGCTCTGCTCGAGCCGAGTCCGAGTCTCCTCGGATGGGAGGAGCGGGCTGCTGCGGCATGCCCAGGGCAGGGGGGAAGGGGGCTGCCCCTCGCGGGGGTCCCCGCGGCGCCCGTACTCACAGCTGGGCCCCAGCAGCTGGCCCAGCACGGGCAGCGTGTAGAGGCATATCTGGAAAACGAACTGGGCGACGAGGAAGATGATGCTGGTTCCCAGGATGGCTCTGAGCAGGCGGCCGGCGTGACCTGCAAGAGGAAACGAGGCACCCCTGTCACCCGAGGGGGGCCAGCACCCCCAGTGGGGCCCGCACGCCGGGGGGCTCAGCCACGGCCACGCTCCAGTCCCCCGGGCACTGCGGTCCCGGCTGCGCTGCCGCGGGCAGGGATGTGCAGCAGGTTCGGTCCCAGGGGGTCCCTGGGCATGCCGGGGGCTAAAGGAGGTTGACCCGAGACAGGTGGGGACCACCCAGAGTGCTTGGGACCCCAGCAGGACCCTGCCAGCCTCCCTGCAAGTCCAACACCCCCCCAAGGGCATCCTGCCTTCCTGCCGCGCTCCTGGGGAAACTGAGGCACGGGGCACCGCAGGGCCACTCTCCCTCTCCTCTGCTCTCCGCCACCGGCAGGGAAGGGGGATTCTCGGCTGCTGGAGCTGCATCGAGGTGCTGCACGTTGGGGGCACGAGGGAGGTGGGGAGCAGAGATCCCCGCGGCCCCGGCGTGCTCCGCCGTCCCCACGCAGCGCCCTCCGCCCCGGCCGGCACCGAGCGCTTCCCCGTCCCCCCTCCGTGGGAAGCCGCATGGGATGCCCTCGCCGCAGGGCAGAGCGCTCCGCTTCCCAGCCCCATCCCATCCTGCCCCGCCGGAGCGCTGCCCGCCGCTGCCTCCCCTTCCCGCGGCTGGAATTTCCCGGGGGCAGCGGCAGCGCGGGAGCCAGCGATCCCCCGCACCGCACCGTGCCACCAGCCCGTCACCTCCCGCCAGCCGCGGCCGAGCCCCCGGCCCGCCCAGCCCCGCGGGCCCCGCTCCCATTTTCCCCGCCGCCGGAAAGGCCGCGAGCGGCCCGGGGCCAAGCTCTCCCTCGCTTGTTTTTTCCTGTAAATCCGCGCGCTGGCTCTCGGCAGCTCCGGGCTCCGACGCCGCGAAAGCCCATGAAATATTCAGAGCGCGGAGCTTTTAGCGACGGCAGTGCCAGGCGCTGCCAGCCCGCACCGCCGCGCAGAGGGCACCGGAGAGGGGCACAGCCCTCGCTGCCTGCCGGGACGGGCGGCCGGGTGCCCCCCTCCCGCTGCCACCAAGCACCCCTGGGGATGCGCCCCGGGTACCCGCCGTGGGGGATGCACCCCACGTGTGCACCGTGGGTGCCCTGCGTGGGGATGTGCCCCGTGCACCCCTGCCCGCCGTGGGGACCTGCCCCCCGCGCCCGTTGCAGCACCTCCCTGCCCGCCCCGCGGGCACAGCCCGGCTCTGAGGTTTCTGGTTAATGAGGCTGGGACGCGAAACTGGCCTTTTCGTAGCCAGAAGCCTATTAATAGCCGGGCCGGGCTATAATTAACGGAGCGCGGCCGCCACACGGAGCCACGCGTCCCCGCGCTGCCCAGCCGGGGCAAACCACAGAGGAAGGAGAGCAGGTACCCGCTCCAGGGCGGCTCGCGGCCCCCTCGCCCTAAGAATAGCCCCCACGTCCCGGGGGCCACCCGCGGGGTGCCGTGCGGGTCCCCCAGCGCCGGGCTCCCACCAGGGCAGTGTGGTCCCCTCGGTGCCCGGAGCCCACCCGGGGGGGCACAGACGCTGGCAGCCCCTCCGGCAGGGATGGGTCGCGGCGCGGCGCCCCGGCCTTACCTCTCGCGGAGCGCTCGGCGGGCCCCGGGAACCAGGGCAGCAGCAGCAGGTAGAGCAGGTACACCAGCGAGAGCGCGTTGAAGCGGAAGAGGCACGCTGGGGACAGAAGCACGGGCAGAGTCAGCACCGGCGCCCCGCGGGGACAGCACCCACGGCGGGGCGGCCCCAGCCGCATCCTCCCCACCCCGGGGACCCGACGCAGGAGAGACCCCCGGGAAAGCAGAGCAACCCCGGGATAAAACAAGCTGGGACCCGGGCAGCGATAACCTGCGGCTCTGCAGAGTGTCCCGGACCGGGTGTGCTTGGGGCGTCCCTGCCCGCCGGCACAGCACCGCGCCGGGGTGCCCCGGGCCCACGGCACAGCGCCGAACCACCGTGCAAACGGGGCCGTGAGCCCCAGGCTCACCAAGCACCCGAGCAAAGCACAGAAGGGAGCACAGGGACAGGGTGGCAATGCCCTGTCCGAGGACCCAGGGACGAGCAAAATCAGCTTTATTCTGATGTTTAAAATAAACCCCTTCCTGTAAGACGGTGCTGAGCTTTGCTTGCCGCTATCACAACGTCATGGTGTCATTTTCCAGCAGCGCCAGGAGCAGCACCCAGCCCGGCACGTCGGGGGACACGAGGGACCCCAGGCACCGCGGTGCTGGCCGGGGCAGCGAGCAGAGCCCCGGGGGGCCCACGGGCCGCGCGGCCAGCCCTGCTCCGGGCACGCCACCCGCTCTCCACCTTCCCCCTCGCTTATTTTTAGCCATAAATTACAGCTTGTTTTCAGGCGCGAAACCGTCGGAGGAGCTGGGCAGGGACCTCTGCGCCGTAGCCGGCACCCTGGGGCTGCCACCAGCGGGGACGGGGCCGCACGGCGGGGACAGGGACAGGGACGCGGCATTCCTGGCGGCCACACGCGCCAGCAAGCTGTGACAGATGCCGGCACCTGCTCCGGCGGGGACGGAGGCGTGCGCTGGGCGAGCTCGCAGTGGCTGCCCAGGCGGGAGGCCTCGGTGATGGGCACGGCCCATGAGGCCACTCTCGGGCAGAGCCAGCCGCATGCTCGGCCCCGTGAGATGCTGCAAAGTCAGCGTGCGGCCAGCCGGAGGGGAACTGAGTCCCCGGAGGGGAACCGAGTCACAGGGGAGCCACAGAGCCCGGCGGCTTTGCTTTTTAGCCACACTGCCGCTACACGCGGTCCCCGGGCAGGGAGGACACCTGTCCCCTACCCCGCGAGCTGGAGCAACATGTCCCTGTGCTCCCCAACTCCCCGCCAGCAGCCCAGGGTCCCAGGGGGTCCCCCAAAAGCCAGGGAGCCTCCAGGGCCACCCAGGGAGGGGACAGTCACGGGAGACCGGCAGTGGGGCGCCAGACTGCCGCGTTGGCTCAGCCGGGGCAGGGCCCGGCTGCTTCCCCGCGCGGCCGTGGGAACGATGTGTCCCGCGGGACCCGGGGCTGCCCGCCACGGGAGCGGGGCAAAGCCCGGCGCCACCGTCGGCCCCGCGCGCCCGGGGGGAGCGGGCCGGGTGCCAGGGACTTGCGCCGCCCCAGCGAGCCGGGCACGGCCCTTCCTGTATTTACGGGTTTCTCTGGGACGGCTCATCCCGCGGCGACACGCACCGGGGGGCCGGGCGGAAGGGGGGGCAGCGCCCGCAGCCCCCCGGCAGCCAGCCCGGAACCCCCATCCAGCAGCAGGGCAGCATGGGAATGGGACGGCACCGGCAATGCACTCGATAGCCTGGGGCATGGGTCCGGCCTCTCCCAGGCACCCACATCCCAGACGGCACCCTGGGGTGGGAGTACCCGGGGCCCCGCTCGAGTCCCCGTGCCTGCGGAGGGACCCGTCGCCCCGCCAGCCGGCTCCCGCCGGTGACCCCAGCCCGGAGGATGCGTCACCTCCCCGCACGCCGGGAGCTGCTCGCTACATTTCGGCAAACCATGATCTCATGGAGCAACTATTCCCCTTCCCGCGCCAGCGGCGACGAGGCCGAGAGGAGCCTTCGCGGGGAGGGCGGTGAGCCGCCGCGCCGGCTGCCGCGGGAGGCATCACCCCCCCCAGCCTGGCCCCCCAAGGCAGAGGTGCCCGCAGGGTCAGCACCAGCCCGGGCAGCGCTTGCCCTAACCCCGCTCCCGGACAGGAGCGCCCAAAGGTGCCCGGGGGACCCGGCCCCAGCGCGAGCTGCCAGCCCCACTGCAGCCACCCCACGGATGCCGCTGGTGAGGACAGGGCCAGCGGGGGCTGGAGCCCCGTTGGCATCACCCGGGCTGGGGTCTGGCCGGCACCACGAGAGACCCAGGGGAGGACAGGGACCGCCAGGCACCCAGGACGAGCACACGCCGCGGGGACCACGCACCCCCAGCCGGGACAGTGCAGCCCTTGAGCCTCCTGCAAACAGCGAGGCTGCAAACCTGTGCGGCCGGGCACTCAGCTGCCCCGTCACAGCACCCCTGGGACCTGAGCATCTGGAGCGGCAGAGTCCAGCAAAGCATGGTTACCAGGAGCAGAGCCGCGAGCCATCGTGGTGGCTCCCAGAAGCACACCGAGGCTGCAAGAGCACCTGAGCAAGCCCCAGGCTTGGCCACGTCCCTGGTCACGGCAGGGGACCCAAAGGCACCCTCCCCTCAGCCCTGCTCCGGCAAATGCAACCGTATTGGGCTGGAGGAGAGTGCTGGAGCCACTGGCCCGAGTCTCACTGGTGGAAGAGGGACCACACTCGGCACGGGGCAAGTGGAGCAGCCCCTGTGCATCCTGTCACCCCGCTGGAGCTGCCAACCGAGCCCGGCGGAGGCAGCACCCGCAGGAGCCTGCAGCCAGGCAGCCCCGACGCAGCACGGTGCTGCTCGCTCGCGCTCTCACCAGCGTTGAGCCCAGCCGGCTGCTGGGGACCCCAGCCCTGAGGCAGAGAGCAGCGGGGCAGCCAGTCATGCTCTGTGGGCAGCCCAGCACTGGGAAAGCTCCTGCACCAGCCTCCCGGGAGCCGAGGAGAGCGGTCGCTGCGGTCCCTGCGCCGGGCAGCCCCTCGGCCACCGGCACCGGGGCGCTTACAAACCTTCGGGGCTCAGGGATGAAACAGGATGGACAGGCCCGGCTGCGGGGACATGCACGAGTTTCTCAGCTTTGCACCCACCTCTCCAGGCAGCTTCCTCGGCACCCGGCCGCAGCTTCCACTGCCGGCGCAGGCGCTTGGCCCCGCACGGACCGGGAGGGAAGCGGTTGCCCCACTGCTGGTGATGCCGATGTCAGGGAGAGCGCTTGCACGGGGAGAGCAGGGAAGCGGTGCCAGGAGCGGAGCAGCCCCGGCTGGGCCCCATGCAGCACCCTGCTCCTCCCAGACCTCCCGCGGGGAGCCGGCCGGGACAGCGCGATGTGTCCCAGCCCCGCGCCGCAGAGTCCGCCGGCACGCGGCCAGCACGGTCCAGGCACCCGGGCAGGCTGCACCCAAGCCGTCAGGGCTGAGCGGGCTGGACCCGCGTCCCCAAAAAGCCTCCCCGCGAGCCTCATCCCCCACCATCGGGGGACTCCGGGGTGGCCAGGACAGCTCTGACGTCGTGGGAGGATTAATCCACCGCTGCAGCCGGAGTCAGCGGCCAGAAGCACTTGAAATATTAACCAAGTTAATACGCAGCGAGGAGGATAAATCACAGCGCCGGGGAGCTCAGCAAGCTGCACTGAGTTTCTTTAAACAGTGGCCTGTAATCTCGCCTGGAGATCTCCCCGCGGCCCCCGCGGCGGAGGCGGCCCGGCGGGAGGCCCGGGAGCTGTGCTGAGCAGCGCTCCCCCCACGCAGCGCTCCCCCCCGCCCCGCGGCAGGGCCAGCCCCAGGGTGCCCGCAGGACGGGACGGCTCCCCGGGGTGCAACCCCGCCCTGCACCCCAGGGCAGGGAGCACCCAGGCACCCTACGGCTCACCCTCATGCACCCCGGGGAGAGCCCGTGGCACAGAAAATGCCCTCGTCCCACCCCAGACGCAGACCCCAGGGCTCACCCATGACCGCTGCCCGCTGCCGGAGCCGCACGCCGTCTCGCTGGTCATTGGCACGGGCACGGCTGCGCGCTCTGCTGGGACCGTGGCCACTCAGTATTAATTAGCAGAGCTCCTTAATTCACGGCACGTGCTGCTATTTTTGCACAGCCCTGTTACCTGCTGTGGCAGCCAGGCAGCTCGGCCAACCGCTTCCCCCGCGGGGACTGTGGCGAGGGCTCGGGGTGCCCATGGTGGCCCCCGGCTCCGTCCCTGCTGGGGCAGCGGCTCCCGGGCACGGCCGGGCAGCAGCGTGGCCAGAGCTGGGGGGTCTTTGGTGCACGGAGGCCCTGGGCAGCGTCCCCAGGGCATCGCTCTGCACCCAGGGCCCCGCGCTTTGCACCCACCGGAGGCTAACGAACCCCGGCCACGAAGGGCACCAGGGCGGCTCTCCCTGCTCCCAGGAGGATGCTGTGCCGCGGGGACAGGGTGCATTTTGCGGTGTCCCAGCAGCTGGGCAGCCCTTCACGGTGGCCCACAGGGACGAGCCCCGGGGCGGCTCTGGACCCTTGCACCCAGGGTTGGGGCCGCTCACCCCAGTGGGGAGCTCCGGGAGAGCCACCCTGGACATGGGGGCACATTTCCGGCTGGATTCCTCGCAAGCCCCAACTGCTCTTTCCAGGACGAGGGACCGGCCGCACCATTTCACCTGCCGCATCCTGTTTTTGTGGAAAAACGAACCCGGCTCCCGCAGGAGGCAGGGGCGGTCGCGGCTCCCCGGGATGCTGCGGGAGCTGCCCCGGAGCTGGCTGCAGCGGTGCCACCGGCCCTGGGAGCAGGACGGGGAAGGCCAAGGGCCAGCAGCACCCATGGCCACCCCAGCCGCTCCGGACAGCCGGCGCGGGCCTCCCGCCACCCGCTTACCTGCCCTCTGCACGGGAGGGAGCGAGCGCGGAGAGGGGTGAAGGGGGCGGCCGTGGCACCGAGCCGGGACCAGGCACCGGCTTCCCCGTGCACCGACGGCCCGGCGCCCAGCCCTGCACCGTGGTCCCCACCAGCAGGGACCGAGGGGACACCAGGACACCACCAAGACCTCAATAACAGTTTCTATGCACCGCTCATGCCACCCTGCCCTGTGCAGCAGCTTCTGCCGGGAGCTCAGCCCGGGGGAGACGGGGGCACCCCGAAACAGGACGGAGGGACACGTGCCGAGGGGCCCGGGGCTTGGCTTGCGGCCGGCACCGCGGGCCAGCCCTGCACGCACACCATCCCCCACGGCCCGGCCCGGCCCTGGGGAGGAAGCAGGAATTGTTTCTCTTGGAGACATCCGCAATTTTTTTTTTTTTTTGAATTTCCCCTCATTTAAAAAAAGCACCTGACCACAGGAGGCAGCCGGCTGCAGCCCACACGCCTGCCCGCGCCTGGGTGCCCGGGCTGCCCGCGGCGCGTCCCGGCGAGCAGGGGGACTGGACCGACCCCCGGCCTCCGCGGAGACCCATCTCCCTGCCTCCGCGGGGACCTGGGGGTTGCAGGGCTCGCGGGTGGCTCCGGGGGGGCCACATCCCACCTCAGCTCTGGGCTCGGGACCCGGGGCCGGCGGGAGGCAAGGAGCTGCCCGAGCCCCGCCGTGCCGCAGGGCCCGGCGCCGAGCTGGCCGGGAGCCGCGGGCAACATCCTGCGGACGTCGGGGAAGAGCCCTAACTGGAGGGGAAGGAAGGCCGGGAGGGCGGCGGGCGGAGGCGGGCTGTGCACAGGGGCCGCTGCTGCCCCGTGGAGCCCCGTGCCTCAGTTTCCCCCGGCATGGGCATGCTCTCCCAGCCCCACGGGCAGCTGGATGGGGCACCGGAGCAGGCAGGACCCCGAGCCCACTGAGTCACCCGCACGTCTGCTCTGATGAGCGGCTAAACAGCCATAACAAGAGCACCTTGGATTTGAGCTCCCCGGACCGAAGTAACCCACCCCCTGAGGAAGCCGGGGGAGCATTGCACCACGCAACTAGGCCTCCGGGAGCCCCCCGGGGAGCCGGCAGCCTCCGGCCAGAGCATCCCGGCACGGAGTGGGGAGCCGGAGGGCTGCAAGCCCAGCGCCACTAAGCCCAGCGGGAACAACGGCACAGCCGGGGTGCCCCTCCGCCCCATGGCACCCAGAGCTGCAGGGGACACGTGCACCCAGCAAGGCAGCACCCGCGCAGCCACCCACCCGCGGGAGGGGGCCGGCGGCTCCCGCGCCCCGGCAGCCCCGCCAGGGAGGCGGCGGTGGGCAAGCAGCGCCCGGACACCTTCCCAGCCCGGCTCGCAGGCAGGGTTATAATTAACCTCCTCACATCCTGCACGATGCACTGAGTCACTCCCCGCATAAACTAGAGCAAATAGAGAAGCTTTTCTCAACAGTCACCAACTTCCTCTGCCAGCAAGTCTCGCCCTGCGCGAGCTGCCTCCGCCGGAGGCCCAGGCAGCCTGGGTCGCGCCTGCGAGAGCCGGCCGGGCCGCGGAAAGCCGAAGCGTGGCGGGTCAGGAGCTCCGCGGGTGCTCACGGGATGCGGCCCCGTGTGCCACCGCGGCGGGTACGCTTCCCTCGTGAGCCCGGGGCCACGGCGACATGGTTATCGCTGAAGTGCCTTGCGGCTTCTCCCAGCCACGGATGCCCTGCGAGGCACCGCAGCACCCGCCGGGCCGCCCGCGCCCGGCACAAGGAGGCCCTTGAACAATCCTGTTTACGGAGCGCCGGGCTCCCCGGCCCCGCGGAGGTTTTCCTCCGCGTCTGTTTAAAGGTAAACTGAGAGTCCCCAAACACGCTTCCCCGAGCGGCCCAGGTTCAAAGAGCTGATTCTTGTTCTGCAAGTTGCAGGACACGGGTATTTTCCAGGCTAGTAGCCAGATGATTGCCTAGGTGGGTGGTGCATCTGTCTTCAAAGGCCAGCATTGCTTAAAATGGCCTTAGAGCAGCTTTGGAGTGACGAATCTGGCTTCGCGGAGCCAGAGGCTGCGGCCGAGGTAGGTGTCCCGCTCCCCATGGGAGCGCCCGCAGCCTCCGCCGTGGCCCCGGGGCCGGCCGCCTTGCCGGGACCCCCGCGCCCTCCTCGCCCCCAGCATGAGGCTGGGCAGCCTGGTGCAAACGCACCTCCATGACAGTGGCCCCGTCTCCCAGGAGCAGCACTGCGAAACGCGGCGGAGGAATGTGTGCCCTTCCGACGGCGCAGGAGCGGGCAGGGCCGCACCCGGGCGGGAGCGGGGGGCCGCAAGGGTGCCCGGCACACCGAGCCCGCTGGCGGCCGGCTCTGGCCTTCAGTGATAAAACTTGCAAAACACCCGCTGCTCTGACCTCCAGGGAGGCGGTTTCAGCCCTGCCTGGCTTCCACGCGGCTGTGGTTAGTGGGTGCTACTGGGACAAGGGTGCCAGCGCCCGCAGGGCCGCGGCTGGGGGGCTGTGGGAGCGGCTGGTGCTCCCCCCGGGGCGGCTCTGCTGGGGGCTGCAGCGTGTGCACGCCCGGGAGCCGGCACCCGGCGGCTCAGCACTGCGCCGGCAAGGGAAATTTTGCTGCATTTTCAGGATCGGGCGAGTTCCCAGGCCAGCGCTCCCGCAGGCGGCGAGGAAGAGGAGCCGCCCCGAGGCAGCGCCCCCGGGCTCCGGCCGGCTCCCGGCTCCGGCGCCCCCTTCCCGGGCCCGGCAGCGGCAGGACGGGGGGGTCGGTCCCACGGCAGAGCCGCAGCCCCCGAGCCCGCCGCGGGATGCCGGGGCTGCACCGAGCCGCTCACGGCAGCGCCGCGCTCCCGCCGGCCGCCCCGAGCCGAGCGGGGCCGCGCTGCCCCGCCGCCGCCGCACCGGGGGGGCCTCGGCGGCCCCCCAACCCACCCCAGCTTGGGGGGGGGGGGGGTCCCACATGCCACAGCCAGACTCACCAGGCTGCAGCCGCCCCCCGCACCCATGGGTGGCCCCGGCACACAGGCTCCCCCCCTCCCAGGACACCGGGGGCACCCACGAGCCTCGGCACAGCGTGGACAGCGCCCCCTCCTCGCTCCCCCCTCCCCCCCCCGCCCCGCCGCTCGGGGGCGCCCCCGGCCGGGCCGATACAAAGTAGCGCCGAGCGGATACAAAGTATCACGGCGGGGGGGGGGACAAGGGGGGGGGGTCCCGCCGCGCACGTGCGCCCGGCACTCACCGGCCAGCAGCGCCAGCGGCAGCAGCAGCCAGTAGAGCCCGGCGCAGAGCCCCCGCCGCTCCATGGCTCCGGGCGGCCGCGCTCATTCCGCCCCGCCGCGGCCGGGCAGGGCTGGGCAGGGCTGGGCAGCGCGGCCGGTCCCGGAGCGCAGCGCAGCGCCGCTCCCGCCCCGCGCCCGCCGCCTTTATAGGCACCGCCGGCGGCGGCCGGCCCCCTCGGCGGGCTGGTCCGCCCGGCCCGGCCCGGCTCGGCGCGGCGCGGCGCGGCCCCCGGTACCACCTAGCGCCGCCCGCCGCGCACTGCACCGCGCCGCACTGCTGACACGAGTTGGCCGGTCTCAGCCCTCGCCGGCGGCGGCGGCTTGGGGGCGCGCGGAGCGGGGGCGCAGCCCCTGGGGCGGCCTCCTCGGCGGGGAAGGGGCCGGAGGGGGCCGCGGAAGCTCCTCGCGATGGAGGGATGAGGCGGGGGCCCTGCCGGCGCGGCCCCGGGCTGCCCCCGCGCTCCCTCCGCCCCGGCGAGCAGGCAGGTTGCAGGCAAGGGCGTTTGTGGCAAAAAAAAAGACGGTGCGTTTCCTGTTTGCTCGTCATAAAAAACCCGGCGCTGAGGCTAATTGAGGCTGAGTGCTGCGTTCAGGGCTCCGGGGTTAGTTAATGTCCGCAGAAAGCTCTGAAGCCGCGGCAGCGGGGTGGGAATGTCACGCGCTCCCGTAGCTCGCTGCAGCGGGCTACCGCGTGCTGCCGGAGCGGGGTGCCCCGGCCTGTCCCCCCCCCCCCCCAAGCTGGGTGCCCTGACCCGCATCCCTGGAGCGGGATGCCCAGTCCGGCAGCCCATCCGTGCGGGGATGCAGCCGGGAACCCCCCCGCAGCCCACGGCGCCCGGCGGCGCGGTACCAGCAACGGCGCTCAGCCGTGACGGGAAGCGGCAACCCGTGAAATTCTCCGCATTCTTTGGCTTTCTCACGTTCGTTTTCCAAACACGCTTAATAAACCGGCACCCGCTGGCGCGGGGCAACTCGCTTCCCGCCTCGCCGGGCTCCGCTCCCTTCCCTGGGCTCCCTGCAGCTTTCCGAGCTCCTCTCCCGCCGGCCGCCCGCTCCCACGGGCTGCCCGAGCCCCCCAGCGCTGCGGGCCACGCCGCCCGCCCCGTGCCCCCTGCGGCATCTCCGGGCGCGGAGCAAAACCCCGGCAGCGGCCGCAGGGCGAGGGCTTGGCCCCTCCGGCCGGCAGGCGTTGCCGCATCGATCCTCGGGAGCCGGGATCCGGAGGGATTCACCGAAGTAAAACGTTCTTCGATGCCCAGCCGCAAAGTCCTGCATTAACGGAGCGGCCGCGAGCCCGCAAAAGCCGGGCTTGGCGATTGCAGCGGCAGCGCTCCGGGCCGTGAGCCGCCATCCGGAGCAGAGGCCGGCGTGGCAGGGAAAGGCGGAATGATGGGGACACGCGCCCCGCTCTAGCCCTGCGCTGCTTTGCCCATCCCGCGCAGGCTTCAGGAGAGGTGCTGGGGGGTGGCACAGCCCCCGTGCCTCCTTCTCCCGCGCTCCCGGGGGGGGGTTGCATTTCGGCGTGGGGCTGGAAGCGGCTGCGGAGCGAGTCGTGCAGCCGGTCCCCGCCTCAGGGGTTGCGCGCTGGAAATTGCAATCGCTTCTGCAAGCTGTTTCCGGCTGCCCGGATGGCCCTGGGGATCGCAGAGGGGCGATCGGCCTGGAATTCCCACCCCGGCGCCCGGCTGCGGGAGGGAAGCTGGGGCGGCGGGTGCTGCGGGCGCCAGTCCTCGAGCGAAGGGCCGGACACGCCACGGTGGTGCGGGAACACCGCGGGGTGCGGGAACGCTGCAGGGGTGCGGGAACGCTGCAGGGGTGCGGGAATGCCGCGGTGCCGGCGGCACTGCAGGGACCCACGGCAGCGCGGGGGCTCTTGCTCCGGGGTCGGGCAGCGCGGAGGAGACCCGGAGCCGGGCGGGGAAGGCCGGGGAGGCCGAGCCCGGGGCCTTGGTGCCGGAAACAAGCAGCTCAGCCCAAAGCGCGCTGGGGACAGCAGATAAGCCCAGAGGCAAGCGCCGGCCCAGGGGCCGGCCGGGCTGGGGCAGAGCTGTTCCGGGAGCTGTTTGTGCACCTCTCCCCACTGCCCCAGGGTCTCTGAGACCCCGGGGCCGCGGCTGGCGAGCAGGGCCCGGGTTAGGTGTGCTCTGAGAAGCCCCCTCGCACCCCGCACACCACAGTGGGGGCTGATGCTCCCCGGCGGGGTTTGAGGCACCATGGTGGGGTCTGATGCATCACGGTGGGGTTTGAGGCACCATGGAGGGATCTGATGCACCATGGTGGGGTCTGATGCACCACGGTGCGGTCTGATGCATCACGGTGGGGTTTGAGGCATCACAGCGGGGTCTGATGCACCCCGGCAGGGTCTGATGCACCCCGGCAGGGTTAGATGCACCACGGTGCGGTCTGATACACCATGGTGGGGTCTGATGCACCACGGAGAGGTCTGATCTACCATCGTGGGGTCTGACCCACCATGGAGGGGTCTGATGCACCCAGGCAGGGTCCGATGCACCACGGTGGGGTCCGACGCACCACATTGCACCAGCCAATGCCTCACAGAGCCGCGGCTGGTGCAGCAGGGCCGGCAGACCCCGGCCAGGCACGCCCTGCCCCACTGCCCCCTCCCCCCCACCCCCCCAGCGCCGTGCACAGCCCCACTGCCCCCCCCCCCCCCGGCCCCCCTGCCAGAAAGCGGCGCGCGCCTTCAAGCGCCCAGTGACGCCAACGCGGTCCCCGGCGCGTCACGTGACGTCGCGCGGCAGCGGTGCGCGGCGGGTTCCCGCCAAGTCGCGGACAGGGTTGCGCGGCGGCGGCGGCAGCGCGCACGTGGCGGCGCGCCGGGACCCGTCCCGTCCCGCCCCGCCCCGCCCCGCCCCGTCCCGCCGGTGGCCGCGCCCGGTGCCGGCCCCGCGCCCTCGGCCGCCATGGCCCAGCTCCGCCTCACCGATTTCTTCGGCCGCACAAAGGCGGCCGCCGGCGCCGACCCCAAGCGCGGCGGCCGCCGGTTCAAGGCCGCCCTTCCCGAGCCGCCGGTGAAGCGGGAGGCGGCGGCGGCCGGTGTCGCGGCGGCGCTGAGCAACCAGTCCCCGGGGCTGCCCTCCTCGCCGCGCACCCCGGCGCAGCCCGGCAGCGGCACCCCCGCGGCGCGGACGCCGGCGGGCAGGAAGCGACGGCGGCAGGAGCTGGAAGAGGAGCCGGGCACGGCGGAGCGGAGCGGGAAGTCGGCGCGGAAGAGGCTGGAGCTGCGCGGGGACGCGGGGCCGGGCCCGCCGGCCGCGGTAAGGAGCCGCCGGGGCCGGCGCTGAGCCTTTCCCGGGCTGCAGCCCCCGGGGCTGGCGCAGGGAAGGCCCAAACCCGGGGCATCGTGCTCGGTGCAGACGGCCGGGGGTCGCACCCTGCGCCCCAGTGCAGGGGCCTGGGCAGCAGCGCGCCCCGCTCACCCTCGCCGCTCTCCCGCAGGCTCCCAGCCCTCCGGCCGCCGCTCGCCCCCCGACACCCTCCTTGCCGGACAAGGCAGCGACGACCCCGGCCAAGGCGACCCCCGGCGCGGGGCAGGACGGTGGGGCGCAGCCAGGCCCCGCCATGCCAGGCCGGAGCAGAGGCTTGCAGCAGGTACGGCTGGGGGGGTCGCAGGTGCCGGTGCCCCCCTGGGGCTCGGGGAGCGCTGCCCGCGCTGGGCGAGGTGACCCTCAGCGCTCCGTCGTGTCACCCCCCCCATACCCTGCTCCCTGCAAATGCAGGAGCTAGAGAGAGGGAGGCCCCCACCGAAAGGGGTGTTAAAGATGCAGCAGGTCTCGCTTGCAACTTGGAGACGCGCTTGGTAAAGTTACTGGTGTGCTGGGCTGGATCTACCCATGCTACGTGAATGCTGGTGCTCAGCTGCCCTGGGGCTGCACGGGCCTGGCAGCGGCGGGGCGGTCAGGCAGAGCCTCCGTTATCCCTTTTCCGGCGTTTCCTGGGCTGTGTTTTCCTGTCTGTTTGGAAATCCCTCTTCCCAACCTGTCTCCCCTTCCCCACCCAGGAGAACGTGGCCGAGCTGAAGCGCCGCTTGCAGAGGATGAAGGCCCTCGCTCAGCTCGCTCAGCTGCCGTCCGTCTCTCCCGAGACCGGCGCCGACCTGAAGAACCGTCTCCAGCGCGTGCAGGACCTGGAGCTGAGGATCCACGAGAGGAGAGCGGAAAACAAAGCGAAGCTGGAAGCGCAGCCCCCGAAGGAGACCGGCAGTTCAGCTGCAGAGGCCAGGTGAGAAGCAGGTTTGGGGAGCAGGAAATTCCGTGACTGCACAGCAAATGGGTGCGAAACAGAGCAGGGTGTCGCAGTGGCCAGCACAGCCCTGCTTCGCCGTTCCCGCCTGCCTCCTCGGCGCAGTCAGCTGCGGTGCAGCTCTGCGGGGCTCTTTCCCGCTCCCTGGCAAGGAGGGGGCCGGGAGCAGCGGGCGCGAGGGCAGGGCACAGGCTCTGCAGAGCTGCTGGCAGGTCCCTGCGGTCCTCGGATGCCTGAGTGGGTACATGCAAAGCGCTTCTTGGAAGCATCGTCAAAGCCATCCCGAGCGACGGCCTGACTTGCCCGCTCAAGCCAGCACTGCCCTGGGTGCGGTGGAGGTGGCCGGAGAGCCGCTTCGTGGTGCAAACATGGGGAAGGGTCTTGCTCTGCTCTGGGCTGTGGGACAGCCACGTCTGTGGCTGGATGGGCATCTACCTCCAGGACTTCAGAGGATGGATTATGAGACCCAAGTAGCTGCAGAGGTTGCTTGGAGAAGACTACAGTGATGGGGGGAGGAAGGAGACCTCACCTAAGTGGGGTCAGCATGGCATGAGATGCTGGGCTGGGAGGTCGGTCCCAACCCACGGTGGGACGCTGAGCCTGCCCGTCCCGGCCTGGGAGGTTGCAGACCCCCGCCGCAGGCGTGCGCTCGGAGCCGTCCCGGACACGTGCACGGAGCCCCATGGCGACTGCCCTAGGGAGCCTCACGCGTCTCCTCTCTTCCCCGGCAGCGAGAAGGCACCCGCCTACCAGCGGTTCCACACCTTAGCTCAGGACGTCCCGCCGGGGCTCACGCTGCCCTACAAGTTCAAGGTGCTGGCGGAGATGTTTCGCAGCATGGACGCCATCGTGGGGATGCTCTTCAACCGCTCGGAGACCGTCACCTTCGCGAAGGTCAAGCAGGGGGTGCAGGACGTGATGCACAAGTAAGTCCAGCGTTGGGAAGGGAGGCGGGTGGCCCTGGGAGGAAGGGCCCTGCCAGAAGAGCGGCGAGGCCCTGTCTTGGTGGGAGAGGCGGTTGGAGGCACCGTGATAACGGGCCTCTCCGTCCTCCGCAGCCCAGAGGTGCTGCGGGCAGTGCTGCTAACTGGCCGCACGCGTTGGTCTTGCTGATCCCCCTCGGGCTCCCGTCGGGCCCCCAGTTGAAGCCGCCGGGGTGGGTTCCCTGCTGTCAGCCCCGGGCGTTTCTGACCGTGCTTCTGCCCCTGGGTGTTGTTGCAGGCAGTTTGAGGAGCGGCACGTGGGCCAGATCAAGGCCGTGTACCCCGCGTCGTACAGGCTCCGCCAGGAGAAGAACATCCCCACTTTCAGCAGCAGCATTAAGAAGTCGGACTACCAGCTCACGCTAGAGCCGGTGCTGGGGGAAGGTGGGTACCTGGGGTCCCGGAGAGCTGCGGTGGGCTCGGAGCGCCTGGGTCGTGGTGAGGACCTTCGAGGCCCCAGGGAAGCTCTCTGCACGCTGGCTCGCTTTGCTCTGGTCCTTGAAATAATCTGACTTGTAAGGTCCTGAGCACACTAGAAGTGGAAAACACTTTTGGGGAGTGAGAAGGTTGAGCAGCAATTCTGGCAGCGAATCAGCCCAACAACAGGTCTCTGGTCCTGTCCTTGAAGAGGCCCTTGAAATTTGGGTCCGACCCAGCCAGCCGCAGCGTTGCTCTGCTCTGCTGAGATGCTGCAGCCTGGCAGCAGGCGACCGGCTTCACGCCCAGCCCGCGGTGTTGCGGGGGCAGCCGCGAGGGCCGCGGAGCCCGGCCGTGCCGCCAGCTGCGGGTGACGCTGGAGCCTCTCTTTGCAGAGGAGAGGATGGACGGGCGGCCTCACTTGTCGGCGTCGCGCCTGCTGGAGCGCAGGAAGGAGTTCAACCACAACCTGGTGCACATCGTCAAGCAGCACCACAAGGTGAGCCTTGCCGCGCTCGGCGTCCTCGGAGCTGCCGCCTTGGGCGTCCCCTTGGGTCACACCTTCACCCGAGGCACCACTGCTCGCTCCTTCTCGGGGCGCTGCTGGGTTTTGCCGTGTCGGGGTCTGGGATTCCTCCAGTTGCTATCTAGAGAAGTGGCTGGGAGGACTGGGCGGGCATCCAGGCTGAAGCACGGCGCGGGCCACGAAGCCGCTGGCTTCTGAGGATATTCTTGGCAGGCAGGCGTGGGTAGGGAGCGTGGAGAGCCGAGGCAAAGATCAGGAAATGCATCATTTGAGAGGCCCGGGCTCGAATCTCCTGGCTCTGACTTTTCTCCGAGCCTGCTGCCACGTAACGCTGAGCCGTGCTGAGAGCGTGGTGCTGCCCCGGGGCAGCGGCCGGACCCCTTACCTGGCTCGCAGGTGCGTAACGCGGCTCTCGCCCCGCTCTAGGCGTTCATGGCCTCCCTCAGCCCCCCGATGGCGGTGCCGGACGACAAGCTGATGCGCTGGCATCCCCGTTTCAACGTGGACGAGGTGCCGGACATCACCCCGGCGGAGCTGCCGCGGCCCCCCCGGGGCGACAGGCCCACCACGGCCCAGGAGGTGCTGACCACGGCCCGGGGCATGATGACCCCCAAGGTGAGTGGCAAAGATCTCGCTCCAGCCGCGGCCCTGACGGGTGGCAGACCTCAAACCTGCCGCCTTCCCAGGAAGATGTTGCTGGATAAACCGGGAAAGGTTCAGAGCCTCCAGACTTGGAGTGCTGGAAGAAGTAGGCGAGTGAGGACTTCAGCATGAAGGTTCCTGCTCCGGGCGGTAGTGCAGGCCTGGTTGCAGCTAGAGAAGTGCTTAGTACTGACTGTTGGGTTGGGAGAGGGGATGAAGTGCTAAAAGCTGCCCCTGTTGCAGGGAGGGTGGGTCAGAGCCGTGCGAGACGGGGGCTTTGGGCCACTAAACCTCAGCCAGGCCGGGACCGGGGGAGTCGCAGGGGCTGCGGCGGAGGGGAAACTTCTCCTTCCTCCAGCATGAGCAGCTCCCAGATGTAACCCAACGCCTCCTCTCTCTTCCACATGAACAGATGGAAAAAGCTCTTGCCAACATGGCCTTGAAAACAGCTGGAGCAAGTGTGGGGGAACCGGTGGTTTCCAGCGCGGCGTCCCCTGCCAGCACCTCCAGCGCGCTGAGAGGGGTGTCCCAGGCCCTGCTCGAGCGGGTGAGTAATCCGGTCCTGGCAGCAACCGCGGCGGTGGTGGCCCCGCCAGAGGGGACCTGCGGTGCCTGACCCGTCCTCTCCGCTCCCCAAGATCCGGGCGAAGGAGGCGCAGAAGATGCAGGCGCTGATGACGCGGGCCCCGCAGCAGGAGGAGCGGCTGGCCATGCTGGGGCGGCTGCCGGCCATGGCCCGCGTCCTGCGCAACGTCTTCGTGGCCGAGAAGAAGCAGGCGCTGACCCTGGAGGTGGCTTGTGCCCGCATGACGGACAGCTACGACACGCAGATGTCTGCCGGTACGAAACGGGGCGACTTTCCCTGCAGCATGGGCAGCTCCTCCTGGGGCCTCTCGCGTCCCCGCTTTGGCCGGCCAGGCAAAACCCTTCCCGCAGGGTCCCTGCACCCCGGGGTGGCAGCGAGGGTTTCGGCCCCTTCCAGCTCTGACGCGGTTCGTCATGTGCAGGGCCACCGGGTTGCCTCTACATCCCTTCCCTGACGCGAGGGAAGCTGCCGAGTTTAGGCAGCCCTTAAGCCCGGCCTGAGGGCGAAGCCAGCCCTGGCGCGTTGGGCCTGGGAGGAGCGGCCGTGGGTTGGCGCGAGTAGAAACGGCCGCAGCCCATCGCGGGCAGCCGGGTCCGTGCCGAGGAGGGGGAGCCTTAACCATCTGGGCGATGCTTTAACCTGCTGGTTCCCCGCAGGGGACATGGAGAAACACCTGCGCCTCTTCGCGGAGCTGCTGCCTGACTGGGTCAGCGTCCACGCCATCAGGACGGACACCTACATCAAGCTGGACAAGGGCAAGGACCTCAGTCTCGTTGCGGAGCGACTCGCCCGGGCAGCGAAGGAGGCAGAAGCCCCCTGAGCCCGCCGGAGGGCTGGGTTGTCTCGCGTGCGACCTGCACTGTAGACGTAGCAAACTGCGGACAGCATCCACAGGACTGGTGGGACTTTCGTAGGCTGATGGGAGCGTCTGAAGGTCCAGGAACTGGGAGGCTTGTCCTTGGGGATGTCTGAGGTCGTGATGAACCGGCCTCCACTTTCCATACGTCCTCTGCCGCGGTCCATCAGGATGTAACTCCCCCAACCCTCAAGAGCCCTGAAGGTGAAAAACCCTCGATCCCCTGGTGCCACCAAAGCTCCGAAGAGGAGCTAGCAACCTCTTCTTGCCTTACCCTGTTCTCCTGAAGGTTTGATGCAAGAGCTTTCTTCCATTAACTGAGTCCTGGTGGGGTGGAGGCCGGACTGGGCACGGTGAGAGGGTGACAAGGATGAAGAAGTGAGAGAAGTCACAAACTGGTGATGTTTTAGAGCTCTGGGCCTTGTTCTGTTTTTAAGGGAGGGAAACACAACTCCAGCTCTTGCTGGAAATGACTGCAGGACTTGTCAAAACATCTTTGTATTAAATGTTTTAAATATAGCTGACTTGGGTTAACCCTGTGCTCTTCCTCCTTGATGTGCTCCGCTGGAGCAGCGCAGCTCGCCAAGGCGAGGGCGCGTGGGGAGGGGCCGGGTCGTCATCCAGCTCCTGGCGGAAGACGGGCTGGAAAAAATGAGCAGGGGTTTGCAGAGACCTGAATGCAGCTTTTGTAAATACAGCTTGGTCCCGGGCAGCGGGGGAACTGCGGCACCTCTCCTGCGGGAGAGGGAGGTGACGACACCGAGGACACGCAGGGGTGGCTTTCTCACGAGGGGAAGCCCCAGCTACTTGCAGGGGGGAGAGGGACAAAGCCTGGGGCCACCTCCCACGGCCGAGGAGGGTGCAGACCTATGAGCCTGGGGCACCAGGTCGCTGCACGCTGCGGGACTGCCACCCTCAGCAAAGGAGCTGGGGGCTGCCTCGTCCCATCCCTGTGCCCCAAAACCTCGCACTGCTCCCTTCCTACCTGTCTTCCTAGGGGTGCCCTTCATCCCACCGGAGCAGTGACCCCGGGGTGGGGGGCTCAGGGAAGCACCCCCACCTGCAGCACTGTCAGGGGGAGCCCAGCGATGCTGCCAGAGGAGAGCCATCGCCTCGGCCTCCTCCAGCTCGCAGGGGAGCCGCGAGCCCCCTTCGCCCGGGCTGCCGGAGGAGGGTTACACCCAGCGCTGTTGGTGGCCGTGCAGCTGCTTTCTGCCGCTCCTTGGCCTGGAAATGATTTTCCCCCTGCTTTGCAGCCGGGAAGGGGCTCCGTGGGCCAGGCACGCACACGGGGCACTGCCGCGCTCTGCTCCTGGCCCGGGCCGGCTGCCAAAACCCGCGCCTGGGAGCAGACACCCCCCCCCCCCCCCCCCCCCCCCCCCAGGGACCAGCGCTTCTCAGCGCTGAGCACCACCGCGCTAGCCGTCCCGGTGCTGCGTGAGCTTTTCAGGAACCAGGGATAAAAATAGCCACAACAGCTCTTAAAGTGCAGGACAGGGAAGATGAGCCTGCGAGCTGTGCTGGCCCCGCGCCGCCAGGCTGGACCCGAGCTCGCTGCCAGGCACGGAGGAAAAACACCCAAAAGGAGCCGGGCAGCGCGGGCACAGCCTCGGTGCTCCAGCGACAGCACGGGATGTGCACAAACGCCACTAACACCTTCAGCTACTGCAAGAACAGCTTGGAGACAGCTTAAAAAAAATAAAAGTCAGCATTTATTTTATCAGCGAGTTCAACCCCTGTAAAGCCGGGGACGCCAGCCCCGCAGCGTTTTCAGGCACAGGGCAGCTTTGGCACACGGGGATGCATCCGCCCTCGTGACCGAGCCCACCCGTGCCAGAGGGACGAGCACGTCCGCGGCCGGGGGGGCCCCGGGCGGACAACATGCAACTTAGCCCAAAGGCAACGCTGGGCCTAGCAAGGCTACCAGACTGCTCCTGCCCTCAGCAGCACCGTTCTCACTTTGGTCTCCTTAAAAAATAATAATAATAATAATATTAAAAAATAAATCGCTAACCCTGCCTCTTGCTCTTCTTCCTCAAAATGACCAGGCTGTTCCCTCTGCCCAGAGGGATGAACTCAAAGAAAGGATTCTTACACCAAATGGACCTTAACCAGAGGCTCAGAAAATAAACAGGACTTGGGTTTTTACAGCACCCGCTCGGCCTCCCGCCGCAGGCGGCAGGTCCCCCGGCCCGGGGCAGCCAGGAGGGGACGTGGGACGGCCCCGACCCGGTGCCGCGGGACCGCCAGCACCTCAGTCGTACTGCAGCAGCGAGTAGAGCGGGAACGGCTGGAGCTTCTCGGAGCCTCGCAGGAGCTTGAGCTCGATGATGACCAGGCACTCGAGGATCTCCGCCTCCAGCCTCCCCAGCAGCTCGCAGGCCGCCCGCATGGTGCCTGCGGGACACGGGCGCAGCAGAGCCGTCAGCGCGGCCGGGCCGAGCGGAGCACCGGTTTTCCCGGCGGGAGCCGGGGCCGCGCACGCGGGACGCCCGCCGCTCACCTCCGGTGGCGAGCAGGTCGTCGACGATGACCACCTTCTGGCCCGGCTCCACGGCGTCGCTCTGGATCTCGAGCTCAGCCTGCAGCAGGGAGCGAGCGGCCCCGCGGGGAAGCGCGCTGCAGCCCCCGAAAAGGCACGAGCGCGTGCTCGAACGGCGGGGGGGGGGCGCGTGGGACTGCGGAGCGGGGTGGTGGGACCAGCCCCCCGGCACCACCCCGCAGCAGACGGCCCCACGAGCCCCTCCAGGCCGGGCAACTCAGCACCATGCCCAAAAAAAGGAAAAAAAAACACCCCACAGTGCAGGTCACACGCACAGAGCACGTGCACAGCTCGCAGCGGAGCACGGACACCCCACCACCACCGCCCCCGCCAGCCTGGGCCCCCCCCGGCGTTACCTTGCCGTACTCAAGGGTGTAGGAGACGGACTCCGTCGGACCGGGCAGCTTCCCCTTCTTCCGAATCAGCACGAAGCCGATGCCCAGCCGCTGCGCCAGAGGCGGGCCGATGAGGAAGCCGCGGGAATCCAGGCCTGCGGGAAGCGCAGCCGCAGCAGCACGTAAGAGATGCTCATGCGGCTTCAGCTAGACGATGCTTGTCCTTTGCATGACATCCCAGTTTTACCTTCCTGTATTCAGGGGGTTGCTGGAAGCGATTTGCTCTTACAGTCGCTTCCGCGAGCTAAAAGCAGGACGGCACGCTCCTGCACGCTCCTGCAGCCGCCCGGGGCTCACACTCACATGCCTCCCTGCACCGGGACATTTTGCCTCCGTTTTCTCCCCACTGGCCATTTTCAGAGATAAGCTCAGTTACGCGGCAGTATCAACGCGGCCAGGCCGCCGGGGACTCTGCCCTGCCGCGGGACGCACCGCTGTTATAGTCAGCGCTCGGGACCGGGCTTGGTCCGGGCTCGCTGCACTTTGGGCCCTCGCCGAGCCCAAGCGCTCCCTCTCGAGCGCTTTATCCTCGGTGTCGCGCGCGGCTGCGCTGCGAGACGCTCTCACTGCAAAGGCTGCTTTGGGTGGCTGGAAAAGGCCTTCCGAGAGGGAAAACCCGCTGGGACGGGTCTCCCGGCCGTGGGCGCTGCACTGGACTGTGCAGGCGGCATGGCAGAGACCTTCGGCACTAACTGAATGATATATATATATTTTTTAAACAAACAACACATTGAATTATGAAATTGCCACTGCAGTGTCATCGGGTGGCATCTGCCACATCCAAAACCAGCTTGCAGCCGGCACGGTCTGCGCTCTGCCCGGGGCTCGAGGACGCTGCAGCAAGCACTCACTCACCTGCGATTAAGTCGATGTGGGGGAAAGAGGCCCTCAAATGAGCTTCCAAAAGGTCAATCAAAGCCCTGAAAGCTGCCGGGTCCTTCAGCAAGGGGCTGATATCGCTGCAAACGGAGGACCAGGCGTCAGCTGCCCCTGGGGCTGCTCTGGCTCCCAGGAGCACCCAGGATGGAGACCTCCCAAACCCGCAGGGAGCCCAGGTGCAGCCTGGCCAGAGCCAGCCCCGTGCTGCCAGCGTGGGTGGGAGCAGCTCGCGGCTGCCCGGAAAGGGACGGAGCCAGCACAGCCCCCGCCGCTGCCCCAGCTCGGCCCTGCCCTGACACCAGCCCCAGTGCAGCCCCAGCCCCAGTGCAGCCCCAGCCCCAGTGCAGCCCCTGCACCAGCCCCAGTGCACCCCCAGGCCCACTGCAGCCCCTGCACCAGCCCCAGTGCACCCCCAGCCCCACTGCACCCCCAGCCCCAGTGCAACCCCTGCGCCAGCCCCAGTGCACCTCCTCCCCAAACGCACCCCAGCTCACGTGCACCCCCTGCTCCCATCCAAATCCACCCTCAGCCCCAGCCCAAATGCACCTTCAAACAAAATGCACCTCCTCTCCAAATGCACCCCCCGCCCAAATGCACCCCCCAGCCCCAGTGCACCCCTTACCCAAATGGACCCCCCCACCCCCCGTGCACCCCCAGCCCAATTGCACCCCCCACCCCTCGTGCACCCCCAGCCCAATTGCACCCCCCACTCCCAGTGCACCCCCTGCCCAAATGGACCCCCCCAGCCCAAATGCACCCCCAGCCTCAGTGCACTTCCTCCCCAAATGCATCCCGAGCCTCAGTGAACCCCCAGCCCAAACGCGACCCCCACCCCAGCCCCAATGCACCCCCCAGCCCAAGGGCACCTCCAGGGCACCCCCAGCCCCAGCGCACCTCCTCCCCAAGTGCCCCCCCACCCCCAATGCACGCCCAGCTCCCGTGCCCCGCCGGCCCCGGCCCCAGCCCCCCCCGGTCCCCCCGCCCGCGGCGCCCACCGGAAGAGCACGCCGGGCACCGGGAAGTCGGGGAAGGGCCGCACGCGCTCGCGCACCCGCCGCAGCCGCTCCTCGCTCATGGCGCCGCCGCTCTGCGCAGCCGCCGCCGGGCGCCACGCGACGCGACGCGACGGGGCGGGCGGGGCAGCCACCGCGGGGCGCGGCCACCGCGGGGCCAGGTGCCTGCGGGGCGGGGAGCCCGGGTACCCCCGGTGCACGGTGCCTTGGTACTCCGGTGCAGGGAGCCCGGGTACCCCCGGTGCACACAGCCCAGGCACCCCTGGTGTGCGGTGCCTTGGTACCCCGGTGCTCGGAGCCCGGGTACCCCCGGTGCACGGTGCTTTGGTACCCTGGTGCACGGAGCTCAGGTACCCCCGGTGCACGGTGCTTAGGTACCCCTGGGCACAGAGCCCAGGCACCCCTGGTGCACGGTGCCTTGGTACTCCGGTGCAGGGAGCCCGGTATCCCTGGTGCACGGTGCCTTGGTACTCCGGAGCCCGGGTACTCCCATTGCACAAAGCCTTGGTACTCCTGGGCACGGAGCCCAGGTACCCCTGGTGTGCAGTGCCTTGGTACCCGGTACACGGAGCCTGGGTACCTCCGGTGCATGATGCCTTGGTACCCCGGTGCTCGGAGCCCCGGTAGCCCCAGTGCACGGTGCCTTGGTACTCCGGAGCCTGGGTACTCCCAGTGCACAGAGCCTTGGTAGCCCGGTGCACGGAGCTCGGGTACCCTGGTGCTCGGAGCCCGGGTATCCCTGGAGCTTGGTGCCTTGGTAGTCTGGTGCCCAGAGCCCGGGTACTTGCGGTGCATGGAGCCTTGGTAGCCCGGTGCACAGAGCCCAGGTACCCCCTGGGCACGGTGCCTTGGTAACCCAGTGCACAGTGCCTGGGTACCCATGGGCACAGAGCTCAGGTACCTCTGTGTGTGGAGCCCTGGCACCTGGTGCATGGAGCCTGGGTACCACCTGGGCACGGAGCCCTGGCCCCCCTGGTGCAGAGCCCTGATCCCCCAGCGCACAGTGCCCTGGTTCCCTGGTGCGGGGTGACCCTGCTCCAGCCCCGCGTGCCCGGGGCAGGGATGCCAGCAGCTCCACGCCAGGTCTGGCCGCAGCAGCTTGGTGAAAGGGAGCGCTTGGAGCCCCTTTGCCCTGTGCGGTGCCTCACGCAGCCGGCTCGCAAGCACTGGACTCCCTGCTCATAAAGCCTCTCTCACTCCGCTCTTCCCTTGTCAGCACTCACGAGCCCTGAATGGCATTTTGTGTTTGTTGGAACTGTTGGCTTGGATTAAGCTCATCAGGGAAGACAGCGCGAGCCTGAGTGCCCTCGGTTCGGGGGTAAGAGCTCGGCAGCTGTTGGTGTCGGCTCATTTGTGCGGTATGTCAGGGCAGCTCTCAGCTCCCATCTCCGGGAGCGTGAGCAGCAGTTGGCCTGCGAAGGCCGTTGTGGTCAGGAGACGGAGTGCTGAATGAGTGCAGGGCTCCTCGTACATTAGCAAATACGACCTGGACGTGGTCCCAGTGCAGCCGGTACGACCCCCCGCTGACGGCGAGGGCAGTTCCCGCGCCCCTGGGCCACCCCGGTGCCGCTCACTGGTGGCTGCAAAGGGAAGACCCGCTCCACCCCTTGGAGCAGCCGTTGTGTCCTACCTTCGACACGCAGTCGGTACGGGCAGCGTGCCGGCAGTTATCCAGCCATTTTGCTGTGATCCGGCGCAGACCTGCCTGCCCACGGGCCGGGCGCTGAGGGCTGCAGCATCCCGGCATCTGGACCGGTCGTTCCCAGCAGCCGCGGGTCCTTCCCGCTGGGGGATGTGGCCCTGGCGCAGTCGGAGCGGGAGGGGAGCTGGCCTGCTCCGTGGCTCGGCCGTGGTGGGCCAGGGCTCACGGGACGCTGCTTGCGAGACACCGGAGCCTGGGCACATCCTGGCACCGCTCCCCTCGCCGCTGTGCCCGACCTGCCCGTGCCGGCGTGGTTTCCAGCTCTCGGTGCAAACGTTGAGAAACTGTTCGCTGAATCCCCTGCTGCTCTGCTTCCTCCTACTGCACATATAGAGGGCTATAGGGTCTCCTTGGCACAGGGCACCTGTGTGATGGGTGCCCGCCCGAGGCGCAGAGGCGAAGGTCAGTGCAAAGGTTGCTCCTGGAAAGCTCCGGGCTGACACACAGCCCGCGCAGGAGGAGGTCGCCGGGACTGTTCACAACCGTTCCCTCACGGACTAAGATTTTCCCTGAAGTCAGATTATCTCTCTGGCACCAGAAAATCCTCTCTAACAGCTGTTCCAGTGAAACGGCCACGAATGAAGCACGTAGCCTTCCCTGGCGCGGGGGCTCTGCGACACCCTCCGAAGAACTGGAAAGGTTTCTCCCTCGCAGCTCTACCAGCTGTGATACCGGATAACCAGCTTTTCCAGCAGCTCGTCTCTTCCTGGCAGGAGGAAGCGATGGATGCATCTGTCTACCCTGGAAACACCCGGGAGCTGCCTCCAGCACAAACCCCGGCCCTCCCCGCTTTCTGCCTGACGCTGGTGGAGGAGTCAAACTGGGGTCTTCATCGCCCTTTCCCCTCGGAGCCGCAGCTCGATTCTCACTTGTGACCCTCCCGCGCGACCACCGGCGTCATTAGCAGAAGATACCGCCACGTTTTAGAGGCTAAGCAGGGATGCCCAAGCCGCCGGCGCTAACTGACCCCGTGCAAACAGCCAGGAAAAGTATAAAGAAACACCAAATAGTACTCCTAACACTTCAGCTGCCAGAAATCATGCCACGTGCCAGATTAGGTTTGAAAGCAACGTTTCTCAGATCTCTGAAATACCTTTACTTGTTAATGCTCCGTTTCAGAGGACACGAACTGCCCCGACCGCACGGAGGCTGGTTTCTGGCTTCCCAAGCCCATCAGTTTCCCTGTAGTTGTTCAACCTGTCAAACAACAGTGCTGGCTCCTGCTGCGATTTCCATCGGCAGGGAACTTTCCTAGGGCCGATTTCCAAATGTGATGTCAAGCCGCGTTCGTGCTGGGAGCTCGCCGGGAGGTGCCTGGGCGCCGCGTGGCCCCGGGGCTCTCGGGGTCCCTGCGCCGGTGCAGGACCCACCGCCTCCGCTCCGGCCCCGCGGCAGGGTGTCACGGCAGCGGGATGCTGTAGCCGCCTCCCGTCCAGCCATGGAGGTAACCAGTGATTTAAAAGTGCTTCGAGACCGAGGCGTGAGAGATGCTGTGTATTAACCTGTCAGCATAGATACTGAGGGTATAAAAGCCTGATGACAAAGTCCGATCTGCTTAACCAGGCTGTTGCAAGAGCTGTGCTGGGGATGGGAGTTTCTGTTCCAGCAAGGACTGTAAAACTTCAGCGTGAAGTGGAAAAAAATGCCCCACATTTCGACACACCCCGCAAGGGGAAACGAGAACTAGACTGCTTTCAGCCTCGCTGGAACGCTTCATTTCAGTTTCGGCCTTAGATACGCATGCACTTTAAACCAATTTTCAAAAACAGATTTGAAGTATCTCATTTCAACAGCACAAGAATGCAGCTCCCTGGCCAGCGCGCAAGGCTTTGGGCTGAAGTTTCAGTCCCAAATAATTCCCTAACTTTGTCCTCCCTAACAGAGACGAGGCGGCCCGCTCGCCCGCAGCTCCCCTCCGGCAGCTTTGCAGCAGCCCCCGGGGGGGCCGACACGCTGCTGCCCGCTGCGCAGCCTCGTGGGACTCGGAGCCCCGTCCCGCGCTAATGGATTTGGCACGCGTTCCTCGCTGCTGGCGAGCGAGCCCGCTGCCTTTTCGGCCCCTATCGCTTTCAGCTGGGAATCGCTACCAACCTCCGTAGCACCCAGAAGGGTATTAAGGGATTCCAGGAGGAAAGAGGCACGGAGGAACACATGGCAGCTGCCGGATTGGCAGATTTTTTATTTTTTCACTCCTAAGAGAGCACAGACTTTTGGCTGGAGCTCCGTCTTTATTTAGGATTCTTTATGTGTACGTATATAATTCAAACTAGACTTCGAGCAACAATGAAACTATCAACTGTGGAAGAGGATATAAAGAAACCCAGCAAACAGGGCATTTTCTTAGTGTCTAAAATAGCCATTTTCAGAAAAAAAAAAAAGGACCTAAAATGAGATTTCGGTTCTTGCCTTGTAACTGTTCTGAAAAGCTCACAGTTTCATGCAGGAGGCACCACTGCATCACTTTCCGATAAGGTACAGAAACTCACATCGAATACTCTCAGAAAACAAACCCAGAAGTATGTTTCCAACTGTTAAAACATTTAAAAAAGATGGAAAACAAGCCTAACTGTAAAACAATTATTCGGATGCTGAACACGTACTCAGAGGATCTCCTAGAAAGACACTAAACGTGCATGTAGGATATAGAGTTTCCCAGTGCCGAGGACAACAGCAGATCCCTGGGGAGAGGGTCCTCTTCTAGCTGTGCTGAGGAGGCTGTTTGCAATTCTGCACAAAATAAACCGCTTCCAAACACAGGTTTTTCTCCCCGAATCCCTGATTTAAACAATCACTCTCACCTTCAGAATTTCTTTCTTCGGGCACTAGAAGTGTTTAGCATTGTGCCTGGGAAGATGCTGTCCTCACTGGAAATAAGAGGATTCTCAAGCCTTCGAGACAGCTCCGTCTTGGCTGCTTCGCTTTCTGAGAAATCACAAGGCTGCTGGAAGTTGTCCACCACGTTCGGGAAAGACGCAATTCGACAGGTAGTGAGAACGGCCAGCGCCAAGCAGGCTTCCCGCGGCTGGGAGCGCTCCCGAGTTCAGCGGCCTCCTTCTCGGCAGCATTAGTTCCAGTTCCTTTACTGAAAGACCCGCTGTCATCCTCAATATTCCTCTAGAAACGCGGTCCCCAGACACCGCGTAGCGTTTTATTAGCAAATATGTGAGCATCATTCGCTTTCCTTCAGTTCAGCTCCTTCCCATTTTCCCTTTTAATATTGTATTCCACGGCTTCCATTTAAAATGAAGAGGCATGTTATCTCCCATCACTGCACTCAATACTGCGCGCAGGGCATTAACCTTGGCTCTAAGTGTTTGGAATTGATCTTCTGGTTTCCAATTCCAGTGTTCAGATCCCCAAATTGTTGGTCCACAGAGACTAATTTGCCACCGAAATAATCCATTTGTCGCTGCAGGTTTTTAAATCGAGGCTCCATTTCTGCAGCCATAGACTGTAAATGTGGTAGGACTTTTTCCACGATTATTAGTTACATCAATTTTGGAGGCTTCTCTGCATGGAGGGGCTGGCGATTACCGAGCCTCCGGGGCAGAGCAGGGAGACTCAAGAGGCTCAGCTAATTGGAAGTTAAAGGCAAGCAAGAAATTCCTTGGACTCTTAGCCCAAGAAGATATTAAGCTTTTAGCATTTAGGAGGCCTATTTAAATACAAAGAAAGGAATGCCACATAGTTAGACGCAGTCTCAGACAGACATCATCTTTGCTTTGGTTATGTTTTGCTTACGCAGCTTAAGAAAGGGAGCCACCAACAAACCAGCCCATTGCTGCAGGGCCCCGACCCGCAGAAAACGCCGCCAGAGCCGTTCCCCTGACGCTGATCCAGGCACAACCCCGGAAAGCCAACACCTGCCTCGGGACGGACAGGTCCCCAAAATGCACTTGGCAACTGTCTCCCGGACCAACTTCGGATCAAAGGCTCAGGATAATTAATAAAGGCGGATGTGCTAATATATGCTGTCTGCTCTGCGATCCAAGGGGTGATCTGCATTTCGGAGCTGCCCCATGCAGGCTTGCATTGCCGCGGCGGTGCTGGTGCGTGCAGCCCCAGGCCACTCCAGCCGCTGAGTTACCCTTGGGCAGCTGCACGGGCTGCGGAATTGATCCGTGTTAAAAATAATTCAGGGAAAACAAAACGAGCTATTTTTAACCCAAGCCAGTCCCATGATCTGGAAGGCATACCTGCGAGACTATCCCCAAACAAGGTGCTATTCGGTTGTTTTGCAGGTGTGCGCAAACAAATTGCATACTGCGTGCTTGATAAATTAGTTTATTTTTGTTCATCAGTTCCTCATCTCTCAACTTTAAAATCTGTACATCTTTGGAAAAGACATTGATTTAAAATTCTTAAAATTAATTAAAATTAATTAAATTCTTAAAATTTAATTAAAATTAAAATTCTTCTTAGCTATCCAGCTCTATTCCTATTTAAATTTAAAGCAGTACCTTCCTAATATTATACTTCAATCTTTTATAATAAATGAGCATGAAGCAGGTAAGTAAACATCAACTCAACTCACTTGCGGCAGGCAGCTTTCTAGAGCTGTGTGTATGGCGTTTATGTCCAGCATCTGTGCTTTGAGAAACTGCTTTTTCAAAAAGAAATGAGGTCTTTGGGTGCCGGGTGACCAAACACTGGGTGCACTGAGCACAGGAGGTCTTGTCCAAGCGAGTTGCACAGACAGGGGAAAAGCAGGATCTTCAAAAGCAAGCTGTGAAAGAGAAATGAATGAACTGGCAGGCCAGCAAGCACGGGACACGGGTAGCAGGCATCCAGGACACTCGTGATGTGCACGCTGCAAACGCCGGGAGCAGGGAAGCGTGTCGAGGCTAGCACACAGAAGATGAGCTGTGATCCTGCTATGTGATCCCTTAATAAACAGCACACAAAGACAAAGCGTTGTTGAAATTTGCAGCAGACATGTTCATAACTATTTGGGAGCCGACAGCAATTTTCAAGGAGTTGTAGTGACAGACTCCCTCATCTGGCGGTATCTTTATCTGCTGGTAATAGTGGACTGTTGGGCCCTGAACATTTCTAGGTGACAGAAGCATTAAAGCAGGGATGGAACAGACCCAGAAAATAAAAAGCTATTGGTTTTGTCTGATTTTCTGTGCCATTCAGGACTGCTGGAAATCCTCCATCGCTCCTTCTCAGATCCTATCATTCAAGAATAGGCTGATCTGAATCTCGCAAGAACTTGAGCCACCCACACTGCGTCAAAACAAGGAGAAATGTTACGGATGAACTGGAAATGCCTTGAGACGCTGGAGGAACAAGTAGGAACATCGCAAGGCAGCTAAGAAATGTCTGGGCAATAAACAAGTCCCGTTCGCAGATGAGCAGATAGTGAGATTCAGAGAACCAGTGAGGGTCTGCTGGAGGATGCAGCACTGGCTGCTGCCGCCGGTTGGGATCTCTGAAAGGTGGGGCAGTGAGAGCCAGCACAAGAGCTGAACTTATTACAATCTTACAGGATTATCCAGCTTCACTAGACGCATACTAGGAATTAGCGTGGGGAGGATTACAGGTAGCGCAGACCATGGGAACGGAGGGAATGAGAGCACTTGGGTTTATAGGGAGGGTGAGAACAAAAATGCTGCAAATGCCGTAATAGGGAGTAGCACAGCAGCTGCCACAGGAGCAGAGCTTTCAATCCATCTGGAGTCCCAGGCTTTGCTTGGGAAGGAAGTAGGGTGGTTTACTGGTACAGAAGAGGACATGCGTACTGTTTAAAATACTGGAGAGGTGGAAGTGGAGCTGTCAGTGCCCAAATAGCCTGCCCAGGATTGCTTCTAGCTACTCCCCTGAGGCCCCAGAACAACCTCATTCAGTTCCGTACAAGAAACAGTTACTAGCAGTCGCGATGAGTGTGAAAAACACTCAGAAGCAGATGAAAAATCTCCACTGTGAAATTATGCTAAGGATCTGCATTTACCATGAAGTATGTTTAGAGAAGTGCTACACCCAGGCTGTGGAAAGTTTGCACAAGGAGAATTCCTCAGAGAGCATACACTGGAAACGGGGTCAAGAGTTAACATCTGATGTAAACGGGCATTTCTGAGCCTCCAGCTGGCTGGGCCCAGACCATGAGACTTGAAGTGTGACTTCGACCATATTTGGGCCCAGATTTCCAGAAATGAAGAAAACCCCTTAAATGAACGACTGACCCCCAGCTTCCCAATAACATCCGGCATACCAGCAGTAAGGCAATGCTTACACAAACACCGTCCTCACCGTTCTTCACAACATCACCTAGCGAATGTCTGCAGCTACAGATGGAAGGGCCGGGGCGTCCTCCTCCCTAGAGCCGATCCTTTATTCTGGAGCGCAGGAGGGAGCGCTTGTTTGCACTCAGCCACGCACAGCAGCCATCTGGGCCACACAGCTGCACCCAGTACTCACAGGTTTAGGAAGAAAAGAAAAAACAAGCTGCTGCCCAAAGATCTCACAGTAGAAATCAAATGTTAAAACAACAAGTTACATGCAAACAAAACAAGGCCAGTTTGGGCAGGGCTCTCAGGTGGCTGTAGCCTCCCTGAACATCCCATGCAGTCACTATGGGGCATCAGAAGGAGTGATGATTTGAGAGGACAGGTTGGGTGGAAGGAGCAAGAGGAAAGGTGCATCCATGGCATTTCTGAGGTAATGGCAGACCTGTGGTTGTCTAAAGAGCTTTTCCAGTTGAAATTGTCTTCACTGAAGATTTACCATTTATGGCAACAACTAAAACAGAAGAAGAGTACAGGCTAAAATCCTGAGCGCTACCAATATAAACACTGGTCCTTTTGGAAGAGCAAATGATGATATCATACATCACACCCTTCCTGTGTAAACAGGAGTGCCAACATGAGAAAACATGCATTGTAAACCATATGTCCGGTTGGTTATGGCTTTTTCGAGTAGTTGAGGGCCGCAGAAAAGATCAGTGAGGCCAAAAGCACTTCTTCGGATCAGACTTGGGTGGTTTCAGGCACTTCCCTAGCTTCTCGCAGCCTGGGGGAGACCAATTCTGTTAAAAACAAACAAGAGATATACAGAGAAATGAAGTCAAGCATTCACATTAAATACCTGCTAAGCCCTGTACCCTAACTGCCCCCTTTTGATTCTCACAAAGACGCTCTTATGTCCTGTTGGAAAAATGAGACTTTCCTTGCAGCTCTTCCCAACTCCAAATCCTATCCAAAAGGCTTTAGGAAAGACTATAGATCTTTCTGCAACATGATTCCCTCTTCTCCTGGGATAGAGGCAGTGGTCTGCCCTGTGCATGCTGCAGTCTGCTGGGACTGTGGTGGCCCTCCTCTCTGCCCTGTCACGCCTTGCAGCAACCAGACCATGAAGTTTTGGTGAAACCCCTCAGTTTGCCTGGGATCCAGAAAGGAGTTATAGCTCTCAGCACTAAGATATCTATGCACTTGCTTGAGGAAACAAGCAAAAAACAATAGTCTTTGAAGGCCAAGGGTGAGAGAGATAGGAATACTTGTATTTTAAAGAGCATTTTGACAGATCAATTCATGAATAGATGGAGTAAGAGGCATTTATAATGACAACTTCAATGCACGCAAACCAAAACTATTTGCCTCACTTGTTTCCATGTTTCTTGAACCACCTCACTTCACCACGAGTACAACAGAGAGACAATGTCAGCAAGGAAACTCACTGCAAACCTCAGCTTCCAAAGGGATTAAAGGAGGAAGGAATTTGGCTACAAGAATCTTTTCAATTTCATTGTTTTTTGTCATTTTAAATTTGGGACTGTGGTAACATGAATGAAAGGTTACAATTCCTATTGTGCCTTCAGAAATCTTTTATGTTCATTCCCTAGCCCTCCCTCCCTCTCTCTGTGTCTGTCCATCCATTGGAGATTCACACTGTCACCTATTAAAGGTCAATTCAACTCTGACCTACTGCCTTTTATTTATTTTTTCTCTTCTCATCATTTGCATTTGCTTGAAATTAAATTCCTTTGGGGAAAAAAGGCTTAGCCCTAAAAAAAATGCTGAAGCAGGTTTATATTCCATATAACTGACAACAGATGGCAGTGACACACCAGCTATCTCTGCAGGCAAGGGAGAACGCAGAGGGGGATTTTGGCGGAAGGCATCTCGCTGCATGAAGGGCTTCAGACGATGTAGAAACAATTAATGCTGTTTTTTAAATCTGTTTCTCATTTTCAAAATGCACAACCACTGCAGGAAATTTCATATGCTTGACCATTCTGCAGAGGCAATAGAGATCCAAAGAAACAAAGAAAATGTTCGTTCTTTTGAAAAAACTAGATTGTATCTGCTTCAGTCTCACGATCCAAGTTAGCTTTCCTGGATCCGTGCTTTAAGCACTGGGAGCTCTGAGCACGCTGTGTGCGCTGCAAGTCAAACACACAGGCAAGCCAGCATGGCTCCACTGCATGGGACAATTTCTCCTACACTTCCACAAGAGGAAAACCCAACAGAACTGGCTCCACGGGGGCTTCATCTGCACTGCTGGTAGGACACTCCACACAGGTGCCAGCAAACACATCCCCTGCTCAGAGGGGTGGAAGTTGCTGCACTTCCATCAATCCCAAAACTGCAGTAGCAGCTACAAAATGATCCATCTGCTTTGCCCATGGATAAGCAAGGACAATTCTTCACTTCTGTTCCCCAGAGAATATTAAATGCCCAGATCAAATAAATAGGTGACAGAATTTAGAAAATCGTTCAGCATAGTGTTACTAAGTGATATTTATGCCTCAGCATTCTCCCAAGACAGACTTAGGGCACAATCAGCCCCAGCGATACTATCACCCAAACAAGGTTTGGTTATCCTCATGTCTGGTCTCAAACGACAAGCAATAATTTGCTGCCTCTGTTGATTTTAGTTTTGTGACTGTATAATTAGCCAGTTAGAAGTTTACATGGAATATAAAATTCATAACGTAAAAAAGCTTTCCTCTGGGATTTGAACATTTCCCCAGGGATTTCAATACTACCCAGCCCACTGGAAAGAGCCTTCTGTCTCAGACAGCCTGAATAATCTGGTTAGAGCTGGGCCAAGCACCAGAGCAGTCATTCACTGCCTCTGCTTATAGATTAGGCAAACACGGTTGGACTTGGCCAAGCCCAGGGCATTACCAGAGCCAGAGCAGAACCCACAGTCTGGTGAGAGAAAAGGCAGAACTTCTACCAAATTGAGATAAGCAACAGGAGATCCTCAGGGAAAAGTCTGACTCTCGATAAACACCTCCCCAAGAGAGGGCTAAGGTACAGAACGAAGCACAGGACCCCTAGTCCAGCACTTCTTCCATTATACGACCTAAACACACAGGGTGTTGACGAACATGGATACCAGAGGCTTTCACAGCACCTAAACACATTGCACCAGGGTAACTGCAGAATAACAGAACACGGCTACACTTTATGAACCGATTTTGGAGTTGGCATCTGTGGAGAAGAAATGCTTTTCCAGTCTCTGGCAGCAGCCAGGCACTGGGGACAGTGCCTGAACCCATAAGGTCTCAGAGGAGCATAGAGCAGTGTTTATTAAGGGAAAAGTTGAATAACGAAAGAAAACAACACAGAAACAATGGTCCTTCAAATCTTTTTCCTACTTCACATCCAAAAATAAAAAGATGTGACAAAGCTAAGAAAGGTCTTTGCCTTCTTACTAAGGAGAGACTATTCCACATTTTGCACTTTTCTGCCTGGCTGAAGATAGACCCTAAGCAGCAGGTATTCATCTTCTGCTTCAGAAGATTATTTCAGCCTCAGGATGATTTTGCCTGTTATTATTTTGTGCCAGCCTTTACAGGCACATGCCCTCGGACTACAGAAACTCTTGTCATCTGACAGCTTTACCCCCTTCAAACCATGCAATTTCTTCCCCAGGTTCTAAATAAACCAAGGACCGTTTCAGAGGAAAGCCATACTGTAACTTTCCAACATGCTGTTCAAAACAATACAGAATTGGAAACAAGTATGGGATGTTTCAAGTCATAAAGACTTTGGAAAAGACAGGCATGGGTGGATTTGGGGAGACCAAGCATAAGACCAAGGATACTCACACACATCACTGAAAAGACAAGAGCTACTGTCCCAGTCCCACCACTCAAAATGCAGAGGACTTCTTGAGATTTGCAGAGGGGGATTAGAAAGAAGGAGAAGGACCTAGAGCTCTAGGTACCACGATATCTCTAAGGAAGGAAGTCGCAGGGTTTATCACAGTGTGCTGGTAGACTTTCCAGACCTAATTCGACTCACTTTGTACTAGCCCTTCTGTGCTACTGCATTCCACAGATAACAAACAGCTGGCTCTTCAGTGCAATAGCCAGATAGCCCTTCAAAAGGGCTCTCGTGCATTTCTTCTCCATCCGCTTCCAACATTAGGTGAGATTTTTAAGCCTTTGCAGAATATATTTTAAGCCAAGGATTCTCATATTTATTTATGGTTTAACCCCTTACCATGATGGCCTTGTCACACACGTTAAGCTGTGGCTCTCCTGGCACCATGGTCTCTTTGTGTTGCTGGACAACGCCAGATATTTGCTCCATAACTCCTTGATATTCAGCGCTGGCAAAACTAGAATGCGAAAAAATTACAGAGTTACTAGAGGGACTCCCAGAATATATCTGGCTTGATACACTGCATAGTTAAAGCGTCTGCGTCACTAAGCTATTTCAGAAGATTTTTCCTGGGCAACAGTGAAGGAGAAGCACATGTAAACACGCAATCAACGCTGACTGCCCACAGGTTCCTGCGGGAAGGAAGCTCCAGGCTGCTTGGGACTGGCGGCTGCGAGTCTGAGTTGCTCTGCCCGGGGGAGCAAGGCAGGCAGACGGCCTGCCCCCCCAGCAAAGGGGCACGTGGCAGACCATCTCCGCAGGGGCTTCAGCTTTGAAAACTGCTTGCCCCGTTGGTCCCGAATGCCTCACTTCCTAGCTGGCTGCGTGTGCTGCAAGCTCGTGTTGATTCCCGAGGAAGATCTCATCAGCAGGTACAAGAAAGGCTGCTTCTGGGCTTGTCCTGAAGTTCAACTGTGCTTTAAATGATTGTCCAGGGAGACTTCCTAGAATACAGGACAAACACCTTGCCACAGACATTAAGTAAATAAACAAGTTTGCTGAGGAGATCCTTCTAATGTGTCACATTAGAGGTCAGCTAGTTCTCTTTGCTTTCATCCTTTGCTCTTTCAAGTGCTTTTCAGTAACACGCGCACCACACAGAGGCATTTATTGCAGGGAAACGAAGGTAATGACAATACTTTGTTTTTCAAGAGTTCTCTCAAGCTTAGGATTTCAAATCATCTTATTTACAACCGTTGGCTAATAAAACTTCACAATCACCAAGATGAACTAACATTATGCAAACAGGAAGACGGAGGAAAAGAATAGAAGTGACTCGTCCAAGACAAGAATACCTCCTCCATTTCGCAACATCCACCCCGTGGTTCTGCCCCATTTACATTCTTCCATTACAACTTTATTGTTCCAAGCTGGGACCCATCTGTCATGCTCAAGTCCTCATACAAAGTTTTCTAAATAATCTGATTTTTGCCCAGAGTATTACTCCAGTAGGTACTTGTTTAAGTGGTTCATGGTGTACTTCACTAATACTTCAATTATTTCTAAAATGGAGGCTTATTACTCAATGATCTCATTTTGTCTATCACATCAAGAGTCACTTAAAAAACAGAGAGCGGCGAATTGCTTCTGAAGATAAAAGAGAAACAATGCAACTTGGTCCTGACCTCAGGCTCCCTTTGCTTATGGTCCAAGCTGGCCACCAGCCCCACACTCCAGCTAATTTCCTTCTTTGAAAAACAATCGCATTTTGAAGCCCAGTAATGTGCCAACAGTTTCCAGTAAACCCTATAAATATCACATCTCGGCAGCCATCCAGGGAGAAGCTAATTGTGGGGATGGGCCTGAGCTTTGCTGATAGAGAACCGGATGGGAATTTGAAATGACAAGTTCAAGCAAACTAATCTGTTGCTCTCACACCCAGCTAGCTGTATCCTGGAGTAGACGCTATCACCAGGACTGGCTGTAGGACCTGTACAGACCGCCCTGAAAGACCATTCTTGTGAAGCCCCCGAATTTGCATGCACCTCTCCCCACACACCCCACCTCAGCTCTAATAGCAGTGAGCTGCACACTCCTGGGTTCCTCCAAAGACTGTGCCGAAAATGGAGGGACAGCCAGAAGTTTGGAAGCTGCCAGAGACCATCTCTGACTCACAGCCTGGATGAGGGCACTGAAGGCAGCAATCACTTGGCTCAGCGAGTTTAGGCAGCGTTGCATCCCGGTGGCATAACGGCCTTTCAATTCGGCAAGATTTTATCTGGGAGCCCTCTGGTCACATTTCAAGCACGCAGGACTGCCAGCATGGCAGCATGCTTAAAAAGAATCAAGAGAGATTTTTTAAAAGGGGTTGGCAGGACTTAAAGCTAAACTATGTTGACACACAGAGGGCTGCTAACACAAGGGAGCCTGCACACGGAGGGAAAATGCTGCAGAGGAAAACACAACGGGAGTATGCCTAAAACACGGGAGAGAGTCAGGGATGTACACAACACATCGGACATCTGGGCTGGATCCTCCTCTGTTGAGACTAGATGAAACAGGGGAGTCGAAATGAGAACGTTTTAAAGCCTAGATGCTCTAATGATGCAAACTGAGATAAAATGCAGTTTAGCAAAACACATATATTTCAGTGTTTTAGATTTCTAACGCACCTATTGTTGCAGGATTTGAAAGCTCTTTCCAAACCCTGACTAATCACACTTTATTAAGGCCCTCATATTAAGGATTAATATGAATTAATACATATTTTAACCAATTGTTACAGTCCAACAGATTCTAGATATCTAATCATTTAATACCTTCTGCTGCTGCTTTTATAAACATCTAATCTGTTTATTTCTGTCACATACTTGTACCATCTCTCCAGCATTTAAGAACTTCTTTTGGAAGTGGATCCATAAGATAAAATGTTGCTGCAAACTAATTAAGCTCCACAGCATCTTTGCAAATATTTAAGTGCTTAAGAGATAGCCCAATTTCATCCATCGAGATGGCTTCTCGTACACAGGATTCCAAATTAGTTATAATCTGGACAGACCAGTGGAAAACACAGCTGTGGTCTGGATGAAAGATAAACAATATGTTGTCATGACTGCTGCTTTTTGCTCCAAATATGCCAGTCCTCTTGCAGTGAAAAAAATCTTTTCGCTATAATCTTAACCACTGCATTTACCCACAGCATTGTTGCTCATTAGCAACCTAAGACACATGAACGCTGCGGTATAACAAAGTAGGCTAGAGTCATTTAAATCATCTTCGTACTTTGATTCTCGTGTTCAGGCCACTCCTAGCGTTTTCAGCTAGCTCAGCAGTGACAGGAAATCTTGGCCTAACCTCACTTCCTCGTGTTTTGAACCGCTCTCCCCTGCAGCTTCTACACTCTTGGATCATTTCAGCATTTAGCATAGGCTGAATGACTTCCCCAAAGCACGACAGAAACAGCTTGGCACATATAAAAGACTCACACTTCTCGCCCTAAGTACAAAGCTGGCTAAAGCTAAAGAACATATATAGATTATGCTCCAAGTCATACAGCTAACCTATAAACCTTGTCTCAGTAGGGCTTAACATGCTCTTAAGCAGACTAAACCTGTTGACACTAGCTTAAAAAATATCCGATTGCAGCTGTCTTCCTCATGTTTAAGTACATGACAATGGCGGGACCCCAAATGCTGCGAGGACTCATTCAATACTGGCACAATCACAGATTGTCTTCAAGAGCCTCGATTAAGCACACAACCTACCTTCCTCATCTAGACGAACAGCAAGTCTCCACGCGTATTAGGGGGCCGCAATGCCTGCAGGCTGGCACCAGCCCGGGGTTTCCCTTGCAGCCACGGGAAGCCGGAGTCGTGCACTGCAACAAAGCGGTGCTGGCTGTGGGGGCTGCTTTTTTCCTGCTGAAGTACTACAACGCTGGGTCACTTGCAGAACCCCCTTCCTCGCTCTGATGACCTTAGGTTTTGCCCAGACAGAGCTGTTTAGCTCCACAACATGTACCAAGAGCCAACATCCATGCAGTGCTTTGTAAGTGTAATGTTTACTCACTGCATATACTGGGTTAAACTGCCTCCAGCCCTAGGAAAGAAGTGCATTTTGAGACAAAATCTGCAACAGAAGAGTGCCTTTAATCTGCATGTAAGATGGGGATAATTACTTCATGGTAAACAGTCTGGGTTGTTAAGGGGTCTGGGAACCTCTCATTCTTACAAGGAGTGCCAGCATTTCCTTGAGTGGGAATGCCGGATTTCGGCTGCAAGGGCGGGATCTGCTACAGTCTCTATTACAAGAAAAAAAAAAGATAATATTATCTATACAGGTGTTTAGGCATTATTGTGTGAATGAAGATCCAGCCTCACTGCCTCCAGGGCATGCTGCATTTTGTATTCCAGCTCAACAGTCCTGCAGAAGCAGAGCTGGGAATAGCACTGCAAGAATGAGAGAGCAGGAGCAAGGGTGAGCAGGTGGTGTTGTGAGGAGTTTGCTAAAAGGGATCCCCCAGTGTACGGGAAATTATTCCATGCTCCGAATGAACGAACGGAGTGGACAAAGTCCAGGGTCATTACACTAATTGACACTTTACCTCCAGGAAGTCTCTGGAGAGCCAATCAGGGCTGCGTTGCAAGCGCAGGGTCCCAGGCACAGGTGTGGCCTGTGCTTAGTTCATTTAGTGTAATTGTGCCTTGGCAATCTGTTCTCATCTCCTCCCTCTCCAAACAGCTCCCAGTGTAACCTGCTCTGCTATTAACCCCACCATGCCCTACAGTGAAATACAGGTTTGGAAGAAGGAGGGTTTGTCTAACATGCTGCCTCCAATATTAGAGCACCATTTTAATCCTGGAATCGTCACAGTCTTTCACCTTCAGGTCTGCTATCACTCTTTATCATAACAAACGCACCGTCAAAGACATCAGAACCCGAGGAAATTAAAAAGCATTTTCAGCATTTTTTAAAATCTAGATCTTGATGTATTAATTTATACATCTCCCTGATGATTCATATATAGGCACAGCACAGCATCTCTATCCTAAGAGCAACAGGATTGTGACATTGCCGAGAGAAATGTAACAAAATGGTTATTATATAGTGTGCTTCACGGAAATCTGACAGTGGACCCTTCACAGCAGCTTTCAGATTTATAGCATGTTTTACCAGACTCACATGAAGCTACAGAATGAGCATAAATTTGGCTAATGATTTGTATCTTTAACTTCCTTCTCCACTGGAATTAATTTAATTAAAAACCATTATTTTTAATTGTGAAATACCCGCACCCTGATTCAGATAATTTGATTTTATCTGTTATCAGTGCTTTGAGGCTGCTCAGCACTGTAGTATCCAGCCTCGATCTTGTCCTATTACTCAGTCTTTCTCTGCTCCTGTTTTCTATTATCAAGTTTATTTGCAATTTAAAGTCTGCACAATACATGATGCAAACAACAGGTTCAGGGCTCTGCTTCTGAAATACGGCGACCTGTGATTCCTGGAAAGACTCATGTGGCCAAAGGAAAACTAGAAAGGAATCAAACAAGGGTGGCCTATACTGTAATTCACCTCTCCAGTCCAGCAGCATCTGCAGGCCTCAAATGTAAATGCTTCTGGAGGCGTGTGGAGCATCTGGCCATTCAGCCTTCTCTGGCTTGGGACACTCCTGATGTCTCTCACCTCTGCGGATGCTCTAAGAGCATCTACAGCTTTCCTTTCAGCAAGGATCTGATTGCACTGATCCCCATCTTCATGGACGTTGTAACACCCCAGCTTTGGGAATCCTACTTCTCTGTCAAATTCCATTCTGACTTACCAAAGGGCTCAAAAGGTACAGGGGAAAAAGGCAGAGTGACTACATAAAGCCTTAGTAGTCTCTGCATAAGCGGGCCACAAAAAATAATGACCATACACCTGATTTTCCAGTTATTTGTTTCAGTGGTATTTCTGAAGTTGTGTAATGGGTTCTCAGACTGCTCTTAGGCTATGGTTGTGGCCTGGACCCGTCTTGTAGAAGATGTCATCAATTTCAAATAGAGTTCACATTTTTGAAATCATTTCATAGGCTTTTTTACTTCTAATATTCCTCTTCACACAGCATCATTCTAGTCTAGACACTCGCTCAGCAAAATACCTGCAGGCTGTTTGTTGCTCTCTCATGTTTAATTGCAAGATAACAGTTCATCAGACAACTTGCCACGAGGCAAAGTCCTAATCCTGGAGCGGGCCAAGCAAAGACCAGCTACTGATGTAGACAACTTTGCCTCCATTCCTAGTCCCTAGGCCAGCAACTGTCCTCTGCAGCCACATCGTCCTTCAGACGTCCTCCCTCCCGAGCTGGGTGCGGGACGGCCGTCGCGCCTGGCTGGCATACATACTTCCTGACAGTCTGCGTGTCCAATCCCTGCTCGGTCGCTGCTGGACAGCAGGTTTTTCCTGGCATCACTGTGGCTTTTTATCCACAGTTCTCCGCAACTTTTCCACAGTTTTAAAGTTTTCCTCAGTAACACTTCTCCTGTAGCAGAACTCACCCCTGCAATGCAGCTGCTGCCATTTCCTTGCGTTTGAAGAAGATGAGGAGTCAGCATCTGCCCCGGGCAAGATTCTGGCTCTTTGTTATCCACATTTTTTCCGGTTTTGCACCTTCTTTCTTTTCTCAGTGGAGAGGTTTCTGCCCTGATGAGTAAGGTAAGACTGGCAACTTTTCTGTCAGATCCTTTGCCCTTTAGCTTCCCTTCAGGAACTTCTTCCCTTCTTTTCTGATTCCATAACTAATGCAATTACTTCTCTGACGGTTTCCAAGATTTTCCATCTGCTCGAAATAGGCGCTTGTGCACTCTCTTGTTAATTAATGTGTTCTAAAATCATTATGTTCATCAACCAAGTTTTTTCACTTCCTTTTTTTTTCCTCAAATAGTCAACTCTTTTGTCCTAAGTCAAGCACTGGTATTTCAGCATTCAAAATTAAGTAAACTCAGTTTTGAACGGAGACTAATCACTCGAAGTCACTGCTAACCTGGAGTACAGACAAAGCATTAGCATGCTGTACTTGTTATCGAGCTTCGTACCTCTGGCTCAAACTGACAGAATTTAAGAGATTCCTACTATCGATTCTTTCTGCAGCTTTGGAGTCCAACTCAAAACACTCTTTCTACTGCAGTCTGTATTGGGTATTTTGTTAAGCATATTTGAAGTTGTGCCAGCTTTTGCTTTATATTATTACTTGTGCTCTTCCTGACTGTTATGAAGCATTTTAGTAAAGGCACATATAAATAGTAATCTCTGATTCAGCTGATAAAACTGAACTATTTTCAACAACTGGTTGTGAAGATATTACCAACAGATAATTTTACTGAATTTGTGAAATTCAGTTTGAATGCGCTGCGTTCGTGGAGAAACAAGTTCCCTATGTGGTACTCAGGGGAAACACAATACTCAGAGTGTAACAGAATTTAATAAAGATAAAGACTTATCAGATCCTTTAGTTCTGCTTCTGCTACATTTGGTAACTAAGGCAGTCCACAGTTCAAGTGCCTTTAAATGAAGCAAAGAACCCCTAGTAATTGCATCTAGGGAGAAAACAAAATACTGCTTAGATTTAGAGAAATGCTTCTGCTTCGTGTGGTGCTTAGCACGCTATCTTATTTATACTTAAAATTTGAGAACTATTAGAAAGATCTATTCCACAGCCTGCACAGATCTAGTCAATCTCTTGGATGACAAAAGACACAAAAGGTTTACTTCTTACTATACAAGGATTAAATAACAAGGTTACTCTTACTGATATAAATACAGAATTACCTTACCATTTTTGGCAACCTAAAGAAAGATTATTTACCAGTAACTACCAGTAACTACACTTCTTTGAAATATATTGGCCATATATGCACCTTTGTATTGCTGGTGTTCTTATTACAAGCACCTTAACCAGATACCAATTTTGTCTTACCAGTACCTATAGGCATATTCATGCTCTCCCTCATCCGGCAGCCATATAAAGGTAGAGTGTGCCCTACAATGCCGTTTCTCCCAACTCGAGGATCTGAGAATCCTGTAGCTCTCAGGAAAGTGGTCTTTTCAGAAGAGAGGTGGATAAAAGCTTGGTAGTGAACGTATCTGACACTAACACTACACATATCAGTCCTGAAGGTCAACTTCAGTAACGTGAGCACAGGGTGCCATATGGCTCAGGACGGCCAGACGCGACCTCAACGTGATGACAGGGCCTGCCTGTAATTGCCTGACCAGTTTTTCCACTGCACAAAAAGCGCTCCTGTGGGAGACAAGCTTTTACAGATATTGTTTCCAGGCAAGCTCCAGGAAATCCAGTAAGCTGTGTCAGGAAGAGGAAGGACTTTCCTGGTTTACCAGGTTACCAGGAAACCCAGGCAACTGATAACTTTACATGCTGTCTCTAGATCTTGAAGGACTTGAACCCTCAGTGATCCATTTAGCAGCCACTTCTCCAAGGAAAAGGTAAAAGGCTAATCCCCATCTCTGAGATGAATTGAAAGCATAGCCACAACCTTGAGAAAGACTCAGTGTCACGCAGTACCTTGTGTGCATAGTGTCATGACCCAAAGACATTTCAGATGGGATTGCCTGAACATAAGCACTGCCAGTCAAGACTGTTGACTCAGTTGACTGAGCTGACTGATTTCTAGGATGCCCTGGCTCTGAGACCCCTTAGGATCCTAGAGGGACCCCAAAGATAAATATTAAATCTCACTAGAGGTGCATGTCTGATGCCTGGCCTTCAAATGAAGCAATGAACCATCTTACAGGCCATTGTGTACTTGACCCTCCCCCAAACTAATGTGAATTAAGAGATATGACACGTGATTAAAATCATTTTAGGGAGAAAACAAGCTTGCACTAAAATAAGGAAAAAACAAAAATAGAAAATGAGCAAAACAGGCAGAGAAAAACATAGGACATGAGTGTGCGATGCAGCTCCTCCATAGCCTCCAGAACAGTAGCAGAAAAAATAATAAAACCTAGTACAGATTTAGCAAAGGAAAGCAAACGGTAAAAGTAAATTAAATAAAGGGAAAGGTACCGATAAATCAGGGGTGCAATGCAAATTTTCCTGAAGGCTTTAGCAACATAAAAATGCTCTAGAGGAGCCAAGCTGGTGAAAGAGTCATATGATACACCCTGCTCCTCTGGGGCTGTGTGAGGATGAACAGAGGAGTGCGGCCAACAAGTACTGTGAACACACACAAACCTCGGGCTGCAGCACGAGCGATACGAACACACCCTGCATGTACAGACAGACAGATGCACACTTGGAGGAGAAAGCTGGATTCCCTTCTGAGAAACATTAGCGTAGGGACTCCCAACAGGCTGTCTGCCAAGGGGGATAATTAAGCTAAATAAAAATACACAACAGTAACAGCCCCACATATGAGGATAATCTAATTACCACATTGGATATAGGAGACCCACTTCCCATGAGTTTTCCATTGTGACCAGAGAAGAGACGACAGCAACATAACGTGCTGCAGAAAGGAAGATTCATTGGCTAAAAAGAGGCTTTCTATTAGGGTCTGCATATTAAACAACATCACAGCTTTCCATAATCATGTCATAATCTTTCCATAAAATTCAATCAAGGCAACAGCTTGCAAGTGTCCAAAAATCAATGGAACCATATGAGAAATGACTGCAGAGGTAACACTGGAATTTATTTCAATACTCAAGCCATGGTGGCTGTAAGGAATGTCTGAATAATAGGGAAACAGGTGTCCTGCAAAAAACCTCTTACAGAAGGTCTCCTCTCCCTCAAAATCAGAGGAAACACAAACAGTATGCAAACTGCAGTTCACTTAACAATACCAAACTGTTTGATTTTTGGAAAGAGGTCATTTCCACCCACTCATCTTCCTAGAATAAAACAGCTGTTAAACTGGACAGGGCATAGTCTCATCTGGAATCCCAGCCCAGTAGCGTAGTTTCACTGAGTTGAACTTAAAATACAGGAGCTGCAGATTTGCTTTATTCATTAGTGGAGAAATGCAATATAAGGGGAGAGCTAATGTGTTGGGCTTCTGAAGAGCTTTATACACTGTGTAACATAACTCTAGGGTGCTCATCTGTTAAGTGAGAGAGAAGGGAAAATATTTTTCTTCCCCTTCTCTCTCTAGTGAAAACCCTTAGTGGACAGTATATGCTCAGTTCTTTTGAAAGTAATGGAGTGAGTGTATCCACTCAATTATTTAAAAGAGTTGAGTAATTGCAGTCCTGACAGCTCAGAAAACATCTCTCTTCTGTTAAAGCCACTGCACAAAACCATGTCTGTGCAGGTGGTCACAGTAGTGCTAGTTTCCTTTTTATTTACTTCCATATTCTGTGAGTCAGTTACTGGTGAGGCATGAGGCTGCACGCGCCCACCAGTATCTAGTTCTGCCAGAAAATAAAACTCAGTCAGTAGAAGGAAATGGGGAGGAAGGTGGCGACACCTTGGGAGCCTTTTTGGAGGTGCTAAGTTAATATGTGGATTGTGCTGGCTGATGACTATGTAAATCCTTATAGAAATCTCCTAGGGCATGGTGTGTGCTGGAGATAAAAATTACAATAGTAGACTTATAGGAAAATGGATTCAGACAACCAGGACAGTCCAAGGAGGGAACAGGCTTGAAGAGAAAGTCCTCTTGCTAAAGACTCTCTGGAGAAGCTCCCTTAGTGGGTGCTGGGGAACTGGAAAGTTACCACCTCTGCCTTCTGCAGATTCCAATGCAGCGCAGAGGAAAAACGCCACAGAGTATGCAAAGATCACTAACGATATTTCCTCCCTACCCACCAAACACACAGAGAATTGCAGCAGACTAGCTCCAACGCACACTCTCACTGTCACCATTTCTTCACTCCGCAGCTGCCCGAAACTTAGTCCTGTCCAGAAAAGCAAAACCGAGCATTTCGCCTCCTCTGTCAGGGGTTGCTGGACACAAGGACAAGAACCACTGGACTGATGAGTACAACCAGGGACAGGTGGGCATCCAGCTGGCCTGACCATTTGAAAGCCACAGTTTGTTCCTTCTTTGGAACTCTCACTAGCTATGGCTTTCTGGGACAGTTTTCAAAAGGCTGCAAGAAACAGCTACCAAGGCAAGTGAATTATATAAAGCATACACTTACATGCCTCTGATATCGCCACGGTCCTGTGACATCCATGCCGGTATTATCATTACCCCATTTACTTGTTAGAAGTGACTGCATCACTCCACACAGCCATGTGAGCCTCCTAGATTTTGCTTTAGCCACTCATTTGTCTCAGTGACCACCACTTTTTAAAGATATTTACCGGCTTTGTAGATAAATATCATTGTGGCCATCAGCAGAGGTGTGGTGATGAAGGGACAGAATGAAATGCAAATCTTGTAAATGCTACTTCATTACACTGCCCCTAATCACCAAAAGCAGCCTATTTTGTCCTTACACAGCAACAGTTGAATGAAAGCAATAAAAAAGACAATTAGGAAAGTGAAATTAGGGGAGCAACAACATCTGTTGGCAAAGAATGACAAAAATGGTCTGAACAAGCCTGGATGATAAAGCCAGACAGACACAGGCACGCATACTTTCTTCTCTCTACCCTGCTGCCTCGCTCCTCAGGTCCTTTGAAAACAAAAACACTGATAGTGATGAGAGTTTTCACCTCCTCATTATCAACTGGCTCACCTTAATGGATACTTTTCTCCAGGGTCCCTGCCCAAGTGGAAGAGCAGCGGCAGAGTGGTGTGCTCCTCCTGCGTGTGTGTTGTCACTCCAGAGACATTCTGCCCGGGACAGAAATCGATGCCCTGCATTAGAGAGGAGGAAACGGGTCACCAAGGGTGAAGAAGGAGAGAGAATTCTGGCTGATGCCACTTTCTTCAGCATCTTGTTGTTAACCAAAACAGGTTAACTTTCCCCTGCACTGCCAAATATATACCCACAAAATACAGAATTTGTCTGAAACCAGGGAGTTGGCTTTAGTCTGCAAAATGGATTCTGATCTGATGGGGTAAAATAAGGTGACAGTGCTGCTACTGCAAAAAAGCTGAAGCAGGCCTTAGATTTTTGCCTCATTAAAAAGTAATCTTTATAAAATATTCATTAAAATGAAATGCCAAACAAAAGAAAGTTGAAACCATTTAATCATAGGAATTCTGTCTGTGGAAAGTATCTTCTCTGTTTGCTTTCTATAGCTCCGAAATGCACAGAGAGGTTCTGATCACTTGGCAGCTGATCTAAAAGCAGCAGTCACAGGGAATCATCCAGCACAACTGAGGGACACAATCCTGCGAGGCCACGGGCACCCATTAGCCTCCCTAGAAACTCCGTGTGCTCACAGCATCTGACATCAGACCTGAAGGACCTATTTCACTGAAGAAAGAAGCAAATATGGTTAATTTTAAAAAGAAAACGGGTGCATTTATTTATCTGATTTATAGCTTCTCAGAAAGCTGGTATTGAGGCACTCACCTGGGAACGACAGCTGGGCTGGAAGGACTGTGCTAGGCCTGGGAACGTTCCTGTGACTAACATTCAAGTCTATGGGGTCAGAAGTCGGGATTTCCCTGGCAGCAGTAGTGGTGGGAAGGCCACAAGTACGGGGACACTCCATTTGCTAGCAGCAACGGGTTGAAGTGCTCGGTGGCCACTCGAAGTGCTCGGTGGCCACTCGAGGGACAGGCAGAGCCGTCTGTTCAGCAGTCCAGAGCAGCGAGTGCTCTGCATCTGCGCCTTTGCATGCCGTGCCAGGCTGTGTCTCCCAAACTCCAGCCAATTATTAGCCAGATGTCAAACTCCCTAATCACCTAGAGCCTGGCCTGCTGCCTTGCTGGCTAACGGAACCCATTTAGCCCTGGGAACAGCAAAAAATTTAAAACGCTAATTTCGCTGAAGAGAAAATAAAGCAGGGGGCCCCATCGACCAGCAAGGACTAGCACCTAATGGACTTGTTAAACCCCGGTTTTACAATTCCAGCTAACATGCCGTGCTACTTACAGTACCTCAGAAAGCCCCGAGACATGGACAGAGACATGGAGAGAAGGTAAATAGGAATATTTAAATGGAGGTGGGAAAGCAGCTGTAGCATTTGCTTACAAAACAAACAAACTGAAAAGCTCTCTACAGATGTTGGTCGGATTTGATTGGCAAACAATTTTCTAAAAATATCCTGTGTTTTTAATGGACAGCTGGTCAGTGGAGCAGTTAATATGCTGCTTTTCAATAAAGCAAGAAGGTTAGAAGCCCATGAAATCCCATTTATCTGCACAGAGCTATAGATTCCTGAATCACTGACTGGAAAAATAAGAGAGTTGCTTGATAGGTTGTAGTGGCCTACCAATAATGGACTTTAAATGGATACAAAAATGATTGACCTTTCCACCTTCTGATGCCACAGACCTCTGAAACACAGAGTGAAAAATAGATTTTTTTTCAAAAGGAACAGTTAATGAAAAGGTATCAAAGCTGACATAACATCCAAATTATAATTTGGATGCAAATCAAACAAGCTATTTAATTAAGAGCCTGCTAATTGGTACAATACTCTTCTGCTGCAAATGCTTTAGTTTGAAAGAAGATTTTAGTCTCTTGGGCATTTGTTTATACACTCCTCTGTTTACAATTTATCTTTTGCTTTTTGTAAAATCCTTGTAGCAGAGACTCCGGAACGTCGTCTCGGTAACGTCCCAAAGGTTCCTAAGAAAGGGCTGTGACGGCCTCGCCTGATGCCACCAGCCAAAAGGTATCTGTCTTTCTAATCTAGTCAATGCCCTCTTCAAAAGTAGCCTATTGGGGAAAAACCACAATTTTCAAACATACTGTTTTATGACATTGATAAATAACACTCTTAAAATGTGGCTGAAAGCACCACGTAAATTTCTAAGGCTTTTCAGCTTTATCTCCACAAATAAAACTGACTATTATTATTTTGATGTACTATGTGACCACCAATATTCAACCTGCAGAGACAGCTTGACATATTTTCTACTTGATCATTAACAAATGAGCAAAACATATGTGCTAAAATCACATCCTCACATCTGTGATTAAGGCACTGTCCAGCATAACAGTAATTAAAATACTGAGGAAACAACTAGAGGATTCTCTCATAATTCACGGAAATGAGCACGGCATAAAACTAATGGGGAAAGAGAGAACACAAGTAAAATTGCTAATGCATTGGGCCAGCAGAAAGCAAGTGAGAAGGTAACAGATACAGAACTAAGCACAGTCCCTTAAGACTCTCATTTTTAGAGAAAAATGTTTTTATCTGCTTCTTAAAATTATAGAGGTTAAACTCAATCAAGAAGCAAGAGTGAGCAAACCCGGTGCGGAGCCGGGCTGCCTGGCAGCAAATGAGTGAACAAGGACTAAAGCGCATGAAACTTGTGGAAAACCAGATAGTTAACCAGATCTGGGCTTTCCGCAGCTTGCCAGCCCTAAACTTGCAATTGCTTCCAGCGTTCACTCACATGCGTCGGGTCGCGGGAAAGGGACTTACTCCTCGCACAGACACACGTCCAGTCCCGTGCTGAGGGACCTTAGCATGATTCACCTCTTCTGAGCAGCCGGCTCACCGAGGCAGCCACCACGCTGAACGGAGGACGGGGGAAGGAGGACTCTCAGGCTGTCACAAAAGCTCTCCAGGAACAGGTCACCTCTCTAAGGGAGGGAATTCTGATGCCATAGTGCAGCAAATTAATTATTTCTAATTAAAATGTGTGTGTGTGTGTGCGCGCGCGCATGTGCCTCTTTTCTTCATTGAAAGCTGATAGGTATGATGACAGTGGTCAATGCCGCTCAGTTTGACTCAGTAAAACAGTTTTCATTTGACAGAAAAGAATATTTAACTTCTCCCTAAGCTCTATCTCATTCTGTTTTGTAACTCAAAGCCATTTTCAGTTCTTAAGAGGTAAAGAGAAAAATCAGCTACACCAATAAATCAAAAATCTAGGATCCTCTAGTCTGAATTGCTTTTCTTTTCTGGAGCAAAACTATTACAAAATAAAGTCTGCTTGAGATTTGAGAAGCATTTAAAGACAAGACAATCCACACATTGGAACATCTGGACAAGGGCTCTAGTTGCTTGGAAAGCATGCAAATTCGGTCACATGTGCTGCTCGGATTTGGGGCGAAGAGACATGCCAAAACTCCTTATATAGGTCTTTGACAGGAGAGGAGAAACTTCCCTTTGGCAGGGAAGAATGGAAAGTAGCTCTGCTGTCCTGGACCGGCTGAAGCACACCCAGACTGGCAAAGGGGGACAGTGCTCCTTCCAGGTGCCTCTACTGGTGAGGGCCACCAGAAAAGAATTTTAAACCATGTCACCATTTTGGATCATTTCCTGCTCCTCAATAAACAAAGTGTTTTTTCTTTTAAAAGCATGATCTGACAACATGGCCCACAGAGCCATGTGAACACTGCAGAGTTTAACAATAAATAGAAATGTGCCAAATTCTCAGCTGGAGCAAAAGCAACATAGTTCCACCGGCAGCAGTGGAGCTCTGCTGATCTACACCCACATGGAGCAGCTCAGCTCCTGGCACTTCCAGCAGGTGATCCAGACGGCAGCTTCACCCCAAAAATAAAGTTATCCTATGTGGAAGAAGAGCAAAAAGGTAGATAGGCTTGCCCTATCCACCAGGATAACACAACCCAAATCAACCACCACTTCATCTGCTATTATTTCCTTAAAACTATTTGTTTGAGACCGTTAATAACAACATGCAGAGGATCAATAGCCAGTTAGAAGCACAGCCCTAGTATTTTACTCTACACACTATCAAAGGTAACATGCATGTCTGCAGGTAACGCCAATCAGACAAAGTGGAAAGGTCACTGCCTCTGTTTAGGCAAATTCTTGGATTTTTTCTCCTCAATTATAAAAGCATGAAAGCTAAATCAGAAGATCCTACCTAGAGCACGAGTCAGCTCTGTGCCTCCAAAGAGAGACAATAAAAGACTATCAGATGGCAAACAGAAATATCTCAGCTCATGCGCCAGGTCTCTTACACAGGCATAGTGTTTCATACCACTGCACAGACCTGTTTGCTGTAGGAGAAATTCCAGCAATTATTTTCAAAGAAAACATTTCCTGCACATCAGGTAAACCTTTCAGGGAACACGTCTGTCTACCCTTCTCCCCAGCAACTGTGCAACCTGGATTGTTGTTTTTCCCTTTGTAAGATCTAGTGGCTATTGGTTGCACAGCTTATGCTTTAATTTCCAGAGCAAATAGACCACAGATGCTATGTCAATATAGACATGAGACAAATACAGCCGGTTGCCAGTGTGGGCTCTTCGCCAAGCAATGGAATCACCACTCGCGTTAATGTAAGCCTTTTGGCAATTCATCACCCTGGCGCTATCCCAGATCAGCCTGACTTGACAGGCAACTGCGGATGCTGATAGCGGCGCAGCAAATCTGGGCTCTGTCTCCTGGTCATGTTTCCTCATTCCAGCACACAAGACCCAGAGCAACAACAGAACTGTATTAACATTGGACAGCAGGAGAGAGGGAAAAACACCAGCTAATTAAAGCCAGCAATGTTGTTTCTTGCCATTTGCCACAGCACTGGTAAGCAGTAATTCTCACTCTCCTGGAAATTCCCAGCAATTCCCAGCCTCCCGAACTGGAACTCGGAACGACCAGACACCTGAAACCGTGACCCCCAGTTTCAACCCTGTTGAACAAAAATTGCTTCTAATGTGTTAACTGTCTGGAAGGGACCACAGAAGATGGGCGAATCAGAAAGTCTCCATCGGCTCTCGAGCAGAAGCGATCAATGGCTAGCTCATGTGCTCAGAGGACCACAATCAAATGTCATTATTTGTGAGGTTCTACTTGACTTCACATCCCCCTCGCAGAAAAGGCTTTATCGATTCCTTCGTGTTGACGAGAAGGGCAATCAGAACAGACTGCGGCACACATAACCCCGTTGGCATTTCACATTAGAACAATAGGGTCTTCTCACAGACACATACACAAATCATTTAAAGGCACAGTAGCCTTTATGAAAAATCACTGAAGACTACTAACAAGGTATTAAGCTGACAGCAGAAAGGTTGATGTTATCAGCCATTCTCCAGCAAACCAAAGGGCTTTTCCACTTTTTTTTTAATTATTTTTTTTTTCCTTCTTGCACCACTGCTCATGGAGGGCACGAGAACTAGTCTCTGCTGGATAATCTCTGTGGCAGGCAAAGGGAAGATATCCTTTCTCCTGCTAGCTCATACTCCCTCCTCCTCTACATAGCATTAAATTAGGAAATTTCTGTAGGACTCAGGTAAATTGACAGAGAATACCCATTTTTTCCCTTTCAGGCCTCTTCTTCCAAACAAGGAAGATCAAACGTACCTCTCCAGTCAATCAGCTGGACAAAAGAACTCGTAACATTACAAACTCTGGCTGTTCATATTTAGGAATGGAAAAATTGCCTACAGTGGAACCACTTTAAGCTACCGAGTAGGGGACTTCCTTTCTCCTGAGTCACCCATCCTTCTCCTCTGCTTCCACTTATAAAAATCAAGCCTTCTGGGCAACTGTGCACCCAGCATTACTGAGGCGGCCACCAAGAGACTGCCAGGGAGAAGGGCACTCAGCCTTCTCCCAGGCTGCCTTTGGCAATGTAAGGTAGCTTAAGTACCAGAGAGCCACGTAACTCGTAGGGGTACAGCCAAGTATTGTAACAGAAGGAGCAAAGTCCTTGCATTCAACCCAGCCCTGCTCCACCTGCTTGTCCTCCTTCCTGCAGGCTTACAAGTTACCTTCAGTGGTCTTCCCCAGGCCAGAGACCACAGATGCGTAGTACAGGAATGCTCAATTCCTTACAGCCCTGGCAGAAGTTTGACTCTAGCAACAACACGATTTTCCTTGGGTGCAGCCTTCTGAAGAGGAAGGTTACAGCAGTTCATAATGCCCCATAGGGAGAAGGGGGTGAAAACCAGCTCTACTTTTCCCTGAGGCTTGACGCTTCACAACCGAGACCTTCTAGTAAAAATTCAGTAGCAACAAAACAGTAGTGTATGATATGCCAAGTTTGCATGCATTATTTTTCATGCACTTCACAATCCAGGCCAAATTTGGTGATAAGCAAGCATGACCTACAGGCTAAAAGGATGGATGAGGAAAGCAACAAGAAAAGCAGTTTGCAGGAGACTTCTAGAAGTCCTGTGTGTCTTAAGCTGTACAGGAGAGGGAGCTCCCCAAGTTCATCCTTAGTTATTACTTCTCCTGTAGCAGCAGCCCTTCAGCCCCTTGCTTAGTAAAGCACAGTCATATCACTGAACGTTACCTGAGTGCAGTTTTAAACTTTGAGGCCAGGGCAGAGCTGTGGTCCTCTAGCCTTGCTTCCTGAACGGTGAAGGACACAACTGGTCCATAATGATTCGTCTAAATGAGCAAAATACATCCAATCTTGATCTTGAAATTGCTAAAATTGGTAGAAGACGTCCTACAGTCCTTGGTAAGGCGGTCTGACAGTGAATTAAGTGAATGAGACAAATGCAGAGCAGAAATATGTGTACTTCCAATTGGTTTGCACCCACCTACAACCTATCTATCCATATAGCTGCTGATTTTAGCTTCTTCTCTCTGGTACATTTTTATTTGTACACATATACTTTATTACTTAACTAACTTACACTGTATTCAAACAAATAGCTTTCCAGGTTACAGGCTAAAGTTGCACAAATTATTTCTAGTTAATCCTGAAAGGCCTAGTAGTCCTAAACCGACATGCTTGTGTTCATGTAACAATTTCACACTTTCCAACTCAACATGAAAATGTGATACTGGCTGCTGTAATAGTCTAGGCATATCTAAAAATCAAACAAAAACAGACTAAGTATGGATTAAAAACGGTGCAAGTTTTTTGTATTTCCCACACTGTCAATTAATAAGGGAATTCTGAGAGTGAAAGGAGGTTTGGCTAAAATGTGCAATACATCTGTAAAAATAATGAGATACTCAATTACCCATAAAACAAACCTCTTAAAAATCCACAGACAGCTGTTTTGACACATCTGGCCAAGTTCAAATCTCTTTCAAGTGGATGACATACCAAGCTGATATACCTGCTTATCCCAGGTCCGAGTTTAGACCGCTCAGATTCACATTTAAAAGTCTAATAAAACTCCACATTGGACTCATATAACAAGGTAATGACCTGTGCTGAAGATCCTGCAGTTACACAAGGCCTTATTAGCTGAAGTTCTACTGGGAAGGTAAATCAAACTTATCGAACAGCAAATGTGGCAACAGTCAGAATATCTAATGCCACACACGTGCCTGCATTTAAATCCGCTTTCAAATGAAATTAGCAAACAAATTGGCCCCTTTGATTCTGGCAGAATAATTCTAGTCCAATATCAATACAGCTGAGAACACCAGTCACTGAAAGAGGCAACTGCATCATAAGGTGAGATTACGAAACTCATAAAACAACACTCAGAACTGTAGAACTGTTCTGCATCCTGATTTATTTCCATTTTTAAACTTGCAAGGCTTGTAATTAATGGCTCGAGGACATGGGGAGAATTGGAACAAATTTCAGCCCCAGCTTCCTCTGCATGTTGTTAATGGCTAGTCTGTCCACTAATGTGCTCCAATTTTACCCACATCAACCACATGTGATACAAGCTGCAGGAAAGCAAGTGAATTTTTAATCATCTCTCTGATGTACAGTATAATTGCTGACTTTTATCAGACAGTAGTTAAACAAAGGCTTAGAAAGAAATAAATATTCCTTAATTGCACAACTGCCACTGCTCACAATAGGATAGCCTTTGAAATGAGTAACTGGTCCCCATTATCACAGATGCACACATACTCAGACGTGTACAGATAGGTTTAGATCAATGTAGACTTTTATTTATTTTCAAACGGGGTATGTAAGTATGTGTATGTGCTTATGTTACAATGCAGAGCAATTATTCATGTGTGACATATCTTCCACATGCATGGAAAAAGCATGTGTCTGAGCCCATTCATATATCTATACACACGCACATACAACCTCCCAGTGTCTGACACAGGGAAAATCCTCCACGCTGTGCCATGTGTGATATATGGGCTTTATGCACACACCAACCTAGACAAATATATTATCTCATTTTAGCTGTGGAATATTAACATTGACACAAAGCGTGCAATGCATTTTTGGAGCCAACTTTCCTTTCCTTCTTACTCTGTGTAAAACAGAAACTTTGACTCCTTGAGCCTTACAGTCTTAAAAAGACAAACACACATTCAGAGCCCTGAATGTAAATGGCTCCCTTGGAGCCGACGTTTCCTTCTACCCCCAAGACATCCTCACCAGAGAAACCATGCACTTTTACATGCACAAATGTCATCAGCACTTATTTCTGCACCTGTGATGCCTTGAGGACCTACCATAAGTTAAAAAAAAATTAAAAAAATAAATCGTACAAACAATCCCTCCCCAATACCAGCCTGCTGTCAGAATTGCTGAGAGCTGTGCCATAATACATTTACTTCATGTCTAAACATATAACCAGCAAGGCACATTTGTGAACCTGCCATTCAAGAAATGGCTCAGAGTTTAGTACCCAAGTTTGAGGCAAGAAAGATACAAAAGAAGAAAAATAACAGTGCTTAACTTCTAATTGTGAGAGGATAAGCCAGGAAATTACAAAAGCAGGGCCTATTTGGCAAATAAAATGTAAAATATCTTAGAGTGATGTGGGCTTGCAAAAGTGCAGGTAATAGATTAAACATATGTACTCCACCATTTTCAACAAGAGCTGTTTTTTCCACTGTACAGTACCTACAGCCTTCCTTTTCCCTTTCAGGAAAAAAAAAAAAAACATATTTCATTTAAATAGCCAAAGGCGCCAGGTTTTTTTGTACTGTATATTGAGAGATACATGATCAATTTGGTATCAAACTCCAAACCTAGTGTGGTAAACACAGGAATGCCCAGAATTCACCAGGGAAAGGAGCTTAATATTAAGGGCTAAGAGTGCTGTTAAAAGGTAGCACCACTCAGAACAACTCAGTTTGCTCATTTTCTCTCTTTCCTCTTTAAAGGGTCATTTCCCCACAGGAAAATGGCTGGGGAAGGGGAGAGCGAGGGAAAGGAGGGTGCAGGTCCATGTCCTGTTACCTTGCTGTACTCCTCCCAGGAGTTGCTCCAGGTCCAGTAGTGAGCCTTGTAAAGCCCGACTCTCACGGCCATCATCTCGTTGCCACGGTAATAGAATATGGGCCTGAAAAGGATGCAGAGGGGAGAGCACAGCTGCGTGAGAACCGCGAACGCGCTGGGCCCGGCAGCCTCGCTGATAAGGGAGCCAAACACTTCAATGGCGTCTGACTTCCGATTCAGCTATCAGTCAGAAACAGGCTGCCTTCTAACAGTCTCCACTGCAAGGTTTTCAATTAACATTTTTTAAAGTGTTCATCAAGTCGAGAGCTCACATTGCGCGAGAACGAAACGCTATGCAGCTTGGCTGCCAGTGATTGTTAATCCTTGAACTACCAGACCCTGTTATTTCCTACAGAGCGTGCCGATTTAAACACCAAATGTCTTGGAAGCGGCACACGTGTGTGCGCGAGCGAGAGAGAGAAATGAGGATTCACCGAATCTGCGATGCGGAGTCTCCCCTTCCGGCGGAGGGCAGCCAGGCAGCACCAAGCCGTGTGCTGTTACTGCCAGACCCGCAGCATGGCCAGGCAGGACACCAGAGGCCGGCCAGCTCTGAATGCCATCACAGAAAAACTCTCTATGAAAAAGCCTAGCAGCCAAATACACTTTGTTTTTAACTCCTATCAATTTCCTTTCCCTAAAACCTCCCCTTACATCATCCACAGATATAACCAAAAACTGCTATTTTTTCTCCTAAGTTCTTTCAATTAGCGACACGTTTGAAAAATGTACTCCATTCAGAGCAGCTGGTGGGTTGCACCCTTGTGCATATACTACCCTTACCCCAGGCATCCCAGCAATGGTCCTGTTTGGTTTCCCTGATAATGTGCTCTCATTTCTTGAGGGAACAGTACAAAATTTTACTGAAATGGACTATCTGCAGGAGAGAGGATTGATTTGGCGGTGGAGCTCATCATGCAAGAACATCAGACTTAGTCAGCTCTTCCCAGTTGTTTCAGGTTGCTGACAGGATGAGATAGTAAAGTTGTTTATCACTATTTGTAAGGGTAGATATCTTTGTCTTCAATTCAAAGATGCTACAAGGCAAAAACTGCTTGCTCCTACGCTGCCACCTTGAAAAACGGTCCCTAAATGTATGATAGGATTAAAATCACCATGACTGAATGACAAGCGTGGCCCAAGATCTCTTCTATTTTGAGCAAAACTGTCACTTCCTTTACAGGTTCCTTGCATAACGAGCCTTGTGTCCTTTGTCATCAAGAACTGCTCCCGAGCCAAGGGGAAAAGGCTGCTCCCAGCAGGGCCCGTTCTTGCATCCTTAACACACCTGAAATGCCCGTGAAATCAAGGCAGCTTGAGAGAACTGCCAAAATGCAGAAGCTGATCTAAACTAGTCACATGAACAAAATTAAAAGCCCAAACAAACATGCCACAGCCAGACACACACCAGTCTTTTTTCCTTGCCATAAACACTCATTATTTGACAAGCTATTATGTGCCCCTTTGATCTGAAGGCATGAGGATTAGGTTTTTGCTTTCTTAAAATAAAAGTAGAGTATTTTCTATCTTTGAATGGGGAGTACACCTTATACTCAAAATTTTGCTATTACTGGTTTCATTTTATGCCTTTCTCTTTTTCATTCCAAGTAAAAGAACACTACAGCTGAATCCACTGTAAAGTTTTGGGGGGCTCTGGAAGTGTGACCTCCTGATCAGATCTGGAAAAAAGAGTGACCGCTACTGTAGCACAAATGGCACCGTTATAACATGTTGGTGGCTGCAATGCAATTCTCTTCTATAACAACAAAATCTATTCAAACTTTTGGAAGTAAAGATGGGGATACACTGCGTTTGAGGAGCCTGCACTGCCTCATGTCAGCCACTGGCTGACTCTCAGGTAATACTGTTCGTGTGCTTCTTGCTTTAGCAGGCACAAAAACAATTTTACTGAACAAAGGCTCAAGTCCAGCACAGAAAATAACTCAAATATGTTTTGCATGTGTATGTTTCCATGCCATCTCACAGACAAAGAATATATCCTGTATTCTGATTTCCAAGGCTGCCAAATTCTTCACCAGAATCACAACTAAAACACCTCTCAATCTCCAAACATTCAAATGAGAGAGTCAAAGATATTTGTTGTCAAATTTTAGTGCCTGTACCCAACAGCTCACAGCATTCCTGCATGCCCATAAAGGCTCCAGATCTTTAACCCAAATCTATCCTTACAAAAGCATCCACAGAAACAGGACTTTGGGAAGAAGTGAGCTTCCAGTTCATTCTCAGTAGCCCAGCCTTTGACTCCAACCTCCCTCGCACAGGGACTGCAAAAACTGCAACTCTTCTGCAAAGAGCCAGCATACTCTTGGATGGTTCTCCAGTAATAAATAATGCATTTTCCCCTACCCAGGCTACAGTTCACAGGCTTTTATCTCCCCTGTTGCCATATGCTGCTCCAGGGATCCCTGCTAACCCCCTGACATTTGCATCTGTCCACAAAATCCACTGCACAGCAATATGTTGTGTGTCAGGAAATTCCACTTCAGCTAGCTCCAACAGAGAAGCAGTACCTACCATAAAGCTCTGGTGCTACCCACTTTACCTAGCAGGAGCGAAAATGCATTAGTTCAGTTTATAAAGTATACGTGTAAATTTAATTTAAAGAAATAAACCAAAGTTTGGGATCACTTCAGCTTGGAGGCATGGATGGGAGCTCTGGGTTCATAACTAACCTGTCAATTAGCCGCCCCTGCAAGATGGCAGGTAAAAGGTCGATGCCGTCAATCTGTCTGTCACTTGGAGGCTGCAGTCCCGCCAGGGAGAGGCTGGTGGTGAAGAGATCCATCACATTGCCCAGCTGATGACTTACCTGAAAAATCAACAGAAAAGCACTTGCAAAAAGAGCTTCAGTTAAAGCTGAAGCGGAGGAGGCTGGTTTCCACCAAAGCAGAAGCATCGCTTTCTTAATCTCCTTCTCTGCTAAGCATCTTTAAGAAAATCTCCCTTTACGGTGCAGCAGTCATCAGCAAACCTCCTATTAAAAAAAAAAAAAAAAAAAAAAAAAGAGAGAGAGAGAAAGAAAAGAAAAGAGAGGAAAGGAGAAATCCAGACCCAAAATTGTTTTCGAGGGAGCATTTGCATTCTGGTTCATTTTTCTCTCTTTCTTCTCACCTCTTTTTATATATGCACTTATAGGAGCATCTTTTTTTCAGACTTCAATTTCCTTTTGCAAATTCTGAGTCATTTGTGGTTTGAAAAATCAGCACTTAAAACAAGCAAAAAGTCCTTGATTCCCTCACCAGGTCATCTCTGGAGTCCAGAATACCCTGAGAGAATTCCCAGAAAGCACAGGAATAGATGGATAATAATAAAAAGAGCCTGATGACTTCATCGGCAAACCATTTCCAACAATTCAAGAACTGTAAAGTTGTGGTATTTTTAGTATATATTTTAATAAGCAAGAAAAACATCTGGCTTTGGCTCCAAAGGAGATCTGCAAGTTCTTTTACTTTAAGTGGGAGCCATAGTTATCTCTCTGGTCTTAATTATTTATATTTTAAAAACCTAAAAAATCTGTTCTGACTGATTTTTTACTCCCATCATCCTTGTGGTGTGCTACTGTTATCTGCTGCTGTAGAATGTTTAATTAGCCAGTGACACACTAAATTGAAGGAGATATCTTCAAATCAAGAGCAAGAGCAAGCATGTTTTGCACTAAGATGCACCAGCACAAGATGTGACATGAAAAGAGCCTTTTCAGCCATACCACTTGTTCTGAGACAAGAAGCCATCTGATACAAAAGCACATCTGTAAAGTACAGAAAAACATTTTGACTGAAATCCAAATTCTGCCAGCAGACTTGCTAAAGTCAGTGTGAACGTTATGATGCTGGGACTATTAAAGACTTTTTATCTTTGAATCTTCTTGATAGTCACAAACAGAGCCCCAGCTTGTGAGCTGATACTAATTACTTAAATACAATTACAAATGATAACATGATAAATGAATCTTTGCAACATATTGGTTTGCTTGCTATACAGGAAAATTAAGGGGGGAAATGCACTTTTTCGCTGGGATACTAAGTCTTTTCATTAAGAGGCTGGGCTGGAAAAAGTGAACATTTAAAGGGAGAATTAGTAAGTAAAAAAACTGGAAAAAGCAACATGCAGGGAACTGATTACAAGTTTAACAATAAAATATCACATCACTTGATTATAGCAATTTCAATTTTTAATAGCCGTCATTCATCAGGAGGTGTTGGCAGGAACATGTAATACTAAAAGCAGGATGTAAGATTGCTTCCACAACTCTCATGAAGAAACCAAAGTGCAAAGCTCCAGGCCAAAGAGGAAGTCTGACCATGGAAACTCTTGCTCAGGAAAGCAGTTGGATCAGTTGACCAAGAGCAATGGGTCTGGCAAGCTCACCCTCCCTCCAAGATGCATGCTGCCCTTCGTCCCGGAGCTGCACCCGGGTGCATCTCCCTCTGGCCTGAGAAACACTGACCGCCGGGGAGAACCGTAGCTGGCCGGATCCTCAACAGCCCGTGCAGCGGCAGGCAGTGCTGCACGCTCCTCGGACAGGCCCCTTACACGGGCTCTTCTCTGGTCCTGGGCACGCACTTGGAAAGGCCTCCGATATAAAAAACAGTGTATGCTCATCCAAACAAGCCATCACCTCCCTCCTTACAGACCTGGACGGCTTCGTAAACCACTGGTGCGGGGAACACCTCGCTCTCGCTGAAGTCAAGGGGGATTACAAGTGCTCAGCATTTCGGCAAAGATGCTCAGCCCCTCGCAGGCTCGTCTGCTGGCTAATTTACCCTGAACACGCCTGAAGAGCGCTGCGGGGTCAGCAAAACACCATATGCAGAGCTCAGAGTTTAATAAAGAGCAGATCCGGCACACGCCTGCTCCCCGACTCCTGCTACGTCAGGAGCAGGCAGGCACACTGGGGTCTGGGACTTTCGGTATTTAGGCCTCTCGCAGTTTATAAGGCGAATCCGAAAGTCACTTTTCTTGTTGTCAATCCATTCCCTTGCCTCAATCTTTTGACAACAGGCAGCAAGTGGCAATCGCTGACCTGAGACTCGTGCCTCTAATATCACCTAATTTATACTTCGCGTTGTGACAATCCTACGGGGCCACCATGGTCTTCTTGCACTGGCCCTTATTAACCATAACCAGATGTAGATGACTCTCTTTAATCATCCAATTACACTTCTGGTCTCAGACAACATTTTTCCGTGAAGCAGAGAAAACTTCTTAAGGAAATTAAATGCCCATGCCACAGCCACTTGGATTTATCTGTGCTCTGCAGCACCACATTGAAGAAGGGGGGGGAAGAAAGGTTAATATTTATATAAAACTTTGAAGTATTTTCAGAGAAAAATAAAAAAATTACCATTTTCTCCTGTCAACAGTGCTCTTTCATTCTAGTTGCCTTTCCCATTTATTTATTTTTTTTTTAAGAAAAGAAAAAGAAAAATCCAGAGAGAGCAACAGCCCAGAGAAAATAAATAATATATAAAAAAAGAGTGAGATCAGATATTGCTCATATCAGTGAGAAACAGCCGGTATTACGCACGTAAGAACGGATTTTTCCCCCCTCCTTCCCCCCCTTCTTTTTAATAAACTCTCAGTATACACATAACGTCTTTAAGAAAATGAAATCCTTTTGCTGTGGGCCACGTCCCTAGAAGAAATAGTCACCACTGCTGTTATCAGTGCTTTCAAGCTTTAACTCTGAATCAAAGGCGACAATTAATAAAGTCGCCCCCGCCAGGAATGGAAAGGAGGAAAGCTAAATATTTGAAACTGGGTGAACAAATGTCAGGGTGTTTTTAAATAAAATCCTTTTACAGTTATCACAGCAAGCAGACCTGATATCCCTGTCTAATTCAATTTCAATTTGCGCCCCATGGGAGATAGTGAAGAAAAGGTTGCAGTGCTGTCTTTGGGTTGATATGTTCTTTTCTCCTTCAGGAAGCAGGCACGAGAGAGGAAGGGGAGGAGGGTGAGGGAAGAGGAGAGGAGAAGGATTCAAATACCAGCAGCATATGATTCTTTTTTTCCAGCTGGATCCTTCCAGAAGGCAGATGTGATGTGGGGAATGTTGAAATGCTGATTTGTTATGAATTCACCTGGAAAACATAGCTGAGGAGGAAACTGCAGAAAGGCTGTTTGTGTGTGAATAAATATGCCTGATGGGGCACCAGAAATAACTGAGTGTTGATGCCAACAGCAACTGAGACTCCTGAGGCCCCCCCTCCCAAACTAAACTGTAAATTAGCTAATTGTACCAATTAACCTAACCTCTATCAATATCGCCCTAACAGTGTTCACAATCCTGTCACCTAATTTCTTTTGTTTAAATAAAAAGGTGTTCCTTTTTTAAAAAAAAAACAAATGCACTCTCTAATAAATGCAAAAACATATATAAATATAAATAAATACATATATATATATATATATATATATATATATATATATATATATATATATATATATAAAATATAAATAAAATGAGATTATTAATAAACTGCCAGACCCCCTCAGTGGGATGGGGCTGAGCCTTCCAGCCAATGTCTGGATTTCACTGGCCAGAAGGCTGAGGCCATAGATAGGAGCCCTGTTTTTCTGGCTGCAGCTGTGCCAGCTGAAACGGTCACGAGCCCTCCACCTCCTCTTCCAAACGTCCGCGATGGAGCTCGCTGCCTGCACTGATCTCCCGCCTGAGCTGGCTCGCAATTGCTCCCTGACCCACTGCACTCAGAAGGGTCGGGATTAGTTCAGACAGTTTAAATAGAAGGTCTTTGCTAAACCATCTGATTTTAAGTGAAATGTTAGGGAACAGAGCTAGTTCCCACTCCATCTCTATCATACGGAAACAAAAGTTGCCTTCATCTGCAGCTGTCTGGTTCACGCGACAGCCGATCTGCGAGTCTGCACCAGTCTCCCACAGGGCGCTGCTGGAGCTCGGTGGCAGACGTGCAGCTTAGCAGGGACTCCTGGGAACCACGCTAGCGCAGGAGGTAGGAGTTTGCCCTTCAGCTTTGTGTTTGGCGCTCCTGAGAAGCTCTTTGCTTCCACCCCGGTTTAAGACTCCTAAGCCTTTGTTTTCTTCAATTCTTTTGAAAAGAAAGAGCAACAAGAAACTTTGAAGCAGTTTTTCCATATTTTACAGTTTGTTGGACTGAGCAGGACTTAGATTGGTTTCGACTCACAATAAAGATGATGTTGAAGCTACAGACTTCGTAAGATACCGAAAAGAAGCCAAAAACATACTAGAAAATATGTGGCTCTTCACTTACTATGTCCAAAGAGGCAATTATGAAGCAGTAACTACAGGCACCCTACATGCCAGCATAACGTGAGCTACATTACACAAAAGCAATGCCAAACCTCTCACCTGCGGTCAGTGCTGCTCTGGGTATCAATGCTGGAGCCTCGATGGCAAGAATACAAGCAGAAAAGACATATAAGTAGCTATCACATATTTACTTATCAGTAGCATCATATGTGGGTCTGACTCAGAGCAAAGCAGCAGGGCTTGGGGCCAGAGCTCAGAACAGCCTTCTAAAGATACCCAAGTGGAGTCCAAGGGGATATCCAGGAGCATAACACCTCGGGGAGTCATGTCACCTGCCTCTGCAGATATTTAGCAGGCAGCATCACAAATTGGAGCCCAGGTTAGGAAGGATTTAAAGTTAAGCACATGCTTAAATGTCAAGGATATCAATGGTGATGCAGGAGGGGATCCTCAGCCACAGACCTGCCCAATAAACCTTAGGCGCACACCTCAGCTTGCTGAGCAGGCGTCTCCGTGCATGCACGCGTTTGCGACAGTAAGGCACCGGTCACTACACTCACATACGCAAACGTGTTAACTTTGCACCAAAACGGCCGTTCACAGAAATTCAGCTGTGGCCTAAAGCAGGAAGCCATGCATCACATCGGACTGAGAATGTTTTTCACCACATAAAACTCCATCATCTGCTACACTACATGCAAAAGACTATCTGGGAGAGTGGTACCAGCAAGTTATAGCTAAAAAAATAAGCAAGCACAAAGATTTCTCTACTTATGTTCCTAATTATCTTTAGAGTTACTACAATGGAAAGAATTTTTAAATTTGGTATTTACTTGTCCCCATTTATCATGCATGTTTACTTTTAGCACATTATTCAGTTTGGACACGGAAAACAAAACAGTCAGCTTCAGTTTCATGTTCTCATATGTTAGCCCAAGGCTGTTGTACTTGGCTTGTAAAAGCTTTATGGAAATGTTTAAATTCAAACAAAAAGACTGTTTTCATTTCCAATTAAAAAAATAATAAAATATTCCTAGTAGGTTTTGTGAACTCTTTAAAAATGATGAAACCAAGCTACCCTTGCTGCCCTCAGCTGCAGAGCTAAGCTATCTGATGGCATCCTCCTAAACGTAAGTAATTAAAATATCATTATCCTGACTGAACTAAACCACTGAAAATGAATGCAACTTAGAAAAATAAATGTTTTATTTATGAATAGTTTGTAGTCTTCAGCACAGTGCCCAGTTAATGAAGTATCACTTTTTTCAGGGACAGGAGATGCTCACAAAGAGGAGGGAATCTGTATTATTTACCATGAACCCTGCCTGCACAAGAATTGATTGCATCTTTCTTTAAGGAGAACTGGGACAACAGAGGCGAATATTGCCACCTGAGGATTATTTTGAAGTGATCACATACGAATTTGTGTACAGGCAGGAAAGTGCAATATTCTGGTATCTGGACCTCCGCGAGTGGACCTGTTACCAGACACTAAAGTGAGAACTGTGAGGATCATATCACTGGATACTTCAGGGTACAGAGTGCATGTGGACAACATGCTCCTATCCTAGACCGGGACATACAATAGCAATGTGTCTTTGTAATCCAGTTTGTTCAAGTAAGTAACCCACTAAAAATACTGCGGTCCAAAAGAGTAGAGTTTGAATAGACTAGGAAGACAAAAAGAGATTGCTCAGAGTTCACAAAAGAGTTGATCACAGACACTCTAGATGCAAATTTGCAATAATGAACAGGAATGGCATCATTCTATAAGGGCAGCATTCAGTTCCTTATTTAGATATGTGTCTGGACTGACAGGTGGGACATGTCAGAAATCTGATCCAGAGTCCACTGAATCCAACAAGAACCATTCCATCCACTTCAGTCTGCTTAAGACTGACCAGAAATTGTTAAAAGCATATACTCACCTTTCCTGCAGGTATATGTCCAGGCCACCAAGCAATAGCTGGCTCTCTCATGCCACCTTCAAAGGTGGTTTGTTTACCACACAGAAAACGACCATTGCTTCCACCTACAAAAAGAAGAGAAGCCACAGAACCTATGACATGCCAATACGATATTTCAAAGAGACACTGTCAACTAGGAAATTTTTAGACTAATTTTAAATGAATTTTGATTTCTGCATGAATCGTCTTCCAATAATATGTCCAGAGTTATTTTATTAAAATATCTCTTTATGATCAAATTTTAGGAGTGCCTTTTCAGCACAGGGAGAAACTGACTGTTAAACACAACTTGCTACTAACAGAACAAAGAAGAAAAAAAAAAGAAGACTTTGCTGGTGTTTTTTTTCTCTTTAGGGTTGTTAACTGTTGTTTGTAACTAAAGGAAATCTGACACTTTCAGACAGAAATAGCTTTTTTTTTTTGATAACCCTTTTAAAATACTAGAGCAGATACGATATAGATGCAGATAAGCAAATAAGAAAAATAACTATACATTCCCTGAATGTTGACACTCAGAGATAACAACCGATTTGCAGGAATGTCCTGGGTTTTTAACTCAGCCTCACAGCTGAGCTTACTGAGAAACAAACAGGGAGGTCCCACAACTGATTCCAGGTCACACAAAGGCAAACATAGAGGCTCAGCTGAAATGAGAACTCAGGATACTGCTGGATTTGTGGCCCAATAACCACTAGACAGTCTGCCTCCAAACAGAAAAGAGTTGGTTATAAAATCAATTTGCAATGACTCCATTAGAGAGAAACAATCATTTAAACAAAAGAAAACCCGTGAAGTCACGCAAATACTTTTTCTTCTTGATGTTTTTCACAAGAGCTAACAAAAGAGGGACTCCTGAACCCTTCCTAATTACTCATAAAGTTCGAATACACATTTAGCAAACGGAGAGAGTAAACCACTGCTGAGTTACTATGCTTGGACCTAAATAAATTAAAAATATTCACCCATTGACAGTGGAGCACAAAGTGGAAATGCAAGCAGATGAACAGCCATGCTGGGCTAGGCCAAAGGTGCATTTAGCCAAGGATACCTTCTCCAACAGTGAGCTGACTCTAAAATTGAATGCTTTGAACTTTGAGGCTTCTCCTAACTGCAGAAGGGACAGAGGGAAAACCCCAGATGCAGGTCTCTTTTTCCTTCAGACGTGGAGACTGATACCTTGACTTCAATGCCCCAGTCCAGGTTTGTTCATCTGAGACTCACCTTGTTTAGGAGCTGAAATGAGAGCAGCCCCATTATCAGAGGTGAAAAACACAAAAGTGTTCTCACTGATACCCAGTGTCTGAAGATGTTTTAAGATTTTTCCAATGCTATCATCAATTTCTCGCACAGCATCGCCATACCTGAGACAGAAGTAGATGCAAAACATTAAGGTAGCAGAAGAGGAAGAGCCTCACACTGCACAATGCACAACAAACCACAACGCTTTTAGGGGACACAATTTTTAGCCGCGCTGCAGAGAGAAATAATTCTCTTCTGCATCAGGTACTGTAATAAAGGTTTCCAGTGTCACTGCAAAAACTCACATCTCTTACCTGCAGAGAGCAACTCCTCTTGGATATTAAGACTCGCAGTTTGTTCAGATCCGAGCCACTTTTGGACAGAGACCAGCAACAGATAAATTTAACTACAGTGTTTTCAAATACAGACAAAGCCACTTCAGCATAGGCTTGAAGCTAACAACATCATTTTGCTTATAGATGTCAGTTTGAAACTGCAGTCTCAGAAGCGAGGCTCACTGAACCTACACAGCTACTCTTTGCCTCCTGTAAACTGCATTTTTCATGCATGCTTTTCTGCTTGCTGTTCTGATTTATATGCTTTTAAAACAGGCACTAATCATACAAAAGCCTTCCAAAAATCATCTATGCCACATTCGGCACTTCATTACTCACACAACTGGCAAAGGAGCTTAGGCTCCACTCCCCCGCCAAACACATTTTAGTCACATGATCTTCGTTTCAGGTTATAGCAAAAGTATTGAAGAACAATCCAAGCAAGGTTCTCACTAATTAATATACGGTCATGAATTTCAGCACACACAAACACTTTTGAGAAATGATCTATGTAGCTGGATCTAATAAACATAGCTTTGTTTTTCTGTTTCTGCAGCATGAGGTATTAATTAAAAAAAAAAAAAGAAAAAAAAAAAAAAGAAAAAGACTTACAGTCCTCTCTGACTAGTACCCAGGAAATGTTTGGAGGCATAAACAGGAGCGTGGGTAGCATCAATTGCCCAGTATAAAAAGAATGGCTGTTGGCTGGCCTGCTGCCTGCTAATAAAATCGAGAGCTTCCTGTAAACAACAATAAAAATGAATTTAACAGAATCATCCTCTGCCATCTAAGTCTCTCCACAAAAAGGAGCAAAAAGTCACTGTGGGTGAAAAAACAGTATTAAAAAAGACAGTACCTGCAGGTATATCTGAGTCAAGTTGGCTTCACCTGTCTTCAGATCAATTTTGAAATCTTCATAATATCTTAAGAGAAAATGAATCAGAAAAAAAGAAAATCAATCTTGAGGAATATACAGCACAAAAAGGCTTTCTGTCCCCATTACTTACACATGCAGGTCACTGTTACTACTCAGCAAAAGGGCAGAATCATAACTTATGTAACCAGCCAATTCTCTTTAGACATTAAAAAGAATGTCCCTATTTTTTCTTATGGGAGAAAGCAGTGAAATGAGTAGATCCAAATTAACGATGGCTACAAGACTGGGACAAACCTGAGCCACCAGTTTTCACTGGGAACAGATTAGTGTGCAAAACTGACTGAATACTGATACCAATACAGGTAGCAGTCTAAAAACTGGATTTAATCTCATGCTATTAGAATAGGGGCAGTACACTTAAAAAACATACGATGCAACTTCTTGAATAAAGCTGTTTGACACATGAGTAAAATTTTCAGAAGTACATAATTTCTGTGAGATAATGCAATCTTGGAATCAGAACCTGGGCTGCTTTGAAAATGCTCAAAAAGCTGAGGTATCTTGAGACACCAATTAAGCAAAGAATGGAGGGGGAGGGAAGTCCTCAGGAGAATAATAGGAAGTGAAATAAGATGATAACAGGCTCAGAACTGAATGGGCAAGAATGGTACAGACTGCAAGCTTGGAGTCTAGAATGGTGTTACACAAAGCGACAAAAGGTTATTACAAACAGGAAGAGAAGGAATAAAGAGGTCTTTCAGCAGGGAATGGAACCAGCTTCCAAGAGCAGTAGTGGACTGAAATCATCACAGGAAGTCTTTAAGGCACAACTGAGTAAGCAAACATCTCGAGGAGGTAGTCTAGAGCAGCGATGATCCCTCAATGGTCTACAGGCAACATGGAGGTTGGCCTCGGCACTCAGACCTTTACTAATCGTCAGAATCAAACATCTAGTTTCATATTTAGCTGGCCTGTTAATCAGCCACATCTGGCACACCATCCTCTGCTGAAGTGTTCTCCAGCACATAAGGGGATCTTGGGCTCGCCTAAATCCCTTTGATGTGCCAGGATTTGAAGCCTCTCAGACTGCACTGCATACGAGGGCAGTCAAAAATTCAGAGTTGCTACCATAAAGTCCATCACTAAAGCAGCTGGATTTTAAATTTAGATAAGTTGGAGATGAGAAGAGAGAACTCCTGCAAAAAGGGGTTTAGGAGTATAGAATAAAGCTTAGCAGTCATCTAACATGCCAAAACTCTGAGGGGCTTTAAAAAACATGAACAATCAATATTGTAAAAGTAGGTCTGTATTATCTCAGCTTTGACTGAAGAAGTCAGAGAGCCATAATCACAACTGAGAAGCAGCGGGCACTGCCCAGGCAACCCTGCTCCAATACTGTTTGCAGCTAGCACTGCCTTCAAAACCTCTTCTTTACCCAGTTAGGATTATCCTTGCCTCTCTCCTAGCTGTTAAATTCACATACTTCTTGACGGTTAATCTGTACCCGCTCGTCTCCTTCTGCCTTGTGCATTTTCCCACAAGGCCTTCCCTTCACTCTGTCTTAGCTCCAACAAAAAAATGCCACCTAGGCTTTCTAAGGCTGGATATTGGTACCATCCCTGGACTAGAGAGAAAGTCCTGTTCAAAGGCGTGAGGACAAAGCAAGAAGTGAACTACTTGACATATGATGCTGTGGAGAGCAGAAATACGAACAGGTTTAGAAAAGAGACAAGACTAATTCATGGAGGACAAGTCAATGGCTATTAAACACAATGACCTGGACACAACCTTCAGTTTAGGAAGGTGGACAAGTATATCAAGGGAAGGACCATTCCAGATGTCCATTTCTTATACCCCTTCTATAAGCATCCACGACAGATTGTCCTTGTGGAGCATAATGGATTAAATGGGCCTTGGACGTGACCCAGAAGGGCTGTTCATGTGTTTCAGAAACTTTCTGAAGTATTTTTTCTGTATCAGCTGACTGCACACAGCAGAACTGCAGGAAGTACAGGCATTCTGTAATGTGCATTTCAGACCATATCTAAGGCAGGATATTCCTCATGCTTGACATGCCATAAAAGTCCTCTGTGCAGGCTGAAGTCACTGCAGATCACTACCCATCCAACTAAGCCTGCAACTCTGATTCAGAAGCAGCTTCTGTTTTCGCCAGCCCTTTTTCACTGAAATGGTTTGTTATGGTAGCACTTGTCTTCCAGCACATCAGTGTGAGAAGGGAAAGCACAGAAAATAAAGTGTCAGCAACTAGGTAATGTTTTTGAAAGCAACTGGCAAGCAAGTGGCTGAATTACCTGCCAATCATCTCCCAGTCCCTGTACACAGGGATATTGGGGAGTGCTCTGTTATCATAAGGTCCAAAATGGCAGTTAGGAGATCCAAACCATTCATCAAACCCATGCTTCAGGGGGTGGAATCGCGGCCTGTGACCCAGATGCCTAGGAACAAAAGACATAGGTAAGTTCAAGTTCTACTGCATAGAAGCAAATAATAATCTCATCAGAATGGCATTCAAGAAAAAAAAAAGAATTTTGCCTGGGAAGAAAACCTTTAAGCATTTTAATCAAATTAATAGCTGCAGACCAATGTCTTGAGCTTTCTTATACTTCTTATTGTAAACAGATCCATGCAGACTCACTTCACAGCTTACATATATATCCTTTTTAGCCTGCTGTCCAGTCTTTGTTTTCCATTATTTCCTTCTATTGGTGTCTTCTTTCATGCTGTCTCAGTGATCCATACTGATGGACTACACTGCTTAAAGCTATTGCAAAGAGGCATATAACATTCCCCTTAAGGATTCTGATCTGTGACAACTCACTTTTATACTAAGCTGTAAAAACACACTGCAAAGCTCATGAAATGTACCATTGTATTTGCATTCATTTTATGGAGTTTTCATGCTGCCAAAATGGTACAAGGGGACCCGAATGTAAATGAGAATGAGTTCTTTACATGTACATGTGAAGATAAAATACGTTTAGCTACTCCTGATGACAGCTCCATTCTAGTACACAGCTTAAAAGACTTTCCATCTTTAACCTCAAGATGAAGCTCCTTTCTAATCTCCAACTTCTGGACAGCAAATTCTCCCCTTCCTTCATTTATACTATCTTGAAGGTAAAGAATGCCCATCCTCTCCCTGTCTCTACAGGAGATCTTTGTAGCTAAATGTCTATTTATCATTCTAGGTTCGATTCACAAGCCTACATCTGCAACCTGTGCATTTTGTGCCATCATCCTCCGCACACTTTCTGAACATAAGGAACATAAAATGCATTACCTGAACTAAAGTGATCCATGGTGTCATTTTGAGCTTTTCCAAAATGAGTTATAACAGAAAATAATCATCATTCCAGCTATGATCACATCTTGGTGATGTAACTAAAACTGCATGCCTCACATGCAGGACTCTCCCCTTTCCTCATTTATATACACAGTAACACAAAGCTATTCCTAGCTGTATCCACAACAACAGGGGACATGAAAAATTATTTTATTCTAAGAAAGCGTTAAGAGAACTTAAAAAAGAAAGGAAGAGACACAAACAAGCTGTCAAATAATTACTGAAATGCAGAAGGCAAATTGTTCTCTCTTGCGCGCATGCGATATAAAAATAGAGGAATATTTAAAGAAATGCAACAAATTCTAAGATGGTCATAGAAAATACTTGACTTGCACAGCATATAGTTAAACTGTGGAACTCACTGTCACAGGACACCATGAAAAGTCTTTGAAAAGGGAAACTAAAAGGATAGAAAATCTTCTGCTGTAAAGCTTAAAAAAGATCTTTAAAAACCCTAAAATTCTAAGAGGGAGTAGGATGAGACTCCAATTTAACTACCGCACTCTGCATTTTCTTACACCTTTCTAGGAAGCAGGTGATGTCCACAAATGCCAGAGACTACTACTATACAATATCGTTCCCCAGTCCTGTTCAGTACAACGACTCTTGAATGCCCAATGATAGTGCATTGCACATTCATATTTAGTCTGCTTCTTGCTAACAGCTGCAGGTCCTTCCAGATTTGCTGTTTTCCAACTAACTCTCTGGAACCAATCTGTATTTGCGTTGTTTATTTCTTTTCCCTGGGTGTATGAATTTACATTTATTAGCACTGAACTGCAACTTATTGCATTCAGCCCACTGACCCGATTCTTCATGGCCTCTCTGCTGTTTGGATTTGTGGTAATAAATAATTCACTGTCTTAGGTTAGTTTGCTTCTTTTCCAATTTCAGCAGCACTGGTGAATTCGACCGCAATTCAATCACACTTTTCTCTAACTTGTTAATGAAACTGTTAAATAAAATGTATTTCATTACCTTCTTAAAGAATATCCCCCTTGGCACCCCTCCTGTCTGAAGTCTTTTTATTAACAATTACTCTGTTAACCAAGCAGTACTTGTATGCAGTTTCGAAGTTGTTATTTATGTATTTATTTATTATAGCACTATCCCAAACTATGAATTAACTGTTCAGAGATCTCCAAACCTAATGGGATTCCATTACAGCCCACAAGCTCATTTGAAATTTGAATGTTATAAATACACCAGTTTCAAGTATTACACTGGTAATTCCACCAACTGTGTTTGTTTGGCCCAAGTGCCTTTCAGGTTTTCCCCTTCCTGCCTTCACAGGTGTTGCTGAACACTGTTGTTTCAGAAGTTCTAATGTATCCTCTGCAAAGGTTTACTGTACTCCCATGAAAGTCAATAAAGCCAAAGCAGAAAATTCCAAAGGGTATATTCTGGTCAAGTCTCTCTCTGTCCGCTCTGATCTCCTGTGCTAGATGAACGGTTATCAATGTAGCTCTGACGTCAGTCCAATTCTCCTCATGTGTCTGCACCTCTACCGCGAATACACCTCTACCCCAAAAAAGAAGTTTGCACAATTTAGTCTACTCTGTCAACAAAAGAGCAATATATAGCAGGGGCCAAAGATAAAAAGCATGTAGGTGCTGAGGGCAAGTTCCAACAGAACATCTCAGCATTTTTTTTGATTAAGTAGTGTGGTACATGGATGAAAGCCCAAAGAGTTGAAATGTTTATGTATACATGAATTATAGTATGTATTTATAATGATAGCACTCAGTTCTGAAATTATTCACAGCGGGGGGGGAGATCTACCACAGATTTCGAAAGGCAGACATCTGAGCTTCAAGACATTTTTTCCTCCCAACTCTGTTGTCTTCCTCCTTCACAATACATATACTTGAAAACTGAATCTTAAAGCAAAAGATCTCAGAACAAGTTTACCATTTGCCAATGATCTTATTGATGTATCCTGCTTTCTTCAGCAACTCTGGAAGCAGTAATTCAGAATCTGGGATTCCTCCTACTATATCCTGTGGTGTGTATGCTGTGGAAAACAAAAATATTCTTTCTGACCCTTACAAATAATAGGACAAACAGCGAATGGCTACCAGTGATTAGAAGGATTATTTAAGCAGGTCAGAAATAGCAATTAGTTTGATGTTCCAGCAATATCACTGTTTAGGAATCTAATTCTCTGAGGCCAAGAGATGAAGAGAACAAGTTGATTCAGCAAATACATGTCTGAAGCCAAGAGAGATCTCCACCCACTTCCACACCATGGCCAACAAACAAAAGGAGCTGCTGGCACAGCATGAAGGTGAAGCCCTTGAAAGGGAGGTCATAAAGAAAACAAGTGCTTAAAGAGTGCATTGGAGTTGTTTGGCTTTTACTCCTGCAAATTTGCTTGATACTTTCTAAAACAAAGGCATTTTCCTAAATCAAATGATTGATAAACATGACTAGGCTGCAGGAGCCGAAAGGAACGGTACCACTCTCACACTCAGCAGTTCTCTGGCCCTTAAGAATCTAAGGTATGACTTTGGTTAGCAAGGAGATAGCCAAGCATGCTTGCTGATACACGGTGTGAATTAACATGTAGCTGCTGATTCTTGCCCAAGCATGTATGGTCTCACATGGTGCCTGTCATTCTGGAACCAGTTACAGAAACTAAAATGAACACAGGGACATGATGAGTTGATACCCTTCCTTGGAAGCACCGTGGACACGATGGTACTACACAACTGCCCTGGCTAACCTAGTTAGGAAACTGGCTGATGAATAAACCTGTAAGCAGCTTGTACTTAACCTAGGATGCTAATGGTACTTTCTCTCACCAGACATCAGCTAGCTTACCCAAAGGAACCACATCTCAGCCAACAGAACAAATGCATTAACCATCCCTATTTATGTGTCTTCATTTGAGAAGGTTTTCTGCCTTTAGCTTGATAAGGGGGAAGCAATACATTTCACACTTTTTACCAGCAGTTAACATGACAATCTTCTTGTGCCACTCTGGAGGATCCATAAAGGAAGATCACTGGGACAAGCCTTTGTTCAAAGCAAAACTTCTTACAAAACACCAAGTAACGAAGTGAGAAGGCAAATCTGTAATAAAGCTCATACCGTTTCTGGCATGCGCATTTGTGGTGTAAAAGCCATTCCTGATTGGGAGACGGCCCGTTAACAGTGCTGCCCTTGCTGCAAACAACAACAAAGAACATTTTACTTTACAAGCACACTCTGCTTAATATTATGGTATTAAAGCTGAGGACAGTGTACTGAATGACTCATCGCTCACATGAGAACAGGTACAACTCCCTTCCCAAGCGAGCCATGGAGATAACCAGGTTCTAATATGACACCATCAGAGTTATTCCAAGTCAAACCTGATTGGAATTTAGCCCTTCTATTCAATTAGTTTATCCACTACTGAAAAGTAACTACTTCCAATAGGAAATGTAGCAGCCATTCTGTATCAGTAATGATAAATGTAATACCTAGCATATACGTTTAAGAGGAAATCGTAACACAAATTGATTACAGGCTAAGGCTAGCTTGCCTGAACAAAAGTCACCTTAGAGTGAAGCTGTCCATCCTTGATGACAAAAATCAGGGCCTGACTGCAGGAAGCATTTAAGCAGATGCTTAGCTTTAAGCATATGCTGAAGTACCACTGCAGTTAGCGGGACTTTAGCATATTTTAAATCCCTTTTCCGAAGGACAGTCGTTACCACATTGACAAATGATTTCCTAAGTGAAAGACCAAAAAGAAAGTCCTTGTTTCTCATTTTTGTTTTGGTACTTGGTTACCAATCAAGCTAGAAAAAAAACAAACCAAAAAAAACCCCAGAAAAAGCAGTAAAGATAAAAAATAATCTGTATCTCCCAGACTCAGGTGCTTCTTTTATCTCTTGTCCCTTCCCCAGGAATCTTGCAAGCCATCAGGGTCAACAGTAGGACACAACCTGCTGTCGTTCCTTGCGTGAAAGTCTCATCAAAGCCAGCAGAATCAGACAAATTACCTATTTTTTGTTCAACAACAGTTTAGATAGTTTTGTTTGTTAACCCCAAAATAATAAAGAAGAAAAAAAAAATCAGTGACTGAGGCTGGAATACTAAAATGGAATATTTAAAAAAAATCCTTCGGCTGGACTGATTTGAAGACTAAAACACTGCTTTGTATGAACTAAAGATTGTAGGCTTTCCCCTCGAAAAATAAATAAAAGGAAGCAAAATAGAAGATCAAAGCACCAAATGCAAACTCTGCCCTGAGGGTAATCACTGGTTTGGTTGCTAGTTCATGTCAGATGCTGGCAAACATCCCAATCTTCTCAGAAGGTGGCATTCTTATATGCTAGTTTAAAACTCAAGTTTACTTACACGGAGAGCAGAGGGGGTTAGCAGTATAAAAATCCAGGAAAAGCATCCCTTCTGAAGCCATCTGGTCTAAGTTAGGAGTTTCCTTAGAAGGCTCTCCAAAAGCTCCCAAATCACCCCAACCCATCTGCAAAAAGAACACACCAAAAGACATAAAAGTACTTTTACCTTTCGACAAACGACGATGCTTCTGGGCCCACATAACATTTTTATTTTATCCCTTCATTTCTAAATCTTTATAGTCCTCATCTCTCTACTCAGGGAGTACTTCACAAATGTGATAAAAATTATCTTCCCAAACCCCGTGAGGCAGAGAACTATTCAATTTTTCACTGGCAGATGGGAAACTGAGGCACACATGAGATTAAATGACTTGCTAACGGACACAGAAACACTCGTGGCAGCACTGGATAAGAACCCTAACATCTTCGCTCCTGCTGCAGCGTCCGAAGCCTGACCAGCGCACGGGTACCAGGGAGGCAGAGGAAGTCACACACAATACGCCCAGCACTGCACAAACCATGCAGTCCCTGGCTACGTCCACCTTTGTGTTGGAGCACTGACCCATGTCCCTCTCTCAGTCATCTGCATCTATCTACCTATCCATCTACATCCGTATATATAATTAGTAATGCAAGGAAAAGGTCTAAATTCAAAAGCAGTGCTGCAGGAAAAGAGAGAAGTGTGTATTTCACAAGGAAGCTCTTGAGAAAAACCTGCCAGAGGCATTATGTGTCACTGCTTATTTGCAAGACAATGACTTCGCCCTGTGTCTTCCCCTAATTCAGCGGGGTCACACAGCTCCCGACCGGGAGAACCAGAAAATTGCCATCATGTCGTCTAAATTCATCGCTGAAAACTATTACTGGTAATAATACAAATAAAACTAAGTGACTTAAAACAGAAGGTTCTAGAAGAGAGCAGCTTAATGAGCAATTAGGCACCATGGTTGCTAGAGATTATACTGTGCTTTTAAAAAGGCAATAGCTTTCTTTAATACAGATGTGTATCAGGTGAGCAACTGATACTGAGGGCATAATGTACCTAGAGCTTTAGAAAACCATCTGTCTGGTCCCATTTGAGAGTCTAACATTAACACTGCAGTGGTGCAGTTTGGAAAGGAAAATTGTTGGAGAGCTGCAGAGCTGGGTGTTGAAGTCTGACTGAAGAAGCAATTAAAGGGTATCACATACCACTAGGATGCAGAATTAAAAAGGATTCAACAGGGTCACCTCTGAGTTCTCAGTTCTTCAATATCTTTATCATCAAGAAGGAAAGAAAGAAAGGATACCGTGCTGCTCTAATTCACACACAGTGAAGGAGTCACAGAAATTACAGAAGGATCAAAGGAAAAAGACCATGGAAATGTATTTTTAATGAATAGTATATAAATAAATAAATAGTTCACAGAGGCTCCAGTCAGGATCTGTGCCTCATCACGTCTTGTGCTGTACTAACGCTTCCAGAACAGGCTAATCACTGTCCCAAGGAGCTTTCATCTCAAAAATTACAACTGCTGGCTTGGGGGGAAATATTCTTGAATGGGAAATTCAGATAGACTGCTGGAGGCTCAACTGGCCAGAAAAACCAGGCTTACAAGGTAATTATCTTGTACAAGAGTGTGGAAACACTAGGAAAACAACAGCGAGATAGTCATGTTGAATTGTCAGAAGGGAGCCAAACAGGCGATAAGAGCTTGCACACCCTGCTAGTCATACACCCACCCTCATCGGTTTTTCAAGTAGCTTAAAATGGCACACAATGCATTTCTATTACAAACACACCTAAAAGACGACAAGAAAATATTAGAAATGAAGCAAAGCAGAAAGATGCCACCAGCTTAAACGCTGTGTTGGAAACGCATACATTTCCTTACCTCTGTGGCTAACACCACTAGAGAGCGGAAAAGTGAACGGGTTTTCAGTTGGAAAGAAATCTGTGATTATTTTTGCTCTTCAGTGCATTTTTTTCAGTTCAGAAAGCAAAAGTTAATGAAGTTAATTCACTTTTTGTTTAGTTCTTAAGCAGGCAAGCCTGGCTTTCTAAGAACATTTTCTGAAATGCGTTGGAGTTTCTTTGTCTGTACTTGTAGCTGCACCATATTGAGTGCTGTTGCAACCACATCCATTGCTGGTATTAGAAGATATCGCCACAGTTATTTTTGTATGCTACAAAAGCAAGTCTTAAGTTTAGAGTGACTCTGGTAAGGTTTGAAAAAACAAACCATCCCTCTTCCCAACACTGTTAGCAGTTAGCGAGTGGAATCCTTTGCCACAGACAGTGGAACTAATTGCTCAATCGTTATGAATGGACCAGTAGATAAGATGATTAGACCTCTAGATAAGATATGTAGGTGTTTAAGTACTGATTCCAAAAGACTAACACATAGGCTTGACTTTATAGATCTGAGAAGTCTCTCTTTTTTTTTTTTTTCCTTTTTTGGCAGGACATCCACAAACAAGGAATAAAAAGAGGTTTGCATTAATACTGCAGTGCCTCTAGTGTATGTCATCTAGGGCAGCTTTGCACTAAAGGAGAGGCAGGAAACAATATGCTGGGCCTTCCTTTTCGATTCACTGCTTCTTACATAAAAATCTGGAAAGGTGTGGCGGACAGATGAATGAATTTTTTGCCTTAAACATTTCTTGGTGCATGGGGTGCAGGCAGGCCATAACCCCGAACAAGCCATCTGTCCCTGGCGGAAACAGGACTGGGCTGCTGCGACCCCCGAGATGGTCTCCCTGCGACCACCCAGAACACACTGAGCCTGCACTGAACGAGACCACAGTCGGGCAGAGACTTTGGGATCCGTTTTTAGCACAACTTCTATAAAACTTGCTTGGCATGAGTGGCTAAATTTGCTGAAGCCTTAGGCCGCACTCCCTAGTTTGGTGAGAAAGGGCCCCAGAGCTGGTGCAGGCGGGAACGATAAGGGAGTTACCAGCAATTTGCATTCCTGTGCACTGCTGAAACAGTGCTAATTGCTGGAGTTACCACCTCTTTGTCAAGACCTTGAGAGATGATGGTGGGACCCGAGGAAGGAAGACACACCCATAGGATGGAAGACACACCTGTCGGCAGAAACTGCAACAGAAAAGATAAGGGAGAAAAGAAACAGCCTGCCTAGGAACAACGATGAGATCCAATAAGGAGCAGGAAACCCCAGACTCAAAAATTACTATTGGTCTGAACTACCACGTGGGGGGGTGGGAAACTTAATTTGAAAAAGCTATAATTGCCCAGGGATCTCTTTGTTCAGGGTCCCTCTTTGGAGGTACCCAACTCGAGCTGTAACCACTGCACGCGTGTCATTCCGAGCTAACCTAGGGTCGGACCCAACTCGAGTTGTAATTACTGCACGCGCACCACCAAAACTTACACCCAGGGTGAAGAGGAGCCACCTACCACCAGACGGGAGCCCCCCCACTGCCGAGACTCCCAAAGGAAGAGGACCAACAGGACGCCGCTGGATCCACGGGTGGTGATATCTTTCTCTCTCTCTCTCTCTCTCTCTCTCTCTCTCTCTCTCTCTTTCCCCCTCTCTTTTGTTGAATGTTGGTAAGATCTGTTTTTGTCTAGCTAGTTGCAGTATTCGCCATTGAATTATCCTATTTGACCACATGCCTTATCTTTGTGTTAATAAATCTTAAAACTGGTTGGCTGGTGTCGTTTCACCTTAATTCAGTCCAAGGGCATCACGAACTTGGTCGTTCGGCCCCAAGGGGAGGGAGGTCGTCCTGAACGACTCCTTTCAGGCCGCGACAAAAGGACTTGAGAAAGAAAGCAACTGAGCATGTCAGTTTTCGGAGTATGTCTGAAAAAGCATGAGCTTATTAAAATATCCCTGTAGCATGCTGCTCAATCTGGAGGCCATACTACCTAGAAAGGATTGTACGTGAACCCAGAAACCGTGCCACCTAGAAGGGTTTGCATGTAAATCCAGAAACCGTGCCACCTAGAAGGGATCATACACATCAGCGAGAGTACTGCCCGGCAAGAGTGGATGGGACAGTGCTGTGGGGAGCACAAGGAGGCAAATAAACGTGCAAGGCTCTCAAAACACAAGTCTTGACAGGCCCATCAGTGGCCCTTGATGTGGGCTTAGGAGGACGCCCAGAAAGAGCAATCTGCAGAAGGCTGCTGAAGAGCCAGTCTGATGCAACCCCTATTTGAAAACCTCTGCTTCAGCGCCAGCACGGGCCCTGGCCCAGCACGCACGTCGGGGATCCTGCGAGCTCAGGGCGACGGCCACAGCGTCTCTGAAACACCGCACACGCCACACGAGCACATTTCCCAAACACCGACAGACCGCTCCGGCCAGGCAGCCCGGCCCACAAGGCCCCGGCGCCCGAGGAGGCCCCACAGCGCCGGACCCCGCGGGAGGTGCGCCGACAGCCCGGGGGGCACCACCACCCCAAGCGCCCTCCTCCTCCTCCACCCTGCCTGTGCTCCCCAGCACCCCCTCTGCCCACAAGGGGACTTTCCCCAGGGAAATGTCCCCTGCCCCTAGGCACCCTCCACGTTTCCTCTCCCCCCCCCCCCGAGGACACCCACCCGGTGACAATGTCCCCCCTCCAGGGGGACACCTTTTGGTGACCCTCCCTGCCCCCCAGGCAGTGAAAACATGCCGAGCCCCCCAAAGGGCCCTGTCGGTGACAAGTGTCCCCTACCCAAAGGGACACTCCTCTGCAACAAGTGTCCCTCCCCCAGGCGACATCCTTCTGCCAACAAGTGGCCCCTGCCCCCCAGGCGGTGTTCGCCCAGTGACAATATCCCCAGCCCCCCCCCCCAAGTGCCTGGTGAAGAGTGTCCCCTGCCCCCCAAGGCGTCCTCCCTGGTGACAAGTGCTCCCTCCCCTAAGGGGACACCCTCCCCCATGACGAGTGTCCCCCTGAAGACCCCCCCCAGTGAGAAGTGCCCCCCCGAGGACACCCCCCTGGTGACAAGTGTCCCCCCGCCGGCCCCCCCTCGCGGTGACGAGTGTCCACCACCGAGCCCCCCCCCCCGTAAGGAGTGTCCCCCCCCGGGGACGCCCCCCCCCCCGAGGAGCCCCGGCCCGGCCCGGGGCGGGCGGGCGCACTCACGTCGTCCATGAGGAGCAGCAGCAGGTTGGGCCGCGCGGGCCGCGCGCCGCCGGGGCCCAGGGCCCAGCACAGCCACAGCGGCAGCAGCAGCAGCGCCCTCGCCATGGCAACCGCCGTCCGCGTCACGTGAGGGGGCGCCGTGCACGTGACGCCGCGCACGTGACGCCGCGCGGGGCGGGGCGGGGCGCGGGGCGGGGCGGGGCCCCGGGGCGAGGGGCGGGGCGGCGGCCAAGATGGCGGTGTGCATCGCCGTGATCGCCAAGGAGGTGGGGCGGGGCGCCGGGCCGCGGCGGCGGGGCTCGAGCGGGGCGGTGGGGCCAAGGCTGTGGGGCCTGCGCAGGCGTGAGGGGAGCGGGCTTGGGGCCTGAGGCCGTGGGGCCTGAGCAAGGCGGTAGGGCAGCGGGGCCAGAGTTCAGGCTGTGGGGCCAGAGCGGGCAGTGGGGCCAGGATCGAGGCTGTGGGCCGGAGGGGGGGCAGCAGGGCCGGGGTTGAGGCTGTGGGGCCGGAGGGGGGCTGTGAGGCCAGGGTTGAGGCTGTGGGGCTGGAGTGGGGCAGCAGGGCCAGGATCAAGGCTGTGAGGCCAGAGGAGGGCAGCGGGGCCAGGGTTGAGGCTGTGGGGCCGGAGGGGGGCCCAAGATCCAGGCTGTGGGGCTGGAGTGGGGCTGGAGTGGGGCAGCAGGGCCAGGATCAAGGCTGTGAGGCCAGAGGAGGGCAGCGGGGCCAGGGTTGAGGCTGTGGGGCCAGAGGAGGGCTGTGGGGCCAGAGCAGGGTGAGGGGAACAGAGCTGGGGCTGCAGCTGTGGGGGCTGCGGGGCCGAGGCAGAGCCGTGGTGGATGGAGGCAGTGGGGCAGGCGCTGGAGGCTTAGGCAGGCTGGGCAGGAGCAGGCTGGGGGGGAGCCGGTTTAGCGAGGACAGGGACAGGAGCAGCAGTGTCCTGCTGACCTGCTGCACTGGAGGGGTTTTCCTCAGAAATCCTGGGAAGGTCCAGCGGGCTGGGGACGGGCAGCTGGGGTAAGGGATGGTGCCAAGCTGTGAGGAGGCCTGAACCTGGTGCAGTGCCTGTGCAAACAGTTCTGCTGCCGCTGGTGTGCGGAGCCAGATCTGCTCCACAAATGCTGCAAGATGTAAAGTGCTGCGATGCCTTTGAACGTAACGCACCCAAAATAGCTTCCTTCTGATGGTAGCACTGTTTAGCGTGAAAGCACCGAAGTGGCGCCAGCCGTCCCTTACAGCAGTGAGTTGCCCATCCCGGTTAACAGAGTTGTCCTCTGCAGAACTATCCCTTGTACATCCGAAGCGTTCCGACCGAAAACGAGCTGAAGTTCCACTACACCGTGCACACTTCCCTCGATGTCGTGGATGAGAAGATCTCTGCGATGGGCAAGGCTCTCGTAGATCAGAGGGAGCTGTACCTGGGGCTCCTCTACCCCACAGAAGACTACAAAGTGTATCTGTCAGTGCTATAGGTGTCTAAATCTCATGCGTCTAGCCCAGCTTTTCTAAAATCAGTAGTCCAGGGCCACAGCTGTTCTAGTGTTTTTAAGTCAAAGTTGATCATTTAAACTTTCTTTGGCTTTTTGTCTCATTGAATCCCATGGATGGAAGATGTCTGCTGTAACAGACCTGATTTCTGGGTTTTCATAAACCAGCTGTTAATTTTTGAAGTTACAGATCACAGTGGCTGGTGTTAGGTGATCTCCGGGTCTCTGTGGTCAGCCAAATATAAGAGACTAACAAGAAGGGTATGTCACTGAAACAGGTCTTAAGAACAGAAAACCATTACCAAAATAGATAGCAAGAGGGTACTTCTGAAATTACAAAGCATGCATTACTGACCAGTATGGGAGCAAATTCAACTCATTTTCCTTTAAATTAGGCCTGACTTAATCCCAGCTGTGCCTGAGAGAGCAAGTTAGCAAAGATGACAGAAGTAGGGTAGAAAGGGGAGTGTAGTTCTTGCAGTCTAGCATCTTCCTCTGTTCCTAGTTATGTGCTGGGTATGGTACGAACACGGCCTTTCCTCTCAGTTTGTTTCTTTGACTATATTCCAGACTTGTTTTAGTTGCTTTTCAAGTCTCTACTGTGTCAGAAGCAAATTCCTTAACAGCTGTGCAGATACGGCTACGTGACAAATTCCAAGGTGAAGTTTGTTATGGTGGTGGATTCTTCAAACACAGCACTTCGAGACAATGAGATCCGCAGCGTAAGTGCAGGAAATCAGAACGCAACTAGCCACATCAGTATTTTTGCTACTTCCACTTATTCACAAAATGCTGAGAAGCAACAACAACAAAAAATTAATTAAACTACAATCCCTTTTCAGATGTTCCGAAAGCTGCATAATTCATATACAGACATAATGTGTAACCCTTTTTATAACCCTGGGGACCGCATCCATTCCAAGTAAGTAGGCTGACCCCACAATCTTTCTGAGCTTTATCATCTTTTTGGGACTTGCAGGGCACTTATGATGTAATAGGACCGAGAATGTAACCCCAGTGGTTGACAGGGCAGATGGGGGTGCTGTAACTACTTCTTAAAAGCTGTTTTCTCTTTGGACCATTACTGCATAATAGAAAACTCTGCTATTCTCATTAGCAGCTACACTGAACTCTCTCACTCTCACCTCAGAACTGGAATTAGAAACATTGACTCAAGAAAATGAGAGACAAAAACAGTTACCTGTTTTACTGCAACATAGGTAAATAGACCAGGTTAAATGGTAAGCAGCAGCAGTTCTCCCAAGTTTATCCTTAAGAAAGAACTGATGGGCCCTTCAACATGCATAAATCCTAATGTTTGAGGACTGCTGCCCCCCCCCCCCCCCCCCCTTCTCATCTGGAATCCCACAGTGAGTTGTAATGTTGAGTTTCTACTGCCTAGGCAAGAACAACTTTTCACACTTCGCTGAGGCCAGGTTAAGACCTGTGCTTATTTCAGCTTAAAAGTCATTGTTTACTCATGGAGCATGTTATAGATAAAGAGTAAAACCACACATTCAGCCCTGGGAAAGCCAGCGTGTTAGCCAGTGATAGGCATTTTTGGTATTGTAGAGGAGATCTGGTGTGCAGAACTGCCTGCTTCCTTTAATATTCTATTTTTCCTTTCTTTCTCTAGAGCTTTTGATAATATGGTGACCTCCATGATGATGCAGGTGTGCTAAGACTGCCCATTCTCTTCTGAGTGTGAGAACATACCCTGTTTACAGGAGCATGCCTAAGAAGTGATGTATATATTGTCTTCCTTCTGTGTAACATATTACATTTTTTCTGTGTAAAATAAACTTGACACTTGCAAGGTCTGCATGCATTTCTACTCTAACAAACTAGAGTATAGCACAAAAGTCACTGTTCAGCTTTGGTTTAGCCTTCAGGTAACATGTAAGAGCCAGCTCTTCCTTAAGTGTCAGCCATGTCAGGCAGGAGGTTTGTTCCCTACAGAAATGCATGCAGCTGTGCTCCTATGCAGCTCTCAGATGTTTCTCTAGAAATTGGGCTTTGTATAACAGCAATTCCTGCTGTGCTTATGATTAGAGCAAGGACAGCTGCACAAGAGATAGCTAAGAGATTATTATTGGGATCAACCTAGATTTCAGTCAGCTGAAAGGCACAGATAGTGACAACTGTTCCTCAAACACTGGTGCTTCAGAGCAGTTCTTCTAATGTAGAAGGTACACATCAGCAATAAGTAGTCATCCTAGTGCTTGCTAGCCTCCTTAGCTGCTGCTCCAGACTGTTCATTCCAACAGGAATGTTATGAGCAGTGCTTACTTCAAACATTTGGTCTCTCTGTCCCATTTTTCCTTAGCCAGAACCACTCAGACCTCTATGTACTTAGTCCAGTAGTTCTTGGAAAGAGGGAACAGTGCATAGGTCAGCCAAAGGCTCCAGATTTTGTTACAACCAGCCCCTGTTCATGTACTCAGAGCTCTGGCAGACAGAGCAAGCAGTTGGTCTCAAAGTACCAACTTGAACATGATGAAGTCCCACACTGATCTTGCCTTCCTGGGCAAGATCTTTTTGGGTGACTCACATTTGACAGTATTTCCCCTTATCACTTAGCTCATTCAGATAGCCGGTTACACTTTTCTAGCAGTATTTCTAGGCCAGCTCATGGAGCACAGCTAGTGCAGTTGGGATAAATCCATGCCAAGAGATTAAGACATCAGGATTGCACCACTGCCTGATTCATCCCAACCTAATCCATTAGCATCTCCTCCCACTGCAGCTCTCTGCTGTTCTAACTGAAGACCACCAAATCAATAGCAGGTATTTATACAAAAATACAAAGCAGAGCAGAAAAGCATATACACATCCCAGCTTCTTAGTCACTTGTGCAGTGCACTAATACTATAGGAGGCTGTGCAACTACAGCAAGTTCAGCAGAGGTAACACAGACCACAGGTGCTAGCAGCTCCTCTGCTTCTCACACACCTCCTGCTCCATGTGCTCTTTCCTGCCCCACACCACCTTGCTCCTGGCACCTGGGGTGCTTAGGCAGCTGCCCAAGCACTTTCCACCAGATTTAAGCCAAAGCAGCCCCCCTCAAACAGCTCACTGCATGCACTCTTGGTGAGAAGGAAGGGCAACCAAGCACGCTCCATAACTGTGAGGCAGCAGTCTATGCTTCCAGCACCTAATCGGTTAAAAAAAACCACACACACCCCCACGCTTAGAAAGCTACATAGCTCTCTAAAGGATACAAGAAGCCTGGAGAAAGCCAGGTTAGTGCTGTGTCAGCTCACAGCCAGTGTGGTCTCACTGTAGATGAAGTTCACACAGCAGGATCATTTATTTTAAAAATAAGTGACATTTACAATTCCTTCTCAAACAGAACTTAAATACATTTACTCAACAACAACCTGTCAAATAATGGGAGATTAAAGTGTTTGAGCCTCTCCCACCATCTAAACAAGGCACAGCTGTACATCGCTATTCTGAAGCATTTCCATATAAAAGTGTTTACTCTTTTCACTTGCAGACAAGTTCAGCACTTCCTCTTCCACAAGTCATTAGTGTACTTCAGACACTCAAAAAATAGTTTCTGTTAAAAAAATTAAGTTTCAAGAATTTACAAAGCATATTAATGGGAAGTTTAAAGTCTTACAAAAAGGCAATTTTACAGTTTGAGCCTAGAGGTAGCTTGGATCAAGAAAGCAAGCCCAGCTTCACCAGCATGGTCCATGCTGCAGAAAGTGCAAAATCAACACATGAAGAGTTAAGGCACCAAGCTTTAAAAAACCCCGAGGTACTAAGAAAAAAAACAGCAGGAGTTTTAGTCTGGCAGTGTCCCTTGAGCTGTGAAAAGCTGCTTTAGGAGTCAGTAGTTGCATCTGTTGCATCTGGGTTAGAGGAATCCTAGACAAGGATCCTGAAAGATTAGTGCGAGAATTACATAATAAAATTTATTTTAATGCAGAATTTAACACAACACTACTGTTTGCTGGTTTTCCCAGCCTACCTCTTAACACAATTTTTTTTCCTTTAAAAATGAGCAGTTTCAGAGCTCATAAAGACAAGATCAGCAGCAAGGGCAAGTGCCAGGCAGCACAAGTTCCCTATCAGACTCCTTCCATGTGCTTTATCCCGACCCACTAGTTCAGCTGAGGTTACACTGATCCCCAGACAGGGATCTAGACCAGGAATGGTGACAGGAGTAAAGAGGAAAGATCAGAGCCAAACTCACCACAGTGGAGGCTATTTTGAAATGCTGCTACCACTAGAAATGAAGCAAGACATGTTAGCTGCACCCCTTGATCCCAGTAACTTCGCTTCTGAATAGAAGTGGGGGGAGAAAAGGGGTTGCTGACAACCAGGTCTTGGGCAACCACGGCAGACAGAGGCTTCCAGAGAAGCAACAAAGGATGCGTTTTCCTTCTGCAAGATCTTAGATATGGAATGACAACAGCAAGCTAAAAAATAGACCCAAAGGTGTCTCACTCAATCCTCTTTCCAAGAGTAAAGTCAGAAATACAGAGCACTGAGAAAGCCTTTGCCATTAAGGAAAAGCTCACCAGCAGCCAGATCTACAGCTGCATCCCCAGACTTTCACCATTGTTTTGGGGGAAGAAAACAGTCTTTGGAAAGGTCTTTAGGATCTTATGGGCATGGGAAGTCAGCATCCACATCCTGCAGAACTAGCTGGCAGAGCAGGTCCTGGAGAGCAGAGCAGAGGTGCTTTGGAGGCTGAGCAGCAGGACAGGGCCAGCTAGACCTCCCTCCCCAGAGCAGAGGGCATTTCTGACATCTGAGGGCCAAACCCCCAGGTACAGCCCTTCTCTATGGGAAGAGGATCAAACTGATGGTCTGGGAAAGCTCTTCCCTTCCCAAGATCAGGGTGCTCTCCCTGGCAGGAATGACACTGTTTTCAATAAAAAAAAATGCAATCTCCTAAGCAAGCCTAAGGTTCCCCCCCACCACCCGAGGCTGCCAGGGATCTGGCTGAAGTGCAGGTAGAACAGATCATCTTCCCTTTAACAGCTCGGCACTCCAGCTGCACAGCACATGATTGCCTCATGAGTAATCCTCACAGCCAGGCAGATGGTATTTTAAAATTAATCTTTTTCGGCTTGGGCAGGCTCTTTTTTTTTTTTTAAATCTCTCCAATCCCATCTCTTCATTTCAGTCCTGTTGGCACCACCAGGGTAGTCCAGTCCTCCTTTCAGTATGGAAAATACCAAGGCAACAGTCTTGCCCGACCCCTAGACAGGAATAAAAACAACATCCTAAAGCACAGGACCATATCTCAGCCCGATATGGCAGCAGTCCAGCACTGCCAAAAAGCAGAGCTACCTGCTCCTCTGAGCGCAGAGCTTCCCCTTTCTGCCCCAGCTAACCCAGACCAAGTCCAGCCTGGTCGGTGCATCCCCACAGGACTGCGGGAGCCTGGAGCACATCCAGGCGGGTTCCTGGGGCAGAGGGAGCAGGGAGCAGGGCAACTTCGCTCCTGAGGGGAGCTGCACAATTGCAGGGCCAGGCTCTGGGACCTCAACAACCAGTGGGGCTGGGAGCACAATCCCCATCCCCATCCTGCCAGGCAGGGACAGCAGGACAGCACCAAATTCCCAGGGGTTTCTGCTGCCCCTACGCCTCCTCCCACAGCCCCAGGAGGCCAGGGCACCCGTGAAGCTGATCTGCAGCGAGCTCACAGATGCCACGAGGGCACGAGCAGCAGAGGCATGCTGGAGAACGGCTCCAGGCCCACCCGGGGACATCAGGGATGGTGGGGCAGCAGCACGGACAGGCTCTCACAGGTGCCACGTGCCCTGGGCACCCGTCTGCCACACCATTGCTGGCTGCTCACTTCTGTCCTTCCCAATCTCAGCTGCCCACAGGCCCGCGAGGGGCCCGCGAGCCCAGCTGGGCCCAGCTGCCAGGCCCCCGCAGCGGGTGACGCTAACAGCACAGGACAGCAGGAGACATTTCTAGCACAGGCCTCCGGGAGGAGATTCCTGCCAGGGCCCTTCTCCCTCCTCCCCACGCCGGGGTGGGAGGCTGCAGAGCCCTGCACGGCACAGGGCAGGGCAGCTATCCCCGGCATCCCGGAGATGCCGCGCTCGAGCCTGCTTGGCCAAAATGCGCAGGGAAGCATCTCACCCCGGGTCCTCACGCTGGCCCCACGGCTGCTCACCTGTACGTCCTCCCTCGCACCCGTGAGCGCTGCCCTCCGTAATAGCTTCCCCGCTGGCAGAGCCCTCCCCGGGCGTAGAAGCGGCCCCGGTAGCCCCCGCGGTCGGTGCTGCTGATGCCCGGCATGTTGGTTCTCTTGGGCAGCACCTGGAAGGCAGAGCCGGCTCAGCCGCACCATCACTGCCGGCCCTGGGGGCCAGCACGGCCACTTGTGCCTCCAGGGCTGGGAGAGACAGAGGCACCGTCCCGGGGCCTCATCCAGCTCCTACCTTAATGACGCGGCCTCTGAACATGCTCTCATCCAGCTCCACCGCTGCCTTCACGGAGCTCTTCTCCTCGAACTCGATGTACGCGTACCTGCAAGGGGAGAGGGGTGAGCGCTGCCGTGGGGACACCCCACTGCCGAGCTGCCCAGCGGGTCCTTTCCTCCATAGGGCGGTCGGGCCCCCAGCAGAGTGACTGCCACCAACCCTGTCTCCAGCTCTCCCCATCCACCTGCACATCCAGAGAAGCCACAAGCCAGCCAGTCCGGCTCACAGCAGGCACAGGAGATGGCTCAGATGGATCCCCATCAGCAAAGCTGCGCCGGCAGGACCAGAGCCTGCTCATGGTGCCAGTGCTGGACCCCTCATCGCCATGGAGCTGTGCTGAGCACCTCAGCAAACACAGCACGAGGGAAACAGCAGAGCAGGGGGAAAGAGCAGCCAGGGCACACAGGATCAGCTCTGTGCTTACGGAAAAGCTCTGGTTTTAGGGCTGAGGTGGGGGGGGAGCACACAGAACACCAGCTGCAGCAGCATGGAGAGCTCCCTTCTCCCCTGAGGGCAGTGGCCATGGATTAACACACTCCAGAGCACCTTTTTACAAAGCCTGGAAGGAAGTCAAGCTTTTCCCCTCCACGCAACACCTGAATGAGCCACCATACTAGCTTTTAGCTGGGGATCTTTCCCCACATGTGTGGGGGGGCCCCAGGACTCAGGTGCCTCCCAGAGCACACCAGGCCCCCAGCCTCTCCCAGGACTCAGGTGCAGACAGCATCAATTCCTGCCTTCCTTCTCTGCACACAGCTGCAGGCCATGATGTGCTGCTTTCTAGGAACTCAGAATAGCAGCTCTATTTCTATAGGACCTACAAGATTGGATGGGGCTGATGCCAAGCTACCAGGAGCCCTCAGTTTGAAACCCCTATGCCAGGGCTTGCACTGAGCCCACTAAGCTGCTACAGAATTTGGAGCACAAACCCCTTTTCTGCACTGGAGGTTTCCAGCTGAGCTTCAGCTGTGTCTCAGACCAAGGGCTGCAGCCCTGGGGCTGGCAGCTTCAGAAAAAGCCTCCTCCACCAAGGCCAGCAGTGCTGTTTGCAGAGCAACCAGATTGAGAGCAACAACCTCAAACCACAGCCCAGAGCAAGGCAGAACACATGCCTGTTCCCAAAGCCGGGGAGTGCAGGGTCTGACCCAGGACAGTGCCCTCAGACACCCCCAGCCCAGCCCAGCCCCAGGCCCTGTGCATGGCACTGACCCTTTGGGGTGTCCCGAGAACTTGTCACAGAGGATGGTCACCCGGTTGATCTGCCCACAGCTGTTGAAGTGAGACTCCAGCTCCTCTGCAGTCCCACCATAGTCCACCTGCAACAACAGTCCCGGCTCCTCGAGCACCACCAAGAGCCTCCACCAGCCCCAGGCTGGGCCAGCCTCCCCAGCTCAGCTCTCCAGGAGAAGGGGAGTCCCTAAGCTGCGCTGTCCATGAACGAGCTCTGGTCCTTCCCCCTGACAGCAGGCAAATCCTCATTGGCACACTCATGTCACCACTGTGCCCAGATTTGCACTGCCAGGTGACACCTCTGCCTGCAAGGAAAGAGGCATCACCCAGATGGCCAAGACCAGGGCCCAGCTAACCCTTAGCTAACACACCTTGCAGCCCCAGCCTTGCTGTCTCCTGAGGCTCATGAGCAAGCTAAGATCAATGAGGACTCACCCAGGGGGGACTCTTCCAAGGCTGAGAGTCACCAAGGCTCTGCATCACTTATGCCCCCCAGGATGTCAGCACAATGCAGGTTTGTAACCAAGGAAGCAGGGGCATCACCCAAATCACCTGGCCTGGAAACCCAAGTCCAGAAGACACCCCCACAGCACCTTCCAGGGGGTATTTTGGGTAGCTGACACTTACAACAGATGATCTGCAGGTGGCTGAGGACTGGGGGCAGAAGCTGAGCTGTAAGACTCAAACCATAGTCCCAGTCTGGGCTGGGGAGAGGCAAAGCACTTGGGATGGGATCAATGAGCCCAGGCAAATATCCACTTGGGCAAAGAGCTGCAGGTGGGCACCGCTCCAGGGACTCAGAACAACACGTGTGGCTCCCCACTTACATTGCCCACATAGATGGATCGCTGGTCAACCTCCATTTTCTCCTCTGTTGTCCTTGGGAACAGACCTGCAGAGACAAGGGCTGCCCTGAGGCACTGGGTGGAGATGCAGGAGCCCTCTCGCAGAGCAGAGGGAGCATGGCTGCCTGTGCAGCCCTGCTCCCCGCAGAGCCCCCACCAAGCAGCACCCTGCTCCCTTGGTCCTGATGCACTGCAAGCTCCCTGTGTCCAGACTCCTGTTCGGGTTCAGACATTCCCAAATGCCCCATCAGCCTCATCCTCCATCCCCTCAGCTCATCTCTCACCACAAAAAAATGACACAAGGCAACTGATGCTGCCAAACTCATTAGTTTACGGAATTTTGGCCTGTAGAGGTGGAAGGCAAGAACGGGTATAACCTGCATCAGCACCATGTCCTGCCCAGGACCCTGTCCCTGACCCTTCTTACCCATCCAGTCCACAGCTGACAGGACACCAGGGACTGCCGAGAGAGGCAGAGCTGCATGCTCCAGGTCTGATGGACACCCTGTGCCCCCAAAGGGGTCCCTGGTGGGGACAGCAGCACCCACAGAGCCCATACCTGCCTCTGAGCTCATGATGAAGCGGCTCTCAGCTTCCAGCTGCAACTCCTTCAGCCTCTCATCCTCTTTCTCCATCTCCCGCACTCTGGCTTTGATGGCCTCCAACTCCTGAAATGCAAACCAAGACTTGTGCGAGCAGCACATGAAGCAGGGACATCTTCATCCCACTCCCCACACCGGACTGCAACACTACAGCACCTTCACCAGCAGTGTACATCCAGGCTAGCGGACAAGGCTGGGCTGGGTGCTGGGGACAACAGCCTGCTGCATGAAAGGGGAGTTCAGCTCCTCACTCTACTAGAGAGAAAAATGAAAAAAAACACTTCCTTTTTTGCATTTACCTGTGAAGCAGCGTTTGCTGGAGCAGAGGTGCCCCAGCAGCACTGGAACTGCCAGATGGAACTGGAGATTTAAACTGGTGACAAACAGGAGCCATTTATTTAAGCTCAGGCAGACAAACAGCTCAGTGGGGAAAGCTCGGCAGCAGGAATGTAACGACTCAATTTCAGCTTCTCAGCTTGGGGATTTTAACAGGGGCCCCAGATAACTCTTACTCTTAACTTTGGGAAGTGGCTGAACAGAGGAGTAGAAAGTTTCCATTTTCTTAGAGAAACAGGGAAGACTGATTTCACACTTAGCCAGACACTCACTGGGTCCTGCACACTCAGCTCTTCCACACTGTTCCCCTCCAGGTGGCTCAGGTCCAAGTCTTCCTCCGCAGCCTTCTGCAGAGCTGCCATCTCTGCCACATCCCAGGACTCCTCCACTGCTGCCAGGGATGGTGGGTCCTGCCACCAGATCCCAGAAGTGTCCAGGAAGAGCGGGCTGGGTAGGAACAGCACCAATAAACACAGAGCAATTTAACACAGAGTCTAAAGCAGAACACCAGCCAGGCAAAGGCTTCAAGGGCACTTCCTCCACAAGGAAGAACAGCCACCCCCAAAGCAGTTCACTCTCAGGGCTGCAGGCAGGCTTGCAGCAAGGCTGCAGGAGGAGGACTGCAGGAGCCTGACCTAAGGAAGGCTGAGCCACTTCCCAATAGGAGAGGCTGCAGAAGGGGCTGGGAAGCCAGGCCCAAGCACTGTAACCTCACTGAGGTCAAGGGAAGGGAAGAGGAGGCAGAACCTGCCCCAGCAGGAGAGCTCCCAGGCTGTATGGAGGGAGCAGCAGGGAGCCCCACCTCCAGCACGGAGTCCCACAACACCCTCCCAGGCTTCCACTCCCGGTCTGGGCTCACAGAGGGACAAACTCCAGCCAGGAGCCGGGAATCCCACTGCCTCCCACTGAGCCAGGCCCGGTCCAGGATCCCCCTGCCAAGCCCACAGAGCCGGGACCTGCCTCGGTCACCACCGGTACCCCGTGCCGAGCCCACCGAACCAGGCCCCGGCCCTACCTTGCCCGGGCCCCGAACATGCTGCGCGCCTTCCGCGGAGCCGGCGGGAGCAGCGGGGCGGTACCACGTGCGGATCCCCCGACACCACGTGCTCTTCTCCCGCCGGCGCGCCGCTTATCATACATCAGCAGCCAATCAGGGCAGGGCGCGCCGCGAGGCCCCGCCCCTTGGCGGCAGGGCGGGGGCGCCGCGGCACCTCCTGGCCGCGGGTTCGAGCCCCCGCGGCGCCCCGGGCGCGGACAGGACCGCTGGCCCGGTCACCACGGAGAACCACCGCGGTGCTGGTGGGCTGCAGCCCGCTCCCAGGGACCGTGTCCCACCGCCCCAGCCCTCCCCACCGCTGCCCCGGGTGCTGCGGTCACCCCTGAGCAACAGGAGACCCCGAGGGGGTGCAACATCTCAGGGAGGAGAAATCCCTTCGCAAACAGCTTGCAGGAGCGGGGATGCCCGGACGAACTGAACGCAGCCCCCAGCGTCACCCGCTGCGGACACCCCTTCCCAGGGCCAGGCGGGGGGGACCCACGGACCCCGGGGCACAGGGACACCCCAGCGGGGCGGGGGCACGGGGAGCGAGGGGGCCCAGCAGGCGCGGAGGCTGCAGAGCCCTCTGGTTGATATTAAATTGTCTTTATTACACAGATACAGAGTTAAGAACAGACATAACCTGAATCATAAAGTTTACATCTTTCACAGGTCAAACATACAGTACACTTAGAGAAAGCGGGACACAGCACGGGGGGGACAGCATGCCGAAGGAAAGTCCTATCACGTCATCTCTCGAGGCTGGCCGGGGAGGCCGCGGCGGGGCAGGGCGCTGCCGCCCACCGGGGAGCCCCCGCTCCCAGCGCCCTGGCCGGTCCCCGCGGCGGCTCCGGCGGGTGCCCCGGGCAGGGTGGCCAGGTGCTGGGAGGTCCTGGAGGAGCAGGGGGGGCTCCGGGGGTGCCGCGGCGGAGGAGGGCGGTGGAGCGAAGCCCTGCGGAGGCTGGGAGCAGGGGAGGCCGGCGGGGAGGCCAGCCTCACCAGCACACGCCCACCTGGACCACTTTGGTTTCAGCTGGGATGCGGTTTGGGAAGGCGAGGAGGGAGATGCAGAACCCGCTGGGAGCCACCGGCCACCTCCTCCAGCCCGGTGCCACCGCCGGCACCGGCGCCCGCGGGCTCTGCCTCCCCTCCTCAGACACCGCATCCCTCGCGCCCGGCCGCGGCGGAGGGCAGGACCCCCCCGCGCCGGGGCTGCCCCCTCCCAGATGCCCCAAAGCCACCGCCGAGGGGCCCGCTCCCGCGGCGGGCGCCCCATGCCGCCGTCCCCGAGCCCAGCCCCTCCGGCCAGAGTCCCCCGGCTGCCACGGCCCCACTCCCAAGGCCCTGCCGAAGCCGCTGTCCTCCCCTCATCGCTATTTTTTTGGAAATATCACACTTTAAAGCTGTCTGGTCTGGCCGTCTGCCAGCGCCACACTGCCCGTCCCCTCCCTCCCTCAGCTTTTGGTTTCGATGCAAGGTTCTTTAGGGTATTTTTATTATTATCATCATTAAAAAAAAAAAAAGGGAAACAGAAAGGAAGCGAAACAAGAGCAGAATCTCTGTGTAAATGCTCTCGTCTGCGGTTTCCCGGCGAGGCGGAGGTAGAGAGGCAGGGCCGGTGCGGCACGGCGCGGGGGGGACACGCTTGGCAGGGAGGGAGGAAAGGGAGCAGACACCGGGAGGAGCGGGCGGCCCCGCAGCAGGTGCGTCTGCAGCACGCTTATATATTACCTCTTCTCAGGAAACGTAAGAAAAATAGACAATATTACATATGCCACACCATAAATAAAGTGAACAGTCCCTCGAGCGGCCCCCGGCTCAGCTCGCGGCCCCGGCGGGACGGGGACACGGAGGGGGAGAAGGGGAGCCCGTTGCAAGCCAGGGATGAGCCCCAGCGGCAGCTCCAGCCGCACCAACCGCTTTCGCCCCGCGCAGCCTGCCCCGGGCTCCCGGCGCCCGCCCGGAGCTGCCCAGAAACCTGCCCTGGGGAGGGCCGAGACCTCGGGTGCACCCAGCCCTGCCCTGGGGATGGATGAGGTCTTGGGTGCATGCAGCACTGCCCCAAGGTCTTGGGGTGCACGCAGCCATGCCCTGGGGATGGATGACGTCTCGGGGTGCGTGCAACCCTGCCCCGAGGTCTTGGGGTGCACGCAGCCCTGCCCCGAGACCTTGGGGTGCAGCTGGACCCGTTGGCGAGGGCGTTTGCCACCGGCGCCCAGAGAGGCCGGGAGCCGCCGGGACCCCCGCACACGGGAGTGATGTGCCTGATGCGGTTTTGCACCCGGCCTTGGCACCACGGCGCGTGGCAGGCTGCTGCCAGCCCTGGCTGCAGACCTAGCAGTTCCCGTGGCACGGGAAGCGTGGCACCGGCGCCGGGGAGATGCACGGCATGGGGACGCCTGGGTCCCCTTCGGTGTCCTGCTGCCGCGAGGGGATGCCCGGGGGTCCCCACGCCACCTCTCCATCCCGAACAGCTGAACAACCCACGGGTAAACGCCACCTGCTCCCGACCCGATCCAGAGCCGCAGTGAACCCAGCCGGGGCCACCGCTCCGCCGGCTGGAGCAGCACCTGGCTCCAGCCCCTGCCCGCCGCCCCCAGCCCCAGCCGCGAGGCTCGGGACAGGGGCACCGTGCTGGCACCGCACCGATACCACCGCTTTGGAGGCACCCCGCGCACCGGGCCCTGCTGCAACAGGCACTGAGCCCCAGGCACGGCACGGCACGGCACGGCGCAGCACGGCACGGCGCAGCACGGCACGACACAGCATGGTGCAGCACGGCACGGCCCAGCATGGCATGGCACAGCACACTGTGATGCAGCATGGCACGGCGCAGCATGGCATGGCGTGGCACTGTGTGACACAGCACGGCATGGTGCAGCACAGCATAGTGCGGCACAGCACACTGCGACATGGCACGGTGCAGCATGGCACGGCGCAGCATGGCATGGCACAGCACAGCGTGACACGGCATGGTGCAGCACGGCATGGTGTGGCACAGTGTGACATGGCACAGCCCAGCACGGCACAGTGTGACACAGCATGGTGCAGCACGGCACAGCACGGCTCGGCATGGCCCACAGTGCAGCATGGTGCAGCACAGCACGGCACGGCACAGCACAGCATGGCTCAGCATGGCCCACGTTGCAACACGGCATGGCACAGCTCGGCACGGCCCACAGTGCAGCACGGCACAGTGCGGCACAGCTCGGCACGGCACAGCTCGATATGACTTACGGTGCAGCACAGCACGGCGCAGCACAGCTTGGCACAGCCCACGGTGCAGCGCGGTACGGCACAGCATGGCTCGGCATGGCCCACGGTGCAGCACGGCACAGTGCAGCACAGCATGGCACAGCACACAGTGCAGCACGGCACAGTGCAGCACGGCTCGGCGTGGCCCATGGTGCAGCATGGCATGGCCCAGCCCACGGTGCAGCACGGCACAGCACAGCTCGGCACAGCCCACGGTGCAGCACGGCATGGTGCAGCACAGCGCAGCTCGGCACGACCCACGGTGCAGCACGGCACAGCCCAGCACAGCACGGCTCGGCACGGCACGGCGCGGCACAGCACACAACAGCACAGCTCGGCAGCCCCGCAGGAGAGGGGGGGCACCAGGAGGGAGTTTCGAACGCAGCGCCCGCGGCCAGGCTCTTGGTGACTCGCGCTGGCAACGCAACCAAACCGACCCCAAACCCTTCTTTCTTCTCTAAAGAAAACACACAGGATGGTTTTTGCAAATCCGGAAACTAAAGCTCCTATCGAGCACATGAATTCTGCTTCTTTCGGTTAAACCTAGCTCCTAAACGTCACATCCTCCAGTGGTTTCTCATCACCTTTATTTGGCAAATGTCTCTTATTATTATCACTATCATCATTATTATTATTATTTTTGGACCTCTGCAAACACTATTTACATTCACATTAACGTACAGCATTCCCGCCCTGGCCGTGCCGGGCGCGCTCTGGCTTCCCCCCTCTCGGAGCGTGGGACTTTCCGTATTGCACTCCCGTCCTCTGCGCTTCACACAGTGATGCGAGAAACACGAAACATTACATCGTCTCTTCCTCCCGGCTCTGCGAGCAAGCGCCTTGGTTTCCTTCCTTTTCCTTCCTCCTAGAAATCGTTGCAAAAACTCTTGACGCGGGGAGCGGAGAAAAGAAAAGAAAACCCAGAATTTAAGAGCAACTGAGCAGCGACCGTGTTCATCGCAGGGCTGGAGAAACCGTCTGGCGACCGCTGGCCCCGAAAGCCGGCAGAGCTGTCCGCAGGCGCCCGGAGCGTCGCGGGGAGGGGACGGGGACGGGGACGGGGACGGGGAGGCGGCGCTGCAGCTCCGTGCTCCCGGGACGGCGGCCGGCCGCGGGGCGAGGTAGTGGGGCCGCATCCCGCCGCCGCCGTGCCGCCGGCTCCTCTCCTTTCCTTTCCATCGCTTTTTTGCTTGGCGTCCCCGGGAACCCGCGGGGGCGATGCCGCGGGAGCCCCGCCGCGTCCGCCGGCGCCCCGGAGGGGAGGACGGCGCGGGAAGCGGCGGCGGAGCGACACGAACTTTGGCAGTGGAGAAACGTTTGGGTCCTTCTCGTTTTTGGATATCCTTTGGAGCAGAGGTGAGTCTGGTATGTTCTTGGCTAGCTAGCAAGGTAGTTTACAGGTGCGCTTCCGTCACGTGGTTTGACGTCGCGTCGTCTGTTTTTTTGGATTTTTTTCTTTTTTTTTTCTTTTTTTTCCTTTTGTACGGTTTCTTACTTAAAGCCAAAGAGTTTGACGTTTTCATTTTTATTTTCTTTATTTTTTTTTTTACAAAAAAAAAAAAAAAACGAGAGAGAGAGAAAGAGAGACAGAGAGACGAAGAAAAGAAGTTTCTTTCCTCCTGCGAGCGAGCTGCGGCGTGGCCCCGGGCCGGTCCCGCCGCCGCGCACCTCCGTCCATCCGTCCGTCCATCCGTCCATCCGTCCGCCCTCGCGCGCAGGCGCCCGCCGGGCCCCCGGCCACACCGGGAAACGTTTGCAGACCGACTCCTCATCCGGAAAGGACCAAAAAAAAAGGAAAAAACCACCAACCCGGCAGCAGCGAGTAACGATCCCCCGAGTGAGAGAAAACCAACCAAAAAGCCAACGCAAAGACCGGCGAGGGGACAGAGGAGACCGGCGGTTGCCTTCGCTCCGCTTAAAGCCCAGCGTGAGGATCCGTGAGGATTATCCGTGAGAGATAGAGGTCGTTTTGGAGGTCAGACAGGTCAGGTAGCTGAGGAGGTTGCACCGGGTGCAGTCTCTTTTGGAGAGCAGCGGTAGCAGCAGCGAAGCCCCGGGGTGTCTCCGGCGCGGCACGGCACGGCGCGGTGCACGCCGCGGCGCTCAGCGGGACGCGCTCTCCAGCGGGGCCGGGGTGGCCGGCGTGCCCGAGCGCGACGCCGCCGCCGAGCCCGCCTCGCCGGGGCTGCCGGCCAGCACCGCGGGGGCCAGCGAGGCGGCGTCGGGCTGCGCCGAGCCCAGCGGCAGCCCGGCGCCCGGGGCGGCGGCGGCGGCGGGGGCCGGGAGCCCTTGCAGAGTCTGCCCGCAGACGTGGTGGTGCTTCTCCCAATCCTTGTGCTGGCAGAAGGAGCCGCAGTAGCGCGCGGCGTTGCAGCCGCTGCAGGTCTCGCTGGCTTTGCGCCCGCAGTTCCAGCAGCTCTGCGGGCAGAGGCGGGGCGCCGGGCTCAGCGGGGCCGGCCGCGGGCACCCCCCGGCGCCGTGCCCCCCCGGCGCCCTCCCCGCCGGCCACGGGCCGCGAGCGGCTCGTCCCGGCCGCCCCGGCAGCCCCTACCTCGCTGGAGTCCTCCTGCTGATTGACGACGGTCAGCGCGTCCTCCGACGCCTGGCGCTTGGCCTCGGCCAGGGCGCGCTCCATCTTGGCGCGCTCGGTGCTGATGAGCTCGTGGGCTTTGCGCTCCGCGTCCGACACGGCCTTCTGCAGCTCCGACATGGCCTGCCGCTTCACCTCGTTCACGGCTTCTTCTGGAAGGCAGGCAACCGCGCGTTGCGGACGCGTCCCGGCTGCCCCTCTCCGAGGGGGCCGTGCCGTCGGCTCCTGGGTGCCCTTCCGGAGCAGCCCGGCTCCCGTGGGGAGCCCACAAGCTGCCTCCACGGAGGCTCTGCGGGAGCAGAGACCCGGGCAGCTCGGTGCACCGATAAGCGCCCGCCCCGCACTCACCAGCCTTCCTCCAGATCTCCTCGGGCATGTAACCGGCGAGGGGCCGCGGGGCGAAATCCCGGTGAGCATCTGCGGAGGAGAGCGGAGATGCCGTTGGGAGGAGCCGGGACCGGGACCGGGACCGCGGCTCGGCCCCGCGGGGCTCCCTCCGTACCTAGCTGCGGCGGCTCGGAGCCGGAGGAGCTGTTGTGGGGGCGGGCGGCGGGGGGGCTGCCCTTCTTCATGTCCTCGGCATCGCTGTAGCGCCGCATCCAGTGGTTGAGCTCCTCGCGGTCGGCCTCCTGGCAACGCCGCAGCACCGTGAGGGACCGGCGCGTCTTCTCCACCATGTCCATGATGCAGTTGAGCAGCTGCGGGGTGGGAGGGCGGTGAGAGCGGGGGGGCCGGGTGCTGCCCCGGGGGTCCCGGGGGCCGGGCTGGGGCACGCGGAGGTGCAGCGCGCCCACTCCGCCGCAGGGAGCGAAGGATGCTCGGGGAAAAGCCTCGGCGCGCGGTACCCAGCGCGCGGGAACGGGCGGCAACCGCCTCTGCTCGCGTGGGGGGATGCTCCGCTCGCCCCCGTGAAGCCCCAGGCACAGCCCCCCCGGCCTGCCAGCACCCCTGGGGGGCTGCGACAGGCGCTGGCACCGCTTCCCGGCCGCAGGGGACTACGTACGTTGTTGAGGTGCTTCCACTCCTCCGCCCACTCCCGGTCGGTGAGCCGGTGATCGATCACCTCCTCCTGGCGCGCTCCGTGCACCGCTGCAAGAGAGGTGCGTGGCGGGGGTCAGTGCGGCATCCCCGGCCCCCCACCCACTCTCCCCGCCACGCACGGGGCGGGCAGCGGTGCAGCACTGCCGGCCCCCCGCTCCGCCTCGCACACCCTCCGGGGACGCTGCCAGCCAGCTGCGCTCCGGCACTGCGTTTAACCACATTGCACCGCGTTTTGCTGCGTTGCACCGTGTTGCACTGCATCGCACCGTGTTGCACCGCGTTGCACCACATTGCACTGCATTGCACCGTGTTGCCCCGTATCGCACCACTTTGCCCCACATTTCACTGTGTCGCACCACTTTGCACCACGGTTCACCGTGTTGCCCCGCGTTGCACCACGCTGCACCGCGTTGGGCTGCATTAAACCATGTTGCACCATGTTGCCCCGTATCGCACCACTTTGCGCCACGTTTCACCGCATCGCACCACTTGGCACCACGTTTCACTGTGTTGCACCGCACTGCACCACGGTTCACCATGTTGCACCGCGTTGGGCTGCATTAAACCATGTTGCACCTTGTTGCACCATGTTGCCCTGCATTGCACCGCGTCGCACCGTATCACCGCCCGCAGAGCCCGCCGGGGGCCGGCACTCACCCGCTTGCCGGTGGCGCTCGCGGAGCTCGCGGGGGTCGGCGTGGCGGTAGGCGTCGCGGTAGTGGTGCGCCAGGGCCATGTCCTCCAGGCGGTAGTGCTGGGGCGGGGGGGCGGCGGGGGGCGGCAGCCCGTTGGGCGGGTGGCTCAGCCCGTTGCTGGGGCTGTAGCGCTGCGCGGGGCTCAGGGTGCACGGCCGCTTGCTGAGGTGCTCGGGGTGCAGAGGCTCTCGGTCCAAGCCGTTCTCTTTGGTCCTGAGCGGGGCGGAGGACGGCGGTCGACACCGGGCAGCGGCGGTCCCCGAGCCCGGGGGGGGGGCATTTGGCACCCGCCGCCCCGCGCGCGGCCGCGTCGCCGGCACCCGCCTGCCCGCCCTCACCTGTCTGGCGTCCTCCTCTTGCCGCTCTCGGCGACCTCCAGGAGCAGCTCGGAGGAGTCGATGGGCGAGGAGGCGTTGGCGTCGAGCAGCAGCTGCTCGTGCTGCGCCAGGTACTGCGCCGGCGTCTGCTTGGCCAAGCGGGCGCAGTGCAGCAGCTCGCGCTGCAGCAGCGGCAGGTTGGCCTGCGAGAGAGCCAGAGTCCAGCCCGCGCCGCGCCGTGCCGCGCCGTGCGGCTCCGTGCAGCCCCAGCCACGCGGCGCCGCGGCCCCGGCGAGCGCGCGCGGCAGTTCAGCAGCAGAAACGCATTCCTGTGCCGGCGCTCCCGCTGCCAGCTCTGCTTTTCTATTTAGGCAGCTGACCCGCAGCCAAACCCCCATCTGTCGGACGTGTTAGCGCACGAGCCGGAGATGCACGCTGCGGCGCGCCGGGCAGCCCCCCCCGTCCCGCCTGGGGGAACGGCAAAAAGCCCCCGAGCCTGGGAACCACGCGGAGCCCGGCTGCTGCGGCGACAGTGATGAGAAGCATCTGGAGCCTTAGGTGGAAACAGCTGGGAGCGGGGTGCCCGGAAGGCCGGCGGCGCGGGCGGGGGTGCAGCGGTGGCCCCCCCGGCGCGGGAATGCCGCGCGCTCGCCCGGGCGGCAGCGGGGCCGGGTTTGCACGCTGGAGTCCACGGCTGGGCACGGCAAGATGGGAGATGCCGCGGTGGGATGGGATGGGGGGGACAGGTTTTGTTACCCCTCCGCTAAGGAAGGGCAGGCGACGCCGGGCCTGGACACGTGCTGCCGGCGCGGGCGCTGCCAGGAGCACGAGCGCTCGGCGCATCCCTACGGGTGACGGTGCAGAGTCAGCGCGAAAATAGAGGGAAAATAAAAAAGGGGCTTTTTAACGACTCGCAAATGGTTCCCAGATGGGCCTAGCCCCCGGCTTTATTGCAAGCGGCTCCACCGGCGCCGCGGCCTCATGCGACTGGACATGTGCGGGTGGGCGGGCGCCGCGCACGCTGGGGGACGGGGACGGGACCCACCTTGAGGAAGGGGATGACGAAGGGCCGCAGCGGGAAGTTGGTGGCCTCCTGCAGCTTGGCGTGAAACTCCTCGATGGTGAGCGTGGAGTTCTGCGAGGGGAGCCCGGGCTCAGTGCTAGCGTCCTGCACCCCCTGTGCCCCCCGTGCCCCCCCTTTGCGCTCATCCGCCACGCCAAAGGGCACGTGTGCATGGCAGGGATCCCCAGCCCGGTGCAGCCCTCGGTGCCGAGACCTTCCTCATCTAGCAACAAACACCCCAAGCCCCCAGCTGTGCCCGCGGGGGGGAACCCCTTTCTGCAACACTTTGCACAAAATGCAACGCTGCATTGGAAATGCAGGAAACCCCCCGGGGCTTTGCAGCGGTGCCAGTGCAGGGACCCACTGGTGGCATCTGCTCCATCCGCCTCCCACCCGGGCGCTGAGCAGAGCCTGGGGGCTGCCGAAAACCAGCGCCAGAGCGGGGGCCGGCTCAGCACCGGCAGGACCCTCTCCCAGGTCCAGCCCCCCAGGCGGGAGCGGGGCTTCCCGGGCCGGCGGCGGCGGGGGGGACGTACCACGAGCCCCAGCACCAGCGTGCGCACCCGCTCCCCGATCTCGGGCGAGATGTCGTTGCCGAACTGCTGCAGCGTGGTGAGGAAGCGCTTGAGCTTGCTGAGCTGGCGGGCGCCGCAGGCCGGCGGCAGCTGGTGGTTGGAGAGGGAGGCGCTGGAGGAGGTGGCCGGCCCGTTGCTGAAGCCGTTGGGGGTGGACGGAGCCCCATTGATGGCCGTCGGCGAGTGGCTGCTGCCGTTCATCACTGCGGGGAGAGACGGCGGGAGCGCTCGGAGCGGGCACGGCGCGGCAGAGCATCCCAGCCGGCGTCCCCAAGAGCGGCTGCGGGGAGCCCCGTGCCGTCCCCGTGGAGACATGACCCAACGCGGTGAGGGGCCGAGCCCTCCTTGGTGGAGGGGCTCCATCCTGCACCCGGGGAGCTGCTCAGCACCCCCGGGGCTGCGCTGCGAGCCCCCCTCCACGGCACCCAGCCCGTGTTGCAGCAACGCGGTGCAGCCGGCCCCGGTGCCCGACCGGGCAGGACGGGAGCCCCCCTGTGCCGGGGAACCGGAGGGGACGGGGACGTGCCGGCCCACTGCCGCTGCGGCACCGCTTGCTGCACCCGCGGGAACGGCGCCCGCAGCGGGGCACGCTGCACCTGCGGGACCCCGGTGCAAAGGCGCCCGCTCCGCGCCGCCCCGCACGCCCGCTCCGGCGATGCACAGTGCTCGCGGGGGGCCCGGCGCGGCCCCCGGCCCGTCCGGCACGGCACTAACCTTGCGCGGTGCCGCGCCGCCCGCGCGCCGCCGGCCCTGCCTGCCTTTGCCGGCTCCTGGGGCTCCCGCTCGCGCTCTGCCCGGGCAGTATCAGCCGCCCGCTAAAGAGGTGCCAAAAATAACCCCGTGGCCACAACTGCTTTTATTCCCGCGACAGGTGCGTTACTAAGTTAGACCGCGCACATGTCCCCCGGCCGGGCCGGGGCCGGGGCTCGCGTCCCGCGACCTGCCGAGCGGCGTGCCGGGAGCGAGCGTGGCTCCCCGGCGCTGCCTGCGCCTCGGGTCTCTCATGAGAGCGTGTGCTGCATTTTACTTACAAAGACAGACCATCGACCATTTCAAGCAACCATGAAAACGGCCGCGAGGCAGAAACGTCGGCGGTCCGGCGTCTCGATCTGCAAGCAAAATAAAACACGCTGCGATGAGAGAGCAGAGCGGGCAGTGCTGCGCGGCGCCGGGCACACGGCTGGGATGCACCCCACCGCCGCAGCCGCGCGGGGCTCGGCGGGGCCCCGGCGGTCCCTGCTCGCCGGCTCGAGCCCGGGCGCTCCACGAATATCGCCCCGGGCCGAGAGCAACCGAAGCAGCGTCTCGCTCTGCCCAGCGCCCGGCCTGGAGCCACATCTGCTGCCCGGCTTGGATTAAAAGGCAAAACCCATCAGATCGCAGACGAGCACAATCCGATTTCTAATTAGAGAACATCTGGCTCGGTGGCGGCAGTGGGGCGAAGTGGCCGGCCGGCCTCGCCGGAGGGGCGCAGCCGAGGGCTGCCGCTTTGGCTGGCCTTACGGAGCCAGATTTTCCCCCGCCGGGGTTTATAAGCGAGAAGCAGCTATGCCTGGTGACGAGCAAAACCCCTGCGCACGTGCGGAGCCGCAGCTTCCCGGGGTGTGAGCGGCTGCGGCGCACGGGAACCAGCCCCGTGCAGCACCTGGCCGCGGGAGCGGGATCCTGCCTGCCCGCACCATCCTCACCCTCGCCCGGCCGCAGGGTGCAACAGTGGCACCGTCCAACTCCTAGCGCATGCAACGAGCCGCGGCCGCGCACCGAGGGCCTCTCCAAAAACGGGGCCCGCCGACCCGATGGCGCTGGTGGGCTTGCTGCACCATGAGGGTGGCTGGGGACTGGGACCTCGGGTCCCCGCCGAGTGCTCCTGCCAGCCCTGCACCGCAGCACGGCGGCCGGTGCAGAGCCGGGAGGGCCCTGCCACCACACCATCACCATGGACCAGCAGGCAGATGCCCCCGTGCCGGGGACCCTGACGGGGCCAGCTCCGACCCGATGGGCGTTTCCAGCCCCCCGCCGCAGGTGCCAGCTGGCCCTGCGGAGCCGCGCGCTGCTCCGTGCCTCAGTTTCCCCATTGCACGGCAGCAGAGCAGGACAGCGTCCACCCCCGGGGTGCTGCAACGCTCGCTCTGCCCAGCCCGGCGCTCGCGGCACGTGGTGCAAAGCCCTTCTCCAGCGCGAGGGCAGCGAACGCTGCCCCGCGGCGCGGCCAGCACCTCGCGGGGCTCCGGGGACGCAGCGGGTCCCCGGGGCAGTTGGGCGGCCGCCCTGTCCGGCGCCCCGTCCCCGTCCCCATCCCGCCGGCTCCCCGGTACTCACTGGTGCTCGGCGTGAAGGAGGGGTGGCGCGTGGCACCCTGCGTGACGGCCGGCGGCGGTGGCATGCTGGGCGGCGTCGACCTGGCCTGCGTCTTCACGTCGGCCGGGGAGTCCGGCATGGTGGCGGCCCGCGTCTCCGCGTTATCTGCGGGGAGAAGGCACGGGAGGTGAGCGGCGCCCGCCCGCCGCGCCGCCTGCAACGGGCCGTGCCTGCCGCGCCACCCCGAATCGGGCAGAGGGGAGCCGCGGGGAGCTGCGGGCACTTCTCGAGCTGGGAGCCCGCGTGCCCCTGGGCGAGGCTCTGGGCAGGACAGGAGCGACCCTTGTCCCAGGCAGAGCTCGGGGCCAGCAGAGACGGTGCTCAACCTCCTGCACCAACGCGCAATGGTGGAGACGGTGCCCGGCCACCCAGGCACGTGCACCGGGGGAAGGTGCCCAGCCTCCCACATGGGTACATGGTGGTGGAGACGGTGCTCGACCTCCTGTGCCATTGCACGATGGTGGAGATGGTGCCCGGCCACCTATGCACGTGCACCGGGGGAAGGTGCCCAACCTCCTGCACAGATGCACGACGGTGGAGATGGCACCCGGCCGCCCGTGCATGTGACAGCAGACGGTGCCCAGCCTCCCACACGGGTGCAAAACGGTGGAGACGGTGCCCACCCCCCGTGCAGACGCGCGCTGGTGCCCTGCTTGCAGAGGGCTGTCTTGGCTGCGGCGCTGCTCCCAAGCCGCGCTCCCAGAGCCTCTGCCTTGCGCGGACAGCGCTGGCCTGTCCTGCCCCGGGGACGTGGCACTGCGCGCCCAGACCATGCTATCTGACCCCGTGCGTCCGCCCGCAGCCCCGGGACCCCATGGCCTTGTCATCCTCCGCACCAGGCAGCGTGCAACGCGGGGCTACTGGAACTGCCTCTTGCTCCCGAAAGCGCCAGGGCTGCCCGGGGCACGGCAAAGCCCCTGGCGCCCGCCCGAGCGATCCCCGCGGGAGCCCCCGGCCAGCTGGCCACGAACCGGGGCCGCCGGCACCGCGCCAGCCCCGCCGGCAAGCGGGACCAGGGCCACCGAGCTGCCGCGGAGCCGCGCCGTGACGGGTGGCCGCAAGTGCGGGGGCAGCTGTGGCGGTCCGTCAGCGCCCGCCGGCCCCAGCCCGCCGCCCCGGCCGAGCCAAAGAAGGAAGCGGCCAGAGCTGCCCCGCCGCCCGGCATCCCCGGCTGGGGTCCCTGCTGAGCCCGGGCCCCCTCCCCGCCGGGTGCCGTTGATGAACACTAATCTAATATGCACGCTTAATCCACGGCAACTGCTGCGAGATTAATTGAACCCGGCGAGAGCAAAGCGCCCGGGCTAAATAAAACCGGCGTCCTAGCCGGGGTGAGATGCTATCAGGCTTCGCGCTGCAGCCAGAGCTGCATCAGAGAAGCGGGAGCGTGGCTGGCTCCAAGCTGGGCTCGGCACCACCGCGGCATCGCCCGCCGTGGCACCTCGCCGGCATCCCGGTGCTCGCTGCAGGAATGCCGCGAAAGGGCAATCCACCCCGCGCGCTGCCCGATGAGCTTCGCCGGTGCCGCAGAGCCAGGATGGGACGGATGCAGGGTCTGGGGAGTGGACGGCGCCCGATCCTGCCGCGACGGGGCCGTGCCGTCCCGCTCCTGGCAGCCTTGCGCAGGACCCACGGTCCTGCAGCATGCGCCCGGCTCCGACGCTCGGGGCGCAGCAGGAGCATCCCCCACTGCCCGCACCAGGTACCAGCCACCCGGTGTCTCTCGCAATCCTGCAAATGCCTGGGCTTGCAACTGGGCCATTTTCCAGCTTTCCTTTCTCCGTTCCCTTCTCCCACTCCATCCACAGGAAAACCCCAAAAAATAAACACCACCCATCCCCGTAAAACAACGTTTTGCTTTCAGGGTCTACCAAAATAAACAGGACATGTAGAAACACCTATTTTTCATTCTACTTTTTATGGAACTGCCTCTCTCTGGGAAAGGCCTTCCCTGGGGACAGGACAGGGGAAGGCTTGCTGGAAGACGATGGCCCAGGTGTGCCGGAGAGGCCAGAGGTGCCCAGACGTTGCGCCCTGGGACGCAGCATCCCCCGTCTCCCAAGCCGGCTGGACCACGCTGCCCACGGACATGTCACCCCAGCCGCAGCATTCCCTGCGTCCCATCGCAGCTGGACCACGTCACCCTCGGGACATCACCCCTGGTCACAGCATCCCCTGCATCCCATCGCAGCTGGACCACGTCACCCTCGGGACATCACCCCTGGTCACAGCATCCCCTGTCTCCTGTCCCAGCTGGATCACGTCACTCCCAGGACATCGTGCCCTGGCCACAGCATCCTGTCTCCCATCCGGGCTGGACCAGCACCCCCATGGTGCTCCCGGCCGGGGGCTGCTGCCAGCACTTGTGCACCCTGCCAGCACGGGGAGCAGCCCCGGCCCTGCAGCACCGGGGAGCCGAGAGGCCCGAATGCCCCCAGCCTGGTCCCAGGGCACCTTCACGGAGCAGCCCCGGTGCCTTCCCTGGGCTGGCAGCAAAGACCAGCTTCTACACCCGGCTCTGGGCGAGGACTGCGGGCCCGGCTCGGCGCTGCCCGGGGAGGTGGCGAGGGCTGGGGAGCGCCGTGCCGAGCTGCGCGGGGACGAGACGCCGCGCCGGAGCTGATGGGTTTCGCAGCAGCCTCGGGATAACTTTACAGCGCTTCCCTCCCACCTCGAGAAGTCACAGCCTCCCTCCTCGTGGCAACGGGGCTGCAGAATCGATCAGGGAACCGGCCGCAGCCGAGCGCCCTGCTGCCGCCCGCGAGCCGGCCCCCCGGCCAGCGGCCCCCAGGGCTTATCCGGCGTCGGAGCTGTCTCCTCGCCGGCTCCCGGCCCTGTTTGCCCGCACCGTCCCCAGGCTACCGAAGGTGAGGTGCTGGCGGCATCAGGAGCCCGCTCTGCTCCTGGCCAGCTCCGCGGTTCACTGCCATCGTGGCCGACGCACCTCGATCTCATTGGGGATCAGGGATGCAGCTCTCGGCCCCGGAGCAGCGGACACCTCCGCCTGCGTGTTACAAGGAGACGGAGCGTCCCACTATGGGGATGGGGATGACGCTGGGCAAGGCACAGCCAAAACCCAGCCACTGACGGCAAAGCAGCCAGCAGTGGCCCCGTCCTGGCCCTGCTCCGCCAAGGCATCCCAGCACCAACCCCGGGCATCCTTCGCGCGTGCAAACACCTCCCGGGGCAGGGAGCTGCAGGGCTGGTCCAGGAGAAGGCGGCACCGGCCAGGGGCAGGATACGGCACCGGCAGCCCACCGCGGCACCGCCGCTCGGCACCGCCACTCGTCCCTCCCGGGCAGGCAAGGCAACACGTTCTCCCCCATCCGCACCGTCCCCGTCCCCCTTCCTTCCCCGCAGGCCCAACTCCGCACACGCGCCCGCACCGCCGCGCAGGGGGAAAACACGGATACGCTCCTCCTGGCACCGGCACGGCTTTTCCACAGCTTCACATCGAGAGGAAAGTTTCCACGAAGCTGAACAAACACCAGGGGAAACTGGGTTTGGGTGTGTTTTTGCTTTTTTTTCTTTTTTCTTTTTTCTTTTTTTTAAGTAATAAATTTTCCCCGATGCATTTATAATCCAAACACTGCAGCACGGGAACAAGAAACGGCCCCCACACCTGAAGGATTTCTCAGCATCAAGGCAGAGAAACGCCCAAAGCAAAACGGCACGGGGCTCCAGCCGCATCCGAGGCCAGCCGCCAGCGAGGTACCAGTACTCACTGCCCTGGAAATCCGGCCTTAGTCCTTCGGCCTCGCGAAGCCGCTGGTATCGCATCCGCAGGGCTTTAGGGCGCCCGCCGGTGCCCCTGCTCCACGCGGGATGCCCACGGGACGCCCTCCCGGCAGCGCGGCGCCCGGCGGCGCAGCCCGCTCCCGCCTCCCTCCCGGCAGCGCTCGCCAATGTGGCAATAATTCCCTGACATGACTCAAACTCCGCTGGAATTTTTTTTTTTTCCCTCCTCTTTGGGTAATTTGTCCCAGCCGCTCGGGGCTGTGTCTGTTTTCCTACATCTGGTTTCCATTAGGCCTGTGCAGCCCAGATGAATAAGTAATAATATAAAAATAAAAGGATTAGTATTTTCTCTTTCGCTGGTCGGAGCAGACCCTCCCCCGCCTGCTTCCCGGTGGGAATCGGATGCCGAATCCCGCACACCCCCGCGTGACCCGGAGCCCTCCATTGGTCACACCGGCGCGTTTAACCCTCGGCACCCTGGCCGGGCCGTGGCGAGGGGTGACCCCGGCCGGGCGCCCAGCCGGGTTCGTGCTTTGCCCCTCCGCCGGGGCTGGCACCCCCCAGACCACTGCCCTGTGCCTGCCCTTGGCTCTTCCATGGGAAAAGCTGTGGGAGAGCCCCAAGGGGGTCCCGCGAGCCCGCTGCCCTCCCTCCCACTGCAGATGGGTCGCGGGTGTCCGCCCAGCTGCGTGCACCCCGGTGTGCAGCCCCAGATGCCGGCGGGCAGCAACGCATGGCACCATGCAGCCACGCATGCTAGTACGCAGCCCCGGATGCCACTAGGCAGCAATGCATGGCACCATGCAGCTGTGCATGCAGGCATGCAGCTCTGGATGCCAGCGGGCAGCGATGCATGGCACCATGCAGCTGTGCATGCAGATGTGCATGCAGATGCGCAGCCCTGGACACCACTGCACAGCTGCACGCGCTGGTGTGCAGCACTAGACGCTGGCAGGGCGCAATGCACGCCATCACACAGCCGTGCACGCCAACGTGCAGCCCCGGATGCCCGCAGGCCGCAGCGCATGCCACCACGCAGCCACGCATGCCACCACGCAGCCACGCATGCCGCCGTGCCTGCCACGGCGCAGCCACGTGCACCGGCAGCCCAGCCCCCAGCCCCCCCAGCCCGAGGGCACTGCCAGCCAGCACAGCCCAGCGCAGCGCCCGCCTTTTCCCACGGCCCCGGCTGGCCCGTCCCGCTGCCGCAGGCTCTGCCCCAGCCCGCAGGTACGAGCCCCCCGCACGCAGGGCCCCTGCCCTCCGCACCCTCTGCGGCCGGGGGGGACAGGCTGGCGCCGCGGGACGAGCCCGGCGACCGCCGCGAGCCTCCCCTCCCGGGCCGGGCAGGGCTGGCGGAGCGAGGAAGGGGTTAAGAGGGAATTAAAAGAACAGCATCTTTCATGCTCTCCAAATGGCCACAAATGAAATCCAGATGCTGGAGGCGACGTCTCCCCAAGCCAGGCTGCCTCCGACACAAAGGCGAGCATTCCTGCCGCTCAGCTGCCGCGGCCACGGGGGCCAAGAACAACTCCCCGATAAGATCGCGAGGGACGGAGCCGCTCCATCTGGACGGCGTTAGGGCAGCGCTCAGCACCGGCGGCCCGCGAGAGGGGCCGGGGAGCCCGAGTGCCCGGCGCCCGCGTCGCTTCGCCCCGGCCCCCGCAGCAGGCTCGCGGGAGCGGGCAGCGGTCGTGCACGGAGCAAGCGCGCCGTCGGGCGAGCGCGAGCCCCGGCAGGCCCCGGGGAGGGCCGGTTCCCGTGGCACGGGGCCCCGAGCAGACGGCACTGGCGTCGTTTTCTCCTCCGTGACGGCTCCTCTGGAGCAGCACGTTTGGGGGAGCGCGGCGGAGGCGGGGGGGGATGCAAGCCCCGGCGCTAGTCAGCACAAATGAAGCCTTTTAAAAGGAAATCAGATTAATTAAACCCTGGCACAAGATATAAATGAAACCCGGCTTTTGCTGGCTCCAGACCCTGAGCGGCGCTCAGAGGCACTCTGCGAACAGGGAGCCCTTCGCCGCAGACAGCAGATGCTGCGAGGGAGACGGGATCCAGCTGTGCTCGCGCGGTGCCGGGAGAGCGCGACGGCCAGGCTCTGCTGCCGCTTCGGTGCCTGGTGCCCCCGGCATCCCTCCGGGAGGGCGACCCGGCACAGCGGGTCCTGCCAGTGCCCTGGTCCCTGCCTGCCGGGAGGGATGCTCACCCCGGCACGCCGCACCCGCGCAGCCCCTCGCATCGGCTGCGAGCCAGCCTTCGGCCCCGCCGGCCCCCCTGCCACCGCGGGGTCACCCGGAGCCAGTGCAGCGGAGCGCGAGATTATCCCCATTTTCTTCAAGGGGGAAGAAAGAAAAAAAAAAACCCTCTCTGTTTTACAAGCCTTCATTTGCTATTGTTTATGTAAACAGGTAAATTGTTTCGTATCTCAATTAAAAACATCTGCCACATAAATGAATACCAATTAACTCATCCTGTTTTTAATTACTCTGTTAATTACACACAGGCAGCAAAAAGGATGGCATGGGAATAGGGAAAGCATGCTTACAATCCCCCCCTTCCCACCTTGCTCTTGGCAAGGATCCGAAATATGCCCAGATAATGATGGATTAAGGTGGCTGGTGAAAACAGTGGCTCGTAGCCAGCTCCGGGACGCCGGCTCCCTTCGCGGCCGGCCGGCCTCGGCCCCGTGCCGGGCATCGCCCCTGGCCACCGCGTCCCCAGGAGGTCCCGCGGGGCTCCGGCCCGTCTCCCTGCCCCGAGGCGGGCGGCTGAGCTACGCGGGAAGGGCACCAAGGAGCAAAGCGCCCTGCGGGCCCCAAGGCACGTTTCCACGAGGACCAAACGCATCCCTGATGTAAGAGCACCGCGGGGACCCTCTCTCGCCTCCAGCACCACGTGGAGGGGCAACGGCGGGGGCTAAGGCAGCGCCGCGACGCTCGCTGACCCCGCGTGCCGGCCGCCGGGCTGGGCTTGCAGCCCCTCACCACCCCCCCCCGCCTCCCGGCTGCGGGAAGCTTTCCAAGCGAGCAGATGGGGCAGGGGGAGCAGCGGCAGCAAGGAGAAGAACAGAAAAGGCTATTTTCTCACGCTACATATTTTACAAGTCGAACATTTTGCATGTTGCAGCCTTGCCTGTGAGACTGTCTCGGGCTCAGCCCTGGGATGCAGCAGCGGAGCGCGGGAGCCAGCGGGATCCAGCCGCCTCGGAGCGGATCCGGGCACGGAGCCGCCCGGGAACGGCTCGCCCCGGCTCCCCAGCCCAGCAAAGGCACAGGCGGCCACGGGGAGGGGAGCAACGGGACACAGAGCCTCAAAACCCGGACAGATCCAAAGCGGGAGCAGGGGTGATGCTCGGGGTGCCGGCAAGAGGGCTGGGAAAACGCCCCCCCTGTGCCGTGCCGGATGGGAGCCCTGCGGGAGGCCCTGCGGCATGGGAACGCCGAGGCGCTGCCGGCTCCCTGGAGGCTCCCAGGCCCGATCTTGCCCTGCGGATACCGGGATGCCGATGGCTGCGGCGGAGAGCCGAGCCCAGGCAGTGCCTCCCAGCAGCCGGGGCGGCTGGATTACCGCCCCTCTGCCTTTCTGCAGCCATATGCTCCGTTTCGAGGCGATTTCACCCATGTGCGATTTAATCAAGTGGTGCGGGAAAAAGTATTAATAAGAATTTTGCAAAATAAACAGGAAATCCCTTGGATGCTTTCTGGAAACACTGGTCAGCATCTTCCGACGGGAAGCTGTGGGCTCGCCGAGGTGGGGCTGCCCCTCGGGAGGCTGAGCGCATCGGGAGGGAGGCGGACAGCAAGCTTCGGGAGTGCTAAAAATAAACCTCGAAACGGGCAACTGCACCAGAGCCAGCTCAGCCCCCGAGCCCGCAGCGCCCGGGACACACGGGCGTCCTTCCTCCCCTGTAAAACCAGCCCGGTCTCATCCCAGCACAAACGCCCCAGGATGGGCACCAGCTTCGGGATCCTCCCTTCACTCCAACCCGGGGGAGCAAATAATCACCGCCTCCCCCATCTCACGGCCCCAGCGCGGAAAGCAGAAGTCGGGCCTCCAGAGCCTGGCTCGCTTCCCCAGGCTCGGCCGGCGGGGATGCACCCGGTGCCGCGCTGCGGGAATGGCCGGGCTGGACCCGGAGCCGGACCCGGCGGGGACCCCCGGGAGCCGCGGCCGCCCGCACGGGGCATCACGCAGCCGCGGCGAGGCGAGACGGCACTCACCGCCCCGGCACAGCCGGGCCCCGCCGCGCAAGGGGAACCAGGAGGCACCGCGGGAAAGGGCCCCGTGCACCGAAACACGTGGCGCCGGGCTGGGAGAGGCGCCCGGGCTGCACCAGCCCGCGAGCCCCCAAGGGAGGAGGCAGCGACCGGGGACAGCAATGCTGCCGGGGCCGCCCGAGGTGCAGGGCCAGGCTGCCGGCACCTCGCGAGCTCCTCGGGCCAGACCTGTCCCCGCAGCTCCAGCACCCGCGGGAGCGTTGCCGGCCTGGCACGGGATCCCTCGGTGGCACCCGGACGCAAGAAACCGGCCAGAACCCCCTGCCTGGTGCCGGCCCCCGGGAAGTGACCGCGGCGGGCACCGAGCCTGCAGGGCACCCGCGCCGTCACCGGGCTCCCCCCGGGACGTTCCTGCCGCTCCCCGGCAGCGGGGCCCCATCACCCAGGAATTCCCCCAGAAACCTTGCCGCAGCTCCTCTCCACCGCTGGATCCCAGCGGGAGCCTTTTACACCCTCTCGGCACTGAGGTCGGCGAGGGGGGAGAGGCAGAGCGAGCCCGGGGTAAACTCCCGCGTCCGCACGGGTTTCGTTCCCAGGCACTCCACACCCACGGGGCGAAGGCGGCGGAGCTTTCCGCCTCCCCGCTCGCCGAGCGTCCCTTTTCCCACACCGCAGCACAAAACCAGCGCCAGGAAACACGGAAAACCAAGCTGGCAGGGACCTCGAGTCCCCCCTGCTCCTTCCCGCTTGCTGGATCAGGCCCCCATCACCCCAAAGCCCCGGCAGCCCTCAGAGACGGCAGCACCCCGAGTCCGGCTCTCGCTCCACGGGATCGTTCCCCCCCATCTCACCCCAGAGCCTGGCCGGTTCCCATCCCGGGGGCGAGCAGCCCTCTAGTCCCTGCCCAGCTCCCTAAGGGGCCATCAGCCTCCCTGGTGCAGCCTGATAACCAGCATTTGCAGGTTCCTGCCATCCCGGGGGGTCGCGCGGTGCTCGGGGGCACCGGAGCCGCCGCAGCCCCGTAGCACAGCGAGGCAGAGCTGCCGCCGCCAGCAATGGAGGAGAGCGTTGCATCGCCGTGACCCGCACGGGTGGTCCAGGAGGCTGGATGCGACCACCGGAGCCGACACCCCGCTTTGCACACGCCGCCGACCCCGGGATGCTGCCCAGGGTTTCCCCACGTGCACAAGCGAACGCGGTTCGGGAGCTGGAGACAGATGCCGCGAGACCGGCGACCTCGCACAGCCGCCAGCGCCTCTCCCCGGGGCTGCGGCGGTGCCGAGCGAGGCAGGACGGCCGCATGCATCGGGCCGTGCCGGGGGGCTCCCGCTGAGCAGCCGGGTCTGCAGGAGGGAGGCTGCGGTGGTGGCTGCATCCCCCAGCCCGGCCGCCCACCACGTGCCGCAGCAACAGGCACCGGCCGGGCGGTCTGCGCTGCTCCCCAAGCCCACGGTGCCGGCATGGCTTTCCCGGCACTGCAGCTCCGTGGTACTTTCCCACCCCGCTTCAGGCCTCGTCTCACACCCGGGACATTTCCAATCTCACAGGCGACTCCGGCACCAGCCGAGGCCTTGCTCCCCCCGCGCGTCGTGCCCATAACCGGCACCCGGCCCCGTCCGGCACCCGGCACGCGAGCGACCCGCCTGCACCCTTCGCTTCTTCTCCCTACACACCAACACCTGCAGCTGCAGGGTTTTTAAAACAAAACACGCAACATCTGGCCGTTGTTGGTAAAACCTTACCTGCCAGCCCAGAAACCAGCGGGGCCCGACAAGAGGCAGCAGGCAGAGAAAAAACCCTCTGCACAGCCAAGTTCATCTCCGTTCTCCTTCGCGGGGGCTTTCCCCAACCACCGCAAAAGCCAAATTTGAACTTCCCTTTTCATGGAAGCGCCGGGCACAAGGACCTGCCTCGTGCAGCCGGAGAAGCAAGCCCCCGCCGCGGGTGGCAGCCCAGCCCTGGCGCTACCCCACCGGGGACCGGCGCGGGGGTCAGCATCCTCCCCGACCGCCGCTCTGGCTTCGCTGCGTGTTTTTGGGATGATTCCCCAGCATCTCGGTGCTCCGACCGCTGCTGCCAGCGCCTGGAGCAGAGCTCGCCTCGCCGCGGCGCTCAGCGGATGATGCTTGCAGAGCGTCTCCAAGTCGATCAACAAAGGACCACAGAATTAATATTCCTTTTAATTAAAGGCAGAAATCGCTCTTTGTTCCCGAACAGAGAGAATACAACAGAGGGAAGAGCTCAGAGCTCCTTCGAAGCCAGAGACGAGACCGTCGCTTAGATTCAAAGACACTGCCAACAACACGTGACCTCAAATTAAGAAAACAAAATGAAAGCCAGCAGCAGCCGCAGCTCTGTGAAATCGCAGGAAAGTTGCAAAGTTTTCGCAGCGGAAAGGCAAAATCCAACCAAGGTGCGTTTAGCCAAACGCGCGGTCCGCAGGATCCGAACCCAAAATCCAGCAGCGGGAGGACGGTGCCGGGCGACGCTGCAAGACCCCACGTGGAGCCGGGCTCGCCCGCGCGCCGGGAGAAACCGCGCACGCGGGGACGCACGCGGCTGCCCGCCGAGGCGACCACGCCACGCTCCGCCGCCGCTCCGAGTCTACGCCGGCAGCATCCCCTTAGCGAATCCCTCGGGATGTCGGCACCGCCAGCGTGGCAGACCGAGGGCGCGTGCTGCGGGCGCCAGGGCCGGAGCGGCTTGCACCACGCAGCACCGTGCCTGCCCTGCCCGCCGGGAGGATGCCGCCGGCGTGGGCACCGCGGCCGGGCACCGACGGGACGGGATGACGGAGCAGACGGTGCTTCAGGCGACAGCCTCCTCGTGCAGTTCGGCAGGGCAGCAGCGCTGGAGAGGCACGGCCAGGCAGACCCGCGCGCTGAGCAGCGGCTGTTGGGATGAGCAGCACGGCAGCGCGGAGGCAGCGAGCCGGTGCCTCCTCTGCCAGGCTGCACTTCCAGACCCGCATCCAATAAAACCGTCCCCGGGCGTACGTGAGGACGCGGAGCGCGGCTGCAGCACGGACCCGCGCTGCTCACACGTAAATACACCACACAAACACAGAATTATAACGTTAGCACGGCTGTAACTTCACGAACCAGCACCAGGTTTCCTCCCTGTGACTCAGAAACTCTCCTGAGAAGATTAGCACCTCCTCGCCACCGAGCAGAGCTAAATCTGTAAAGCGGCTGCTCCCAGAGCCCGATTTGGAGCCGGTGGGTTTTCATGCCTCCGAGGAGCAGACGGCTCGCAGCTTTCGCAGCCAGCCGCGCACGGAGGCGAACGCCTGCTGCCAGCCGGCGGGGGGGGAACCGCGGGGCTGGGGTGCTGCGGGGGCACCGGCGAGCCCCGCCGCCGCTCTCGGGAACCCGCAGCCGGCGATGCCCGGCCGAAGGAAGGCAGCACCGGCGTGAAGCCCTCGGCGACGCGCTGACTCCCCGCCACCGCGGCAGAAAAGGGGACCCGAGTCCCGCAGCCCTTCCCCGGCTCCGCCGCCCGTTCCGCCCGGCCGGAGGTACCGGGTCCCCGCGCTCCGGGCCGGCCCGGCCCGGCCTCCCCTCGCCGGGCCCGTGCGCCCGCACGTCCGGGCAGCCGCGTCCCCGACGGAGCGCGGTCCCCCGGCGCATCGAGCCGGCTCGCAGCGCTGCCGCGGCGCCCGGGAAGCCCCCGAGCATCTCCCGCTTCCCCCCGCCGGGGAGCCGCAGCCCCCGGCCGACGCGCTGCCGCGGGGGCGAGCGCGGCTTTCGGACCGGCACCGCCGGGCAGCGTTCCCGGGGCGCCCCGCTTTCCCGGGGGGGGACACGGACCCGCAGCCGCCCGCCTGTCCGCGCCGCAGCCGCCGCCCGCCCCGCTCCGCTCCGCTCCGCCGGGCGCCCCGGGGCGCGGCGCACGGAGCCGGGAGCCGCCCCCGGGAGCCTCCCGCAGCATCCCGCGGCCGCCGGGCGCCTCCCCCCCGGACCCCCCCGGTCCCTCCGTGGGCGGACGGCACTCACCGTCCTGAGGTGCGGCGGGGCCGCGAGGTAAATCCCGAGGCGGCCCCCGGCGGCGGCCCGGCCCCGCTAAGGCCGGCGCGGGCGGAGCGCGGCCCCGCGGCGGCGGCGGCTGCCCCCGGCCCCGGCCCGCCGCCGGGAGCCGCCAGCGCGGGGGTCGGGCGCTCCCCCGGGGCGGGGGCCCGAGGGGAAGGGGAGGGCGGCGGACGAGGCAGCCGGTAGATCCGCGGGCGCTCGGTTCACCTCCTGCGCGCTGCCCGGCGGCGCTCGGCGCCTCGCATCCCCCGGCGCTGGCGGCGCCGCGCCGCGGCCATGGGGCGCCCCGGGGCCGCGCTGCGCTCGGGGCCGCTGCCGGTGGCGGTGCCGCTGCCGGGCCCGGCCGCGCCGCCCGCCCGCTGCCGCCGCGCCGCCCGCCCGCCCCGGAGTGAGCGCGGCCCGCCCGCGCCGCTGCCTTAGACGGCGCCGCCGCCGCGCCCGGCAGGGGGCGCCCTGCCGCCGCCGCCGCCGCCGGAGCGGGGCCGGGGGCCGCGGGGCGGGGGGGCGCGGGGCCGGGCGGCTGCGGGGCATGCACGGGGCGTGGGGGGCTGCACAAGGCCGGGGGTGCGGGGGCTCCGGGGCATGCACGGGGCGTGGGGGGCTGCATAGCGCCGGGGGTGCGGGGGCTCCGGGGCATGCACGGGGCGTGGGGGCCTGCATAGGGACGGGGGTGCAGGACTGGGGGTGCGGGGGGGGCTCCGGGACATGCACGGGGTCTGGGGGGCTGCATAGGGCCGGGGGTGCAGGACTGGGGGTGCGGGGGGGGCTCCGGGGCATGCACGGGGCGTGGGGAGTTGCATAGCGCCGGGGGTGCGGGGGCTCCGGGGCATGCACGGGGTCTGGGGGGCTGCATAGGGCCGGGGCGCAGGAATGGGGGGGCGCGGGGGCTCCAGGGCATGCACAGGGTCTGGGGGCTGCGTAGGGCCGGGGGTGCAGGGGGGTTGGGGGTGCACGGAGCCGCGCGGCTGCGGGGGGTCTCAGGTCTGCGGGGACAGGCGTGCAGGGGGGGCCGGGGTGCTGAAGGGGGGTTGGGCACTGCTCAGGCCCAGGCAGCTGCAGGGCGGCTGCGTGGGGCTAAGGGGCTGCAGGGTACTGGGGGTGCATGGGGTGCAGAAGGTTGGGGGGCTGCATGTGACTGAGGGGCTGCAGGCAGTTGGGGGCTGTGTAGGACCCAGGGCTGCGGGGGGGTTGGGGGCTGCAGGGGTCTGGGGGCTGCAGAGGGTCTGGGCTGAAGTTTGCAAAGGGTTTGGGCTTTGCAAGGGGCTGGGGGCTGCAGAGGACTGGGGGGTTGCAAGTATTTCGAGGGGCTGCATGGGGGTGGGGGGGGTAGCTGCACGCGGCTGGGGGGCTGCGAGGGGCTGGGAGGGGTTTGCAGTGGGTTGGGGCCAGGGCTGGTCGGGATGTGGGTAGTTGCAAGGGGCCGGGTTGGGGCTTGCAAGGGCTGGAGCGGCGTGGGGGTGTCTGCAAGGGGGTGGGGGCTGCTTTGCTTCGCTTCCTTCCTGCCTCCCCCGTCCTCCCAGAGGGGCCGAGGCTGCAGCGGGAGCAGCCACGCGTGGGGTCACATTTGCGCAGGGCAGGCCCCGCGGGCGCAGCCCCCCTTGGCAGCCCGAGGTCCCCACGCCAGGCCGGGCCGGGCCCCCAGGGCGGCCCCCCACGCCAGCCCCTTCTGCTCCGCCCTGGCCGGGCTCCCCGGGGCAGCCGCCCGGCTCCGGCGCCGGCGCCGGCGCCGCGGGAATGCCGGCGGAGAGCACCGCCAGGGCCCTACTTCTAGAGAAGTGGGTGGAAGCGGTGGGTGCGTTTGCAGAGCAAATGCTTGGGGAAGTCTCTGCCCACGCTGGGTCCCCCGTGCCCTTCCGTCGCAGCTGGGCCGTCCCGTGCAGCCGGGGGGGCGTTAAAAACTTCCCTCCTCCATGCAAATCCTACTACAATGTTGTTGCTTGTTTGTGCTCTGGGTAACGCAAACCCTGCTAATTTCCCTGCGAGCCGAAGCCCTGCCTCTTTGCGTAATTACTGTGCTTGGCAGCTGCCTCCCCTCTGCAAGTTGCTGCGAGGAGCCTTCGCTGCCTGTGCGGTGTTAGTCATCCTCCCGCTCCTCCCCGGGCTGCACCCAGGCTCGGGGCCGGGGCTGCTGGGCAGCTGCGGCAGCGTCACCGCGCTGCACGGCTGCTGCACGGCTGCTGCACGGCTGCTGCACGGCTGCTGCACGCGCACTGCACAACCGGTGCGTGGCCACTACACAGGCACTACCACGGCACAGCCGCTACACTACCACAGCACAGCCGCTGCACAACCACGGCACAGCCGCTCTCCAGGCATCGCATGACCGTCGCATGGCCACTGCACAACCACCGTGTGGGCAGTGTGCAACCATTGCACACCAACTACACAACCACTGCCCGGCCGCTGCCCTGGCACTGCATGACCGTCGCGTGGCCACTGCACAACCAACGCACACCCGCTGCGTGGGCAGTGCGCGGCCGCTGCAAACCTACAGCACAACACTGCACGGCCGCTGCATGGCCACGGCATCGGTGCAGCACAGGCGCTGCACGGCTGTTGCACAGCCACTGCACACTCGCTGCTCCCTGTGCGGCCACCCCTGTGCATGGCTGCGCGCGGCCCTGCCCCGTCCCACCGCCGCCTGCCGATGCCCCCGTGACGGCTCTCGGGGACGTCCTTTCTCGGGGACACAGCTTTCCAGCTGCTGGTTCATTTTGGGTGCAGGCGGAGGATGCTGGGGAGCCGGCGCCGCGGGCTCGGCCGCCGGGGCTCCTGCACGGGGCGGCGGCGGAGCGGGCGCCGCGTCCCCCCCGGGCTGCGTTTGGGTGGCGGGGTCTGCTTCGTTTCCATTCAGCGAGCGCAGCTTGTAATTTTGGTCTATTGAAGTCATAATTCACGACTGTGAAAATAAACATTTGTGTTAGCTCGCTTTATTCGGCGGCCCTCGCCTGCATGTTAATACCGCGCCGCCTGCGCGCTCGGCCGCCGGTCCGGAGCCCGGGCACCGCAGCCGTGCCAGGCACACCTCCGCGCGTGTCCGGCGATCCCAGCCGCGCTCCCGGGGAGATGGGGGAATGAGAGGTGCCGCTTAGCACTAAGCCGGGGATAACGAGGGAGCTGCTAGCCAGGCTGCTGCAAGATAGCGGTAATATCTTGAGTAAAGAAGATAGCGCTCAAAAGCTGCCGGCTTTGGGCCATTTCCTGGCCGTGCTGGTCCCTGTGTTTGTTTGTTTGCAATAAAAATTAGAGGTGATTTTCCCCCGCCAATGTCAGCAGTGGCTCCCACAGCCTCCCCTGCCTCCAGCCAGGGCGGCCTGCCTGCAGCTCCCAGCCCCGGGGGCGAGAGGGGCTCCGTCGCCCCGCGGTTCCCCATTGCCCTGCGGTTCCCCGTCGCCCCGCGGTTCCCCATTGCCCTGCGGTTCCCCATCGCCCCGCGGTTCCCCTGCCCGGTTGCAGGAACGGCTCCTGCCGAAGCCCAGGTCTCTTCGGCAGCTCCCGGGCCTTGGCTGCACCCCCCGGCCCCCCAGCGCTGCCCACAGCCGGGAGGACCCCCGGGCCTGGCTGCCCCTCCCGGGGGCTGCCGCTTCCCTCCCGCATTTGCATCTTCCCGGCCTTTATCTTCCTCCCGGTCTCTGTATTGCTGCAATTACAGACACTTTAAAACACAATGATCTGGCTGTTAGTGTGATGGATGACAGAACCTTTCTGTCTGGTTTAAATCATTGCCGAGAGGGAGCAAACTTCCCCGGGGTTAACCCCTTCGCCCCCCGCCGCTCCCTCGCCAGCCCTGCTTGCGTCTGCTGCCAGCGCTGCGCCGCGACGGTGGGCTCGTGGCCTCGCCGCCCCGCGCGGGCAGAGCCCGGGGGCATCCCGTCCTTGCGCTCCTGCTCATGCCTGCTATAACGAGCCTGGGCATAATGAGCCTGGGTATAACGAGGCTGGGTATAACGAGGCTGGGTATGATGCCCCCACCTTGCCCCAGCGCGGGGTGGAGGACGGGCACCCGGGGAGCTGCGGGCGGCGGGTGCGATCTCCCGCTCAGCATTCCCGCATCTGCGCTTCGCTGTGGCAGGAAGCAGATTAGAGCGGGCAGCAGGGCCGGGAGATAAGCGCCTGCGAGCGGCCGATACGCTGCCTGGATCTGTCCCAGCGCGGGGCCCGGCAATCCTTCCCCCAGCAAATCTGGAGCTGGGCGCGGAGCCGGCTGAGCCGTGGCCCGGAGCAGGGGCAGGATCGGGCCCCTCCGGCAGCGCGGGGGCAGCCGCCGAGGGCAGATTCGGTGGAAACTTCTGCAACGACTTTGTGTCAGCCGTGCCGGCACGTGATGGATGGCTCGGCGCGCGGCGGCCCGGCGCGGGGATTAAGTGCACATGTTATGTCAATTCGCTCTCCCTTTGTTTTAAGAAGCCAGCATCTCCCCCAGCCCTGTGCCGCCGCCGAGCATCCTCTCCCGCACCGGCGCTGCCGCCTGCACGGCACCTCCAGGTGCTCGGCCCCGCTGCACGACGTCGGTACCGTAACACGTCACCGCTGCTCGCAGGTGCCGGGCGTCTCGGGGCTGGGACCCCCCCAGGAGGGGAGCTGGCCCCCGCTGCAGGTGCATCGCTGCCCCGCAGCGGGGCAGCCTGGGGAGCTGCCGGGGAGCTGCTGGGGCTCCCCCGGCACACGGGCTCCTGGCGGAGGGGCCTCTGGGGCACGGCAGGGGCTGTCGGGGCTCGGCGCCGTGCTCGCCCCTGCGCCACGCTGCGCTTCCCCGGGGGCCGCTCCGCTCGGCCCGGCCGCTCCCGAGCGTGCACCGGAGAGCTGCTTGCTCTGCAGGCCGCGTTCTCCCTTCGCGAGCGTGCGGCTTTCCAAAAAGCCCGCGGTGCTCGTGTATCGCACCTTCCCCCTCGCCGCGCTGGTGACTCATCCCCCCGCCGGCACGCGGCACAGCCCGGGGCCGGGAGGGCGCTCCGGAGGGGAAGGCGCTGAGCCGTGCCGGTGCTCAGCCCCCGGCGTGCCGCAGGTTTCCTGTGTGACCCCGAGCGAGTTTGTCTCCCCGTCTGGGTTTCTCGATCTCTACCCGCACGTGGGTGCAGCCCCGGTGCCCGCCGGGGAGCCCAGCGCCAGCCGGCACCTCACCTGCGCCGTGCGCCCAGCATGGCACGGCCACGCAGCACCCGCGCCAGGGCAGGCAGCCCTTTCTGCACGGGGACCTGCTCGCGCCCCTCCGAGGGGCCCCGGCGTCCGGCTGGTGCATCGCCGGGGGTGCCACCCCCCGTGGCGCCGGCCCTCCTGCGGCAGCCCCTCCGCCGGCTCCGGGGAGCTCCCGCAATCAGGACACGCGGCATTTCCCACCCGGCACTTTGCACCCACGGCCGTGGCAATCTCAGTGTCTAAATCCTGCCCGGAGCTAATCCCGGGAGCCGCGCTGCAGCCCCGGCACCCTCTTCCCCCTGCGTTTCGCTCACACCGGCCGGCGCTCCCTTCCCCGCTCCCGCGGCCGGCGGGGAATGCGCGGCGGAGATAAGGGCTGGGCGGGAGCCAGCGGCCGGCGAAGACAGCTCGCCCGCGCCAGCTATCGCCCGCTGCAGCTGCATCCGCCGCCGGGACATCTGCTGCGCAGGAAGCGCCTCTCGCCAGCGTTTCTTAAGAAAGGGGCTCGTTTGTGCCTGGCTTCCCTCCTCGCCCGCCCGCGGGGGCTCCCGGGACCTCGGCCCTGGCGCCTGAGCCGCCGGCCCTGGAGCAGCCCGGTCCTGGAGCAGCCTGGTCTGGGAGCATCCCGGTCCCGGCCGCTTGACCGTGTCGAGGGCCAGCTGCCGATCTCCGCTGCCTCCCTCCGTTGCAGCAGCTCGGGGCTCTGTGGCTTTTGTGCAACTTTCCTGAACATTAGAAAAAAAAAATCGTGTTTTCCTGGCCAACAGATTCATTCCCGCTTTGTGGCATCCAAAGGGAAACCGGACCCTGGTGCTTATCACCTCGTCCCGCCTCGCTCCGCAACCTCCAGAAAGCCACCAGCTCGGCTCAAACCCTGGGAGACCTGGGGCCACGTCGCGGTTCCCGGGGGGCTTCGCGCCTGCAGGTTCCTGAGTTGCTACAGACCAAGCTTCCCAGTTTCCTCTGCCACGGAAAGTCTGGAAACAATCCAGATTTCCAAGTGGGGGCTGCCATGAGCTCTCCCATCCCGGAGCCGGGGCTTTGGGGTGCACGGGGACGCGGCTAAAGGGCCGGGGGGGACGGGCACCGCGCGGAGGCTCAGGGCACTGCCAGGCTTGACGCTCGACCCTCTGCTCTGCCAAACCGCAGGCAGCGGGCTGCTGCCGGCCGTCCCCACCTGCGCAGGGCTCGTTAGCGATGGGAATTTAATTAGCTTGCATTGCACTTCCAGCACCTCGCGTCCCTGCAAGGATCGATATGAATTAGCAGGAGCCGGCGCAGCACAGCCTGGCACGCGGCTCACCAGGGACGGTGACACCGGCCGGGGGAGAGCAGCCCGCAGGATCCGAGCCCCCGGCACGGCACCGTGTGCGGGAAAACCGGGCGGCCCGAAGGCCCCGGCGCTGGCCCTGCTTGGGGTGCCACGGGGACCCCCAGCCGCCCCGCGGACACGTTTGCTGTTCATTGCAAAGTCCAGATGCGCCGGGGCAGCGGGGGACGTTGCGGCCGTCCCCGGCCACCTGCATCGTTTCCAAGTTCCCAGGCTAAAAGCGGGGCTTGTTATCAAGGGCAAAAAATGTGCCACCTCTGTTGTATTTCATTTCCCTTTCTCCACCTCTTCCCTGCCCGCTGCGCATCCGAGATAACAGCTCACAGTGCCGGAGCCGGAGCGAGGGGCCGGCAACGGCCTCACCAGCCCTATCGCTGCCTCGCCGGCCGCAAGCAAATCAGGAAGTTTGCAGAGATATTCATTCGGCCAACAAAATAAACATTTCTCCTGCCAAGCGCCTAACCGGCATCGCCGCGAGCCCGCAGCAATCTGCACAGCTCCCCTCGCTGCGTCCTTCCGGTCACCGGCGCCGCGGAGCAGCCGCCCGCCGCGCGTCCCCCGTGGGTGCCCCTCACTCAGGACGCGGTGAATGCTGCTGCGGGTGACGGCGTTGCACGGCACATGCTATTACGGAGCAGGGACGGAGCCAGGGCCGTGGTCCGGAGCTGCTTGCAAGAGCCCAGACCCTCCCCGAGTGCAAACCCCCTGTGCGGGATGCTGGGGCAGACGACGGCGGTGACTCTGCCGGAAGAGTGCCTTCCTCCCCGCGCCCGGCACGGCTCCGGCATCCCTGCATCCTCGCATCCCCGGAGCCGCTGCCGCCGAGCACCCGAGCTGGCCCATGGGTCACGAGGCTGGGGGGCCGGTCCCCCTGCACAAACTGCTGGGAGAGCCAGCGGGTCCAATTCGCCCCGGCAGCACCAGCCGCCGCGCGTGGGATCCGGCCGATGCCGAGCGTGGGAACACGTGCTGCCGAGCCGCACGTGAGCGCTGACCCGATAATGAAAGAAAGCACCGAGCAAGCGGAGGGTTTAAGCCCCGTGCGTGCAACGTAAATGCGGCTCATTGCTCATCGCGGGGAGGCTGGTTGCAGAGCGGGTGCCCAAGGTGCCCCCCGGCCGCCCCCCACCCTCCCCGCCGGCCGCCGGCGCCCGCCCTCGGGCAACAAGCGCATCCCCCAGCTTACGCAGCACCTGCCCGGGGCCGAGGCTCTGCCCGACACGAGGGGTGAGTCACCAGCGTCGCGGTGCGCGCGAACAGTGCCGGGCACCCGCGCAGCATCTGGCCCCGCTGCTACCGCCGCCGCCGCCTTACCTCGGCCGGTCCTGCCGGCGGCCCTGGCACCGTGCGCGGGCGACGAGGGGCGGCCGTCCAGCTCGGCGGGTCCCCCGGGCATCCCGGGCGGAGGAGCGGCGGGGAGCGGGGCGATGCTGAGCGCCGCGCGGTGCCTGCCCACCCTGGCCCGCCCGGAGGGGCCGTGCATGTGACCGCCGGGGCCGGGGTGGCAGGGAGCGGCGTCCCGCGGCGAGGGGGAAGGTGAACAGCTGCCGGGCGGCGATAATGCGGCGGGCGGGGGGAGGCCGGGCAGCTGCGCCCGCGTCCTTCCCCAACAGGAACCATCTGCGACCAAGCCCAGCTCTGCCTTCCCTATCAGCCATTCCGGTCTGACTTTCCAACAACTTCCCCTTCGCGCTGGCTTCACTTCCTCACTGCGAGGGGCCAGCGCCGTGCAGCACGGCATGGCAGTGCTGTGCAGCGCGCCTGCATGGCCGGCATGGCTGGCACGGTGCAGCATGGCGTGAGCAGCCCTGCATGGCACAGGCAGCATGGTGCAACGCAGCCTGGCACGGCTGGCACGGTGCAGCATGGGGTGAGCAGCCCTGCATGGTGTGGGCAGCATGGTGCAATGCAGCCTGGCACAGCTGGCACGGCGCAGCACGGTGCGAGCAGCCCTGCATGGTGTGGGCAGCATGGTGCAATGCAGCCTGGCACGGCTGGCACGGTGCAGCATGGGGTGAGCAGCCCTGCATGGCACGGGCAGCATGGTGCAATGCAGCCTGGCACGGCTGGCACGGTGCAGCACGGTGTGAGCAGCCCTGCATGGCACGGGCAACATGGTGCAATGCAGCCTGGCATGGCTGGCACGGTGCAGCACGGTGTGAGCAGCCCTGCATGGCATGGGCAGCATGGTGCAATGCAGCCTGGCACGGCTGGCACGGTGCAGCACGGCGCGAGCAGCCCTGCATGGCACGGGCAACATGGTGCAATGCAGCCTGGCATGGCTGGCACGGTGCAGCACGGTGTGAGCAGCCCTGCATGGCATGGGCAGCATGGTGCAATGCAGCCTGGCATGGCTGGCACGGCGCAGCACGGTGTGAGCAGCCCTGCATGGCACGGGCAACATGGTGCAATGCAGCCTGGCACGGCTGGCATGGTGCAGCACAGTGTGAGCAGCCCTGCATGGCATGGGCAGCATGGTGCAATGCAGCCTGGCATGGCTGGCACGGTGCAGCACGGTGTGAGCAGCCCTGCATGGCACGGGCAACATGGTGCAATGCAGCCTGGCATGGCTGGCACGGCGCAGCACGGCGCGAGCAGCCCTGCATGGCATGGGCAGCATGGTGCAATGCAGCCTGGCACGGCTGGCACGGCGCGAGCAGCCCTGCATGGCACGGGCAGCATGGTGCAATGCAGCCTGGCACGGCTGGCACGGCACAGCACGGTGTGAGCAGCCCTGCATGACATGGCCAGCACGGTGCAGCGCGGCTCGGCTCGGCTCGGCACGGCGCGGGTGGCGTGGCGCAGCGTGCTGCAGCCCTGCACCACGCAGCCAGTGCAGCGCAGCATGGCCAGTGCGTGTGCAACCGGGATGGTGCAACAGGGAGGGCTCAGCCCCGCTGCTGCAGACCTGCAGCCCCACTGGCCTCTGGGCACGGCCATGGGGATGGCAACGTTCCCAGCTGCTGGTCCCAAATCGCAGCTGCAGCGCGAGCACTGCCCAGAGCAGCGCGTGAGCCGGAGGGGCTCCCTGCCCCGTGCAGCAGCCTGGCTCGACGAATCTGCCTGGCCCCCTCTCTGCATGGAGCAGCCCCCCTCGGCGCGGTGCTGAGCCCCCTCGGTGCGGTGCTGAGCCCCCCTCGCAGCGGTGCTGAGTCCCCTCTGCCATCCCCAGCCCGTGCAGCCCCGGCCGGCTGGGCGCTGGGGTCTCTGATGGCTGCTCGGGCAGAGCAGCCCGAGGCAAGAGAAACAACTTGTTAGAAAACCGAAAGGCTTCTCTGGGTCGCAGGTGGGAGGGAGGAAACGCGTCCTAAAAATACGGCGGCGCCTGCACGGTCCCCGAAGGCGGCCTGGCAGATGGCACGTCGCGGGCGGCCACCTGGGCTCCCGCAGATGGCTCCCGGGGCTCCCCGCTCGGCGCCGGGCTCCCGGAGCTGTGCCGGGAAGGGGCGGCGGGATGCGGGCGCAGGAGGCTGCCGGCGGCTCCCGGGCGCCGTGGGGCACAGGCTGGGGACGGTTTGGGGTCAGTGCTGCCGCCCGGCACCGGGGCGAAGCGCGGTGCCCCGCGGGGAGGGTGCACGGCCCTGCATGCTGCGGGGGCACGGGGCTGCAGAAAAGGACCACGCGGATGCAAACAACGGCCCCACACCGGCCGCATCCCGCATCCCGCGTGCCGGGGGTGCCAGCTCCGGCCTCCCCTCCGGTGCTGCCGTGCCCGGCTGGCGCAGCGCGGATGGAGGTTTCCGCGGCCGGGCGAGTGCCGCCGGGCTGCCAGGCTGCAGGTTTCCGCCTGCCGCGCTGCGCTCTCGCCTCTTCCCCTTTCATTTCTCGCCGGGCTGCTGGCCGCCGGGTTTCGGGGCCAGCGAGGAAAATCCCAGCCAGCTGCGGCCCCGTGTCCCCCCGTCACCTGCGCCGCAGGGCTTTCCGGGGCGGGCGAAGGCGCTGCACCTGCGTCGCCAGCTGCGCCGGCCGCGGGGCTCCCGGGGAATGCCCGGCGAGGGGCACCGGGTCCGCCCGGCCGGGGGAGCCCCCGGGGTGGCCGGGGCGCGCGGGACCCCGTCGCCGCACGAGGCCGCTTTCCCTCTGAGTCAGAGCCGCGTGTTTGCCGCCGGGTGGGAACCCCCCGGCCCCGGCGCAGGAGCAGCGCGGCAGCTCCCACCGTGCCGACACTCAGAGCGAGAGCGCCGCGGGCAGCAAGAAACCCCCGCGAGGCAGCTGCGGGCCCCGGTGCCGCCGGGACACCCGTGTGCACGGCGCTGCAGACTGTCCCGGTGCATGGGAATGCCCCTGGCACGGCACGGCACGATGCAGCATGGCACGGCACGGCACAGCATGCTGCCCACGCCCTGGTTCCCCTTCCCCTTTCTGTTTTGCACAGGGTGGGGGGGAAGGTGCAGCCGCCGCAGCATCCTTTAAAGAGGGGGGAAACCCGAGGCCTCGGAGTTAAACCCACCAGGTCGAACGAAGCCGTATCAATAATCCCTGAGCGGAATGATGGTATCAAGCGGCTAAATAACGGACGGGAAGCTGAGACCGGCAGGATCCAGCCCCGCAGCTGGCCGGGGGAGATGGGTGCGCGGGGCGCTTCCCGCGGGGAGGGGAGGCCTCGGCCCGGCCGAGCCGGAGAGGGAGCCGGGAAGGAAGGGGAGAGGTGCGGGCTGAGCTGGGGAGCGGGGAGCCGCGGTGGGTTCGGAGGAAACACAAAGCTGAATTCTTTAAGGGGAAAAAAAAAGAGAAGAAATCAAAGGGATGTGGAGAGGGAGATAAGAGGGAAGACGGAGCGGTGCGGCGCGAGGAGTGGAGAGGTGCGCGGGGAGCAGGCGGCAGCGGCGCAGGCGGTGCCGGCAGCCAGGGAGCTGCCTCGCGCGGTCCCTATCGCCGCTCTCCATCGCGGCAGCCCAACCTCAAGTAGTTTTTCACCGAGATTGGAGTGATCAGGTAGGGCTGCCCTCGCAGGCAGCTGCGGCGCCGTGAATAAGCACCTGCTTATCTCTGCCCAACGGCTGTGCGCGGCTGCAGATTGCGCTGGGGCCGCGGTGCTGCCTGCCGGCTGCGATTTCCATATCAGCGCCCTGCAGCCGCCTGCACCACATAAACACAACAGCCCCATGGACAAAAGGTTAATTATCAATTTTCAGAAAGGGAGAGTAAGGGGCGGGGGAGGAGGAGAGGAAACGCGCTGCCTCCCCGAGCCGGGGCTCCGGCTCTGCTCCCCGCGCCGGCCGATGCTGCAGCTCCGTGTGCCTGCCAGGCAGGGCTGGAGTAAGGCACATCCTCCTCTTCCTCCCGCTCCCCGGCCCCGGCATGATGCCCTGGGGCTGCATCCCCTGCTGAGCTCCCCGGCAGCCCAGACCAAGCGAGCTGCCCTCCACCCGGCCCTGCCTTCGGACCCACCGCGTCCCTGTGAACACCCATGGGAAAGCGGTCCAGGGCAGCCAGCAGGGATGTGGGAGCAGCGGGGATGCGGGAGCAGCAGGGATGTGGGAGCAGCGGGGATGCGGGAGCAGCGGGGATGCAGGAGCAGCGGGGATGGTCCCCAGCTCCCTCCTCTGCTTTCCCGCAGCGCTTCAGGGATGCTCGTGCATCTCCGGCAAGCAACCTGCCCTGAGCCCAGAGCCGCCTTTCGGCTGCCAAAACACGCTATAAATACCCGGCTAGGAATAACCAGGAATCCGGGTGGCGTGCTAATGGCACGGCCGGGACAGCCACCCCACGCCAGCACCCACATGCAGTCGTCGCTCCGTGGCAGCGCCCGAATCTAACCGCATCCCCCAAATATTAACCGGGGCCCATCTGGCGTCCAACTGATGCGCACAGATGCGTGCGGGATTTCCGAGCCGGCTGGCAGCCGTTCAGACCTGTCGCAAACTGCACCTGCTGCGGGATATTTTCCTGCTGGATTTAATCCCCCCGCGTCCCCCCCACAGCCTCCGGCGATGCACGGCAGCGGGGACCCGCGCGCCACCCGCCCGCCCTGCGGGTAAATACCCCGTGCAGGCACGAGTGGCCCGAGCTGAACACATGCAAGTGGGAAGGCTGGTGCCGGTGCCCGCGAGGCACCAGCCCGGCCGCTGCTGCAGAGACCTGAGCCCTTCGTTGCAGGCCACGGACCCGGCGATGCTCCCGGGCAGGAACAGCTCTGGCCCTGGAAACCCGCCAGCGCGCTGCCCCGGCCCGGCCGCCACAAATTAACGTGCTGTTATTATTTTTTAACAAGGCTCCCAGATCAGATGCTGACCCCGGTAATGATCGCTCAGCCCGAGGAGGGAATAAACAGCAAATCCCCTTTTAAACGCAGCCCTCGCGGAGGGATTAGGAGCGGAGAGGCGGCCGCCCCCCCCGCACGGGCTGGCTGTGCAGATATGCGGAGGAGAGGCCTCGTCTGTCCGTCTGGCCTGTCTGAAGTGGCCCCGTGCGATAGGGAGCGATTAGGATTAGACGCATCCAGGATGAGAGTTTTTTCGCCAGATCGAGACGATAATGGGCCCCGCGGGGAGGATTACGGGCCCCATCTCGCCAGGAGAGCTGCCATCTGCGTACCCGTCTCCTGATGTCCCTCTGCCCTGACACGCTGAGCCGTCCGCTGTCCCGTGTGCGAGCGCGGCGCCAGCGTCCCTGCACGTCCCCGTCGTGCCTGGGTGTCCCCATGGCACCCAATGTCCCTGCATGTCCCTGGGGTGCTCAGGCATCGCTGTATCCCTGCATCCCCGTGGCACCCAACATCCGTGCACAACCCTGGGGTGCCTGGACATCCCCATGGCACCCAACATCCCTGCACAACCCCGGGGTGCTCAGGCATCCCTGCACGTCCCTGGGGTGCCCGGGCCTCCCCGTGGCACCCAGCACCCCTGCATGCTCCGCAGCCGCGGGGAGGCCGTGCCCCCCCAGAGGCACTGGGAGAGGCTCCCTGCTTTTCTGTTCCAGCCAGGAAAATATTTTGGGTGCTGGAAGCAAAGCCCGTGGCACTGGCGGGAGGCCGGGGGAGCAGAGCCCTGCACCCGCGGGGCTGCCAAGGGCTGGCACGTGGGACAGCCGGGCCGGGAAGCGGGAGGAAGATAGGGCTAAAACCCAGTCACTAAAAGCAGAAAAAGCTCTATGAAAGTTAAGGCCCAAGCTGCACAGTCACTATTTTCCCTTCCAAAATTAACTCGACTCTTTCGCTTCTGCTCAGAGGCACAAAGCGAGCGCTGCTCTGCGCGGCGGCGGCCGGAGGGGAGGACCAGGGCCGGGCACGCGGGCTCCCACGGCCGCACCAGTGCCAGCGGCACGGGGCTGTGCATGCCGAGAGCCCGGCTCTGGGAATAGGTGCCACCTTGCAAAGGGGACGGCTGGGAGCGAGGAGCCCCGCGGCACCTCCCACGCAGCTGCCCCCGGGAAGTGCTTTGGAAGCTGCTCTGGGAAGCTGCTCCGGCTCCGGGGCTGGAGCATGGCCCCCTTGACAGCAGTCTCGCCTGCCCCTCGCTGTTCCCATCCCTTGGGCGAGGAGCGACGCTGCCCTGGCCGCGGCACGGGAGAGCGCGGCGACAACCCAGCCGTTCCCATCGCTCCGCGCCGCCCGTCATCCCCCTCCGGCAGCATATTTCCCTGCTTAAGTCAGAGCCCTGCAGCGAACCCCCCGGGTCCTGCCAAAGGAGCAGTTGCACAAACATTTCCTATTTGGGATGTGCGTGCCGGCCACGCGGCTCGGCTGCTCCCACGGCACGGTGCCTTCCCCCGCGGTGCGGTGCCGCGTGCCGGAGCCCGGCCCCCGGGATGCTTCCCACCTCGGCCGCGGCCCTTCTCCGTGACGGCCGGGCGCACGCGGCGCGGGCGAGGGCACACGCGTGTGCCTGCACGGCCGGAGCAGCCCAGCGAAGGTTGGAGCTGCCGCGGTGCAATTAGGGCGTGTGGCATTTTTGAAGTTTGGATACAGCCTTAATTGCAGTCTTGGCTGCTGTTAATTGCGTTAAAGGCAGAGCGAGCAATGGGCTTTTCATTAGTTAATGGGGATTTTCATTTTCCAGCAGAGGGGCCCTTTGATGTTTGCAGGGCTAATGACTGCTGAGCTGAACCTGCTTGTTTGCATCCTCGGCATTGCCCAGAAATCCCGGCGCCGTGGTCTCCAGGGGATCCCGAGCCAGGCAAGGCCACGGTGGTCGGTCCATGGTTCAGCGGTGGTGCCAGCTGCCAGCTCTGCCACATTTTCCCTTAAAAACAGGGCAACCCCCCGCGCTGCCCGCGCCCGGCGGGTGGGCAGGGACGCGTGAGGCTCGCTCCGGCACCCCAATTGCACGTGGCAGGGGGAGGAAGGCGTTTTGCAGCTGCCGCCTCAGCCCTGCACCGTTTTCACAGCACAGAGCCAGAGCAGAAGTTTGTCCTGTCCCCAACACGTATTTTTGCAGAATATCTTTCAAAAACTGGTGGCTGCACTCGGGGCAGGCTGCAACTCTCCTCGTGCGGTTGGCATTTAATACGATTATTTAGCATTCGTTACCAGCAGAGCTGGGAGCCGCCGCTACCCGCTCCGAAATCATGTGCAAATTTCTCTGCATCATTTTTCCCACCATTACCTCGCCAGCGATGCACAAACAGTTTGCTGTGAATATTCAGAGCCCGCGACGGGGAAGGCAGCGCGCGCCGGCTCCGTACCCGTCACGTGGCCGCGGGGCTGCTCCCCAGCTGGATGATTTGTATAACTAATCAACGCAGAGCGCACTTTGAATTTCAAATGCTCACGGGGAACAGCCAGGCAGGAATCTGGGTTTTGGTGAATATTCAGGAAGAAAACGCATTTGTCCCGAGCCTCCGCTTCAGCCCATCGCTCACGTGCAAGCGGAGAGCGCCCGCGAGAACCGGCGGCCTCGCGGCATGGACACTCGTGCAGGTTTTCCCTGTGTGCCCGCGGCCGCCGGCACCTCCAGGGCACAAATCCGGGAAAATCCCGCCCTGCTCCAGCCTTTTCCGGGGGTGCTGGCTGCCCTGGCGCTGCGCCGGGAGAGCGGGGCGTGGGGACACGGCATCCCTGCCCGTCCCTCCCTGCGCAGCCCCAAATCTCAGCGGTGCCTGGGGGCAGCGGGGGCAATTCCCCGGTAATCACCCCTCATCCTTCCCCATCGCATCTGCACTGGGGGGGGGAACAGCTCCAGCTATCAATGGTCCTGACTCGATGGGAATAAAATATGCACTGAAAGACATGAAAACGGAGTAAATAAAAGAGATAAAAATGGAACGATCAAGCCGGCAACTTCTCCTCCTCTGATTAAAAGGGAGAGCGGGGGGAGGCGAGGGGCGCGCTGAGCCCTTGAAGAGGCAGCTGCTGCGGCAGCCGCGGCCCTGATAACGGGGCTGAGGCAGCCTGTTTGGGAGAGATAAAGTGGAGTCCCAGCGTTTACTGTCCTCAATCCAAGCCTTACCATCAATATTAATACAGCCTGACAAACTGGCGTTTAAGATAGAATAAATATAGACTGGTTCTGCTATTACCTAGACCTTATTAATCTGCTTGGAGCATTTAAATGCCGTTGAAAATATGGAGTTAACTCGCCAGCAATTCAATAGCTTCACAATCCATCACCGTTTTGTTTTCCGCCCTCCTCCTGTTCCCGCGTTAGCGTCCCCGGGGCCCCGGCGTCCCGCGCCCCCCCGGTAGTGGAGCCGGGCCGCGGTGGCTGCAGGAGCTGGGAATTGGGGCTCCGGGAGCCGGTGAGCGGCGCCCAACGGGGCTCAGCCCATTAAACCTGCCCGGGGGAAAGCCGGGAAAGTCGATTACGGCACCGAGCGGCTCGACGGGGATGGGATTGCCGGGAGCGGCCGGTGCTTTCAGTGCGGGGGGAAAGGGCGAGCGTGAAGGGCCCCGTGCCGTGCTCCTGACAGCGAAGGTGCCAGGTCCGGGGCCGTTTCCGGAGGTTGCGAGGATGGAGACCCCCCCGATAAAGGCCCCCTGCCAGGGGGTGGGCTGCGGGAAGGGCTCGGAGCCGGCTCCCGAGGCATCGGCACTGCCTGCCCTGGGGCAGGGAAACCTCCCATGCGGATGTACCATCGCTCCAGAGCTGCTTTCGATGCTTAAATGTGTCGCTTTAGCCTTTATAGCCTCTCATTTTGAGTCCCTTTGCAAAATCAACCTCAAACACGAAAAATCTCAGCATTTGGGGCCGGGCGGCCCCAGGAGCATCGATGCTCAGGTCTTCTCCTCCTTGGGACTAACAGCAGATTCCCAAGTGGGGGAAGGCACCATCATCATCATCATCATCATCATCATCGTCCTCCTCCTCCAGCAGGGAGGCTTGGCACATCACCGCAGCCAGGACATGAGCACCCAGACGGGAAAACGGGCCTGGAGGCACAAGCTCCAGGGCTCGGGCATCTCCGGTGACACCAGTTTCCCAGACCCAGCAGCTGGACACCCAAGAGGAGCAGAGCAGCTGCCCTCCCCCAGAACCCTAATTAGCCAGGGCCTCGTTAGTGAACCTGGAGCCGGGGAAGGGAGCCCTCACCCAGCCCTCCCGCCCCACCAGCAATGAGTTTGCTGGGTGCCTGCACTGCTCTGCTCGGCTCCGCTCTGCTCGTGGTTTCGTCCGCAACGGAGGCAGGTTTCCCCCCGGACACCCCCGGTGCAGGGCCAGCGCTCGGGGTTTGCAGGAGAGGGGCTGGGCTACCTCCAGCTGCAGCTCCTCTGCCGCAGCAGGCGAAAGCACCAGCTCGAGGGTGTATTTAATATATACCCTAATATATGTTTAATAGGAGCTTGTGCAGCTGTTTCCCTTTCCTGCCTCGTTTGCCCTTGCAGTGACTCCACGTTTTGGGGGCTTCGGCGCTGGTCTGCAACGGTGCGGGCAGGGACCGCGGGTGCCGCGCACGGGGGTGAGGGTGCACCGGGGTGTGGGGCAGGGACGTGGGTGCACGGCGGCGCGGGCCCCGTGCGCGGCAGCGGGCGCAGATGGAGCGAGCCGGCGCGTGTGACGGGCCGAGCGCGCGGGAGAGCGGGGAGCTGCCTGCGCCGCGCTCATTAGGAGCGTATTATTCATCAGCAGCTTCTGTCGCCTGCCATCTGTTCCCGGCTGCGAAGTCAGGCGGGCGGCATCGGCGTAACAGGGCTGACGCGGCCCCACTCCTGCTGTCACACCTGGGCTGCCGGGAGGGCCGGGCGCCCGCGCCGGGCCGGTCCCCGCGCCACGGCTCCCGCGCCGGGACGGTGCTCGGGGGTCTCCGCGGGGCGTCCCGCAGGGAGGGGGGCCGGGTGCAGCTGGCTGCCTCCCGCCGCAACGTGTTTTCCTGGGAAAACGCCGCCGTGCGGAAGCCGCCCCTCCGTGGGAACCATCGCTGCTGTGACGGTGTCGTTGGGGGGGGGAAGCCCCAAAGCAGGCGGTGGGGCGGGGACGGGTCCAGGGCTCGTGGCCCAAAGCTGTTTGGCCCCAGGCGCCTCCTCGATGCTGGGCATCCTGCGAAGAGTGAAATGCCGTGATTGAACGGAAACGGCGCCGTTTCACCCCGGCGAGCGCTGGAGGTCGGTTTTGCCCAGGTCGGGACCATCCATATCTCCGGGGCGTCAGACGCCGCTGCAGACCCCAGCTCCTGCTGGGATGACAGACAGGGCATTTGAGGGCTGCACTTCACCCTGTTTCCTCTGCTCCCGACGGGGATCCCGCGCCCAACCGGCAGCCGCGAGCAGCAGGGGAATTATCCAGCCTCTTCACAGCGTATGGCGGTGCCACGATCCCGGCGCACGGGAAGGAGCCAGACGGCGGAGGAGAGCAGCGCCAGCCGCTTCGGAAACCCCCATGTCCCCACTGCCGCTGGGCTCCCTCAGGGCTCGGCGTGGCCCTTCAGCCGCATCCCGAATCTCCGGCGGGGCTGCCTTTGCCCCTCGGCATCCCTGGCCGCTCGGCGGAGCGGGAGCCTGCGGACCGAACCGGGGCAGCCCGGGCTGGGGCTTGCCCAGTGCCGGGGATGCCGCAGGGACCTGCTGTGGCCCACGCGGCTCCGGCCGGCCCCACGGGTCCCCGTCCCCCGCAAGCCCCGGCAGTAATCCTCCCCCGCGGCTCCAGGCTTTGTCTCTGCTCCTTGCCTCGCTCGTGGCTGACGTCGGAGCTGTCGGAGCCGCCAGCCGCGTCGGCTTGCAAAGCTGTAATTAATTGCACGAGCGCGGGGCTGCAGGGGCAGGGGAGCTCCCGGAGGGCCGGAGCCCTCGCAGAGCCCTCGCCCAGCGTGGCAGCAGCCCCGCAGCACGCTCGTCCCCCCTCTTTTCTTGCAAACATTTGATGAGCCATCCGACGCGGACGTGGCCTCACCGCGGGCACCGCAGCAAGCCGCCGATGCCGGAGGCGCAGTCCCAGCGCGGCGTGCAGAAATCCTCCGGCGGCACCGGGGAGGGCGGCTGCTCCTCTGCCCCCCACAGCCCGTCCTCCCCGGCCCCTCCCCACTGCCTGCTCCTTTTTCGGCACCTGGCTGCGTCCTGGAGCTCACGCGGGAGGATCTGAGCACTCACCAGGCCAGGAACTGGCTGCCGTAAATTGGTAATTGCCGGGTTTTAATTACTTGGCAGTCAAAGGACCTTTTGCATCTGCCAGCGAGGCCACGAAACGTCTCCCTGGGAGCACGAGCAGACGTGCAGCGGGAGCTGGGAGGGGGCTGCCACGGCCATGAGGTCCACCCGGCCCCGCGGGGGCTGGGGGACGCTGGGCTGCTCCCCCCCCCCCCCCCCCGGAAAGGCCGGTGGGTGACGTGCTGGAGGCTGCGCCTGGGGACTGCGCCGGCCCCGGGCCATGCACGCCTCTCCTGTGCCTGCTGCCTGTTGCGGGCACGAATGGAGGGGCAAAGGGCTGTAACCAGAGCAGGTACCCAGGGCCCCGCGCAGCATCCCCGGGGCAGAGCCGGTGCCCAGGGCCCTGCACAGCATCCCTGGGGCAGAGCTGGTACCCAGGGCCCCGCAGAGCATCCCTGGGGCAGAGCCAGTCTCCAGGGCCACACACAGCATCCCCGGGGCAGAGCCGGTGCCCAGGGCCCTGCACAGCATCCCTGGGGCAGAGCTGGTACCCGGGGCCCCACACAGTGCGAGGGAGATCTGGGGCAGGCCCAGGGCCTGCACACCCTGGCAGGGAGCTGGGCCAGCCTGCCGAGGGCTGTGCTTGGCACAGAGGAGTGGGCAGAGCTGCCGGCGGGGCCGTGCAGCACCTCCTCCTCCAGTTAATGCAAACCTGTGCTGAGCATCTCCCCTCCCGAGCGCCAGGACCGCGGCTGGTGCCCTGCTCCATCCCGGCAGAGCAGCCTTGTCCCTCCTTGCTGCCTTTCCTCCCGGAAACAGCAACAGCCTCTCATACACAGGCTGCACACCCTCCTTGGCTGCGAGCAGGCAGCCCGCCCGGTGCGGCCTCGCTGCGGGGCACCGCTCGCCTCCTCCCCGCCGCCAGCACCGCCTCTCCCTCCCTCGGAAAGAAGCGGGAGCCAGGCCCTTCTCCCGGCGATAATTACTGAAAAGTTCAGTGCCGAGAGAGACGGGGGGGGAGGGATGTATTAAAATGCATGTGCACAGCTTGGGCCTTGCAGCAGATGTTGGCATAATTAGAGAGGAAAAAATTATGAAATTAATTTGTGGCTCAATGTAAATTTTGGCGTTGGGGGGGAAGCGCGGCTCCGCTCATCTCCCGTCCGCGCCCGCGTGCCCGCCGGCGCGTGCCAGCTGCCGCCGAGCCGTACCGCGCCGCGCCGTGCCTGACGCCGAGAGCCGGCCCCAAACGCAGCCGGGGGCACCGACCCGGGGAGGCGACACGCGGGTGCGGGTTAACGCGTGTGTTGATCCACGGCATCCTCTGGTTAAGTTTGCTGGTGGCCACGATGCTCCGTTATGTATCTTGTTGCTCCCGGCTGCCCGGCCGGTGAGCGATGGCCCAGGCTGCCGCTCGAGTCACTGGGGCAAACCCCGGGGGCTCGACGGGGCTTTGCTGCGACGCTGGGGACAGGGAAGGGCTTCGCGGTTGCACCATTTCAAGGTTTTCTGTATTTGGAAAACTCACGTGATCCCGGATTTTGCATTTGCAAAGGAGAAGGGGGAACCCCGGGACACGGCTCCCCGCGGTGGTGCCAGGCTGCGGAAACCCAGCCCGGGGGCTTGGGAAAGCTGCTGCCAGAATGAGCCCCCCCAGGAGCTCAGCGTGCCCCAAAGCACAGCCCCATAGGCCCTTCCTGGGCGCCGCTCGCTCCAGGCCCAGCTCCGCGAGCCGGCAGCCATCAGCACATCCCGGTTAGGTGCAGGGAGCGGAGATGCATCCTGCAACCTGATGGCTCCGTGCTGGCGATGCTCTGCTCCCGCCCGGGTCCCGGTGCAGGGATTACCTGGCCCCCAGCTCCCGGGCGGCACAGGCACCGGCCCCTTCCCGGGGATTACGGCTGATGCATCCGCAGCAGCACTCGCGCACCCCGATTTGGGATTTATCGGAACATCAAATTCCGGTAATCTCGCCTGCCATCTGGCCCCGCGTCTGCGGCCATCGCCAGACCCCGCGGCGGGGGCTCGGCGTCCCCCTCGCCGGGCACCACGGCCTGGAGCCGCCGGGGGGTGCGGGCCCCCGGGGGGGCCGGGGCGATGCGGGCACCGGCCGGTCGGGGTGCAGAGCGCCGCGGGCAGCGCGGAGTTGGGCAGCCGGCGGCGCTCCCCTCCCCGCCCCTCGTTCCCAGCTCATTAAGGCTCTCCCATTATTCTGACATTTGTGCGCATCACGTAGCGGGAAGAAGTAATTTACTTAGAAGAAATTAAAAGTTCATTTTAATTGAGCGCACACTGCAGTATGCAAATGCGGGGCGCATTATGTACACCGATGCGGAGACAAAGGCTGCAATCAGCTGTTAACCCTGCGCGGGCCGCCCCGCGCCGGAGCCGCTCCTGGCACGCGCCGGACACGCGGGATGGCTCCAGCTGGGCTCGGTGGGCTGTGCGGCCGGCGCGGCGGCTCCGCGGATGCTCGGCGCTGCCGAGGCGATGCAGCTCCCTGCACGTGCGGTGGATGCAGCGGTCCCAGCATCCCCCGCCGGCATCCCTGCCACCGCTCCCACTGGCTCCCGAAGGCCGGAGACAGCGGACATGGCTGGAAGCATCCTCAGAGCCGGTGGCGGCCGTGCCAGGGGTGCAGTGAGCTGCCCGTGCTCAGCACCGTGGCCCAGGAGCACACGCGACGCTGCTCGGCCCCCCCGGGTGCCCCCGCCGCCAGCCAACCTTGCCCGCGGCCCCGGGGCACCGGGGCGGCCGCGGTGCCGCAGCAGTGCTGCCTTGCCGCCGCCTGACCTTTGCGTGCCGTCCCCTGTGCCGGGCGGGCGCCCAGCGCCGCGGCTCCAGATGGCACCCGGGAAAGAGTTAAGTCCGCTGTGATCAACAGCAAGAAGCAAGTGGTAAACAATTTTTCTCTCCCTCTGCTAAATTAATATGCAAATTCCCCCCCCCCCACTCTCTTCTCCTGCTTCGAAATTAGCGAGGTAGAATGCTTGGGCTAATTATGCATTCAAACGAGCAGGCTTCGTTAATGTGGCACTAAGAGGAGCCTGAAAATGATTGTGAGACGATGAAATTGAAATTCGAGCGTGGCACTTCTAATGCATCTGGAGTCACTCTTGCGTGCCCCGGCAGATGTAACCCAGCAGTGACCGGCAGCCCTGCCGGCGGGGCCCGTGGCACCCCACGGCGCCCCACGGTGCCCCACGGCACCCGGCAGCACCCAGCCCTCCTGCCCACACGCTCCTTGCTTCCAAAACCCGAGTAGTTGCAAGAGTCTGCAGGCGCCCTGCCAGCCGGGGCGGGACGGGGTGGGGTGGCCTTGCCAGTGCAGGGGGACGAGCTGGTGGCCAGCGCGGTGGTGCGAGCACGCTGTGTCCCTGCGCCTCTTCCCTCATTCGGTGAACGTGCAGCATCCGGGAGCGATGCTGCCTCCATCTCCTGCATCCCGTGGGGCCGGGGGATGTTCCTCCTCTGCAGGCCACATCCGTGTCCCTGCAGCAGCCGATGTGCCCGGACCATGTTTGCTAAAGCGCCACGTGCACCGGGGTGAACCCGCTCCTTTGCGTCGGCGTGCTCTCGGGGATGCTGAAAACCAGTGGCGGGGGGGTCCCGGCCCGCAGCCGCATCCCAGCGCGTGCAGCTCCGGCAGCGGCAGGCGCGTCCCGACGAGGACCAGCGTTGCACGTCCTGCCGCGGCCCGGCTGCTCCTGCCGCTGCCCGGGGGCTGCTCCGGGGTCGGGGCCGCGGCGCGGCGGTGGCGGGTCGGTGGATGCCGCTCCGTCCGGCGTGGAGGGCGGCGTGCCGGCGAAGGCAGCACCATGGGCCCGGCGTCCACGGGGGAACCTGCGGGACAAAAGGGTCGGCGTGAGGTGACAAATAACAAAACATTTTCCGGTGTCGCTCAGCGGCGCGGCTTTTGCTGAACTGCCCGTTCAACGCCAACGTGTGGTTTGCAGCGCGCTCCGGGCAGCCGGGCTCGCCGTCGGCGGGACGGGGCAGCGCGGGGACGGATGGGCTGGAGGGGGCTGCGGATCCGCGACCCGGCTGCTCTGCCCGTATCAGTGAGGAGCCGCAGACTTCAGGCACTCGACCGTCGGTGCTAAATAGAAGGCGGGAACAGGCAGGCGGATTAACAGCGCCCAGAAAGGAGGGCGAGGAGCGGGGCGGATGGCCCGGGAGAGTGGCAGGGACGCAGGCCTGGAGCGGAGCAGTGGATGCCGGAGCCGGTCCCTCGGAGAGGGGCAGGATGCAGTGGCGTGCTTAGGGGGATGCCCAGGGCCCCGCAAGGGTGCCGACAGCCCCGGAGGGATGCTGGGTGCCCTGGAGGGATGCTGGGTGCCTTGGAGGGATGCTGGGTGCCCCGGAGGGATGCTGGGTGCCCTGGAGGGATGCTGAGCACCCCGGAGGGATGCTGGGTGCCTTGGAGTGATGCTGGGTGCCTTGGAGGGATGCTGAGCACCCCGGAGGGATGCTGGGTGCCCTGGAGTGATGCTGGGTGCCCTGGAGGGATGCTGGGTGCCCTGGAGGGATGGTGGGTGCCCTGGAGTGATGCTGGGTGCCTTGGAGGGATGCTGAGCACCCCGGAGGGATGCTGGGTGCCCTGGAGGGATGCTGGGTGCCCTGGAGGGATGCTGAGCACCCTGGAGGGATGCTGGGTGCCCTGGAGTGATGCTGGGTGCTTTGGAGGGATGCTGCGTGCCCTGGAGGGATGCTGAGCACCGCAGAGGGATGCTGGGTGCCCCAAAGGGATGCCGAGCACCCCCGGGGATGCACCCACGCGGAGGTGGCTGTCGAGCCCAGGACAAGCAGCACCCCGTCCAGGCTGGCTCCGGCAGCAGGGCAGCCCCGGCCCACGGGAAACGTGGGGGGGCGAACAAAGGGCACGCACGCCGGGACCCGCGGGGCCGGCTCCGCTCTGCAGCGCGCCCCAGGGCCCGGGCTGGCGCACGGAGGGGGTTGTTTTCCCCTTCTCTCCGGTAATTTTTCCCTCTGACTATGATGCATAGCAGTGCTAATTCGGCACGTTGCCATTAATTCCAGCACAGCTGCCGCTCTCTCCCTCAAGGCATTTCGCTAATACTCAGCTTCAGAGCCTCTCAGCAAATTAACATCATTTGTTCTGCAGAACATGTTTTATTTCTACACTACATGCATAGCTTATTACTCCACAAGCAACTCGGGGTGTGCATGGAGGCAGTGCCGCAGCTCCGGGGCCGCCGGTGCCGCCCGGGCCGGCAAGGAGAGGTGGGACGGGACGGCAGGCAGTGCCTCGTGCAGCCGCCCGGCTGCTCTCCCAAAGCAGAAATTTGGGGAGGAAGGTAGCCGAGGAGGCCAGTGCCCCATTTGCACGGCTGGGGGGGTCAAGGATGCCGTACAGACCGTGGGCGCTGTGCCGTGGGTCCTGGACGAGCAGCCCCCGGTCAGCACCCGCCCCACAGCCAGGCGGCCCCTGCCCGGCTGCCACAGGGCCCGGGAGCCCCCGCGCCGGCCGGCGACAGTATCCCACCTTTTCCTTTGATTAAGGTTATTTAAGCTTTTTACCAAAACATAAAACCTGGTTGTTTGCATAAACAGCCTAATTGGATTGCGGTGCACAGCATCGCTAATGCCGGGCTGGCTGGGGAGTGCGGCGGGGCGCCGGGGCAGAGCGCGGCCGGCAGCTCGGGTGCTTCGGCAGCTCCGCCGGGAATGGTGCAGCCGTCTGCTCCGGCCAGGCTGTCCGTCCTGCTCCCGGCTGCAGCTCCCCAGGACGGTGCGGAGCCGGCTGGCACGCCGTGGCACAGGGGAGGGTGAGCAGCCGCGGCGGTGCGGCGGTGCTGGCTGCCGGCACGGGGCCGGGCAGCCCACGCAGGCGGCTCTGCAGGAGCGCCGCGTGCCCGGCGTTCCCGGGCTGGAGCGGCGGGAGGCTTTCATGGCAAAAGGCGGAGAGGCTCCATGAATATTTCATTAGGAAAGCAATGTGGTGTGCTGCAGCGAACATCTGGCTGGAGTCCCTGGAGACCTCAGGCTTGTGCAGGAAGCAGGAACTGTGAAATATGGAGGAGGACGAGGGAGAAGGAGAGGGGAGACGGGGCGAGAGCCCCGCGGCTGCAGGGGCAGCGCTGGCTGGAGCGGCGACGTCCCGCAGAGCCTGTGGGAGCAGGTCTGCCCTTGCAGCGAGGGCCGACGGGGCGCTGGGTTTAATCCAAATCCGTGGCCTCGTGGCCATCGGACGTGCACCGCCTGCCCAGGGCCCCGCTTTCTCGCGGCTTCCGCACCTCTGCTGCACATCCTCCGTTCCGAGGGGCAGGAGCTGCCCCTCATCCCTGCTGCTGCTCCGGAGGTGGCCGGGTAGCACCAGCGCACGCCGTCTCCCCCGGCTCCGGTGAGGGTGCTGCAGGGTGAAGGGCGGCACAAGCGTCCCGCTGCCACCCCGGCTCCGGGTGCCGGACGTCACAACGCCCAGGGCAAAGCAGTCAGCACCAGCCCCGCTCCGTGGTGCCACCGGGCCGAGCCCGGTCCCGGTCCAGGAGCAGGGGATGCCCACGAGCCGCGATGCCCGGTCGCTCCCGGCTCCCCCTGCCCAGGCAGCTCGGGGAAAGGCATCCGCCGGCTGCTGCCCCGGCCAGCGGCACGCCGCTCGCTCCCGCCGCCGGCAGACAAAGCCGGACCACACAAAGCCGCAGCCTCCGGCCGGCCCCCGGCACGGCGACGGCCCTGCAGCTCCCCACGCCTGCAAGAATGGGCAGCAAACCCCCTTCGGCAGCGACCGCCGGAGCCTGCGCTGTGGAGCAGGCCACACCGGGAAAGCCGTGGAGCTGGGCGGCGAGACGGGACGGCTCGGGATCCGCGGCGCCCTGCCGTGCCCCACGCCAGCTGCAGCACGCGGGAGCTCGCCGGGCGCCCGGCGCACGCACCCGGCAGCATGCACGCGCGCGGCAGCCGCGGCTGCAAAGCGAAGGCAAATACCTCTTCCTCCTCCGGCTCCCCCGTCCGCCACCTGCCCTGCCTCGGCCGGCTGCCGGCGTCTCCGCGTCGCCCGCACGGCGCTCCGGTCCTGCCGCCGCTGCCAGCTCCGCCGCCGCCTGCGTCAGGACGGGCTCGCAGACCCTCCTCTCTGCCGCCGGCGCGTTTGGCCCCGCGCTGCCTGCTGGCATTTTGGCAGCGGCAGCCTCGCCGCTCCAGCGATGGCATGTGTCCATTTTTTTTTTTTCCTCCCTCTCCCTTTCACAACCCGTCCTCCCCAGCCTCCCCGCCGCCGCCGCCGCCTGCGGTGCCAGCTCGCAGGGAAATTGGCAGCGTGCGCGCGGCGCAGGGATGCTCCCGCGCTGATTGCCGCCCCGACGCAGCGCGCAGGCGGCCCTTCTGCCAGGCACCAGCCCGGCGCGGGGCCAGGGGGGCGGCGGGGGCTCCGGCGCGCCGCCCCCACCGAAAGCACAGCGACGGGGAGAAGACAAAAAAAGGCAGAGAGAGGATGGGGGCTCACCGGGGGCCCTTCCCCTTGCCACCTCCGGCCGGGCGACATCCACGGCCCCGCACGGCAATGGCCCGGAGCGCCGGCCCCCCACCATCACCCTCTAACGGGTTTACCCCGTAATCGGGGACGCGTTTAATAGGGTTGGCACGAGACACCAGGCCACCGGAGCCTCCGTCGGCAGCGCAGCGGCTCCCGGGATGGCGGCGAGGTCGGCGCCCTGCTCCCGGCCCCGCGCCCCGGGCCGGCCGCTTCGCACGTGCGCCTGCCGCTTTCTCAAATAAGCAGCTAATCTCCATCAATCATAATTTTGCACAATTATCATAATGGGGCCATTTTGCACTTATCCTCTCCACGTGACGCGGGAGGCACTCGCGGCTCCACTTCGCGCCGAGCGCCTCCGAGCCGGCTGCTGTCCCCAGGGAGGCCCGCGGGTGCCGGGGGCCCCGCCGCAGCCTGCCCTGGCCCCGTTCGGGAGGGACAGCGGCGGGGACGCGGGACGCACGCCGGCACCCTCCGCCCGCCCCGTCCCACGGCAGCCCCCAGGGCTCAGCCCTGCCCCGCAGCCAACACCGGCCCCGGCAGCACGAAGCTCCCCGTAAAATAGCAGTGTTTACACCACATTAGTAATTACTATTTTTTTTTTTTAATAAATACGGATGTTGCCACAAGTAAACTCTAATGTAATAAAAGCTTTCTGCTGGATCCATAATTAATCAGCAAGCTGCTTAATGTAGGGGGGAGGGCGTCTCCGCAGCGGGTGTAAAACCCTCGCGCCGGCGCGTGCAGGCAGCCTGGCCGGCTCCGCAGGGTGCCCGGCGTGAAGCCACCCGCTGTCCCGAATCCCGGGGCGATGCGCCGCGGCGGGACCCCTCGGCACCACCTTCCCGCGGAGGCAGCGTCCCGGCACCCCGGGGTGCCCCCGCCTGCACCGCACAGCCCCGGGCCCGAGCCGGCGGGCAGGCGAAGGGTCGGCCAGGGCGACGGCGTCTCCGGGGCCGTGGCCCGCTCCAGATGGCCGGTGGCCAGCAGGTGCCGGGGCCGGAGCGGCAGAGGGTGGCGCGGGGTGGACATCTGCCGCGCGGGCGGCCAGCTGGCCCGGCCGGCCCGGTGTGGAGCAGAGCGCGGCCCCGCCGCAGCCAGTGCCGGCCCCCGGAAGGGGTCTGGAGCGGGGCAGCACCCTGCCCAGTGCGTACGGCGCCCCGCCGCACCACGGCATCCCCGGGCCACCAGCCTGTCCCCACCCCACGCGCCCTGCCCCGGCCAGCCTGGGGACCCCAGCCCTCGGACCTGGCATGCGGACCCCCCCGCCGGCACGCCGAGCCCCGCTGCCCGGCCCCGCAGGGTTAATCCCCGCCGCCGCGCCACGGCCCGGGGACGGTGGGGGGGGAGGCGAGTGACAGATGGCAAGTGCAAAAAGGAGAATGAAAGCCGCGGCGGCAGGCGCAGGGCTGCGGGTTGTGGGGAGCAGGGTGCATCTGCGGGTTCACACATGCACCGGGCACGTGCCGAGCGCTGCTCGCAGGGCCATCGGCACCCGCCGCCCGCCGGAGCCGGCCTGGAGCTGCCGAGCGTGGCTGCTCCCTCCTGCAGCAGCGAGCTGCGCCATGGGGAGTGGTGCAATGGGGAGCCGGGGTCTCCGCGCCCGGTGCAGGCCCCAGCACCCGTCCCGCGGGCAGAGGGAGCGCGGCGGCACCGGGCTGGCGGGCGCAGGCCCCGCGGAGCCCGGCTCTGCCCCGAGGCCGGGCTCCCGGCCCCGCTTCCACTCCCAGCCCCGCTGCGCCTGGCTGGGCCGTGCGCGGAGCCGGCCGCCGGCCCCGGTGGAAACGCACCTGAGCGGGGTGGGCGGGGGGGGCCCGCGGCCTCGCCGCTTCACGCACCGCTGCGCGCCGGCGGAAAAACAGCGTGCCGTGGAGGAGCCGGCGAGGCCACGGTGCCGGGATGCGCGCCGCCGGAGCCGAGACCCTTGGCCGGGGCGGCACCACGGCTGCCGGGGCTCGTGACCCTATTTGCCCAAAAATCGAGCGCAAATCTGCAGTGCGGCCGGCTGAAAACCACGGCTGGGGCCCCTGGCGTGGGTCCGGCAGCCACCATGGGCTCTCGCCGCCCCGGACGCGCGGCGTTGCGGCCCCGCAGCGGCTGGTCCCGGCCCGGGCGGGCTGCGGGCCTGCCGGTGCCTCTGCTGCCCGCGGCCCTGGCGCTGCCTCGGGGGATGGTGCAGCCCCGCTCCCTGCTGCTCCGGCGCCGCAAGAAACGCGGGGATTTGGCAAAAAGCTGCTCCGGGGCCGTAAGAAACGTGGGGATTTGGCAAAAAGCTGCTCTGGCACCCGCGCCACCTCGCTCACCCAAATGGCGGCCGGTTAGGGCCCAGGGCTGCATGGCGATGACGTCAGGCAGCGCCGCGGTGACGTCAGGCAGCGCCGCGGTGACGCCACGCCGCTGGGGTGCCGGCCGCGGCCCGGCCCCTTCCGCCCAGCCCCGCCCCCAGCGGGCGTTTGGGGCCAAAAGCCCCCAAAGCGGGTGCGGGAGGGGGAACGTTGGAGCGCGGAACCTGCGGGCCGCGGCGCGGTGGTTCCGGGGGGAGCCCGTTCCCCGGCGCACCGCCCCCCCCACCCCGGTGTGGGGCGCCGCCGGCAGGTGAGGCCCGGCCTGGGGCTGGGGGGGAAGCGGCGGGGCCCCCCCAGCTCGGGGGGGGTGCGGCGGCGGCGGCGGCCCAGTAGGCCCGGTCCGGCCCGGCCCGGCCCGGTACTCTGGCAATGGCAGCGGGGCGCGGGGGCCGCGGCGAGGGAGGGGGGTGAAACCCGCGTTGGGGCGTCTTGGCCCCAGACGCGGCCCCTGTGCCGTGTCCCTGTCCTGCACTGCTGCCGCTCGCCCCTCTGGTGTTTTAAGGTCGCTTTGTGCCCTTTGTAGTGAAAAAAGCAGGGGCTGAAGCGTTCCAGCTGCTGCCTCACTTGAGTAGCATGGGGCAGGCAGCGGGAGGGGGTGAATGCTGTCTGAAATGAAAGAGTTATTAACTCTCTGCTGTCTCTTAATCTTGCACTTTCTCCCCAGGAAAGACGTGGTGTTCAGGCCTCTGCTCCTCGTCACCACCGCTGCAGCTTGCCAAGCGTGGAGTGGGTTTGTCAGCGCTGCCCCCTGCCCTGGGGCGGTCCCCTGGTGCTGGTGTGAGCTTGCCCCACCTGCTCTGGTTTCTCGCTTTGTCCCCCAAAGTGTGGGGGTTGAGCCTCCCTCTCTTAAAGACAGCAAGTATTCAACTGCTCCGCTCTCCTAGACCCAAGCCCCCTGCAGCAACCAACTTCTTATTTGGGTATGCACAGCCGGTGGGAATGACTTGTGTTACTGACTATCGCTCTGAGCAACTGGTAAAATAAAGGAAACTGCCCCCGGTGTTACCTCAGCTGTCCTGTCCCGCGGTTCTGCACGCAGTCAACACTGTTTCTCCAAAGTCTATAAATGCACAGGCCCGGCTAAAGGTGCTGCTGTTTATTGTTCCATTAAATCTGGACTGGCGCTGTGGTGAAAGGGGGATAATGTGATTTTTTTCGAAGCTGCTGCTTCAGAACTGCGGCTAACACCTGCTCCTGAGCCTTACAGGGAAAACCGAGTGTGCCAAGCGCACTTAGCTGTGCTGGCTAGGAGTGTGGCACTCTTCTGTGTGATCCTGGCAAATGCAGTCACTTCCAATTAACGCCCCTCTTAATGTCTGGGTCACGTTCATGCCAGCAAGCTGGTCTTGGGCAAGTTAGGAGGAGGTGGTTTGGTTTAGGTTGCAGACTATAGTCTCTATTTTAGACTTGAGTCTCTACAGAGAAATGGAAAGATGTCATGCTAGTTCTGTCATGACCTGTTTTGTTTTTTCCATCCTGATGGTCTATGTCATGAAGGCACATGGTTACCGCACTTCTGGGTTTAAAGCCCCTCCACCCCAGATGTTTCCGCAGTAAATCACAGGCTTCTTTTGCAGAAGCAGAAACTGAGGTCGATATGCAAACAAAATATGTGCAAACCAGTTTCTGATTTGAGAAATGCTCTGAGCATGGATGGGAGAGATGGTGGGTTCACAGCTACTTCTATGCAAAAATAAACACTTGTTGCCATGAGCGGGCGCTGCCGATGGGAGGGTCTGAGCAGGCTGTGAGCACGGTTAGGGTGCATTTGGTCCTTCTCCCAGTAGCTGCCAGTTCTCTGGATCCTTTTTGTTTCGGCTCCTCACCATGGTGGGAAGCTGAGTGAGGAGACTATTTGAGTTAAGCCACTGCACTAATTGATATTTGTTAAAAATTATATACAAATCAAGTAATTATTGCTAGCAGCAAGGAAAATTCACGTAACGTTGCCAGATCTTTCACAAAATGGGCATTTGCCATCTTGGATATTGTGTCTTGTCCTTGCATCTCTCTAAAGATGTTTCTTTGGTGGTGTTTAGTAGTAGCCATGAGAAACTGTTCAGTAAAGCCCTTTCCCTTCCACCTTTGTCACAGGCCTGTTCTCTTTCCTCCTCTCCAGTCCCCTGCTGGTGTTGGTGACAGTCTGTGTGGAGAGGATGGATTATATAAAACAAATGCTTTTGTTCTTACTGAGCTTCCAGCCAGAGCTGCAGGTTCTGTGCGGAGCGGATTTGGGATCCTCTTAACAGACAGCTCCCCACTCCTCTCTGTTTGCCCCGTCTTCCTCTTGTCTCCGGTGTACTAGCAGTCTCCCCGCAGCGTGTTCTCGCAGTTCCCAAGGCTCCCATTTCCCTTTTACGTTCTTAACGTTTTTATATTGTGCAGTAATTTTCTCCCAAACGCTTCTGTGAGGTGATCCAAGCAGCAGCTATTATTGTTACACCAACATTTTGCTTTGAAAAGGAGGGGGGTGATGAATAGAATGGTAAAGAGCAAATTTCTAATGTTTCTTGTCAGTTACTGCAAAAATTTTTTATTAACTCCTCTCATGAGCTAGTACACTGATGTCATTTTGCTACCTAAGCACAAAGGCAGAATATATAATATTTGTGCCAGCCCATAATCTTCCTGTAAAGCCTTTAATGGCGCTGTTACTCCTTCCAGTTCCCTTTTGGAGATTTTTTTGTTGTCGAAGCATCGCTGAACATCAGGGCATGGCTCCTGCTGCCGGGGAGAGGCCAGGCCGCGGGCGGTGGTTTGGGCTGCGTTCGGTCAAGCTCAAGCCGCGCAGGTGGAGTTCTGGTGTCGTGGCTGAGCTTGTCCTGACGCTTTGCTTGGCTCTGCAGAGCGCTGTGGGTTTTGCACTTTCAGAAATGCTGTAGCTAACCCACAAATCGACACGTGGGGGGCTGTGTTTGCCTGCTGCTGTTTACGAGGAAAACCAGCTGCTTGGTGTGGGCAGTGTGGCGAGGGCTCATGCTGCCTGTAACTGTGCTGGAGTTGGTCTGTCCTAGAAGGAAGTGTTTGAGCTGAAGCAGTGTTTGTGACGGGTGACCCGTCAGGTCAGAGGGTTTGTACTTAGGTGTGCTATTGCTTAAAGGAAGGTTCACAATGGAAACGGTATCCGCTGGAGTAAGACTCGGGAGACTTGGATTTCGTGTCTAGCTCTGTGCTGCCTTACTCAAGCCGCTGCCTTGCTCTGTGCTTTACTTCAACGATGAAAAGTGCGGTTTAAGAGCTAGGTCCTGTCATAAGTATTTCATTTCTTTAATTGCTGGTTGTACTGAGTTAGAATCGCACCTCAAGTAGCCATTATTTAGTGCCTTAATATTACTGATTGGATGAAAACTATTTTATAATTTAAGTTAGATTGTCTTTTAGGGATACTGAGACTGCTTATGGAAGGGTCTTTGTCTCCTGTTCTATTTGGACAGGGCCTAACACACTGGGGATACAGCAATCTAAAGTATAAACATTAATAATACAGTGCATATTATTCAAATGAAGGCTGCCACTTTTCCTTTGTGGGAATAACCCCCTGGGTAATTTCTGTACCTACTCATCTGTTCCTATAATTGCTTTCTGCAGATTCACTTCTAAGCAAGCAACGCTGGCAGGATGCTGCTCTCCTTGCTCTTCCCCCACGTTAGCTGGCCCGTCCGATGCCTCGTTCGTGACTTGCACCGTTGCACGCGGGGGCTGTATGGGCAGAAGAGGGCTGGCTGCTCCCGCAGGGGTCTGCAAACCACACGGACAGCTTGCAGCAATGATGTCACCCCTGTTTTCACCAGAGCTTTGGCTTTTGGTGATAAAATTGCCATCATTGACCAGAATGGTGAGCACACGTACAAGGACCTTTTCAGTCAGAGTCTACGCTTGTCCCAGGAGATCTGCAGAGTTCTGAAGTGCTCCAGCAGGGACTTGAAGGAAGAGAGGATCTCATTTTTGTGTCCCAATGATTCCTCATATGTGGTTGCCCAGTGGGCCTCATGGATGAGTGGAGGCATAGCAGTCCCCCTTTACAAGAAACACCCCGTGCCAGAGCTGGAGTACGTGATTCAGGACTCTCAGAGTGCTTTAGTCATCGCGGCAGAGGAATATGTGGAGAAAATGGCCCCTAGTGCTGCGAAGCTGGGAGTCCCGGTTTTGCCGCTGCTTAGATCTCATAGCGATGGATCTGCAAGTCATACAGCACTGGAAGAGGTTCCCTTAACAACCAGCTCCTCATGGAAAGGCAGAGGAGCCATGATAATCTACACTAGCGGGACGACAGGGAGACCAAAAGGTGTCCTCAGTACCCATGAGAACGTACAAGCTGTGGTGAGTGCTGCTTTCTCCATGCAATGCTCGTGCCAAGTTAGAGGTCTTGGCCTTCACAGATGACTTGGGGCTGTGTAGCATAGCACACTTCAACACAACCTAATTTCTGCCCAGAGCTGTGGGGCTGTATTGTGAAAATCCTCAACACTTCTAAGGTGAACACACAAAACTTGGAAGTGTTCGAGGCTCTAAACCTTGTCTATTCTGCTGGTGCTGCTGCGCTGCAGTTGTAGCCAGTGGCAGCTGGACTCTTCTGCCTGGTTTCCTGGAAAGCACAAGGAATAGGAGCTGTTGTAAAAAGACTGTCGTCTTTGCAGTTTGCTTTTCTTCGCTGTGACTAGGAAAGTACCTTTGCCCCTAATTGGAGAATAACTTAGCCCAGCACAATACTGTACTGTGAAGTCTGTGCATTATTTAGCTATATATCCCCAAGGCAAAAAATCCATTAGCTCTCTGAGCCAAAAGGAATTAAAAGTTTGGATGAGCCTGCTGACTGCCTCACCAGTTTGTTATCACTGCTTGTGACTGATAGACCCGTGCCATTAGGGAAAGAGGGTGGGGAACGCATCGAGCCTTGTGGTCGTATCCCAGAGCTCACATGGTTCTAGGTGCTCAGATACTGCAGTGACAGGAGTGGCATGAAAACCCTGATGGACAGAGCCAGGGCTTGGCTATGTTAGGCAAAGAATCTGTTCCCTCACAGATATGCTGGTCATTTGGGAGGCAGCCTGAACAGTGATTGTCTACTATGCCGTCTTGCAGAAAGCCGGAAACCTACCCCCTGTACCATGGAAGAGGGAAGAGAGTTGTGAATGACGTGGCTAGATTTCACTATTCAAATGCTTTTTATTTTTAGACAACTGGAAATAAGCTCTCTGGTTGTTTAGGTTGGGTTCTGAAGGGCATCGTTCTACCCCAAAGCCTAAGGTCTAATACTTTAGATAATTAGCCTGTCATAACAGTATTTTAGAGGCTTGATATATTAATGTATTTCTTTACTAACGTAGAGCCTATTTTCTTTTTATGGGACATTGTTTTCCTGCTCCCACTAGCTATCCCTCATGGGTGCTAAGAGGCCAATGTCTGCAGCATCCAGACTACATCAATATAGTTTCTGGAAAAAATATCTTTTTTGCTTACTATTTCTGCCAACTTTGGCTGCGCAGCACCAGCCTAATAATTTTGTAGGTGCTACTTAAAATCATTATTGACTTATTTCTCAGTAACAAGGAAGGACTTTGATATGTATCAAAGCATGTATTGAAAACATGCAAAAGATGTTCCTGTTGCATTCTGCTTTTATGGTGGGAATTTTGCTCCTGCTGGCCCTAAAGGAAAGGCTTCAGTGCCCACACGTTGTCCAGGGGGGTTTGAGGTTTCTGCCACCAACTGGGTGCAGAGGATCTCTGGTTTGGATACGTCGGGCTTTTTCAAGCAGCGAGAGACCTTCCTCTTGCCCTTAAGCTGGATTGTATGTTTTCTCCTGCAGACCACAGGGCTGATTGACAAGTGGGAGTGGAAGAAGGAAGATGTTATTCTGCACGTGCTGCCTTTACATCATGTCCATGGGGTGATCAATAAGCTTCTCTGTCCTCTCTGGGTGGGAGCGACATGCATCATGTTACCCGAATTCAGTGCACAGATGGTAAGCCTGGGGGGATTGTGCGTTGGCTTTGAAATTGAGCAGCAAGACCCCATGCATTGTAATTAGAGCAACTTTGGAAATAAGTTCTTAAACAATTCCAGCCTCTTTAGCTACTGGCTGCATGCGGTTCACAAACTGTCTGTTAAAAACACTTTCAATTGGACACTCAGTCTGGGGTAAACGTGTTCTTCTCGGCATTACAACTTAAGTTTGAGTATTACATAGCTAATAGTAATGCTACGCTGCCCCTCCTAGTTATGCTGGGGGTCTCTGTGATCGGAGGTAGGCCCTTCTAAGTACCCATTAACAGCATCTGCACACAGAGTAAGGGCTGTTATTTTTCTAGTACCGAGAAGAAAGGTGGAGGCACTGCTCTTTCCCTTGCATGTTGGCAATGTGCTGCCTGAAGCTATGCTGTTTGTCTGATATTTTGGTTTTGGTAGTTTGTGTTTCCCTTGTAATCCTCTGTCCTCTGTGTTTTGTACTATGTCACCTGACAAAACATGGACTTTAGAGTTTCTTGTAATCCAGGTAAGGGAAATACTAATACCTAGCACTTAAACAGAAACGTTGTTTTTCATCTGCAGAGATACAAATGTTAACAGATCTGTCAATTTAGATTCAGCAGCATGAGTAAGAGTTTGCAAATTGAGGTTTTTTGCAACTTTGCAGTAGAGGCAGCAGGAGGGACATCTTTCTTGAATGTCGCAGAGATGCTTATAGTGTTGTTTTCCAGTAGATGCAGGAAAGCTCAGTCCTGGTGCTCTGCTTCTCTCTTGTTCCTTGCTCATGGTGGCAGGCAACTGACCTGAAAGGAGGAAGAAAAGGCACTAGGAACAGGGCAACCAACAGTCAGAATAATTTCTACAGTTGCTGGTCACTGGGGTCCAGCCCTGTTCGTCTGTGTCTCTCAGACTCATGGATAGTGTGAGAGACATTGGAATTTGCTGTACCTGGCGCTGTCTCCTTTGTGACGAATAGCATTGCTGTTAAGGCAGCAATTGGGCTTCCAGGTGCTGGTGCCACCTCATAGCCGGAAGGGAAACGTGCTTTATTGGTACAGAACACCCTGCAGAAGTGGAAGGAGCATGTCAGGTCTGTGCTCTGTAACAGAGCAGGCTGTTTTACTTGCTCATATTTATTCACACACTGTACAGCCTTTTCAGACCTGAAGGACAAAGTGCAAACGTGTTGGATACACCCAGCAGCCTCTGACTGTGCTCCAGAGGTGAGGGCGAGCCTGGGCTCTGATCTGGGTGACTGCAGAGCCATGTGATTCTTGGTTACTTATTTCTGCTTCTCTGAGAAGCGACCACAGAAAATGTACACTTCCTTTCTTGTTGCAAGATGGCCCTGGCACCTGAAAAGCCAGTTGCTTGCTGAGCACTGATCCTGCTGAGGGGACCAGGCCCAGAATCCCAACGGGGCAGCTCTGCATTCACATTTCCAGAGTAGATGGATAGCATGTTGTTGTAGAGGAAGACAGCAAGCTCCCCTGGCAACCACAGTCAGTACAGCTTTCCCGTTGATAGCTGCTGCCAAATTATCTTCCCCGTGTTTAGAGTATCACCCGAAAAAAGCACTCTCTCGTCCTTGGAGCTATAGGGGCAGCAGGGACATTTGCCCCCTCGCACAGATCCAGGGCTTGGTGTGCTGGACTTGGTGGTGCACAGAGGCAGCCGGTGGCTGGCGAGGGAGGCAGGAGAGCACGATGGTCTGGAAGCAAAGCCGAGCCCTCTGGAGGGCGCGTTTCTCCTGTCCTGTGGCACTGGTGATTGATCGTCCCTTATACCCTTGTGTTTTCCTGTGCTCTCTCCCGACATCTGCAAATCAATGAGCTGACGTTGAAGGATGGGTTCAGGTGCCGGGAGCGGGATACCCCGCCTGCCTTCTCTGATCAAAGCTCTCTGCAGGACTTGACAACCAAGGGCAAGTGAGGACAGTGCTGGAGGGCATCCTGGTGACCCTGGAGGTTGAACTTGGGCAGGGAGGTCTGCACGGCAAGCGTGTCTGCTGCAGCAGGAGTGAGCAAGCTCCGTTCCAAGGGCTCTCGGGTGCATTTGGACTCTGAAGGACGTCATTTGCTTTTCTGTTTTTTTTTATTCCCTTTATTTTTCCGAGGGCCTCCCCTGGGAGCTGAAAGTGGTTTGATCGACACTACAAAGAAAGCACATGAGGGTAAATAAGGCTTTCTTGTGGAGTTTAATGCAAGCTGCCTTTCAGTTCCAGTCTATTTTCACCAGCTGTTTACAAAATGCCCTTTGCTACTGAAATCAGCTTTCAGAAAAGCAGTGGAGTTTCAGTGGAGGATTTTGCAAAAGGAGCCTGAGTTTTGCTGTGTGCTTTTTCTCTTCGATGCACCTTGAGAAAGCAGCCAATTATAGTGTGATATAAAGAAACCCGAATGGCAGCTAAAACACTTGACAGGCTGATCAAAACAAGGCTAGGAACTTGCTCTCAACCTGCTGCAGACATATTTAGCCTTGAGTGATACTGGCATGGGTTCAAGAGAAACCGCAGCAGCATGCCCAATGTGTGTTTGGTTTCTAATCACTAACACTTCATTATACAAAATAAATACTTTATTATTACAGTGTTTATTAAATTATGTAATTTGTGGCATGCCTTATAGTTGTGGATACAGATGCCAATCTGGTTTAGTTGGTAGTAACAGTGTGCTTTTTTCTTAGTTGGATGATGCTTAAGCCCCAGACCAAGGCTTTCTTGTCGTTCCCTGCAGTGCAGTGTTAAGAGGTGGCATCTTTCAGACCCTTCTGTCTGGTTTTGGTAGCTGTCCAACGAAAGGTTAAAAATCAGGGCTGTGCAATAACCCCAGTGTCTTGACCAACATCCTCTCTTTTACTAAAACAGCATTTGATGTCCGAGGTTATTGCTGAGGCCACAAGGGCTCATTAAAGTGTATTGAGATGCCTCAAGCGTGAAAGTTGCTGCATAAAATCAGATTCTTTTTATTAAATGAGGACATCCATTACTTTGCACTAGCTACTGTACATCTTATAATTTACTTTATAGCACCATCTGTCTTGCTTAAGCTTTTCGTAGCATCTTTTTATTGCAAGTTATTAAAGAATATGGCTGCACCTATTAATCATGTATTAATAAGGGCTTATAAATGGACCCTTAATTTCCTGCATTACTGTCCACTGCTTGTATGCAGAGTGCAAAGTCCTTTGGAGCACACGCTCCCGGGGGTGTAGCCTGTCTCCGCTCGGAGCCCGGCTCGGGCTGCTGCCTGACCTCCTGCCCGGGAGGCCGAGAGCTGCAGAAAGCAGCACCCAGCGCTCCTGGTCGTGCTCCCGGGGCTTGAAATGACAGCTCGCATTGCAGAACGAGACGTACTGATGCTGCCGTGACGTTACTTTATTTTCCTCAAGTAAGCTCAAGAACCGTGAGGGCAGAAATCTCCTTTGGACTGGCAGAAAGCTGCAGCCTAAGCATCCCTACGTGATCCTCCTGTCACAATTTACTTCCAAGCGGAGTTTACTTCTCCAGCTGCACTGTCTCTGTTTGCAGGTGGCCAGCATTTCTCAGTAACTTCTGAAGTTGTCTGCCCGTAGCACTCCCCCCCTTCTCGGGTAAAAGTTTTAACAAAACTAAATTTCTACAGGTTTTGTGAAAACTTTTAGCTGGGGGAGGAAGGACAACATGAGCCTTTCGGCAAATGCGGAGCCACTTTGAGCTTGGGCAACTGGAACCACTTGTCCTTGCCCTGGACTACCTTTGATCCTGTCTGAGCTGCTGAAGGGAAAAATGATCTAATGGCGAAAGGCTCCGTGTCTGCTCCTTGCATTGATAAACGTGAGACCAGATCCCAGCAGGCCTTTCAGTCTTAAGTGGAGGGCTGAGATAAAAGTCCTTCAGAAACATGAAGGAAAAAGCTTTCTGCAAGTGAGTGGCAGGGGAAGTTTATAGAAATCTCAACTCTGTGTGACCTAGTTCTGGTGCATGCTGCCTGCTCGGCTCTGGGCAGCTTCTGCACTGTGGCACGCTGCCTGTGGGCTGACAACACCGCCTGTGCCTTGGAACCACTTTGATGATAAATATGCTGAAATGTAGATGTATTACCCGAAAGTCCCTAAAGAAGCAGTTGTTGTGGTGCCAGCAGTACTGGATGTCTGACTTAAGGTGCCTCCAAGGATCCAGCCTCTAAAATGATACTTAGTTTGGCAATGTCACACGCAAAGCCATCAAAATTGTTGATCTTTCCTGTGGATTTGGACCCTTATTCTTAGGCACTTGTTTTGATGGGAAGTATGAGCACACAAAGCTAGCGTGTGACTCGGTAATTCCCCAGGCGTGCAGCAAGTGCATGCTCCCTGGCAGCTTTTTCACGTGGTGGGAGGCTGCCGCAAGCCTGATGCTTGTCAGGGCTTCCCGCGAGGTGTTGTCCAGCGTCGCTGGTGTGCTGCAAGGTTACACCCCTGTTTCTGATGCCTTCTAACTTCCTCCTCCAGACCGGTAACCTGTGTTGCATCTGTTTGCAAGCTGTTTGTCCCTGTTGCTATTGTTATCTGTGCTAACCAGACCAAGTTAAGACTGGCTGCTGCTGTGTTTTTCACCTTCGCTTGACTGTGTGGGGAAATCCTGTGACAGCCGTGGCTGCCTCCGGGAAGGAGAAGCAGGCACTGCAGTATTGATCCTCTCGCTTGGATATGTTCCCTTGTAAACATCAGTCTGGGTGGCTTTTGTAGTTTATTCTTAAAATAAAAGCAACTCTGAGCATGGGAGTCTGTGAACTCCAACGAGCAAGCACCACTGGAATGGTGCTCAGTGTGCTGGGGACTGCATGTCCCCTCCAGTTTCAGCTGGAGAAAGGTGATTGTCTTTTCATCTATTAATCGGAGGCTTCAGAGGAGTAATTTTATTTCAGACTCAAAGAGAAGTTGGTGGAGGGAGGAGCAGGTCACTAGTGAATGGATTACGTTTGATCACTTCGCGCAGACCTGGCTTTAAAAAGTAATAGTTTTTCTTCATGTCTCCCCAGATCTGCCGTCTGTCCCCAGCATCTGTTATGGAGTAATGTCTTTTGATGTGTGTGGGGAAAAATAAAAAATGGAACCAGAGCCTGTCATATTTACTTATATTACTAGGTCCCAGGGAAAGCACTTGCTCCTTTCGGTATGCCTACAGCATAGTAAGGGTTTAAAAGCTTCAGACTGGAATGCAGAGGGGCCATCAAACTGCACTGATGAATAAATGATTAAAACCAGAGTCATGCAGAGCGCAAACAGTTTGGGGTTATAACAAACATGAGATGAAGCCACCAAGGGCCCAGTTTCCCTTTGAAGACAAGAATGTTTCTCTTTTTGCATACTGTTCGTGAACAGCCTGGGTTGAACTAACCATCAGCGGCTCAGTCGTTAGGAGGAAGCAGAGCTCCCACTGCTGCTCTCCCATCCTCTGTCGTATCTGTCTTCCTTTCAGTCAGGGAAAAAAATGTGTCAGCCTTGGCTGTGTGGCCCTCCATTCCTCTCAGTGCTTCTGTAGAATTAAGGAGAGCCTTTTACCTTTGGCGTTGGGCGCGGGGGTCTCGCCAGATGTCGATCTGCTTTGGCGGCAGGCCACTCCGCCGTCGGAAAAAACTGTTGCTCTCGCAGACTCTGAAAATTGCGAGCATCCCTTCCTCGCGGGCAGTGCTACCTGCACTTTAGTGATCGATACAAAACACAAAGCCATCTCCCAGATCAAAAGGGGAGTAAAGAGATGATTTAACCTTGCATTAGTGAAATTGTTACTTATGAAAAGGTTTAAAAAAAAATTCAATAACAACTGAAAATGATACAACGATTTTGGACTGGCTTAGAAGAGAGGAACTGTTGTATTTGTTAATAGATGCAGCAGTACAGGTTGTCTATTACTTGTTTTGGTTTTGATGGGAAAATCTGTGATGTTGGTCACTTTCTTTTCAGCTTTTAGGTATTTTTGCCTTCATTTCTTCCAATTGCTTTTGAAGTCCCTGTATCAGGTAAAGTCTTGCTTGGTGCAGTGTACAAATGGTTGCTGCCTTCTCCTTTCGTTCTTTCTTCTGTGTTAGATGCCCAGATGCTGGTAGATTCAGTGGTTTTTGTCTAGTTTACAGCATGTGCCTCTCCCAGTGAGGTCTCTGTAAAGGAGGAAAAGTTAGTGACTTTTCTACGCTGTGTTTGTGTCCTTTCCTTCCAGTGATCTTAAATAGCAGAGCTGGATGCCAGTCGGGAAGGTTGCTGTATGGAAAAACAATCCATTAGAGCAGCTTGCATGTTCATCCATCTCCATTCGCTATCCTGCCATCCGTATGCTCTAAGAGCTAGGTGGGAAAATCCTATGGCTTTGTCTGACTGGGGTTGTTTTGTACCCTCTGGTGCTTGGATTTGTATTTTCTTTGTTTTTTATTTACTGAGGGCAAAGCACCCCTGGCCAGCCCGTAGAATTTCCCAGATATGTTTTTGTGCAGTAGGAGGGGTAGAAAATTAGGAATGTAAGGCTGGGGGGAGGCTTTTGGGAACAGAGGGTCATCTGTTCCTTTGCTGACTCAGGCAGCCCCGTCCTGTAAAGCCAGCACTGCTGTATGTCTGCCTTGGATTTTTTGGTGCCATTATTACTACTAGGAAGCTGTTCCCGTCCTTACTTTCTGTGGTAAGAAATTTTGTGTGTGTGTTTGTTTCTAGCAGTCGATCATCTTAAAATGAGTCTGTCTGCTCAGCACCATCTCCTAAGCATTCCGCATCCGAGGAGCACTTCTTCCCTCGTGCGTTTCTCTGTATTGCTGGTTTTGAAGGCTCAGCATTGCAGCAGGGCTCGCGGAGCACCAGGGCACGTGCCCACCTGCGGCCCTGGGTCCAGCCCCGCTGAGCTGGCACCCGGTCCCTGGCTGAGGGGTGGCTGGCTGGAGCTGGCATTTCTGACCTCCCCTCTGGCAGGCAGAGGAGAGGATGCGTTTGTGATCGAGCAGCATCGAGACTCTGTGCCAAGGCTGCTGAACTGGTATCTGCTTCGTGCCCATTATCTGAAATTGCACTCATGAAAATCTCTCTGAAGCTTGAGACATATCTTGTGGGAGATGCGCTCCCTGGACTGAGAGAAGTGGAGCCTCGTTAGGCTCGTCATGGCATCCATAGGGAGTGCATGCAGTCAACTGGTGAGAAAATGGGAATGCCCAAAGAAGAAAAGCAGCAACTATGGGAAGTGCTTAGATGAGCTCTGTGAAGAAAAGGCAGAGAGGGCTAAGCTAGTAGCCCCTTTGATCCCTGTTATGATTATCTGTAATATAAATATTTTTTTAAAAAATGGGCCTGCTTTTCCGACATGCTGAGCACCCATGCACCTGGAAACCTGTGTGCTCCCACTGCTGATGAAAGGTCAGGCCCTGGTGTCTGCTGGTCAGCGCAGAAGTCCAGCAGCCCTGACACGCAGTGCAGCATCTGCCTCCACAGTCAACGGCTTTTTAAAAGCACTTGGAGCCCTGAGGTATCGGGTGAGCAAAATAAAATGAAATGATGGGCTGCCGATGTCCTCTCCACAGGTAACTGATGTGGTGACAGTGACATATAGGATAACGGAGATGGGGAGATGGATTGTGCTGCTCTAAAGCTGACAGTGTCAGAGGATGCCACGTGCAGGGAGGGCACAGCCAGGCCTCTTGCAACGGGGCTGTCCACGTCCCAGGACTGATTGATTAGTCCCAAGTAACAAGAGTTCCCAAGATCCTTCTCTTAAAGCATGAAGTTATAGTTATAAAACAGACATAGTTGTGTCAACTGGCTGGACAGTTACAAATCCTCTGGATGGCTTTGGGTCTACAGTGGGGTTGGCACTGGCAGCTTTACACCATGGCGTGGTGATTAGTACCGTTAAAACACATGGTTGGATCCAGATTTGGCTGAACAAGAGCAGGACAGGTGGAGATGTTTGGCTGTCAGTGGATCGCCCCAGCAGTGGCTGGTGGCACAGCTCCAAAGGCAGCTGCTTATCTTCAGGAAGGGGCTGTTGCTGGGGCAAGGCAGACTGACACGGGAAGAGTCGCTCCCGTTGCTGGAACTGGCAGTGGAAGGGCTTTTTATTTAATGCAGGAGTTGAGCAGGAATGTGAGGAGAGGGGATTCTGTGGTGCAGGAGGGAACTGCTGTATTTTGGAGCGACTTTTTTTATTTTTATTTTTTTTTAATCCATGCATGCATGGCCAGCGAGCCTGGAAGCCTGCCTGTGTTTCCCACAGCTGCTCTGGACTTCCAAAGCTAAGTCACACAGTAAGGAATGAATGGTCCCCAAGCATCTGTCTCTCTTAAATTCTTTTGGCACAGTTCTGATCCCTGCTTGCTCCCCCATCTCTCCCTGCCCAAGGTGATGGCTGCCAGGAGCACCAAGCTGAGAAGAACGGGTCCATGTGTGCAGTCCCTGGGTTTGGAGATATCCTTCTCCATGCAGCTGCCTGGGAGGGGAAGGATGCTGTGGGGTAAAGGAGAAAAAAGATCTTTGGCAAAAGAGGCTGGAAGGAACATATGAGGGGTTAGATTCCTCTAGAGGCAATGCTGCCTGTTCTGTCTTGTTTTAGGGGATCGTGCCAGTAGGCAGAGTTTCTTCAAGCCCGCTGCCACCACCAGCAGGCCTCAGCCGTTCCTGTGTCCTGTCTGTGACCTGCTTGCAGAAGGGAACACTGCTTTCTGTTCCTGCTCCCAGTCCAGCGTTATGGGATGCCTCCTGATGCTCACATGCCCTGAAACACTGCCTGGCACTGGCTGTCTGCGTTTCCCAGAGCAAGGAACCCAGCAGGCCTCGTGGCTGGAGAGGGGCTTGGGACCACAGCCCACGCGGCTCCCGGCTCAGGCTCTTTGCCTCAGCTGTGCCTTGTCACTGCAGCGCTCTGCAATGTTTCTCTGGCAGGGAGCGTGATGTTCCCTCTCGGGGTGTGATTTCCAGGGAAACTCTGTTCTTCCTCTGCTTTCTCCGATGCTGAGGTCTCCTTACAGCACTCGTGTCCCAGCTCCTGTGCCCGCGGAAGGGAGCGGAGGTTCCCCGAGGTTGAGGCCCTCCATGGCTGGTAGATCTGACTTGTGCATTTATCTCACTCAGTCGAGGGCTGTCTCGGGCTCGGAGGCAGCAGACACTCCCTTCTGTTCAGGGGGATGGTGCCTTTGTTAGATGTGTCCTGCTATATTAAGAATAACAACGTGGTGGTGGTGGGTTTTTTAGGAGCTGATTGTTCTGGAGCAGTGAAGTGAGAGACACGGGGAGAGGGAGTGTGTGGTGGGGGGAGAGGAGGTGCTGGCGCAGTGAAGTAGAAAGTAATGAAATTGAGCCGGAGAGAGCAGGACTGAGGGGAAAGGAGCAGAGCGCACCAGCATCCAGGGTGACAGCATGAAGGAGAATCACTTGTTCACCTTCAATCAATTCATGCTTTTTTTCCCCCGTCGCACACGCCTGTGTGCAGCTGAGCGTGCAACGGGAGGGAGGGGAGAGGCGGCGTGTGTTGTCAGGAGCTGTTAGGAAATACATTTGTCAACAACAGGGCAGGAACCAGAGAGAAAGGAAGGAGGTGGCCGTCACCAAAGCCAAGCGGGCTGTAGCCTTTTATTTATTGATGGATTTGTCTCATTCCTGTGTTGGGGAGTGCTTACCTAGGGGGAAGAGTGACAGTGTGGAAGAAGTGGGTCCAATTTCAATATTTATGCCTCCTACCCTCTGCTAAATGCTCCCGGGTGCTGTTCAGCCAGTTCAGCAGCCCTGGGGTCACTTGCACTTCATTCCCCTCCAGTAGAGCCAACTCCTGGAATTTGACCCAATTCGTTGTTTCCACAGGTTAATAGGAATTGCAGCTTGAAGAACTTTTGTCCTGCAGGGACCATTTCTTCTGGAAGAGTGTGGTTGGTGAACTGGCTCTCCAAACTAGCTGCTCTTGGACTGCAGCTGTGTTTCACCTGCAGCGTCTGATGGCTGATCTGTGCACACGGGGGGCACATCTCTGTGCGCCCCGTCATCAGAAGCAGTTCACTTCCACTGTGGTAGAGTCTCACTAACAGCTTAAGTTCATAATATCTCCTCTTCCCAGCTCTACTACCATTCATTTAGTAGCATTTCTGCCTCAAGTGTTCAAGTCTGTCGGCTCCTACCTGTGTATCGTGTTCTTTGTACACAACTTGTCTCCTTTAGAAGAAGGCCTCCATGCTTTGAAAAGCTGGTGACTTTGTGTAGCATTCAAATAGTTGTATATGCCAAAGGAATTGTTTGGTGGATGATTCGTTGCTGAATGGTGGGTGGCCCTTTGCTGGGGTAAGAGTTGAATACTGTGCTTCTGGCAATAAGCAGCATGATGGGAGGCGGGAGTTGTTCTGAACATGGAGTTGTGTATGACAGGCTTCCAGTGGTTCATCCTTTCCAGAATCCATAGATAGCACTATGGATCAGAGGTTGGTTTGTTTATGACCAGCCCTGGGTGGCTTTGCTTTGGACAAATCTGTTACATTCCTGTACCTCGGCTTCCCTTTGCACAGGGCTAGTGAGTAGTGGGGGGGCTCCCTGCCCCACAGAGGGTTTGCAGAGCCCTGGCTTGTGAACCTGTTCAGAAGTGTTGAGGAGCTGGCGTTGGCAATGCTGACGATCGCTTCCCCCTGCACTTGGTGTTGAAGTATATTTTTATATGTGTATTTCCCCTCCTTTCTAGGTTTGGAAGAAGTTCTTAAGCTCCCAAGCGCCCCGTATCAGTATCTTCATGGCGGTACCCACTATTTATGCCAAACTGATAGAGTATTATGACAAACATTTCTCTCAACCACAAGTCCAGGATTTTGTGCGTGCCTTTTGCCAGGACAACATCAGGTAGGTGGGAGATGCCCCTCTGCACTGCCTCCAGTTGTCAGCACTGAAGGACAAGCCGTGCACCAGACAGGGTGGCTGCTGGTGGCTGGCTGTTCCTACAGTGGCTCTGCTGAGTCCTCTTCTTAGCTTTACCTATTTGCAGTGCCAGGCAGTTTGTTGCGCTTTAGCGTCTCTCTCTGACAAGACCCAGGGTGATGTTATTTAATTATGAGCCACTCTTGCATGGTAAAACCAGAAGGGGTCTGCATGCTCATTATGTGTGTCACCCTGCATAACACAAGGCTAAAGACTCATCCTGCAACCCAAGCTTGCACTGCAGTATCTCTTTTAGGAGGCCGTCCCATCTTGACTTGAAAACCATGACAGATAGAGAATCTGCTATATGTGAGGGACATCCCTGGTATTGGTTAAAAGGCTTTGGGAGCTTCTGTTTTAAGGTTTTACGTAAGAGCAGGCTTTATGTACCTTGTGTTAGAATACAAATTCCCTGGAGCAGAGGTAACCTTGGATGCTTTCTTACATGGGATTTCCTTGTGCAGGTTAATGGTGTCAGGCTCAGCAGCCCTGCCTGTGCCCGTCCTGGAGAAGTGGAAGAACATCACTGGGCACACGTTGCTGGAGAGGTATGGGATGACTGAGATTGGGATGGCGCTTTCTAACCCTTTGCATGGAGTCCGTGTCCCAGGTAGGATTTTCTAAAAGATGGACCCTATTTAGAGGTGTTTTGCTGTGAGGTGTTCTTGGTTTTCTCATCACAGAGAATACACATCTGTTCACAATTTGTTGTGATTCAAGAACAGGCTTGTGTAGGAACGGTGATGCTGGTAGGGGGTTTGTCATAGCAAGGTGGAGCCCAGAAGAGGGCATGGGTGCGTGGGTAGAAGCTGGTGGGTTTCCCTTTGATTACTGGCCATAGTGCACTGGCAGAGCTGTGTGTACAGAGCTTGCAGTGGCATGCAGTCTGACCTAACCAGCCAGGCCAGTTCTGTCCAGAAGGCAGAGTCTCTTCTGGATGCTTTATTATTTCCAAAGTCTTAGTACAAGTGCTATGATGGGACTTGCAGCTACAGCTCCTGCTTTATGAAGTTGTATTCGTGTGTGGTGTTGAGACGGGATTGTCCACAGAGCAGTCATGCCAAGCCAGTCACAGAATAGTTGGGGTTGGAAGGGACCTCCGATCATCTGGTTCAACCTCCCTGCTCAAGCAGGGTCAGCTAGAGCATGTTGCCCAGGACTATATCCAGTTGGGTTTTGAATATCTCCAAGGATGGGGATGCCACAACCTCTGTGGGCATGCTATTCCAGTGTTCAACCACCCTCACAGTAAAGAAGTGTTTTCTTATGTTGAAGTGGAATTTCCTGCGTTTCAGTTTGTTCCTGTTGCTGCTCACCCTGTGACTAGGCAGCCTTGGGAAGAGTCTGACCCTCCCCCCTCCCCAGCCTTCTCTTCTCCAGGCTGAACAGTCCCAGCTCTCTCAGCCTCTCCTCATATGAGAGAGATTCCAGTCCCATAATCATCTTTGTGGTCCTCCAGTCAATACTGAACACTTAAAATAGGTTGTCTGCTCACTGTTATTTTAGTGCAAGTTTCTTGACTTTTCAGAAATTCGAAATTGTCACACCTCCTTGTACATTCTGGCTCTGTTCTCTCCTTGCATTCCCCCACCTCTCTTAGCTACACTTTGTGACTCCTCAATATCTGTAATTTTATATAACCTAGAAAGAAATTGATCTGAAACATTAAAAATATAGTGTCCCCACCCTCTTGTTGGTTCAGAATGTGGCCATCTGTCTGCTGAGCAGCCCAGCCCACCACTATGCCACCTTCTCCTCCCCACATGCTGTCCGCACATGCGTGGCACCATATGCATCATTTTGGTCTCCAGTATCTTATGGGGCATCATAGCTTCCCACAGCACCTCGATCCCACAGGACGTAGGAGCTGTTCCTGTGAAGGGATTATCTAGGGTGTGGAGAAGCCACAGCTTTCCCCCGGCACTGGCTTCTGAACCTGAGAACAGCTGTGGGGCGGCACAGGATACAAACTCCAGTTTGCTTTTGCAGAGTAACCACACTCCCCCCTCCAGGACTCAGCCAGTGTTCCCTTTCCCTGTAAATCCCATCCCTGCAGACTGGAAAAGGAAGCAGGTAGAAAAACTAGATTCCCACCTGCATGAGCTAGAGCTTCCCATGAGCCCTGTGCTTCAGGGTGATGGTGCAGTCTGAGATCACTTGAATGTCATTGTGGCTGGGTAAGATCTGCTTTTCCTTCCTCTTCAGTAGTGGAGATGAGTACCTAGAAATTTCACAGGAGACATGGGCAGAAAGGAAATAATACTGAAAGTAAAATGGGCAAGATGGAGAAATTAGCACCAGAGAAGGCAGCTCCTAGCAGAGCCCGTGTGCAGTCTCTGATGGTACTGGGGTCTGCAGGAGAGCTGGGAACAGTCTCACACTGGGGGTGTGCTGGAGCTCTGAGAAGGGACAGAAGAAACTCAAAGGTGTGGATCAGCTAGAGACTGTACAGAAAGGAGGCTATAATTTAATAGGCTTGATTAATTTATTTCAGGAAGTGTCAGTTGGGAAGCAGATGGGTGAAGCTGAGGCATAATTTACTTGAGCTGTGAAAAAGCTTTTGATATAGTACCCCATTAGAGGCTGGGATGTAAGGTCACCAGGTACAATAGAGTATCGAGTGTGAAAGAGTCAGCTGAGAAATACAGCAATTGGCTGGGAACAGAGTCCAGGGCAGGAGCATGTGTGTGGGAGAAGGGGATGGGTGGTACCTGCAGTGATGGGGGACGCTACAGTCTGCTGAACCGGAGCAAGTACGTGACTGCAGCCTAGCTTGTAGAGAAAGAGGAGCTAGGATCTCCAGCCAGGATTCAGAGGAGGAAAGCAGGATTTGGGTGGCTTTATAAACCATAGAGATGGCATCAGGCGTGAAGTGAGTGCACTCGCCTGTCTGTATCTCAGCGTCAGCTGTGCTGAGAGGGCAGTGAAGGGCCCCGTGGAGCCCATGCTGGCGTGCCTGCCGCTGTACTGCCTATGCAACCGTTCCGAAAAGTCCGGCCTGAACGTGATCTGTGTCCGTCCCAGCCAGCACAGGCAGGTCCCTCTGGATAAATCCCAGGATCCTCAGATTTCACAATGAATTTCCTATGGAGTGGAAGCAGCATGCTTTCCTCTCGGCCACTGTGTGAGCTCCTGGCTCTGAGCAGAGATCCTGGGACTTCCCTTGCCCTCTTTCCCCTGTGTGATGTGGCTGGGGAAGGGTTGAGGGTCCTCAGAGCCGGCCTTTCCTGGCTGTGTCGTGCCACCCACGTCTCTGACCGTGTGGCACTGAGGGAAGACTCGGCTCTCCGTCCAGAGCACAGATTTGAAGGTGCAAGGGAGGGTGGTGGCTTTAATTTCAAAAGGAAGAAAAGATGAAAGATTTGAAAGATAAATGTTTGCTTGTATATGGTTAAAACCCTGCTTAAAATGCCTCTGTTTTCACCAGCTCTCATTCTAATCCCCCTGGTGCTGTTACTGTGAAGGGAGATGAATAATTCATGGACAGAGAATGCCTCACTGGGCCTAATCACCACTTTAATTGGAGGTTTAGATCAGAGGCGGCTAATAGCTCCTACAGCGGGGACTCCGTGTATTGTTGACAGTGAGATCGTTGAGTGCCTTATCGTTGGCCTGTTTCAATTCTCCCAGGACACCACCACACATAACAGCATCAAGGTCCCCAGATACCGAAGGACATAGACCGCAGGGCCAATTAAATTTATCTGGGAAGAGCTGACAACTTTTTTAAACAGAGGAGAACTGGTGAAAGAATAATAGTGTCACTCCTTTCTGACTGCAGCCTGTCTGATGCTGGCTGAGTTGACACTGTGGGCATGTTGCCAGCATTTCTTAACATCCAGGAGTGTGCAAATTGGAGAGAGCTGGGGAGGGCAGTGGGGAAGGGAGCTGGAGGGGAAAGAGCAGCGATTTCTCCCCAGTTCTACCTCTGAATTATGGCCAGTGACAAAAGGAAGCCAGTGCTGATTTTTGACCCTCTTCTGGCCATAAGCGAAGCGGGGGCTCAGTTAAGCGGAGACCTGTGGTGCTGTGCCTTTGGGAACCTACTCGATTTACCACTGACCTGTTGGAATCAGCATGGTGTGTATTTTAAAATCTCGGGTGGGTCTGAGAAGCTGTAATCATTGTCTTTGCACAGATTTTAATTATACTGTTGTGTTCACGTAGATCTAATCAAGGTTGTCAGCATTTTCATTATTTGCAGACGCTGGCTTCCAAAAGTTTGTCATTTTTACTAAAGACCAAAAGGACTTTTCCAGACAGAATATGAAGAAACAGTTTTCCACAAGGGGTTTATTTTACATGTTGGTTTTACTTTAGCCAGATAGGAAATAAATTGATGGAGCTGTATTTGTAATCGTGATCTGAAACCTCCCTCTACCGCAATAATGAAATCATCAGTGTGCTTCCTGAAAGCCCATATGAAAACAGGACTGGAGCACGTGTTGTGACTGAGAATGACAAACAAACTCTCTGTCGTATGGGGGAGCGGTTCTTTTGTTTTGGTGTGTCTGTGTATATAAATATATATATATTTATATATTTTTTATATATATATATATGTATATAAATATGTACATACACACAGACAGGCTTGTCTGCCTCCTAGAATTGGCCGTGGAGCCCCTTCTGTCCAGGGTCACCCATTCAAACCCAGGAAGATACTGACCACAGGTATTTAGTATGTAACATGTAGGGGGTCAGGAGTAATGATTTCAAAGTGCCAAAATCACTAAGAAAATATGGCTTGTTTTCTTTAAAAGACCTATATCCTATTGCCTTTTCTGTGTCTTCAGACTTGTGCAAAAGGATTGTGCTAATGTTTGATGTTTCTAGATCCTCAAAGGCTGAGACTAGAAGTGGCCACTAATCATTTAGTACTGCTGCCCATGGATCAAGGTTGGTAACTGGCCTACAGTAAGGAAGTATGTTCTAGGAAGGCATCCACATAGTCTTGGCATGAAGGCTTCCAGAGCTGGCAAACCTGCAAGAGGCTGTGGCAGTTCATTCCACTGGTTATGGCCACCCCAGCCCCGCCGCCACTGCTGAGACCTTGAGTCTCAAAGACTGACTTCATTCGCCTGCTGTGTCTGACCACTGTCTCTTGCTGCCCCTTTCTGCGAGGCTTAAGGCTGTCAGTGCTAGGGATTTTCCACCTTGGAGAAAGCATACCCATGGGCATCTAGAAGGTGGCTTCAGTAAACTTGACTTGCAAATATTTGGCACACTTCCCATGAATTATAATTTGCCTTGAGTCCCCTTGAGTCCCCCATGGCAGGTACCAGCCTCTGTTTAAAATACAGAAATACCTCTATATGGCCCCTCAAGTGGCACGTGGATTTCTGGCGAGAAGTATGGCATGCACCTCTCCTTCCTTCCTCTGCCCTAGTCCGTTGTTTCTGACTTGGTAAGCCCAGCTTTCTCTGCCCAGCTTGGCAGTCTGTCCAGCCATGTTAGGCAAGCAGTCCAAGCGAGGCTGTTGGTAAGAAAAGTACCTGGCTGTGTGTGCTAGCTGACCTTAATACCGAAGGAAGCTTTCGAGCTGAACAGGCACACATCGCTGCACTGCCATGCAGCTTTCTGTTTATTTCTTGCTAGATTTGCTAATTGCCAGGGTAGTTTTGCTGCAATAAAATCTCACTCCCTCATAGCCCATCTGCTCTTAGCTGATCTTGCAGGGATGCCATAAATCTGGGGTACGACATCATATCTATATCCATGGCAACTGACCAGTGCAGCAAACAAAATCGTGATGTCACAGATATCGGATCTCAAGGGCTTTAACAGGAGAGTGAGAGCAGCATAGGGAAAAAGTCACTTGCACCCAGATGCCTGAAATGCCAATCACAAGGGGAAGGCAGAAAATGCTGCCATACGAGGGCTAGGAATAGAAGAGATCCAGCTACTTCCCACTCGGTCCTTGCTGCAGGATAGAAGTCTCATTTTAATACTGTCTAGCACAGCAGCTCTTGGCAGTGCTGTCATGCGACTTGTGGCTGCTGCTGTCCAGCCCGTCCTCGTGGCCCCCAGGAACGGACCTGCTGATAGGGACAGGGAGAAGTGTTAGGAAGGGTGAGACTGGGCATTGTGTGTCTGTTGCCTCTGAGAATTAAGAGCAAATATCCCCATTTCCTAGTTGTCGTACCTGTCTCAAGCGAGTCATAAAGGGTTGATGCTTTTAATCAGGTTTGAGAGAGAGCAAGTGAGCTGCAGAATTTGTCTTTGAATCTTCCCAGAACTTGTGTTCCTTGGTCCCAGTGCTGGGCTCCACATCTCCTGCAGCCTGCTCTCGGGACTTTCCAGTCCTGCTGCTTTGGACTGCTGCCCGGCTAGCAGAGTTAGAAAGCACCAGCAACCGGTGACTCTCTAGGTGGGAAAAATTGATTATCTCATAAAATAAAGAGTACGGTTGTCAGTTTCTGCTCAGACCTGTCCAGTTCTCCCCAGCCACAGGTCACTCTCTGCTGATATCTGTCTGGACCCTGTTCAGGTTTGTGGGCTCACTGGTCCCTGATGGCAGGAGATGGAAGTCCCGAGTCTCTCCTTGCAGTGAGAGCAGCCTTGGGCCATTGAGATGCAGAGTGAAACCTGCTGAGCCAGCAGATGCCCCAGACTCCTGGTTGCTGCTGTGCCTTGAGCCCCCCATCAGACAGAGGTCTCAGGAACAAAGCTGCCCTTTCATCTTTATTCTCAGAAGCTTACCAAGAAGAACACACATTAAACCAAGGGGTGGGAATCTTGCAGGATGCAGGTTTGAGAGCTCTGGGTTGCTGGACCATCTTGCAGCTTAATAGCAGTTGTTCCTGACACTGTGTCAGATTCCCTGGCTTTGAAAATTGAAACCTGTGGAAGAATGGTGTGTTTTGATCTGTGCTTTTCTCCTATCATGTTTTATATATGGTGTATTGATGTCATATAAAACTGAGATAATCCCTTGCAATTCTTACATTGTTAAGCCTGTGCCTTCTCTGTCAGGTCTAGGCTATAGAGAAGTAGTGAGGCACTGTAGCAATCATTGTGCTCTTTCTTTTCAAATCCCTGTGTAGGGTGGCTTTTCTTTTTTTTTCTTTTTTTTTTTTTTTTCTTTTTTCTAAACACAGCTTTATTACTGAGCTACGAAGCTGTGCTGATGTCTTCAAAGACTGTCCAAGAGAAACTGTTCAGGGCAGGAGACACATTTGTTTTCCTAGGCATTTTCAACACTGCCTGTTCAGCAAACATCTGAGTATTGCACCAGTGACATTTGCATGCAGACATATGATGTGATCGAAGCCTTCCTGAAGGGTAAACCCCCGCTAGGAAGTTCTTTAGTGCCAGCACAGTCTGCAGATGCCATTGATAGTAGAGCAGCTGCTCTTTGCATCCTTGATTTTTCTTTTCCCAAAGGTTGTCCACTGTCTCAGTCGTGTTCTCTCTGTTTCCTTTGCAGGTTCGGTGGGGACCCCGCTTCCGGGGGTGGAAGTGCGCATTGCCACCGAGACCTCGAAAAGTGGCGTTCAGTCCTACAGCATCCATGCCCAGGGAGATGAAAACAGCACACAGGTAGTGCGCAGCCGTGCTCTCTGCTACTTGAGTTTTTCTGATGAAAAGTTCTCTCCTCCGCAGCCCTTTGAAACCCCATGGCATAGGATTGAGGCTTGCCCTACTGTTATTCCCAGGAACTTGGTGATGCTATTTAGTCTTTTCCCTTTCTTGCATTTCTTTTTAAGTCCTATTATATTCATGGTACTTTATGGGCCACACAAGTGTTGTCTTTGCTGTGAAGAGCAAAGAGGAACAATGTCTGAGAGAAAAGAACAAATCCCTACGTGGGGGTGGGAGGTGAAGGGCTGTGGTGTAAGAAGATGATATTGTGTCTGTTGAGGCTGTTGATGCCCAGAAGAAGATGAGTTAAGCTGCGCCTGGCCTTTGAGAGCTAGGATGAAATGTTAGTCCAGTGCAATAGGTAAGAACGAGGTATTGAAGAGAACTCAGTTGGATTCTATTCAGGTCCAAAGAGTAAGCGTAAGAGCTGCTGAACATCTGCAGTCTGGGGGAGAGGATGAGTAATGGAAAATCTAGAAGCAGAGTCTGTGCTTGTTTTACTGGACTTGGTGAAGGCGTTAGCAGTGAGAATTGGAAGGGGAAGCCTGGGGGACTTGGGGGTTGCATTTGTCTTGAAATGGCGCAGGGGGAAGTCCATCAGGTTCCCATGAAAGCGTATTTCCGTGCTAAGCTCCAGCTGTCAAGTCTTGTCTGCACTGATGGTTCTGGTATCTCAGAGAAGTCAGATATCCGTGATGGTGGAGAGGTGGTGCCCCTTTCCTCATGAGCTGCCCTGGTGTTGGGGTGCTGTGAGTCTCCTCATGCAGAAGCAGCCCCTGAGACCCCACTCTGACCTAGGTTCAGAGCAGCTGCAGGATGTCCTGCTGCCTCAGCCCCTTCCTCTCCCCACGGAAACAACTAAGCAGGGTTTGCATTCCTGCCGTGTCTCCTTCGCACCCTCATTGTGGGTGCAGGTCGTGTTGCCTCCTGCAGATCAATAGTCGGGTGATATACGGGCTTGGCTGAGTAGACAGATACCGTATACGTGAAAGAAATTATACCAGCAGCGTCTGAGCATTGTGTGGGTGTAAAACAGTCAGGCCTGCACCCCAGCCTGAAATACACAGCTCTGCTTGTTCCTTTGGGAAAGCAGATGAGTTTCTCATCTAACCATGCACATGCCAGGGGTTCAGAAGGAGCTTCTTGGTCTCTGACAGGAAGCGCCTAGGGACACGGCTAACGTAAGTACGGGTCAAAAGCTTGGGAAATCCTTTTACCTCTAGAAGTGATTATCCAGGCTGGAAAGCAGGCTGGAAAAGGCAGTAGTACTGCACCGTTGTGTTTCTGCGCGCTGACAGTCCTGTGTTTGGGTTGTGAGAGTTCAGGCTGCAGAGGGTTAGCACAGGCGTGGACCTGGCACGGCACTTGGTGCGACAGGGGAATATCCCCTCCCTGAAGTGAGATCTAGTGCAAAAGCCTGGAGTGGGAAGCTCATGCTACACTGATGTTTCCCACAGCAGAGTCCAGCTAGCAACACTTGATTGATTCATATAAAAATTCATTGTATTCTCTAATACTGGGGGAGGTGGAAAAGTGAAAAATCATATCTGTGTTCTGATGACGTGACAGAGCTATGGATCTGACTCCACACATGCAAAACCAGCCTCCTGAAGAGCTGAGAAGGAAGCAGTCTTGGCAGGGATTGTGACTTCTATATAAAAGCTGTTTGCTGCTCCCTACCCTGTGTTACTGGCCTTGTTTGGCTGGAGAGTGGACAGGGTAGGAGGCCCGGAGTGGCTACTCCGGTGCAATGCCTTAACACATAGGAAGCAATGTCCTATTTTTATCACTTCACAGAAACAGTGTTATGTTTCACATTTTTGACTCCTCATCCCAGAGATAGATCTTGGCCTCTTTTTTTTTTTTCCGCTTGCATGAAACTGGGACATGAAATATAGCCTGTGTGTCCATTTTAATAATGATCCTATAATGCTTATACCCTAAAGGATCCCTAGGCACTTTACAAATTAGGTCTCAAACATAAGAATCCCTGAAGTACAGCTACTTCCAGGATATATGTGGACACTGGTTTTCTAAGTTATGAGAGAAAAAAATATATGATGCTGCTTTTTGCTTAATATTCCTTCCCCCTCCCTTCTCTTCCGGTTGTACTGGGAGAGTGAACAGAGAAGAATGGGAGTCCAGACTACCTTCCTCTGATGCTGGAAATCCACCATCCCGCAGGGTTCTGGAGAGCTGAGATTCAAATAACTAAGGGTTTTCTTCCTCTCTGGCTTCAGGCTGAGTTTACATTTGGGGCAGAGGAATAGCCCTTTTAGCCCAGCCATTTCTCACGTATACCCTTCGAGCCTCCGAGTCCCCTGGGTGAGCAGCTGAGGTGCCTGCTCCTGTCTAAATGTGCTCTCTGGGAGCTTATACCAGCACTGGCTTTGGCCCTGCGCCCCTTGCTGATGGCTCACTTTCCGTCAAACCCTCCCTAGAGCTTTTTTGAATGTTCTGGTGAATTCTCAAGCCGTCTAGCTGGGAGGAAGCGGGAGGCAGTAGAGTTTGCCGCTGGGTATTGGCTCGATGGTTCCTCTCTGAAGAGCTGTCCCTGTCTTGCCTGCTTTGCCCTATTTTGCAGCTTGACTGGAAGTTTCTCCAGATTGTATGAAGTCCCTGAAGGAAGGGGAATGACCTCATCTGCTTAAGGCCACTCTGAGATAGTCGCTGGCCAGTCCATCAGTACTGGCTGGTACCTCCCGTGCACCCTGCTCCCAACAGCATTTGAGGAGCAGAGCAGGGAGCCTCTGTCCCGGGACTGTCAGGAAGGCCATGGCAAGGTGGGAGAAAAGCTCGCCACTCTGTGTGTCTTGGCACAGACAGATGCGTAGAGATGCCAGGAGTTTAATATTTGTATTACCCGGCCAGCCCGAACAATATGACTTTGTATCGCATGGCTGTGCTGGCGGCCAGGTGCCCGTCACCTGCCGAGCGTGCAGCCTGGTGCCACCCACCTGCTCTGCAGGAAACGCAGAGGCAGAAAGTCTTCAATTAACAATATAACTTAACTACTTTGCACCTGCAGTCACACACAAAAAGCCTCAGCTGATGCTTGTTCCTGGCCTTACGTGCTGCTGCTGGCACACATGGTGTGTGTGTTTGCTTAATAATTTATATCAGAGTATGTCAAGGAAACATACTTAAACCAAGGGAAAATTGGCAGTCCAAGTGCTCATTGCACTCCGCTGGTCAAAGGAAAGGCCTGGCTTTGTTCAAGTATGGGAAAATTGGGGCTCCTCCACTGCGGGGGCTCTCCTTGGTGGGGGGGGGGAAGACCTGCTTGCGGTCCCAGACCTGAGCCCTCCCTGGCTGTGCCACCTGATCACCCTGGTGGGTCCTTTTCTTTACTTTTGTCCTCCAGCTTGTGAGAAGGGTTAAACAAATATTTACTTACCTCCTTCACAGGAGGGCGCTACGCCTTAATGCGCCTTTGCTACGGGCTGCGAGACCCCTGGTATGGACCCAGCGCGGAGCGAGGGCGGAGGGAGGCAGACAGGCCGAGGTGGGAGAGGAGAGTGGCAGGGGCCGGGTGACGGTGTGTACGCAGCCCTTCCCACCATCCGCGCGTCGTGTGTTCGCGCGTGATCGATAAGTGCATCAGTGGGCCCATCCTTGCTCTGGGCATTTCTGTATGTTTTGGTGCTGGTGATATGAAAACTCACCAAATGCCACATAATGGCTTGCTTGTTCCACTGTAGGAAATAAACACCTCCCAGCAGCCGGACCAGCGCGCTAAACGCCTGCCGTCTGCTTCAATTATATGACTTTCAGGGCAGAGACCTCTCTGCACACAAAGTGCGGTGCACATCTGTGCTGCTCCACGGATGACAGCAGAGCTGCCAAGAGGGAGCAGCTCCTGGCCGTGACACAGGTCCCCCCGCCCTGCGCGGTGCGTCCGGCGGCGTGCACGGGGTTAACAGCGAGGAGCACGGCGGTAAGGCTGAGGGCAGCTACCTGGAGGATCTGGTGAGAAGCCGAGCACCCTGATAAGAGGCTCAGAACCGTCTCTTCTCACCGTCCCCCCCGCTCCTGCGAGAAGGTGATCTTCTCGCCTGGGGTTAGGCGCGTTGTCAGGGCAATCTGCGAGGCATTCGCACTTCAGCTGTGCCGTGCGACTAACCAGAACCCTTCCCCGCTCGCCGCTTTCTGCGAGCAGTGAGAGAGCCTGTTTGCCAAGGAAATTATTTGCTTAGCTGTACAAAGCCTCGCAAGGTCACTGCCTTCCCCGCTTGTGTTGGGCTGAGGGCTTTACATTCTGCTCCCTCTTGACAAAACAAGACAACAGACTTTCTCGGAGCCGTTGTTCCCGGCTGACACTGTCTCTCTCGTTAAATGCTGGGGGATCGTTTTGTTTCCCTTTGCTTTCTCGCCCTTTGGACATGTTTGTGCATCCTGCTGGAGTGAGATGCAAACAGGAGCTCAGACGCATCTCGGCGAGTGCCGAGACGGATCCTGACCCCCGCCCCAGGCAGCGGTGAAGGCAGGGTGTGTGGGGGGTGGTGGCAGAGAGGTGGGGAGCGTTTCTACTTTGCCATCCGGTAACTGTACGAGCTTGCGGCAGGGGACTGATGTAATTTGCAAAGCTGGTTTCTGGCACTCCCTGAAGATCAATAATCTACTTAGCTGAAAGTTTGCTGGATCGCGCGGCTCCTCTCTCGTCCCTTGATTAGCGTGCTGGATCCCATTCACACGTGCTCCATCCAGCCCTCCCGTCTCCTTGCAGCTCTAATGCGTGTCTTGCGCCGCTGTGTCCGGCTTGCTCAGGCTTTTCTAGCTGGTTCTCGTGCCACTTTCTTTCTAATTGTTGCTGCACCTTGGGCTGCAGGGAGGTTTCCTGAGCTGGCGTGTAGCAGCGTGTGCTCGGGCTGCCTGCCGTGCACGCACTGCCTTCCCCCTCGTCCTGCGCGCTGCCCAGGCTCGGCTTTACCTTTCCTCCCGGGCAAGGGGCACCAGGCAAGAGGCTGAAGCAGCGCGGTCACCACCAGCACCAAACCAGCGTGCTCCTGCCTGTCATGGCCAGCTGGGACGCTTGGTAGCCTGGCGTGGGACGCGGAGGCCGAGCTCCGGGGCAGGGCTGTGCCCCGGGCAGCGGGTCGGGAGGTGGCGCTCCCCCTCCGAGCACCGCGGCGCGGTGCCTGCGGGCTGGGTGCCCTCCGCGCCGGGGACGGAGCTGGCGTCCCTTGCCGCCGCTGCCCCGCGCCAGGAGCGAGCCTGGTCCCCTGGAGCGGTGCCATCCTTTCAAGTGCTCGGAAAAGTGGCTCTTCCTCATTTTTGCTCCGGGGAACGGAGAGGTGCAGAAGTGGGTGTGATGGGAGAGCGGCAGCTTTGCCCGCTTGGAGCCGTCCCAGGCCTCGCTGCCGTAGCCGCTCGGCTAATAAGCGATTCCCAAATGTTTAACCCTCCTTAAGAAGCTGCCTGTTGAGCCGGTCCGACTGTATAAACAGGCTCGTGATAACAGAGAGCTGAGTTGAACCAAAGAGCCTGCGTGTTTCTGTAGGGGAGAAGTCAGCAATCTTCCTTACCCGCAGCCCCAGCTGCTTTTCCTTTTGGTCTGTTTTTCCCCGCAGCTTTTCGGCAGCCCGGCCCCAGGCTGGCTCCCACGCATGGATCCTGCGCGCAGGAAAGGGTTACTGTTTTCCAGTGCCGAGTGTTTCGGTTTGCTTTGTTCAGTGCGATGCATATTTCATACGCTTAGCTTCCCAGCTGGCAGAGGCCCGTAAACCCTGCGAGCTGTTGGGTATTGTCTCTCTCTTTCTTTATTTATTTGTTTGTTGGTTGTTAGGTTTTTGGGGTTGTCATTTTTGTTGGATTTTTTTTCTTTTCCAAATTGCTCACTCTCACGAAAGCCAAACCCTAGTTTCTGACAATAGGGGTCTATCAATAGATAAATGGTTTCACAGCTGTATCTAATGCAGTGCTCTAGCCAGGGCTTTTATGGCGAGTAATTTTCTCGTGACGAGGCTGTGAAGGGAGCCGTGTGGGACGTATGGATTGCAGGAGCTGGCAGCCGGAGGACGCTGCAGCCACGGGCTTTCCTCCCCCCACCCCACCCCTTCTAAAGGTTGTAATTATCTCGTTGTTTATCCATATGCAAGCTGTCGTCCTGGACGGGAACCGGCTCGGCTGCGGCCATTCCTCCCGCCGCCACCAGCGCCTCCCGGCCCCTCCTCCCGTGCCCCCCGCCTCCCCGCCATCTGTCAGCAGCTCGCCGCCGGTTGCCGGCACCTACGTACGGCAGAGCAGAGGGGAGCTGGCAGGGTACCGCTTTGTCGGTGCCCCTGAGATGGGGACCGGGAACGGCTCCATCTTGCTCACGTTCGTCTGAGATCTCCGTAGAGCCCGTGGGGAGGCTGCCTGGGGTTGTCCGAGAAGAGGTCGGGCTTCCTCCAAGGCCTGGCTCCGTGTCGCTGCTGCACGGGGCAGGGAGATGTCCCGTGGGCAGGGTGAGTGCTGCTCACTTCAGCTCTTGGCACCTCTCTGGGCCAGGTCTCCCACAAAGGTGCAGCTCCACGTGCATCTCTTGCTGCGTCCATCCCAGCCACCCAGGTATTTTAAAAGGGCTGGAGCAGAGGCAGCCGTCGCCGCGAGTGCCGAGGCTGTGCTGGCGTGTGCAGCGGGAGGGTGAGCAGCATCCGCCTTTTAGAAACGCCGTCCCGCTGTGACTGGGAGATGCTGAAGTGAGAGTTTTGCTGTTTGTGCGGTTACAGCCCGGAGGTCAGCAGCACTTCCGAGCCCCCGGCTCCCTCCCTGCTCGGCAGAGCGCTCCGGAGGGCACACCAGCCTGCTCCTGGCTGCCCGCCTCTTCACATGTCTCATTGCACAGAGGTATCCCCAGTATTTTCAGATGAAAATTAAAAATAAAATGGGCTTGTTGCATATAGTAAGACAGAATTAATCACTGTCCCAGGATGAATAGTCTTCAACCAGGCATTTTACTGTCCTAAAAGCTGGTCACAGTGTGATGCTTTCTAGCTGCACTGGAAGATGTTTCAGACTGATACAGTGCTGTTACTATAAAACATTTATCTTACTGAAAGCGTGGAAGATATTCTCCCCTCCTTCTCGGAGCTCTGACCTCCCAGGCACATGTTTCTCCTGGGTGTTGGCAGCACAGAGGTAGGAAGGGATGGGCATTTTCTGCCTGCCTGAGCAGAGGGCAATAGGTATTTTGCTTGAAGATCTGGGGGGTTCGGTGATGGGTGAGTGGAAGGAGGTTTCTCCAGGGGAGCCTTGCAAGCTGGGTTGAAAGTGAAAGCCTGTCTGGTGAGGAGATGAGCGTTCATGTGGGTGTAAAGAGGAAGCCTCCTTCTGTGGGAGGTAATTATAGGATGATGGCAGCTTACAGGGCTCATTTACCCTGAGAAGGAGCATAGAGATGATCTCCAGGAGCTGTTCTGCCCCAGTGCAATTGGACACAGTTGCAGGAGCTCGCACTAGACCCCACGGAGACAGCGGAGGGGCAGTTTTGGAAGGGCGCAGATGTTTCTGACCCGCGTGAGCTGTGCTCTTTGGTTCACTGCTTTGTAGCTGAAACATCTTCCCAGCCCAAGCTTGAAAGCTGCTAGAATCTGCAACCACATCACTACTTAAACTATATTTAAGCATTTTAATGCTGTAGTTCTGATGCGTGGCTTAGGTATGTTGTGTTAGGACAGGAGCCAATGATGAGCAAGTATTGCGCTAAGAAGGAAAAAAGCTGCTAAATGTGTAGAAATGGATTCACAATTTCTGAGCCTTCTGCTCTGAGAATCCAGAAGAATAGCCTGGGAATCGGCCGCAAAAGTAGAGGAATTGGGTGAGATGTACTGGAACAGACCTGGAGTTCTGGATGGACAGATGTGTCCAGGCCCTTTTACCAGAGCCCCCCAGCAGTACTTTAGGAAAACTGACTACAGAGAACTAATTGTATCAACGATACAACGATCTTGTAGTCAGCTTGTCCCTGCTGCTCTTCCAGGACTGACTTTCCAGGCCTCTGCTGGTCTGTGCATCTTTTCTTGCACCCCACAGGAGTTTCATGCGGTGCCAGAGCCGTTCAGAGGAGTGAGGTGGCCGTGTTGTTCACTTAGAGTTTGTCTCTCGAATGCTGTGAGCAAATACAGTGCTGGGAAAATGCAAGGTCTGTGTAAGTGAGGTGTGATATGAAATGGCAAGCGTGTGCAGTACATTCCCTGGGCCTGGCTCTGCCAGCAGTGGCAGCTCTTGGTTGTGTTGAAGTGTGATGTGGCTTGTTAATGAGAAGCCAAGCAACACTTATGTCTTGATAGCATTTAGTACGGAAAGCCCACCTTGCCCTGAACCGAGGGACTCTCCGGCTATCAGACAGACCTGTACATGGGAGGAAACGCTGCAAGTTCCAGGAGAGGGAATAGCTCTGAAGTACCTGTGTGTCAGCTTTCTGCAGGCTGAAAAGAGGGGTAGGCCCTCGCGATGCATCTGAAAAAGGAGTAGAGTCTTGGGGGCTGCTGTCACTGAATTGTGCTTGGCCACAGCGCAGAGCAACGTAGGAAGGCAGCATGCATCACGGAGGCTAGAGACAGGCGTATGCCAGCCATGATGGGATTCCTGAAAATGGACAGTTATGGACATACTGGTCAGGATGTGACCCCCTGGCCCAGTGAGTCCAGGTTCTGGCTGGCCCAAGCAGCCATCCTGCTTTGTCCCTTTCCTATCCTGAGCAAGCTTCAGCCTATAACAGTTTGCTCTTTGTCCTCAGTGCTCCTACAGCTCCTGAATATCTTTCCCCCCAACAGTAAAAACTTTCCTCTGTTTCTGTGTCCCTGCTGCATCCTGCCCTCGGTACTGGTGCCTCCACTGTCCCACAGGTCTCCGTGATGGTAAGCCTTACCTCCAGCGTCCCAGGCCCATCTTGGATCAGCAGTCACTGCAGTAGGTGCAGGACGTGCCCTGTGGTATTAAAGCTTTGCAAGATGCCTTCTTGTCAGCAGCCAGCCGCTGACTGGGGTTAAACTCTTACTTGGGCCTGGGAAGGAAATTCAAGTTGAGCTACAGCAGCTTGGAAGAGTGCAGAACGGTGCTGATGACACTGCCTAGCTCCCGTGAGGTCAGGGGCTCGGGATGCTTCGGGCCTCAAGGACTCTGCCCAGGGCTTTGACCACTGCACGGATCTCACCCTCAGCCCCATAATCTTCCCTGCAAGCGAGCGCTTCCCAGGCAGGCAGCGTGTGGAATGTGCTGTTGAAGGCTGCCTGGATTAGATCTGCTGCTTTTCTTTTATCTGGAATATCAGTCCTCAGGTTATTTGGCACAACCCGTTTTTGGTAAACACATGTTGCATTTTTTCCTGTTTTCTATTTGCCTCTGTCTTTACTTCTTCCAAAAACTTCTTCCAAAGCCTTTTTAGTGTTGGATGCTCTAGTTGTTATGTATATTCCAGTTATGATTTCTGTTCCACCACGTCTCTCTCATCTCCTCAGTATCCTGTTTTGTGTCCAAGTAACTTGTGTTTCTCCATTTTGTTGCCCAGGCTTCTTTCTTTACTATATAAACATTTTTAGTTGTTTTTTACTGACTACATCCATTTCCTTAGTCCACCTAGTCAATAATTGCATTCTCATTGGTATTTGTATCTTCTTGCTGTGTGTCCTCTGATGTTTTTTGTGGCCATAGCTGTATTTTTCTTCCTCCTGGTAGTAAAAGCAGAGGCAGAGATTACGTTAGCATCATGTCCCCTTGTTTCTCAGCTGAAAGCTTTTCTTATCAGTAGAAGCAGCTTTGATCCCAGAAGACTATTTTCTTGTGCATTCAAATGGAGTCCATCTGTCAAGAAGAACTCTTTCCATGAGTGCTTCCTTTGGGATAACCACCTGAAACCTTTGTCACAGCATGCTCAAGCTATCTATTAATTTCTTCATTATCATTTTCTACTTTCATTCCCTTTGTAGGGGCAGGAAGATTTCACCCTGAGCTTCCCCCTGCCTTGGGGTATCTGTCCTTGGTCCCCTTCACCAGGAGCCTGGCAGCCTTGGTTCTCCCAACGTGAGGGGAAGCAGTGGATTCCCCTCTGCTCCCATCAGGACTGCTTTTGGTCTTTAGTCCTATTCTGCATCTTCACTTGTGCCAGCAGAGCCTTCTGCCACCTGATCTAGGTGGGAGATTGGGAGGTTCCCATTCTGGTGCTGTGAAGCGTGGGATGAAAGCGAGCCTCCTGCCCACTCAGTCGCTGGTGTTTGTCGTTGAACCTCGTACCCGAATCCTCCTGACGTGTGGGTTTGGCCTGCGTGCTGGTGGGTTGCGCTCCCGGCTTCCCCCGTGATACGCGGCTTGGCCCTGCCTCAGGTTGTGGAGATTGTCCCTGGGGTGGTGCCTCGTGGTGATGTCTGCAGAAGAGCCCGCGTCAGGGTGGGGAGACACTGAAGCACAGAGGCCAGAAGAAAAAGGGGCAGTCTCTGCCCCGGAGAGCGCTCGGGCAGGCGCTCGGGGCGAGGGCTGCCTGGGGCAGGTTAGCACACGGAAACGCTTAGAGGCTCTCGGGCAGTGGATGGTCTGCAGTCGCAGCACATCGCAGCCTCGCTGACCTCGCCTTTTAAGTGAGGCTTATGAAGAATGAACCAAAGGTGGGACGCTAATTGAATCCTTGCCTGGTTCTCTGCCGGCCCCAGAGCACAAAATCAGAGCCGGTGTTGTGAGTCAGGAGTTTCTCTAATGAACAGAGCGGAGGGAGCGGGAAGATGTGCTGACATCTCGCCTCGTTTATTATCTTCTGGAGCCTGCAAACGAGAGATGAGAACAACAGAGGGGAGAGCTGTTGGCATTTCTGGAATAGTGTTACACTTCTAATTTATGGTGTTAATATAGATCAAGAAGTTTTGGGTCTGTGGAATAACTGCAGGGAGGACTGACCTTTTCCAAACTTGGGTTGTTTTCTGTGGTTCTTTTGGGATCATCTGGAGTTAATCAGTCTGGTAACTTTCGAAAATCAGTTTTGCCTAAAAATATATACATTCACTTTTGTTTTCAGTGGAACAGCATTTGCTGTAAGTAGAGGGTTGGCTTTTTTTGAAAATAAGTTTTAGTGTTCCAACTCCACTGTGCACCAGCCTTGCTTTTAAATTTATAACCTTCCAAAATGAAAAGTAAATTGATTGTGTTATTCTCAGCCCTTTTATAAAAGTTAACATTGCAAAAACAGATGTGAAATGTGGTCTTGTAGATTACAGTCTGGGCTTGGGGTTTTTTTTTGTTTTTCTTTTTCTTGCTTTCTCTGTGCTGTGTCCCTGAGGAGCAGAAATCTGCCTTTTTCCAGCAGGAGGAAAATTGTTCTGTGTCTAAATTGCCTCCTGCTTGCCTTCTGCAGCATGCTGCAGGACACAGAGCTCCTAGGAAAGATAATGCTTTTACAGAAACATGCAACTTAGCAGGGAATTTTTAATTATGAATGTGCATGAGAGATCAGACTGCCTGGGAATTCAGTAATGCACTAGCAAGCCTCACACCTCTAGGACATCCGTTCCAATATGACCCAGAGAGACGGTGATTAAAAGGTACTGTCAAGCAGGTGATTAGTCTCCAGCCTCCTTTGAGGAGGCAGGTGAATGTGTCCTCACTTTCCTTGCCACCCACGGCACGGAGGCCGGGGCCTGGGTGTAGCCTGACACCCTGTCCTGGAAAAGCAGGGTCTGAGCAGAGCCTAGGGCTCCCATGATCTTCCTAAGCAGGGGAAACTTTTGCAAAACTCAGAATTCAGCTTACGTGAGAAAAGAGTGGAGCTCTAGGAGACGCTTGCAGTTGCAGGAAGGACAACCCACCCCGTGGCCTGCCTGCTTCAGGGGACAAGTGCCATGGACGGGTCCCTGGGGAGGCAGAGCTGGCAGCTCCCGGTAGCGAAGTGCTTGTACAGCTTGGTGGGGGCTGAGCTCTTGGACGCTGCTGGTGTTACGGCAAGGCTTTGCTGCCTCACTAGTGCTCTCTTGGCTGGGGAGATCTTGGACCAGTGAGTGAGTGGTCCTCTGAGGGACAGGGACATGTCTGGAAATGCTCTAGTCAGGCAAGCTTCTGCAAAAGCATGATGCAAGTTTGGTGTAGCATCCGCTCTTCTCGCTTCCCTGCCACTCAAGAGTGCTGTCGTTGATTTGGCTGAACGGGGTAAATGACAGGGAAAATGCAATTTAAATAAAATGTAGGTTCATAAAGCTGAGTCTTGTGGACAAACATCACTCCGCAGGCTGCCAGGAATTGAGCTGAGCAGGCAGAAGTGGCCACTAAAATAGAAGCAGCCATTGACTCGCGAGGCTTCGGCAGCGAAGGTCTCGTACAGCTCCTCTGGGCAGCATTGGGGACCAAGTGCAAGCTCTCCCTGCTGCAGCATATGGCTAATGGCTCTTCTGCGTGTTGCCACGCGCAGAGGCTGCTCTGCAGACACATCTCGCAGCTCGACCCCGGGCTGGGTGCAGGGGAGGGAGCAGGACAGAGCTCTCTTCAGGTTTTGCTGCATTATTTTCCATGCTCTGGTATTTAAGACAAGTTAATACTCTGTGAAAACTGCTGAAAGAGCTCCATTGCCTCTGTAAACCGCACACGTACAAATTACTGCCTTCTATTAGTCACTTAAAAGGCCAGGTTGCTTAATTATTTTGATCACAGCAATCACTCATTTACAAGGTGAGGAAAAGTGCCAGCATTTTTAAGCCGAGCAATACAGTACTGTCTGTGGCAGAAGAGTCAGGGTTGCAGAAGGTTGGTTTTTCTTTCTTTTTTCCTCCCCACAGTTGTAAATGACTTTGCTTTCCTTGGTTGCATCGGTGACGGTGCAGGGCACGGTGGGTGCGTTCACGACACGTTGCCCTCCGAAGCCATCGGTGTGTTCAGCCTGTGCGGCCGCTGTTCAGCAGCGCTCCGGGGCTGCGTGGCTGCAGAGGGGCTGTTGGAGAGGGGCTGCGCGAGGCGAGCGGCGCTGGGAGGATGCGGGACATCGACCCTCCGGGTTGGGATGGGAGGGCTGCAAGGAGGCTTGCTGCGTCCTGCCTGGCCCGCGCGCCCGTGGAGCTGCTCGGGCGGCAGTGATCGTGCAGGCAAACAGGTTTCTTTCATCCATGTTAAAGGCTTAGAACATTCTTGGTTTAATGCATAAGGCAGCAACTCTTTGGAAATGGATTAAAAATATCACCTCTGCTTCCTGCGTGCCATATGTTGGCTCTTTCTCATTGCCCAACATTATTTCCAGGGCTGAAAGAATTTCCTTTCCCTGCCCTGCTCCCTCCTTCCACTTTATCCCATCCTGCAAACGCACTGCCTTGCCTTCTGCTTCACAGGTGCGGTAAGGTCTGTTGTCAGGCTTCCTCCTAAGGGAAGGTATTCTGACCTGCAGCCTCTGAACCTTTGGTACTCCTTCGGGAAAGAGGATTAGATTTTGGGGGGGTGGAGGGGGAGGTCTGGTAGATGTCAGTTGTGTTCCACTGAATCATATTCTTGGGGTCCTGCTTCTGTTTTCAACCTGAAGAAGGGCTTTTTTCTTTCCCCAAAGCTTGTCTGTCTTCCTCCCAGCTCTATCAATCTAGTAAGTTACTACTTCTCCTTACAAACCTTTCCTTTCAACTTTCACTGTTTGTCTTCCACATGTTTCTGCTTAGGAGTATCCAGTGGTGGTTCCACTTCCCAGTGAAAGACACGCTGCTGTTAAGTCTACCTTCATAAAAGCTCCTAATTCCATTAAAGTCCATTATAAGCTCCTCTCCTGCGGTTCCCAGGGGAGAGAGGGATAGCATATATCAGAGACCGCAAGAAAACAAATGGCCACTTTGAACAAATCGCAGGGCTGCTTGCCAAATGGGGATTCCCAGCTATTTACAAACCACCACTGCTTCCTGCTAATAAAGAGGTAAAATGGAAGCAGTGAAAATATGCATTTTATAATCACCCAGATTTATTCCTTCAAAGGATTTATTACAACCTTTTATTTTCATGCGTGGAAAATGTAATCTTATCTAGTATGCCGGCTGGCCCGGCTCAGCGTGCTGAATCTGTTTTACAGCAGAAAGCTATCAAACACCGACCTTCCAGGGCATGCCGCGGCTGTACGTTGAAGTTGCTAGAACACAGTTAAAGCAGTTGAAACGTGCATTAAAATATGGCACTAGAAGAATAGGATATCTGTGCAATTAGCAACCTGATTCTTTCAGCAGCTGCTTGTAACATAGATCTAGTGTGTCAACAACGAGTACCTCTGAGATTTGCTGGAGTAAGGAAACAAACAAGCTAGCCACGCTGCTGCCACCAATTCCTGCTTTTGGAGCATGTTACCAGTGTGCTAGCTTGGTGTATATGTATGATTTTAGCAGGGATCAGATGGAAGACGCTGTAGCAGATAAATGCCTCGAACCCTGAATTTTAATTTATGCTGTTTTCAAGCAACACAAGCTGCTGGCACCGGGGTGGCTCACGTCCTCCTTGCTACACTGGGGAGCAGTGCCAGTGACATTCGGAGTTCAGCAAGCAAAATCCTATTAAGATAACGTCACGGCCTTTCTGTTTTACTGTTTGCAAGCCAGCCATAACATCATTAAATTACACAACAGGGAGGTGCCTGCTGCCAAGGAGCTCTGCTCTAGATAAGATGTGGGTTGAGCCTCTGCCAAAATATGAGTTGATATGACAAGAAATTTGGAGCCTGTTCAAGGTTTGATTCACACAAGAAATAGCAGCGTGCAGGTAAACAGTGTACTGGATGGTTCCCTGAGGCAGCCCTGCTTCTGCCTGCCCGTCCTTCGGGGCACGGCGAGCATATTGCGGGGGGGCAGAATCCGGCACTGCAGCCCGGTGCTGTGCAGGGTCAGGCTGGACGGGCTGTGCCTGAAAAAATTTCCAGTAACCAAATTTACATCCATTCTTGCTTTCGGTATTGACAAGCAGAAGATAAAATCTGGCAGGATCTGAGGGCGAATCTGAGGCAGCTGTTAGCAGGTCCTCATAGTCACTTACTCCACCACCTCCCCCTTTCCCATCCTTTTCTGCAGAGCCAAAGGCAGCCTGACAGCTAAAGGCATTGGCTTTGGAGGCTCACACTGGTAATTAAAATGTCTGCAGGGTGGGGAGAATATAGACAGTCTGTTATCGAGGTGTACTTGAAGAGTGGATGGGGTCCAGACTGGTCTTGGTGGAAGGTGAGTGTGGTGCAATTCCTGCCCCCTTGGAGAAGTTTTGCTGGCAAGTTATAAGAGCTGTTACCTAACAGGCAAAACTGAAGCCAGGAACACCACAGTCACTGAATCTCTCAGAGCTGCTTGCTTGTGATGCCTTGGCCAAGCCAGTAGGAAAACAAGAGAGAAGAAATAGCCATACTGTAAAACTACACGTAGCCCCCGTGGCAGCAGTGGAACCCTGCCTCGCTGGCCCCTTGAAGGACTGCGCTGTTTGGGGTCACAGCGCCCACCCCAATGGGTCTCTGGCATGCCTGCCAGGCACGGGCTTTGTGCCTCTTGTCCTTCTGCTCTTGCAGGCACGGAGGCTTGCTTCTGGGCTCTCCTAGATCCCAGATTTTTCTGTGCTGTCCTGCTTGTGGATTTTGTGGTCTTCAGGCTCCTTCTCTGAGATCCCTTGGGGAAAACTCATCCAGCATCATCTGCATTTTACCATTGTTCAACTAATTCCAGTCATCAGCATTAATGACCTTTTTACCCTGCAACATCTTCCAGGCAGTGGAGATGAGGCACAGCAAGGACTCCAGAGTGAGCTTGTGATACGCTGGGGCATTTAATGAAACAGCCGTTCCATGAAGGCGTATGGGCTGTGTGTACAGAGAGCGCTGTGCCACTATATCCTCCAAGATGGGACATCAAGAAGAAATGGCTTAAAACAAAAATGGTGCCTTTAAAAGCAGCTTTCTAAGCATTTTCTGTTAGAGAAGCTTTGCTTCCATCAAAGGCTCTAAAGAGATACAAAGCCTGACTTTCTCTGTGATTCTGCCTGATGTTCCAGGACTGCTATTACTGTTTTCCCTTGTGGCTGCATTTCTGGCATTACTAACTTTCAAGGTCCCAGATGTATCTTGTCTGTGTTGCAGCAGCTCAAGTACAAAGCGGCTTGGAGATCCTCTTATGCGGGTGCAGGAGTGTGTACAAGCACATCTTGCAATGACTTCTAGCGTGACACTGTTTTTGCACATCTTCCCTGCAAAGGACTTTACGTTAACGTGGTCACACGAGCAAGTACTACGGTCGTGACTCTCCAGTGCCTCATCTCTTACCTTGCTTGCATCCTCATAATTTCAGTGCGATGTATGTGCGGGAGCAATGAGATACCCTGCCATGTCAGGCAAGTCTGTAACCTTCTCGTGATTCTCGAGTTTCCATAACAGCAGGATATTCGTTTTGTTGCCATAGAAAACTTGCCCATGCAGGTTTGCAGAGTACTGAGTTGTCACTATAACCATTGCCTTCTAGCGAGCCTGAAAGAAGCCGCGTATGCCTGAGAGCAAATCAGATGGTGTTTCCTGCCACCTCCTTGGAAAAAAAAAAAGTGTTAGATTGACAGTTTTGGAAAGAGAAGTTTTCTATCTATCAACACAGCAGACAGCAGTATGTCACAGTCGCAGGAATGCGCTGCTTTCATCTGCCTTCTCTCACCTCACAACAGGCTTCCTTCCAGACCTGCGTGGCCCAGCTGGGGAGAGCGGGAGGACAGCCTCCATCGCTGCGGGAATTGCAAACAGGCTAGTACTTGCAGGGCAAGTGGTGTTTGTGCCGTGAACATCGGGACAGGATCCAGCCTCTCGGCAGCTGTGGAACAGCAGTGACTTCTGGTCTCTAGAAACCCTGGTACTTTTGTATGAGAACTGGGGAGACCAAAACTGCATCAGGTGGTTAAGCAGTTCCCTAAGGAGCCTCAGTTTTGGCTTTGCTTTGTTGTTGCTTTATTGCACGTCTGTTAGCAGCTATCCCTGGGGCAGTCAGCGGTGCAGGGTACCGTGTGCTGGGTATCTGTGTCTGGGATTGCCTTTGCTGTGCCGGAGCTGCAGCCTTCTGGCAGTCTGCAGAGCTGGCTCTGCTGCCTTCTCCGGGGAGGGCAGGGGTTCGTGGTGCAGCCGGTGGCCAGTGTCCCTCACAGGTGTTATGTCAAAGAGCCATCCACTAAACCTTTAAGCCTGCTGTCACTGCTAGATAGTCAGGCCTGGATGGCAGCAGCACTCCAGGGACAGGGCACGTAGTTGTTTGGGATGTGCAGGTCTTTCAGGATCCAGCCTCTGTGATCAGCTGTCATTCATCCCCTAAGAGCCTCCACTGTGGGAAGGGCCAGTCTCGCCAAAGAGAGAAGGCAGAGGGGCTCCCCGGGCTGTTGGATGCCCCAAGCAGGAGGGCTGGAGACTGCAGAGCAGGATGCCTGCTCTGCCAGGTGTGTGCTAAAGCCTCCCCTGCCCCCCCCGCCCCAGACTGTGCCTCGGCTCTGGGAGCGGCGAGCGGGGATGGAGAAGCTTTTGTGCTCTCGTGGGGAAGGGTTTCCCGAAGGATTTCCTAGGGACAACCTGGAGCCTGGCAGAGGTTGCTCGGTGCTCGAATGGGAGGCAGGCAGCGTGCAGGCAGCTGTTCAGCCTGCCAGCAGCAGGACAGGAGGACTGCATGCGTCAGGGCTTGCCGTCTAGCAGTCGGAAAGGACTGTCCCTCTTCCAAGAGTATTCCCCAGCCAGCTGTCTGCCTACGAGATCTTTCCCCTGCTTTACAAGGAACCAGAAGGTGTGAAACGCTCTGGGTTGCTGCTGCGTCCCAGGATGGCAGCTCCTGTGTACAAATAACCCAGATGTGTATTTTCAGCACTTCTGAATGCTGCAGATGCTTATGTGAGCTCTTGGCCACCTGAGGAAAGAGGTCCTGCAGGTGGGCAGGCCGCACTGTGTTTGCCGTGAGAGGCTTTTGGGTGTGCGGCTTGCACCTTGCTTGTCCCGGCCGTGCTGCCCGGCAGCCGCGGCGCTGCGGGACGGGGATGAAGGCGGAGGCGAGCGCGGCTGGCCGGCGGTGACCGCGTGCTGCTGTTGCCCGGGTGTATTCACTGTTTGTCTGTTCTAGGTGACACCGGGCCGGGAAGGCCAAGAAGGGGAGCTTTTCGTTAAGGGGCCCTCGGTATTCCGCGAATACTGGAATAGACCCAAAGAGACAAAAGATGCTTTCACGCCCGATGGCTGGTTCAAAACAGGTACTGTAATAGTTTCCCTGCAGCGTCTGGGAGAGGGTGATCTTGTAGCGAGGAAAGAGAGGTCAGCAGCTTCAGTTGTCTTCTGCTAATTCTGCCCCTGAGGTTAGCTGGGTGTTGTCTTGGATTTAGAGCACGGGTGGCACAGGCTGGCTGAGTGTGCAGGCCAGGCTTGTTTCCAAAAAGCAGATACTGGTTCAGATAGGTTCTCCACTTGTATACTTCAAGGAACGGAGTATATTTGGAGCTGTTTGCTTGTAAATGCAATATGCCAGAACTTCCATGTTCTGGAACTTGAGCTCTGCAACCTCAGCACCAGGAAACCAGTTGTCACTCAGCATAACTTGGGTGGGTGCCATGTTAGTAGAAGACTTCCACTAACCTCGGTAGCTCCGAATCTGACCTGCTTGCCCTCTCTCATCGGCAACGTACTCTTCGAATGGTAGTTCTGTTCTCGCCATCATCACGACAAACTGGCCGAGCATTTAAAACACAGGGCTTGTGTGGTTAAAGCCACGTGTATGGGCAACCACATAGGCACAGTGGTGGTCACTGAAGTCTTGGGGCTTGGCCATTGGGATCACTGGGGAATTTTTCAAGGAATCTTCATTTTGCAGTCAGAAAACATTAATTCATTGAAAGCTGAACTTTCTGGGCAGGAATCACAACTGGTGTCTTCAATTTGGGAGCGGTTTGGGAAGAAGTCTTTGAAATTGCTAGAATGTTGCTTTTGATATTTTTAAAAGTAAAAACTGAGTCTTCCGAATAGAGCTTTTTGTTTTGAAACTTAAGCTCATTTTGTTTTTACATGATACGTATTAAAATCCAAAGGAAACATTTCTTTTTCTGGGTTTTCCTATAGTGAAAATTCTCAAGATTTGGCGTTTCCTTTTGATTGAAGGTGGGAAACGTTTTCAAAATATCAAATGTTTTAGGGATGGGAGAACCTCTTGTATTTGGGTCTTTTGCTCTAGCTTCCGCCAGAAGATGCAGTAGCATTAATACCTATTGCAGCTGGGTCACGTGTCTTGGTAGATTTTGTCAAATGTTTGCACACAGGAAAGAAAAAAGTCCTGTTTTAATCCAGCTCTGATAACAGTGAACACAATCAAAACTGTCTTTACCTGAAACTACTGTGGTCGGGGTGGTAAATTCTCAGCACGGACCTCTTGAGGCCAATCTTGCCAATAATGTGGGGTAACAAATTCGAGAGGATGCTAGGCCGAAGACTTTTCCCAAGTGGAATAGACGTGACAGTCCATGAATAAGTTATGTGCTTCAAATGATGCCTCCTGCTCTGCGTATAACGCAGAGCCAGAGCTCGGCCTCCCCGGTCAGAGGTTCCCGTCCCCCAGGACGGTTCTGCAATGTAGATTAAATAATAAAACAGCCCTGGGCCCACACCGAGTGAGCGCGGCAGTGGCACGGGATAGCTTTGCCAGCTCCGTCCTGAACGTTGGAGCGGTCGGTTGGTATCTCTGACCGCCCGTCTTCCTGTTAGCTCTGCCGCCGGCACTGAGCCGCTCGGATAGCGGGATAAACACACGCCGCGGATTTGTCTGCCTGCGCTGAGCCCAACTGCCTGTTAATCTTGCGAGTGCAGAAGGGTGGGATTTCTAATTCGTACCTCACCTTACCACATAAGCAGCTCTGACTTTTCCATTTCCCTCTTTATTATGTGTTAGCGATGCCATCAAGTCGGGAGCACTGGGCTGGATTTCCGATGCCTTCTTTGTAATCGTCTTATTTATTGACAATTTACAAAGAAGCTGCGATTTATTATTATTGTTGTGCTGAATCAGACGTAGAGCTGCCCTGCCAGGAGTGTCGCCACTGGTCCTGCTCCCACGCCGGCACCGCAGTTTGGGACTCGAGCATCGGCAGACAGTGCTGTGTGCAGGGCAATCAGCTTTAAAAATTTTTTAGTCAACACTCCTGATGAATATTTCAGATGCAAAGGAATAGCATGCATTAATTATTGCAAAGAGATGTCTTTAGGAGAAAATGATTTTGAAATTCAGTTTAATTTCATTGTAATGCGCTGCAAACAGGAAGGGAGTATGTGTGTTTAATTGGCTCTCGGGGGTAAGGCCTGGAAGATGGCATGCCTTTGTCACAGGCCATTAGTGATACAGACTGCATAATGAGAGAGTACAATCAGCTCACAGCTGCCGGCTCCTACGGGGAGAGAATGATATTAAATAGAAATCAGTATAAATTAAACTTAACCCTTTCACTAGCTGAGCAAAGCCTTAGAGCCTGAAATAAGGGGGAGAGCAGAGACGACTGTGCGGGGTTAGAGACAGGTCGGAGGATGCCCAGAAGACATTCCCAGCAGTAATCCACCATTCTGGCTTCCTCTTGGATATTCTTTGTAGCTGTCTAAGGAGGACGACAGGCTTTTAATTTTCTTCCCCCTTCCATTCCCCCACTCTTTGCCTTTCTTTTTTTTTTCTTTTTTTTTTTTTTTTCCTTCTCCTGACTGCTTTCTCCATCTTTTGCAGATGTCGGGTAGACAAGGCTATTTTCTCCAGGACTCATTTAGCCAGTTGTGCTGTGAGTGAGACCTGTCGCCCCTCGCTCACCCTGCCTGCCCCTCCCGGTCGCGGGCTGCCTTTGGGGATGGATGTGGCTTCCACTGCGAGAGCTCAGATCTGCATGTGATAGAAGCTGCCACTTAACGCAGCCAAGGAGTTTGTACCTCGTCATAGCTGGCTCTTACGGACTGGGCTTTGGAGGGTGAATTAGCCCAAGTTAAGCAGAGGTGGTTAACTTTGGCGTGGAGACTGGACTGGCAGTCTCGCTAGTGCCGGTGATATTTGCAAATTATAGGGCATTGCATATTTGCAAATTATTATTGTATATTTTAAAGGTGAGGCTGCCTGTGTGCACATGGTGCTCTTGAAACCAAGGTGATGCTATTTCCTCTCTCAGTAGAGGGCAAACAGTGTTAGTGTCCCTCTCGCTCTCGAAAGGGATAACCATGGTGTGGCAGTGCCAGACCCTCGCGTGGGTCACTCCCGGGTGACGGGGACGTGTCCCTACGGTGGATGGCGGTGTGATTGGCAGCTGTGGCCAGGTCCCCCCCGTGCTTCAAGGACGCGGGGAAGTGTGCGCTCAGCTGGAGCAGGAATGAGATCTGGAGAGAGTGAACTTGGAGATGGTGTGAATAACTCCTCAGCTGTAATTTAGCACTCTGCTGATTGTTAATGACAATCCTAAAAACCAGCAGGTCAGCAAATGAAAAATAATTACTGCAAGGGAAAGCGCGGAGTGTTGCTCTTACTGCACCTCGTGGTGAACGTGTCCCTAGAAAGGCTCTTCTCCTGGTGGGTGACGGGAGAGGGAGGTATCCAGCGGTTGGGACCTGCTGTATCATTAAACACTAAGTGCCGTGACCTCTCTGCGTGCCAGGCACCAAATGCAGAATAGCAAGTGTTGGGTGTGTGTCTGATGCAGTTATTAAACACAGGCTCTGCGCGTGCTGTTCCTGTGCGTTGCCCCAGTCTCACAGGTGGAGCAGGCACGTCTCCATGCTCGGGGAAAGTCTCACAGGAATAGGAAACCCCCCATGACTCGGTTCTTAATCAGGGAGTGCAAAGTCCCGGGGAGTCAGAGAAATGAAAATTCTCCCTGTCTCTATCAGGGTCACGTACGCAACAAGGCAGAGATGTGAAATTTGTCGCAATACAAATATTCCTCTGTCCTTTACAGTATCTGATCCTGCATTTCTCTGCTCCTGGAACACGCTTTACCAATGAGGCGGTAGCGAATGCGCAGTATGTGCTGTGTGACTGACTGACTGGAGATGTCCTCACCTGAGTCAAGTGAGGCCAAGACTGAAAAGGTTCAGAGATAGTAGCTGGGGGACAGGTATTACTGGTTTTGCTGATGATAATCAGTTTGTGGCGCTGCATAGTATCTATCCTCAGAGTTTATGCTCACAAAACCGAGAGTGCTTCACTGGAGCTCATTTTCTCCTTTGTTTTTTTAATTCAAGTTAACTTAGAAGCTCCCTAAAACACAGTTGCAGAAGATCCTTGGTTCTTCTCTGAGATGCTCTGCTGTGTTGCAGGAGGCTCTCGGACAACCTGCCTTTGTGCTCACAAAGTGCCTCTTCTGCGGTACTTTGCTATCCAATACCCGGTTTGCTGTCCCACTGCAGCCTGCGAGGCGTGTGCTTTTTCCATGCAGCTACTGCATGGGAAAAAAATCGGGTCTGAAGTTTTGAGTCTGCAGCCCATCAAATCTCTCGTTAGAAACCCTCCCCCTCCCAAAAACTTGCAGGGCAATACCATGATGAGGCTAGCAGGTTTTGGTCCACAGCTGCCCTTTGACAGGTGGGTGTTGCTCATGGGCCGTGAAAGCTCCCAGGTTTCTCTGGGAGATCCAGTGGTCAGTCGGGACCACAACTTCTCCATATTCGATCCACGCTTTCTGCAGGGGGATGACCTGCGTGAGGTGGGGTCACAGGCCCTAAGTGCCATTTCCCTTCCATACGTGCCTTCAAAGCGAGTAACAGCATCATGCTCAAAACTTGCACGCTGCCTGCTGAAGTGTTGCATCAGGTCACCTTCTGGGCTCTTTTCTGCAACTGAAGGCTTACAGAGGGTCTTTCAGTTTTAAGCCTTTTCTGGCTGCAGGTCTTCCCCCCCACCAGTAACTTCCTTAGGCCCATTCTCTGTTCCTGGTTGCAGTTCCTATAAATAGAGCTATCATATGTTTCTTCAGAAAGTATAGGGGCCAAAAAAATAGTAGTCAGGTCTGACATGGCAGCAGTCATTTTCCTTTCTGACTGACAGTTCTTTTATTAAAATCCCTTTTTCTGCCATGAAACTGCCTTCCCCAAGAAAACAACATCATCCTGAGCATTGGGAATGGTCATTTTCCGCTGTGATGGAAGGAAAAAATAACGATGCAGACTCTGACCACCGGCACCCTCACACCAGATCGCTGGTGCAGCTCCCTGCTCTGTTACTAGTGCAATCTAGGAAGGGAAAGGAACTCAGTGCAACAACTGCAAACCTGTGTTTCCTCCCCTCCTGGACTAGAGGGAAATGCCACATGTGCATTTTACAAGAAACCTGTGCAGACATCCCTTTATAAATATGCCCACTTTGTGCCTTCAGTTAGAGGAGGAACAAGTATGTCTATGTTATAGAAAAACAGCATGATGCTACTATGACTTTCTGATGAATTCAAGATCTTGGCTCTGTTGACAAGCATCTGAACTCTCGGTGTTGTGTAGGTGATTTACTGTTGCTCCCTTCCTCTTTATTTCCTCAGATCTGCACTATTGTCTGCCTGTCTCTCTGCGCCTCTCATTTCCATTTGAGTGAATTTGATTATTTTTATTGTATTAATGCTGTTGACAGAGCTGCTTAGATCAAAGTTCCCTCCAGCCATTTCCAGGGAGACTGCTGGATATCCACCTGCTGTCGTATATCTAAGCAGCACCAAGCCCTAGGAGAATGAGACAAACCCAAAGGAAAAATGCCTGCGGCCCTCCTCCGCTGTCAGTGCGATGCCTTCCCAGCCGTCCTGCGCCCTGCGAGGCTGTAGAGTGGGAGACAAACTCAGACCCAACTCACGTGCCAGTGAGCAATCGCCGAGCGAAAGCCGGGAGCTGGAGGAAAGCAGCAAATACCAGTTTCCAGCGCTGTGGTCATCCCCCTCCCCAATCTTTATTCATCTCTCCCAGCTTTCTGACGCTCGTGTTGCTCAGGCTCCGGCGTTGTCAGATCGCGTTATCTTTGTGCAGGAGGCAGCGGTCTGCAGGCAGGCGAACTGCTCTGTAGTCGTGAGCAGGGGGCAGAGGATGTGGGCGCGTGGTGGAATTGCAAACGCCGCGTGGTGCCCAAGCGCTGTCGCTTTGCCCGGGTGTTTCTCCTGCTGCACAGGGCCAGACAGGGTGCTTTCTCCGTAGGAATCTGGCAGTACAGCGGTCTGCACAGTGAGGAGTGATGTGATCGGAGAGCAGCGTTCTCCCTGGGGGAAGGCCAGCTTCCATTCACATTTGCCCATGCATCCAGAAAATTAGAATCTGGTGTATTCGGGGAGATTTATTTTCAATTACAGGTTAAGGCTGAGACATGAAATAGCACTGGGTTTGAAAGTAGTGCATAAATCCTGCAACAAATCCATGTATCTCAGCTCCATATAATAAGATTTTATTGATTCCTATATTGTATCTGTCAGAATAAAACTCTCTTAATGCATGCATCAGGATGGAAAAGATAGAAAGCTTGTTGGTAGTAGAATCTGATTCAAGGATCAATGCACTTTGATTAATATGTCGTTAAGAAAGTAAGAGTTATTTAACTTGTTTGATGCATGTTTCAAAATGATGACTCATATCTTTTAAGTTTCTCTTTTAAGCTGCATTTAAAAAACAACCTTGTAGCTGTTTTTCACATTGGTAAGTCCTGTTTTATCACTGAATTCTTGCTAGATCCCTTTATGCAGGTCACAAAGCCACCAGACTCCTATCAACCATGTTTCCTATCATCCAGAAGGCTTCTTACCTCCCATGCTGAAAGCGTTAGCAGGTCTACCCTGCTCTCCTTTTCTATCTCTTTATTCCTACTGGATGTTCTGTGGTGAAAGAGGGATTCTAGGAAAAAAAATGGAGAAATTCATCTGGAATAATGTATCATCAGGAGAAAGGAGAGGCACCCATCAATTCTGGCGGGCTTTAGGATGCTGCTGAGCCTGGGCAGCAGCATGCTGTGTGCATGTGCTTGCTGAGCATGCCCTTCTCTCAGCTCAGGCCTTTCCACTGTGATCTATGAACCTGGGCACCAAGGAAGAGGCTTGGCTTGGTTGTGAGTGTCCTGCACAGCACTGCGATTCACAGTTTGCTCCTGATAGACGTGTCCACACAGGACATGCCCTTGCTGCAGATGCGAATCTCTGGTCAAGTGAAAAAGCCCAGTGACTCCCTGGTTTCAGGACCTCTTGTGTCTGTCTCTCTTCTTCAGACTGAGCCCTTCACAGGCAGCGAGAAACAGCCCCAGCTCATAGCCTGAGTCGTTCTGGCTCGAGGTTCTGCTAGGAATTAAGCCCAGCCATTGCCTGAGTGCGCTAGGATAAGGGGACATGCTTCTCATAACAGTTGTTTAATTGTCTGCAAGACAGTTCAGGTTGTTAACTTGGAGAGAAGGAGACATGCTGGACCTTCCAGGGATATCTGAACTTCTTGGCCCCTGCTGTCTGGAGGTTTCAACCCCACTGCTTCTGATGAACAAGGCAAAGCTGCCTGCAGTTTTTCAGCCCAGAGGGATCTAGTGGTTGTAGAAATACCTTCGGGCAGTTCAGCCTTGATCAGACTCAGTTCTTCCTCTCAGACTGGCCTCCCCTGTCATGTCACCAAGGAGAAGGAGCAGTGACACAGCAGTGAGCAGCTTATACCCGGTCCCACCACTGTAAATTTTTCTCCTTGGCACTTGCCCATCTCCAGAGACAAGCAGGTGTTTCCCTGCCAAGGGAGTTGCTTACATTTGTGGGCGTAACACTGACACCTGAAAGAGAAAATGCTTTTGCCTGATCAAGGCAGATTATAAATAGAAATGCATCTAATTAGCATCCTAATCTGCAGGTTTTCTGTTTGTTTGCTGTGTCTCTGCTAGTCATAAATTCAGTTAATGCAAATTCTATTTTTAAAAAATTATTACTTAATTATAACGTGTTGCAGATGATGTGACTTACCAGTTTGGTAAGCCCATCAGATGAAGTGCTGGCTCCCTCTGAGGCTGGGCTGAAGGAGCTTCTTTAGTCCATCATGCTTTAAGTGCGTGAGTCAGGCACTATGGCAGCGAGGCATTGTGCAAGGCTCTCTCTCTGCTTCTCAGTTAAGTGATCAATCATTTGAGCAGAAAAGCAGTGGGAGTTAGATATGAGGAGATAAGCTCACCTGCTTTATTTGTGAGTACCTTATAATTTGGACCCATGTTCCCACAAGTGAAAGGTCACCAAAAAAATCCCAACCATCCCAAACACATCTCTATGTGCTGCTTTAGGAAGAATCTTCATGAGTCTTCATGGGCCGGGAGCAGAGGCTACAGGCACCTACCAGGAACCTGAAGCCTTCCAGTAAAGTCAGACTAGCAGTAATGTGGGCTCAAGTTTCCACCCAGCCCTCACTTAAGAGGTATTTCTGTAAGTAAAAATATAAAGACGGCGTGGTATCTAGTATGTTAGCCTTGTATAAGGATTCCTTTATAACCTTGAAATGTTCTTTATACACACGCAGTTCCAACACCATGGAGAGAAAATTCACGTAGGAAGAATAAACACTGAGGCAGGAAGCAGAAAAAGTGAGTGGTAAGGATGTGATATCATCAGATTTACCTGGTGGCTGGAAATCTTAGGGTCATTAGAATATAATGAAATAAAACCCTCTATTTCCTTGATTGCTTGTGAGAGTGATATTCTCAGCAGTTCAGAGAGTGACTTTGGATTTTTGTAGCTGTAAATGAGAGCAGCGTTTGGCACAGAATATGTTTACTATTCTACAAAGCTCTGCTCTAGTTGTATCAAACGTTGGGTGCCAGCAGTTTACTTTTCCTGGAGCCTCTGGTACTTACAGTCCAATTCTCGGCAGCATGGAGCAGTTGCACCCCAGCTGAAAGTCAGTGGGAGCAGCAGGTACCCGCCTCTCTAAAATCCAGGCTCTTCACTCAGCTTCTGTTTGCTTCTGCCCTTCCAGATGTGCTATGGCAGGGCGGCTCTAGCAGCCTGCAGGTGAGGGGGCTCATTCAGGTGAGGGCTGCTGGAACTCTTCCCTTTCTGTCCTAGAGAGAAAGAAAGGAGTCCTGTCCCCAGCTCCAGCTGGGTTATGTTGTAGGGACTTGAAGCTGAGCCCTGTGAGCCTGTGTGAAGATCAGGCAAGAGAATTGCGAGCTAGCAAGGGGGTTAAGAGGAGAAGTCAGTTCTTGCAGGAGAGAGCACAGGATGTGGTGAAGAAATGGGCTGAACAATCATCTTTCTCATGGCACTTGGCAGACCCTGTTGGATCCTTGGCAAGGCTTTCTTTCAAGTGGCTATATAAATAGCATGTCTCCTCTAGTGAAAAATTAAAAACCCCATAGGGAAAGGTTAGTGTCAAGTCATCTGAGCGAAATACCTGAGCAGTCTTACTGAGGACAGGACTGTGGTCCCACTGCACGTGTCAAAGCACCCATTTTCTCGAGTCCAGCTAGAACTGGGCCCCAGTGACTTTTAAGGGATCTGCGCTCGTGGTTCGGGCACAAAGTGTGGTGGAGGCTAGTGATTGTGTCTTTACTGTAACCAACTGACCCGTGGTGACAGGAATCTGGGAGGACTCTTCAGCGGATAGCATGGATCCTGCAGAGAGGTGTCTAGAGCAGTGACTGAGGGAATGGATTTACTGGCGGAGAGCTTCAGGATGGGAAAGGTAAGGATTAAGATAGAGACTGGATTTTGAAATGCATCTAGTAATCACCCAAAATCCAAAGCAGCATTTGGTGTTTGCAGAGGGCAGGCTGGCAACTCGCTGCTCCAAACGAGAAGTAGCAGTCTGCATAGAGAGTCTGTGCTGTACTCCTCGATTCTTTGCCAAGCCAAGCCTGCTCCAGCCTGGCCTCATCCTTCTTAGGCTGCCGTGCCCAGCTCTCTGGATGAAGATTTAGCCATGGGGACGATCCCAGTTGGAGTTAACCTACCAGTTTGCTCACTTGGAGCTTTTGCAAGAGCCTGGTGGCCTGGAGGGGCAGAGAGCTGGAGCTGCTCAGCAGGGACACTCAAGCAGTTGCACTGCAGCTTTTCCACTTAATGGTTGTCCTGTGGGTCCACTTTGCAGCTGCCTGCACACACTCGTTGCATCCTGGCAGGCTGCTTTGCACAGCGTGTCTCAACAGGAGCTTCAGCTAAATCAGCATACTGATGGGAAAGGCTGTCACCCTGGCTGCGAGGCTGCCTGTTCTCTGATCTAAGGGGGCTCTTACAGATTATCTTCAGTCATTACATCTGACTGTCACAAGAGATGCGCAAGAGAAAATTTGTTAAAATTAGAGCTTCCTTCTACCTTTGCCTCTCTGATTTTTTCACCATATTTTATGTCCTCAGCCTTCTCTTCCTTCTCAATTGTCTGGTTTCCTGTTGCTTGAGGCGCTCTGCTGGTGCCCACACAATCTGTTTAGCTCGCTGAACAGTTTTCGGCGCTTGATTTACATAACCCAACGTAGCCGTAAGTGGAGCACAGAGCCGGGCAGTGGAATTGCACAAATTGATTACAGCTCGTAGGACAAACCAGGGAGTCAGTGGCCTGATTTCCTTCTTTCCCCAGCACAGGAGAGCGATGGCTTGTTTCTAACATGCGTAGTCCAAGACCAAGGATGGTTAAATGGTGACAGTTTTGTTCTGTATCTGTAGTTCAGGCTGACAGTAGTGTCTGAAGAAGAGCTGAACGTCTCTGGCTTTGGCAGGCCCTGCTTCCCACCCCTTCTGTTAGCCGGGACAGATAGCATCGTGGGACGTGAGCGCTCCAGGCTCTTTACTTTCAACAGAGTCGTCCCTGTGGGTTTCCCTCAAGACAATTGAGAACATATTTACTCACGACTAATGGTATTACGCTGTAAGCACAAGTATAGGCTCCTGTATATTTAAGCAAACAGTTCAAGCCAGGAATCTTTCCCCATACCCCACCCCTGCATCTCTTAGTCAACATCCTCCCATTGTTATCTCTGCTTTATTTAATAATTCGTCTCACAGGAGACCAGGACAGGTCACTGCGCTGAAGAGAAGAGGTAGTGCTCTGTTTAGCTGGAGTGTAATTGATCCCTCAGCTGTTCTACAGAGGGCAGAAGCCAAAGCAGAGGCTTTTCGTCTAATGTTTTTGTTATTACGATTATATTTTTTAGCCATTCACGCATGGTTGCCGTGCTCTTCAAAGTTTCACCAGCTGAATGGCAGCCGTGTTCTGCTGGGCTGCCACACCTTGGAGCATTTACTTATTTATTAGTCTTTGAGTTTTCTTTTTCATCTTGTTGTCTGCAGGGATTTCTTTAAATATTTAAACGCTAATGTGAAAAAATGTTTTTCATTTTTACTTACCCATTTTCTTCTCTGCCTTGTCCTCTGGGCAAACCCATCTGCGGTAATTCTGGCTGCGCGCAGCGGGGGGGTTCCCTCCGCTCAGCCTACTTGTGTCATATCAGTCACCCGTGAGCTCCTGCTAATGACGAGCGAACCTGCAAAGTCCTGGCTCTCTGGCTTGCAGAAACATTCAAAGGTTTGGCTGTTTGATCTGCTGCTTTCCGCTACGGAAACGGAGCAGGGCGTGCTGACCCGCTCTGGCACTGGTGGTGGTTTAGCCACGGCAGGCTGGAGGGAAGGGAGAGGGGGGTCTTCAGGGATCCTGACCCAGCTGGACAAAGCAGACAGTTTTGGACTGAGAGTCCCTGGGTTAGGTCCAGACTCCACAAATGTCCTACAACCCAAAGTTAGGACCGTCTGTCTCAGATATCTTGGTGAGGCCCGTTGGTGTGATAGGGCTCCTGTGTGCTCAGTTTTTAAGACAGCATGAGAGGGCTCCCGTGCTGGGACCCCTCGTCCGTGGAGCGTGTGAGCATGGGGAGGGAGGGTGTTGAGTTAGCACTGCCGGCACGGCACCTCCGAGCTCCTGGGCCCCGCCGGTGTCCGGCTCCGGCACTGCATCGCCGCCGTGCAGCACACGCAGCAGAGCCCGGGGCGTGCGTGGGGCCAGCTGGGTGGGTTCACTGCTGTCACACCTGGCACCATGGAAGAAGAGGCGCAGGGGCAGCGTGCCTGGGCTGGGGTCTCTTCATCTGCCACTCGTCCCTCAGCCTGAAGAAAGAAGGCTGCAAGGTGAAGGAATCACTGATTTATCAGCCAAGAGGACGAGTGGCTGCACTCTTTGCGTGCCCGGCAGCAAGTCTCCGGCTCCCCACGTCCCCTACCTGGAAGCAGCGCAGGGACAGCGCAGCCCGGGATCACTGCCTGGAAACCAGAGCCGCCTTATCTGCGGCTTCTGCCCCCGGGGACTTGGAGATGCTGCCGGTGTTTCCTGCGCGGCAGCATCGCCGCTTCCCTGGCTCAGCCGCGCAGCGCGGACGGGGAGGAGCGCCTTATTAGCGCAGCTCTTTGTGCGATGCCCTTGAGTGATTTTTTTCCAGGTGTAAGTGCCAGGGGAGGCTGTACCAGCGCTTCGCATTCTTTCATGTCGGCAGGGTTTTGCCCTTTCTCCCAGCGTGGCTCTGACAGCAGCCTCAGCTCTGCTGCGGCTGGAATACAAACAAACCTCCCTGTTCAGAGCATGACAGGAATTCGTTCCAGGCTGGGGCTTTTTTTCTAGTTTTCCTTTTTTCCTCCTGCTGGATGCTCCAGGGCTCTCTGGAGAAGTTTTGAGAGTGGAGATCAGTTGCTTAACCCCTGCTCTCCTGGGAGCAGGCAGCTCCACCGCAAAGCCGCCGGCTCTCGCGCATGGGGCGGACTGCAAAGCAGGTTCAAGCTGCAACGCAGTTCCCATCACCCGGCAGAGTCGGGGGAGAGGAACCGGCACATTGAGACGTCTGCATCCGTACGTCTCCTGGAACGAGCCATTAGGGCAGTTGGAGGGTCTGTTCTCTGCTCGCTGAGCACACAGCGGCTGCCATTAGTGCTAATGGGAGTTAGGCACGCGCACTGAGAGGAAAGAATGCCCCTGAGCTACAAATCTACTTGGCAATTTTATTATGTAAATAAATGGTGCTTGCACATACACCTGCTGCTGCTGCTGCTCGTGGTGATGTTCGTGGCAAGATACGTAAACAAACAGCGATTCCGTTCTAATAGATTTATTTCCTTTCTTGTGAGCCGTTAAATTACCTCTGGATTTCATGCAGGTACAAATCTGTAGCAGTGCCGAAATCTCGCTCTGCCTCGCTGGACTGTGGCCCGCCAGGCGCGACAGCCACCTATTACTCTCAGATGTTTGGGGAAGGCACGTTAGCCGCCAGCATCATCCTTGGTGGGTCGGTTTCTTTGGATGTCCCCACCTCCCTCCGGGCTCCTGCCACGGCAAGGCCCAATCCTGGTTGCAAGGGAGACAAGAGCAAACCTCCCGGTACTGGACCGAGCCCCATCTAGGAAAGCAGACTCCCTGCCCAGCTCCCTCCATCTGACTAGAGGACAAAACTCTCCTCCCTTCAGATGGGTTGAAGCAGAGCTTCAGAAACTGCTCTGCACCTTGTGAAGGCTCTGGATTTTGCTTGGAAGTCCTTTCCCCCCCTCCCCAGCATCAGTGCCAGGGTCCGTCAGGCTCTCTAACGCCGTGCAGTTATTGCCAGGAGCTCCGAGGAGAGCAGCCAGCTCCTCCAGCGGCCGATTTGCCTGTTCCCAACCACAGAAACATATCTGCTAGCTGCAGCTGTTGTGCCGCTCTCCTCTCCCCCGCTCCGTGGGTACGGCGATGTCCTTTGGCAGGGAGACGGATAGCAAGTAGGTACAGCCGCTGCCAGTGGGAGCGCGGGGCGGTTGGTGCCAGCATCCGTGCCGCCTCCCGTGGCACCCCCAGGGCCTCCGCTTCGAGAAGCGCGGTGCCGGCACGGTCCCCCGGCGGAGATCTCGTCCCCGGCGGCTCTGCTGGGAAGGGTTGAGTCACCGTGGAAAGGCTTTTCCCCTTCACCCAGGCAGAATCCAAGCAAATGGGAGCCCTGGAAGTTACTGGGGAGGGGAGATGGTTTCCTCATGAATAATTGGTGCATTATTAATATGCATGTGTTTTTAAAGAAGTTTCAAACTCTCCCTCTCTGTCTCTGTCTCTTCCCCCTCAGCAGCCTTTGATGCTTTATTAATGATTGCAGTGGAAACCAGTCAAACACCACCCTCGATTTGCTGAAATGAGAATAGTGCCTGTGAGCAGACTGACTCGCTGTGCGAAGGTGGCTCATTTATTTGTGGTCATTGTGTTTTGCAAGTGTGGGGAAAGCATTTTGCTACTGCAGGCAAACAGGTGGGTCTAAAGGGCCGTGCCTGGCCCTGAGCAGCCACTCCAAGGCAGCAGCAAACTGTGCCCTGGCAGTTCAGCAGGTCTTGCAGTTGCAGGCTGCGCAGGGTGGGAAAGATGTGCAGAAAGCAGGAGGCAGAGATTTAAACTTTATGCCCTGGATCAGTAGTAACAAGAAATTTTTCAGGGCTTCCTATAACTCAAAAGAGAATCTAAGAACTCGAGGGGAGGACAGGGTTAGATGTTGTTTCTGGTTAAATTTGATGCCAGGAGACTGCAAAAGGGGCCCAGCCTTTTCCTGCCACGTTTCCCTTTTGGAGCAGCCAAAGAAGCTGAGGCAGCAATGGTGAAGCCGAAGAAGAACGGAGTAAAACCCGGGAAAACAGCCTTTCACATAAGTCGTTTTCCACCTCTCTGTGCCACACGTAACATGCCTTGCAAGCAAGCTACTTCTCAGTAGCAGCTTGTTCTAGCAGCCCGGACACGTGCTAAGGTCCCATCAAAGGTGATGAGGGAATGGTGAGGCCAGTTTTCCCCTTACTTGGCTTCTGGGATCTTTTATCTCCTTCCTCTGAAACAGAGGAATTGCCAGGGTCACAGAGGAGGTGCAGGGCAGGGCGCCTGGCTTGATATCAAGAATGAAACCTCAGAGTGCCGGCACAGCTGGAGCTTTGTTGCTTCTTCCATAGGGTGGGACCTGCCCCGTTTCCTAGGGTCCTCCTGGCATCTTACCCAAAATGTCCCCATCGTCGCACTGTCCCCTGCTCCCTCCCCAGGGCCTTTATAGCTGTGGTTGTTAGTCTTTGGGGAGTTTTGCTGGTCCTTCTGGGACCTTATTCCTCCACCTGCGAAAGAAGAGGGATAATAACTGCTTGTTAGTTGTATATGCTGAAAGCCGTGGATGAAAGGCGGTATTAGCAGGAAAAGGTGAGCCGAGATCCTTTTGCGCCCAGCCAGGATTATCTGTGGGAGATGTGACATGCACTGCAGCACAACAGGCCTTTGCAACGGAGCAAAAATCCTGAATTTCAGAAGTGCTAATTACTGTTAATTAACTACAATTTGTGCTGGTAACCTCTGGAGCAGCCCGTTCTTAGCCAAGATGGCTGACAGCAGTGACAAACGTTATTCATTTCCATGTAATAAATCAAGCTAAAGTTGCTTCTGTTATTTAGCCTATCATTTAGCATTTCATTAAATAGATATGTACACATATATCATCATTGCCGAGGCTGTGTCAATCCCCTTCAGGAGAAAGGCTGCCTCTAATCAATCCCAGCAGTGCAGCACACCAAGGAAAGGCTCAGGAGTCGCTGGGTTCAGGTAGCATCTCGCTGCATATCCATCGCTCATTGGTAGCTGATCAGCCACTTGTGTCTGCTCATCTCGTGTGACCGGTACTCGACCACAGAGCTGCTGGCAGAAACGGTGGTGTTGCTTTTAAGGGGAGATCTGGCCAACGGAGAGCTGAGGCCTCTCTCGGGTGGATCAGAGCCGACTCCTGAGCCGAGAGCTGACCTGCAGCCCTCGACGAGGTCCGTGTTGGAGAAAGCACGCTTATGCTGGGCCGTGTGCTGTTGGGTTTTCCTTGAGCTCTGACATGGTAACAGCAGCAACATATAGCTGGGAGAAGGGAAAGGGAAGTCTTGTGGTTGTTAGTGCTGAGCTGGGGTTCAGAGCTGCTCTGTGCCATTTCGGTGAATTGCTTAATCTCTGCACCTCCTAAAGAGGGGATGATAGTTCATGAGAGCATTGCTGCGGTATGTAACAGCATGACACTGGGGCCATAAGGGTGAAGCATAGCCAGCAGCGCCCTGTGTTTTGTGGGAACAACATGCTGGAGGAGGAGGAGGAGGAAGAGCGCTGGACTGCGTGGGAGATGGGCATCCATCTGCAGGAAGCGGTTTACTGTTTCCTAAGGCTGCAGCCAGGAATGGGGTTAGGAGCGTGCGCTGTCCTGGAGGATTCTGGGTGCATTTGAGGCAGAGGGAGGTTTGCTAGCTGTTGACGCTGCCCCATGCACTGGAAAGGTCCCCTCTGCTTGCTGTTGGTTTTTGCTGAGCTGGAGAACATGTCCACTTTCACACCAGGCAGGAATAAAGGAGAAGGTGTGGCGTTAAAATGAGCCAGGGAGCCACAAAGAATAGCAAAATACTGGTGCTCTAGTGGGTATTTTGGGCACACACAGCTCTCATGCCCCTGAGAAACCTGTGCACCGTCAAGGAAGAGCAGCTAACGCTCTTGTCCAATGCGAGCAGCACTGGGCTGCGTCCTCTGTGTTTTGATGAACGTGCTGGTGCTGAGCAGAGGTAGGAGCCCTGTGCCAGAGCCCTGCCGATCTCGCCGTGTCCCCTCGTGGAGTCCAGCCTTGAGCTGGGGCTCCCCTTCCCCTGCACAGGGTCCTGGATCTGGAGCTGGGACGCCTCGGGGTCTATCCTGGGCCCTTCACCACTTTGCCCCTGCGTGGTCTTGGCGTGGTAGCCGTCCCAGCCTCAGCCCAAGTTCACGCTGCCTGTGCGCTGCAGCGGGCCTCCCTGCCCGTGGCCGATAGCTCCCAAGGACAGGCAGTCGCTGTGGCCTGGTGTGGGACCAGCAAACTCATTTCACTGATGTCAGAGCAGCAGTCAGACTCCTGCAAGCGTCCAGCTGCAGCGGTGCGTGCTCTCTGCAGCTGTGGCCTGCACTCCCACACCCCAGCACCTTGCGTCGGGTTCAGGAGAGGGGTCGGGGTCTCGCTGCTTGAGAACTTTCTGGTTGGGTTGCCCCATCTAAGGGGCTAAAGAGAAGAGCTCCGATTTGTCCATGCGGCACCGTGTATTCGGTGCCCTCACTCTCCCAGTGCTCCATAAATAAATTCCCCTAGTCCATCCCAGCACACTGAATCAATCTTGTTTAATAGACTGGAAAGCTTATTGCATGGCGGCAGGTCGCAAGGAGTGTCGAGGTGATGGATTGCGCCTTCCTGGAGTCGAGCATCGTTGATGTATAATGAAATATTTATGATTTATTCCAGCTAATAAACTGGAGTGAAGTGTGTGATGTATGTGAGCAGATGGGGGATCTATTGATGCAGTTTTCATGGTGTGGGGGAGGGAAAGGTTTATGTCCGTAACGAGCAGACATAGCCCAGCTTCCCGTCCCTCCGTCCCACAGGGTGGGCACCTCGCTCCGGAGAGGACACCCGAGCTGGTTCCTATGGCTCTTCTTTAACACTCGCCTTCTGGTTGTTTGTCCACCCCACATCTCCACCAGAACTTTTCTCAAGTGCAGGAAGCCTGTGGCAGTGGGTAGAGGCAGTTTCTTTGAGCGTTGCATTTGGGGCAGTGTCCAGCTGAGAGCGGTGCAGGCAGCTTGTTCCAAGAGGAGGAGGAAGACCGCGCCGCGCTGTCCCTGGCCCGTGGGCAGGGAGGCTGCAGGAGGGCCATTGCCACGACAGGCTCTGTGACTTCGCACTGGTGTGTCTGCGTTACCTATGAAAATAATTTCCATGGATCTGTGAGATCAGCGAGACCCTTGACTGCACTGGAAGGAGCAGGGAAATTTGAAGCCCATGAAGAGAAGCGCTTGTTCATGTGATGCACGATGAGCAGGGGGAATGCGTTGCAGTCCCACCACGGCATTGCACACATCAGCGTTTGAGTTTACAGGTGACCGCTGCAAGCCTTCGCTCTGCCCCTTTGTGTCTCCACACACACTCGGTTGTGTTTGTGCTTGTGACAATCTGGCCTGGGGTTGAGACTTGCTCGTGTCCTCCGCATGCCAAGCGGTGTTCAGGCAGAGGGGAGCTGAGCCCCAGCCTTTTGCTCAGGGCCGGCTTCACACTGACGAGCGTGTCGGGATCAGAGGTCAGGAGCTCCTGGCTCTTCGCCACCTGCCCAGGCTGCTGGGCCAATCCTGCCTGGAAAATAAACCATCACCTTAATCGCTGGTGTGTGGCTGCCAGCGGGTGAGCTCTGCCTCTGCCCTAGTATGGACCAGGAGCATCAACAGCATTTTAGGGAAAGTGGGGGAAGTGGGGGGCACAGAAGAGTTAATCCCCGGCTCAGAGGCTGATGCACAACCTTCTGCCCGCTGCTCTGTGCCGTGGAAAGCCGAGCGAGCGAGGCTGTTCCCCCCTCCGCATCCAGCCGCTGTCCTGCCAGCTGTTCCCTTTTCTGCCTAATTAGGCTCTGTTTCGGAGTGCTTTGAGATCCTCGGCTGAAAGGCACCGGAGAAGGGCAAAGAATGATTTTTCTGACTGCCTCGCTGAAAGCTTCCCAGGGGTCTGCCAGCCGGGACCCTGCCTGTCTCTCCAACACGCTCGTTCGGAGAGTGCGGCAATTCTCCAGGTACAGGCTGGGCGGAGGAACACGGGAGGGAGCACGCCTTGCTCTGTCTTTGCCGTTTCAGAATGAGGGATCGTCGTGCCAGGAAGGCAGCTGACAGCAGGGGATTCCTCCTGGAGCTTGGAAAAAATAGCTTAAAGGCTCCCAAAAGAGCAGGTGTCGAGCCCTGGTGCAGGAGCGGCTCCGGCGCAGGTCCGCAGTAGCACCGTTCCCTCCGACAGGCCTGTGCTGGGCACATTCTCCTCCCCCCCAACAGCCCTTTTAATGCCGTGTAGCAGCTGCATGTCAAGGGGAACAGAGTTGGCTTAAGGTTGTTTTTCTGCTCGGTGCAGCTGGAATGCGAAGCCACGCTGAAGCGGTCAGTGTTCATTTCTCACGGTGATTACGGCTCCGTTCCTACCCCAGCCCTTAGAGCGGGGACGCGGCTTTGAGAGGGGCTGTGCAGCGTATCCCCCGGCGGAGCTCTAGCAGGAGGCCTCGCTTCTGCAGGGGAGCATGACCGATTAAAACACTTTCTCAGAGGTAGTTTCTAGTTTGGCCGAGCAAACGGGTACATCCAGGAGAGCTGCCCACATCTGCAAGCAGAGCTAAGCGGCTGAACCGTTCGTTCCTCTGCTAGCGCAGGTGACAAGATGTGCGCCGAGCGAGCTGATGGTGGAAGAGTGTGCTGCAAATGCCGTGGCGGGGTGGGGACGGTCTAGTCGCGGTGGGGTTAGAGCTGATGTCCTCTGAACCCCCGGGTAAAGCGTGTCAAATCCAGTGTCCCTGAAGGGCCAGCTCTGCTGAGAAGCAGCTGGAGCTGAGCGACCACCTGGCTCGTGCTGGAAGAGCACCTGGCCACCCGGCTTGTGACACCCGTGTCCCTGCGGTGGAGGCTGTGGCCCGTGGTGGCTTTCTCCAGCGTGCAGTGGATGGTTCCCTGGCATGCAGTGCCCTGGCACTGCCGGCTGCGCAGCTAGCAGCACTTTCCAGGCTGGGCCGTCACCGGAGACTGTCCCGGGCACGTCACCTGCAGAGTGGAAGTGAGGGAGCTCGGGTGGAGGTTCCCTTGCCTGTCCGGGGCAGAGCACGGGACTGTCCCCAGAGAGGCAGCTGCACGCCTCCTCCGTGTCACTCTGGTTTACAGTGTCCTTGGTGGAAAGGTGGGTTTGGGAGGTCCCTGCTCTCCACCCCAACTCTCCGAGTAGCACCAGCCTGGGCTCTTCACGGTCGAGACTAGTTTGTAAAATCTGGAATGATTCATTAACAACAAAGGCCCTGATTAATATTCTGTTCTACTTCAAACACACGTTCTCCTGCCCGCTAGCTTTCCCCACACCTCCGAGATGTTACTTTCCTCTCTGGACTCCTCATGTTCACATTTTTACGCAGGCACTTCGGAAACCTGGAAAAGCCACTCCAGCAGCCAGGAGCCTGTTAAACAAGCAGCTCCAACCTGCTGGGTCTGCAAGCACTTTCCCCCAGGAGCAAATCACTTAGCGAGATAATCAGGGTGGGAGAAGGAGGTGCGCAGAGCCTAGCCTTGCCTTGGAGCACGTTCACGCTGGGCAAGGGCTGTGCCTTGCGCCGAGGCATGGGTTTTGCAGCATCCGACCATGGAGCTCCCCATGACAGAATTGGCTGCCGCCATGGCAGGAGGGTAAAATAACCTACTTTTTGCTTCTCATCAAAATACATTTCCTTTCAAAGGGATTTTTTGCTCTTTCCCAGTACCTTCTGTTGTGCTGTACTTGGTCTACAAAAGCATTGCATGATTACAAACAAGGGTATCGGGGAAGTTTGCGGACCACCCTGCCACAGGGTGCTTTTGACCATGGGGAGAGGGAGTCACGACTGTCCCGGTTCTCGGTCTCTCAGGGGTTGCATCTGCAGAAACACGGGCCCTGCGGTCGAGCCAGGCTGGGTAATACACAGAGCGGGGTGAGGCTTCCTTCTCCAGCGCCGGAGCTGTGTGCAGTGCTTCTTCTAACACCTCCTGTCCACTTCCAACACAGTGTTTGGACAATATCTTCTTAAACCATCCATCCCTCTTTCTTGCTCTTGCCCTTTGAGCATCAGCTAGGTCTGGCCTTTGTGGACAGTCTTGTCCAGGCACCTCTGTCATGTGCCATCTCTTACAAGTGCCACTGTGAAAGCAGGACTGAGGTCAGACCTGCGTTGGGGCCAGGCTGTCCTAGCCACACTGTTCGTGCCTGGAGGGACCCTGGGAAGGCTGTGCACGAGGCTGAACTCAGCTCCTGACTCCTGTATTCACTGGCATCTGTTTCCTGCTGCTTTTCCCTGCAGCTTTCCTAAGTAAATCCTGCCTGAGAGTTACCAGCATCTGAGCTGGGGCTGTTCTGCTTCAAGCCCCTCTGGTAAAGCAGCCAGGGAAGTGATAGTTGCAGTTTTTCATGTTGTGGCTGCAAACAGCAAAACGTGCTCGATCTGATGCTCGAGGGCTGAGCTTCGTTTGTGGCGTTGGTAGGCAGTGCGTGGCTCTGGTAGGTAAACGTTGCAGAGCGTATCCTCTGGTGCCCGAGCTGTCCTTCCCCTCGTCTGGTGGGGAGGCACCTCGTGCCTGTTGGAAAAAGGCTGGCACTTCTCTGCAGAGCATTAGACACAAAGGAAAAGGGTTGTAAATAACGTGGAGGTAGTGAAAAACCTAGAAGCCAGGAAAGTCCATATAACAGTTTGCAAGTCAGTGTAGTGACCCATTGCTCTGTTGTAGTCTCAGTGTGCTGGTTTTCTGCTCGCAGACCCACAGCTGAAGCTCTCACAAGGGACCGGAGGTGACAGTGTCGTTGCATCAAGGCTGGCAGCACATGTTCCCAATCCGTCTTTTCTCTCTCCACCCTTCCAGGCACCCAGGTAACATCTGTCCTGGTGAACAGCGAGTGAGATCTCCGCTCCGCCTTGCTCGCAGCGGTGGTTGTGTCTATAGCGGACTCCTCCTGGCATGCAGCTTCTGCAGGGCTGAGGGTAGCAGCCATCTACCAAGCACCTCTGCCTAATGAAGCCCAGCGGGCCAAACCCATTATGAGGGCGACATTATTGCTATTCTCTAGTGACTGTGCTTTGTAACGAGAGGCATCTGATCTCAGTGTTCAGGGTTTTCCCAGCAAGTCCTAAAACACTCCTGGCTCTAGATCTGAAACAGGCTAAAGAGCCTGTTCCTCTTCCTTTACCTGAAAACTCTGGGTCTTTCCTGTGCATTTCTTCTATCTCAGAACTTCTCCAAGAGGTTAAGCATTTCATTTCTCCAGCCAAAGTGTTCTCTTAGTCAATAATTAGTTCAAATATTTGCTTACGACAGCTTTGATGTAGAACTGTTGCAGTGTTTGCTAGGATCAAGCTGACCGGGGTGCAATGGTGCTAGCACAGAAAGTCCGGGAAGATTTTGCTTCTGTAGCTCTTTGGGACAAAAAAGGCCCTTGTTTAGCGTGTCCTGGGAAAGCCGTTCGGGCGCCGTGTTACCGGGAGAGCTCTCCGCTCTGCAAAGGAGGCACGCAGAGTAACCGCCACAGGACATCCGTGCTGGCAGAACCGCAAGGGCTCTTTCATCTTTCTAACAAGTGTTTTGCAACTTGAAGAAGCTGTCATTGCAGAAACGCTCTGGAGTTTGGGTTTGGAACAGGGGCTCTGTTGCAGCTTGCCTGCTTTAGGGCGTGCGTTTGGGTAAGGCACGCGTTTAAGGTACAGCAGCCAATTCCAGGTAACTATGCACAAGCCTTCCCTACAAATATAAACGATCTTACCCAACAGCTTCATTTTTAACACAAAGGTGGTCTGAAAAAGGTCTTTTTTGCCTTTAACTCGGCACCTGATGGTGCAGTGCATGCCCAGGACTGCGGTAACCACGGGTTGGGATGGAGCGGTACCCACGGTGCCCGTACGCTGATGAAACGTCCGCAGCTCGCTCCGCGCGCGCCGAGCGGGCAGTGCTCCAGGCAGCTCGCCGGGGAGGCTGGCCCGGCCACCCGGCCGCGTCTCTTCCCTCGTTGCTTAGGGCTGTGCCGCTCGTGCCAGCCTGCTGCGTGTTATATATAGCGTTGCCTGAAACTCCCGTGCCGTCACCCCGCCCCCAGCTCAACTGGTGCAGGAGCCTTTTCAGTATGTGACGCAGCAGAGCCTTTAACATTTCGCAGAACAGATGCCCACGGAGCATCTTGAAACAAATCCAAAGGTAGCAGTGACGGCTGCTGTCAGGGAAACAATAATCCCATGGCCTTGCGAGCATCAGCTGTGCCTGGGCGCAGGAGCGGAGCCAGGCACAGCAGAGGCTTCTTCCGCTCCCCGCTTTGTCTGGTGAACGAGCCTGGTCGGAGGGGTCCCAAGCAAGCAGAGGCGGAGACGCGGTGTCAGAGACCGCGATCTTCTCATCCTCCCAAATCTCCTTCCCCGCGCAGCTGGCTGCAAGGAAGGAAATCCTCTTTCTGTCTCTGTGCCGCGGCGGGCACCTGAGCACGGGCACGTTTGTCCTGGCCCTGCTGTCGTGGGTTGCTTGGGGTGGTTCCTGCGCAGCAAGACGGGAAAAGGCTTTGGGAGCGATGCCGACGGAGGGGGGAGAGGTGGTGGGGTTGCTGCCCTGGGCGCTGTGATGTTGGGGTTCAGCTCTCCCAAGCTGGGCTTGTCTCTCCTCTGTGAGCTCACGTGAGTCTTCTTAAAGATAAAATAACGGTAGCACTGGACAGCTGCTGCAGCAGAACTGCCGCGAGGCTGCCGGGGCAGGACGAGGTGCAGCTTCGGGCAGCCCAAGGCTCTGGGTCCCATTCTGCAGAGATGCCACGTAGAGGTGGAACACCCGAAAAGCGGGGTGAGTTAAAAAGCGGGTGGCGTGTGTGGCAGCGCGCTCCCCGCGACGGGCCTGGCCTCGAGGTGCAAGGCGCTGGGTGCCGGGGGGAGCAGCGGTCTGCCGGCAGCAGCACGGACGCCCGCAGCCGCGTTGGCAGCGGGGTAGCCCTGCCCTGAAGGCTTTACAGTCTTGTCCAGGGAGGAGAAGCGGCTAGGCGATAGTAAAGACAGTTGTCCCCGTTTCACGCAGCCGGAGATGGTGTTTCTGGAGCAGGATCACATAAGCAGCTCAATACTGAACACAGAGTTTTATGGCCCCCTCGCAGTCCTTCCCGCGGTGACGTGCCGGGTGCTCCCCGGGCGCCCCGGGAGCCGCGAGCGTGGCCGGCTGGGCAGGAGGGTGGGCAGGAAACGTGGCAGGGAAGGTTGTGTGCCCTTCTGGCAGAAAAGCGCCGTTCCCTGCTCAGCAGTCCCACCCGTCGTCTCCGTTTCCCCGGCAGCCTGGGGAGGGGGTATCCGTACCAGCAAAGTGCGCAGAGACGGCTGGGTGAGAAGCGCAGCAATCTGCAGCCCTGTGGAGGTGGAAGCCTGCGTAATGGAGCAGAAAAAGCTCCGGTTGCCGTGGGGGACCGCGTGCGACGGTGACTGCCGGGCCGCGTGCAGGTGCTGAGCCCGGCTGTGTGCGGCTGGGGCCGGAGCGCTGGGCACACCGGATAGGGACCAGTGTCCGGAGCCCCGGGGAGGAGGGAGCAGCCCTTGCCGCTGGGCCTTGGTGCAGTTTCAGGTTCGGGAATGATGCTTTTAATACTGTTTTAAGGGAGCATGTGGGGGAGAGTCATTAAGCAAACGACAGCATCCTTTTAACTAGTCTCCCCGGCGCAGGAAATCCCTGCTGGCCCGGCAGCATCGAGCGCTCTGTTGCACTGGCTGTGCCGGCTTACAAGCCGTCTTGATGTGCTCGGCTGGTAGCAGATGGCGCGGGGCAGAGGGTAATGTGGCTGTCCTCCGCGGACGGCGATCCCCCGGAGCTGTGAGGAGCGACACGCACAGTATGCTCCGTCCTGTCACCGAGGGAAGTGACAGAGCGGCTCTGAAGCTCGGCTTACAGGGGGGAAGACACAGAAAGAAAGAGACAGGGAGAAATTACAGAGCTCGTCGCCGAAGCTCGCAGTAATCACGGTAATAACGCCAAACGCCTGCCGTGCCCCGCTGCCGAGGCGTGCTGAGCGTGGGGCTGGGGGAGCGTCTGCGTAAGGAGCAGTGGTCGTGCTCGTGGGGACCGCGGGGGTCCAAGGTGAGCAGCGAGGCGTGGGTCTCCTTCCGCCTGCCGAGCCCCCGCTCTGCCCAACCTGGAACGACTGTTACCTCCTTTTCGCCGCTGCGTGAACATCTGGGACGGTGACAGCTCGGGGAGCGCGCCTTCCCCAAAGCGCACGTTTCCGAGGTGGAAGCAGCAGCTCTTTGAACAGGGGCACCGCTCCGCTGGCAGCCGTGAGCCCGCTCGCGCGGGTCCTGCCAGCCCCGGGAAGGCAGGGGACGGCAGCGCGGAGAGGCTGGCGCAGGCTCGACCCCAGGCAGCCTGGATCCAGCTGCCGCCCAGCTGAGCCGGCCTGGCACGGAGCCCAGCCTTCGCCAGCGCCGGGCCGCAGCGCCCGCCCGCCCGCCCGCCCGCCGCACGGCCGCGCAGCTTGCGGGGCTGCCGCGGTTGGGCCACGTGGCACCGGCTCCGCGGGGAGCTCCGGCTGCTGCCGGCTCAGGTGTTTTGTTACGGCGCAGACGGTCCCGGCCGAAATGCTGCCGGGATCCTCCTGCCGCTGGAGCTCGGCGAACAGGGACTTCCTTGGCTGGAAACAGCATCTGAGAGCAGTCTTGAGACCAGGCTGCGGTAAGGCTTGCGTGTCCCGCTTTGCCAGGGCCCTGTGCACCGGGGGGACGGGGAGCCCAGCAGAGCAGAGGCTCCCGTGCAACGCTCCTGCCTGGCAGTTGGCCTCTCCGATACCCCAGCACCCGTGCAGCAGTTTGCTTTGCACACACGCGCTGGAGAAATCGGCGGTGGGCGACACCTCGCCTCCCGATTGCCTGACTCAAGGGCACGCGGAAATGTGGATTCAGTTCTTGCTCGCTGTAAAGAAAGATAAGGGGAGTGAGTAACCTAGTTAGCCACAGGGAACTTCAGCTGTCGACATCAGGGGACCTCGGTTCAGGTAAATCTCCTGCCCCCAGCTAGATCTGTCCCACAAATCCAGTCCATTTCTTAGACCGTTCTCCCTATCATGAAACCAAAGACGATGGAAGTGCGGCAGCCTCAGTCCACTTAAATATGGAAAAGCAACACGAGAACCATGTGTCACAGAACCAGGTCCGAATTCCCTCTCCTCTCCCTGTCTTCTCTCTATGAATAAGCAGCTCTTGATGTCACTGCTGAAAGCCTGTGGCTCCCCAGTCCCCAGTGCCACGTGTTAATTAATGCTCACTCTCCGCTTCTGTGTCAGTCGCACAGACCACGCTGATACCTGGTCACAGAAGGTAGTCTGTCACAGCAGTCGTGAATTCCTTTCAACCCCGAGGAGCCAAATATCCAGAGCACCCTAGTTTAAAAATTTCCCACAACTTTAAAATATTCCAGACAGCCTTCAAAATACATGGCCATGCTCTGTGCGAGAGCGCCAAGAGGAAGGTAAGCAAATATGTGAGCGATTAATCATTTCCTGGCCGATCTGAGCAACGTGGGACGCCCAGAATTGTGGCATGTCCCAACTGAGTGGGGACCCAGCTCTTCTGGGGAGCAGCTCTGATTTTGGAAGGAATTCCGACTTTTCAGTGCTGTGACAACACAAATCTGGAAGTGCTCAAAGCCTTTGCGCTTGTGTTATGCCATGCACAACCTCTTCGGAGTGCCAGAGGTGAACTGGAAGCTACTGGGACTGGAAGTCCTTGTAGCATTGCGAAGGTAACGTCCCCTCGGGTGAGCGCTAGGTGCCACTGAGGCCAGACGCTGAACATCGCGGGGAGTCTAATCATCGTGCTAAAAGCTCTGTTACAAAAGCACTATCCCTGGTGGAGAAGAGGGCCAGAAGGAGAACTGAGGAGGAGAAGAGGGGGATGCAAAGGAGGTGGATTTCATCTTGGGCACAGCAGCAGGGAGCAGAGGCTGCCAGCCCCCAAGGGAGCTCAGCAGCTTGGGCAACATATTGCTAAATGTGCTCTGAGTTTGCATTCTGCCTTTTCCAGCTTTCCTTTGGTTCGAGTTTTGTAAAGTGGCCCTTTCTTTTAGAGTAAATCTCTTCTAAGCTCGCCTAATGTCAGAATGATCTGGCTCTGACCAGACCGAGGCATAGTGTGTCTCCTGAGTTAAAGCAAACGGGTCCAGCCGGGTCTGGAGGCAAACTCTTTGCACGGCTGCAGTGTTGGCCAGATTTGGGAATTCAGGAGTCAGAGTGCATTTCTTAATATCTGCAAGGGTCACTAAGCACCAGGATTAGGAGAGGGCATGTCCCTGCATCAAAGAGAGCTTTTACTTGGCATAGTCGTGTTTGTAACTGCTTTCCGCAGAGAAGAGTTGGATCCATGTCACTTGGCCCCGCAGGCCAGTCTGGAAGTGTGACTGTCCCCGTCGAAAAGAAGGGAATGGCAGAGGTGTGCTCACCCGTGCCTGGGTGACACTGTGCGTCCCCCAGCACAGCAGAGAGGACCTTTGGGGGACAAAAAGAGCTGCTCATCTCTGAAAGAGATGACTGGGGTGCCCACAGTCCTTGGGGAGGAGGTGGCAGTGGGGAGGCTGTCCCCTGGGCCACCCAACAAGGTCCTCAGGTCTGCGCCTGTCCTGGAGTCCACACAGTGCTTTTGGCGTGCTCGTTGCACCGCTTTCGCCCCAACCAGAGGTTCAGCAGGTTCATGGCCTGAGACGCCGGGGTCCAGGATCCCGGACTGTCCTCGTTCCTCAGGTTTTTGACTTGCACCTGGAGCAGGTCGGGCGAGAGCTGCTCTAGCGAGAGCCCGGAGCTCTGCAGCGCGCGTGGGAACTCGGGCAGCCCCAGCGGCGCCGATTTACTCTGCTCAGGCCTTTGTTGGGAGCTGCTTTTTCATGCTGCCAATCTCTGTGTCATCTCTGCGTTGGAGCTTTCCAGCCAGCAGTGAAATAAGGTCTGTCAGCGAAACCGCGGTGGGGGAGCGGGCTCGGTGTGTGGACACAATGGAAGTGTGTGTCATTAAAGAGAGAATGGAGATTGACATATAGGTTAAAGCTAAGGGCCCCCTGGTGCTGCTATCAAGGCTCTGAAATTGAAATGCGAAGTCCTGAGCCCCCCCCTCGCCCACCGGTTGGCAAAGGCTCTATTAGCAGAGTGTGAGTAATCATCTTAAGTAGCTATCAAAGTGCAACAGCTTGTTAAGCATTTAGCCAGGTTGTGCTGACATGACCCCTCTCCTCAATCTTCCCCGACGTGGCACGAGCGCCTAATTACTGCATCACACCTGCCACCCGCCTCCTCCCTCCGCCCCCGAGCCCACCGAAAGGACAGGTCGAATGGGACGCGCTGCTTCCAACAGGCGCTTTCTCCTGACGCCTCCCCCCACCCGTCCTCGTCGACAGCCGCACGGCGGTGGGGGACGGTCCCCGTCCCGAGCGGGGACGTTAGCAACCGGCGTCCCCAGAGCGAGGTGGCTGTAAGGGGCTCACGGGGTTTGGCCGTGGTCAGCACGCACACGCGCACATGTGCATACACGCACACGTGCACACACGTGCACACACGCGTGCACGGAGCCCTTGCAGCTGCGGGTCTGCTGGGAAAGGTCTTTTGGGCGCAGCGGCTGCTCCCTCCGTGCCTCCCTGGGAGCGGGCCGTGGTGGGGGGAGGAGGCAGGCTGGCGCCCCATCCCCGGGGTCTCTGCCGAGGCGCTGTCGACTGTTGCGCCGAGCATGGTTCCCTGCACACGGCAATGCCGAGCCGGGCTCAGCCTGCCTGGGGCATCGCCTGGGCACCACGTCTGCACCGCCGGGGACGGGGAAACGACGGGAGCGGCCGCTGATGGAGCCCGCTTTGCCTTGCAGGAGACACGGCAGCGTACAAAGATGGCGTTTACTGGATCAAGGGCCGCACCTCGGTAGACATCATCAAGAACGGCGGGTTTAAAATCAGTGCTCTGGAAGTGGAGCGTCACTTGCTGGCGCACCCGCACATAACAGGTACGGTGCTCTCCGCCGAGCCCCCTCGTCCCCGCCGGCCGTCACCGCGCGGGCAGGCCGGGCTCAGGGCAAAGAGCCGCCGGTGCAGCTGCCTCCCTCCCCAAGCAGGCTCAGCTCAGGAGTACTGGGACCACCGCTCGTAGCCGCAGCCCCCCGGCTCTCCGCAAGCTGCCCGCGGTGACGCGCTGCTCCGGCCGGGAGCACGCTGCCATGTCACTGCGCCGCGTCCCCGTGTGTGCCCCGCTGAGCGGAGCAGGCGGGCGGGAGCCGGGCTCGAGTGACAGCCCCGGCTCGGAGGATGCGGACGTGAGGCTGCCTGAGGTTTCTTGCCCGGAGGCTGTTGCGCAGCCTCTCCCTTAGCGAGGTTGGGTCTGCGTGAAGAGCAGACTGCGTTCAAAGCCGCCGTTGCTCGTCTCTCGTGGCTGAAGCCAGGAAGCTTGCAGCTGGGTGCCGAGTCAGCAGCAGCGCTCATCTGATTTTAGAAATGAGACGCTAATTAAATCTGTCCTGACCTTGTCTGTGACCCTGTGCGAGGGGCTAGAAGCCGTGCCCCCGGCTCGGCACAATTCTGTATTCCTCACTAGCCTCCCAGCTGACTCTAAATCACCCGAGCCATGGGGCTTCCTGCCTTTTCCGTGGTGAAAAGCTCTGCTCTTGGGATTGTGTCGGCACAAAAGTCCCTGATATTTTCAGCCCGATTGCTGTTCCTACTGACATCCCATACCATCTTCGTCCATGCCCTCCTCTTCCCCGCGCACAGGCACTGCTGCCCACCTAACATCTCTTACGCCCACCCTCTGATCGCCAGAAGTTGGTCGAGTTTCCCAGGCCGAATGCTCTGCTCTCTCTGCAGACGTGGCCGTGATTGGGGCCCCGGACATGGTGTGGGGCCAGCGGGTCAGCGCGGTCGTGCAGCTGCGCAAGGGGGAGATGCTGTCCGTGAGGGACCTGAAGGACTGGGCCAGGTAAGACTCCACGGGGCGCTGCACGGTGAGCAGCGTTGCAGGCGGGGCTGGCGGGGTGGCAGGCTCAAGGCCTGCAGCATCCTCCTGTGAGGACTTGGTTAAAGGAGGGATGAAGGGGTGGTGGTGGTGGTGGTGAGCATCTGGCTGGAAGCAGGACGTCATGCCTCAGGCTCTAGGGATGAAGAAAAGAACACCGGTTCTACCAGGCAGTCGCCAAGCACACGAGATAATGGAAATGAATGGGCTTCTCACCCTAAAAGTGCCTTTGACAAATGGCCTCTTTGGTACAGACGAGCGTCTCCTACTCCGCGGCAGTAGGAACAGTGCTCCCAGTAGCCAGCAGGTGCTTTGCAGTGAATCAGTGGAGCTGTCATCAGCCCGGAGCTCACCCACGTACAGAAAGCACAGTGCAGCAGGGAGCGAGCGCTAAGGCAGGGACGCGAGAAGGGAAGCTTCATGTTTTCTCAGAAGCAAGAGCATTTGCTCAGCTCTTTCCCAGTGCTGCTGCCGGCTTTCCTTGCTTGCCTCCCTACCTACTGGAAAGCCAGCTCAGGCCAGTCCCCAGTTAATCCCAGAGACCTCTCCATGGGGTACGGAGCACAGGAGGACACCAACACCTGTGGGCATCACAGTACCCGTTGGCCTGTGCCATCCCGGAGAGCGTGGCACAGGTCAGAAGCTTGCCATCCTGCAACATTTTCAGCATGGAAGCCTGTGCCTCACCGTTCACATTGGCCAGGGGGGTGGCCAGGGCTGGGGCTGTGGGCATTAGCTGCAGGAGGAGAACGTAAGCAAGCTGGGGCCAGGGCTGGGAGACGGGAAGAAGAGTCACTGGGTTTAGTGCTAATATTCCCTTAGCAGAATTTTTAATAGTAGATTCTTCCTTTTCCTGGCAACTCCCTCCTTCAGGCTGTGGATATTTTTGGCAAGGCTGGCGCTATTTCATGAGCAGTAGGAGCACTTGTTTCATCAGGGGCTGCACAGCCAGCCAATTAAAGATTTCCCCTGGATTTGCAAAAATCACAGTTGGGGGACTGCGATTTAGCAAATGCAAGGAAGATGCTAGTTGGCCGGCTGCTGCTCTGATTAAACAGTTACTTAGTGGGGGAAGAGACTCAAACAAAGAAACCAAACCCATGCTGGTCGCTGCTTGGGCAGAGTGGCCAAGACCATGCCTTGCCATCCCTCCCGCTGGCACCTCTGCTTCCTGCGCGCACGTGTTAACCCTCTGGCCACCAGTCCTCCGGGACTCCTGCTTCTCCCAGGACAGCCCGCAGCAGTGAGCAGCTTTGGTTTCTTTGTGTTGATGCCGTCTCTCCCTGAGGCTCTCCCACCTGTCTGGGCTCAACAGGTCGCAGTAGGTGCCGATCCCCACCAGGTTAGCTGGTACTCTGGGCTTCGTCGTCTAGGACCATCCGTGGGCCCCAGTGCAGGGCCGGAGCAATGGAGAATGGAGAAGGAGAGATCTTGGACATGCCATGCGGTGGCTGCTCGTCCCTGAGCTTTGTGGCAGAGATATTGGTGTCTCCAGCAGGTCCCTCCATCCTTGCTCCAGTATCTCATGACCCTCATTAACCCCTAAAGAGATGATAGCCCAGAAAGGCCACCACAGCCCACAGAGAGAAGTCGCTGCCCCGGTGCCAGAGCCTGCTGGAGGCACTGCCCCGCGGGCTGCTCTTCTCCGAGTCACCGGCTGTTGCTGTGGGCTCCTGGCCCCGGCAGGGAGCTGTGCTTGGCCGCTCCGTGCCCACCTTCCCCTCTCCCGCCGGGCTGCCCGAGCGCTCCTGGGAGGGCGCAGCAGCACCTTGGTACTCCTGCTTTTTCTTGCCTGGTCCAGTGCTGCCCTTCAGTCCTGCCTGTTGCTGGGGAGCAGCAGCTCTCGGAGCTGTGCTCCAGCCCCGTCCCTCCCGTCGCTGTTCCCAGCGCTCCGCAGGCCAGCCGTGATGCTGTTGTGCCTGTGCGGAGCAAGGGCGGCAGCCCTTTAAGCAAAAGCCATTTGAGATGCGGGAGGAACCAGCCAGCCGCTGTCTAGGGTCTTCAGAGGAGAGTGGTGCCCTTTGCCCGTGTGCTGCCACGGTGCTGTCTGCAGGCACCACACTGGCTTTTCCCCTCCGTCCCTGTCTCTCCCTCTCGCCCTGTCTCTCCCCTTTATTTTATGTGTCACTTACATTTGTTTGGCCCTTTTCTCGCACTCCCTGGCAGGAGACACATGTCCCTCTTCAGAGTGATTCATTTTGCGGCTTTCGCCTCCAATCTTGCTTCCCGGTGACAGGCGCCATCCTGAGTTAGAGCCATCCATATGGCGGGGGTGTCGGCAGCGGGCTCGCGGGGAGGAGGGCCGCGGCGGCGGTGGAAGGGCTCGGCAGACTTGGCATCTCGCGTTAGGATCAGCGCCAGGACGCTGCCTGCCAGCGCCGGGCATGGCCCCAGGTCGGTGACACACAGGCAGCAGAAGGCAGCGAGCCCCCCCTCCCCGCCCACACGCGCTCCTCGAAGGGCACGGGGACGGTGCGAGCTTGCTCCGCGCTCGGACTCCCTGCCGCCGCGGGCCCGGCGTGAGCCCGGGGCTGAGAGCGGGCGCTGCCGTGCGCAGGGGGACGCGGCCTGCCGCCAGCGCCTGCCTCGGGGAGGGGGCCCGCCCGCGGTGCCGGGCCGCTGGGTTGGGACCGGGCAGCGTGCGCAGGGTCCGGCTGCCTTGGTGCTGCCGCGCTGCCTTTGCCCCTGCCGTTTGCAGCGCGGAGCGTCGCCGCGTCTCCGTTAGCAGCTCTGCCTGCTGCGGGCTCTCTGTGCCCCCTCCTGACGGCGCGGCCGGGTGTTCTGGGGCGCTGGCAGGACGTGTCGTACCCAGCTCAGTGCCCTGGCGGCGGTGTGGCCGGGGGCTGGTAACGAGGTCCATCAGCAGCCCCCGGTGAACCAGATCCAGGGTCCAACCAGGGTCCAGTCAGGAGGAAAAGGAGACGAGGCCAGAGACAGGCAACAACATGGCTCCAAAGTCCGTCCGGGAGCCGAGGCCAAGACGGGGCTGGAGACAAGCTGTGCCGTACATCTGCGGGCTCTGTCCGGGAGACAAGCTGTCTGCAGCACGGGGCTGCGGCCACGCCGGGAGACAGGACAGGGACAGCACGCCTGTGCCGTAGCTCAGGACGGGACGGAGCCCCAGGGCCGAGCTGCTGCGGGGCTCCTGGGCCGTGGGCAGAGTGTGGTTGGGGGCCCAGGCGGGGCTGGTCAGACCCGTAGGTCCCCTCGGGGCTTGTCACAGCCGACACCGCAGGTGCATCACTCTCCAGGTCGTCGTCAGGCGGCTGCTTAGAAGCCTCGTAGGTGTCAGCGCAGCGGAGGTCGAGCAGGCACCTGCCTGCGACACCTTTGTGCCTCTCGGCAGATGTGAGACGACCCCCTTGACCGCCCCGTGCCGGGGTCAGCTCGGAGCAGAGCGGGTGGCTCCTTCCCCCTGCGCAGCACGGACCTTTGCTGCTCTCTCAAGAGCTGCGCTGAGTCCTCAGGGAAGAGTCAGGCTACGGTCTGTGGTCAGCCGAAGCTGCTCGTGCTGCAGCCCCCTTCGGCCGTATCCTCCAGGCGCGGGTGCAGACCCATCCACCGCCCCGTGCGCAGCTCTGGCTGAGCCTCTCGGGTCACGGGGACCCTCTTTTTCGCTGCCAGGCAGGAGGGACGGGAGCCACGTTGGCCCCGTGGACAGCAGTGGTAAGGGCCGTCACTGCTGCAGGCACACGTACAGACTCGTGCTCTGCTGCAAGAGTGGTCGGCCGGTGTCTGGCCCTAAATGGTGCCGTCTGGCAAAGCCGCGGCTGGGGCCGTGACTAGCTGCAGAGTGCAAGTCTGCTGCCAGGGCTGAGCGAATCTCCCCCAGACCGAGGAGAGCCTGCGGCATTGGGAGCTCTTGGGAGAGACTTTGTGAGGCAGAGGGGCTGGAAGCACAGGTTTCGGTCGGCTCTAACGGACTGTGTTTCTGTGCTGCAGAGAGACCATGGCACCTTACACCATCCCCACAGAGCTGATCGTGGTAGAGGAGATCCCGCGCAATCAGATGGGAAAAGTCAACAAGAAGGATCTTCTGCGGCGCTTTTACCCGTCCTAGTGCACAGCCTCAGGCCAGGCCAAGGAGCCCGGGGGTGCTTGGTCCTGTGCTGCATCCATTTCCAGGGGCTGTTTCTGAAACGATGCTGTCTGGGTACCAGCAGTGACGAGCAGTGGCAGTTCTGGGCTCACTGCAGTGGTCACAGTCTTGTCCATGGAATAAAGTCCAATAAAAGCGGGATTCATCCCATGTAGTCGTCTCTTTGGCTGAACTGACCTAGAGCTGCAGGTTCTCCTTCCCTGCGTAGGAGCACGTAACCCTGCGGAGGGAGGCAGCTGGCAGCGTCCCGGGGCTGCTCGGCTCCATAGGTGTGTGAGGAGGAGGCAGCCTGTGCCCGCTGGGCCACCCCGGGAAAGGTGCTCTGTCCCCGCCGGCTGCCGTTGGTACCAGGCACTGATGTGGCAGGTCTCGCCTGTGCCAAAGCACACACGGGCGAGCACGGGGTTCGTCTCTCCTCGAACCGAAGCCACATGACGAGCCCTCCCCATCCACCTTGAGTGCTGCTGCACTTGGGACGGGTGCAGACGGACCTCGCTGGCCCCAGCGTGTTCAGACACACGTGGAGGGTGGCCGGGGTGGTACCAGCCTGCCAGACTTGGTCTCCGGGGTGGGAAGGCCCGTGCAGGAAGCCCTGGCTCCTGCGCCTTGTCCCCGCCTGGCTCTCCGGATGCTCATCCCGGCTCCTGTTCACAGCTCCCTGCCGCAGGCCACGTGCAGCTCATCCCCAGATGAAATTGCTCTTCAGATTGAACTCCTGGCTGCGGCCAGCTGCGGTGATGCCTGGTCATTTTGCCTCCCTTTCTGCCCTTTCCCACAGACGCATTCACTTTCCCCCCAGTTTGGTTTGTAGCAAGGGAGAGGGGGAGAGCCCTGAGCCCCCACTGCAGGGCGCCGGGTCTCCGTGGGGCGGCCAGATGACCTGCAGCAAATCGGTATCTGTCCATCCCCATGTGCCACCAAACGCCACTGCCTGGTCCCCTGCAGATGTGAAGAAGCGGTGATGAGACAAGCACAGATAAATACAGCCCGCAATCAATAACCCAGCCACCACGGTGCTCCCAGGCCCGCAGGGCTCCCCGGTGCGGAGCGGCGGCCACGGGGCCGGGCCACGCTGGTGCGAGCGGAGGTGCCCCGGCGCTGCGGAGCCGCGAGCTGCTGGCCTTAGCGAGTGCCTCAAAGGGGAGCAGCAACGGCAGCACCCATGGGTGGGCTCCAAGGGAGCCCGGGTGCCCCTCGCTGGCAGCTGGTGACGTGCGGCCCTTTCTGCACAGGCCGGATAAGCTGGAGCCTTTGTGTGCACTGACACTGAATAACACACGCACACATGCACACATGCACGCACACACATGCGCACACATGCATGCACACATGAGCACACACACCCCGGCTTTGGAGGAAAAGCCTCTGCCGCGGGCCGTGCTGCCCGGTACCGCAGGGCGAGGGCTCCCCTGGCCGTGGTACCCTGTCTCGGGAAGGAGGCGGAGAGAGGGAGCGAGGAGGGGCAGGGCTGGATGGCAGTATTGAGAACCTCTACCTTTGTAAGTGGACGTGTGTCCCTGTTCGACTCCATGCAGGCTGTGCCGACCACGCTGCACCCGGTGACAAGGGATTGAGCGCAGCCCCTAACGCCGGCAGGGCCCCGCAGCCCCCCACAGCGAACGCCGTGGGCTGGAGGGTCCCGTGCACCATGGGGAAAGCCAGGGAGGGACCGTCACTCCCAGGAGCCGAGCGGCCACGCAGGTCGTGTTGGATGCAGGAAGCAAAAAGCAATTCCTCTGGCCACCTTCCTTAGGGTCAGCAGAGCCCAGAACATCTGGGAGGACAATTGGTGACCATCAAGGGAACATCTGGCAGATGCCTGGGCTGGGCAGAGGGGAGCAGGGCTGGGGACAGGGACGGGGACGGGAAGAAAAGCCGCAGCCGCGCGGGATGGATGTGCCGGCCCGGCACCCGCCTCGGCCCTGCCGAGCACCAGCAGCTCTCCCCGGGCTGCAAGAGGGACAGAGCGGATCCTTTGTTAAAACATCAACGATGCAGTAAATTTTTTAACTTACCAAATAGATCAATATCAAATTATCATGTCTCACATTCATAACTCTTAAGCAAGCAACAATGGAGAGAGACAAGGTCACTGGAGAATAAATAGCAGCAAAAGCTCTTAATGATCTATCATTCTCGACAACCCCAGGCACCCAGCACCAGCCCGGTGACAAGATCATTAATAAAACTCTGCAGGAATGCTATCGATTGCTTTGATGGATGATCACAGGTAGCAAATACTGTAAAACACCTGGTTGTCACATACTAAAATGAGTAGTTTGACTCACACCTTGGTGCGGGGCCCCGGCGGCGGCTCTGCTGGGTTTTCTCCTCGGAGGTGGCTTTTGCAGGGAGGGTGCCCAGCGGCAAAGCCTTTGGGTGCTGGTGATCGTGGGGACAGCCCCAGCACCGTGCCCAGCCCCGGCACTGGGTCCATCCTGCCCCATGGACCCGCGCTTCGGGGCAGCTGGGTCCCCTGGGCATGGGGCCACCCTCGTGGACCCCGGGAACTGGTCCTGCCGGGATGCAGAGTTGGTATCTGGGGTCATTTCCAGCACATGGCGGGCTGGGGGGGCTGCAGGTGTGCGCAGGCATGCACACACCTGTGTGCCTGGCCAGGCTCCAGCCCCGGGGGGGGGGGGGGGGCCCGATGGGGCTCCCTGCTCCAGCTCCAAGTCATCCCCGCTATAGACGGAAGCCACTCGTTAAAAGCCTCGTTAAAAGGCCTCATCATGGTACCCCAGCTCCCCGCCTGGGAGCTGAGCAGGCTGGCGAGGGGTTTCAGCTCCCGGAGACCTGGCCCGGCCCCGGGGATGCTGCGGCTGGGGGCAGAGGGGGTGCCAAGGCCCCCCACCGCTCCAGGCGCTTCGCTTGCGAGCCACGTCCGCCTCGACGCGCTGATCATATGTACACAACCATTCAATTACCCCGGAACGGCTGCGGGCTATTAAGCCATCAATCTCCTTCATTAAGGCCTGCCAGACCTGGCCCGGCATCGCGCAATAAAACCATTAAAACAACAACCACCCGAAGCAGCGTCTTTAACGCGGCGGCGGTGACACGGTCCCGTGGCTGCACGGGCGCCCGGCGGCACTGGCCACCTCCCTCGGCCGTCCCCGTCCCCCTGCCGCCCCGGGCCACTTGCCCCGGCCTGGGCAGCACCTTGCGAAACTGATCCTGTTAGAGGCACTGGTCCAAGCGGTTTGTATGCTGCCCAGACGCCTCGGTGAGGGCCGGGGTGATGGACGTCCCCAGGGAAGCCGCGCTCACACACCGCCCCAGCCTGCAGTGCCCCCGGCCCCGGCGCTCCCTGCCCCGGTCTCAGGGCCGGCATGCCGGGACCTGCTCTCGTGCTTTATAGCTGGCGTTAGCTTTCATTGCCGTATAAAAGCCAAAGCGCCGGCTGCTTTATGGCTGCTGCGCTGGTGGCCGGCACCTCGCGGTTCCCAGCTCTGACCCAGCCCTGGGCATGGCAGGGACGGGGCAATTTCGAGACCTGCGTCGAGGTCTCACTGCAGCTCCTGCAGCAGCCAGGGCAGGCTGTCCCCATTGTCCCAGGACAGGCTGTCCCCCATGTCCCCATGCCCCCATGTCCCAGGACAGGCTGTCCCCCATGTCCCCATGCCCCCATGTCCCAGGACAGGCTGCCCCCCCATGTCCCCGTGCCCTAGGACTGGCTGTCCCCATATCCCAGGACAGGCTGCCCCGCCGTGTCCCATGTCCCGTGACACACCGTGTGTGGCAGGTCAGAGGGTGGCACCTGGGGGACCCGGCTGCTGCCCCATCCCTCCCAGGCGTCGCTCGGGGGGGGGGGTGCCCGTTTGGCCGGGCTCGGGGCCCTCTGCCCGGCAGCGAGGCAGGAGGTGGTGGGGTGGGACGGGGGGGCGAGGAGGGGCAGAGCCACTGCCACGGGCACAGCACAGCTCCCGCGGGAGCGCCGGCACCGCGGCCTGGGGCTGCCGCTTGCAGAGCCCGTGACGTCCGTTGTGCCCATCGTCGAGCCCCTACCGCGCCGCTGGCACGGAGCATCCGCTCGGCCGCCGGGGCAGCTCCCCAGCACGGGGCTCACGCGGGGCGGACGGCTGGGGTCAGACAGACGGACAGGCAAGGGAGGCCTGCTGCCCTCCTGTCCCCTCTGCTGCCCCCCCAGGCCACCACTGCCCGGCCACTGCTTGGCCTCGGTGGCGATGGCCCCAGCGTGTCCCTTGTCCCATGAACATCCTGCAGCGCTCCCCAAAAGGTGCCCGGTGCCAAGGGGAAATTAGGGCACTTTGTCCCAAAAAGGGGAGCTGGGCTGGCGGGTGACAGGCCACGCGCACCCGTTCTGCCGGGACGGGGCACCAGGCGCTCCGCGGCCCCTCGGCACGCCGCGGCCCCGTCCCGGGCATCGGTGCACCCCGGGGTGCTGGGGGTGGCACCCAGGGGTGCGGGGACGGTGGCGGGCGCCCATGGCCGGGCCGATGCTGCCACCTGGTGCCGCGGCCTCGTGGCTCCTGGCGCTGCCTGGACCGAGCCACCACCGGCGCCTGGGCCACCGGCACCAGCCGGGCCACTGGGCACCGCGCAGGCCACCGCCAGCCCTGCCGAGAGCGGGTGTCTCCTGGGGTGCTGGGTGCTCCTGCACCCCGTCCGTGCTGGGCTCCCGGGTGGCAAAATAACGCGGTGGTGATGGGGACGGGGATGCAGCACCCCGACGACGCACGCAGCGTTTTTGGGCAGCTGTGGGCACGGGGAGCCACTGCCGCGGCCCGGAGGCCGGCGTCACCCTGGCAGGGCAGCAGCACCGCAGGACGTGCACCGGGAGCCGCAGGCTTTTCCCAGGGCTTCTCCCCACGGAGCCCGCGGGAGCCAGGCCCGGCCGCAGCCAACGCGCCCGGCCTGCCTGGCCCCGCTCCAGCGCCCGGCGCGGCACAGATGGCCCCGGCACCTGCGCGGCCTGGCAGCGCAGCGCGGCAAAGCCGGCCTGGCCCCCCCCGCCCTGGCACGGCACGGCTGCCCTCAGCCCCCCCGGGGCGGGCGGGAGGCCGGGTGGGACACGACGGGGCGCTGCAGGCAGCCTGTGTGCATGCACAGCCCCACACAGCCACGCGTGTGCAGGCGTGTGCAGGCGTGTGCAGGCGTGTGCACGCACCCCTGGAGCAATGGGGGATGGCACTGCGCACGGACTGCATGTGTGCACGCTTGCACACGCACCGGCACCCGTGCACCCTCGTGCAGTGAGCGTGCTGGGTCACTTGCACCCACAGCCACGTGCACAGGGTGCGGGGCCCCGGCTCTGCGCCCCGGGGGGGCCGTGCAGGGCTCAGCACTGCTCCGCCGCCATCGCCAGCACCCCAGCGGGGGCCGGCAGCTGCCCGCCCGGCGTGGCGCGACATTCCTCCGGGATGCCTCGCCGCCAAGGCCCGCGGCGCCCAGCCCCGCGACAACTGCCGCATTCCTGCCCCGCGCCGCCCGGCCTCCCTCGCAGCCGCGGGCCCGTGCCCCCCCCGGGCTGGTGCACCCTGAGCGCGGCAGCACCCCGGGACGGGGCACCGGGGAGGCAGAGCTGTGGAGCCCCAGCGAGCCGGGGCTGGGCGGGTGCCCTGGGGGTGCCAGGCTCCTGCACGAGGCCTCTCTGGTGCTGCTGCCTTGCAGCACCCCGGGATGCACCAGGGAGCCCCGCGCACGGCAGGACGGTGGGGCAGAGCGGAGCAAAGCCCCCTAGCAGATGGGGCACGCGGGACTCTGGCCTGGCCATGCCATGTCCCCCCCTCCCCCCCTCCCCTTGCCCATCTGCTGCATCCCAGTGCACGGTGCCAGCGCTGCCATGTTCAGCCCCGAGTGCCCACGACCAGGCGCTGGCATGGCCGGGGTTAAGCGTGGCCCCCGGGCCGCGGGCAGGGGGGCCGGCGGCGGGGGCCCAGCCGGCGTGGGGACAGCTGCCCCGGCCCCCTGCGTCCCGCCAGCCGGCCCGGCGCTCCCGCGGCACATGTGCTGTCACTCAGCCAGCCCCGGGTTTATTTTAGCTGGGGGCTGGCGAGCGGCTCCGCGCGCCCAGCCCTGCCCGAGGCACCGCGCGGCAGCAGCGCCCGCGGCCATGGGCACCCCGCTCCTGCTCGCCTGCCTGCTGGCCCCGCTCTGGGCTCGGGTAAGGGGCGCGGGGAGGGGGGGGCACGGCCAGGGCCCCGCGCCCCACGGTGCTGGGGCAGCTCAGGGATGGCTGGTGGGGGGGGGGGGGGTCAGGACCGAGATGGGGGGCCGGGACCGGCCAGGAGAGGGGCTGGTGGGGCCGGAGCTGGGGAGGGGACACCCCGTCGTGTCCGGCAGCTGCTCCCCGTGGCACCATGCTGGGGGGTGGCCGGATCCCAGGCCCCGCGGAGGAGCATCCCCGGGGCTGACGGGGAGCAAAGGGGTCTCCGTGCCCCTCCTGGGGCATTTCACACCCCAGAGGTGGGGGGCAGCTGGGGGGCAGCGTCCAGCTCCGGGGCACTTCATGCATTTGTGGATTGCGAGATGGGATTTTGGGGGGGGGTGGTTTGGTGCTAAGAAACACCCTCCCCTCCCCACCTAGCTGGAGCCCTCCGGCCCCCCTCCATGCATGCTCCCCCCAAAGCCCCTCACCGTGGTCTCAGGCCTGGGCTGCATGGGGGCTTCGGGGCTCTGGGCTGGGCCCCACGGGCGGGTGCTTGGGGCAGGGGAGGGCAAGGGGACCTGCAGGACAGCCCCCCCCTCCCCCCCAAAACCCCCGGCAGCAGCCTCCCTCGCCCCCGCACCCGCTGGCAGGCCCCAGCTGCCGGGAAGGGGCTTCTCCGGGGACGGAGGGACAGAAGGACGGACAGCGGCCCCCGGGCAGCGCCTCCGGAAAGCACCCCCAGTCCTGCCCGTCTGCGGGAGCTGGCACGCAGCCCCCCCCACCCCACCCCAGCACGGCCCCAGCCGCTCCAGGGGCCAGGCATGCGCCCGGGTACCGGCCCCACGGCCCCGTGGCAGGGTGCTCAAGGGGCCGGAGCAGGTTCGGGACCTGGGACCACTCCTGAGGCCCCGGCAGGGCTGGATCTGGGGGGGGCGGGGGGGGGGGTGCATGGCCCCGGGCCCCTCCGTGGGACCCCTCGGTGCAGCTACAGGACCCTTAGTGCATCTGCAGGACCCTCAGTGCAGGCACGGGACCCCTTGGTGCAGCCCCAAGATCCCTCGGTGCAGCCGAAGGACCCCCCAGTGCAGCCCCAGGACCCCTCGGTGCAGCCGCCCGGGTGCAGCCGCCGGGTTGGGGGGCAGCAGGCGCCCCGGGGTCCAGGACGAGGACGAGCCCGGACGGAGCCGGAGGAGTCGCGGCTGCCCAGAGACGGAGCCGGGCCGTGGGGCTGGCGCTGGCCGTGGGGGGCAGCCAGGCCCCCACCCCGGGCCTGCGTGGGGCCAGGAGCAGCTGCTGCGGGGGGCTGCACACAGCTCCCGGGACCGGAGCCCCTCCACAGCCCCTCGACCCCCACCCCCGGCCCCGCAGCCCCCCAGCCCCAGCAGCCCCCTGACCCACGCCCAGCCCGTGCCCCCAGCTGCAGCCCCCGGCAGGGCCAGCTGCGCTAACCCGTCCCCGGCCCCGTCCGCCCTCGCTGCCACGTCCCTGCGGTGCGGTGACGTGGGCTGGGGCCCGGCCAGGCGCTGCCAGCCGGGGTAACCCCTTCTTCCCCGCCGCGGGGCGCGGGGCCATGCCCGGGGGCGGCGGCAGCATGTGGGGGCCACATCCCAAGGCTGCAGATGTTGGGGACCCCCTGGACCACGGCGCCGGGCCAGTCCAGCCCTCGCCGGCTGTTCATAGCCGTGGCCGCGTGCCCAGGCCGGGTGGCCTGTCCCCGGGGGGGCTGCGGGAACCCACCGGCCCCGGTTCCCGCGGTGCCCGGGCCGCCCGCCGCTGCATGGGGGCCTCAAGGTGCACGCTGCCCCCCCCCCCCCCACACCTTCACCCCGGTCCCGGACCCCTGGCAGGGGGGCAGCCCTGAGCCGGGGGGCCCCTGCACCCCGTGGGGCCGGTGCAGCCCCCCCGTGCCGCCTGGCAGCCCCGTGACCGTCCCCGCAGGGCACCGGCCCGGCCCAGGCGGGCGCCACGGCCCCCGGCAGCCCCCCGCTGCGCCCGGCCTGGCGGCACCAGGAGGGTCCCCGGCGCGTGAAGAGGGCCTGGGTGATCCCCCCCATCAGCGTCTCGGAGAACCACAAGCGCGTCCCCCACCTCCTGGTGCAGGTAGGCACCGCCGCCCCGGGGGGGGCACGGCTGGGCAGGGCCGGGGGGGCATGGGGGGCAGTGATGGGGTGGGGGGGGCACTGTGCAGGGAGAGGGGCATGAGGGGACCCTGGGCGGGGGGGGGGAACTGCAGGGACAGTGGGACACAGAGGATGGCACGGGTATCCCAAGGAGGGGGTGGCTCAGGGCAGCCCAGGTGCTTGGGGGGGGGCCCATGGCGGCTCTCGGGGGGGCTCTGGGGCTGAGCCCCCCGCACCCAGCCGTGCTCTCCCCGGGGCAGATCAAGTCGGACAAGCAGCAGCCCGGGGGGGTGATCTACAGCATCAAGGGCCCCGGGGTGGACGAGGAGCCCGTGGGCATCTTCTCCATCGACAAGTTCAGCGGGAAGGTCTTCCTCAACGCCATGCTGGACCGCGAGGAGAACGACCGCTACCGGGTAAGGACGCGGCGCGGCCGCGCAGGGTGCCCCCCCCGCCGTCCCCGCGAGCCCCGCGCCCATGCGCTCGCTGCCCGCTCGCAGCTCAAGGCCTTCGCGCTGGACCTGGGCGGCACCACGCTGGAGGACCCCACCGACCTGGAGATCATCGTGGTGGACCAGAACGACAACCGGCCGCTCTTCCAGCAGGACGTCTTCACGGGGCACGTGGTGGAAGGGGCCGAGCCAGGTGGGTCCCACGCGCGGGGGGAGACCGGGGCGCTGGGATGGGGTGCACCCCCCCCCCCCCCCCCGGCAGCACCCACCACGGCCCCGCTCCGGCTGCAGGGACCTGCGTGATGAAGGCGGAGGCCACAGATGCCGACGACCCCGAGACGGACAACGCGGCGCTGCGGTACTCCATCCTGGAGCAGGGCTCCGCCGGCATGTTCAGCATCAACGCCACCACGGGCGAGATCTGCACCGCGCGGCCCGGCCTCGACCGCGAGGTACGGGGGGGAATGCGGCCGGGGGGGGGTCACAGTGTGGCACCAGGGCTGGGGGAGAAGCCGGGGCCCCCCCCCCCGGCCAGCAAGACCATGGCTTTGTGCAAGCAAAGCCCTGGGGACCACCCCGGCCGGGGGGACAGGCTGCACGGGGCCACCTCCACGCTCGTGGGGCCAGAGGGTCTCAGTGCCCGCCCCGTCCTCGCCGCAGGCCGTGGGGGTCTACAACCTGACGCTGCAGGTGGCCGACATGTCCGGGGACGGGCTGGCCACCACCGCCACAGCCGTCATCTACCTGGAGGACATCAATGACAACCCTCCCGAGTTCACCAAGGAGGAGGTAGCCGTGGGGCAGGGGGCCGGGGCAGGACGCGGGGCCGGACGCGGGGCGAGGTCCTGCCGTGGGGTCCACGCGCGCCCCACGGACGCCAGCCCCGCGCCGCTGCCCCGCAGTTTGCCATGGAGGTGCAGGAGCAGGCGGCCGGCGTGGAGGTGGGCAAGATCCTGGTGCACGACAAGGACCTGGCCGGCTCGCCCAACTGGCTGGCCAGGTTCACCATCCTGGAGGGCGACCCCGAGGGCGCCTTCGCCATCCGCACCGACCCCTACACCAACGACGGCGTGCTCTCCGTGGCCAAGGTGTGCGCGGGGGCCGCGGCGGGGGCCGGGGCCGGGACCCCCCCCAGGCGCGGCTGACGCCACCGCCCGCTCCGCAGCCGCTGGACCACGAGGCGCGGGACCGCTTCGAGCTGACGGTGTCGGTGCAGAACGAGCGGCCGCTGGCGCCGGCGGCGGCGGGCAGCCCCCGGGCGCTGGCCACGGTGCGGGTGCGGGTGCGGGACGTCAACGAGGCGCCCGTCTTCCGCGAGAACCCGCGGCGGGTCAGCGTGCTGGAGGGCGCCCCGCCGGGCACCGAGGTCACCACCTACACGGCCAGCGACCCCGACACCCGCCAGCTGCAGACCCTCACGTGAGTGGGGGCCGGGCCACCGCCGCCGCGTCCCCGCGTCCCCGTCCCCGCAGCCCGCCGTAGGCGTTTCGTGTGCCCGCAGCTACGGGCTGCTCTACGACCCGGCCGACTGGCTGCAGCTGGACCCGCGCGCCGGCACCCTGCGCACCAAGCGGCGCCTGCTGCACCCCGCCGCCTTCCTGCAAGGCGGCTGGTACATCGCCCTGCTGCTGGCCCGCGACGACGGTGAGCCCCCCCTTTGCCCCCCGCCGCCGCCGCCGCCGCCGGCCCCCCCCCGCCGCCCGGCTGACCCGCTGCGCCCGCCCGCCCGCAGCCCAGCCGCCGCTCTCCGCCACCGGCACCCTCTCCATCGAGATCGTGGAGGTGAACGACCACGCGCCCCTGCTGCAGCCGCCCGCCGCCGCCGCCGTCGTCTGCGGCCGCCCCGGCCCCGGCGGCCGCCTGCTGCTGGGGGCCACCGACGAGGACCGGCCCCCCCACGGCGCCCCCTTCCACTTCCAGCTCAGCCCCCAGCACCCCCAGCTCGCCCGCAACTGGAGCGTCGCCCGATACAACGGTGAGGGGCGCCGGGGGGGGGGGCTGGTTGTGCGTGGAGGGCAGGGGGGCCGCGCTCACCACGCTGCCCGTGCCCCCCCCCCCCCCCGCAGTGACCCACGCGGTGCTGGCGCTGCTGGTGGAGCTGCCCGAGGGGCCCTACTCGGTGCCGCTGCTGCTGCGGGACTCGGGGACCCCCCCCCGGGAGCGGCAGCAGCTGCTCAACGTCTCCGTGTGCCCCTGCGGCCCCGACGGCGCCTGCGAGGACGGTGTCCTGGCCGCCTCCAGCGCCGGCGCCGGCGTCACCCTCGGCGCCCTCCTCATCATCCTCGGCAGCGTCCTCCTCCTCCTGCGTGAGTGACACCCCGAAACCGGCCCCCATCGCCCCCGCCCAGGCGCCCCGGCCTGTCCCAGCCCCTAAGGCAACGCCTGCCGCGGCCCCCTTCACCCCGTCCTGCCCCATCCCGCCCGGACCCACGTGCCCCATGCTGGGCAGCACGGCCCTGGCCACCCCACCCGCGTGCGCCATCCCCCCATCCCACCCCACCCATCACCCCATCCTGGCCAGGGCCCCCCCCCCCATCCCACCTCCACCCCATCTCAGCAACCCCAGCTGCCCCCCTAATAACACCCACCCCCATAACAAGCTCCCTCATTGATCTGTCCCATCTTCATCCCAGTTGCAGCCATTCCATCCCACCCGTGCCCCATCCCACCCCTGGCAACCCTGTCCCAAGCCTTTCCCACATCCCTCATCTCCCCATCCCAACCCTTCGCACATCCCCACTGCCCTATCCCAACCCTTCCTGCATCCCTCTGTCCCAACCCCTTCCCACATCCCTCATCTCCCCATCCCAACTCCTTCCCGCATCCCCACGGCCTCGTCCCAGCCCTTCCCTGCATCCCCCATCGCCCATCCCAGCGGCACCCAGCACTCCCCACTACTCCATCCCCCCGCACCCACCGCAGCCCCCCGGCCCAGCCCCCCGGCCCCCCGCCCGGTCCCCGCGCCCCGTCCCGCGGTGCCACGGCGTCTGCCCGCAGTGCTGGCGCTGCTGGGGGTGGCACGGGAGCGGGGCCGTCGCCGGGCCCTGCGCAAGGGGCTGCTGCGGCGCTCGCCGGACGACATGCGCGACAACATCCTCAACTACGACGAGCAGGGCGGCGGCGAGGAGGACCAGGTGAGCGGGGACGGGGGGGTCCCGGGGGGGGGGGGTCCCGGCCCGGCCCCCCGGCGTGACCCCCCCGCCGGCTCTGCCCGCAGGACGCCTACGACATGGACCAGCTGCGGCACCCGCGGCTGCTGCCGCCGTGGGGCAAGGGGCCGCTGCGCCGCGACGCCCCGCTGGGCTTCGGCACCCCGCCGGCGCCCCGCAAGCCGCCCAGCAGCCCCGCCGACATCGAGGACTTCATCAACGAGGTGGGGGCCAGCCCCCCCCACAGCTGCAGCCCCAGCCCCACACCCCCGCTGACGGCACCCCCCCCCCCCGTCCGCAGGGCCTGGAGGCGGCCGACGGGGACCCCGGCGTGCCCCCCTACGACACGGCGCTCATCTACGACTACGAGGGCTCGGGCTCGGTCGCCAGCCCCCTCAGCTCCCTCGTCTCCAGCCTGGAGGACGAGGACCAGGACTACGACTACCTGCGCGAGTGGGGGCCGCGCTTCCGCCGCCTCGCCGACCTCTACGGGCAGTAGCGGGGCCGCCGAGGGGGCTTGCACACGCGTGTGCACGAGGGGGCCGGCTTGCACACGTGTGTGCCGGAGGGGCTGGCTTGCACACGCGTGTGCACGAGGGGGCCGGCTTGCACACACGTGTGCACGAGGGGGCCGGCTTGCACACGTGCGTGCACGAGGTGCTGGCTGCAGAGGTCTGCACACGTGCATGCACCGGGGGGGGGGGGCTGCATGCACATGTGCACCAGGAGGGGCCTGGCCGGGGGGGAGGGGGTTTGCACGCGCGTGTGCAGGAGGCAGCCGGCTTGCACACGTGTGTGCACGAGGTGCCAGCTGCAGAGGTCTGCACACGTGCATGCACCGGGGGGGGGGGGGGCTGCATACACGTGTGCACCAGGAGGGCCCCGGCCGGGGGGCACGCCCCCCCCCCCCCCCGCAGCGGTGCAGGAGGGACCTCGCACCCGGCGACGCTGGCCCGAGGCAGGGGGCTGCGGGAGGAGCAGCCCAGCCCCGCGCGGGGAGGCCACATGGAGCCCGGGGGGGGCTGGGGAAAGGGCGACCCGCAGCCCCCCCGCCCAGAGCCGGCCGGGCCCCGCGGCCAAAGGACTGCAGCAATGGCGCGGGTGCAAGGAAACCCCCAGCCCCCCCCGCAATAAAGATCCCTGGAGAACAGGGCTGGTGGCTCTGGGTCCCGCGCGGGGAGGGCACCGGTGTGCCCCCCCCCCCAACCAGGCCAGCCCGCGGTACAAATCAAGGCACTTTTATTGGCAGCCCGAGAACCCCCCCCCGGGGCATCACCCCCGGCCCCAGGACTCCCAGCACCGCTCCTCCTGGGGCAGGATCCGGCCCTGGCGGGAAGGGGGGGGCCGCAGTCCCTGCGGGAGCCCGGCACCGTGCCCGGCTCTACGTGGCCCGGGGGGCGCCCGGGGGGCCCAGCACCCTCTTGGTGGAGGCAGCGAGGCGGGAGTAGTCGCGGGGGGGGCAGGCGGCGCGCTGCGAGGCCAGCAGGGGCAGGTGGTCCTCGCGGGGGGGGCGGCGGAAGAGCGGGGGCCGCCGCTGGCCCTCGCCGTCCTGCAGCGACTGGGGCAGGCTGCAGCCCTGGCTCTCGGGCAGCAGCATGATGCTGAGCACGGCGAGGATGGCGAAGGAGGCGAAGACCACGTGGTGCAGGAAGAAGCCGCGGCTGTTGGGGATGGCCGTGATGGGGGCGGCCGCCTTGCCCACGAAGCTGGCCCCCACGATCAGGCCCAGCCCGGCGCCCCTGCGGGGGGGGGGGGGAAAACGCTCAGGGGGGGCCCGGCGCGGGGGCCCCCACGGCCTGGGTGGGACGGGGGCTGCAGCCCCCCGTACCTGACCACGGTGGGCAGGACCTCGCTGGCGAAGAAGATGCTGAGCATGGCGACGGCGTGCGAGGCGGTGATGCCCACGACCGACAGCGTCAGCACGATGAGGTCCAGCAGGTCTGGGGGCGAAGCGGCCGTCAGGCGCGGGGGGGCAGATCCTGCCCCCCCCCCCGGCACCAGGCGGAGCAGACCCCGGCAGCCCGGGGGGGTCCCAGCACCGGCACCGGCGCGGCACCCCCGGCACGTACACTGGGTGAGCGCCAGCAGCAGGAGGGAGGAGATGCCGGTGAGGACGGTGCAGAGGAGGAGGACGGCGCGGCGGCCGAAGCGCTCGGCGGTGAGGCACACGAAGGCGCAGGCCACCGCCTCGGTGCCCACCAGCACGAAGTAGGAGTAGAAGAACTGGGGCAGGTGGGGCGCCAGGTTGCGGGTGAAGCAGTGGCGGATGCCGGCGCCGATGAACCTGCCGGCAGAGCGGGCTCAGGCGGGGGCAGCCGGGGCTCGGCCCGTCCCGTCCCGTCTCGTCCCCCTGCGACGCTCACGCCGTGAAGCCGAGGATGCCGCCGTTCTTCCAGATCACCCGGGTGCCGAAGATCTCGCAGACGGCGTGGTACCGGGGCTGCGGGGACCCCTCAGACAGGGCCTCCAGCTCTGCGGGAGAGGCGGTCCCGTTGGAGCCGGCGCCGCAGGGCGGCGGGAGCCCGGTGCCGCTGGGGAGCTCCCGGCCCGACTCGCCTGCCAAGAGGCTCCGCTGGCCGCAGGAGCCGTCGTCCGCGCCGCCGCTCTCGGCCAGCGCCCGCCTGGCCCGCTCCAGCTGCCGCGTGGCCAGCAGCCAGCGCGGCGACTCCGGCAGCAGCGCCGGGCACCTGGGGAGGCAGCGGCGTGGGGAGGCCACGGGCTCTGCCCGCCCCCCCCCCGTCCCGTCCCCCCCTCCGGGGCTGCAGAGCCAGAAACCGCTCCGGCTTGGGCAAACACTCACCGGCTCCGGAGCCGCCCGCACTCCACCTGGAGAGCCCCGCGGCCGCCTCTGATCCCCCCCCCCAGGTCCTTACCACCAGCAGGCAGCGAGCAGCGCCAGGACGAGGGTGACGGCGCCCTGCAGCACCCGCCACTCGCGGCAGAGCAGTGCCAGCGCCGGCAGCAGCAGCTCCCCGGCGATCCAGAAGAAGCCGGCCACCGTGGTCACCGCCAGCCGGTGCGGCGGGTCGCACAGCTCCAGCCCTGCCGGCACGGCCGGGGCGCCCGTGGGTGCCGCGGGGCAGCCGCGTCCCCCCGTCCCCCCACCCCGAGCATCGCCCGGCACTCACGGGCCACGTAGAGGGAGAGGAAGGCGCCGGCCAGCGCCGCGCCGAAGAGCAGCCGGGTGACCAGGGCCATGACGTAGTCCACGGCCAGCGCCACGCTGAGGCCCAGCGGCACCGCCAGCACCAGGGAGGCCACGAAGGCGGGTCGGCGGCCGAGCCTGCGAGGGCCGGGGGCCGTGAGCCCGGCGGTGCCGGGGCGGGGGGGGGCGCCGGGGCGGGGGGCCGCGGCGGGTACCTGTCGCAGGCCAGGCCGGCGGCGACGCTGCCCAGCGTCCAGCCCAGCAAGTGGGTGGTCTGCTCCAGCGGCACCTTCCAGCGCGAGGCGCACACCAGGTCCCACTGCGGCGCCAGGGCGGGGGGCCCGCGGCCCCCCCGGGGCTGAGCCGCGCGGGGCCGGGAGCCCCCCCCCGGGGGGCCGGGGTGGGGGGCTGCTACGAGCCCCTGCCCCGCAGCCAGAAGCGGGGGCACGAAGCTGCCACAGCTCCGTCCCCCAAATTCCACCCCCAACCCCCCCCAGTTACCCCAGTGCTCCCAGCTCACCCCCAAGGTCTCCTTCACCTCCCTCTGCAGGAACCACCCCCCCCCAGATCCTCATGGACCCCCCCCAGACCCATGGATCCCCCCAAAGCTCCCCAGACACCCCCAGAGCCATGGACCCCCCCCCCCCCATCGCAGCAATCTCCTGACCTCCTCCAGCCTCCCCCAACCCTGGGACCCCCCTGGACCTCCCCCGGCCTAGGGGCCTGCTCAACCTTCCTGGACCCCCCCGCCCAACACCCAAGAGCCCTCCCCAGCCCCAGGAACACCCCCAGGGCTCCCTCCAGACCCCCCGCCCCAATCTCCCCAGACCCAGAGCCCTCCGGATACCCCAGAGCCCCCCAGAGCCAGGGACCCCCCACCAACCCCTCAATCTCTCCAGATCTCCCCAAACTCCAGGACCCCATTCAAGCCCCCCTGAGACCCAGGGACCCCTCCAGACCCCCAAACCTCCCCAGGTTCCCCCACCTCCAGGGACCACCCCCAGCCCCAGGGACGTCCCCAGACCTCCCGGTCACGAGGAGCCCCCCCGGACACAAGGACCCCTCCAGCCCTCCCCAACCTCCCCAGACACCCCCCCCCCAGCCCTAGCGACCCCTCCAGGCCCCCCAACTGCCCCAACACCTCGCCCCACTCCCAGGGCCCCCCAGGCCCCAACCTCCCCAGGCCCCCTCCAGCCCCCCAGTCTCTCCAGGGCCCCCCAGCCCCTGGGCCCCCGGAGCCCACCAACCTCCCCACACCCCCTCCAGCCCCAGGGACCCCCCCAGACATCCAACCTCCCCAGACCCCCCCCACCTCCATGGACCCCCCCCCAGTCCCTCCAACCTCCCCAGACCCTCCCAGGCCCAGAGATCCCCCCAGCCCTCCAATCTCCCCAGACCCCCCCCAGCCCCAGGGACCCCCTCAATCCCCCCAACCTCCCCAGACCCCCCCCAGCTCCATGTACCCCCCCCCCAGTCCCTCCAACCTCCCCAGACCCTCCCAGACCCAGAGATCCCCCCAGCCCTCCAATCTCCCCAGACCCCCCCCCAGCCCCAGGGACCCCCTCAATCCCCCCAACCTCCCCAGACCCCCCCATCCCCAGAGACCCCCCCCCAGCACCCCAACCTCCCCACACACCCCCAGCCCCAGGGACGCCCCCCAGCCCCGGGGACCCCCCCCAGCCCCTCCAAACTCCCCAGATCCTCCCAGCCCCAGGGACCCCCCCAGCCCCAGGGACCCCCCCCAGCCCCGGGGCCCCCGCCGCACCTGGGTGACGAGGTTGGAGCGGAGGCCGGCGGCGGGCAGCGCGTAGTGCCAGCCGCGGGTGCAGGGCCCGGTGCCGTTGGGCCGCGCGGCGCCGCTGCCGCTGCCGGGGCCGGTGCCGGGGCCGGTGCCGGTGCCGGGGCCCGGGCGGTACCGGTAGAGCTGGCAGGGGCTCCAGCCGCCGCGGAGCCGCGGGACGGCGGCGCGTAGCAGCGCGGCCCCCGCCAGGCGGCGCAGCGGCGGCGGCAGCAGCGCGGCGTCGGGGCGGCAGCGGTGCGGCGGGGGGGCCCCGAGCGCCGCCGCCAGCGCCCAGCCCAGCGCCAGCGCCGCGCACGGCACCCAGCCGCCCGCCGCCCGCCGCCCCCGCGGCCGCCCCCCCGGCATCGCCGCCCCCCCCGGCATCGCCGCCTCGCCGCGCTGCGCCGCCGCTCCGCCGGGACCCGGCGGGACTCGACGGGACGGGACGGGACGGACGGCAGAGCCCGGGCGCCTGCGGCCTCGGCGCGGGCAGGTGAGGGCGGGGCGCCGGGGGCGGCACCGGCCCGGCCCGGCCCCGAGCTCCGCGCACCGCGCACCGCCCCCGGCGCCGCTCGGACCGCCCCGGCCCGGCCCCAGCGCGGACCGACCCCGGCCCGGGTCCAGCCCCTCCAGCCCGGGTCCGATCCCCCCAGCGCGGTCCGACCCCTCAGCCCGGGTCCGATCCTCCCGCACGGACCGGCCACCTCCAGCCCGGTCCAGACCTCCCCTGCCCGGGTCCGATCCCCCCAGCCCGGTCCGACCCCTCAGCCCGGGTCCGATCCTCCCGCACGGACCGGCCACCTCCAGCCCGGTCCAGACCTCCCCTGCCCGGGTCCGATCCCCCCAGCCCGGTCCGACCCCTCAGCCCGGTTCTGATACCCCCAGCCCGGGTCCGATACCCTCAGCCCCGGTTCCGACCCCCCCCCGCACGGACCGGCCACCTCCAGCCCCGGTCCGACCCCTCCAGCCTGGTACCGACCCCCCCCCCCCAGCCCGGTCCGACCCCTCCGGCCCGGTTCGGATCCCCTCCCGCACGGACTGGCCACCCCCAGCCCAGTTCCGATCCTCCCAGCCCGGACCGACCTTCCTCCCCCCAGCCCAGTTCAGATCCCTCAGTTCTGTTCGGACCCTCCTGGTCCCAGTTCACCCCCCGCTAGCTCCAGTTCACCCCCCTCCAACCCGCTTTGGACCCCCCCAGACCCTCCCAGCCCTGCTCAGGTGCCCCCCCAGCGCTGGATCGTCCCCCCAAGTCCCAGTCCAGCTGCCACCCAACCCGGTTTGGACCCTCCCAGCTCAGTCTGCCCCCCCCAGGCCCCCCCCCCAGCCTGGTTTGGATCCCCCCAGCTCCGCTCAGACTCTCCCAGTCCCCGTTCGCCTCCCCCAGTCCCGGCTTGGACCCCCCCAGCCCGGTTCTCATCCACCCCCCAGCTCCATTCAGACCTTCCTGGTCCCAGTCTGCCCCCCTCCAAACTGCTTGGGACCCCCCCGGCTCCGTCTGGCTCCCCCAGCCCAGTTTGGACCCCCCGGCCCAGTCCGGACCCCCCAGCCTGGCTCAGCCCCCAGCTGCTGGGACCAGACCCCAAACTCTGGCCCCCTCTGCCCCAGCCAGGTGCCCCCAGACCCGCTCAGCCCCCCAAGGCCAGTCCAGACCCCCAGCCTGGTTCAGCCCCACTGCTCCCCCCCGCCCTGGTCGGCCCCATCCGGCCCCCACCCCATGGGGCCGCTCTTCCCCGTGGGAACAAGTCCACAAACGAGCTTTTTTTTTTTTTTTTTTTTTTTTTTTTAAATTTATTTACGAACATTATCTCTGAGGGACAACAGCATCTCTCTGGCGCTCATCTCTGTACATGCAACGGTAGAAAATAACATTTGCATTCACTTTTTGCCTCTCCCCGCGGGAAGTTGTACAGCCAAAACAGGCGGCGGCGGCGCGGCGGCCTCGGCAGCACCGGTGCTGCCCGACGGCACGTGCACAAACCACGGCGTGAAAACTTAGGGCGGTGCGTTACGGACGGCGCAGCCTTGCCGCGGTTCCACCCGCGCTCGCGCGAGTCGGACGAGCACGAAGAGCAGCCGCGACCCCACCGGCGGTATCTGCACGGATGGACGGGGCCGGGGGGGCACCAGGGGGGTCCCGGGCCATGCGGCACGGCGGCGGGGCAGCGCGATGCTTTCGCTTGTGTCGCTTTACATGGCTGATTAAAGGTCTCTCCATGCTTACACAGATTCACTTATGCTTGTTTAACAACAAAATAAAGAGCAGGGCTGGAAATTAATTAAAAAGAAACAGAAAGTCTTATCGTGGCCACGTTCTCCCGTCCCGTAAGAGACAACCCGGCCCCTGCGGCGAAGCTGCCTTCCCTGGCCCTGCCTCCCGCGAAGGGAGCACGCGGCGAACAAGCGAGCACCCAGCCCTGCTCCGCAGCAGCCCGCTGCATCCCTCGCCCCCGCACCGAGACCCGGCCGTGGCCTGGGGAGCCGTCGAGCCCGTGGGGGCGGCTCGGGGGCAGCCGCGCTGGGGCCGCCCGGCTCCGCAAAGCCGCTCCGGTACCGCAAGAGCAAGGAGAAGCCAGGACACGTTCAAAACCTCCCCGGAGCCGAAAGGAGCAAGCGACCGAGACGTTTAACCAGCACATGCACCCGGCAAAAGGGAAAACGAGACAGCTGGGGGACAGCGGGGCTGGGCCAGGCAGGGGGGCGCGTGCCGGCACCGTGCCGGGGGTGTTCGCAGCCTGCGCCGGGGTGGTGAGGAGCGGGGTGGCCGGGCTCGCCGCGGGCCAACGCCGGGCAGCGGGTGCGAGCAAGGCACAGAGGTCTTGGAAGAGGCACTTGAATCCGTCTCCAGCCACGTCACCGCGCGCTTGTGCTTGAGGCTCAGCTTTGCCAGCCGGGTCTGGGGTCAGGCGTGACCCCCCCAGACGGCCGTGAAACACCCCGAAACGCAGCTCCGCACCACGACGGGGACCGCGCGGTGCTGGGACAGGCGGGTGATCGGTGCAACGCGTGTCCCCGGTCGCGTCGCATGCTCTCTCAGCCTTCCTCCCCCCGGAGCGAGGCCCCGGCTTTCCCCCAGCCTGCAGCAGGCTCGGGGGGGCCCTGCCGGCGCCCGACCCCGCGGGGCTCACAGCAGCCCCCCCGACTCCCCCGATACTTCACAGCTCAGAAAAGCAAGCGGGGACGCGAGCACGCCGCGGGGCCGGCACGGGGACAGCCGGACCACCGCGCGCTGCCGAACCAGACCCCGAGCGCGAGCTCAGCCCAGCAGGGCAGCCGCGTTCAGCGCAACTCATCGCTCGCATTCAGCATCAGAAAGGAAGGGAAAGAAGGCAAAAGACACAGAGGAGGAGGAGGAGAGCAAGGCTGCGGGTGTCACACCACCGTGGGAAGCTGCCGGGGCACTGCCCCGTGAAACGAGACCCCCAACACCAAGCACCGCCACACACAAGCCCCTCTGCGGTCCCGGCTCGCCCAAACAGCATCGCCCAGCTGCAAGAAAGCCATTTCCCTGCGCGCCCTGTACACAACCGGCTTCGCCCAGAAAGTACCGAGCACCGACGCGCCGGGAGCGCGGCCTCGAGGAAGGGGCCGCGCTGGGCCCTGCCCTCCTTCTCCGACTCTGCAGCCCCCAAACACCGGCCCCAGACAGACCCGCAGCTACCGAGGCTCCACGCGTCGAGGCGCCCGTCGGCCCGAAGCCACGCGTCCTCCTCGGCAGCACTCTGCATCCCCCCTCCCCACGGCTCCGGCCCGTGGGCTGCGGGATCAGCTCCGGAGGGCCGGGAAAGGAGAAAAACAACACTGTTAAAATCAGGAGGGGTCATTTGGAGAACTGCACAGCACGCATCGCAGTCAGGCTACCCGTCCGCGAGGCCCGAGCACGGGAGACCGCCTGGGAAATAACACTGCACACCAGTTTGGCCCTTATTTTTTCCTTGAAAGTGCTGCCTAGGGTGAACTATACATACAAAGATAATTTTAATTAATTTATTTATTTCTTTACACATAACTGAAAGTGATGTTACAGTACATAAGTTATTTACAACTGTGCAGTAATGTGTTGCAAAATAAATTATCTAGAAGGCAGCAAAAGTACATTGTTAATGTATATAAAAACTGTACAGCATTTATGGGATACAATTTTTCTTTATATGAGTATTGGCTCTGTAGTGTTTTCAAGTTATGTTCTCAGAAAGAGAAACGAAATGCCCAAGATTAAAGGAAAAAATATATAAACCACATGGATTTTACTCCATTAAAAACACAGTTGGCAAAGTCCTTTCTCTGCGTCACCATTTCTCCGTCCGTCCGTCCGTCCGTCCGCCGCTCGCCGCGCTGCCCCAGCGTGCCGCGGGCCGGCGGCGCCCGCCGCTGTTGCGGAGCGGTGGCGAGCGGCTGCTGCGGGATGCCCCGCTCCGGAGCCTGGCGCCGCGCACACCTCCAGAGCCGCGTCTGCCGAAGTTGGACGCTTTCTGTTGCTTCTAATTTTTTGTTTTTGTTTTTAGACATACCCAGGATGGAACGAGAAACTCAAACACCCCCCCCACCCCCCGTAGTTTCCTACCGCAGCTTCTCTGCGGGGAGATCCGCAGACCGGTGGAAAGCAGAGAGCTGGAAATCACCGCGTTCACAAGTACATGAATCACGTGGTTGCTGGCCCCGCTCGGCAGCTTCTGCAACACCAAACGGTGTCCTTGGCCTCCTCCCTCCAGGCCAGTCCCTTCGCCGGCGAGGCGCTCGCTGCTGCGCGCAGCCCGGCTGCCTCCCTGCCGCGGCGGCCGCGCGGAAAGGAGATGCGTCCCCACCCCGCTGCCCGGCGGAGCCACCTCAGTCCGGAAGTGAGGGACGCGCTGTGAAGAAAGTGCAATTTTTTTTCTTATTGTTTAGTTTTCTGCCGATAGCTGCTTCCTCCTCCTCTGACCAGGGATTCATCAGCAAGCGGTAAGGGTGAATGTGAGCTCGACCGCCCGACCTCGGAGGGCTCCCGTCCTTGCCAGTCTTCAGCGATGTCTCCCGGTCTGGAACTGTCATGCCGGCAAGAGCACAAAGTCATCGTTCACGTCGACCATTGGCACGTAGAAGGAGGGCACCTCGTTCACGCAGAGGGACTTGTGGCCCGCGGGGTCCAGCTCCTGCACCTTCAGCTGCCACTCCATCCTCTGCACCGCGTTGAGGGCAGCAGCCTCGTGTTGCTGTCGCATCAGCAGGCACGTCTGGATGGGAAAGAAACCCAAGTGGAGATGAGGGGTGAGCGGGGAGGCCGGGACGGCTGCCAGGGCACCCTGCAAAGGCCAGGGATCGCGGCAGCCGCGCGGGACACAGCACCCAACGGGAACGGGACAGGAGGAAAAGCTGGACTTGGGAGGAGCTGCCGAACAGGGCGCCCCGAAGCCCCCAGTCCCGGGGCGGCAGGGCCTCCGCAGGCCGAGCCCATCCCTGCAGACGGGGGGACGACAGCCCGGCTGCCGGCCTGAACGGCGATGCAGGAGCAGAGCACAAACAGACCCGCGGGGCCTGCAGGCACCACCTTTACCCCTCTGCCTAAGGGAAAGGCAAAACATAGAGGCAAGCGAACAGAGCAGACACTCATGTTCTCGCTTTCCCACTCGTTTCCAGCACGGGCACAAGCCAAGCGCTTGGCTGCTCTGCGCATGGGAGAGCAGCACAGCTCAGCCCACGGGCTGCTCGTAAAGGCTCGTAAGCACTCAGAGCACTGCCGCCGCGGGGAACGGCCTCAGCAGAGTCCCCGAAGCCTCCGCAGCAGCCGAGGGCAGCGTCCCGCTCCATCCGCTGCTCACGTTCGAGCTGCCAACTCCTCCAGCGGAAAGGGCGGACACCCCTCCTCGCTACCGCTGCCCGGGTCTGCCACCCCGAGCTTTGCGGAGCGCTCTGGAGAGCGCTGCATGGGTTCCTGCCACCCGCAGACTTGCCACAGGCTTTGAGCTTGCTGCAGCGCGTGTGGCTGCTAAGAGCAGGCCCTGCAGGCTTAACTGCCCGAGAAGCCCAAGCCCAGACGGCAAGAAGCACAGAGGGAACAGCCAGACAGCACCCGCAGCAGCACGTGCCTCAAATCCCCCTTTTCGGAGCAGCAGGGGCAAATGCCCTCCTGTAATCCCCAAAGCGGTGCCAACCTCTCGGTATGCCGTCCACACGAGTGCTCCCCGTTGCAGAATGCTGCCTGCAGCTTCCCAGGACGCCTCCTCCCAGCAGGTTTTTAGAAACCATGACCACAGCTTCCCAAAAAAGCATCCAGCACAACCGGCTGCCTCCCCGGCCCCACAGCGCTCAGGGGAACCGCGGGACCCTCCAAGCAACAGCCGGGATCGCTCTCTCGCAAACCCCTCCCCGGCCCGCGCAGCAGAGCAGGCCCTGCTCCTGGCCGTGTGCCGCCGCGGCAAACGGGGCCGCGAGCCGCCGTGCCGGGGCTCCAGCGCCGCTCACCTTCATTCGGTCGTACTTGTCATCCACGTCTTGCAACCAGGAAATGAACTGTCGCGCGTTGAAACGGTCTCTCACCGATTTGTTTTCGTCTCCCTAAGCAAAAGACAGCAAAAGGGAATTACATGGTACTTCTTTTTCCTTTTAAAACAGTCCAAGTCCTGACAGGCCGTATTCAACCCCTCTCAGAGCGCACTGACCAGAAACGGGGCCGAAGTAACCAGAGGGATGCCTGCAGGGAGCAGTACTGGAGCGTGCTGCTCAGCTCCTCCGGCAGCCGTTCGCTGGGGGTTTCGGCCGCAGACACGGATGCTGCGCAGGCACACGCACACGTGCACGCACGCATTTCTGCTTTGCTTGCAGAGAGCTAAGAGGCCGTGTGGGCCGGCCCCCGTCACAGCACCTGCAGCGCTCAGTCTCCTTCAACCCATGCCCAAGATCATAACGTCTTTAGCGTAGAAGCACAGACACTTTTTGGCTGAGAAACGGCGAGGGATGAAATCAGGGCTCCTGAATCAATATGCCAGGGCACTAATAAATTCCGCTCTGCTGCCGCCGCACAGGCTCACTCCTGCAATGCAGCACGGTGCTCCCTCCAGAGCAGCCAGGCTGGCGGCGCAGCTGCGGCGCGCGGGCCGGCAGAGGGGGCCGACGGGGCCGCTCCGTCCCACTGCAGCACTCTGAGTCCGCACAAAGCCGCACAGCAACAGACTGCAGAAACCGGACCTGATTCCCCCCTTCTCTGGCACAGAGCTACATGACATCGAAGGAAGAAACGCTCACTTTCTGTGCGCTGTGCAGCAGAGGCTGGCTCTCTCAATGCCAGGATTCAGATACACATTCATTTAATGGCTCTCTCCCCTTTATGCAATGTGAAAAGAAATCCCGGAGTGTAGATAAATAAACCTTCCAAATGCGCAGATGATCCTGATCAAGAAGAAGGGCAGAGGGTCCTGCGACTCACTGATAAACGTGAGTCATCGCTGCTTCTAAAGAGACACACGATGCTCCCTGCATCCGTGTTCCTGGACCTGCTTGCCCTGCACGCGCACGGGGTGTCACCGAACAGGCGATTCGAGCCCTCCCGCAGCTGAGTCAGACCAGTTGACCTGGGCACATGCTGGGGAGGTCTCGCAACGTGTCCCGTACCTGCGTGCTGTGGTGTGTGACAGGTCCCTGAGCAGGAAGAGCATTAGTGACGTCCCTCCCGCCCGCCCGCCGAGAAAGCACGTCTCCCTCGGGACCTGGCACAGCACCTCTGAGACGCTCCGTCACCGCAAAGACAGGCACTGACCTGATTTTCCAGAGGCATGTTGTAGACCTCGGAGTCCAGCAGCATGGTGCAGGCGCTGAAGGGCACGGCCTGGTTGGCGATGGTCCTCGCTGCCCGGCAGTGAACCCTCAGGATCTCCTGCTCGCAGGAGACAATCAGCTTCTCCTGCGGAAGGGCAGAGGAAGCCGTGAGCGTGGCCGCCCTGGGTTCCCAGCAAAGGCGATTCCCCGGCAGGAATCCCCCGGAGCGCGGCCCTTACCCGCTCGATGCTGTGCTGGAGCCGCAGCTTCCCCCTCACGGCCTCCTGCTGCTTGAAGAGCTCCTTCAGCGGCTCTGCCAGCGACGGCGGCGGGGCGATCTGCGGACACACCACGGCAAAGCGTTACGGGCAGCGGCTCCGCCGCGTCCGCAGCCGCGCGGGGCCTGTCCCCGCTGCCCCGCAGCCAGGGGCTTGCAGCAGGCTGGCAGCAAGGCCACGGGGGGAAGGCAGACGTCTCCCAAGGGCCTGGCGAGGGAACGGGGCCCCGCTGGGTGCTGCGCGGAGCTGCAGGAGCAGAAACCCGCGCCTTTGCTCAGCAGGGGCTCGGAGCACAGGCAGGGACGAGACGACGGGGCGGATGTTCGGCGCAGAGAGCGAGCTCGGCCCGTGGAGCCAGAGCTCTCCCGACCACCCGCCTGCTCACCCGGGTGTTGCAAGGGCAGGTTGTAAAGGGGCCTGAGAGCCTTCGACGAAAGGGATGAGACTCGGAGGAACACTGGAAGGGGCAGCCCGGTCCGCACCCCGCGAAGGGTTCGTCTCGTGGATGAGGAAAGAGCCGCAGGGCTGAGCCAGGGGAACAAGCGGCCGAGGCTGCTCCGCGTTTTCCCCCCGAGCAAAGCACCCCGCAAGCTCAGCGCGAGCCGCAGCACAGCAGAGCAGGCGGCTCCGAATTAGCCTAGGAAGGAGCGAGCAGACGTGACCGCAGGCTCACGGCTCTGCGGCAGACGAAGCTCGTATTAACTCCTGCAACAGGGCTCCGGGCAGGTGCTGGTCCTACCCCCCCCTCACTGCAGGAACAGGCACCACGTTTTCATCCCTCACTTTCAGCACGGCTCATACTTGGGGGAAATGGAGATTTCCCCCAACGCTTGGCCTGCTGGTTCACTTAGGGAGAGTCATGGCTTCTGAAATGGTAGAATGTATCAGACTCCTCAAACAAAGTTTTGTGTAAGGGTAAAAGAAGAACCTGTTTATATTTCCCAGAGGGAAAAATCCCTGTGAGAATGTTACATCAATAAAAACTTCATTCTAGTAAAGCAAAAAGGGGCTTCTCTGAGGTTCTTGCATGGACTTCACTGCTGTTCTGGACAGGCAAAAGAAAGGCCCATGGACCAGGGTCTATCGCACCAGCTGCAGCAGGGAACACAGTTTGACGCGGCAGGTCATACTGACCCTCCTCCTCCTCGAGGCTGGATCCCAGATTTACTGCCTGGAGCATTAAGCTTATTGATGCATTTGTATTAGCAAAGTCCATTCACGCAGTGCAGCAAGGAAATGCAGGTCCCACTGCCAAGGAGTTACCACTATCGGCAGGTCAAATATTGAAGCTTTAGTAAAATGAAGGCAGGAGGTAAGAGCAGCTATCTTTTCCTTACAGTCTTCTAGGTTCATTATCCAATTACTATACTGCTTGTAAAAGCAATTTTGCCTTCTGGCCTCAAATCCAGCGGATTCATACAAACTCGCTCTAAAGCCTCAGAATATCTTAGGTTCCTAAGCACCGCCTAAGGTCTTGTCTGCAAAAATACAACAATCTCAGAGGATGCATTTAGCACGCAGCCGTCCCCTTACCGCGGCTCGGTTTGGTGACCGCGAGTATGTTCTGAAAGTCTGCTAAAGACGCCGCTGGGGCACCATCGGCACCGTAAGAGCCCTTTCACTGCATTAGGGGACAACGTGGTCGTGCTGGTAGCAACAAGGGAGGGGAGAGTCCCTGGTGCTGTGTTTTAAACCGATTTGCAGAAATAAGAGAGGGGAGAAGGTGACTCACCACTGGAATATGAAGCTTGCTTAGAGGTTTGCCATCCAGTAGGTAGGAGCCAGTATAGGTGACATATTCAGCGTAGCACTGTGGAGCCTGGGGAGTAATATAGCAGAGGATTTTCCGCTTCTCCTCAATCTTTTTCCTGATCTGGAGGTACTCAAAGTAGGGGTTGGATCTGTCACTGTGATAAGGTTCAATGTCATCCAGTTTTATAGCATCTACAATAGCTGCCAGTGTTTGCTGTATCATCTCTCTCGTCTGCTGGGTGGAGGTGTTGATCTGCTGCTGCAGCTGCTGGTTGGAACGCTGGAACCTGCGTTTTCGTGGGTGCTGAGTCTGGGAATCTTCTTCCTCTGTAATTCGGCCTTTGGCACGCGTGGAAGGTGCAGAAACAGGAGGAAATTCCTTCTCAGAAGACGCAGCGTTCTGCTTGTTTTGATTGGCCAGCATCTGAGCCCGGTTCCTGGTAATCCGCTGAGGAATCTCTTCTATTTTGGGCGGTTTGGGAGCTTCTGCTATTGGTTTTTGGACTGGTTCAATGATTTCTGCTTGAGTGTTCCCTGGAGGTGCCTCTGTCTGGGAGGAAGAGACTTGGCTCCCACTGCGTGCTGCAGCACTCTCCTGTGTGATGCCACTCTCGGGAGTGGTCACCGGTGGAGGACAGCTTTGGGAATTGCTCTCTGCCACCCCACTGGAAGAGGACAGGTCTTCATGAATGGGCTCCACCTCTTTGCTCTCTACCTGGGCAGACTCTGATGAGGTCTGTTGGAAAATCTGTGCTTCTGATTCCTCTATTCCTTTTTCATCAGGTACGTTCAGCACTTCTGAGGTGGCTTCTTGTGCAGTCGCTTCCGATTTCTGCTCCTCTGCTTGCGGTTCTGTTTCCACAGGCAGGGCAGTAGTTGGCTGGCTGGCTGGCGGCTCCTCCTGTTCACTGGAAGCTATTACAGACGCACTCGCTTTAATAATCCCAGCACTTGTTTCTGAAGCTGTTACGGGACTTTCTTCTACCGGTTCTGCTTCTGTCATCTCTGTCTCTGGAACATCTTTAGGTTGGAGCGGCAACTCTGGTAGTGAGAAGGGGCCAAGGTCCAAATCATCTTCTGTATTGGTGAATGGATCAGGCCACGTTACAGGCTCCTCTGTATTTGCAGGCGCAGTATTATTGTTTTCCAAATAGTTGTTTTCTGGTGTCTTAACAACTTCTGCCTGAGTTTCTGTCGGCATACAAGGGGGCTCTGGAGGTATCTCAGGTGCTTCTTCTGGAAGAGGCTTGCAGTTATTAAAGAACGTGTCTAATCTAGTAGGGGACATATATGGCGCTTGCTCATCAGCAGTCGCTATCTCTCCTGGAACTGCTTCTTCAGCATCTTCCTTGACTTCATCAAGCCCTGGTTCAGACACTGACAGAGGGTAAGATATAGGAGAAACTGGGTATGACGTATCTGTGGGAATGAAGGCTACTGGTGTAGGATGAATTGGTTCTAGGGAACAGAGGGGTGGTTTAGGGGACTCCGAAAACCTCTGGGGAGATTTCATTAGAAGCTCTGAGCCCATGGACCAGCCGACAGAGTGCTCTGCTGGGTTGGCCATCAGGCTGGGAGGAATTGCAGTGTCAGGATTTCTGGAAGGAGGGTTGTCCCAGTCCATATTGTTTTGTTCTGGCATGGCCGAACTAAAATGGTTTTCTTCCATAGGCGGTAAGAAGGTGGGTTCTGGTGGCATAATAGAAGCAGTAGCTTGCTGCTCTTCTGTGGTATCCAACGGCATGCCAAGATCAGGAGGAAGAGCACTTTCTACAGAAGGGGCCAGCAGTTCGTCTCTATGTGAAGGGGAGGATTTTGCTTGTAAACCAGAAAAGACACTTTCAGGTGACTGGGCAACTCCGCTGACAGCTCCTGGTGCACAGTGCAAAGCTTCCACCTTAGGTGATGAAACCCCATAATCAGGTGAATAATACCCAGGAGATAAACACTGGAACTTCTCTGCAGGAACAGAGGGAAGGGGAACTTTTTCCTCCATTAAATGCTGCACTGGAGAGTCATAATTTGATGTTGCTGGGACACTTTGCTGTCTGAAGAATTTATCTCCAACGCTGAATTCTTCCTCAGCTGGCCTTCTGATATCCACAGAGATAGACCGGTAAAGGTTCGTAGAAGGTATGGTACGTGTTGGGGTCTGACTCGGATTCTCAGGGAGCCCGCTAGAAACATTTGCATATCTGTCAAAGAAGGATGGAGAACACGCGTTCATGGACATCGTGGATATGGGCAGCGAGTGCTGCGAATCCGCACATTCGAACATCAGATCCGTGTAGTCTTCGTTGCTGCACGAAGGAGTCCTTGGTGTCTGCATCACCTCTTCGTAGCTTGGACAAGATACCACGGACGCTGGGGTCGGAACGCCTGTCGGCCTGTTCTGGTCCGGCCGGGGAGACGCGGGAAGGATTTCCTTCAGCTGAGGGCCAGTTATCCAGTCTTTAGAATCGGTCCCAACAGCAGGCTGTGCCTTGTTGTCCGGTGACAGTATAGGAGTCAGTGGACCTAATTCTTTAAGCTTCTTGTCCTTAAGCTGTGTATCCAGCGTTAACGGCTTCTTTGTCGCCAGATCCAGGCTCCTCTTGCGCACCTCTTCAGCACTTTTAATTTTGTCCTTTAATTTGGGGTCTCCGGATCTGTGTCGCATTTTCTCCATTTGCTTCATTCTCTCTTTGTGCCTTTTGTGGCGTTCTTCAATTTCCAGGTCCTTCTGACTCAACATCCTCTCAAAGCTGGTCATCATCAGATCACCATCTCCCAGAAGTTTCTCCCTTGGCCTGGTATCTTTCTTGCCAGTATCTTTGGAAAGGGTTATTTTTTCATTTCCATTGCTTATTTTTATTGACTCTGTTTTGTCTTTCTCTTGGTTCTCCTTGAGTTTCTCCTTCAGCTTGGTTTCGCCAAATTTGAGGTTTTCCTCCTTTGATTTATCTTTAAAGGTGGTAACTTGAGGACTGTCCTTGTCTTTAACTGTTGACTTTGGCTCATCTTTGTGATGTTTAAAGAAACCATCTGCATGTTTGTCTCTATGCTTTTCCTTTTCTTCCTTCCATTTTTCCTTGTGTTTATCTCGCTTCTTTTTCTCTTTCACTGTGCTGATGGCGCTGGAACCATAACTCTTTTCTTTTTCTGCCTTCTTTGACAGCTCTCTTTCAGAATCATTTTTATCTTTCTTTTCAGAAAATAAGTAATCAATGCTTTTTTCTGGTTCTTCATCAGGCTCTGCCTTCATGTTGTAGGAAGTGCTAAAAGCCTCCCCGTCCACAGAGAAATCCTTTTCGTAATGAGTGGAATCTTTTCTGCTACTGGAGTCTTTAAAATCTTCTGTTTTTTCTTTCTTCTCTGTCTTCTCCTTCTTTGCTTTTTCTTTCTCGTGACTTTTCTTCGATGAAGATGAGGAATGTCGGTGTCTCTCCTTCTCCTTGAGTTTGTCCTGCAAGCAGGGCAAAGGGAGAGAATCTTTAAATTTTTCTTCAGAGGCATCAGTAAGAGAGAGATTAGAAGACTCAAAGAGGCTGGTCAGTCCTGGATCCTGTCCTCTATCTGTGAAGCTATCAGAAGAGATTTCACTGATTTTATCATTGGAGTCATCTCTGTAGTCATTCAGAGCCTCCTCCTCCAATTTTTCCAGCAGGCTCTTCTCTGACTCTCCTCCTTTTGAAGACTTTTTCTCTTTGGAATGCTCTTTATCCATCTTTTCCTTATGCTTGTTTTTCACCTTATCGTCATTGGCATGTTTCTTTTCAGCTTTTTCAGGGAGCTTTTGCTTGTTTTTCTTTTCCTGAGTGGAGTCTATGGATGTTCTGTCTTTCCTGTCTTTGTACTTCTCCGTAGAATCTTTCTTCTCTTTGTGTTTTTCAAAGGAATTCTTCTCCTTTTTCTCTTTTCCGCCTTCCGATGTTCCTTTGTCCTTTTTCTTCTCCTTAGAATCCTTCTCTTTCTGCTTTTCTCCTGAATGCTGCCTGTCCGAGGAGTACTTGCGGTGTTTGTCGGTGTAGAGTTCCTTTTCAGCAGCTGCACCATCATCCTTCTCCTGCAGACTGTCGAGCCGATGCATTTCGCTCCCAACAGCTTCACTGACTTTGAACCCCGTTAAGCTGTAATCATCCCTCTCATCTTCACTTTCATCTGTGAAGATGTCTGCGATGCTGTACCAGCTTTTCTCTTTGCCTTTCTTCTCCTCCTTTTTCTCGGAGAAGTCATCTCTATCTGCAGAGAAGTTTTTCTCTTTCTTTTCTTTAACCTGGTCAAAAGAACTCTTCCTTTCTTTGTCTTTGTTGTGCAGGTCTTTGTATTTCTCTTTCGTTTCTTTTTTCTCTTTGAAACTTTTATCTAGTTCTTTGTCTTTCAGGTTTTTCTCCGGAGCGACTTTTTCATTTTTCTCCTTGTCTCCCTCTTTGGATTTTTCCTTGTATTTTTCTGGCTTCGCTTTTTCTTTTTTTTCCTTATCAGGAGCGTCTTTCTTCTCCTTCTCCTTCCCAGAATGGTGCCTATCCCAACTCTCCAGACTTTTGCCACTGAATTCAGGGTCAGACTTATCCTTGAAGAATGTTTCACAACCATAGTCTTTAAATTCATCTCGATAGGGCTCTTCCTGCTTACTTTTAACATCTTTTCGATCTTTAGAGCCATCAGAGGAATCTTTTCTATCTTTGTTGGTTTCACCTGTATCTTTTTCTTTTCTCTCTTTGACGCTTTCTGCAGAATCCTTCCTTTTCTTGTCCTTTTCAGGCAAATAACTAGGAGTAACTTTGTGTCTTTCAGTTTGGTCCTTTTTCTTCTCAGAGTTTTTGTCCACATAGTCTCTCTCTTTCTTTTTTAAGAAAGTGTCCTTTTCATTACGTTTTTCATTGTATTCTTTCTTCTCTTTCGTTTTGTTTTCTTTTTTCTTGTCTTTAATTTCCTCTTTCACGGGTTCTATGATTAGTTTTGCCACAGTGTCATTTTTAATCTCCCTGAAATCTGTTACTGGAGAATCCCAGCTATCTTCACCCTTGAAATCGAAGGAAGAATCAGATGACAAGTCTGAAAACCATCTCTCTTGCTGATCATCCGAGAGGCTGAACTTTGTGTCCTCGCTTTCGGCAAATTGGCCTTTGTTATTAAACTCATCAAACCCAGACTCTTCCCTGTAAACTTTTTCTTTCTTGCATTTTTCTTTCTCTTCTTTGAAGGATTTTTCTTTCTCTAGTTTAGCAATTTTCTCCTCCTTCAGATCATTCTTCTTTTCAGATTTTGATTGTTTGTCCTTTGACTTCTTCTTTCTTTCTTCCTTGTGTATTCTGGGCTTCTCCTCTTTGGGAGACTTCTCCTTTACAGGCTTCTCTTTTTCTGATTTACTTAATCCTTCTCTGAAGGATTTGCTCGTGTCTTTACTACCATCTTTGAGTTTTCTTAATGATTTCTCCTCTTTCGAGGATTTTCCAGTCTCATCTTTGAACAGCCATTCCTTCTCCTCCATTTTACCTTTGGGGAGCTTTTCTTCCTTCTTACAGTGTTCTCGCTCATGCTTTAACACCTTCAATTTATTTTCGACTGGATTTTCTGTCTCTACTATCAAGCCTTTCTCAGGCTTTTGTTTAGAGTCCTCAAACTCAAAAGAAAAAGTTTTGATTATTTTAATGTCTTGGCTGATGGGACACTGCCCCTTTTCCTTGTTTTTATGTTTGTGTTTTGTTTTATGCTTTTTAACAACCTTCCCCTCCTTGTCCAGCTTTGGAATTGCTCCATCCACATTGGAATGGAATGAATTCTTTTTCTCAGAAACGGTGTTGTGTGGGTTGTTTTTCTTTTTGTGCTCTGGTTTCTTCCTGACCGGCTTTAGTGACTCTAAGCTCGACTCCTCGGACGAGTAGTCTGACTCGCTTGTCAGTCTCGTCCTCGTGGAGTCCGATAAGGAACTGACATCTGACCAAGCTGGAGAAGATATGGTTTTCCAATTGTCCGTCCTCCAGTGCTTGGAGTGCTGTTCTGTAAGATTAGGATTATGTTTTTGGGATGCTAAACTCCCATGAGAAGAGGTCGATGAGGCAGACAGAGAGTTAAACAAGGAGGATTCCTTTAGCACTAGCCTGGAGTCCTTTACACAGCTAGAGCTCTGAAGAGAGTCTCTATCATCCTCCTCACTCTCCACGTTTTCACTCTCTGATTCAGAGGAACAAAATTTGTCATTTTTTTTGCCAAACCGAACCTCTTTGCTTTTAGTCTCCTTCTTCCGCTTCTTTTTTACTTTGCTTTTCTCCTTCTGTGGCTTTGTGCTGGCGGGCTCTCGGATCTTGCTGCTGGGCAATATCGAGTGAGTCGAAAGTCGCAGCTTCTCCCCAGTCCCCACAGCAACGCTAGTCTCCTCCTCGTCCGAGCTGTCCGACAGGATGCGGTGGGCAGCTTTCTTTGGTGTAATCGTGTTATTTTTAGTATAAGTTTTCACTTCCATTTTGGGTATGGAAATGAAACTGTTTGCTTTAGTCTCTTTTCTGTAATCCTTTTTCAGCAAATGTTTGTCATCGACTGGCGGTACCCGGTCCTGTTCATCGTCCTCATCAAACTCATACTCATCCTTCACCGGGGTGATGGTCTTGGGGGGTTCCTGGGCCTTGGGCTTGTGCTTCAAACCCTTCTCAAACTCTGAGTCTGTGTTATTGCCATCAACAGAGCTGGAGGGAGCGAAGGAAGGGGCGTCCTCCTCTTCTGAGGTCTCTGCAGAGAGAAGAGGACAATGCATTAGGCCTCCGCGGGGCCCTGGGAAGGGAACATCATCACAGCCTGCTGCAGAGACCTCGAACCCTCGGGAACAGCCCTGCCGCCCCTCTGCCTCACCCAGCCTTTGCTAAGTACGCAGCTAAAAGCTGAAAATACAAGTTGGAAGATCTTTCAGAAAGGAATAGCTGTTCAGTATCGAGCCTGTGAGGGATGTTCTTGAAAACAACCTCCAGGGTATATCGAGAGAAAAAATTGTTAACGGGGTTATGACCACGCAAACAGAGTGGCAGGCCAAGACTCCCCATAAGGCTTGAACGTTTTCTCCAGTTAGAACTACTCAAAAGCTGCAACCTTTCCCATGCAGCACAGCCACGGTGGTGGCACTCGCGGGGCAGGCTCTGTCTGTGCACCCTACTAAACCCTAGCCCAGGAGCACAGCCTGAGAACGCCAGCGCTGGTACAGCAGAGCTCCTTGTCTCCCTAGCTGGGAAGGGATGGAAATACACAACATGTGCACTCAAACTTCTTCCCTTCTATGAACAAGCTGGAATATTACTGACATTTTAAAGGTAAGACATCCATTTACCTGCAATTGGCTTCCAATCCTACATCTCGATTGCACCAGGCAAGTGATCTCAACGTAGGCTTCCAGGGCAAACAGCTAGAGCTCCCGGAGCTAAAGGCTGGTAGTTATGTTGTCTGAATTTGAGAGTTACAGCTACAGATGGACTCCTGACCGTGACAGCAGCGTGCAGATATTCTGACAACAGTCTAACTTCACTGTCCTCTTAACGTATCTGTATTAACAGACAGCTGCAGGCCACAAACATCACTCCCATGTTCACATAAAGGTCAATCTCACCTGTTGAGCTCTCTTCACTAGAGGGATACGTGGTCTTTCCCAGGAGTAGATTCACCATGGTGGGGGAATTAGCTACTTTTAAAGGTGTCTCTCCCTTCCTGTTGCTTTGATGAGGATTCCCTCCATAATGTAACAACAATTTCACCACCTGCAAACAGAAAATGAGACTTGAAGATGCTCACAAAGATGTTTCAGCTCCAGGCTTTTTGCAGAGCTTTCAGATATGCAAGAAAAAGCGGGGTGTCCTCAGGCTACAGAGCAGCCGCTCCTCAGGACACAGGACAGGCCTTAGGACAGTAAGAGTCACTGATAAGAAAGGAGACAAAAAATGACAACATGGATTAATCTGGGCAGGAAAGAAGGGAAAAGAACTAGATGCAAAGCTATGCTGCCTCTCTTCCCTGCCCCAGAGGAAAAATGACTTATTCTCCTGGAAAGGGGAACAGCAAGCAAAATATTTAACAGCACTGGGGCAGGGAAATTCTCATTAAAAGCCAGCCATGAAATCCAGCAAAAACCAACCTTGAAGTGCCCGTTATTCGCTGCATCGTGCAGCGGGGTGTCGTCGTCCAACCCCTTTGTGTTGACTTCGGCGCCTGCAGCAAGCAACTGCTTTGCAACGTCATAGTAACCCCGGTTGCACGCCTCGTGCAATGCTGTCCAGCCTGCAAGCAAACAGACGCTCGTAACATGGACATCATCTCTACGGAAAAAATTAAAGACAGTGAAAAATATCCTCCATCCACAGAAGCTAGAGCTGCCAACGTGTCTGGGTGCCCGTGGCCCTGGTGGCCAGCGTGACTGTCCCCAACCAGCTCCACGTGGCGCAGCAGGGTCCACGCGACAAAGACTCTGCACAAGAGACCTGCAGCTCTGCCTGGCAGCCCCAGACGCGCTGGGTGAGTCCATCCCACTCTTCCCTTTGCTGGTGCAACGTGCCACAGACAAACCATCTGCGAGAATCGAGGCAGCTCTGGGAAATCGAACGGCAAAGTTTTGTGTATGAAATTAAGAGAACCGCTATTGGAAGTCGGATCTCAGACCCGATCCCCTCTCCTACTGCTCCGAACGAGGAGCGCTGCTGCTGGAGTCAGAAAGGAGCTCTGAACTACAGACGTTCCTCCGAAACCTCCCACACACAGACCGAACAAATATTTTCGGCACGCTTTCCAAAGCAAGCAGCTCTGCCACCGCAAACAGGCCCCGATTTCAGAGAGAAGCCAAACAGCAGATCTCCACAGTAACAGCGGCTCTCCTTCTCAAACAAACCTCTGCAGAATACAGAATGAAACGCTTTATCACGTTCAAACAGACTATTTTTAAGCAGAAGCTGTTTTGAAGTTTCCCAGCAAATGTGTACGGCTCCCTGAGCATTTTGCTGATAGCGTCGTGGGAGCTCGCTCGCTTACCTTCACTTGGAGCACTAAAAAGGGGCACCTGTGACCAAAATTAATCACAACCGATACTTCAGTCTAGCACCGATATTAATCATACAGGCGGAGGAACACGCAAGTCCTATTTATAGCCAAAGAATCGTGCTAAGAGAGCAGCAAAGAGCAGAGTCAAGCTCTCGGAGGTGCCAGGAGAAAGGCCGCCTCACGCTAACTCAGCCCCCTCGCAGGTTTGGGAGCGCCGGAGCGGCACGCTTCATCCCACGACTGCCATTTCGCTGCGAGACCGTTCCCCTCCCAGGGCTCGGCCGAGCGGGCCGCCCGCAGCCTGCCTTCCTCCCCCCGCTCCGCACGCGGCCCCCGGCTCGGCCCCCCCAAAATCCCCCCCCGCCCGGAGCAAGAGCTTCGCAGCCCGGCTAGGCGGAGGAGACGGAGGTGCTATCGCGTCTGGGCGAGGAGCAGGGGGTTGGAGAGAAAGCCCCGAGCGCTTTCCGACGTGGATTTGCTGCTGGAGCAGCGCGGAGGCTGATCTCCCCGGAGCGCGGTGCTCTGCGTGCCGAGCGCGGCTCCCCTTCGGCCACACGCTCACGTCTGCGCTTAAAAAACAACACCCAGAGCGCCGCAGCTAGTCACCACTCAGCTTCGGAGCCGTGATTCTACAAACCTGATGTTTTTAATATTTTTGTGCATACCATTTCTCATGTTTCAAGTAAAACGGGAGCTAAACCAGCCCCCTCCCTTTGCAAATCCTCCCCCAGACTCCCAAGACGACACCCACGTGGGAGGGGAGAAGCAGACAGACGAGCGGGTCCTCGCCATGGGCACGGAGCCGGGACAGCCCAGGGAAGTGCTCCGGAGCGAGGCCGGCTCGGCTGCTCCTCCCGAACGGGAGCACGCACGGTACCGCACGACAGCCAGAGAATTTGGCTGCCAAACTCTTAACGTGGGAACTGATATTTTCAAGGATTTATTACTTTGACAAATCTCTAGAAGTTTTTTTTTTAAAGCATAGCAACTTTTTCCCCCCAAAAGGGGCAAAATTATTTCTGGTTAGTCCCCTCTTTATAAATAGCAAACCTGTGCTATAAAGAAGCTATTCTCTCTGGCAGGAGCCGTTCTTGGAGCGGGAACGCTCAGCCGGACGGGGAAGCGCGCAGGCCGCGGGCTGGCTCCACGGCAGCGACCGCCGCACCACGCCGTGCCGCCCGGGGCTGCTCACCTGCAAAGTCTTTCACGTTGACGTCCGCCCCCTCGATGATGAGCTCCTTGATGCGCCGGGCATCTCCTCGGATGGCAGCGCGGTGCAGCCGAGTCTCTCCCCGCTCGTTTCTCTTATTTACTTTATCTTTGGTTTTGGAGGCAGAGTTAGGAGTTCCCTTCTGACAAACGGCAGACTGAGAGGGATGCTTTGGTGTTGTGTCAACTGCGGGGAGGAGAGAAGCGTAGTGAGGAACCGCAACTCAAGGGGAGACCGAAGCCCTTAGAGGGAGCTGTTGCAATATGTTTAACCTTGCCTCTCGACTGAACCGTTCACCACGAGGCACCGAGAGGCAACCGAACCTCGGCAGTCGACGCGAAGACAGAGGAAAGCCTGTGTGCATAACACAGATATTAACTGCAGGCTGCCAAAGCCCACTGGAGAGAACTGCAGTCCTTGAAAAGGCTGCAGGCAATAATCCCATGATTTAGGAGCAGACAACGCATCGCCTCACCCTAAAACCTCATCTCCTAAGGGAAGTGGCCTTTTACCAGGAACACGGGAGGCCCGAGCGCCCGGGGGGAGAGTGCACGTTTCCCGGGAGAGCAGCTGAAGGCTCGGAGCCGGCACAGCCCCCCCAGCTAACAGGGACAGAAGCTGCTAGATTTGTGTTAAAGACAACAAAACAGGTGACTAAAAGCTGCAATGTTTGTGCATAAGATGCAGACACAAATATACGGATAGCGCAATGCATCTAAACACCCCAGAGGGGGTTGTACATGCAACAGATAAAATTATTGAAACACAAAATCCATGATTAAACACGTTCCAGCTGCTCTACGCCTCAAGTTAGCATGCATTGGTTCCCCAGTTTCATCCTTTTTCCACAAAAAGAAACATTTTAAAAATACCCAGAGAGGATGATATTCTTTTATTCACAGTATTCCTTCAGTAAACGAGGCCGAGCCGCCAGCGGGGACCCAGCGCCCCGGCGCAGAGGAGGGCACCAGGGCTTCCAACTAAGCCGGAGGGCAAGCGCAGCCGTGGCCTGCGTCCGGCCCATGGGAAACCTCTTCCCACTACTGCCTTATCCCGGGAGCGACTGCCCGACGGATCGGCAGTCCCCGGCCACGTGCGAAACCGCCGGCGGTCCGGCACGCCCCACGCCTGTGCCGCAGCCCCCGGACGCCGCGCTCCGCGCTCTCCCCGGGCAGCAGAACCGAGCTGAGCCCCGGCGTCCGCGTTTGCCGGGTGGCAGCTAATCTCCGCCGACGCGCGTGATCTGCGCTAACGACCTGGTAAGCGGTGCAGCCGTGCACCGCGCAGCCCGGGGATGCACGAGGCTCACGCGCGCCCGCCCACGCCTCCGAGCAAAACCGCGCTCCGGCGCTCACCTGGGCTGTTTGCAGATTCCTCTGCTGTCATCTGCATGAGCAGAGCGACTTGCTGGCGCTCGGAGAGCGGGTAGCCGGCCCGGATCCCTGAAAGGCCCATCCCAAAGAGCAAGCCGGGCTTTCGCGTGGCGGGCTCCTTCTTGATCCTCTTCCGCTCTGGACCCTGCTTTTCTGTGATGCAAGGGGACACAAAAGACAGGAAGGTTTCGTCCGTGAATGTCACCGTAACCGAAAACCACCTTCATTGCTGAGCAAAGCGCTCGCAGCAGCTTTCCAAGTCTGGTTTGCTATTCCACAAATTACAAGCAGCCTCTGGGGAAGGAAGCGTCCTCGTGGTAGAAGCGCCGGCGTCTCCCCGCAGCGGCACCCGGGACGGGCGTCCCCGCTCTCGCCCCAGCCAGCGCGGCCGACGGGCTGCCCGGCGCAGGAGGGGCACCTTACCGCGGCCCTTCCCGGCGCAGGTCGCCGGCAGCTTTCTAACGGTTTTCCTCATTTTTCCAAGCTTTCTCCCCCTCCCCCTTCGCTCCCTTCTCCCCCCACCTTCAAACAGCAGCGCAGGAGGGAGAGAAGCGAGTCCACAGTGGCGGCCGCTGCCAGTACTGTACCTTCCATCTTGCTTCTAGGAGCCTCCATGTCATGCCATGGCGCTTCGAGGAGCGAACGCAGCCTTATGCCACCACAGCATGGACTGAACTGGAGGCATCTAAAAGCATCAACAGAGAGTGCTAGCGAGACGGGCTGACAGCTCGGACACGTTGCCACCTCACCCCCGTATCGCAGCCACGGCACCGGCTTTGCATTCGGACCACCGCGGCACCGGGAGCCCGGCAGGGACGGTGCTCGGAGGACAGTGCCCGGGCAGCAGCGGGCTGGTCCTCTCCTTCCAGGGAGGGACGCCAGCGCTTCGGCATGCGGGATACGCTCGGAGTCAGGCAGATAAACTGCTCCGCCACAGCTGTGCCTGCATCTCCCCAACTGAAAAAACAGGAGGGAAGGAACCTAACCCCTGCGAGAAGTCTGAATCTGCAGCTTTTCCTAAGCAGGTTTCCGATCTTCCCTATGCAAATATAGATCCCTCTCCCCTACAAGGAGCGCTAACGGTCCTTCCCGTGTGTTTCTGGCTTGCTTGCTCGTTGATGCTCCTATCTGGGAGCGGCAATTCTGCTGCACGCTCGTCTGCAGGGCGGCAGCAGCAGAGTCCGACCACAGGGGCGTATCAGAGGTTAAAGCTGCACGGTGTCGGTTTAGGAAATAAAGATTAAGTTTCCTTTACTGCTGCCAACCAAACAGGAGACAGACTATGCATCTGCAGAGCAGCACAACGCCCTGCCAATAAGCCAAGTCACACGTGCCTCAAACCGTCCGAGGCCCCCAAAAAGCGTAAAGACGTCATGGGGGGGGTGCACGCATGTATGTGCATGTGAGCGAGCGTGTGAGAATCCCTCCCTGTTCATACGTGTTTCTAAAGCACTGATGTAAGCTGATTTTAAGGCTAACTGCACAGCTCATGCTGTGCACAGAGCACCTTAGGACAAGAACACTATTCTTAGAAGACACACACAAAAGTTATCAAATACAGGTGAACGGTTCCTTGTCCCAGCATCACATCCCCAAAGGCCCGTTCGAATCAAGGCCAGTGAGACGCGGCCGGAGAAACCCAAGCAGCAAAGCACCTCGCTGCATCACGGACGGGCAACCAGAGCACCGAGCGCACGCGAGCTGCTCAAAGCCTCCCCGCGCAAACGGGAACTGTGGTACCGAACTGACCCACGTTCGCTTTTCAGGAGAGCGAATCCTGCCTGCGACTTGCAAGCGCAAGGTAAAATCTTTTCAATGAAAAAATGTTTTAACCCCCCAGCAGGGAGGTGAATGTCGTGAGGACGGTGTCAGACGCGGAGGACGCAGAGGGGCTCTCGTGGCAGCAAGCCTGCCGGCATCTGCTCCCGAAGAGGAACGCCTCTAGCCCGAAGGACTTTTGGGTGGGCTGACGACACAGCTGATCTCCAAGGCTCTCGGGGAGGCAGCACGGGCAAGGTCTCTTCTGCTCCAAAGTCTGAATCTAAACGTGCTTCTTATTTTGCCGGAGATATTTTGAGAATCCCAGAAAGCATAACAAGGATGATACAAGGAGTCTCAAAAATAGGGTTTGCAATCATGTAAATGTTTGATAACGCTCTCCAAGCGGCAGAGCGTCAGCTCTGAAGCAGCCTGGGAGGGGAAACCCTAACAAGAAATAATCCCAGTGTCTGCCCACCTTCCCTCCAGCTCCAGCGTCCTCAAACTGGGGAGCGGGGGGATGAGGAGGTCTAGGTGGATTTGCACGGATCGAACAGATGCAAGCTTAATGGACTAATAACTGCATCCATTTTCTTCCCCGGCACATCTGTGTAATTGCGATGCACGGTCAAGCAGCACCATGGAGGCAACTCCGAGCACACAAGCTCCAGCCGGAGCAGGGGACACCATCGCCATCGCCCTGCACCGCGTGGCCTGGGCTGGCTCCCCGCACGGCCAGGCCTGCCGGGACACCGGGGACCTCTGGGACCACCAGAGGCACCAGCCCAGGAGAGGCAAAGGGGTTGACCTGCAACCTTTAACCTGGCTCCGTTGGTCTTGTCATTTTGTCAAATTCCGTTATTTAGGTGACCTTTATCAGACCAACTTTTTAAGATTAAAAAAAAAAAAAAAACACCACCCTCTGCTCAAGATCCTCTGGTGACTGCTCTGATTTCGGGATCACGTTTTCCTACCCGTAACACCTCGCCTCTGGCACGGCGTGAAACCATGCAAAACCAGCGCAGAAGCTGAAGGGGCAGCTCGGCTGTCCAAAGCTGAGCACGCCGCGAGCTGCGGCAAGGCAAACAGGCTGACCCCCCCCCCCCGAGAAACAGCCTCCGATTCTCCAGCAGTTGCATTTAGCATTATTTATACTGTGGGTAAAAATAAGATGGAGATACATATGTTTTAAGACAGACATGTCTCTTGAAATCAAAAAGTTTCTGCACTGCACCTGAACAAGACACGTATGTCGCCAACAGGCTCAGAGAACCGTGTGCTCCTCCCTCAGACTAACAGAGCTACGAATCCCTAAGAATCAATATTTCTTTTCTATTTTTTAACACAGTTAATCTCACTGGCACAGCGCTGCGCACAACCTCCGAGTAAAACCTTCCCCCCAACCTGCCCGCGAACTGAGCGGGGTTCCCGGTGCAGCAGCGTGAGCCTCCGCAGCCGCCAGCCGGACAGAGGACAGGCCAAGTTTTGCATCTGTTTACTGCCGATTCTGAAAAATCAGGCTTAAATGCAAAGCCTAGAGCTCCGATCAGCGCAAACTCTGATATTCGGTAACCCACGCGCCGGAGCCCAGCAGCTGCATGCGGATGAGCATGAGCACCCGTCCCCCGCGGACACCGTCGAGGCGACGCACTTCTGGTGATGCGGGAATAACGTGCATCACACAATGCGACTCCCTTCACCTGCCCCGGGTTCAGACAGGCTACTCAGTGGACGCAAAGGGAGGTTCTGCAGGGGAATGGCTCAAAGTGAGAGAGATTTTCGACCACGGGGTATTAATGCAATGACCTCTGCTGGCACCACAGCTCCTAAGGGACCCAGGTGCCGTCCCCGTCGCTAGCAGGTCCTGCAGGAAACCTCAGCTGCAGAAAGCTCTCATGGGGGAAGCTGGTCAGCGTGGAGTGTGGCATGCCAACCGGCACGCCGTCATGTCAACTGGCACGCCGTCATGCCAACCGGCACACCATCAGGCCAACCGGCACACCATCAGGCCAACCAGCCCGCCGTCATGTCAACCGGCACGCCGTCATGTCAACCGGCACGCCGTCATGCCAACCGGCACACCATCAGGCCAACCGGCCCGCCGTCATGTCAACCGGCCCGCCGTCATGTCAACCGGCCCGCCGTCCTGTCAACCGGCACGCCGTCATGCCAACCGGCACGCCGTCATGCCAACCGGCACGCCGTCATGCCAACCGGCACGCCGTCATGCCAACCGGCACACCCAACGCAACGTCCTCCTCGCGTCGGCCAGGCCGGCCGCCGAGGTCTCGCGCCAGCCCCGGGTGCTTGCGCGCGCTGCCCCGTTATTCAGCTGTTTCTATATTAAAAAACTTGTGTTTTTTATTTATTTTTTTTTTTAATTAAAGCATGTTCACAAATTCCAGGAGCACACACAGAGGGGCCATTCAGCACAGCTCAAGGCCTCGTTTATCCTAACAGCCAGAAAATTAATCAGGCAGCCTTGGCGGGCAGGTACCGCGGGAGCGCCCGAGCCGACGGCTGGAGTGCCGGGTGCCCGTCCTCCGGCACGGCACGGCACGGCGAAGCCGCCTCCCCGGGAAGCCGCCTCTCCGGGGCAGAAATGCAACTTTCCGGCTACCACCGCGCGGGGCCCGAGCGCCTGAGCTGCACCAAGGCTACGGCAGCACGCAGCTTCTCGCGGCGCGCGGAGAAAGCGCGCCGGGGAGCCCTCCGAGCGCGCGGCACGAGCCACGCGCCCTGGCCCACCAGCCCCGGGACCGCGCGGGCGCCGGCGCAGAACCCCCGCAGCTCTCCCGAGCCGCCCCGCCGTCGCCCCGGCAGCAGAAACGGAGCGGGAAGGTGAAATCAGATCACGGGAAAGCGGATAGTTTCTTAATGGCTTGAAATCCAATTAAATTCAACATGCTTACAGCGAGAACGCGACTCCAGCACGCACCCGGCTCCGCGCTGGCTCCAGCCGCATCCTGCCTCGCCGCGGGGAGGGGGCGAAGGTGCCAAGCCCCCCCGGCCCGCACGGCTGCTCTGCGCACGGGGTGGACGTGCAGGGGAATTCGCGACGGGAACAGGAACGCTGCCCCCAGCGCGACTTGGCTGCCGCCTCTCAGCTCGAGCCTGCGATGTGCAGAAACCGACTGCAAAGTTCAACCAAAAACCCTGAATTCCTATTAATCCTGCAGTTGCAGAAATCGCCTCCCCCACAGAACATTTAACATGAGAAAGCACGTGATCAACAGGATAAAAATAAACCGAAAAGCGACTGCCGAGCGCTGGCGTTCCCCGGCTGCGAGGAGGCCGAGGGAGGGAGCTGTGGGAGCACGGCCCGTCCCTGTGCTCCTCGTCCCCGTGTTCCCCGCGGGATGGAAGTGGAAGTGCCGCGTGGCGACCGCACGGGAGCCCCGGCCCCAGCTCCGAACCCCGGCACCGAGTCCGGCAGGGCCGGCTCCGCCTCGCAGAGAGGCTCCGACCCGTTTCCCAGACCCCGATCCGCCCCACGCGGCACAGAGCTGCAAACAGAGCTGTTTCCATCCTGGCAAACCTCACCCGGGATGTGCTTCTGGTTTTCACCCTATTTAAATGGGGAACTTGGGCAAAGAGCTCAGCTCAAGCTTTCGCCAGCTCCTGCAAACTCCCGCTCCTCGTTAGACGCTTTCCTGCAACCCCTCGCAGCAACGCTCAGTGAATTAGGAGGAACGGCCACCGCGGGTCGGCACCTCCGCAAACAGGAACGAAACCGGCAGCAAGGCCCGGCCGGGCAGGCAGCGCACGAGGAAGGGCAGGGAGCTGCCTCCCGCCCCACTGCAGGAGCCCCGGCAGCACCGAACCGCGCGGACCCTTATAAAGCCGCGCTGCTCGCTTATCTATTTGTAAAGCAGCTCTTTTGCTGCTCGCTCCCTTGGCCGGGGCTGCAGGGCAAACCTTCGCTTTTGCATCGCTGCTGTTTAACTCCAGGATCCTGCTCTGCTCTCGGCACCGATGCTTCGCTCACGCTGGTGCGAACAGGAGCTGCGTGTGCGAACCTAAAGGCGAACCGAGGAGCCCGACAGAGCCGCCAGCGCCGTGCGGGAATTGCTTCCCGTTCTTCCAGGAAAACTGAAGACGTGAGCCTAGGGAAAGCCAGGATGCAGGAAGAAAGACGAAAGGCAGCGGAGATGAGAAGTCTCAGCCCTGTCTCGGAAGCCCCCGCGCGGCTCCCGGCAGCCGGGCGCAGGAGCAGCCCAGCTCCTCGCTCCCCACGAACGCGTCGCGCCCGCGAGGCCGAAGGCGTCTGCTCCAACAGCTCCGGCGTGACAACACACGCACGGTGGCACCCCGAGGAAAAACACCGTTTCCGAATAAGCAGCTCAAGCTGAACGTCCCAACGTCGCGTGGAGACGCTAACCACCAGCTCCGCAGCGACTCGGGATTCCCAGCAGGTCCTTGGCCAAACAAGCCCACAAACAAAGATGGACAGGATGAACGGGAAGGGACAGGCGGGGGCTGCATCGAGCCCCGAGCGAACACACAGCCCTCTGCTTTCCCGACCCGCAGCCTCGCCTGCACAGAGTGACTCATTCTTATTGCAGAAGCTGCAGGAAACGGAACGGTTTTGGAGCACGTCAGCCCAAACGAGGGGGAAGAGCAGGTTCAACCTGAGCGTGCCAGGCCGGAGCCGGGGCCCGCAGGCGCCAGTGTCCGCTCGGGGGCTCCTGCGACCGGGGGCGGAGGGAGGAGCAGCAGGGCACGACACCCCCGAGCCCCGCGGATGCTCCGGGGCCAGACTTAAGGACGAGCAGGCTGAGATGCCGGGAGCTTCCCGACCGGGGGGACGTTGGGGGTTTCAGCTAGAAAGGTTTAACGCCGTGCCCTGCACAGCCTGCAATCCAAATATCAGCATTTTCCCCCAGCCAGACTTGTGGACACGACGACGCAGTCGTGCAGGGACGTGTAAACGCGTCTCCGCCAGAGCGGCCATTTAGCGACACGCTGCTGCGGGGGCTGCGAGCTCCCGAAGAGCAACCGAGAGGTTTGCACCAGAGCTGACAGTCTCGATGCTACATGTGAATAACGCTGAGAAAGAGCAATTTTCAGGTCCAGACCTTGCATTCAGCATGCAAAAGAGCGAGCTAGAGAAGGGAGGAACCGGGGGAAGGATGCTCGGCACGGCCGCCGGGCCGGCTCCCTCCCGCCCAGGAAGCGGGGGGCAGGACGCGCCGCAGACAGCGCCGATAAAAGCGCTTGTATTAAAGAAAAAGCCATCATTGATAGATTTCGGTTCGCAGAGGCGCAGCACGGTGCAGCGCTCGCTCTGCATGCTAAGGAGGCGGTGCGGGGGGAGGAGGGAGATTTATGGCAGCTCCCATCAGAAAGCGACCTGCTTTTCCCCGCGGCCCTTCCCAGATGGCGAGGCACCGGGGAGCTTCTCCGGGCGACCCGCAGCCCGGCCCCAGCCTACCCGCACCGTGCCGGCGTCGCGGGGCCGGCGAGAAACGAAGCGGCTCCGACACTCGCTCCCGCGCCGGTTGCTAGGTGAGAACAGCTTCTCGACTATTTTAGTAAAAGGGCTGAAATCGCGCAAGCAGAGCGCGAGCCAGCGCGGCGCGGCCCGGCCGAGGCCCCAGCTGCACGCGCCGCGCTGAAGCCAGCAGCGGGAGCGTGCACAAACAAGAGCAGATGCGGGTTTTAGCAAGCCAGCGATTTGCTTCTCACGGCTCCGCGGGGCCCGGGCTGCCACCAGAGCCCGGGAGGGGAAGAGCGGAGGGTTTAGGTCATCCGATTCATCCAGCATCTTCTAACCTAGCAATCAGCACTGCGCAGGGGGCTGAGCATGCACGAGGCTGCGGAGCAGCAGAGCTCCAGGCTCCCAGGCCAGTTCCTGCACCCGGGGCCCTGGCGAGGCCCAGGTCCTCCAGCGGCAGCCGCCCGGCCCTGCTGCTCCCTCGCAGCTCCTCGACGTGGGGAAAGGTGGGGGGCACCAGCTCGGAGGGGCTGCCGGGGTTTTGCTCCTGCCCCGCTGCGGCTCCAACCGCCCTCCCGGCTGCGGTGCCTGCGAAGCGCCCGGCCCCCGTAGGAGAGCTGCCGAAGAGACGAGAATCTGCATGACAAAACGTTGCAGGATTAGAGCAGCTGAATTTCTGTGGCATCTGGGGGACTTTCAACAAACGGGACGCTTGGTTCTGCAGTAACGCCGCTGCGGCCGAGGCTGCACGCGTCCAATCTGCGCCGCTCCCCGACGCAGAAAGAGCAACACGCGCTGCTCCGCTTGCGTGACTGTCCAAGCGGGCACGAGCGCGGGGCGGCCGCAGCGCCTGTGTTTCTGCAAGTCCGTTCAGGCCTGGCGGGAGCTGCCGGCGGCAGGGTCTGCACGTGACCTGGACCAAACGGAGCTCAACCCCGCCAGCGCTCCGCTCGGGCCAGCAACCACCGCGCACACCGCCCTCCCGGAGCCTCCCCGCGAGTCCGAAGAGCAGCGGCGGAGAGGAGGGGCAGAGGCAAGAAAGAGCCGCAGGAGCCCGGAAAGGGCCAAACGAGCTGCCGCGTAACCCGCTTCGCTCCACCGAACCAGCAGAGAGGGACCTGCTGCCGGCGAGGGGCAGCTCCGGCCACCCGGCCTTGCTGCCACCGGCAGTTTTGACCCAGCCTCACTGAGGTCCCGGGAGGAGCTCGCGGAGGCTGGATTTAACTCAAAGTGCTGGGGAGGGTTATATTAAGTCCTCGCTCTCCCCGCGGATGACTAAAAGCCCGAAAAGCACAACTCCAGCTTGCAGGAGGCCGTGGGACTCGAGCGCAGTGACAGCCTCGAATCTCCGCGGTGGAGGAACTGCTCCCAGCGAGACCCGGTTTAGCGAGCGCTGGGCTGTGCCTCGCACGAGCTGACCTTTAGCAGCGTTACCTGACTCAGTACACGGCAACGCCGAGCAGTAAAAAACAAGCCAGCGATAAGACTGCTCTCCTATTTACTCTGCAGCAGGCACAGGAAGATGGGGAGCAGGCAACCGCGGCGCTGGCAGTCCGGTGCCGTTGAGTCAGCCGTGACTCAGCCGGCAGAGCCGGGCAGAGCCGGGAGCGGCAGCGGGAGCTTGGCTCAGCCCCGCACGCGGCACGAGCCAGCTGCTGCCCACCGCGCCCCAGGTGGCTTCCCAGCACGACCGGCCCCTGCTCCCCGCTGTCTCCGCAAGATACTCCCCTACGTGCTTTTTAATATTAAAATTTGCTAATCTGCTTTTTTTAATGTCTAACCTCCTTTCGGCACGGCACATAAACGAAGGGCTGCACAAAGCTTCACAAGCTGCTTACGCTCCCGGGGGAAAAGCGAGCTTTGCTCTTTGGTTTCTGCGAGGCGGCTCCCGGCTGCTACGGCTCTGGCAGGGACCTCGACGGGCTACAGCCACCTGCACGCGGAGGGCGGCCCGCGAGGCGCAGCAGCGGCGCACGGGGAGCTGCTATGCAAGGGGACGAGCGGAAAGCAGGCAGCGGACGAGCGGAAAGCAGGCAGCGGACGAGCGGAAAGCAGGCAGCGGACGAGCGGAAAGCAGGCAGCGGACGAGCGGAAAGCAGGCAGGGGAAGGCTCAGGCAGAGATGCTGCTCCCACGGCGCTGAATCCGTAACACGCACAGGCTGGAGGCTTACAGCTTTACGTAATTCCTTTTTTTTTTAAAGACAATCTATTTAGTTAACTCTAAAGGACCTTCAGGCCGGGATTCTTGCTCTAGAAGCCATTTTGAAGGAGATGATTTTAAAGGAGCCAAGGCCGAACCGGCTGCGCCCGGACGGTGCGGTTTCAAGCGAGGGACGTGGGTCAGCGGAGGCGGGTGGGGGGGTGACGCCCCGAGGAAATGGGGTGCCCTCGCCCACGTCCCGGCGCCCCACGAGCCGCGACAGACCAGTGCAAGGCTGCAGGTCACCGCTGAAACATTTAAAGGGAGAAAAGCCTCCGCCACGCGCAGAGCGGGCAGCGCCGGGCACGCACGCACAGGCCTGCAGCCGGGAGGCGAAGCCGGGCTCACGGCAGGCCGAGGAGCAGGCGGATGCCGCAGGCTGCAGCGGGATGGGGCAAGAGGGGAGCGGTGGGCCAGGACCCCTCTCCCGTCTCGAGCATCCGACTCCTGGAGTGGGAAATCTCCGCAAAGCGAGCTGCTACGGCAACACCTCAACTGCCGCGAGGGCCCGGGAGCCAGCAGCTCCCTGCTGAGAGTTGACCCAGTGGCCCAACAGGCCCTCGCTGCAAGAAGTGTTTTAGCTGTTCCCTCAACCCCGTTTTATCCCGCCAACCTTACAACGGCCCGTGGGTCTTCTACATCTTCCCCTCTTCTACAAGGTAGTCCTGCCCTTCGGTTGCTTGCAGACTCCCTTCCCCCAAATCTAGACTCTTTAGCATTTTTAAGCATATTCCCATCTTCCAGCGAATTTTATCTCCTTTCACAATCTGTGATCCTGACCTGGCCAGATTGCAGACACTATTTCCAAGTGCCGATTTCCTAGTAAAGTACAGAACGGACCAACACAAACCTCCGTCTATTAAGCCATGCCTACACTGGCTTTTCCGTCCAACACATAGTGCAACCTAGCTTAAGGCACGTACGTGGATTCAATCACGTAGGTTCCTCTGTACCGTATTTACGCCCCCTGCAACCAAACAGCATCATTTTCTCCATCCCCAAAGTCTGCTGCAGCTTTTTCCAGCTGCTTGCAAAGCAAACAGCGCGTTCAGCTCCTCTGCAGCTCCGCGGGGGCCGCCTGTGCCGCCAGCCAGCACCGCCGCGGCGGAGCAGAGCCACGTGCGGCTGCTGCGAGCTGCGACCTGCCCGACCGCGGCGCGGTCCAGCCGCAACAGGCGCAGCAGCACCAGCGCTGCCCGGAGCCGAGCGTTCACCGAGGCCGTGCCGCTCGGCCGTGCCGCACCCGCAGACGCCGCCTTGGCAGCAAAAACGGGGCAAATCGGTCAAACCAACGTCCTCATGGTGCAGCGAATCACCCGCAGCAGCCCCAAAGAGCCAGTGTGAATATTCAAACAGGCCCAAACGGGGACATTATGGAGACCAGTGCACCAGCACGGCTTCCCGGCGGTTTTGCGCTTGTTTGACGACGCCTGTGCACACATCAACAGGAAATCGCTTTTCAGCCTGAAGACAGCAAAGTGCTGTATCGAAAGTTCAAAGCCCAACTACGACAAAGCGCTAGCAGCGAGGTGCACACACACACACACCCCCACACACCACGTACACGTGACAGGCTCACATTCAGACGGGGAACATGTAATTTCCGTACCTGTATCCGAGTCTTTTTGATCTCCATTTGTTCCGACAGTGAAAGGTAACTTGCGCTTTGTGGCTCTCTCTTTCACCTCTTTGCCGCCATCGTTCCGGTCCAACTTGGGAGTCTTGGTCAGAGAAACTTTATCTTTATCCTGGAAAGGAAAGAGACTCATCAGCAAAAGCTCTCCCTGGGCTCTGCTGCCGCGGAAGACGGTCGGCTACTCCCGTACGCCGTCTGCACCGGCGTCCAGACCCGCACAGCGCGTGTCCCGTCCTCACCGCCGCCGGTTTCCAGGGTCAGGTTTCAGCGTGCCGCGGAAACGAGCCTGCTACGGCTGACGGTTTTATGGCCTGTTTTTCCCTGCAGTCTTTGCACTGCTGCCTACGGCACACGGCTTCTTCCTAGGGGTTGGACCCAGCTGCCTCTGCGGGAAGGGCGAGTGGGGAACGGCCACCGAGAGCCCCGCGCCGGCTCGTTCGGCCCCGCCACGCTGCCGCGGCACCAGCGGACTGTGGCCAACACACCGTCTCCTTACGGAGGCGGCAGAATTGGTCACAGCGGCTGGAATGCCGTGCCGAACGCCGCAGCAGCTCCCTGCTGCCGCACACGCGGGGATGGCTGCAAAGAAGAAAGGGGACGGCGGCGGGCAAGGCCGGCCGGGGCACGGGAGCGCTTCCGAACCAACTGCCCCGCCGCTTCGGAAGCGCTTGCCGACCCCGAGCAGGAATGGCCAGCGGCAGCGAGGGGTGCGGGGACCGAGCGCGGCACCGACGCTCACCTTCCAGCACGGGGAGCCGCGGGCTTTTCCCCGGGACCTGCTGTATTTCCAGCACGGGAGCAGAGCACTACTGTCCGAGCTTACGTGGTACCATGCTACTCTGGAGAATACTCCGGCCGTTGATAAGCATGCGAACATCACCGGCCGTTTGAGGGATCCGCATGCCGGCCAGACACACTTCGAGGTGTGCGCCGCGTGCATCCGTACAAGGAGCTGCACCGGAGAGGCCGGTACGGCTCCCATCGGCAGCCTCCTCGCCCCGCAGCAAGGCGGCTCGCTGCACCTCCAGCTCTGCCGCTCTCCTGCGGTCACCTCGACTGCAGGGCGAAGGGTTCAACAGCCGCCAACACCCAGCGACACGCAAGCGGCTCCGCGAGCACCGGGTCCACCAAAGCTCGCGCTCCTTCAGGTCTCTACTTAGGGGCTGATCAGCTTTGAGGCCCAAATCCGTGCAAGCACCAGCTGAAGCGTTTGCAATGGTGGAGACGCTGAAACGGCCCCTTTCCCACGCAGGCTCCCCGGAGTTGTGCAGACGGGGTGCTGCGCTGCCGAGCTCTCCGCTTCTCCACAGCTTTCCTTCCCCGAGCGCCGGCACGCTCCGAGTGAGGCCGGCCCAGCCACGCAGCATGCCCTGAGTCCCCGCGTCCCCCCGCCAGCACAGCCCCTCGGTCCCACGGCGCTGGGTCACCAGCAGTTAGTACGCTAAGAACACACAGAGCCAAGTTATGCACTTATATTTCTGGTATTTGAGAAACTGCATTATTTTAAGCAAGTGCTCCGGGTCTGAGCACTGCACCGCTGCTCCAGAAACACGGCCAAGCCGACCAGCTTGGCGATAAATCGCATTTCGATAATCCAGCAAAACCAGACCCTAAGCTCTAGGTATAGGGTTATACTAAAATAAAAGGTGGCTGACATTTTAAGTCACACGAGGCCACTGCCGGGAGGCGAGAGGAGCAGAGGCAGCAGCATCCTCGGGCGCGGGAACTGGCACGCTGCCGGCGGCACCCGAGCAGCGTCCAGACCTCGAGGCCCCTCCAAGCCGAAAAGAAACCATTTGGGAATCCCTTTTTTGGTGAAGCAAGCTGAACGAGCCCGTCTCCCAGCTCAGCGGCTCCATCCCCGGCGAGCAGAGCTGCCGCGGGGCTGGCGGGAGCCCCGGCGCGGGCGGCCGAGGGGATGCACTCCACCGCGCTTGCGCCCGGAGGAAGGGGAGCCTTGTTGGAGGTGAGGCCCGGGGAGCCTCTCCTCGCCGCGCAGGTTATCACAGCACCACGACGAACTCACAGCAGCCGACACACGCCCCGGCACCCTGGTTAAACCTTCTGTGCCTAAATACTTCTGTCTTATTCTTCTGATGTGAACAAAAATAGTTTGCAGTAACAGATTATTCCAGTTTTACTGCCAACTGCAACTCCGAACGGCTCAGCCGTGTAAATCGGGTCGGGGCAGGTATCAGTTCACAGCCAGGGTCCGGGGAGAGAGACACCGACCCCCCCAACAGCCAGGGACGGCTGAAAGGCAGCACTTACAACCCGACACTAAGTTATTCCTTGTGCAAATCGAGTCAACAGTGAGAACTGCCCCGGACCGTCCTCAGGACCGCGGGACAGCAGCAGGCGGGTGCCCCTTCCCCCCCGACGCCTCCTCCGCACGCGAGCTCCAGCGGCAAGGCTGCACTCGCAAGCCATCAACCCCTGCTAGTGTTATGCTGCAAGAGTACGCGAGCAGCAGCGTTAATGCGGGGTAAAACATTGTCCTCTGCGGCTGTGAGCGACCGGAGAGGCAGGTCTCCGAGAGACAGGCGCTCCCGGGAGGCTGCTGAAGACGCCGGTCACAGCGGACGCTTCCCCGCAGCAGCAGCGGCTGCGGCGATTCCTGCACGTGGCCGCCTCGCTCGCGCCCTCCGCGGCGGCTCGTCCGCGCGCTGCTCAAACCCCGGGCCAGGAACGCGCTTTCCGCCTGCGTTCGCGGCAGCAGGCCGGGGAGCCGGCTAAGCTCTTGGCACTCAGCGGGGGGATTTCCTAGGTTTTCAGCATTTATTCCAGACACCGGTTTCAGGGTGAGAACCAGGCCAGCCGAAACCTGCCGGCGGCTGTTTGCGACGGCCTGCCGCGAACGTCCCCGCGCAGAAGCATCCCTGAAGCCGGGCAGGCGCCGGTGCAGCTGCTGCTCCCACCACGCTGCGCGCGAGCCGGTGCTCGTCCGGGGGAAGGAGAAGGCACGGCCCGGGCCAAAATGCTGCTTATTCCAGAAAGTTACTGCAATATTCTCAAAAGCTCCATGCTAGAGCCAGAGAGAGCAATCAGACCGAAAAGCTTCTCAGCTGCGAAGGGGAGCCGGGCGCGGAGGCTCAGACCGGCTGCGTGGGTTCCCAGGGTCGGACAAGCTCAGACAACGGCCCGTTCGCGTTTTCCCCAGCGCTCAGAGCTGCTAATCCAGTAAGTTTAGCAGAATTAAATACCAAGGAATGAAGGAAGCTGCAGCAGCCCAGGCGCTGCTTTGAAGATTAATTTGTACAACAAGCACTGCAATAACCTCTCACTGTAACCAGAGCAAGGAGGATCCCAGCTTCGCTCTTCTGGAAAGCAGCTGCCCGTCGGGGTAACTCTCAGACACTGCACTGAAACGACCATGGAGAAATCAAGGCAACCTGGGGACTAACACTCCTGGCAATAACGCGTATTCTCGTTTTCTTGTTTTAAGCTTTGCTTCTGTAATGATTTCCACTTTTGCAATGAAGGCTGTAGTCCAGCTCGACTAAACGCGGTTTTCATCACGTCGGCTTGTCTCGCGCTCAAACCAAGCGCGGAGACCTCCCAACGATACCAGATCCAGGTTTTGCAAACGGAGCAAATCCGAAGCGACCAGTGTCACGGAGGAGTCGCGTGCAATCCCATGTGCAAGCCTGCGTGCAAGCCTGCACACGACTCAGGCGCGGGGCCCCGGGCGCTTCTCGCCAAAGGGAGAAGAGGCGGTCTGGGGGATGCGGGTACGATGGAGGCAGAGACAAGCTGCCCTTCGCAGCCGTCACCGCAGGCGCTCCGGCGAAGAGGGGCAGCAGGCACCGCTTCAGGCACAATCCCCTCCTGCCTCGTCTCCAGCTCCACTTCAGCAGATGCATCATGGGCTGCCAGCGGCTCTCGGGCTTTGGGTGTCAAACCCCAGAGCCCTTCGTTCTCCAGACAGAGCTCAAAGTGTTTCTGACTGCAATACCGGTAAAAGCCAAGCAGCAGTGAGCAAAACCCGCATCGGCAACGGGGCAGGCAGAGCCCCCCAGCACCGACCAGGCGCTCCAGACCTGCTGCCGTGGGAGATGCCCCACGCGCCAAGCTAATGCATCCCGGTCCTGCGTTGGACAACGAGAAAACCCTGTAAAAAGCAAACGCCGTGCTAACGGGAGTTTGTGTGCATGAATGGAGACAGCACGCTGTCATTTCCTGAGCCGCTTTCTGCCCAACGAGGAGAGGCGAGCAGAGGGGAGGAGAAGGCCTTTTCCCCTCTGTTACAGAGGGAGGTGGACAAAGCTCTGCCCGCTCACCAGGACACGGTGGAAACCCAACCCTGACAGCCCCTAAATTCCAGTCCCTCGCTTGCGGCCCTTCCAAAACCGGGGTACAACATACACACATGCACGCCAAGTGTTAAAAAATCTGAATTTGTGCCATGACCAATGTTGCAAAAAACATTCAAAATACTGAGAAAACTGGAATTTAAGTCCCATTTTTACATGCCTTCACTATTGCGGTGTTTGGCCATGGCAGCGATGGGGTTTGACCAGTCTAGAGCAGCCCAGCAAAGCGCTCCCCCAGCAAACCTGCCCTGGCCACCGAGGAACGACCACCCGTATCCCCCGGGAAAGGGGGGGGACAACACTCTGAGCGGCTTTTCCAACGCAGCTGCCATCTGGTCCGCGCAGTCACCCTGGGCTGGCTACTACAAGCAAGCCCGCTGCCGGGGTCAAGCCCAGCTCTGCTTAGTATGCGGCGCAGACGTGCATTTCTTCAAAGCCACTGCAGCAAAAACGCAATCCAGGCTACGCGAGTCAGCCTGTTTCCCCACGGAGAGAAATCCTCTATCGCAGCCTCCAAACGCAACCTATAACCGTGCAGCAAGTGATTTACGTCCTGGGCACGTCAGGAAATGGTTTCGACAGCCGACACCGTTCCTGCCGCGGTGCTCTGCTCTGCTCAGCCTACGCGATTAGGAGTAAACTGTTCCTGGAATGGGGTTCTGCAGATCTATACAAGAAAGGAGAATTATTCATATATGGTATGCATATTTTTAAAAAACCCTTAAGGCTGAATTCAACCAGAAACGGCTCCTGCGGCGGCAGATCCTCCCTGACCTCGGTCCCGTCCCAGCAGAAGGCCATATAAGGCCTGCAACGCCGATCCGCGCGCCGGCCGTCCCGCTGCCTCCGGCCAACCTCGGGAGAAAAAACTCCCTGCGGAGGAGCAGCGAAGCGGGCTGGGCTTTGGATGCGCTGGCCACGGAGACGCAGCGTTCAGCCCGCCGGGACAGCCGGCAACAGAGCTGTCGAATATCCTATACCCTCACTTTAGTTCGGTCCTAGCGTTTCCAAGCCTGGAAATATGACGTCTGTTTGTTTAATGTCAAAACTCCTGTTCGTATTAAGGTCACGTTGGGAGGAAAACACCTGTGCATAACAAAGCTCGGGCTCTGCAGCACTCTCCTGAGCTTGGGCACGCCGCGGCTCTGGCGACCGCCGGGTCCCGGCACGAGGCGCAGCTCCTCCACGCCGGGGCCGTGCCGGCAACACGGCTGCTGTCCCGCGCCTTAGCCGAGCCCTGCGGGCGAGCGACCTCCAACTCGCAGGCTGGAAGCGTTGACAAATGCAAGACAACGAGACAGCAGCTTCCTCGCAGGCAGGTACCGCAGCGCCCGCAGACGGCAGGTCTGACGACCGAGCGCTTTCACCCCTAGTCATCGCTCCAGCTCACGTTTCGGAGTTAGCTGGAAACGGGATGATGTGCTGCACCATGTCCTTCGGCCAATTAACTTGGTCTCAGCTCAGTCCCTGGAGAACAGCAGCCTGCAAGTCTCCTCGCTGCTGCGAGGACCCGAATCAAGTGAGCAGAAAGACCGTCCCCCTCCGTCCCCGTCCCCCAGGTCCGCGCTGACGCCTGCCAGCGGGAAGCACGAAACCGTGTGCAGGTTATAGGCAGCCGAGGGAAACAACTACACTTCCCAGCATCCCTACCGGCATTCAGTAAATCCACTCTGTAAATAAAATGTAGTCTTTAAGCTGCCACGAGTGGATAAAATAAAATGGAAGTTGATTCATATCATGACTGCTCCCTTCCCTCCCGAAGCACCTGCTCCAGCACTAAGCTGCTTATACACAGCACCGAGAAATCCCTGTATCTGCGTGTCCTGCGCTCCAGCCCGCGTGTCTGGCGTTCAGCCTCGCTCGCCACGAAGACGCAGGGCAAATTTTGGTACCTTCACTGCCTACCCGACGGCAGCTGTTTCTCCCCACCCAACACCGCTGCTGCCAGTTTTTGCCCTCCCCCTAAAGGCCCCCCGCCCGGGCTTCTCCTGTTGGGTATCCACCGTCTTCCTCATTTTGTCCACAACACGGCCTCAGTTCTTCAGGGAAAGCAGAGTTACTGCAATTACGCAGCCCAGGTGAGATCCCAGGGACTGGGAGAACAGGAGATGCAGCATCATCGCTGCCCGTAAAGCTGAGTCTCCTCCATCAGCAAGAGCTGCCGGGGAACGCCGAGGAACTGGACCAAGGCGGGAAAGGGGGTGTGGGAGGTATCTGTGTCCATAGCGGAATACCATAAATGTAGGTTCTAATTTTTACTTAAAGGTAACATTTTGTACACAGCTTTCTTCACAGCTATTTACTGGAAACTACCAACACACTGAGAAAGACCAAAAAAGCTGCAAGGGAGGAGGCACAGCTTACGGCTGGAGCAGACGGCAGGAGTTTGGGGTATGGGAAAGAAGGGGAGCAGCATACGCTTATTTATCCTTAAACTCAGATTTCATTTCAGCATCCTCATCTCAAGCACAGTCAAAACCTAAACAGCCCAGTTAAAGCCCCAAAAGCAACAGTTTCAGCAGAGCAACCCCATGCCGGCTCCTGCTCGGCTGTTACCTAGAGCCCAGACTTGGGGGTGAAGCCAGAACAGCTGAGCGTCTCACACAGGCTCCGCATTCACAGCGGTGAGGAAAGGAGGAGGAACACTGCCCTCACACAGCGGTTACTTAAGAGATCGCTGCATTATTTCTTCTTTCAAAGGCTTAGTGTAGAAAGCTTAAAAAACTGACAGCATTTCTGGAAGGGAGCGCTTCCCAGGCGTCCCCAGCGCTCGGCCAAGCGGAGGCTGTTCAGCTGCAGCGCTTCCCAGGGAGCGTGACAGCCACCAAGGAAATAAAACGGACCTCATCCACCGGCTTAGCGCCGATGAACAGGCTGATCCGGGTTCAACACCAGGTGAGAGCAGCCCAGGGCAGCCCCCGGCACATCAGACACTGGCCTGGCTTGAGGACATCGGCACGAGGGGCGGCATCCCAGGAGGAAGGCAAGCAAACAGGACACGCTACCTTTTTCCCCGTTTGTTTCTCCACCATGTCGTTGCTGAGGGAGAAATCTTCTGGCTGTGGTGTTTTAGAACACCCACCCTTGGGCATCGTTCTGCCTTCCTTACTTGATCTTCATTTATGCTGCCATCGCCTCATCATCAACCGTCTGTTTGGAGAGAGGAAAAGAGAAGTTAGACATCTCAGAAGGACCTTAGCAGGGGGGGAAAAGGGGAGACGCTCCCTGGGGAACAGAGCTGGAACAGAGCTGCACCAGACTCCCCAAAGCGACACCGTGCACCTGGGCTCAGCGCGGGCACGAGAGCCGCTGCCTTCTGCCGCCTTTCGCGTGGAGGCAAACAGTGACCTGCCGTGGGAGCAGTAGGTTAGGTTAAATTTAACTTCCTTCATGTGCAACGGGCAGCCTGAAACGGATCGTGCCCCAGCGGAAAGCGGCACGCCTCCTGCTCCTCACCTACGGCATCGCTCAGAGTCTACGCGAAGCTGCTCGCAGCCGCGGTGCCCCCGGGACCAGGGACACCGCGGCGGACCCTCCGCCTGCGCGTTGGTGGCACTGAGCACTTTGCTGCCACCGAGTTTGTCACGCTGATTTCCCACCCGCTCAGAGGACGAACGCAGAAATCCCCCCGCTGTGCTAAATCACAAAGTCTGCTTATAAAACGTGCTTTCCGAACGGGTCTGCATCTTGTGACACGGGAACAAAACGCCAGCCGGGGACGCGGTTCCCCGAGCGGCTGCGGCTGGGGGCTGCCCCCCCCCACGGCGCCTTGGCCTAGGTGAGACAATCGGGGGGATAACAAAGAGCTCCGCGCCGCTGCCGCGGGTTGCCTGGTTACGGAGCTGAAAAGACGGCTGACATCTGAAACACGGGGAAGTACGAGCTGGAAGGGAGATCAGAGAGGCAGGCTGCAGCCGAGGCAGGCAGGGCCTTTTTAGGTGAACAAAAATATCTCCTCTCCTGGGACCAGAGGCTAAAAAGCATCCGTGCAACAGTATATTCCAGACTGGTGACCCACATCGATTCCTATAGCAGAGGTCTCATTGTACTCGCGCTGAAACGGTATAAACAGGGAGCATTTGGAAACTCTTCCCCCAGCTAATTGCCACCTGACAACACTACACACTGCACCCATTAACTTCTGATAATAGCGGCTGGGTTTCTGCACAGCTACAACTGCGGGAAACTGCCCAGGAACAAAGTCGCTCCGGAGCTCCGTCGCACGACCGGGAATTCGGGGGGCGGGCGAAGAAGCAGCAAATTCAGGCAAAGAGAGGAGCCGGAGCCTCCTGCCTGCCGGGCACCGGGGGGCAAGGGCAGCTGGTAGTTGGGATGCCGAAACGTGTCCCGACGAGCAGCCGCGAAGCCTCAAGCCCCCGGCTCAGTGCTTTCATCAGCACGGTATTTCAGCAGCTCCATGAAGATCCCACCGTGATTTAAATGTTTCGTTTACACCTCACAGGCTTTAGGGCCCTTCGGGTTGGTTTGTGTGTTCTTTAAAAACACAACTAGGAAGCGATTCACAGGCACCAGCCCAGCCCTGCAGCAGCACCAGCCGCCGGACCGAGCAGCCCTGAGACGCCACGGAGGTGCCACCGAGGTGCCATCCCGGCACCGGTGGCCCCAGCCAGGAGGTGGCCTTTCCTCTAGGACCGAGAGGGCAGCGAAGGAGCCCCGACACCGCGGCTGAACCGGAGGAGACACGAGCACGCGGCGAAGGCCGACCGGCTCTCCTCGTCGCTGCCCCCGCGAAGCCAGAGCGGAGGGAAAGTCCAGGAAACTCAGCACACGAGCCCGACTTGTCCATGGAGAGAAGACGGACGAAAATACTCCTGCAGCAGGGGAACAACTGCAAAAATCTTTGTCTCTAAATAGCTGCTATGCATCATTTTAAGGGCCTACAGCCCAGCACAAGCATCAAAGTTTGAGCAGCACAAGGACAGACTAAACCAGCACCTTACGAAGGCACGGCAGCCTTCCCGACGTGCTATGAGCTTTGGAGCTTGCAAAGCCCGGTGCCAAACACGCCGTCCCAGGGGCTCCGGTGCACCAGCGGCTGATCGCTGTTCTCCCGGTGGTGCACGCGATCCTCCGGCGAAGGCATCGCTCCCGGAGCACGGGGTGGCCGGCCCCGCTCAGACCCGGCCCAGGCATCCCTGCGCCGGGGCCTCCCGGTATCCGTTATCCCGGGTTTCCCTTGAACAGCATCTCAAATGCAGGAATTACAGCCCCTAGAACAAGCTCCGGGCACTTACGGCCTCAAGAAGCCGGGTCTGCAGGCACCGTCCTGCTCTGCACAGTCTGGGAGCATCTCCCCGCTCCGTCTCCCCCGCTGGCCCTCACTAAAGGGCATCCCACCAGATGAAGGACAAGTGTGCGCAGGGCAGGAGGCCAGGACAAGCGGGAACACCGCGCCGGTCAGGAGGGCACGAAGGCACTGAGTCGGCCCTCCGAGCGGAGGCACTTCGACATCCATCAGAAATCCAAGAAACGGAGATTCAGACAACGTGTGTCAGGCCATGGAAATTTGCCTGCCCTTTTATAAAGGATGTCAAAAACAAACGGCCTCACACTCATCGCAGGTACCCGAGCGCAGGGACCAGTGCGTGTGGGACCAGGGCACAAACGCTGCTCGCTTCAGGAGCCAACACCGACTCCGAGCGCAGGATTTGCCTCCCGGATCTCAGGATTCGCCTCCCGGCCTCCACGCCGCCGATTTACTCTTGCAAACCCCTGCGCACTCCGGCTGCCTTGGCGGCGGTTTGCAGCCGGGGTCTCTACCTATTCACGTTCAGAAAACCTGTTTAACTGAGAAGAGGCCAGACGGATGCCAGATTAATTCTGCACCCCTTCTGTTCCTCTAGCTGACTCACAGCACTTGGAAAGCTGGCGGCCTCTCCGTGTAAACAGAGCACTGGCCTATTTAACAGCTTGCAGGGAGCATTACATTTGCACAACAATTACCAGCAACGCTCGCAGTCTGCGCTTCGGTTTTAAGCGCGTTTAATAAGAGTCAGAGGGGAGGTACAAATTCCCAGGCCGCAAGCGCTATCCCCGGCCAGGGGGAGCGAAGGCCGGGGCAGAGGGATGGCAGAGCATTTTAAAATAGCAAATCTGGGGCTTCGGTATCACCGTTTGGCTTCAATTCCTCCTAATCTGAGGGCTGGACGAGCCCCCCCCTGCCGCTCTCCTGCTCCGAACTTCACCCCCCCACCGGAGACAGTCGCCAACGTTGCCGTTTTGCAAAGACTCGCTGAAGCCCCCCGAGCCGCCGGGTCGCGCGGCCGTCACGCAACAAGAAGCGGGAGGCCAAGGAGCTCAACGCGCCATAATCCCGGAAAACAGAGAGCTCATCGGCGAACCGAGTGCAAACAATGTACGTTTGAATCCACATTGGAGCATCTCTCGCCTTTGCAGGCACAGTGACATCCATCCCCGAGACGAGGAAGGGACGACGCAGACGCGTTGCCCGACCCGCAGGGCTCCTGCGCTTCTGTCCGAAGCGACAGCTTGGCTCATGCCCGGGACCTGTGCATCGGAGCTTGCCCGGATCCTGCCAGCCTGGAGGAAAAAAGATTGTGCAGACTTCTTTAAATGCCAAGCAATAAGGAAAAGCTGGCTGAAGGTTCTTCTCCATTACAAAAAAAACAGAAAAAAACCAAAAAACAACAAATGCAAGGATAGAAATCGGAGGCACAGATGTTATTTGCACATATCCAACACATTTGTTTGGTCTGTAAAGATTGGAATATGAACAAGTCCCTTTCAAACGTAAAACTTTTAAAACCTCATGTTCCTTTTGAGGACCTTGTCCCAGGGAAAGAGCTGTAACAACTCATACAAACCACACTATAAATTTGATCCCCTCAAACAGTGGAAATCACGCAGAGAAAAACGGAAGTCGAGCTCTCCGGGAACATGCCTGACTGCCCTCCTCCATCACCCATTTGACACCTTGCTCCAAATATCCGTCGCCTCTCGGCGAGCAGCGTCTCCGAGCTCTGTACCGCAGTGGCACCTGCTGAGTCCGTACCAGACTCACGTTCTGCATCGCGAGCACGCTGCACGTGCAGAAGAGCCACCGTCCTCCGGCACAGCCCGGACGCGTGCGTGCCGCCCGGGGCTGCCTCGCAGGCACGTCCCCGCAGCAAACCGCTGCTCTTCACCCGTTTTCGCTCCAGCATTCAGGCCTAGGAGGTGACACGGAGGTGAGCACCCAGCAGCGCTCGCGGGCGCCCGCGGGACCTGCGCTTTCAGGGACGCCGAACAATTGCTCTTTGTGCTCCGGCTCGATGCCGGAAGAGTAAAGTCCATCTTTTCCCGTCCTCGGTGTACGAGCGCAGGCAGAGCAGGACTCCTGCAAGGGAGGCAGTGTAAACACAGGTGCATTGCGTTCGAGGCACCGTACAACGTGTAATCACGGAGATTAGCTATTAATAACATACTGCGGCACGATGTGCTAATTCTTACAGGCATTACCAAAACAAGTACGTACTACTGGAAAAAGAAAGAGCTCCGCATTTCCTCCTGGCCTGAAAGTAGCTGGTTGGAAAGCAAGTTAAGGCCATTTTGGATTACCTTCAACTTCAGCACAGCAAGATCTTCGTTCTTTTTTTTGGAAGCTCAGTATCTTTTTGTTATTGGTTTCCAATGGGGATTTCACTCCCTATCAGAAGTCCTGATAGATGAACATCTTTTTTCACCTCTTAGCACAGCTGCTTCTTCCCTGTTCACAACATCAGTTCCTGGTTCCCACAATAACTGTCCTCTCTCCTGCCCTTCCCAAACGCTCGGTTCATCCCTACCCGCAGCGTTTCCTGATATTCCCGTAACTACTGACAGCTGCGTGCATTTGCATGGGACTCGGGCGAGGCGCGCTTGCTCTCCAAGACACACGCCAGCCAAACAGGCTTAGTAATAGCAATTAAAGCAGCTATTAGTATTGCGATCATCTGTGAAGCAGACATATCTTCCCAGCGCTTCTTCGGGCCTGAATAAAATAAAAGCAACAGAGAGAGCAGATTGCCACAGTCTTGCGTACGTGGACGTGCTCCGGGTCTTGGAGGACCACGGGCACGACGATGCTCAAAACCCCGCAGGGCACCGTGAAAGCGCAGCTCCCCAGCGGTCCTCCCGCGACGACGTGTCACACGAAGTGACCCCTGCTACCCAGCTAAATTAAACCACAGCCCCGCCACGCAGGCGTAATCCGGGGTCATTCCTGCCCCAGCACCTGAAGACGACCGGGCAACGGGCTAAGACTGCGATGACACCCGTAAGCTTTGTTATCGCGGTGAGTGCTAGCATTTACCGAGGTTACGTACCCCGCGATGGAGGATCCCAGAGGGAGCGCGGGGAGCGGACCGGGGGCGGGAACGCTACGGCACAGCGAGCCCTGCCGGGACTGAAACCACGAGCGGCCACGCTGTCGGCGCGGCTCCTCCAGGAGCGGCTCTTCCCACAAACCCTTCCCTCAGTTATCTCCCTGCAGCTGCATCTCGACGTTGCTACGTTTCTGGACGCCGCCGATGGTCTGGTGACCGGCCAAGGTTACAAAACTCCTGTTCCAGGCAGTTCTCCGGGCTGCGGTCTCGGAGCAGAGTCAGCTGCGATGAGGAAACCGCCGGTGCAGCCCCGGCGTTACAGGAAGGCTGGAGCAGCCTACGGCCCTCCGCACCGCACCATTAGTCACCGGGAAGATCCGATTACAACACAGCCGTCCTTTCAACACAACTGCAGGGCGGTTCCAGGCCCTCAGCAGTCTCCCCGGATCGCTAAAGCCTTCAGGAGGAGCCGGCGCTCGGCACTTTGTGCATCTTCTCTACGACACAGAAACCAAGCTCGTAACTGTAACCCAGTTCGCCAACGTGGCTGCAGCGAGCATGCTGCCAGACTGGTGTGGATGGACTTCCCTAAAACAGCTCGGAAGCCCCTCAGATATTCCCACTGCTGCTGGAGACGGGGAACGAAGAGCGTTACTTCCCTCCCGCAAGTTCACTCCAAGGGCTACGCAAAACAACGTTACGCAACGGCACAACGATGAGCGATGCTGACTTTAAGAAGACCGCACAAAAAGCGTTTTGCATCAGTCAGGTGCGTTTAAGAGACGGCCGAGAGGCGCAAGCAACGCAGAGCCGCGGCCGCGGCGAGCAGAGCAGCCGGCACGGCACACGGCTCCTGCCACGCGCCGCAAGCCCGTCCTGGCACGTCCAGCGACGGGGACGGACGTGGTTCCCTGCGACTGCTTTATCCTAGCAAAGCTGACCAAACAACGCAAATCCGTGTGCTGATTTCTGGGATAAACGCTTGTCTGCGACTGATCAGACCAAGGCCGCAAACTTATTTCGCAAAGGCAACATCGGTCCCGTTCCCGGCTGGGGCTTACAGCAGCAGCCGCCTTTGCTCCTTCCGCAGCCCGCGGCTCGGCGAGGCTCCCTCCAGGTGCTCCCGGGCCGGCAGCAGCCCACGGCCGCGATTCCCTGCCGCCGGCGCGCAGCCCTGGGAGCTCGCGAGCCCCGGGAACGAGCTCGCCCCGCGCCGCTCGCTGCTGCCTGCTGCTGGAGCTGAGCCGCTGGTTGTGCTTCGTTTTTCTTCTCACATTTCTAAAATTTCCACTGTTTCTGAGAGCGAGGCGGCAGCACTGCCGGGATGGCAAGCAGGCAAGGCCGGATCGGCAGGCAGGGAGACACACGGAGCCGGAGAGCGAGGCGAACCGTGACCGGGAGCACCGAGACACGCGGACGCCTGGATCAGCACCCCGGGAGCACGCACTGCCGGCGGCCGCGTTCGTCCCGCCAGCTCCCTTCTTGCAGGGAAGCACGTTACCGCGGACGATTCCCGAGCGATGCTCCGTCCTCCGCTGGATGCCGACTCGATGCCGGGGTGGGCTGGGCGCCTCTGCTCCGAAGGCTGCCTCCCAAGAGCCCGCGCGCCTCCGGGAACATCCCAGCTGCACCCACACCCAATGCCCACTCCGGTTTGCAGCAGACACAGATGACCGGCTTGCCGAGCCTCGCTCTCGCTGAGCTTGGGCTTTTCTATTTAAATAACTTGCTGTTGCACACCACTGGTGTGTATGTCTACATGCACACATATGCACGCACGCACACACCCCGCATACGTAGTGCACACGCACATGCACTGCAGTAAAACCACGGACGGGGAAAGTGCTGCTCTCCAGCACCACCCATTTTTCTTAGCCACATACTTCGATATGTAGAAGCACAGCACTAAAAGACCACCTTTAACTAAAAAGAAACCTAAATGACTTAAACCTGCCCTCAGATTTGAGCAGCGACAACCCCCAGGCGCGTTCGTTACCTACGAGATGAATAGACCAGAAGTGACTCGCAAAAGGCGCAGCGGCCAAAGCCAGCACCACCCAAAGCGGGTCGGGGACGACGCACCAGAGCTGCAAACCGCTGCGCTCCCGGCAGAAACACCAAACTCATGTGATCGCCTCCCTCGAGACACGGAAAAGACTGATTCATAGCTCACATCAAGCTGTGAAGTCTGTAAGCACGAAAGGAATTTGGAAAAAAAAAAAAAGTCTAGGCCATTTCGAGCCCTCGTTTTCTGCCAGGGCGGCGCTGAGACAGGGAAGCCTTTCTCGCAAATCACTGCACCGCGGAGCCGGCACGGCACGGCACGGCACGGCAGGGCGGCTGACGCTCCTCGGAGCCACCGCGGCTCCCTCCCGGCAACGCGGTCACCGTGCTTCTGTGTTACTTAAAGAAGACGCCGTGGCTCTCCGAGCCCCAACGCACTGATAAATAACACCGCGGCAGTTCCGAGGTTTCCCCATCCCTCGATGCAAGCGCAGCCCGGTTTGGAGCGTGTCCGCGCTGACGACAGACCACCGTGGTGCTGCCGAACGAGCTGTACCACCGCAGAAAGCTTGCTGCGCTCCTGGAGGGTCCTGCACGGCGCGGCCAGCGCGGACAACGGAGCAGGAGCCTCTACAAGCAAACCACGGGCTCTGCCACGCGCCGACGGGCTCGCGAGGAGAAGCCCCTCGCCTGCCGCCTTTGCCATTGCTGCTCGTTTTGCTCCACAAGCCGAAGTCGACGTCCCCTCTTCCTCCTGCAGCGAGCAGGGCCTCCAGCGTGCCCGCGGGGTACCCGGGCCGGCCGGACCCGCGGCACGAGGCACGAGCGTGGCGGGCAGCCGTGCTGGTCAGGGCTCCTGGCCGTACACACGCGGGGAGGAGGCGGACATCGTCTTGCAGATGACGACGGGAAAGGTTTTAGCATAACGCAATTCTGCTGTTTTGCAAAGAATCAAATCAAGGTTAATTCCTCCCAAGCGTACAACCCTCCTCTTTTCTTCCTCCATCGCCCTCTCACAAAACACGGTGCCTTTGAAGGTGAGCTATTGTATATAAGACATAGGAATGCATTTACCAAAGCGACTATATTCTCGTACAGGGGAAATTCAATTTTCTCTACAATGCTGCAGTTGAACGTGTCATTAGGGCGAGAGTGATGGAAAGCGGTAAAAACAGGCCTGCTTCGACAAATCACTTCTTTGAGGACGTAGGCTTCCCAGCCTTTAAAAACCTGAGCGCTCCTCCTCGCTTTGGGACACGAGGCCTCGGCCCCTATGTGCGGAGTAAGACGACTTGTTGGAAAGCTGCTGCTTAAACGCTGGCTGAGAAATGAGTGATGTTAAAAATACCGCAGCTGACCACGTACCCGCGCCCCTGCCAGGAAACCTTCGCCTCTGCAGATGCCCTCATGGACCTTTCAAACCCGTGCCCCGGGCTCCCCAAAGAGCCTGAGCACTTTCGGAAAGGCAACACTCAGGCAAAACACGCGTGCGGCAAGTGCGGGGAGACAAACCGCCCCGCCGCCTGCCTCCTCCTCCTCCTCCTCCTCCTCAGCAGAGCGCGGCCTTCCCCCCACGCTGGAGAATCCGACGTGACAACGCTGCGCTCGGCAACAAAATTTTGAGGAGGGAGGGATCAGAGGCAGGCGTACTAACCTCAGGGAGGAAAAGAGAAAGAGAAGCCACAAATAAAAGGCAGCCCCTGGCCCCAAGAGCAATCCAAAGCCAGGCTGCAAAGACACGGCCTGCCAGCAGAGAACAGCGCGTTAAGGGACCCGCCAAGGAGCCAAGCCGCGGAAGCCTGAACCACTAAGATTTAGGTAGAAACGGTGCAACCAAAGCTGCTGTGTCCAGCCCTGGTCCCCCAGGCCTGGGCTGGCACCCGGCAGGTCCTACAGGCACCCACGTCCCACCCAGCAGCACGGGACACGTTTGAGGTCCTCCCGATAACGCTGCACCGAGTATCGCGTTGCTTTTCACATAAAAGCATGGAGACCTAATCAAGACCAACTTCGGTCCCTATGTCCTGAGGACCAAACCTCCTTCCAGGCAGGGATAAAACCCAGGCTCGTGTAGCCGTACGTCACCAGGAGCAGAGTTAAAGCCAAGCCTGCCCTGTCTGTGCTCGGAGGCCGGTCTGAGCTGGCGGAGAGGGCTGGGGGCTCGGCGCAGCACGGGTAACCGCGCGTCCCCGTCCGGCGGTTGCTCTGACCCAGCTGAGGCCTCCAGAGCCAGACGGGAGCGCCGGGTTTTGGCAGTCCCTGCGCTTCGTGTTTGAGCTCTGGACATCGTCCTTTACTGCAGCGTTTCTAATGCAGCTCCTGGCAGGCTGAGCACCCACCTGCGCTGCACGCCGGGCCGCGCGGCAACGGCCCGAGCAGGGCTGGGCTGGAAAACGCCTTTTCCCCCAAAGACAACGGAGACAGAAAACATTAGAGAGCTGCAGTCCCAAACGCTGAACCACGGGGCGCAGCCAACCCCTCCAAGCTCCCTGCAGACCACCGCACGGCCTTATCGACCGGCTGCTAACGGGAACGCGGCACGGCGGGGCCAGCGCGACTCCGAAGCCGTTTGCACGCGGCAGCGAGCTGCTGCCCGGCCGCCAGCTCCGCAAAGAACGGCCCCGCGAGCTGCCGCCCCAGCCCGGTATCGCGGCAACGCGGCCGGAGCCGGCTTCGCAGACTCACCGAGTGTGCAAACTGATTTCATTACCCGCTCCTGCACATCGTGCGGAGGGAGAACAAATAACCTGCCCGAAAGTACATTCTGGTAATTATTAACGTGGCATAAGTTAACCCCACGGGAGAGGGAGGGGAGAACGGCAGCAGGGACCTGCACTTCCCTTCCACTTCATTATACAGCGCATCAGTATTTTTTAAATATAAACCCCAGTCCCCTGCTGCATTTCATTCCCTTTTTAACCCAAGCAGTCTTTGCTTCTTGGCTGAACCTCTACATTCTCCCAAACATTTACAAAGTAAAAACAGCCTTCAAATGTTTCACGAGCAACGCACAAACGCGCTCCTCGCTTCCATTTGCTTTCGGCGTGATTTATCCCTCTGGCTCGCTCCGTCCGTCTGTCTCGCACACGCACTTACCGCTTCTGCAGAGATCTTCCTCTCCGGCTCCACGAGCAAGCCGCTGTGCCGAGATGCAGAGCTACCACCGCGCTCCACTAAAGGGCCCCAGAAGAGAGGGGTTTAAAAACACATAAACAGCAAACGAGTTTCCCGGCAAAGACCCAGCGCGCACGGAGGGAGAACGGAGCTGGAAGGCAGAAGGGCGAGCGAAGGGCGAGCGGGGGCTCGGGGCTGCCCCGAAAGGGGGGCGGCGGGTGCCTTTCCCCATGGATCGGCGTGATGCAATTCTTTTTTAGAAGGCTGCAGTTAATTCATACGGTCTAAAGGTACAAAGTACCTCAGGTTTCAATCTGGAGGCACCTACCACTTAGGTAAAGTTGTCAGGATTATGAAATGTCGTGAATATACAAAACGTTCTTTGGCAACGACCAAAACACAGGTACGCGTCGAGGGCTCTGGCTGCTGCTTTGCTTTAAGGTAACAACATCCTGCAGCCCAGCTGCAAGGCTGGCTTGTATCGGCAATCCACCCTCCTCAACGCGCACCAGGGCAAAAACTGAGGTTTAAACACCGTGTTGCACAAAATAATTCAATCCAACGCTGCACATCTGGATTGCGTGATCCCTTCTCCATACTGACACGCACAAAAACCACATCATAGCAAAATATGCATTTAGGGAGCTGGAATTTTTTGCTTCTGGAATTCACTTAACTCTCATGCAATTACCCTAATTTTTAGGAGTCCTAGTAGCTCCCTTGTCACCCATGACGTAATGGCTATAGGTTGTAATGAATTAGTTGGTCTTGCACAGCAGAAAGTACTGCTCTAAAGCGGTGCTACGCGCAGCTCCTTTACTACCAGCAGGCTAGACTCTCCCCGGCCTCTTCCGAGGCTGCCCCACCGGGATGGGATGCTCTACAAATCCCCTCCGAGACACCCAATTTGGGGGAATTCAGCTTCATCGCGACAATTTGAGGGGATCGCGATTTGCAGTAGAGAACAGCAGACCACCCTGAACCCGCAGCACCGCGGCGGCACGGCTCCAGCAGAGCTCGGAGAGGCCCTGCGAGCCTGGGAGCGGCACCGGCGAGCCCGGCAGGCTTCGCGGTGAATTTGCAGGGTAGCTGTCGGGATTTCGGGCTGCGCTGGCTGCTGCCGCAGCTCGGTTTCCACTTTAAGACGACCGTTGCGTGCGCGCTGCTTTGTCAGGGGTCCCACAGTCATAAAGCTGTTTAAAACAGCGGATACAGCTGGATGCTCTTTAAGGCATTCAGCGCAGTCGCGTTTCACCCCTCTCTCGCACCAGCACGACGTGCGGGCGTGCACACGTGCTTCCCCCTTCCCCGACCCCGCCGCGGGCAGCCCTACGCGAGCCCCGGGCTCCAGCGCCCAAACGCGTCTTCACCTCCCCCCGTCTCCAAGCTCCTTCTGCACGACCCGCACAGCGACCACCACGTGTTTGCCCTAAGCTGGGTAAAAGCGCAGGGGTCTGAAGCCGGTCACCCACTCCCTTGCACCAAATCCTTGGGGTTTGTTTTATCTGCTCCTTTCTGCCTCTCCCAAAACAAAAGATTCCCCATTGCAGCTCTTCACCGCCCCACCGGACCCTTAGCTGGCCACGCTGTTTTACAAGGACAGCTTTAACCAGCATGTTTAATCTAGGGTCTTTTTGTTGTTTAAACAAGCAGAATCATTCTTCCATGGGCTAACGCCACGCGGAGTCGAAGCTCATGCAGACTACTGCTGCCGTCGCCTTCCGCCTCCAAGGCATCCACCCGCCGAGCAGCCTCTCCTGAGCCGGGGGCAAGAGGCGATACCGCAAAGAGGGCAATTCTCCGACTTTCTAACGGTAGCGAGGGCCCGTTTCTAGGCCGGGTGGGTCATAACAACCTGCCGGTCCCGAGCTGGCAGCCGAGCTCTCCCACTGCAGCGGTGCAGAGACCGTCGTGGCAGCACCGCCGCCCCAGCGTGCTCGCGACGCATTCCCGCGACGGCCCAGCGGTCCCTGTCCTCAAGCCGAACGAAGGACTGGCTCCTGATCCGATGGACGCCAGGAATCTCGCTGCATCGATCCGGATCGGCTTGTCTTCTCTCTCCCATTCTTACTCTTCCGCATCTTCAGCTTGTGACTCAGTCTTAAGCCGAGTTTTGTCCTCGTTTTAGTACAAGCTAAACACGCCGCTGCTGCCATCAGCCTAAAGGTGTGAGTCACAACCAAGACTGCATACGAAACAATTCATTTAAAATTCAAGTAAAAACGTTAACACCTCCGTGCTGCATGGATAAAGTCTAGCTCTGTCCCACCGCGCAGCGCCGCCGGCAGCAGCCCATCGGCGGGCCGTCGGGGCAGGCACCCCCGAGGCAGGAGCGGGGAGCATTGCCAATGCTGCCCATCACAACAGCCCCACGGCACCAGGCCGGGCCGGTCGCGCTGGCCTTCCCCATCCGACCCCACGCTCCACGCTGCAGCGTCACGCGACGGCAGGGACACCGCTGCCACAACGTCCAGGAGGAGACGGGCAAGGAGAGCTTAGGGGACCTCTCAGCACACAACAACACGCCCCAGATTTTAAAGTTGCCTCCCAAGTGGTTGGGGCAGCCCCAAGGTCTGACACACAAAGCCGCACTTAGCCCCTGTGCAGTGTTTTGTAACATTTGGGTTTATTTATTTATTTATTTTATCAAACACTAACACTCTTCGCTCTGAAATTTTCCGATTCTGAGTTCCATAGGTTTTTTCCTTTTTTTCCCCCAGTTTTACATGCTCCAATATGATAAAGGCAAAAAATATGAAAGGATGCCGTGCCTTCTCTGCAGCTCACCTCCGATAGCTCCTCTGCAAATCTATCTCCATTAAGAAGGCTTAAAAACGTGAAAACCCCCATTTAAGGCAGAGCTAAGTTTGCTGACCACAGCGAGCGGGCCACCATGCGAGTGCAGGCCGCGGATGGTATCGGGACACCTAGGAAAGGTCACATCCAAATTATTTATTTATTCATTTCAAAGGAGGACGTGACCCAAGCCACCTCTCGTACCGGACTCGGGCACCGCGTCTCCCGGAGCCTCCCGCGCCCTTCCCACCGCCCGCTGCTCCTGCCGGCCCCGCGCTCGGGAGCTTGGTGGGACGCCCACCTCGCCGTCGAGTGTCAACGCTCTCCACTAACGACTCCCTACGCTGCTTTCTTAACGATTAGCCGCTTTCCACTAAAATGGTGCTTTATGCTGTTTTTCACAAGACGTTACTCCAGCAATGGCTGCTCCCACTGCAGCACCGTGCAGCCACAGCGTCTTAAGGCTTCGCCCGCCAACCGTTTCCTCTGCCAGAGACGCGGGCTCACGCCGCCGTGGCTTCCTCCGCGACCCGCCCTCTCCGTTGCATCGAGCACCGCCACCCGTGCGGCCACGCTCCGAGCCAAATCCAGCAACCTGCCCGGGCTGCAAATACCCCGGGTTCGAAAGCTTTCCGCGCGGCTCCCCCAGCCCTCGGACGGGCACAGGCGAACAGGAGGGGCGGAGAGGGGCTGCGATGGGCAGTGCCGTCGCTGAAATGAAAGCTCGAGGCACAGCCTCACCCGAGGAGGAGAATGCACTGCCTGCAAGCTGCCTGCGCTCAGCCCCGAGCGTCCTGCAGATGTTCTGGTACCCCACGGCATCACGTGCAAACTGGTGTTACTGCACAAACAAGAGCCGAGGCCGCAGCCAGGGCCGTGCATCGCTCCGCAAACCCGGCCGGCCTCGAACCGCCTCTGCCGGCGCCGCTCGCGGAAGGGCTGCCGCTGGCGGGGCGGAACGGGGCGAAGCGAGGCCTCAACCACGCGCTGCCCGACCAACGCGACACGCGACAACCAGCCCAGCGACTAGACTCCCGGAGGCCAGACATCAGCTAAAACCGGCCGAAACGCCCCTCTCCTTAGCGAAGTCACCCTGTGCCAGGCTGTGCTCAGCTGCCTCACGCGGGCCGAGGCCGCACGGCCCGAACCAGGCAAACCGGCAAGGGGCCGGGACACACCACGTCCAACGGCCGCAGCGAGGTGCGACGCGTTCGCACGTAAAGTTCTTCTCTCCTCTTGGTACTAACATTGGCCTGACCGTTAAAGCAAGCAGGAGGTGTGCTGGGAGGCCTGAGAGCGGCGATGGACAGAGCAGGACGTCAGAGCGGCCAACGCAACCCGGCACGGGGCGAACGGCGGCGGCGGCCCCGAAGAGGCAGAGAAGGCCCACGATGAACGCGTGCTGGTTTGGCCACCTCCCGCCCGATGAGCCGGCCGCTCCGGAGGAGGGGAGGACTTCGGGAGTCGCGCCTGGCAGCGCTGCGCTAGCGGAAGAGAAAAATATTTCTAGTTTGCGGTTTATGAACTACCCCACGGGGTGCGTGTCCCTTTCCACGGCGCACATCTGACGCTCCCTCGGCCCCGTGCCCCGGCACCAGGAGTAGCTCGCTCGGGTCTCGTCCCCGGAGCCGCCTGCCGCAGCCGCACGGATGCTGCGCCGGCTCTTCTCGGAGCAGAGCAGCCGTCCAGAGCCTCATTCCCGGCAGAGCCCCGCGGGCCGGCTACGCCAGGCCGGGACCACGGGACCGCAGCCGGCTTCCCACGCTGGAGGGGACGGACCCAATCCATTCGGGTCTCTGTAAACCCTTTCGCCTTGGAGACTCGTGATGGAGATTGAGAGAGATTAAGAAGGGCTTTTGCAGCACAAAGCGTAGTTGTTTACCTTAGGCACAAATCAAAGGGTGCAAGGCCACACCGCTCATTTTCAGACCTCAGGCTTTTCCTTGCACGTGATGAAACATTTCAGCCAGCTCACCTGCTCCGAGGCTGCCTCTGCCTCCTCCCGTCTCCCTCCTCCCCGTCCTGCCCTCCTCGGCAGTCCCGGTGCCGGGAGACGCCGGGGCCGAGTGCGGCGATCGCGCCGACAGAAGCTCATCCCACGAGGTTTGATGACCCTGAGTAGCAGGAAAACGCGGCCATCTCAGGCCTCTGTTGGGAAGAATAACGAACGGAGTCCAGCACCCTCCTGATCCCAGACCTCGCCTTCGGAAGGACAAACCAGGTCTGCCCGGCCAGAGCCACGTAGGCGATACTTCCCGTGAGTGATTTTCCCATTTCTTCAAGGGTTTATCTGGATCTCTGTTCCCCACTTTGTGATGGATTAATTTATTCTGGCATTAGATCAAAGGCTGTTATCAAAGGAACAAATGGGAAATCACACACTGCTCTCATAAAAGATCCTGATATTTCCCAACGCATCAGAGCTTTGTTTCATCCTCTCCATGATGACACTCTGCAAAGGGTTGCTATAAATTCCGGGGTTTTATGCTAACTTCACGTGCAGCATGTGCTTACAGCCCTCCTGGTACAAAGTGTGCAAATTCCTCCAGCGCTCGATGCCGCCCTGTTCCAGCAACGCCGCAGCCCCAGCCACGACGGCCTCGCGGGGCCCGGCCATCGCTGCGTTACGGCGAGGCAAACGCAGGCAGCTTCGTGCTCCGGCTTTGGGCAGCACGTCCAGGAACAGCGGGGAGCGCGTGGGGAAGCGGACACGGAGGGACCCAGACCTTCCTCCTCCTCCTCGAGCCGCCTTCGTCGCCCCGAGGCCCGGCGCCCTCTGCCCACCGCCGCGTGTCCGCTGCGAGGCTTCGCCCACCCAGGCGAAACTACTGCGACGGTGATGCAGCGAGAAAGTTAACGTTTCAGCCTCTCCTGGATTAGTGCGGCTCGGTCCAAATAACTGCTTATTTTCTTACGTTTTAAATTACACAAGTATATCGCCAAAAGTGCGTTTAAAAACCATTCTTGACTCCAGGCTGGGACAACAGCCTGATGATCGCTCCATCAAACAAGAAATCCACCACGGAGCTGCTGACACGTTCATGACGGTCCCCAGCCAGGGACAACGCGCGGGGCTAACGGGACGCGTGAGGGCTGCAGAAGCGACCTGCTGCGGGTGAACATCTACCTGCAGCTCACGGACCGCGAGCAGCGTCTCGCACGGACGCGCGGCACCGGAGGTGCTGGACTCCTCCGCTTCCTCTAAGGGCTCGTTTCGGAGTCCTTCGCTCTCCTCGCCGGGCAGCACGGCGCTGTCGCTCTGCTCCAGGGTTGCACACGTATGTGGGAGGCAAGGACCGAGGGTTATTTTTAGTGGTTTTTACTTCAAAAAGGACAGGCAAAAATAGCCGTGGACATCACACAGCGCTGGTCTCAACCTACCGCAATTCTTGCAGACGCTCTCCGCCTGCTACGATGTGAACTGGGATTTTTTTATTATTATGATTTTCTAAAATCCAATTTGCTAACAAATTTGTTTTAGCGCTGAAACGCTCAGGACAGCCTGGCTGTGCGGGAGCGGGCACGGATACCAGCAGATCGCGTTGAGGAGGACGGGGCTTTGCACGCTGATTTACATGACAACTGTTCCCCCCTCATTGTATCAGGCGCCGTGAATGGCAGCATTGTCTCGGGGCAGAGCGTTCCTCCCGCAACGGAGCCCTGGTGCTGCGCGGCAACAAAACATCCCAGCAGAAGTCCATTAGCATCCAAAGGGCCGGTGGCCTGAATGCATCAGGCGAACTCTTTGAAAAGTAAGAGTGAAACGAATGTAATAAAATGCTGCTATTAAGTGATGCTCATTGTCCAAATTAAACCATCAGAAGCAAAGACCTTGACTCCCGAAACGTATTCAGCGCAACGCATGCTGCAGAGCCCGGGAACGAGGCTGTTAGGAATTTTAGGCCCTGGATTTGTCCCAAGCATGGATTACTTGATTTCTCCATGAGTGCATCATCACACGGAACTACATCTGGATTCACAGAATAAAAGCTGGGGTCTTCAGGAGGATACGCATGGCTGCACCCCCCAAACGCAACCCCACCTGCCCCCACCCCACAGAAGATACGGCAGTGGGCTGAGGACTGCAACAGCTATTGAGTGTCCCAGCACTGGAAACAGGTTAAAAATGGAAAAGAGAGAGGGAAGAACCAAGCACCCTTGGAAGAAAATGGGCTGAAAGCGAGAGACAAGACCTTTCTAGAAACGGCAAAGCAAGTGCAACATCTCTCCCTTTCTGCAGACATCAGGAACGGGACCGGCACAGCAATGCCGCGATAAACGCAGCATGTCCCATGCAGAGAAAGTCTGCGCTCCCCCCGAGCGGGAGAAACCGCAGAGTTTCCATTACAGCAGCACACGCAACACCGTTCTGGAATTACAAGTCGGTTTGCTGGTGAGTTTATTTAAGGTACAATTTCCGAAACTCTAAATCCTAAGATAAAACCTCAGCTATTCGCTACTTTCTTTCATTTTTCTATAGCCGCTGCAAACCAACAGCCTACACAAGCGTCCACGCGCCGGCTCCAGCCCCACCAGCAGCCCTCGGCGGCTGCTTCCGCGGCTCTGCCCCAAACCCTCATCCGTGCGAGCGCATCCCCAGCCCTGCGGCAGCCCAACCGAACCAAAGGGACAGAGCGATGCTTCCCCGGGCGAGGCCCCTTGTTCCCAAAACCAGCCCAGAATTTCCCTCCTGGGTTTCCTACCCTGCTTCACGTCCGCAACCCACTGCCCAGCTGCCGCCTCCCTCCCTCTCCCAGAGAAGCCGGGCGCTGACCCGCGCTGCTGCGTGCAGCTGGGCCCCTGCCCCGTCCGCCCCACTGCTCCGATCCCCCCGGCTGCGGCCCCCCATCCCCGAGCCCCGCGCTGCTACGGGGACCAAGCACAACGCGCTCCCGCGCACCTGCAAAGGGAGCGGGAAAGAGGAGCGTGCCGGTCCGCTCGCCACACTGCAATAAGCCGTCTCAATGCACCGCTTTAAGAAAAGCTCTTTGCTAATTTTACGGCGTCTTCGAGCTCGTGTTCAGGACGGAGAGGGAGCGTCGGCCCGCTCCCGGCCGGCAGCCCTCGAGCGCCTTGCAGGGAGCACAGTGGCACGGCCGCCTGCTCGGGGTGAGCATCTCCCGTCCCCTCCCAGCAACCGCGTTTCTCCGCCGTTGCGACACTCCCAACCTCTGCGAGCAGCGGCTCGTTGTGCAACCAAACGAGAACATCAAAGCGGCAAACTCCGAGCGAGCGACTTGCTGGGAACAGACACGCAGGCCCGGCGGAGGCTGCCAACTTTCCTTGGGGTTTGGAGCGTTTTTCTCCTCTGAAGAGCTACAAGATGGGCTCCAGCGCCGGGAGCTCGCACAGCGTCTCAGCCTGGAAAGCGCTTTCCGGGGCTGTGCCGGGGTGTGCGTGCCGGGACCCCCGCGGCAACGAAGCAAAGGGCTCACCTGGGCATTTCGCAGACTTACTGCACCGGCGGCTCGTGCGGGTCATGGGTCCTTCATCCAAGCTGCTCGGCATGGGCAGCCCTGCGGGGAACCGCCTGCTCTGCCGGGAGAGGAGCGAGTGCAGGGCACGGCGAGCAGTGCGGCACCGCGCCGCGCTCGGGAGCGAGGGCAGAGCCAACGCGCCTCATTCAAAGCAGCCGGATAATGACAAATCCTCCCCCGCCTTTGTGCACGCCAGCCCGGCCCCGGGACGGCAGAGTGGAAGTTATCCTAAAAACAGCCCAGGCTTCCAACACCCTTCCTGCAAAAGGAGAGACCGTCGGAAAAAATCCCCTTGAGATGTATCCCAGAAAACTAGCAGCTTGGGAAAGCAGGAAAGTTTTATATGAACAGTGCAATTTCATAGTCCCGGCCTCCCGCAACAGGGTCTGCGTTAGCAAACTGCTACATCGCCGCAACGTTTCACGTAACGTGTTACAGCACAATATATTTCACTGGGTCGCTTTATGCATCGCTTCATGAACTCTATACGTGGCCACGGAAAACAATGACTCCCGGCGCCGGGACACAGCGGATCTGCATATCAATGTCCCCCTCGCCCCCGCGACCCTCCCAGAAAGGCCGTAATCTCGGTTTTGTTCGGCGCCTGGAGGCCTCCCGGAGCGAGCGCCTGGTTATGCAATCGCCATTCAGGCTCCTCCAGCCATGGGAACATCTTTGTAGCCCGTGACAGGGACGGAGGGGGAGGAGAAGCTCCGGGAAGGGGCCCGAAGACAATTTCGGGACAAGGCTGGTGTGGGGGAATGACACGCTGCATTGACCTATTTTCTCCCCTCGGAAATCTCGGAGGCAGCCGGCACAGCAACACCGTGTGGGAATCCCGGCGACGGAACCGCGGCCGCCCAAAGCCCGTAATTCAGAACAAGTCATTTCTTGAAAGAGAAGCCTGCACCAGAAATCGCACAAACTGATCCGCTTAAACAGCGGTGAGAAAAGGTCTCCCTGCAGCAGCGGCAGCTTTGCGGTGCGGGTGAGCGGCCGCGAGCGCGCGGGGCCGTGTGCCGACCGCTGCCGGGGCGCTTCGGCCACGTCGACCTTGCAAATGCACCCTGGACTGCAGATGAACGGGCAGAAATGAGCTCGCACAACCGCCTTTGCGCAGCCCTGACCGCGGTGCGGCCCCCCGGCAGAGCCCCGCGCCCCCGGACCCGCGCCGCCGGGCTGCTGGGGTGCAGCTCCCCGAAGGAGACGGGGCATGCTGCGCGACGGGAGCGCTCGCACCGCTTCCCGGCGTGACGACAGCCGAACCGGGCCAAGCCGTAGCAAGCGTCTTTTTAAAAAAGAAAGAAATTCAGTGGGAGATGAGTGAGCTCCCAGGGAGGGAAGCGTACGCTGTCATTTAAGTTACTTTAAGGACGCTAAAGTTACCCGGGCTGGAAAGCAGACGTTTTACACGCGTTTCACACGCTGACCCCAACGCCGAAGGCGCTTCCCTGCAGCGCTCGGGAGATGCGACCCGGGAGCCGGCCGGCGGGGCAGGCAGTGGGCACCGGTGCTGCGTTTCGCGGTTCCCCTGCCGCGCGTGCGGCCGTGCTCCTGCCCCGCGGGGCCCGCGACCAAGAGCGCCCGAGGCGCGCGGTGACCGGCCAGGCCCGAAGCGTCACCCGGGAACGGGGCGACGCGGCTTCACGCCTCTGCACGGCTCCCGCGGCCCCGAGCAGACGCGGCCGTGCAGCAGCACTGCGTAGGCGTCGAATCCCGAAGCTGATCACCGTAGCAACGGCTCTAAACATATGTGCAGTGACATCAGCTGATTTCTGAAAGCTGTAAATAGAGGATAATAGCATGAAGAAATGCTGGATTAAAGCCAAGACCTAAAAAACATACTATTAAAACACTGCCTGTAATTCAATGTATGCAAACTCGCTTGCATCCCCGCTCCCCAAAATGTGTGTAATTACACACCTAACACCAGTTAGCACAGCACAACCGGCTAATTGTCCTAGCGCGAGCTCCTCCCGGGTTAAGAAATAACCCGAGAACTAGGATTTGATAGAAACCCAGCTTCAGAATTATTTTCAAAAAGCCTGGCTACAAATCTAAAGGTAATTTTATATCGCATGAAGCCAGTCCAAAGGAAACCGGGTGGCACATAACCTCGTGTTTAAGGCGAGCCAGTGCTATCCTCCACCGGAAAGCACTGTTTGCAAATAACCCTGCTCTCCCGCCCTGGTAAAAACCAAACACGTGCTCGTGGACTTCTCCACTGACTCACGCTCCCTGGAGACGTTCGTCTGACCGTGTGAACACAAACTGTGGCAAAATTCAGTTTAAAGAACATCCTGGAAGACCCATGCCCTTGGAAAAGACGAGTTAGAAAAGAATCAGGCGCAAATCAAGCAGGACGAGCTCATTTCGCGAAGGTCACGCTGGCGAGCAGGCAGTCAGAAAGGGCAAAATACTCGAGTTACCTCGTGTTTGGCACCTCGTTAAGATCTTAAACTGTCAATTTAGGGAGTCCTTCAGTCACCCATCAGAGTAAGACACGAGGACAATATACTTCTGTTTTTTCCCCATTTCATTTTGACCCACGTTGCTGAGCTCTGCTCCGAGGGTTGGGACCCGACCAGCCACGGGAGCCCGTGCGGCGCCTCCGGACCAAGCCGGCGTTCCGGGAGGGAGGGAAGAGCGGAGAAACGTGCTTAATAGGATTTTCAAATGTCAAAAAATATCTTTAGCAGGCCCATTTACGCAGAGCCTTAGCACTCGCCGAACTTGAAAGCGGAATTGGCTGTGCAAAGGACGCAGTTTGCATGCTAAGCGGAGGCCAGACGCGGGCTCCTGCGGCACAAAGCCGCCCCGCACGCACGCGGGCTCCCGCGCCTTCTCCGCCGGGCAATTAACCCTTGCCGCCGCGCGCCCCTTCTCTCCACCAACGGCTCCGGGGCGGGGGAGTGGGGGGCTGCCCTGCTGGGACTACATTAATTTTTAATAAACTAACCCAAGAAAAGCGTGCAGCATAATCATCGTGCTCACAAAGCACTGCGAAGCCCCTAAAACACTGTTGCTATGTGCATGCATTAAGAAAAGCAGAACAGAGCTGCTCCTGCAAACGGAGGAAGAAGTCAAGTGTCTTCCACGCAGGGAAGAGGGAGCTGCCAGGATATTTGGGGGTAAAAGGGATTTGGCCCGGCGTGCTCCCCACCCGCCGCCCCGTCTGCCAGGAGTCAGCCAGGGCCCAACCGGCCGCGGCTTGAGCCGAGCTCAAGGCTACGGCCCCGATTCCCGAGCCCTCGCGCGGGCACCACGCCAGCAGGGCTCTCGTCGCAGAGGGACTGGCAAATCACGCTCATCTTATTCGTGAAGCACCCTGCATTAACCAAAAAAAGAAAGCCCAGGGAAGCTGAAAATACAAATTTGACAGCTAGATGAAGAGAGGGCTGCAGCACAGAGCGCGAGAAAAAAGATTTCCCTTTTTTGTGTGGTTGTATTTCCTCCGTCAATTGGAGTTACAAGGCAATTCGGTGAATTGAGACCACTAGTGTTAATTGTTACTGCATTTGAATTTAATTAGCATTATGTTTTAACTACAGATAATTTAGAGCGGCTCACCTAAACGTGAAAGCCAGGTATTGCCTTCTATTCACTAGAAAACCGTCAAGTAAATGATAATCTTACTATTTGCTTTATGCCTTTAAATTCTGTAATCCATGGTTACCAAATTCAGGAAAAATTGCCACGGTTATTTCCCCGTTCCTTCCATAAAAGGCTTTTGTGTGCATTCGCTGAAGCGGGAGCATCTCTCCCGGCTGCTAAGAGGAGGACGAGCCCCTTCCTCGGGCGCTCCGTAACGCGCCGGCCGAACTTCGGGCACCTCCGGGGGGAAGGAACGTGGAAACCGGGGTTTCCAGCCCAAAGCGGGATGCTACTGCCCTCCAGGCCCGGCCCGTACCCCAGCGCGAGAGCGGCCGCCTGCGGCACAGCCAGCACCTCCGGGGCTGGGGACAGCTTTTGCCAAGAAGGTCCCCTCCCAGCGTGTCCCCAACACGGGACGGGGTTGGGTACCCAAGGCGTCACACGGGACGCATGCGCTGAGCTCAGACACGGCGTCTCGCACGGGCTGAGGTGGCTTCGCACGCAAAGGCTGTGTCGCCAACCGGCCCGCTCGTACCCCGCCCCTAACGGGAGCGGGCAAAAAAATCAGGAAATACGCTCAAAACGTTCAAGACTGACATGTCAGAGATGTGAAGAAGATGTTTTGAGCCGAGAGAAGACAAGGCAGGGGTTCTCCGGACGGAAAGCAGCAAATCTGGCACAGCTGCATCGGGGGTCCTGGGAGACGAGGACGTACAAAAGCAAGCTAATCCCACGGCTGGGTATTTCAGCACAGAGCCCGGGAAAAGGCAGACCAGCCACGAGCACGCATGCAGTCACACCGCCCCTCAGCTCGGCTGCCTGGCAGCACCAACCAACAGCTTACAAATATTTCACATGTTACTGCCCTATAAAAGCTTTCCTATGCCTAGAGTTTGCAAATGTGATTTAATACTACCTCAAACCTCTGCAGGGATGTACACACGTAGTGGCTGGAGAGAACAGGCATCGTGCCTACAACCTAGAGACTTCTGCCCAATAACCAACAAGCCCCGTCAAAAGCAAGTGTAGTTTTGAGGGGTTGAAGCAATTCAAAACCTCTGGAAAACACCTTCCTTCCTTACATCCCATCCCACTGCAGGACGGGTGGTGGGTACCGCAATCACTATTATGGTATTGGTACATGACGAACGAAAGACTAGCAGGCTCATTTGAAAAAGGCGCAAGAAAGGCTGGTCACCAGAAGACTGCACAAAAATCATATACATTCACCCTCTTTTCAGGGATCTATGCCTTTAAAAACACTTCAGTACAGATGTTCAAACAGCTTCACTGCTTATGGAAAGCAGCGAGGATGTGCCCTGAAAGGAGCAGCATCCCAAGCCAGGTAAGCCAGTTACTCGTGATTTATCATGCCATCTCCCACCTAACTGCAGAGCTAAACGGTCAGTCATTTTAATCCACTTTAAGCAGCTTATGCTTTCTTCTGTAGCTGTGCGACATTGTTTGCTTCCTGATCTGGAAACAATAATTCTTTAAGTCTTGCTCTAAATGGTGTGAAAACCATTTCCACCCTGCATACAGAAAAACCGCAGAGATGTTGAGACTGGTCCTCCACTTCTGCCCGTGGAAGACGTGCACACAGGACAGACGTCTCCAGTAAAGGGCCCTGCGCATCTCCTCCATGCTAAGAGTTGAGCAAAGAACAGCTTTTTGTTATGGATGACTGCTCCATACCTAAGAACAAGAAAAATCTTATATCCAGACACAAGACCTGGGGTAGCAGTGTCCTAATGTCCAAGTGTTTTGTCTAACCTTACCTTGAATCATCCCCTTTCCAAGATCTGTTCCTTATCTTCTTTCAACAAATTACGCCATCTCCTGTGATAGCATTCTGGCATTTTGATACCTTACTTTTCTTATAAGGAAGGATGATTGTACTTATACTACAATGTCCCACAAACCTGTCTGCCAACAAACAGCTCTTGGGACCACTGCCTAGCTGCTGGGTTTCCTCCCCGCCCAGCTACGGTCTTGCCGCGTGACTCTGAAGTCGTTGTAACTTGTGTTTCACTATGCCCGTTCGTACAATTTGAACAGCCACCATCAACCCGTGATGGAAGGAAGACCAACTCAGCAGAAGTTAAAGGAGAAGGACCTTAGAAATGCTGGCACTGAGCAGAAGCCAACAAAACGCACACACGCGCACGCTCTGCCCAAACACACTGCAGCAGTGTCTTTTACTGCACTGTAACTTCGCCCCGGTGCCGGCATGCTCTTCGGCCTCTTTCACCCCGAATTCCTCCAACACCAGCCTGCTTCAGCCAAGCACCCCGGTTTCCCACTCCATGCTTTCCCATTGCTCTTGTGATCTCAGTCATTTTCTCTGCATTAAGAGCTAACTGCTCTCTTATTTGATTTCTCCATTTACTCATTATTAACCTAACAGGAACCAGGCACCATGATCTGCTCGATTTCCAGGCAGTTTCGGACACTTGCAGATTCTAGTGCAGTTGCATGATTTTTTAAAATCATATTTTTAAAAACCTTTTTAGATACCCATACAAACTGACATGAAAAGCCACAATAGTCCATCAAAAAAAGTGTCACCACACGCACAAAGACACCAAAGATACCCCATCCCTCTCCATCCCCCAAATCTGGAATTGCAAAAGTTCACTCTGGATTTTCTGCACGCGCGCATGCACCAGCAGAGCCTGCGGGACATATCTAAAGACTCGAGGGGGAAGAAAAAAAAAAATCAAGTTTCGGGTTATGCCAATCTTTCTTCTTCACAACTCAAAAAACGACAGTACGAAAGTGAAAGCTCACACTGTGCAGGAAGGAACAGCTCAGCGTGCTCGACTCGCGCTTTCCGTTCAGAGGCACTGCCGCAGCCAAGGGGATTTTCTGACTTGCGACACCGCAGAACTTTACCCCCTCACGCTCCCAGTGAGCTGAGGCCCATGATCCTGAGTCACGCTTCAAAATCATTCAAGATACCAGATCAGATCAAAAGTCATCACGTGGAAACGCCAGCTTTCGATACCCGCGAGCCCACGCAACCGATGCTTTAAGAGGGAGCGCGGCTGAACTTCTGCTGCGAGAAATTTCTTACAGCTGAATACAGAATTTATTTTACCATATGTAAAATTCATTTGTGGAGCTGCACACCCTAGCAGGCTTGAATGGGGCAAAGGAGCATTTCAACTCCCAGTGCAATTTATTATTTAAAAGCAGTAAAATTACATTGCTGATAGGAGAGCGCGGAGCAGCGGTGATGTAATGGGTGAGAGCCCGCCGCTCGCTGCACGACGCGCTCGGTGCATTAGCGTGCTGGCTGGGGTGGTTGCTCCTATCAATTATTTATAGTCTTCTGGCGCTCAGCCCGGAGAGGGTCACATCGCTGAAAGCTAACTTTATCTTCATTGTTCCCAGCCTCCTGCCCAGCTGTCACCCCGCTCCCTAATTTAATGCACTCACCGTGGTGCAAGGGGAGGCGAGATTTCTGTAGTGTTTGGTCCCTCCCAAAGCTGGGACGTGCTCGTGTGTTTTCACTGCTAACCGGCACGGTCTTAACGCACAGGAATACCTATCCTGGTTAAGGTGTTAACCTGGCTTTTTACAACCTGCATCCGAGACCCTCTGCCCATCCGGGGGATTCGTGCAAGCGCAAGCGCGCGGCTGCCTTCGGAGGCAGGGAAACGGCGGAGGCGGCAGCTGCGCCGCCGGAGCGCCCGCGTCTGTCAGCGGGCCAGAGGAAGGGCCGGCCGCGGCACGCGTTTCCTCCCGCGTCGCAGAAGCGGCTCCTCAATGATGCATGCGAACGGGAGGGGAGAGCAGGGAGAGCTCACGGCAGCTCCCTCCACGCACGCGACCAAACACCCCCCACCGAAGAGCTGTGCTCCGGCCACAGGCGCAGAGCCAAGGCTGAGCCCGCCCGCACGGCGCTGCAGGAACACCATCTGGGATGGGATGGGATGGGATGGGACCCCACCGCACCGCTCCACCTCCGCTTCAGGAAAGCCAGCGGAGATCCCTGGAGAACCCCAACACACTCGAACCTCTCAGCGGGGAACCTTCTCCTCGCGAGGGCTGAGTGGGTCTCCCCAACGCTCGGCGAGCCTCCCCTTTACACGTACCAACACGTGCCCAGCGCCATCATCATCATCACCCGGCATCCACCAGCACCGCGGCCATAGGCTGCGTCTGGGCCTGGGAGCAGAAGGTCCTCTACCATTTCAAACAAGTCCCCCAAGACTTTCAGTCCCTTATTCTTCTATATTTAAGTCCCCGGAGATTCTCAGCAGCCGTCGGCGAGCGAAGAGCCTTCGCCCCGCAGCCGGGCAGGCGCAGGCCTGGCTCTCGCTCGGCTGAAGAGCAGCTTCCTCCCTCGCCACGGAAGCCTGCACGGCGTCCGCGTACCGTTGGCCACCACCTAGTCACCCACAGGTTTCCTGGGGACAAAACACGTAGCCAAACACATCTGTGACTTCGGGCCTCAAGTCGAACCCAGGAGAGGTGCCGGGCCTTCAGCCACCGGGACCGCAAGCACCCGACGGGCGAGAACGCGGCGACGTGGGGCTCACGCCAGCCCGGCCCGAGCGCATCCCAACGCCCTTCCTTCACCATCAGTCCACGGAAGTGAATCTGCCGTGAGCGCTTCCCAGGCCCTGGAAACGCGCCTTTAAACATCCTGTGCGTTTGACCCAGTATCACCATTAAAGCAATTTAATTTTAACAGGAGGAGCTTCGGGGCCTCCGTCGGTGCAAGGGCCACCGCGCCAGGAGGGCTCAGGCCAAAAACAGGCACGGGAAGGAAAGCTTTTTGCTCCTAAAATTCCTGCCTTTGGTCACATCACGCTGATCGGCTTAATCCAGGTATCGCCTACACCGAGTGGAATCGAGCACCTTCCCCCCATGCCTCAGTTTTCTGGGGCTTTTTTTTAAATCAATTCTAGCTTAAAGAATAAAGCGTTTTTCAAGTTTTGTGAAGTCTGGAAAATAACCTGCGTTTTCTTGCAATTAGTCACCGGCTGTCTTATTTTAAGCACGGAGAAGTACACAGATTTGCTTGAGACATCCAGAACGGTCTGGTCCCCACGTCTGCACACACGCACGCCAGCTCCGCTAAAACGCCGCACGCACGGAAAGGAAGCTGCTCTTGGAAAAACGCACCGGCCTAGAGGAAGCGAGCTCAGTCCTTGCACGGTGCAAACAGCACCGGGGCGATAAACACCCGCCGGGCGCCCGGCTCCGGCGGAGGGGTGGCCAGCGCCCTGGGACCGAAGGGTGCACTCCTCACCGACATTGCCCCATGAAAGCAAACGTGCCGGCAGGCACCACCGTGCCAGGACGTCTACGCTGACTCCCTGGGGAGATGTGGCCCCGGGCAGCCTACCCGGCTGATTGGAAACGAGGGAGTATTTCACCGACCTCAGCCCGGGCCCAAGCCGCCCGGGACGGGCAAGGCAACAGCCGAGACACTTGCACAGCAGCGCGAGTCAGGCGAGTGCGGGACATAAAACAGTAATTAACCCTCACTCGGCTTCGGAGACGAAGCAGAGCCGAGGAGGAGGCAGGCTGCCGGCGAGGAGCAGGGGGAGAAGCCCCCAGAGGAGCCCGGGCGGCAGAAGAAGCGACACGAGAGCTAACGAGAGCCGACATGCGCTGCGCTGGAGCAGCTCCGGCGGGATGCGGGGCAGGGAAATGCAGGAATCGGCAGGACGGCGCCGCAAAGTCCAAGCACGGGCAGTGCCGGCACGAAAGGAGCCCCGCGCCGGGGAGCAGGGGGAAGCTCGCCCATGCGCCACGTCGGCTCCCACCACGCTCACTTCTCGTGGTCCTCTGCAGAGTCTCCGAATACAGGATTATTTCCATGGCAACTATCTTGAGAACTTATTAAGTGAAAAAACAGGAACAGTTTGAACACACAGAACCTACATTCGTAACATGCTAGCTGACTAAATTAGCAGCATTAAGATTTTTAGTAATCAAAATAGATCATGTTCTACCAACTCAATCTCCTCTTCACCAGAGCTGAAAAGAAAAATCTGATAGTAACATCAACTGGGTTGATGTTTTTAAGACTACATCCCTACCTGTGATTTTATCCCTAAAATTTACCCTTTTTATTATTGTTCAAAAGCAAGTGGGAAGCCCACTCTTCACCGAGCCAGGTTTTTCTCAGATTTAAGTGGTTTAAGAGACATTATTTTAAGGTTAAGTTTCCAAGAGATGATAAATCGGGTTTTAAGGCACCTACTACAGAACCAGTAAGATGACACAAAGCAGTTATCTAGTACAAAAACTCATTGAGTCACTTCAAATTCATGCAAAAAAAGCATAATTTGCAACCCCGCCTTTCCAAGCTTTCTGCTGGATCAGGTATCACCTGCCTCCCCGCAGCCAGCGTAAGCAGGGCTCGCGCAGACGCCGTGCCGCGTCCGATAGGTAGCTCGGTGGAAACGCGATGGCCTGCCCGCGCTCGCTCCGCACGGGTGATCCGACGTTGGCCGACGTGCAAAGCCACCCGAACTGGCTGGCATTCGCGTCCTCGTGCACGAGCCTATCGTCTCCCCCACTTCGCTCAAGGATGAATTCAAACAGAGCAGGAAAATCCAGGGGGCCGTTACCATGCTTAGCATGAAAGATTCACAAGTTTGGAGCATTTGCTCTGAGAAATGGCAATTCGCTTATTAGAGCTAATTTCAAATGAATTAAAAATTAGCAAAACCTGTTATTGCAATATTGATAAGGATCCATCCTTCTTGATTTGATTTTCCTGCAGCTAAATCCCAGGTTCCTTCCAGGGTCATTTTCTAAGCAGCCAAGGAGAGGAGGCAGAACACTCACAAGCATTTATAAACCAAAAATGTGTTTCTCCCTCTGAAAATGAGCACACTCGCGGCTACGCACATCTCCCAGAAGGCACAAGAGAGGCAGCGCTATTAAAAAGGGGGGGACCCTCCTCTGCACGGGCTCAGCCGCGCTCCGACAGCCGCAGCCTCGCACGAGCATTGCAGCTGCCTGGGCACCACAGGCATCCGTCCGCCTAAGGACACCTGGCAGTAAGTTACCGAAGTTTTGGAAGCACTCAAAAACGAATGCTGCCTGAAGAATTTCACAAGATCAATTCAGAGTCAGAAGAAATAAGTCTCAACGGAAAAGATTCTGAAAGCGCTTTACAAAAGAAAAAAGGAGCGGTGAAATGAACCGCCGGCTCAGTCACCAAGTCCAGCCGGAGAGATCACATGCATTATTGATTTACCTTAGAACAACCTGGGAACTCATTTCCAAGGGTTTCTAATGGAACCTGGATTTTCTCAGTCCTAATCTGCCCCACGGGGCTGAGCCTCCTGCAAGGAAACACAACACCGCGTCGTTAAGATGGCAGCTGTCGGCTACACAACAGCCCCATTCACCCGATGGAGACAGCGCAACAGCGACGGTGTTTCCAAAGGCGACTCCAAAAGGCTCTTCCGCAATTAAAGGGGGTGGCGAGACCATCGTGACGAGGACGGCCTTGGAGGGCTGCAGGTAGCAGTGCAGACCTCCTGCAAGCCTGGGGATTTAGAGAAGGCGAAGGAAGGTTATGAAAAGTTTATTTTTGTAGTATCAGCTGGAACACGCTATCTATAGGCCTTTCAGAAGTAATGCTGATTAGCGGTTTGAGCGGAGAAGTGGCAGTTTTGAACCTTAAATCCATTGCCTGCTCAGCCACGAATGCATAAAACATTTGGGCAAGCCAGTTTTTCAACCGCCACAGCTGTACAACACGCGCAGTAACGCTCTGCTTTCTATTCTTGGCGGAGCGCGGAATCGAGACAGCGCAGCATATGCACGGGCAGTAAACGATGCCGCGGCACGATAATCAAAACCATTTTAAAACGGCCTATTTCCATCTGAACAGCTTGAGATCTGGACGAGGGCGCGCGCGCCTCGGCCCCCCGTGCAGCCTGCGGGAAGGGAGCGCGCTCGCGGCGGGTCCGGGCGGCTCGCGGCTGGGTCTCGCCGGCTCTCGGGCCGGCCCAGGCGCCGGCCTTCCCCTCCCTCCCTCCGCGGCCCCGGGGACCCGCTCGCGGGCTCGGACAAGCGGCCGTGGACCGGGCAGCGCGGCAGGGGAGCGGAGATCCGCCAGGGACCGCAAACGCGGGAAAACCTTTCCTCACTGAGATGCACCCAGGCCAGGTCTGAAGTAGCATCAGCCTCTTGAACTGTTGGTCTGTCTGGTTTTATTAACAGGAGAAAAAAAAAAGAGCATTTTCCCTGTATGTACCTAAAACGAAAAGAAAAGGATTTTCTCAGCCTTCCCAGAAAACGATCCTTTTAACACCAAACCAAACCTGGAATACTTTAGCCCCAAAGGAGGCTTCCAGAAAGGTGTGAGCACAGAAAGCAGAAACTCAGAGCAGGAAGGAAACTGTAGCATTAACTGCAGGCTCTGAGTACGCACGCAGACCTGCAGCACCGATGCAAACAGTGAGCAAAACATTCAGTGCCAAAGAGCAAAGAGCAGCAGTTGATCCTCAACCGAGGCGTCTTCTAAAATGCATCTGCAAACGCATCCTGCCTTGAGACAAGTGAGAACCAAGGAGTCATTACCACAACCATTATTTCCATCGTTTGCAGTGTCTTGCTAGAAATTAAGTAGTGCAGTTGGCCACGAGACGTTCCCTGGAAGCAGCCGGCCGCTTACAGAAATCACAGCGCGTTACATGCTGCCCCTTCTCAAGTTCAGTTTCTTGCCCCTCTGCCGCAGAAGCCTCTGGCTCCTTCCTTCCCTCTGCCCTTCCGTCCCCCTCCCCGAGCCCGGCCTCGAGCTCCTGCCCTGCAAACGGCCCAGGCTTTCGCCTCCGGCGGGCGGGCGCGGAGCCCACCGCCCCACGGCACCCGGCAGGGAAGGACCGCGCCGGCACTGGTGTGCTCTGAGCACGTCTGGCAAATTTAGCTGCAGGCTTTTCTTCCGCTAATGAACTGCCAGCAGCAGAGCCAGCAGGAAGGTTTAAAGACCGTTCACGTCGCTGCAATGAAAGCCTCGGGCACCGAGCGGGCTAAGGTGACCCTTGGCTACGTGAAGCATCAGTCATTTGTGGAAGTGTCGCTTGCTGCACAAGGGGAGCGGGTGACCCGAACGTCTCCTGCAGGAGTAATTGCCTATTGAAGAAGGAGGCTGAAGCTCCTCGAGCAGGGACGCTGCGATCTCCTGGGCGGAGGACAGCGCGGCGCGCAAAGAAGGGCCACGCTGAAGAAACCAGCTGCTGCGAGGCGGTAGCAGCGGTGTCCGCCGGGAAGCAGATGTGTCTTTAAAATGAATCCAGACTTGTTTTCTTGACCAAACTAAGCTCCTTGAAGGATGTGCCCCGACGAAGGGAAGGCTCCAAGGCAACGGTATGCGGTTTGCTGGGAGGAGAGGGGAAGGCTTCAAGCCTGACACAAGCCAGGGCTCGGATTCCTCCGCGGCACCGGCGGCCGCGCTGCAGATAAGGCCGCGTCAACTTTTCCATCTGAACGCTCTCCCCTCGAAGGCTTACAGCCAGCGCGAAAACGTTTGGGCCAGGTGGAAACTTGACACACAGACTTCCAAGGCAGGGACCTCTCCGTGCATGTGAACTACCGAAGTGTCACCCAAGGCCTGGTTTCCCAGCGCTGGGAAAGGCCAAGCTCGTCTTCCCCGCCGCTGAATTCTCGGCATTCCTCGGCAGCAGATAACCCCGCGCCCTCGGTCCCGCTGCTCATCCACAGCCACGAGCCGCACGAAGCTCCCTGCAACATCAAACAGCCCAAGGAACGGAAATAGAAGCATGTTAAGTCTTACCCTGGGCGTTAAGAAGAGGGCACGCGACCCTGCAAGCCGCTCTGCCGCGACCGGCACCGGCACGGGCGCCCTCGGAGGGGCCGCAGCACCGGCCGGGACCCCAGCGCTCCCGGCAGAGACCCTGGCCGCTCCCACGCGCAGCGGCCAGCTCCGGGGGTAGACGTGCTGCGGTGTATAGGGATATATTAGAAAAAGCGATGACATTGTTGGTGTACCGATACGAAAACGAGCCCTGCGCTGCGCACCGCACAGGCTGCACGCACGCAGCCACGTTTGCAGAGGAAGCAGCTTCCCGGACCGCGCGGGCTTCTCGCGCGCGCAGGGCAGCGACGGAGGGGAAGGGAGGCGAGGGGGGAGCCGGGCCGGCGGCATCGCTGCGCCCTGGCACCCCGGGGCCGAGCAGCCGGGCGCAGCTTCCCCCGCGGGCTCGGAGGGGGCTGGCAGCCGCCCCCGCCGCAGCACGGCCGCACGCAGCGCCGCGGAAGTTTGGCAGCTCTGTTTACGTGCGAGGGGGATGGGGAGGTATTTCGGTACCAGCGAGCGCGCGCCACAGCCCTTCCCCCCCGCATGCTTCACTGCAGTTATCCCTGAAGACAGAAAAATTTGTGCTTGTTTTTCTGCTGCTGCTGCTGCGAAGCTATGAAATGTCTCCCGCCAAGGAGCCTGCGCGCAGCCGGGCTCCCGACGCGGCACCCGGAGACGAGCTCCTCTCAGACGCTCCACCGTGATTTCCAACCTCTAATTTCCTAACGGAGGCTCGAGCGAGAGCAGAGCTCCGTCCTGTTCACCAGCCGCTGCCGAGCCCGAGCAGCTCATCGCGTTCACGCAGCGGATGCAGCCCAGGGAGCTGCTCCAAGCGGCCGCGACTTATTGCAAACTGCTGGTTGCAGACTGCAGCATGCCGAGGACCGGCTCCACGCCACCCCCCAGCAGCATCCCCACCGCCCCGGCTCCCATGGAGCTGCTCTCCGCCGGGCGCTGGCGGCGAGGCCGGTTTCTCCGTCCCCAAGTTCAAGCGGGGGGAATCGCGCGGCAGAGCGGTCTGGGTTTTGCTCGCCCTCCCTCGCAGCCGCGTGCAGGCTGCTCCCCAGCAGCTCCCACGGCGAGCGGGGGCCAAGCGAGAGCCCGAGAACCCCCCCGCTGCCGCTGCCGAAGGCGAGGTTCTCTGCTGCACGCCAACACCCCAACTCTGTTCTTTCTAGAGGGAACCGACAGATTGCAGAAGAAAACCATATCCCGACTGCTGCCAAATCCCACAGATTTAGTTATTAGGAGGCAATTAGGAGCCATTATTAACGCTTCCTACCACGCTCAGCTCCGTTTGCACCGCGTCGCTCAGGCAGCCCGGACCCTTCAAACGCACCGGCCCCCGGCCCCCCGCCCGCGCAAAACCCGGGTCTGCCCTCCCCGGGCCCCGCTCGCCGTCCCCGGGCCCCGCTCGGCAGCTGTGCTCAACGCAGCTGTCTGGCAAAATAAAACCGCACGTAAAAACACGGAGCTTGGAAAGGGGGGCGAGGTAAATAAAAACGCTCCCGCACAAAGGAGAAGCGGTTCTGCTCTTGTTTTTAACGCACAATCGGCATCGAAGCTGCTCGGGAAGCTGGTGCGCTGCCCTCCAAGCGGCGGCAATCCGGGAGTTCAAACGCGGGCGGACAAAAGCATGCCTGGGAGTCACTGCACCGCACGGGTATTTTTAGCAGGGGCTGGGAGGCTGTTTGTGGGACGCTGTTTTGCTTCTATTACATTTCAGCTTCTCTATTTACATTTACAGGACAGTGAGATTTACTAGGTCACAGGGAAGAAGAGATGAGAAGCAACACAAGCGATTCACATCGCTTCGCTGTCTGATGCCTTTGCAAGGTATTGCAGCAAAATCTGCTCGAGAGCAGAGCAAAACGGAACAGAATTCGCCTCCATCTGCTTCAAAAATCGTCTTTCGGCAGCAGTCTCACGTCACCCCTTTAAAGCACTAATTTAGCAAACACAACCCCTCGGAAGGCCCCGCGCACGGAGCGCACGCGGAGCGGCGGGGGCAGCACCGGAGGGGCCGGGCGCGCGGCGGGGCCGGGCGCGGTGGCAGGGCCGCGGCGGGCGACACGGCTCCCTCCCGACACGGCTCCCTCCCGGCTGCGCTGCTCCGCCGCGGCCCCCTCTTCCGCTCCCTCCCACCGCTGCGGCAGCGCAGATGGCAGCAGCGTGACCTCGCTGTTCCTGCCTCCTTGTTTTGATCCTGCAGTCCCGATTGTTCGGGCTAATCCCACACTCGGAGCCTTGGCCGCCCGCCAGAGCTGTTATTAATGGCACAAAAGCTTCTCATTCCAGCTACTTCTACATCCGCTAATGCTGCTGCTCCCTTCTCCCTCTCCCCCTCTCGCCGCGTTACGAACCGGAGCCGGAACAGGTTTTGCGCGGGGGGAACCGGCTCCGATCACCGCGCGCCTAAGGGGCCGCCGGACCCCCCCGAGGAAGGTTCACCCATCAGCCGCAGGAGCTCCCACCCGCCCAGCGAGCAGCGCGGGGGCTGGCGCAGCCGAAAGCCGCTGGCAGTCCAGCCCTCCCCACGCCAGGCTCCCGCGGCACCGGCCGACCGACCCTCTGCGAGGGGCCGCCCGACGCGGCCTTCTCCCCCCCGAGACCTGCCCGCCCTGCGGCCCGAGCCGAGCTGCCTTCCCGAGCAGGATGAGGACAGGTCGGCGCGTTTTTCATAAAGGGCTCTTCAAAAATAACCCCATTTCAGTGTTTGCACATGTTGGAGAGGTCACAGAGATCAAGACCTAACGAAGTCACGATGGAGAGGGCACCAAGAGCACGTCTGGGCCATTGCACTGAGCCATATTTCTAGTGTGTTGCTTTGGACTGAGGGAGGTTAAAACAGCACAGTCCAAACCCCACGTAACCCGGCAGAGGAAGAGGTACGGGCGGCACGAATAGCTGGTCGTGATCCACTCTCAAAAACCAGTAACAGTTCCGAAGGCGGCCAGGATCTCCAGCTCCTCTTCCCCGCTTTCGCTCGGACACGGTGCCTCCCTGCTACCCGCGCCGCAGGCCCCCCGCGCCCGGCCGCTCTCCGCCACAAAGCGCCCCGGTGCCTTCGGCCTCACGCGCTTACGCCAGCGCTTTCGCTTCTCCGCGCCGACACCTCCCACCCGCTCGACACAAACATCTTCAGACACTGCAGCAAGGCGCGCGGTAGGCAGGGACCTTGTTTATCAGCACGCAGGCCTAATTTAAACTCCTGAAGTCATCTCCAGCCTTTCGCTATAGCAACCCCAGAGCAGCTTCCCACTGTAACGCGTGCAGAGCAGCTTTGCATCAAAGCTGTGCATCGACGGAGGTTAAAGCCGACACAAGTAAAACTTGAGACATCCACCAGCAGCTACTGCTGTCGGCAGCGGAATTGCATAGAAACGCTACTGCCGAGGCAGAGCTACAGTGCAGCTTTTCGTTTGCCATGGATTAACCCTGAGGAATTAAAAATCCTCCTGAAACGCTCGACTCCCACTCTGCCGGGTATTTGAGGAAACACAGTCTCATTCCCCTCGGCTCTCCTGCGCACCAGCTTTTTGTAACACGTACGAAACGCAGCTTGCTCTGCAACGACTCGAGCGGAGACGGCTTGGACCGGGGCGCGTGCTCGCTTTGTGTACGGAGAACTAGGTCACCGGGGACAGAAAGTTTATGTACGGTTTCAAATAATTTCTCTGCTGTGCTAGAGAAAATTTTGGTGCTTGTTTAGAGCGAGCGTACTTAATTTAAGAGGGTGCAAGAGACTAAAAATAATCTTTGCCTAAAACGGCTCAACAGTCACGAGATCGAGCAGAAGGAGAGGAAGAGCGTACTCCGAAGGACACGGCACCTTGAGCTCCGCCAGCGCCCACAGCCCCGAACAAGCAGCTCGCGGCCGAAGCTGCGCAGACCCAGAAGGCAGCAAGGGAACCAGCGCCGACCAGCTTCCGAGGTCCTGGAGGGGCAGGGAGGGGAGGAAGCAAAGGTGTCGTGGAACTGCAGGGTTTTGGAATAGCTGCCTCTATCGTAGATTAGCTGGAGTGCCCTCTTGAAGCAACTGGGATTTTTAAGAAGTAATTAGACGGCAGAGCAGACACGAGATTCATGGACATAAGGGAGCCAGCTTGTGAAGTAAGAACAACAAAAATAGGAAAATAACTCAAACCAATGAATAAAGTTAACTAGTTTTAAGGCCAAAAGGATTTGCTGCAATCATCCCAGCAAACAGCCTGACAGGCAACGGAACCTCCCCAAATTAATTCTTCTTTCATATTCCACAGATACGGACAAATTACAGCAGATACTTTAAAACCGAGACATCACTTAAAAGAAACCCTACTACCCCAATATTTAAGGGATGCAAGGTCTGCTACAGCCACAAGCTAAGCCATTCACATACAGGCAGCCTTCCAAGTAAATCTGGTGCTTTCTCTACCAGCTGAATTTCTCTGGCTTCAACTTTCAGTGACCGGGGGCTTTTTTTTTGTAGCGTCCATGGAACAAAGCAAGCTGGGGAGGTGTCACACAAGGTCAGCCCGAAGCTCGACGGCGGCAGATGTTTCGAGTGAGAGGCTCTGCAGCACGGGCGCTCGCGACGCCGCTTCCCCACGCGCCTCCCCGGACCTGCCGACCCGGAGCGGAAGGGCCTCCGAGGCGCCTCGCCGGGCTGGAGAGCGTCGGCTCCCTGAGCCTCGCCGGTGGGTGCTCCCAGCCCCAAGCTCACGGAATCAGCCTTCTCAATCCTCCTCCACCAACCAGCTTCTTCTTTTCTCCTTTAAGTGAACGCTACGTTAATCCCCTTAGCCCTGCTGTTGCAAAGCCGGTCTACACCTGCTCCACCTACCACGCAGACCTTCAGGGCTCCCCACGCAGGGACACCCACACGCACCGTAACCACGGGGGGACTGGCGAATAGGAAATACAACTGTTCTCGGGATAAATCAGATCTTACGATGCCACGCCAACACCACAAGTGGCCTCGGCAAGCCCCTGCCTCCCACCCAGCATACCCTGACGTCACCAACATCGTCTTCAAGCAAGCAGTACCTCGCTGGCCTTACTCAGCCCTTGGCACTGGCTGCCGGCCCTCCTCGGCCCCAGCACGCCCACACCTCAGGAATTCCCTGCGACACACCTACGGCTCCTTCCCAGCGTACCCAGAGCCTCGGCCAGCCCAGCCCGCACGGGAGCGCGCGTCACGCGGGGCAACGGCTGGCGGCCGCCGCAGCTGAGCTCCTCAGCAAGGCACCCGTATTTGCGTAAAATTCTGGGCCTCAGGTAACAAAAGTACTGAGGGTCTTGAGCGGGCTGTGACATCATTCGGAAACCACTGCCGGAACACCCTGCTCATTGCAACACCAGTATTTAGGACATTCTTATGCCTACAACCCAAACAATCCAAAACAGAAATAGAAATAGAAATCAGAACTGCTAAAGTTTTTAGTTCAGTCTTACGTTCAGATATGACCGAATATGAACCAGATGGGAACAACGGCGACGCTCAGTTCTGTGACCCCAAACAAGCTCACGTGGGAAAACACTGCCCTTGAAACGCAGAGAGCATCACATGATGGCAACTCACCTACACGACGTGCTCAGGCCTGCACCTGGGGAAAGGATTTAATCACCAGTTTCTGCTTCCCCACGGGAGCCAAGAAGCCACGTAGGACAGGTCACCGCTTCTCCCCAAGCTTTACACCGGCACGCAAGGGGCTGAAGCTGGAGAGAAACTGGGGCACCTGCCCTGAAGACCAGCAGCCTCACTGCTGCAGCAGGACCATGGGATCGGCATTGCAGGGTGAGGATGAGGATGAGGATGAGGAAGGCAGCAAGCCCCTTCCTCGCTGCCCACGTCTGAGGAGGCGGCAAGAGCACCAGCATTTGCACAGCTGCAGTTGCATTAGGGAGGTGCACCAACAGGCTGCCGGGAGGGAAGCCCCGAGGAGGCCCCTTCCTCCAGCAGCGACTGCGTTAGGTGGGCGCAGGACCTCGCGCGGCAACACTCTCCCCACAGCAGCAGCCAGCCCGCTCTCCCAGCGGGCCCCCGGGAAGCCCCTTCCACCGCGTCCCTGGCAGGGGCTGGGAGCAGTGGGAGAACCGAGGGCAAGGCCCGCGCGGGTGCCACCAGCACGGCGAGGGGAACGGGGCGAGAACCACCGGTGCCTACAGTGTCACAAGGGGGAACAGGGAGGTGACAGGCGGCAGCACGTGGATGCTTCTGCAGACAGCTAGCAGGCCAGACCATGTCCTCCCTGGAAGACACCGGCTCTTGGGGAAACCATCAGTCTGGACCCGGTGTAAGCGATTTCTCTCCCCATTCTCTTCTGGGTCACATCTAAAGAGACTTTGAGCCTGGCTCTGCGCGGGCCCGGCTCGGCTGCCTGAGCCAGCGTTGCACAACCAGCCTGCTCGAGGCAAGCAAGCGAGAGGGTATTACCCTCAGCTTAATCAGCCCCACTGACCACTCTAGATCTGGTTCAAAAAAGCCATCCTTATCCAAAACACCGTCGTTACTTCTGTAGACACATTTGGCAGTTCAGAGCTGACAAAACAGACTGGACAAGAACAAACGAGATTCCTGCTTCCCAGTACGTACGATCAAAGGGCACAAACAGCGCAGAGAAAATCTGCATGCTACTCCTCACGACGAGGCAGCAGCACAGACCAGATGGGTATTTAAATAGGATTAAGAGGAAGAAGGCACTACTACATCCAACCCTTTCCTCCAGAGCTGGAAACTTATCCCCCCTATATCCGCAGAAGTCTCCACAACAGGGGAACGGGCGTTTTGCTTTCACCGTCTTTGTTCTTCCAAGCCGCTTCCTCCCTTGTGTTTACCTGCCATCTCCGTCTGGCTCGCAAGTCTTCCTTCTTCGGAAAGTCTTTGAGATGCACATTATACAAGACACACAAAAATAAATTGTTTTTAATCCTCCAGACTCTAGTGCTTCCAAACAAGGATCTTAAAGAGCTTTACAAACAATGGATTAAGCCCTAAGACTCCCTGCGAGGTAAGAAAGTGCCTCTTTCACAGCCGCAGAGGAAGGTGAGCGAGGCAGAAGGGTGTAACAACACAACTTTATAATCGCTGCCTAAGTGACCTGTTCCTATAGACACGAACATAAGCTCGTCTTATCAGTCCATCCTACCAAGCCGCCATCAACCTAGGGATACGTTTGCTGTTTCACTCCAGACTACGAAGCAGCCTCAAAAATACCATACATATTTCAAATGCCAAGTGCATTCTTTCCCACCTTTAAATATGAGAAGTGCTATTAAAGACGCTTGGCCAAAGAAACTATATCCCAGGACAGCGGCAAGCAGCGGGTCCCTAAGTCGCGGACGCGCTGCTTCTCCTGGAGCACCATTGAGATTTCAGGGCGGCTGCTTACCCTGTCATTAGCAGGCACGGGGTAAGCTCTCCCCGTGCAGCTTTCAAACAGCTCTCCGGACGCAATCGCACAGATAAAGTCACCTTCTGGTTTGCTGCTCAGCGCCGAGATGACTTTGGGTCACATGCGCCGTACCTCGGATCGCAACCTGTATTCCCATGACGTCACGTGCTCTCGGTGCATCCCGGCCTGGTGAGCCCTCGCGTTCCTTCCCAGATACGCTTTGCATACATCTCGTAAACAAGCTTTACATGCTTTTGATCAGCTCTTTGCAGGCTGCCTGTCCACGGCGGCAGGGGAGGGGAGCGAGACTTCCTGTTCCACCGCTGCAACCGCTCTGGGCGATGTGCTGCCCTCAGCGCTCGCCGCTCGCCGAGCCGTGATGAAATCTGCTATTTTGGTTGCTGCTGCTTCGTATATACGTAGCAAACAGGATGCACTCTGGTCCAGACCCGCTGCTGATCTCAATGTATTTTTTCCTCATCTTACACTGCCGGAGCAATATGCTGCAGCATCTCCTCCTCTCCTGCCAAGAGAGCCAGCGAAGAACTCTGTCCGGGAGCCAAACCTGCTCACGCTATGAGGCTGCTCGGCATCTCTGCCATTGGCCTGAAAGCAGATACTTGTACAAAAAGACTTGTTTACTGCACACAGGAGCTCACTCGTGCTGTAAAGCACACCTTCGTGTTTCCCTGCTGCCGCTTATCTGCTGAAGATTAATCTGGTTTCTGCCTTGTTTTTTAAACTTCTCTCTACAGCGGGACAAGAACTTGCCCACAGGCAATCAGCCAAACGCTCCACAGCTCAAACCCCAGTTTACCTCGTCGTAACTCGACGTGCCCAAGTCCTCGGTTCCCTCCTCGCAGCCTGAGAGGCTGCAAACGCACCGCTCCCCGCTGCCGCGGCACCACAGCAGCTGCGGAGGGTCAGCATCCTCCTCCATCCCGCAGGAGCGAACGCGCACGGAGGCAGCGGCTGCCCAAGCCTCGGGACCACGCGGACGGGCCGAGGCCGCCCGGGGCTCTGCTGCGACTGCGGGCCTGGGGCCGCCTCCCCCCCGCCTCGGCGAGCTCGGCAGCGGGCAGCCCCAGCGGAGCGAGCGGCCCTGCAGCGGTTCCCGACACCCCGCTCTGCTTATTCCACCTCAAACACCACGTGCTCCTACGTGCTCCGTGCCGACACGGGGAAAACCGTCAGACCAAACGGAAGGCTTCCTAACGCGAGTTATGAGCTACACCGCGGGCTGCCAGGCGCGCTGGAAAGGCCCCGCAGGGAGACCCTGGCATTCGTTCCAGCCCTCCCCCTCGCAGGACGGTCTTAGCTCCCTTCCACGTTATTTTCCGGTGGCCGAGACCAGCGTGGACCTCAGCGCTGCCCTCGCGGTCCCGCCGCCGGGACGGGCAGCACACGCACAGAAGTGCCGCACGCTGCCGCGCGAGACGAGGCGCGAGCACTGGGCAGAGCCGCGGGATACGAAGCGGGGAGGAACAGACCAACGCAGCACAGATTCGCCTGGGTTAAACCACTTGCAAATCCGAGAGAAAGCAATTTTTTCAACAAACAGAACGTATTACACGAGCGGTGGGCGTGCTACCTTTACAGATGCTCTGTGTGAACCAAAATTTGCTGAAATTATTACGGAAACCTTCCACGTTCTCCCAAAATAAGCAGCTTTGTGTATCCTTGCCTGGTTAAATTGCGAAGCGACTGCACAGTGGAGCTCAGTTCCCATTCCCTAGCACCCTCCTACCAGCGCCGCGCTCGCGAGCAAACGCGCCGACCTTTTCTCAAAGAAATCAGTGTTTGCCGCTCCTTATAAAATTGCAGAATTCTGGCTCGTTTCCATTTCACCCACTTTTGCATACGACACTCCCCCGCCCCCACGCACAACCGTTCCTTTCGGAGGAGCGACGGGCTACCCAAAAAATAACGGGGACGCTGGAGCCCCTGGCTCCCTCCCCGGGCAGCGCGGCTGCAGCGGGGCCGCACAGGGGCACGGGGGGCTCGGACCGGCCTGCTGCGGGACCGCCCCGACCTACCTCACTACACCAAATTTCTGACCCTAGATGATGTCATTTTCCAAGTGCTCCCCTCGCCCCAGCTCTTGTACACATTTCAGGGGGGTGGGTTTTAATTTTTATTATTCCCCCGTGAATTACCCCTCGAACCCTCCGGGAAAGGCATTGCAGCCGCGGGAAGGTTTGCCTCGCGGCTCGCTCTGCTCCTCTGCCACTGCTGATGTGGGACACAAAGAACGAGATCTTTCAATTTGTTTTGTCTACGAGCCAAAAATTCCTTTTAAAAGATTGAATCCGGTGCCTGTGCTAGTCTCTCACCATCCCGGCTCAACTCTCGCTTACGACAGTTACTGCCTACAACGCTAAGTTGGCCTCCTTTCGCAGTAAAATAAGGCCAAAGCAGCTTGAAAGCACGTTTGGAATCTGGAGATTAATTCCATGTAAACTAATGCATTCAAATGTCTTTGCGCCGCGTCAGAAGGAGCCGTCTGATCCGGGGGAAGTAGGGCAGCGCATACCGCGCGGCGAGGCGGGAGGCAGCGAGCGCCGCCTCCATTTTAACGCCCCTGGGGCTCGCCGGCGTTAGGAAACGCGCCCGGCCCGGCCCGGGCGACCGCGGGGGGCTCACGCCGCCGTCCCCACGACGCTGCCTTCCCGCCGGCGGCTCGGCACTGCGGGCAGAGCGGGGCCGGGGCGAGAGGGCCTGGAGGAGAGCGGAGCGCTGCCGTAACCTCCCCGGGGCGGCAGGGCGGGAGGGCGCCTGGAGCAAGCGCTGCCGGGACCCGGGAAGCTTTTGTTTTGCAGAAAACGCCGGGGGAAACAAAGCGGTGCGAGGGCAGCGGCGAGGAGCACAGTTCTCCGCTCCTGGGGGCCGAGTTCGCCGCCCGCGACGGCCCCTCGGCCGGGGACGCGCCGCCCCAGCCCTGCCGGCAGCCCCAGGTTCCAGGCCGGGGCCAACCAACTACCACTTTAAAAGCAACCAAATGCCCGCGTTCCTGTATATTTTTTCCTGCTGACGTGATAGCTTTCACCGTTCCTGCTGCTTTCTCAGGAGCACGCGGCTCGCACGCTGACCCTGGTGCCGCAGCCAGGCCCGGCCCACGCTGCCGAGTGCCCGGGGCTGCCCTGGGGGAGAGGGGCGAGACGGCGCCCGGGGACGCTTCCCGCGAGCACCCGCTCGACCCGAGGCCCCGCGGCCAGCGTGGGCTGCATGGAAAGGCCCCTTCCTCCGCAGGGCTGAAGCTTGCTGCTTCTCCACCGCGCTCCAGCCCTTGCCCCACCACGCAGACACGTGCAGGTGGCACAGGGGAACACGGACAGAAAGGTAGCTCGAAGCAGAGTTCGCTTTGTTGTGTTTTAAGCGAGGAGACAAAATAATTAAATGGCCTGGAAACTATTCTGCATTAAAAGTCACTCCAGCACTAAAAACCCAGCACTGACAGCTACGGGTGAAGCCCTTTAAAAGTTACCATGGTAGTTGATGCAGCTATTCGCCCACTCGTTCTTCAATAACGCTGGGGTTTTTTTAATGCTATTCAACCACAAACAAGCAAATGTTGCTGGAGGAAAAAGCACTTTCCTGCACCATGAAAAATCCTCCGTCCTTTATCTCTGCCACAAACGCACAGCTAAGGAGGAGGCAGCAGGTAACCCGGAGCCAAGGCAAACACGCGGCGCTGAACCGCGCTCGCTCGCTCTCCCGGGAGAGCCGGAAATTTAAGCAGCAGATTCAAGGTTTCAGCATCCATTTCGCTCTCCCTCCCCCTTCTAAACTCCGGCTCCCTGGGCCCCAAATGGATATTCACATGCTCTGTCAGCTGAACGCTCCTTCGCTTCCTCCCCCAAACACCAGCTCAGCAAGCCTCGCAGCGCGCTGCGCGTCAGGCGAGAAAGCCAAGTGTTTTTGGACTGCGTCTTCGCTCCTTTTAATTAAGCAGGCAGGTAGAGCGCGGCTCGCGCCGCAAAGCCAGACCCAGCAAGCCTGGCAGAGGCAAGTCGGAGCAAGACGAGACCCAAACAAAGGAAAGCAAACACCGGCTGCAGGGAGGAGCAGGATACGGCTGCAGTGACCTGCCCAGCTATTATTTTCGCAATCAACCCAAGGTCTCGAAACTCCTACGGTCAGGGCTAAGGCTTTGCTCACCCTACGAGCTGCCTCGCAGCAACTTCCCCAGCCGACACAGCTCTTATCCAGCGTGCAGAGGGTAAATTAAAGCCTTCCACGAGCCCGGCGCGGCGGCGGTTGCTGCAGAGAGCGGCAGAGGCTGCGAGCCGCCTCCCCCTCGGCTAGATAAACATCCCTTCCTTCCTCGGGCCCCCTGCCCGGAGCCCCTTCCTGCGCGGCCCGGCCGGACCCCGCGGCCCCCCGCACGGGGAAGCGCCGCCGCCCGACGGAGGGGCCTGGGCGAACGGGCAGCAATCCCTCCTCCTCCTCCTCCTCCTCTGCCGAAGGCCCCAGCCCAAGCGCGGGGCACCGGGGCGGCCGGCCCCTCACCAGCTCCGCCACCGAAGCCCACGGCACTCGGGTGGCCCCAGCAACGCTCGCCGCCGGCTCTGCAAAGATAATATTCCTGGTTCTTAATCCAGCCTAAATTGTGCATCACAATAAATACTCGCACTAAAAACCTCGAGGCTTTCCCAGCAAGGCTCGGCTTGTGGACAGGCTGCCAGGTTTTAAAACTGGTTTAATCAGCCGGGGCAGGTGCTGCCCTGCTGCGGGAGCTCGCTCGGGGCTGGGAAGGGGCGAGCGGCGGCAGAGCCGCGGCAGCTCCCTTCTGCTCCAGCTCGGGCCCGCGAGCAGCCGTTGCGGGACCAGCGGGGGAAAAGCGCTGTGGCCGGAGCCCTTAACCAGCGCCAGGCCCGCGCGGTCGCAGAGGGACCAGCTCTGCGCCAGGGCGGGTTTGCAGGCAGCGCCCAGCAGGCAGCAAGGCAGCAACGTCCCAGGTGCACGAGGGACGGACGCATTCCTGCGGAGCCGAACCCCGAGCAGAGCCGGCACCGCGCCGCGGCTGCTCCCGTTGTTCCTCGGCTTCTCCGAGAGCCGCCTTCCCCCGCCGCCGTTCCCAGGCCTCGCACGCCCGGCTGCGACGCTTTGTGCCTCTCCTTCGCTGCCTTCTGCTCCGGCTTGTCCCTTTGATGGCACGCCGCGCTCCCCCCCCCCCCCCCCCGGCTGCCCGTCTCCTTCCACCAGGGCAACGGCAGAGCTGCCCCGAGGAGCAACGCGCCGCAGCCGGAAGGGCTGCGAGGCCAAGCTGCGTTACTGACCCACCAATTCCCCAGGCTCCACCTGCAACAAAATCGTATTTTACCCCCACCAAAGCATTTGCTGTTTATTTTTAGTTGGAAGCGATTAAGAAAGCTGATGGTATGTTAAACGCATAACAACACGATCAGGAACACGGGTAGGACCACTTAAAAAAAAACCACCGACAGCCACAGCTCCCACCGGCCCACGCCTGGGCAGCAAATCGCTCGGAAACGCACCGCTGGCTGCCAGCGACGTCCGCACGGGTTAACGCTTCGGCAGCCCCCTCGGCAGCACTCGCCGTACGCGAGCACGTCGCTCTGCATCTCCTACACACGCATGTTCTCCTGTAACACCGAATCAGAAAGCATCCCGAATGCCTACTTTGCCATCAGTCTAACTCCAAAGCGTGATTTTAGCTAAGGCACACACTTAAAAATCCAAACCCTGGAACTCTCCAAGCTGGGCGACTCCAGCCAAGCGGCAGCGCAGCCCCTCGCCCAGCACCGCTGCCGGCCCGGCTCAGTCCCTCCTGCAGCCCCGGCCACGCGTGAGCCTTCGAGCCGGGTCACCGCGGAACGACTCTCCCGCAGCAGCATCTCCCCAGGACGATCCCCAGCTTGGGCAACGTTATCTATAAATTAAGAGGCAAGAAGGGAGATAAAATGCAAAGTATCACGAGCTGCGGAGATCAGACTCTGCTCCTCCGGTACGCTCAGCGCAGCGGTACGGTACCGCCCGGCGCTGCACCGCCGCGGAGATGAGGAGCCTCCGGCACGGCTGAGCCCCGCTCCGCGGCCTGGGGAAACGGGAGCAGCCGGAAAAGCGGCCCCGGGCTGGCTCCCGCGGCGGCACGGGCAGGGCAAGGCCGGCCAGGCCGAAACCGTCACACCACGCTCCGGGCAGAACCCAAACCGCGCTCCCGGAGAGCGGCAGCACCGCGGGGCGCCGGTCCTGCAGGGACGGAGCGTGTGGAGCGCCCGGCCGAGGCGGAGAGCAGAGGGCGGCCAGGAGAGCCGACCTCTGGGTGCTTAACAGCGAATTAAAGCAATTTAAACCTCAGCTCATGCAAAGCGTACAATTATTTTTTCCTCACAGACAGGTACATTTTCAAGCTGACCGACCAAACAAAGAAAGCATAAAATAGTCGAGGCCAAATTATGCCACTCCGACTACAAGCTGTAATCTCCGTTATTCAAAATTCAAGATTTGCAGGCTACAGAGCAGGTTTGGGAGCTGTTAATCAATGACTGAAATGGAAGATAACGCTTTACACGACGCACAGAGCTTCCTCAGAGGGAGAAGGGATTAACTCTCGGCATAGCACAGCTCTCAGCCATGCGAGTTTATTTCGTTTCCATCATTAGACCTTAAATAATTTAAGGCAATACTCAGCCGATAACAAACTACAATTTTAGGGTCTGCAAAGAGTTTTTATTTTTATGGAATAAATTCCATCAACACGTCTATGTGCTACCCCCAACAGCTAGTTCTGATCACAGGTACTTCAGGCAGCGGGTTTTAATACCACTACTTTTATCCCCAGAAGTTGAAAACTGAGGACCCAGGAATAAATTGACATCAGACAAATGACCAGTTTGAACTTTGGTCATGTAGCTGCAGTATTTGATCTAAATTCCTAAGGAAAAGGTGAAGGGGAGGTTTTTACTTCCCAAACACCACATTTTTTGTGCACATGAATACACTATCAGCATGCACAAACGCACGGAGACGCTCCCTTAGTGGAGGCCGCCTCCATCAGCAAGCGGCTGAACCCATGATCTCGCCAGCACCCAGAAATAAAACGGAGGTACCAACCCCGTGGAAACTTCCCCTTGCAGGATCACGACAGTATTTCGTTGCCCGTATTCCTGCAGCGAGCAGCACGTCAGGACGAAACTCGAAATGCGCACGTGACCCTGATACTGCAATGCTTCTTACTACTATTTACTACTTCCTCAGCCCATGCGCATCTCGGAGGCTCCCAAGTCACACGTCCGCTAGACAGTCTCATCTGTCCTCCGAGCAAATACTCGAAACCCTTTTTTATTATAAAGGTATAATTATGGCATCTGAACAAGCAGACTTCCAAAACTAGCAGCTAACGTTCCCGAATTAAGGCACATGAGCATGCACTGTGCATGTATGTTAAAAACCTGGAAACTTCCCATGGAGCAGTGATTACGTAAAGTATGTTGCTTAATTGTTTTGAATTCCTCCAAAAAGAAAATTACACGCTCCATATTGAGTAATTTTATAATAAAACTGTTGAGAATTAAAATATTTTCCCAGTTACTACAACAAAAATGCTTCAATCTATCTTCTCTCTCAAACAGAAGCGAAGAACATCTCCAGATTACGGCAAGTGAGGCTTGTTGCCAGATTCTCAAGGTTAATTGATAGTACCCTTTTAAAGCTCGCTTTGATCCAAAATAAATTGAGCTAAACTTGACTACATGAGACTGTCACGCTCCCATCGTTCTCACGCGTGTGCAAACTTCGTCAGTCTTAATTTTGAAACAAGGAAGATTTGTATCACCCTCTTCCTTTTTTAACCAGTTTCAGGGTAGAAGCAAAACCCTGTTAAACTTTTAGCTTTAGAAAATGTTAAGAACTCCAGTGCTTTTAGGGGCTCCGGTATCAGCCTTCTCCGGAGCAGCCTCCACATCCTCGCGGGAAGAGCCAAAAAGCCCTCCCAGCTGCACGCTACGCGTCAACACCATGGACACTTCACACTGCACAAAGTTCACGTTTCTACGACAATGGTTAATCGTTTTCAAAACTAAAGATTCATATGAACTCAAGCTCTAGCAGTCGCAGGGAAGAGGAGTTCAGACGACCTCACGGGGTCCACCCAGAGCACCAACGGATCCCACGGCTGCGCCCGGCCCGCTGGCTGCGGTGCCGCTCCGCGCGGGATGGACGGACGCGGGCGCCCGGCAGGCGCTGCTTCCAGGAGGGCCGGGAATAGCGCCGGCGGGAACCGCTCCGGCCTCGCTAGGTACCGAAGCTCCATTCAAGGTGCTTCGGGTTTCTCATGAGCAATATTAGGAACTGCAATTTGAGAAAGGAAGAAACCCCCGCGGGGCTGCGGGACGTTACCTGCGCTGGGGAAGCCCACGGGAGGAGAACTCCTCCGCACCCGTCCAGCGGTGCGCAGACCGACTGGTATCCCCACGTCGGCAGGGATCACAGCTCCAGACATCAGCCCAAAAAATGTTCACAGCATCTTCTGTGTAAGTCATCCTTTTTGGCATGAGCAGGACACTGGTTCCACCCTCGCTCACAGGGCAAAAGCAATCCGGCCGCGTTGGGGGCAGAGGAGCAGGGTGGGAGCTCTCCGCGCTCCTGCTACCTGCCAGCCCTGCGGCCGCGTCCACCTCATTTAACCGGTCTGCAACACCCTTTGGAGCCCCAGGAATTTAGCTTTTTAGAAAATGATACAAAATATTCAATGTCCACTACCAGTCACAGAGATGAGGCAGGAGCAGGCCGCTAGATTTTCAAAGCAATTTTGCTAGGTTGCTTTATTTTCTTTCTTTCCTGTGCCTACAAAGAAAGCATTCATGCCTCCATCAAAAACCTCCCTGTTTTCAGCAGCTTTGCTCTGAAAAAAGCAAAATTAAAAAAAGAAATCGCGACGCTGGAAACAGCTGTCTTCACGAAAATTGTTTTTAAACACCTACTCCGTTGCATCTGTGCTGGGGGAGTGAGGTAAGTTTGCACGCTTATTCGGGTGTTCCCCTTTTTCCCTAAACACACACAAAGCTCTGAGCAAGAACTCTCGCTGCGGGGTCAGGCCTTCGCAGAAACACCTTCTGCTCCAGGCACAGGTTCCTTCCCGGTTTATTAAGACGGGGCTACAAAGCAGCGGCAGCAGTGAGTCCTCCATCAACGCGTCACCTGCAGAAAGGCACCGGGACAACGGCACTTCGCGAGAGAGCGGGCAACGTGGGCGCGGGCAACGCGGGAGCGGGCGCACGCCGCGTGTCCTCCGGCAGAGCCCGGTGCGGGAGGCAGGGCCGTGCCGGGAGCTCGTCAGCAGAGGCGGACGCGAGGCCCGGCACTGACGCCACAAGCTGCTCTATTTTTACTCGCCAATGGATTCGGCGCCCGGCCGAGCGGGAGCCCGCGTCCCCGCGCCGAGCGAGCAAGCGGGTTCGACGGCTCCGGGGCCGCGCTCCTCCCGCGACGGGGCCCAGCTCCGCGGCCGGGGCCCTGCCTGCGCCGAGCCCACGAGATCCCCTGCACCGTTTGGTTCGGTGGGGGAAGCCCAGAGAGACCCCCAACACATCGCTCAGCGCCGAGAAGCCTGAACAGCCTTCCCGGAGCCGCTTCTGCGATTTCTCTCCGCCTGAACGAGCTCTGCCCGCACCAGGGACCCCCCGGGGTTAACCCCCCCCCCGCTCCCCCAGACAAGCCGCCAGCACGCACCAAACTCCCTCGCAGGAAAGGCCGATTTTTAAAGACAGGAAAAGCTTAAGTCAAATAGAAATATTCAAATTATTCAACGCACGTCACCAGTTTGCACCGGGCTTCCAGGCGTTTCAGCTCCCTGCAGCCGGGTGCCAGGCCTACCTGCTGAAGCCATCCGGCAGTGCCGGCCTCCCGGGCGCTTGCTCCATTTTCTCAGGCTTCCTTCCTGGCTCCGCTCCAGCATTCCCATCTCTTACAGAAGATCCTGTTTTCCTTCATTGCCTGGATTGTCTCCTCCTCTTCCTTCTCATTGCCACCCACTCATTTTTTCATCTTTCCCAATATTGTATTTGCCACATCCTCTGCTGCCGGAGCGCTCGCTCCCCGTGCCGCTCCCCGTGCCACCCCACGCGGAGCAGGGAGGCTGCGACGAGCAGCCGTCCCCACGCACCGGCCTCCCGCTCCTCCACGCGCCAGCCGCGCCGAGTGACCACGCATCCCGGAGCTGGCGTCCGGGATAACGCCCAGGTCAGGAGATGTTCCCAGCCTGCGCCCTGGTAGATGCTCAGCACCCACAGGACACCATGGAGCCGTTGTTCCCGGCCTCTCTTCCGAGCCAGCCTGACCGCGGGCCTCGCTGCTCTCCTAGCTCTACCCAAACCAGTTGGGCTGCTCCATCAGCTCCACAAGACCAAGCTCATCTTCCTAATGCCCACGGTTCTGCTCTGTGTTATCTCGCCGGCCTGGCTGCTCCCCGGCTCCGGGCGCCCGCTCTGCTCCGCCGTCCTCGCGCGCCTCGCCCACACGGGCACGTCCCCACGAGCAGTCCCACGTTTCTCCCATCAGTCTGAGAAATTTCCCGATAAAAATCTAAACCTCAGTCCCTGCAGGCTCTTCGAGACTCGCCTCTGCCAGGACGCCCGGGAAACTCGGTTTGCTGAGAACAGCAACGCAAGCAGCCAGCTCTGCCTTCGCTTCTCCCTCCTTCCCTTCCTCCAACCTGGATCGAGAAAGCCACAAACAATTAGGAGCTTCTGCGAGCCTCCTCCCCGCTGATGCGGCTGCACAGCAGATCCGTATCTCCCCCCACCTGCAGCCTGATACTATCTGCTCTAAAAATTCACATTCTCTTTTGTGCTGGGCACTGCATTAAGGGCGATAATCCCAAAACCGAAAGCTATCAAGCGTTATTACTTATGAAGGAGCAGCGTAATCGATGCAAAACTACCGATGCCTCGCAGAGGCCGTCTGCCTCCCGCGAGCAGAGCGAAAGCGGCAGCAGCAGCAGCTCCTGCGGCCCCGGGGGGTCCCGGCCGCGGCCGCGTGCCAGGAGGGGCAGGGCCCGAGCGCCGAAGAGGCTGCGGCGATGCTGCTGTCACCCCTGTGCTGGGCAGAGTCACCCGGCAAAACGCGCTGCACTGCAAGCCAGCACGGACACCAAAGCGAGCGGCTCCACCTCCCTCGGCCGCTCAAGCTGTGCAACGAACCAAACCAAAACCAAGCAGCTAGAAAACTACCATTCGCACCCCTTTTTTTGGCTGGGAAGGGTGGGGGTAGGGTATACTTGTCTTTTTAAGCATTCAAACCACAGTCTCTGACACGAGGAGTCCGCACCTGGCCTATCCTACAGCCTCCGCTGGTGCCACCGCAGGTGCGGGGACACCCAGGGCAAGCGGCAGAACTGATTTTGTCCTGTGCAAAGGGATGAAGCCAAACACCAGCGTGCCGGAAACCACCGCAGTGCCCCCCACCCCACCCCTGCTTCCAGACCACAGGGGCGAGGAGACCCCCCCAGCAGTGGGGCGGCCTAGGAGCTCTTCCGAGGAACGCCAAGCACTTCACAGGCGTCTGGGTCGTTCCTCTCACATCCGCGTCTTCGCGGCGTCACTCGTAGCAGCATCCCAGCGCTCTGCGCTGACTTGACGACGGGCACCGCTCGCCTCGGGAGGCGGCACGGCAGCAGTTCCCTGAGCTGCTGGTAGTCAGCAACCAGCTGAATTTCACCTGGTTACAAGTAAAAAGCGATGCATCACACGCGTAATCCCATGGAGCAGCTACACCCACTTTCCTTCACCCGAGATTTACAAAGATTGTTGATTCATCTTAACACTCAGGTGGAATCTGCTGACTGATGTTTCGACTAAAAAGTCTTAAGCACATATTAAAAACATTCAAGACGACATCCAGACAGAACAGCTGCACCAAGACTGTGAAACTTTATTATAAGAACCAAAGTTGTAAAGTCTCGGACTGGATGGCAGTCATCGGGCAAGCACACAGCGCATTAGGCCCACGAGCAATCTCTGAGAACCAACCTTAAAAATAAATAAAGCCAAACATGTTCCTTTGAGCAGCTTCTCATTGCGTTTCAGCAGCCTCCTGCCTACAAGCGGCACCTACCACTGCCCTGCTGCTCGCCAGCTTCCCCGGCGCAGGCCAGAGTCATGGCGGAGGCCGGGGAAGGCCGGGAGCAGAGCTGCGAGGCACCGCCTGACCCGCAGGACCTCCGGGCTCTGCAGCTTGCAGGGCTCGCAGAGGGAGCAAGCGGGCGGTGTCACCCCCCGGGCGCAGCCGGGGAGCCGCCCCGTCCCCAGGAGCCCCGCGCACCAGCCTGCCGCAGGCAGCACGGGAGAGCGGCGCTGCGCTGGGGGGAGTCTCTGAAAACCCCCCGTATTCGCCAATGTATTACACACAAGAAGAGGAAAGGTTCACGTTCAGTAACCGGGAGGACGAACAGAGTTTACGCTGGCATGGAAGGAAGTCTGAGCAACGAGCCGGCCGGGCAGAGGGGCCGGAAGAGAGGCCTGCGCAAGGGGCAGGAAGGAGAAGCAAGCGTGGAAGCGAGCGCTGCCCGGCCGCGGCGGGGCGGGGAGCCGGCTGCAAGCCGACGGCCACGGGAAGCCTGTAACGCCTGACGGATGAGATCAGAGAGGGCTGTGGCGGCACGCCGTAAAGGAGAAGCACAGCCACGAGGGAAAGAGGATGGTGCAGGGAAGAGGGACCAGGGCTTTCGCAACAGAAAGGCGCTTGCTTATGGAGTTCCCAAGCTCGGGCCTGGCGCACGCGAACGGAAGGGCAGGAAGCAGGGCTGGGGCTGAAAGGGGCCAAGGGCTCCCGCTAAAGAAGAGGGTAAAGCCAGGATGCGGGAACTGGGTAAGCATGAACAAGTGACAAACTGCTGTCAATCCCTAGGAGACATACGCTCATACGTGAGTTGTGCTTTTTTCTAAGACACTGGCCAAGCAAACCAGTTAAAACCCACCCAGAGCAGAGGGCTGCAGCACCGGGTAGGACTGGGAAGGATGCCAGGCCGTCCGCACGCTCCCTTGACGCAAGCGGGTGCCCTCGCGCGTGCCCAGGCCAGCCCGCACCGCCAGCGCTCAGAGTCCGCCCCAGGTCGGACGCTTTGCTCAGTACCGACGTGACTCAGAGGGGATGGTCTGCTTCAGAGAGACGTTGCTTACCAACCAAAAGCAACGTGAGGCCTTGACGTGGCACCATATGCCGAATCTCCACTGCTAGAGTGAACTTCTACATACTGGCAAATAAAAAGCTTTGCTAGCATTCAACAGCATCTACTGTTCTTCTAATAAACCAGACAGAGCCAGGATCAGAGGCCTCCTGAAGAATCCTGCACACTGAGACCGTCTCTGAACTCCTTTTTTAGAGCTTCCAGTGCTCAGCCCGAAGCTTATGGTATCCTAAGCTGAGCTTCTAACTCCACAGGTGCCTCTGTGTTGCTGCTGTTGTTGTTAGGGAAGGGGAAGGACCCGCTGCTCACCGCCGCCTTTGTAATTCACGAGACACAACAAACCGCTCCATCCACTTCCCGGCGCGACCGACCTCCGCCTCCCACCTGGGTCCCGGACCTCATTCAGGCGACCGCAGCTCTGGAGACAGCAGTGCTCCCAAGCTGCCGGCAGCGATAAGAGAACCGCCGGACCAACCGTCCGTTGCTCCTGCAGTCGCTTGAGCTAGACCCTTTCCAGGCACTGCCCGTACGCCGTCTGGGTTCCTTACTGGTGCCAGCAACGGTGGGGCAAGGACAACACCAAGTTTTCCACAGTTTTCAAGGAAGATGTGGTCCAAGTCGGGCAGGTTTGGAACAGTGCAAAGCAGGACTGGGAGCAGATGCTCCGTGAAAGGTGGCATCTCCCCGCTCCCCCCGGCCGGGCACCACAGGAACCTGTTCTGCCTGGCGCAGGAGCAAGACACCATCGATGAGCAGCGTATCTCCTCCTTTAGAGGCACTACCAGCTGGCATGCTTTAACCTCGACCGTTTTTCAAAGACCAACAAGCCCCGACTCACAGTGGTAAAAGACATCTGCATGACCTCAAGAACATCGGCTTTCGGCGGCCACCAGTGCTCAAGGCTTTTGTTCAGCTCTATTCGCTGGAAGAATATGCCAGTTAAAGAAACACCAGCTGGACGTTCAGGAGATGTTTCCGTATCTGCCCTAGAGACGGTGCTGCCAGACTCCTCTGTCACCTACAGCTTCTTCCTCCAGCATACCCCAGCTGGGGCGGCTGTGCCCAGCAGAGCTGTTAGCTCAGTACTGCCATTACTTTGTTAGACAACTCACCTAGCTGAAAGCTTATGTGGCCAAAAAGTCGGTTTTTACCCCCGATGGGGTACCCAGTCGAGTACGCCCCTGAGCCACACGAACCCTTGTGCCAGCAGAGCGGGCAGAGGGGCCGAGATGAGCTTATTTCTTTCCGTGGCGTCTGCTTTAAGCGTTGGCTGCACTGTGGCCTCAGTGAGAGCATCCGGATGAAGCAGATTTGGGACTGCACAACAGCCAACACCTTCACGCTGTACGGAGGGGCAGAAAGAAGCAGGAGGCAGTGGCACGAAGGGGAACAGGAGCTTCCCTGGACCCTCACGCAGTCCAGGCTGTAACGAAGGCGGTAGCTCCCCTCTGTTTTCTTAAACTAACAAATGAAGGCTCTTTCCGCTTGGGGCAGGACTCACTACTTAGATTCTCACAGCACAGGAGACATACGGAAACAGAAGAAGGTAAAGGCAGACTAACCAATTAGGCTGTGCTCTTTCGAGTGGGTCCTTGCGGGGACCGAGGCCAGCGGGGAGCGCGGGCAGGGGAAGCAGCTCACAAAGCGGCCGCGCCGGCCGGGCCCCTCGCAGCACAATGGCCTTCTGTGCCGAGCCGCCGCCTGACCTGGCGCAGGAGATCGCAGCCGAGGCGCCCTGCAAAGCCTCGCGGAGCCCAGACGCCGGCAAACACCCCCGTGCAGACTGTCCTGTGCGCGGCAAGACCTCGCCGGGTGCTTAGGTTGTGGGGTCCGATCAGCAGTCGGGAGCACAGCGCTGGAGGCAGGTCAGCAGCCAGGGATCGCCAGTCGCAGCGGCAACGCGGGAGCGGGACTTTCAGGTGGGGCTATTGCCACAGATCTCTTGTTAAAAACAACCTCACCCCCCTGTTTCCCTGCCTCCTGAAGGGCAAAGCTGTTTCAGATACATCAATCTCAAACTCAGTTTCAGCATCCTAACCCTGAGGTTAACGAAGAGTTGACCACGTGCAGTAGGTGACAAAAAATACTAACCCATCCCCTGCGCAAAAGCACAAAGAGCAGAGCCGGAGGACTCTCCCTCACCCATTTTAACAACCCGCTGTAAAGCACACGTGTATAAAAGTAATGTTTAGCTAGTTACGTTAACCTCGTTACTGTTGGCTTCCAGCACAAGCATCGTTCAGCAGGCTGGGGGGAGACGGGGGCTGTTCACTCGCCATCTTCCAGTTTTCTGCACAAGCTATTTCCTTACCGTCTTACAGCCGCCGTCCTCGTCCCCTCTCCCCTGCAATTTCCCCCCTCAATGACGGTACGTTGTCCTACAGGCAACTCAACCTCCCGTTTTGCGGGAACAGCTCCCCGTTTGGACACCCCCGTCCCCGCGCTGCCGCGCCTGCCTCCGCGCACCCCCGGGGCCGCTGGACCGGACCCGGCGCGCGAACGGGGACCCGCGGCGTGCTGCCCCCGCACCGCCCCGCTCAGCGACTGCCAGCGGGGAACGTGACCGTGTTTTGCTGATGCTGCAGTTGCCGCTAAGGAAATATTATTGTGCAACCCTTATTAAGTAACACAGCACCGAGCGTGCTGTAAAGCTGGGAATTAACTCCCACAGTGCAGCTGAGAAAACTCTATTTCTTCCCTTATCCAGAACAAGTCAGAAACAGCACAATTTCTTATCTTAGGAAGAGTTTTAGAATTTTACCGAAACATTAACTACTGAGCTTGGTAACAGCTGCAAACACACACAAAAAGAATTTAAGATCAAGTTCTCTCTCTCTACGCCTAATAAAGCAAGAATAAGTAGCAAGTTTCACAAACTATTTAGTTGTAGCAGCAATATCACAATTTTTACGACAAAGAAATCCTAACGAGTAGTGCTGTAACCATCCAAAAAGAGCAAGCTTGTGCTCCGTACCAGCACGCTCTTTATTTCATCAGCTTTGAAACAGCGTATGGGAATACCCGCGCTTCCGCAGCGGTGCGCCCAGCCCAGCCCAGCCCCTGCTCTGCCTTTCGCATTAACCCTATCAAACTTTAATTTCCATGTTTATCTAGAAACCTGGACTGTGTTACTATTTAACTGGCAGAAGAAAAAGTTAACTTTGTATTACTGTTCCTTCCTTAAGATATACTCACTAAACACGGAGAACGTGCTGGATTCTGCTCTGCTCCAGCACTCTCCAGCCACACGCACCGCGCGCAGCTGCTCCGGAGAGGAGACGAGACGAGTCGCAGGCAGGGCTCCGCGGCACTCACGGGCTCGAGAAATCCTCGGGACAAGACGAACGTTACACAAAGTCTTCCCGAAAAGGAAACTTTGCACGAGAATTGAGTTTTATCTGCAAATGTAACCAGAAAGTTCCTCAAAACTTACACGCTGCTCTGTGTCGGATCCGTTCGAGGCGTTTTTAACCCTCCGAGCGCGGCCCGGCGGCTTGCAGGAGGCAGGCACGCTCGCGGGGCCGCGGCCGCTCCACGAGAACGCCGTCCTCGCCCCGCAGAGATTTATATCCCTTTGTATTTAACCTAGATAAGGAAAACGTGATTCACAAGCAGGCTGCTGGAGCGGCTCGAACGGGAGAGCTGGAAGCAGTTTCGCTCCCACATCCCCGCGCCGGGGAAGCCCGTCGGAGCGAGCGGCGCGGCGGCCCGCCGCCTCCCCGGGGAGCGCGGCACAAGGGCGCATTGTCCCGGGCGGGCGCCCGCAGCGCCGCGAGGCCGGGCTGCAAAGTGCACCAGACAGGTGCAAGGGAGCTTAGCAAATCGGCGCGAACGCTGCTCCCAGCGCGGGGACGAGTTAATTCCCGGCGAGCACACGCACAACGCGCCCACAGCAGCCGTGGCGGGAGCGGGGCTCGCGGGGGAGGGAGACGCCCCAGGCCCCCGATCCCTCCTTGCCGCCCTCCCACCATACGCACACACCGTCTCTATCAGCTGGCCTGGAGGGAAAACTACTTCGCCATACAAATCTCGGTGTCTTGAGCTACAACACTACCACAGCTTCTCCACGGAAGAGTAAAACATGGACGCACCTTCAGAATCTGAACTTCATTTCGAGAAAGAAACTCAATTTTCCAACTACAACAGCATTTACAAAGTATTTGCACAGAGGAGGGAAAAGAAAAGCCCTCTCAAGCGAATGCAGATACGTCTCCCGCTTGCCAGCAACTTCACAATAAAAACATTCGCTATTTCTGTCGCTGCATCCGCAGAAGCTCAGACTCCATTTGACTCACTCTCCCTATAAGGTAGTTTTAAGTATAGAAGCAAAGCACGACTGATTGCCAGCACATGCCCCTGCAGATCGCGCCGCGGCAGCCGTGCATGCACGAGCCGTGATACGGGGGGCAAGCGGACCGCCGCGCCAGCCAGCCCTCGACCGGGCAAATGGCGGCATCTCCGGTGCCCTCAGAAACCACCCATGTTCTCACGCGCCTTAAGGTTTTAGCTTTGTTTTCAAACACGCACCGAGCAGATCGTTTACCTGAAAGCACGCAGCCAAGACCCCTGGCGAACCACATCTGGCGTTTAATAACTGCAGGACCTTTAAAGACTCCTTTTGGCAACCTTTCCTTTCCTACAGGAAGGGTTTCTGCTTCGCCCTCCCTTGCAGAACTACGTGGCTTACATCTCCCTTTCTTTATAGGATACCAAATAAAGATAAAATGGCGTGAATTAGTAATTGCTTTATCGGCTGATGACTCCTACCAAACTGAGAGATTTCTAAAAGACGGGGACATCAGAAAGGGTCAGGCGGATGCGACTCATGGCTACCAAATGTTGCCCCATACAGGTCAACCACAAGCAGCAGGATTAAGACGGAGGACTGCTGAGGGGGACAAAGTCTGTCCAAGACGCAGCACGCAGCCACGCACGACGACTCGCCACGCGGTGCCAGCGCAGCCCAGCACGCCCAGCGCTTCATTCAAAGCGAGACCACGTCAAGTTCTTCCTCCCTCTGCCAGGCTGCCGGGCTCACGAGCCAGACCCAGGAACGGAGTCAGCCGCAAAGACGCACAACCGGCCAGGAAAGGTTCCCTTCTCCTCCCTAAAGGCTCTGCCAGCTCTAACCTGATCCCAGGCACGGTCCCACAAACAGTCGCGCCGGCACAACTGAGGGGAAACATTTAAGCCTGCAGTGTAGTAGAGAAAACACACACGGAATATAGTTTTTTTAATAGATTTAGAGAAAACTAAGACTATAACAGGAACCGCAACGTGCAGAAGAGGTCTTCATTTCCTCTACCCCAATAAATATATTTCTATAATCAACATTTATTTAGGTAAGAGCCAGATGAGACTGTTTAACTTAAACCAAGTATTTTTCACTACATCTGTAAGGAAACGCTGTTTATCATCGTTTAAGCAACGCCACTGAACAGTGCTGGGCTGCGCCGCTGCCTGGGATCAGGAACTTGTTGAAACAGATGAAAATGACTCAGAACGAGAGACACGCACAGCCGCGATCACGTTGCCAAAGAGAGAGGAAAACTACCGCGGGCCGAGCGGCGTGTCGGGAAGGCGTCCGAGCTCTGCCCCGAGCAGGAGGGAGCCGCGCGGCAGTGCCGTCGCCAGGCCCGACGCAGGTCCCCGCAGCGCGACAGGTAGAACCGAGCCGGATCCTGCTGAACTGAAACCAGTGAAAAGCCGTTCCGCCTTTAAAAAATGTGTTGCTGTTGCCAGATGTGAAAAATTCCTCTCCTCTGGTTTCCTGGAGAGAGCAGGAACAGCGGCTGCGACTGCCTCGCCCTTACTCACGCCCCAGTCAACGCTGCTCTGCACCAGAGGCGAGCGAAGCTGCAGCTCAAACTTAACCTTCCCCGGGAAACGCAGCTCTCCGGGGTCTTCCGCAGACTTGCCCAACACGACAGCTGAGGTGCACCAAAAATGAGGTGCATGAAGCTAAACGGCAATGGATTTTTTCTTAGTTCAGATGCAAACGCTCACAGACCCCGAGGACAGGAGCAGCTCCGCTAGCCGTGCCCAGCTCAGGGGACCTGCTGCGGGGGAAGGAGCAGAGGCTCCGGCTCGTCCGCGTTCCCGGCGCCGCGGCCGGCTCCTCCTCGGGGGAAGCCTGCCTGGAGCGGGCCGCCGGGCGAGGGGAGGCTCCGCAGGGCGGGCGTGCTGGTGGCCGGCTCCTCGCCGGGACGTCCCGCCGGAGCAGCACGCTTCCGGACGAGCCCCCGGCCGCTCTCCTCGACGGGGACTGACAGGGCCGTGGCATGCCAAAGCCACTTAAAGACAAGACTATAGGTACCAGTTCATATGGAATTACAGGTTGACCCAAATTACGTCCACGTTAAGCCTGAGCTCCATGTAAAGTCAACGTAGAAGCCATATGAAACAAAACTGCTCGATCATGTTCTACGTTCAGTCGCTGTAGTTACATGACCCTATTGCTTAACTCATTTTTCTACAACACCTCTGCAATGTCTGGTGGCTATTTTGAATTTTACACAGTTTTCACAACTGTAACGATCCAACGCTTACAGACAATTCCTCAGAAAGTCATCTGCAGGAGTCTTCTCCTCTGAAATTGTTGATACTTTCCCCCTCCTCATTCTTTTTCTTCAATGCAGTACGAGAAATCACGCGGTTCAGGGGGGTTTCTTCAATAGCCGCATGAGTTTGCGCACACAGAGTAACTGAAAACTGCGGCAATAAGCGGCTACACCAGAACCGAACCAGGCTCAGTCTACGACAGAGCAAACGACGCTCATCAAGCACAACTTCTGTGAACGAGCGAACAGCACACAGCGTTAGAAGCTGCACCACATCAAGGCCAGAAAACAATGTGGCTTTTACAATAACCAAATGGTTGCAAGCTATTGCCATACGCTAACGCAAGGCTTGGTACTTTTCGATTGCACGTCTGAAACCAACTTTTATATGAAGAGGATTCTTCAACCAAAACCTGCTCCTGCAGACATGAGCCCGGGAGGGACCCGGCGGCATGGGGACAGCCCAGGTGCCCAGGGACAGCCCAGGCGCCGCGCACCTCCCTCCCCAGCCCAGCGACCGGGTTCACCGGAGCTCTTTGGTCGACTGCCGACACGCGCTCCTCGTGCTCAGACTGCGAAACACGACTGCTCAATCGTTCCCGAGACGAGAACAGGACTCCACTGGAGACACGTCTTATCGCCCAAGCGGAGGATACCAACTTTGACAGGACATTGTCCATTTTCGCAAAGTTTTCCCCAACCTTCCTCTTGGCTGCCTGAATTTACCACCCACAGCTGCTCGTGGCAGCACAAAGGTGACAGTGCTGGAAACCGGCAGCCTGCTTCGGGGTTGGAGCCCTTCAAGTCCCCCCTCCACCGAGCTGCCTCTCCGAACAGCAGCACTCGCTATCCGGCGCGTTAACTGCATTCGCAGAACGCTCCTCGCCCCGGAGAAAACGTATGGCTATTTTCTTTCCTGGCATTATTCCTAAAGAACAGACAGTTCAGAAAGCAAAGTGATCAGGAAAAGGAGAGTCTCTCTCAAAGAAACAGCTCATTTGCGAACAATCCCTTACACAGCTTTGAGTCTGTCCTCCTTGCTGCGTGTGCGAAGAGCAAGCACCTTTTAGCTAAAACGCAAGCTTTCATGTGTGAAAGGTTAACCGTATTTACACCTTAAATACCACACTTAAAAGCATCTCGACTAACAAGCTCCTTCGCAATTCCTCCCAGGGAGGCAGGAGGACTGAACTGGTTGGGCTGGTTACTATATAAAGTCCTAAGTATGCTGTTTTCTGCATTTTCCCCAAAGATTAAGTCAGCTAAGTTCTGCTTAGGTTAGGGAAAACGCTGGAAGTCAGCCCCAAGCCCCAGGGATAACTGTAGTCATCAGCAGGAATGACCATTATCTAGTATGGGGCTAATATATAACAAAATTTCCCATTAGAGACGTATCCCGGGGGATATTAGCGATGGGGCATCTCGCACAGACAACACGCATCCAGCTACTTCAAAAGGTGTTTGAACAGAAAACACGGGTAAAGCCGAACGCCGCACGGGGACCTGCGGGCACCACCTCCCCAAAGGTGCTCTCGGCACCCGGCGCAGGGCTTTGGCACACCAGCAAACCTAACGCCAGCTCCTTTTCTCGCAGAAAGCGTGGCGTGGTGCTGCCAGCCGGCATCGCGGGGCCCCTCCGCAGCTACGGCCACGGCCAAGGAACCTCCCCACTCCTGCCCGTCTCCTCGGCCCACGCGACACCGGCCAACGGGCACGGAGGGCGGCAGCCTGCCCGCGGCCCACAGCTCGCTCCCGTTGGGCTCCCAGCGGCTTCCAGCCCTGCTCACGGTGCTTGTTCTCCCGTTTACACAAGCGCATCCGCGACGGAGTCACCCTCACTGACCACCGCTGCCGAACCAGAAAGAGCAAATGCACAAGCAACGCATCTGAAAACAGCCCCGGGGGTTACAGGCAGGGCTTTTTTATTTTTTTTTAATTGCAAATATGATAGACATTGGTCAACACCCCCTTAAAATTGGATTAAGCAGGTAACAATAGCTATTAGCATCCAAAAACTTTATTTCAAGGCCTGTTCTTGAGGCTTATCCTTGGTCATTCTGAACTACTAGCACACTACTGAATTGCAAAGGAACGTATTAGTAAAGGTATTTAAATGAAAGACTTCACCATCATGAACAGGTATGAGGGGATTATTTTTTTTTTAAGTTCATTTGAATGTTAAATTTGCATAACTCAGCTGAAGACATTGGCTATGGCCTGTTAACGTGGTAACCCAGAGAATTCAACATTGGGGACAGGCCTAAGCTCGGTACCTGTCAAACCGGTGAGCCAGCCTAGCATCGCACCCGGCACCGGCGGGAGGAGGCTGCGCGTGCCGTGTCGGCGACGCGGGGCGACACCACGGAGGACAACACTGCGCGTTTCAGAGCAAGGCTCAGCGCATGCTGGCTCCTGCTCTGCAATACGGGATCTCCCAACACAGAGTTAGTATCGGTTCTACCAGGTGACAGGCATGCTTTGTGGATTTTTTTCTTAGACTTTGTATTTTAAAAATAAATAAAACTGAACATGAACTTCCATCTGAGAGTTTCTGTACTGTCATGTTATGAAGCAGGTACCACTGACGAGTGCTGCAACCAACACAATGTCAAAGAAGTCAGCACTATCTGAATAATCCTCGAGTACAAAAAATTCACTACGAGATGTGTAGAAGAGAACTTAAAAAGACCGAACTTCAGGGGTTCTCGAGCAGCTGGGACCCAGAGACGGTTTTTCACTACAGCATAAAGACGCAGCCGCGGGAGAGGGGGGACAGCGGGGAGGCCGGTTCCCCAGGCGGCAGCAGAAGCGGAGAAGGGAGGTGCTGGAGGCTACGACAACCTTCCCCTCCCCGCTGTACGCCAGGCTCCACAGCCCCCATCCAACCAGCCGCTCATCCACCCACCGCTTCCAGGGCGTTTCTGAAGTCTCACTTGCAAAATTGCAGCTAGTCCTTCCGCAAAGGCCTTGGAGGAGCGTTTGGAGATGAACAGGAGCAGCAACGGAAGCACAGGCAGCTTCCCACAGCTAAGGCCCCGTTCAGGAGACCTGCAAGCTCTGGCCTTGCCCACACCAAACACTTGAATGGGTTTGTCTGTTAGTTTGTGCACTGTGTTTAACAAACAGTGTTTCTGTAATTAAGCCTCAGCGGGAAGGATGGTCACATTTACAACGAAAGCTACAAAACTGCGACTAAATCAGTGTTCGCCTCCCTCCCTGCCGCAAGGTCCTTGAACCAGTTCCCAAGACAAACACTGGCCCAACGCGAGTGGCCTCGGCCAGGTTTCTTCAGAGAAGAACTTGAGAGGATGGCAAAAGTATTTAAACTTGCTTGCTGACTCAGGCCCTTTTCCATTAAAAACTTTTACTGCCTCAACTAATAACGAATCTGGAACATAACCACAGAACCCCAAAGCTTTTGCACTGGATTTGACCCGCTCTGGTGACAGGAATACAGGATATCTGTATTGCAGCGATGACACAGGACATTACTCAGACCCCACCACGCATTACGAGGCAGTGGAAAAAAACCATTTCTTAGGAAAGCACTTATTCCTTCGGAAGATACTTTCAGGTGGAAACTGGAGATCGTTGAAAATGTAAAAGAGTGTTTTACTAAAACAGCATATTGTAATTTGTAAAATAAACTGTAAGCATCGAACACTGTATCCTGCAGGATCATCCCAAGCGCTCAGAGATACCTGCTGCCTGGGCAGGGAGCAGCGACTGCTCGCAGCCTCTCCAGGCTCCCGCACACCCGTCCGTCTCCCAGGGCTCCCGCGCATCCCTGGAGCGCATCCACCCCCCGGCTCCGGTCGCAGGCTGGCAGAAGGGAAAAGCTCTCCTTGCTTTTCAGCCCCACGAGGTTTCCCAGTACTGAATGAACCAGCGTAGGAAGGGGAAAAAGGCTACGTGCGCCTGCCAGCTAGACCAAAACTGAAAGCACTCAAGATCATTTTGCACAAGAGCAGTTTGACATTCAGAAAAACTTAAGTATCAAAATTTACTTCTCCGTAAAAACTCAAACCACCACATACTTCGCACGTGACATAACCCAGGCATTTACGCAGCCCGAGCCAGTCTCTCCCCCCGTCCCTGCGTAATTTAAGATGCATCTCTAGATTCACGAAGATTTGAGGAGGGCCCAGTGGCTTCCACATTTAAGCTACATCAACATACTCTATGCTGAGGTCTAAAGTTTATCCTCCTTTCCAAATAATGCTTAGCTTAAATACATTTTTTAAATACTTGCATTTAAATACACTGTTCATATTAGTCGCATTTGTTTCACCTCCAGTACAAAAGCAGCACGGGGTTTAACATGTGGCACTTGAACTAGTTTATGAAATGAGGCCCTTTGATCAGACTGAAGACACTGAAGCAGCACAGGCCGCACACTCCATGAAACTGAAGATCTTCGCAAGGAACTGATCGTTTATTTTCCTAATGCCACTTTATGGTAGATACCACAATACGTTATTAAAATACAGGAGCTCCTTACGTCAGTAAGCCAAACGTTTGCTTTTGGACAGGAACGTACACCATAAGTGCAATTACCGTTTTGTATATTTAGAACTTTTTAAAACTATGCCACTGCATTGCCTTCTTAATTAGCGTTTGCTAAGGAAAAAACATTGTTTTTAATTACTGAAGTTTTCAAAAGAGAATGCTTTTCAAGCTAATACTTATTTGAAAAGAAATATGTCTAGAGGTGCCTCAAGTAAAAAATTGTTTAACATGTGTTTTACAGCCTTTCCAAACTTTTTATGGTCCTGGAGCCTGTCCACATTTGTGGAAAAAAAATGTAATGTTTCAGCTTCAATCTGTCCATTATTTCGGTGATGTTTTAAAGCTCTTCAGGAGAGGAGAGCACGTATTTCAAGTCATCATTTCAATTAAGATTTGAAAGAAACCATTTTTTTTAAGGAGGACTTTTTCAACAGCCATGGAAGTTGGCTTTCCTCGGCCAGACCTCCTGCCCGAGATCCGTTTCCACCGACACGTTTATTTTCACGCCTTCGGGCGCTCCCAGCTCGGGTTCCCGTCGCAGCATCCCAGGCCTGGGACGGGGGAGCTCCTCCGGCCGCGGCGCTGCGGGGAGACGCCGGACCGCGGGGGCTGCGCTACGGCGGAACACGCAGCTCTGCCCAGCCGGGCGACGCAGCGCAGCACGCCAGGACCCCGAGGGCTAAAAGCCTGGTTGTATTAAAATGGAATACTTTAAGAATATAAATACATGTAAATGCGAATGGCAGATACTCAACAGACACGAAATCCCCGTCCTCCTCCTCCTCGCGCCGACGGGGAGCACCTCGCTCCCTCGAAATGCGGAGAAACAAAGCGCTAGAGGAGAATGCGAGCACTAACGCATTTAACCTGACGGGCAGCTTCGTTTCTGCAACACGGACCAGTGAAAATGAAATAACGGCAACGGAGCAGAGGCACACAGCGTAACCAGGCTGCGGCACAGCCCAGCTAACTCCAACCTTCCACGAGCATGGGTCGTTCTCTATTCATGATGCTCAAACCAAAGAACAGTCGGCTGCCTGCAAGCCACGAGAAATGCGTATTTTTCATTGGAAACGTGAGCTCTTAATGGCCTCTATATCCAGCCTTCTGACCCCAACTGCAGCTTTATTTTCTCCATAGAAAGCTCCGATTGATTTGGATGCTCTCCTATCACCAGGAAGGAGATTAAAATTTGGAGCAAGGATTGGGTTATTTGTTTAAGCAGCAGACTTGTAAACAGTACATCTACAGCGAAAGGAAGGGAGAGAAACAGAAACCGCCAGCAAGCGTGCGGCTTTCGTGCAAAACTTTAACCCAAAGCTGAACGCGACTGCAGGGGACAAGCCGAGCGCAGGGTTAGGACGGACCTCGTGCAACGCGTCCCACGGCAGCTCAGGGGTGTTTCTAGCCGGGTTTCCCGAGGAAGGGAGGCGCACAGCCGCGCTGCGCCCACCCCAAGCATGGGAAACCCTCAGGCAGACGCGCATCCCCTGCGGCACAGCCGTCCCCCGACGTCCTGCTCCCTCCCACCTCGCAGTCCCCGTGTGTTCACGGCCTCCAGCCCAGGCCCTGCACGCAGTCGTGCGTATTCCTGCGTAACGGGACGCTCGTGCTCTGAGATCATGCGTTTACTCAGGCGTGATGTTACCGAGAGCCGTACAACAGGGTGGCAACCCTAACCCGTTGGGAACACGGGGCCCGACCTCACGAGGTGCCTCCGCACACCCCCACCCGCCCCACCGCGACCGCCGGACCCTCGAGACACTGGGGCTGCGGACGGCAACCGACACTGAAGGATCTGCTAAAACTTATTGCAAGGATGACCCAGTAGGCCTAGTCTAAGATGCAGTAAGTCGATGTTTTGCTTCATTTTTAATAACTATGCATCATTACCTAGGGGAACAGTAAAGACTGACGTGCTTCCCCAAAATGCAAGAAGTCACAGCATACAGCAGAGAGTGTGAATAACTAACTTGTCACTTCGTGCCCTATGAAAGAAGGGAGGGAAGAAAGTCGGGGGGGGGCAGGGAATAGCAAGGGACAGGAGCGAGCAGTGGAGTCCCGGAGCCAAAACCCGCCTGCTGCAGGTACCGACCAGGTTACCTTCACCGAAGCTCAGACACGCCATTGGAGACGAAACATTTTATAACGTGGTTATGCTCAAACGCAGTGAAACCCTATTTAAAAACAATAAAACGCAGACTGGGAAGAAAGCGCAAGCCGAGCGGGAGGCTGCTCCGGACAGCGAGCAGGCCCTGGCGAGGCCGCGCACGTGCTGTGCCGGCAGGGAGGGAGGCGGGGAGCACCCCGTCCCGCGGGCCCTTCCCGCGCCAGAAAACAGCCGGGAGAAGCACACGGAGACCTGCCGTACCTGAAATCACAAGCCCTTCCGAAAAGGCTTCAGCCTCCAGGCTCACACACGGCACTGTGACGACGGCATTAATCAAGGAGGCGGCTGCGTGTTCAGGCACTGCCAGGGAGGAAGCGTGTTGCAAGGAACTGCGACACCCCAGCTGTGCGTTAGCTCCTTCTGGGGCAGGTCTGTCTACCGGCCTAGGGAAAGTCCCCACAGCCTTCGCAGATACCTAAACTCCGACTCTCCAACCCGAAAGATACTTACAAACAAGTATCTTAATCAACAAAACTAATCCAGAATTATAAAAACTATGTTCTTACCCCCTATCCAGCCTTATATTTCCAGCTCTGGCTGGCAAGTCCTTCCAGATAAACTTCTATCTCAGACTTATCTTTAAAGAGGAATTTTTCATCTTCCCTCTTCATCTCCCCACCCTGCCCCAGCTCCCAACACCCCCCACACCGCGCATCGCCCGGGCTGCGGACACGGCTCCATCCTCTCATCCAAACTCGCTGCAAGGAGGGAAGAGCAAAGCGACTCTTCCCTGCAGCCCACCCTCGCCCCGAGACCACCCGTGCTGCCGGGGCGGTTTCACCTGCAGCAGGACTGAGCCTGGATTTGTCCTTCCCAGGAAGGGATTCCCTCTAACCATAGGTCTGCTCCGCTCATTTTAACCCGTCCGAGCCTTAGCTACGGTAGTAACCAATGCAGATTAACACCACCCTGTTCGTGCTTTCTGAGCACTACCACCACTTGTGTGATCACCGCTCCTTTACTGCATGGAAACACGAAGCTTTCACCACGGCCTACGATTCTCCCGTTACTGCTTCTTCTGATGGAGAGGTTTGCAAAGTTAAATGGACAAAGCCATGAAGAATGGAAACAAACTATTTTCTGATATAGGAAACTCCGGAATACAGCTAGCACCAACACTGTATTTCATCAAAAAAAGGTCTGTGGGAAGTCAGAATTGCCCTATTAGTTTCCTGCAAAGATGAAAAGCTAATTGTCCGCAGCCTGGGAGTGGAGGGGGAGCCCCAGACCAACCCTGCTGCGAGTATTCCTGGTTAGCAATTGATAGAAACTTGGCCTTTACCAAAAGAAATTCGGTTAACCAGTAACAGGGAAGGTTGCTAAGCCCTTCCTGATTATCTGTGTTCAAATAAAAACAAACTTTCATTAACCCGTTCTATCAATCATTTCATAAACTGAAACTCCAAAGTGCCACTATCTGGCCCGCCAGCAGCCGCCGGTGCGGCCGGTCACCAGCACGCCGATATCCGTAAGGCAGTAACCGAAAGGCGGTTGTTTGTTCGGCTGGGAGGGTTTTTTGGCTTTTAGCAGCCCTAAAAAAACTCAGAAAGAGAATCCAAAATATAAGGCAGGGCACACGAACCCTGTTTTCCAAAGCTGAACAGTTTCTAAAGCATTACAAAATCCCTTTGCCAGGGAACCAAAAGCATCAGAGATGCGAGCGCTGCCTGCGAGGGAGAGACGGGCTTTGAGCACCTCGGGCCGATGAAGCTAGAGGAGGTTTCAGAGCACACCTCTCCTCTTAATCCAGCAGAAGGAAACCTACTCAGGGTTTCATTTGCTAATTTGCAAAAACAAGAAGTCCTCCCCTGCTATGCACTCCATTCTGCAAGCTTTTGCCAGCACACCGGTGTCCTCGCCGACAACCCAACCCGGTGCGACCCAGTTCCCTCTCCCGGGGCTGTCACAGCCCTGCAGCAACAGCGGCAGGGAAGGGAGCTGGGTCTGTTTTTATTTATACAGAAAGACAGCCGAGAAGAGTTTTATTATACTCCTGACATCAGGTTTTCTACTAAAATGAATCCAGTAAGAGTGTAAGATAAATTAAGTGATAAGTCTAAGCCAGTCTAGGTCCAGATAGAGAACAAGCTGCGCTGCAATCCACGTCTGAAGGAACGAAGTTGCACACGCACTGCAAGAACTACAGCAGATTAAACATTCAGAAAGCAAAAGGTAGCCTATTTCCCTCCAACACAACTAAAAATGCTACTTTAAAATGACTGTTCTCAGTCTTAGCACGGATGATAGCTAGGTCAGAAGCCAGCCTTGGAAAGTTTTACTCAGCAGCAGCTTTAGAAACCATAAATTATCTTTAGACTAAGTTTATACACTCCCCTCCTCTACAGCAGAGCACTGCCAGCTCCACTCCTCAAGGCTCCTCTTCGACGCCACCGAAGGCTCTTCCTAAATCTGTGCAGGATCCGCACCCAGGGAGCACGGCGGGAGTGCTGCACATGACGTCAGGGTGACTTTTCTAAAGACGACAAGTAAATAGGTCCGAAAAGACTGAAATTTCGTATTTTAGATGCTAGGCCCGGCTCACAGGCCAAGCTGGCTGAGCGCGCAGCACAGCATTCCCAGCCAAAAGCAACGACCACCACAGGTGAGCACGGGTATCTCTTCTTAACTTCCTCTGTATTACTTTCACTTCCATTATAATGGAAAAAATCAAGTGCAAATCATGCAAAACAGGTCACATTCTTTGTTGACTAAGCCTAGAAAGTTTAGAAGAAAGGAGGTTACTTCTGAAAACTTTGTTTTGAATTGTTTTACAAAGAGGGAAGCAAAACAGTTCTATTACATTAACAGGTTGGGTTTTTTTTTTCAGTTGGGTCTATAGCAGAGACTTGGCAGAAAATTTTAGTTCTTAAGAATTTAGGTTACCAAACCCTGAAAATAAATAGGCCAGCAGACTCCTTTGCCTTAAGACTGCCCGGGCCCACACCGGGATGCATGTGCGCAGCACGTGATACCCGGAGCCCTCGCCCAGGCCCTAAGGACGGTCAGCGTTCAGAGCCTTGGAGTCATACAGCGGGCAAATGTGTTGGTTTAAAAGGCAAGGAATAGTACAAACACTGCAGTTTAAGAGGTTTGAAGTTTGGGGTTCTTCCTTTTCTCAAAGTTTTTGTGGTTTTACACAGCTGATTCACAAGCATTGCTCTCTCCCTTCCTCCTGAAGCCCAACACAAGCAGTTGAAACTGAACTAAGAAAAAAGTCTACCTTAAAAGTGCTCCTGTGCACTCTCTACTGATCGATTTTCTGCAGCTGTTCAAATACACTATGAGGCAATATATAATGGCACTTAAAGCTTACCACAAAGAGGCAAAGTAACCATACAACAAAGTGCCTTCCCTGTAAAGCGAAGAAGGCAAAAAGCAAAAATTTTCATTCTGGAAGATCTGACAGAAAGGAAGGAGATACCCGAGCTCAACAAATTTCCAAGACAGGCCTGCATTCTCCTAGTGCAACCCATTAAGACAGATTTTTCCATACAAGACAAACCGCTTAAAGAGACAAGGAAACAGGAATCCTGACCAGCACGAGCGCAGTTGCTAGCGTGCACCGCGGGAACTCCAGCCCAAACCAGCCTCCCGAGCGAGTAGCTGCAGCGCTGCTGCTCTCGGCGTCAACGCCGAGGCGTTCGTACGGGTCAGCCGCAACGCCAAGAACAAGCCGGTTCACGCTGAGAACGGACTGATCCGCCCCGCTGACACTGCTCGGGTGCCCAAAGGGCAGAGGACGGTCACCGCACGGCAGCTTCCCTCCTCTCTGCCGCCCAGCGCCCGGGGCCACCGGCTCCCTCCGCCGAAGGGCAGGGCCAGCCGGGCCGCTTGCACCCAGCACACCGCGCGTTGGCTCGGCTGCCTGCAGCGTGTTGGGATGGGTTTTCAAGCATGCTAATGTTTGGGGACAATTCTAGCAAGACGACAGATGTTTGATTGAGTAGCTGTCATTCACAGACTGAAGCGAGAACATCTGCCACTTTCCTCCCAAAACAAGCTATTCCTCTTAAGGAATCGCTGTGTCCAAACCCAAATTTCTCCGGGGCCAGGAGGGACTAAAGCTTTGACAGAGCCCACGGCATAAAGCTTTGCGGGGGACAGCTGAAAGAAGGCGTGCAGTGCACGGAGGTGCTCTGTGAACACTTCAAGGTGTACTTGAACTCTTCAAGTTAACTCAAAGTTGCACATGAAGGCCTATGATACACTTCATACTAAACACAAACCCTTAAACAATGTTGGGCCATGGCGGGGATCAGGAATTAACGCAAGGGGAAGCAAGATTTTCCTGAGAGGGATTAATTGAAAAAGCCCTGCTGGGAACCAGACCAAATTCCAAGTTTTGACAAGAGATTAGTGCTTTCAGAGGCATTACTACTACAAAACATCTGAAAAAAATGTTTTTCTAGATTTTTTTTTCCTCCTTTAGAGATAACTAAAGTTCTCTGTCACATGCATGTGGAGGTACAACCGTGCTGAAGAGCAGCTGGACTTTTACCCAGGTATTTTTAATATACCTTCCAAGGGGTAACAGACCTCCCCTACGCAATACATCCCTGCTGGGCAAAAACAAAGATAAACCTAGAGATAATTCTGTGGGCCACTTTTGCAACCAACTGTTTAACACAAGAAAATTCACTCTGAAGAGAACGCTCCAGAGGTTTCCGCAAATGCTGTTCTCTACACATTGATAACGCCCTTAACGCAACAGAGGCACTACTCAATCCACAAGCTTCAACAAATCCCCTTCAGGCAGGGATTTCAAAAAAACAGCGAGTGGAATCTGTAAACTTTATCATCAGAGGAAGACGCCCAGAAAGCTTCTAATATTCTTTTTGCCCACTGTGAGAAAGTGCTCAAGGATTTGGCCACATACTGCGTTTTTATTTTCTTGCATACTCTTCCGTACTTGCTTTTGGCACTGCCCCTAAGAGGGCTCTGACTTCGGATCTGTCCGCACATTCCAGCAATAAATGACGCTAGCTGTGGTCATTCTTTAAAATATCTGTCAGATATAATTCTTCCACTGTTTCGATTCTCACCGACTTGCCCTACAGTGCTGAGATGAAGTCATAAATTACAGGCCACGCCACTCAGTTTGCTGGGATTGCTCAGTAGAGCCCTCTCCCCTAATAACCCGCCACCATTAGCCACCGCGTGGCTTAAGTGGCTTCCAGCCATGAAAGATTTATCCACTGCGACTTCCAGCCAGTCACCAAGACCCGGAATGACTATCAGCGCTCTCATCTCGAGACCACAAGACGAGCAGACGGACTCCGGAGACGAGGCGAAGCAGAGCAGAGCGCTGACTCCAGACACCCCAAGTCAGAGAAAAGCTGCAGCAGCTGCCTACAAAAGCCATGTTTATCTTTGTAAGGAAATCAAAAGCCCGAGACCATAGCGCATAACTGCGGCTCTAAAGAAACGCGCCGAGGTCGCAGCACACGCAGAGAACGCAGAAAGCAAGCAAACCAGAAGAACGGATGCGTTTGAGGAAGGGAGGCAGGCGAGGGTGACGTGCAGAGACGCACATCCCGAGCGAGCCAGCGCAGTGCCTCGCTTCAGCCCTCAAACACACACACACACACCGCAGAGCCGTCCCCAAGGTCAGCGCCAGCCACCCGAGAACTCGCCTTGTCCCTCGCAGTCAACCGGATTCTCGCCCATCGGGGAAGAGGAGCAGAGCGGGCTCGTGCGGATTCCCACTCGGACTCTGAAATACCGTGTCCCCCCAGGGACAAGGCCACCTACCCGACGGAGGAAGACGAGCTCTCCAGAAAGAGGACTTGCACCAAGGGGAAGGGAAGAGGAACCAGCCTGCAGAGCTGACGATACACAATTGTGTACGAAGATACAAGTTCAGAAAGGAGAGGGGAAAAGGCGATAGCTGCTAACTAGAAGGGTATTCAAATCCGAGTTGCACATATACCCACAAGCATGAGCTATGGCCAACCTTGTTGTTGGGGTTCCCCCCACCCCCCTCACCAAAATCTAGCTGATAGCATCAAGGGTGAGATATGGAAACCTACATGCCTGAAGTCTCGCATCTGCAGCCTTCAGAAGTCCTATAGTAAGCCTGGAGCATCGCTGAAATGCCTGCTATTTACTGGTACACTGAAAAGGGTCAGTTCATCGTGGAAAACTTTGGGGCAAAAACAGCTAATTTAATAGAAACCTAACATTTTCACTGTACTCTGTCTCCCGCTCACATATATTAAACACTGAGATGGAAATTCACCAAAACGAAGCTACTAATGTTAAGAGCATAAAAGATTGCTGAGATGAAATAGATTTTAGACACCAGACACCTATCGCAGTCGGAGTGCACAAGAAGCAAGATATCAATGCCAGCTGGACAAGTCAGGGCAACATCCATTATATTTACCGAACAGCCTCCTTTGCACATCTATTTAAAAGCAGCATAACATAGCTGCCTCATAGAGCAAACAAGTATGCTTGAATCACAGAGCTACAGGGAATTAATTGCTCCAGAACAAAAAGTGTAAGAGTAAGCACGATTTCTTTTGCCACGTTCTTAAAATGAAATAAGAAAACATTTAAGCACTACAGCTTATTTAGATAATGCACACTGGAAGACATCTTTTACTGCTGGCAGCTTGAAAGAAAAGAACATAATTACAATTCCAAGCATGAAATGAGCTCCCTTCCACGCACATGCCTGAACCAAGTCTGACTGCTTCTCCAGCTGTAGTGAATCAAAGCAGGCAGAATTCAACAGAAAGGGCCTAGAAGCAGCAGCTCGTGATGCCTTTAACCTAATTGCACAGCACCTGGATCCGGAAGGGCTGCGGAGGACTTAGCAGCTTCAGATGCTCAGCTGATGCGGTGCACCGAGTACCTGATCTCGCTGCAGTACAGGACCTCAAAGAGCCTATCTGTGTGCTGGCCCACCACAGAGCCGGGTGTGGGCCCAGGGGAGATATGAAAGCTCACATTATCCTGCAATTGAAAAGAAAAAAGCCGCAGCATGAACTTGACTGTTGTTTAACTAAGAGGAAAACAGCAGCAGCTTTGGTCTTAAATATCTGCCAGAACAACCACTAGCCACTTCCAGACACGTTCTGTTTTCAAGTACTTCAACACTTCATTGCTTCATCAGCTACCTAAAAACTACAACGGTATAAAGGGGAGTGCTGAACGCAAGCCTGCCGTGACATCTGTAGCTCCGACACGTCAGACAGCGCTGTTAAAACCGAGTTTGCGCTACGTCCGTACAGTGAAATCGAGCACCGAGTTTTCCCCTCTGAATTAAGCAGGGCACAAGTCCACTGGGATCGTGCTTCACATCAGTTCACAGCTGCTTGCTTTGCAGGGCACAAGTCCTCAGGTGCACAGTTAAAGTAATCACAGCAAAGACCCTTTTCCTGCAAAGCCGAGCTGGGCTTCACCGGCAGGCCCGGCCCCCGGGGAGGCACCCCGCGTCGCGGCCGCGCCGGAGCCCAGCAGAGCCGAGCTCGCCGCCCCGCCGCGCGGAGAGCAGCCAGGCGTGCCGTGCTGGCTTGGCCGCAAGCACCGTACGTACCAGGGACACGGCCAGCCCTCCGGCCAGGACGGTTACATCACCGGCACGGCAAAACAAAGCTGGTCTGCTTTAAGAATAAAAATAAACTATGCAGAAGTTAGCATTGTTAGACGACGCGTAACTCTAAGCTCGCTTCTGTATTGGAATAGAGACTGCCACAGGAACGAGGTTTTTTGGGCTAGCAGGGGGAAAGCTGCTGCCCTTACTGCCGCCGGGAAGCAGCCGGGCCGTGGGACGGGGCGGCCGTGCTGATGCCGCTCGCACCGAGCCCCGACCGGGGGCTGCAGGCTGCACAGGGGGGAACGCGACCCACGAGGAAGAGGAGGGGGCACAGCACAGCGCTCTGAGCAACACCAGCCTCGTCTCTCCCCAAAGCTCGCTCCTCCCTGGCAGCCAGCTCGGTAAAAGTAGGTTCTCGCACTGCTCCATCCCCAACGATGACGACAGAGGCAGCAGTTATGGCTTTGGCTTGAGCTCGCTCCATAAAAGGAGGGAAAGCCCAATCCGAACGGTTTAAGAATCCACTCTCATCTCCAGCACTGCCAAGGCAGTAACCTTGCCAGCACAAAAGCGTTAATGCTGCTGTAAGGAAAGTATTCTTAAAACGCCCAGGAAAAAAAAGATGGGATACAATTCTCTTAAACAAAAAAAAAAAATGGACATTTCCCCTTTCAGCTCGTACGCATATAAAAACATTTCCATAAACATGCTTGTTTTCAAAACCGAACAGAAGTACATGCAAAGCCACCTAAAACAGTATCGCAGAACATCTTGTGTTGTTGCACAACATTACTTGCACCTTAACGGCATTTTGCAGGCTGGCACCGACAGATGACAAACACGCTCACCCGTCCAACGCGCGCAACAGCCGCTCCAAGCGGGGCCGGGCCCGCGCTGGCAGGTGTCACGGCTCTAAGCTAGGCGGGATAAATAACTGAACAGCCTGGCATATCACGATATTTCCTATAAACGAACACGAAGTTACAGAGCACGCGCTAACGCCCCCGGACCACAAACACAGCGAGCACGGCGACCGTTCAAAGCTCAGCCCTCGGCCGCTGATAAGGCTGCGGTATTCAAGTACACGGCAACCCGGGGCGAGGGCAGCCGCTCCTCGCCTCCCGCGCGCGGCACGGCCGAACCGGCCACGCTGCACCCCAGCTCTCCCCTCCGCCTCCAGCCGACACCTCCACAGCAGAGACTGCACCTGGGACCAGCCCAAACCAAGGATTCCTCGCTTAAGATTATAACCCCAAGACAGGGCACGAGCAGCTTGGAGGGGAGAGGTGATGGTCTCCTGGGCTGCACTCGGATGACTTTCAGATTAATTGTTAAAAGCACTTCACATTAAAAGGCAGTTTAAGCTCACCTGTGTATCGCTTTAGCTGTACTCAAGTGCAGTATTTAAATTTCAGCCATTCCAATTACTGTAGTTTCAGCTGCCACATTAAACATCATGTAGTCAGTTCTGGTTTTAATCTTTTTACAATAAACTAAAAAATAAGGAAAGCTAACAACATGAACAGTAAAAAATATGAACTCTTCTACATAAAACACCCAAACTTAGCCTATGTTGAAATTTATATACACGTATTAGCATATCAGCTTATTCTGGTTTAAATCATCTCTGCTGCCGAGAGACCCTTCCTTCCCCAGTTTTCAACCCCAAAAGAATTACCATTTCTTTCCAGACGGGAACTTCAGCCAACAATCTGCAGGGCTGAAGTCCAAACCACACATAGCTCAATAACAGCAGAGTTTAACAAAAAGTAAAGCTTTTTTTTTTAATTATACCTTATGAAAGTATGGCTGAGAAAGGAAAAAAAAGAGTCACAGAAGTCATCGATTAATTCCAGAGTAATAAATAAGGTTTACAGCACACTGCAACAGATATTCTACCAAGTTTTTCAGATTTACCACCATCCTTTAATGTCTAAGCTCGAGGTGGCTCTGCGTTAAGGCATACGCTACCGCAGAGTTCAAACGCTAAAACGGCCTGGAGGCCGCAGACTCGGACGTTTACAGACAGCTTTCATAGCCAGGCTAACGCAGGAAGGCGACGTTTTAAATTCCTGCTACCCAGCAGAAACAAAATCAGGATCGACCTCCTTCCGAGGGATCCCCAGGATCTTCATCAGGAAAAAAATTTCCAGCTTTGCAGAACCGCAGACTACAGGGCCCTCTGAATGCCCGGTAAGCCCAGCCCCCCCAGGCCCCCGCCTTGAGTTATGCCCGAGCGGTCTCCTAAGCTGCAGAGCACAGCTTTTCGCCATCGGCAGCAGCAACGCAAGCTTATGTTACATAATAATCTAGATCTGCATCAAGAGAAAAGGCACAAAAATCATGGCAGAAAAGGAACTGGAAAATCGCAAATACTAGCTACAGTTTCTCTAGGGTATCTGACAGACTTCACCAGTTCTCACCCTCAAATATTAAAGCCACAGTTATGGTTTTAACAACAACCGCCGTTACTGCTGCCTTCTCCAGCATGCTGTCATCCTCCCTGCTTATGCTCCAGAGCTGACCCAATGAAATTTAATGAGGACAACATGGAAGAACATGAAGTCTGGTATTTTCTTCATTTTTCTGAGCTACTGCATCTTCGACACGGACACAGAACCTGTCTGCGAGCAGCGGAGAGCTCTGCATGGGGAAGAGCGGTATTTTGTTTTTAAACTGAAGTTTTGCTAAAAACGTCCATTTCAGTGACACCTAAACTTAAAGCCGTCAGTTTCTCTGGGGTAGAAATATTCCTGGTAGTGTGATATTTTGGGGAGGAAAAAGGAAAAAAGAAAAAAAAAAAGCAAAGCAGACTGGCCTGTGCCACTAATCAAAAAGTACAGTTTATATGACACAATAAATAAATCCTAATACCTGCAACCTAATTTGAACCTGAATATTTATTTTTGCTAGTTCAGCATGACGAGTGACTAAGGCACCGCATAAGCCTAAGTTTACGGCAGTGCCGTGGGGGCAGCGGCGTTTCAGAACACAAGCCCGCCCTGCCCGGAGGACACCACCACAGAGGTGACCCAACCAGCAGCTAATCGCTTCACCGACAACTATTTTGGTGTGTGCACAACTCTCAAAGTTGAGCTTTTTGTTCACATAATCTCCTTACTAAGTTTTGCTACGGTGCCCGGAGGCATTTGGGCACGCGATGTTGAGAAATAACCGTGCCGCAGCCAAGGCACGCGCGCCACGCGGGACTCCTCCGACACGTCACCGGGGGTCCGGGCCACGGCGAGGCCCCGCTCGGGGCTCCGGTTACCTGTCCCGGAGATCTAATTAATCCTCTTGCTCATCAGCGCCTAAGCTTACACAGGAGCGTCTCAAAGCTTGCTGCTGTTTTGCAAGTATGAAAAGCAGATTAAGCAGCTCTGAGGACTACTGTGGAAGAGACCGCCAGCGCACATCCTTCTCACGCGGGCAGGTACCAAGCGCCACCAGGACTCGGCCAAAAACCTCTCTTTTGGGCCACATCCCACGTTTCTTTTGGAATACAGGAGTGAGCCCCAATAACAGATATTCTGCTACAGCAAATCCATACTTCAACTGAAGAAGCCTTTGAAATAGGAGACATTTAAAAAGATATATATAGATATAAAAGTATATATAGAGGGATATAAGATAGATTATATATATATATATATATATATATATATATATATATACACACACACACACACAGTTGCATATGTATACACAGTGCTATATATACTTTAAAAGCTTTCCTATCTTCAGCAAGATTATGAGGTTAAGGGAACGAGGAAAGTTATCATTCCTTTAACCAAATGCACCAAGTATGTTAGTAGCTGCTTTTCCCAAAATAAGCAAAAGAACCGACGCTCGCGTTCAGGCGCTCCTGGCATTACAGCACGCAGTAACCAAGAAACCGCGGGGAGAAAGATTAAAAAAGGAGAATTGAGCTCTGCAGCACCCAAAGCACCGCACTGAATGCGGAGCGCACAGGACTCGTCATCTCCCCGCTACCAGCTCATTTGAGACAGATTTCCTTTTAGACTGTCATAAGAGCATCATTAAAGAAAACGGAGAAAAGAATTCGGAACGGGCCAGCTGCTACGTGCAGACACAGTCCGAGCTGCCAACAGAAAAACACACAAAAATATCTTTCATAAGATATTTGTCTTCATGATTTTACTTTGTCTAATTATTTACCTGTTATCATTTGATTCTCTGACTCCACGCAACTTTTGTGTAGCATTAAATCTCAGTGTCGCTATGTTAATATTAATTATAAAATAGTATCAAACAGATTTACTATCAATCTCGGAGGCTAATTTCTCAAACCAAGAGACGCAGAGGTGGTTTATTCCTGTATTGCTACCCGACAGCAGGAAAGCTTTCGTTAAAAATCTCAAAAGTTAAAGTTCAAAGCAAGTCCATCCACTAAGTGTTTTTCACTGACCTAAAATAAATTTCTGTGAATATTTCCTACATTATCTCCAACAAAAATGTGCATTTCTATTACAACACTTAATTCCAATTAAGAAAGTGTTGAAAGGCTTCCTGTAAAAAACAAATACAGGATATTGGCAAGACTACAAGAATGAGGTAAAAACTACTGAAGACAACAAAATAATTTTCTTCTGACTGTGCAGCATAAAAAGGAAGTGTATTTCTTACAAGACTCCAGCACTAAGTCTAGGTCTAGCAGAGACTGACCAGCGCTACTCTCATCTGCACTGACCTCTCGGGCACGACAGCGACAGCCTACGCAGATGAAAAACTGTATGAGAAGATAAAAATCACTGGAATCACAGAACTCATCCTGCCACCTAAACACACCCAAACTGATCGGCTCCTCTCATCCTTGCAGTTTTCCAAAGCTTTCCCCAGCGTGTCCATCCATCCGTCCGCAGCGGCTGCCTGACCGGCCGAGCTCCGCTCCGGCGCGCTGAACCGCAGATCGCCGCTTCGGTGAAGTCGGAGCCGCACGGGCGCACACAGCCCTCACGGTTTCATCCTATCTTTGGGCAAAGTTAGGAATAAACGAAGTGTCGAGACTTCCAGGAAATTCAGAATGAAGGTTAAACTTTATAACCCAAAGTCAAGAAAATCCACAGATAGCGTACTCAAAAAGAAAAACTTCAGAGAACAAGCGCACGCTCCCCACCGAGCTCTGCCCCGCCGAGCACAGCCGCCCTGCAAGCGGCACTATCAGACCAGCAGCTTTCCTAAGCAGCTCTGGGGTCTGCAACGCTGGAAGTACTAAACCTTTCTAAACGTCCACTAGAAGTCTGCACTGGCTTACCAGTTCCTTATTGTACTTGAAGCCACCCAGGAACAGCAGATGCCCTGTTTCAGGCATTTCTCTTCGGTTCTTAGAAGAGCGGTAACTAGACCGCTCCTGTGCTGCAAACCCTTCGAACCGTTAATCACAGCCATGACGGAGTCATCCGCAAACTTCCCCATTTCTCCATGAAGAGGGGAAGAAGCTGCCTCCTCCCGCGGCATCGGGGCTGTTCTGGCCCACACGCACGAGCCGCTCGGGCAGCGAGGCGCAGGGTCTGCTCCCACCCCGCCGCTGCTCCCGAGCCCCCAAGGCCAAGCACAACTCCCACGTATTTCCAAGGATACCTTTTCTCTTTTACTTTCCAAATAAAAAAGGCAGCAGCATGCATCTGTCACCAGCGCAGAGCTGGTCAGGTCACTGCTGCTTGCATATTATTGTAAGATAATACTATATTTTCACATTATTGCAGATTACTGTAAGATAAGAGTCCAGACACATGCATCATACTGAAACTCCGTCAAAACCCAACACGTCTCACTGGATCAGATAAAACCTGGCTTTTCGCACCCCTGGTGAGCGTGCGGGCAGTCTAGAGCTGGGGAAAGCGGACATCGCCCTGTCAGACCCCTCAGACGTATGCTCTGCACTTCAGATAAGCACCAAAACAAACATTTTGGTGAAACCAAACTGCCGCGATGCGGGAAGGGAGGCAGTAAAGACCCGGCAGAGCACCTGCCCTCAGGCTGCTAAGCCCTTCTGGATGAAAAAAAGTGCCAGCCCCCTCCTCCCTCCCAGATCTACAACTGACCGTAAAGGCACGGAATACAACCCAGGCACAGGGACCTCACGTCCCACGACGCTGCGGCATCAGTATTTTGATTGTGATTTACATCTAGGATTGAAGCCCCGAGGCCAAGCAGCTCGGGATGCCGCGCGCAGGGGTCTGGCTGCCCAAGAAGAGGTCCTTCCTTCTCCTGGTCACCGTGGTGCCTGTATGACAGCAACCAGAGTCACCTGGAGACCACCCCATCATCATCATATTCCCACCAACAGCTACTTAGCATCAGAATTAAAGGCCAGCCAACCTGGATTAATTCACTTCCACCAAAGAAAAAAAAGAAACCCATCACAAGTTTTATTCGGAAAAGCAAATACATCATTCACTTGCAGTGACGATTTCCTAAAATAAGCTGTGCACATGCCTCCCATCCTTTCATCCCTCAGGGTGGGTAACCCAGAAAGCTGAAGGCACGCAGGAGCACTCGTATGTTAAGGGAGACCTACACGTTGCCTCAGTCAAGACTAGCTATTGTATATAGGTAACCTCAAGTACTGGTGAGTGTTTGAATTTAAATTCCAAATAAATTTAAATCTAGTAACTAAGTAAACAAAAGACTAAAGAAAGAATTTAGTTTTCCCTTTCCAGAACTCTGGAGATATTTTTTACAACGATGGGGCCCATAAAAATAACAAGGGAGAAGATCTACACCCGAGCTCCTCAAAAAAAAATTACTGATTTTTGCAGCTACTTAGTGCTATGAGCAGATGGTTACAGGCAATAGTATTGACAGCTTCACAAGCTACCACCCCCAAAGGTGAGCTTCTAAGTCTGTTGCAAATTCAAGAGTTAAAACCATCACAGCCCAGACTGCCTTTCTCAGAGGGAAGCAGCAGAGTTTTAGCCAGTTCCACAGTGCTTTAGAAACCTGTTTTACTTCACTTTTGCATTTTGTTACTGCCCTCAGCTGAGGGCAGAAACTTCCTAAAAGGCTCCCACGCAGTTGCCTGCAGCCATCTGCCCACAGCCTACGCGAACCTGGCCGGCAGCGAGGACAAAGCAGCCTGGATTAAAAGTAGAGCTTTCAGTATTTGTCTGCCAAAACAGAGCCACTTGTTAAGTAAGGATGGAAAAGCCAGGGATGCCAGTTCCTCAAAATGCCCGGGGAAGCAAGCAAAGATAAGCAAGAGCCTCCAGCTCACTGTGCAGAAAGGGAGAGAGAGTAAAGCTTCAAGGAATTTATGCCACTGAACACACAGCAGCCAGCGTCCCCCTCGCTTGCACGTCCACAGCAAGATGCAAGTTTCTGCAAAACACCAAAGAAATCCTTTCGCCCAGCTTCTATATATCTCTAGCAAGCTGAAACAATTAGCTCATCTAGCCTTAACTCAGAATCAAATTACTAATTAAAACATTAACTTGTTAAATATGATTCCAATGAAATTCTCTTTGATGCCATTCAGCTAGGGAAGTCCTGCGAGCTCCCATAAAACAGGGTAACACACGGAGCCACAAAAACTGGCAGAATACATGAGTTGCCAAGCATCTAATTAAACTAGCAATGAATTAAACTGAGCCAGCGAGCCTCAGCCCATGTCGTCCAAAAGTTGATCTGAAAAGTGAAGCTTTGTCACAATCTCAACTATGGAACAGAAGTAATGGAAAAGCCTAGTCTCCATCTCCACACTCAATACTTAAGCCATGCTTTTCAGAAGCATTTGCCTCTTTTTATCAGAAACCCCTCTCCAAAGGATATCAGTAAAGCATATGCAACAATTCTGCATTTGCTCAATAATAAAATAACATTAATAGAAGGGGGAAATCATTTATTTATTCCTCCTTTCTTTTATTAAAGAAATAGGCTGCAACTGCCTATTATAACTGGTAGGCTCTTCAGTGGTTTAGCTGTAACATCTTCCATGCATGGTTCCCGCAGAATTCGCACCTCTGATTTGCTGCCATTTTGCACTATTGAGCAACAAATATCAACTTGAGTTTTAATTATCAACATACCAGAGCAGCTCTTGGTAGGTATAAGTCAGCTAATAGGTATAAGTCAGCTAATAGGCTTTGCAACAGGAACTACCCCACCTGCGGTTCCGCTGAAAGTGCCAGAGGGACCGATGCACCTCCGGCCGCATCCCTGCCATGGGAACGCATTCCCCCACGCGCAAGGAAAACGCCCCTTGAAGAACTAATGGATCCGAGTGTCAGAACTACCAGGCTCACAATTACCTGCACAATTATTTAAAAGAGCAAAAGATCAGGGAACAAGAACATCCTAAACCATTATTCATTCAAGAAATATAAGTGTGTCTGGTCTTATCAGCAGGCCCTTGGTCTGTAAGCTCCTTAGGGGAGGAACAGATTGTATACCTCTTGCTGCCAAATGCATCATCTGCACTTAATCACAGCATGATGGATATCTTCTGAACACAAGCAACTTCAGCCATATTTTGTGCAATCCTGCTACCCCACTCCAAAGCCTGTCATCTCGTGTCCAGAGTGTCATTTCCTCAGGGCAGAGACCATAACTTTATTCTCTTTCAAGGTATTGCTTTGCTGTCATGCAAAATTCTAACAAATAAATAAAGAGATTACTCCAACGACGGCATCTCATTTTTTCAATGACTAGGTTCTGCATGTAGAAGCCAATTCCAATGTTAAATACCAGATTACTGAGAATACTCAAAGCACTTTTACTTTCAGAAAAGGTTACACCCAACAGCCCAGTGGCATAACGATGGAAGCTGTAATTAGCCACTTACACTCCATATAACCTACAGACTCTTCCCTGAAATAGTGTGTCCATGTGTCACTCAGGCATTTTATATATATTTAATTTTCATTCCCCCAGTGAAATAACAGACTGCACCAGTTATTGGAAATAAAGATTCTGCACACCATCTACTTTACTAGCTTGCTTTACTGAACCTGCGCTCAAACGCAACAACGATGGGTAAGCGTGGTGTATACAAGCTGATACAAAGCTACAAAATTCTAACTGAGAAGGATAATTTTTTAAGGCCAGAATGCAGCCCCTGAGGAAAAAAAAAAAAAAAGAGATGATTTGAAAACCAAGTAGACTGGAAAAAAAAAAGCTTTCCTTCTTTCAGGCAGCTGATGCAATAGCTTTGTCTAGCTCTAAACAAGAGCACGGGAGGAAGGAAGAAGAGCGTTGTACACGGCTGTGAATTGTTCTGGCTGAGAGTTTCCTTCTGTGTCATGGTGAATATGCAGATCTGAATTACACCCGAAGAAACAAGTTGAGCAACACAATTTCCAAAGAAGTTTCTGCTTAGCTCGAACCCGCTCATTAAAAATGCTGTATTGTGCACATGTACCATGTTAACATATTAGCAATAGAAAGGTTAGCAAAAATGAATATATGCAAGTGCTCCAGTCTCTAACATCTGACATGCAAGAAAGGAGCTCCCCTACCTACACTTCTCTTAAAAGGTATGTTCAAATTGAGGGCATGTAGGTGGCATCTGCCAAAAACGGCATGTGAATAACAGTCACAATTTAACAAATTCTGATAAAATATAGAGAACTGTAAAAGCAGCAATTCAAACACTCAAATCAAGAAACACTTATGCTGAGAGTACATCTGAAAATCTAGCTTTTTTCATTGCGGGCAGGGGGATTTTAAAGCTCTTTTCTGTAGGTCTCAGCAGTGTTGTGTCCAGAAAACTTATGTCCCTTTTACCCATGAAAGAAATCCAGGCTCACAATAAGGCCACCGCCGTTTATAAGTGAAGTAATCAGCTTTTAAAATTAAACTCCGATTGTGCAATTTCAACACTGTCCGTTACAGAACACAAAATGGTATTAAAAAGCATCTAACGATGCTTATTAATCCCCACCCCGAATCCACGCAGATGAGACGTGCTGGAAGCGCCGTGCATTCGGTAGGAAACGCCGCTCTCTACGCCGGACTGCGCGCTGCCAGGGGCTTAGCCACACGCTCAAGGCGAACCCAAGCTCTGCCTCATCCGAAACAAATCTACAGCTAAAGAAGTTACACAGCTGCTGTAAGGCATCTCCAAAATCAGGATATTTATAAAAGAGAAAGAGTCCACCATTTTAGAAGCAGCATGAGGAACGAGTCCACCAGACCCACCAGCCAAACAGCTCCGCTTTAACGTTAGACTACTAATTACACTTGCACATGGCTCCCCCTCTCCTCATCGCTAGCCCTGCTTCAGAACGGAAAGCAAATACTCCTGCCTGATACCCAGCACCACACAAAAAGCCTCCCTGTTCACGTCGGCCGACTGACATACGGGAAAATTACCCTACACTTCTGATGCGTTAGCTTCTAACCTAACTCGGGAGGAAGGAGAACTAAAGCAAGTGGAAAAGAACCTGGGAACTCAGAAGAAGGCTTCCATGAAAAGATATTTTCTTTGTAAAACACAAAGTTTTATTTCCCCAAAAGCAGCAAATACTGAAAATTGGATATGACCGAGTTTAATATTTTTTCTGTTAATTCTTTAAACAGTTAAATAAAGTCACATTTCATCTAAACAATACTACCATTATTACAGCATCTGACTTTCCAAAGACAATTCAATTCCAGAAACATGTACCATAATTGCTTTTTCACTACGGGCCTCAGCTCTACAATTGCATCCTTCTCGGGAGGTCAGAACAAGGCAAGACTCCAGCTCTGAAAAGCAATTCTGTTTAGCAGCGCTACCTTATTCATTCTTTTAATCTTACACCTACATATTCATTATGAACTCAGTAAAATACCAGTGCCAAAACCACCATCAAAAGCCATTTCAATCTCTGCTGCTCTGAGAAAGCCTTGACCCCTCTGCTTCTCTAATGAAGATGTTAGGAAAGTGAGAATTATACCAGCTGTCAGCTCGTACACGAGCGCTCCCTACTACAAACCATTCAAACCCGGGACTCCGGGAGAATTAACTCGGCCTAATGCAGCAGTTTTGCTGTAAACAAGGAGAATGGAGCATGATGAACCTAACTTGTTTCAAAGAATCTATTCAAAAGAGTTCAGCAAGAAGCTATCTGTTCTACTCACTGTGGAATGAGTGATGCAGGATTACACACATTCAAGCTATAAGAAGCCAGCAACCTGGGCAACCCATCAGAATGCCCTTTTTCCACCCATTTAGACAGGACCTCTACTGTAACTGCTATGAGAAGCTAAGACAAGTCTCTTGTTGAGTATTTAAGGTATCACGGTTTGTAGCAATTCCTGTGCTTTGTAAAAAGGAGCCATCTACCGATACGGAGAAACCTTAGGCTTTCATAGGGCTCTTCTTCCTGCAGTGGAAGAGGCCTCTGTTCCCCACAACATATCGCATTTTGCTGCTCCTCCAGCTGCACCAGTGCAACTACTGCTGGGTCAGATCACTCCACAAAGCAATCCTCAAACTTCTAAATACTCTTATTTAATGCAGAGTATCTTGCTCATCCAGTTAACAGCACATCATCACCAAAGGCAGTATTGGCATAAGCAACGGGAACAAACCACCTCACGGGGAACAGAAACACCTTGCATCAGGCTTGTAACCGAAAGGAGCAGGGTAGCGGGACAGACGCCCTTTGAGTCCCTTCCCAGCGCCCAGGCTCTACTTCCACTAGCAAAGCTATCAAGGTGGAGCATCAGCAGACTGCCAGCACGGTAGTATGTTACTGCAAAGATAAGCCTGGTCCTGAAGATCAGGCTCCTGAGTTGTTCTCAATGGAGAATCCATGCAGTGTCCCTTACGGCAGGCGGCATACCGGTAAGCACGCACTGCTTTAAGTGGGGAGGGGGACAGAAACCAGCTGTGGGCACCAGTGCATTTTCATCCACAAGTTCACAGCAAAGACAGCCTCTTTCTCAGGATCTTTCACAATACAGCACAATCTTTTCAGAAAGGAGAGAAGGCAGCACTTTGCTAGTCGGGCACACAAGTACAAGGGCACTCCGGGGTTTTGCAAAAGCACAGCATAAGGAGTTAACAACAAAGACAGAGAGAATCTGCCTTTAGAACAACTGCTTTTTAGGAGGAGCGGCTTTTGTTCAAGCTTCAGCCAGATATTAATTGTGTTCAATCCTTGGCCCACTCCGAGGACGGCATATACTGCATATCGGTGCATGCTAAACTGCAACGACCACGCACACCACGGCCTCCTCGCCAGCCCCATGCCTATGAATTCCCTTCCACAGGGAATTCCAGAATATGCCAGCTTTGGGCAAATATTTCAGCCAACACTTAGAGGATTCTGGTCTTCTCCCCTCACTCCAATGTCTCCATATTGCAGTGGCCCAGGAATGGAGCTATTAGATTGTAAGCAAATAAGCATTTTAAGTAATACGATAGTCTGTCTTTGCACAGCTGCAGATAAAAACTTGTGCTACTGGAAAAGGTCACTTGACTATAAACTCCCAGGGCTCAGAAAACCCACAAAGTAAAATTATTCTTCATTTTTTTGTTTCAAAAGTCAGGAAAACATCTGACTTCATAATAACTATTTAATTCTATACAGTGTGGCAGTTTTGTAATATCATACGACTTCAACTTCATCTGTCAAGTTTCTCCATCCACTGCTTCAGCTGGGCCCATAATTAACATAGCATGGCTTTAAATAAACAAAATACAAAACATCTCATGAGAAAAGGATTAAAAATGGAGAACAAACTATATGTGGCACATTTTCCCAAATGGCAGCTACTGTACTATGTAGTTCATAAATCTGAGCTCTCAGTAATACATCTAGAAGATACTGGTGGCCAAAAGCAGGTGATGGAGACAGAAGGCCCTGGACAGACGCAGTCTACCATAATGCTTTATAAGCGGTTAGAAAGCAAGCACCTTTTGCCTGCTGGCCAAGTATACCACGGAAATATGTTTGAATGTTCAGTAGATTTTCATTTAAGTGAAAGCTATTGCAATTATCATCATCTTAAAAAAAAAAAGTATGGTTTGAATACAAAAATGCAAAATACCATTTCTTTCAAAACTAAGAATGAAAGATTTTTGCAACAAACAACGAAATGCATTATGCAGTAAGCAATCTGTTTTATAACTGATGTTGAGATTCAGCTCAGTTTTTCAGGGAGCTGCAGAACACCCGTTAAAGCAGGAGTTATTGCGTGCTACAGCAAAAGGTCTTGCACTTGATACACTTTAATTACTAAGCTGCAGCAGGGGAGAGTTACTGATGCCTAGTCTGTTTTGTTTCACTGTGAAAGGCCTCTACTGCTATTAATATTCACCAAGGGAAACTGAAATAGCCTCTTGTCTCCGTTTGAATACCTTGGAATTAATATGGACAAACGAAGTACACTGATTTTTTTTTCCTCAAAACCCAGCACAAAACCAACCTACAAGCTCGCAAAGCCACCTGATATAGCCAGCCTGTGTTTTTCTACATAGAGTAACCCTCCTTTAAAAAAAGCCTTTAGCATCATAATGACACTTGGTCACGAATAATTTCACTGCAGCATAAACCAAGAGGCCCACCACGTACTCAAAGCCCCACGGCAGAAGCAACACGCTGTAGGTTATCTGCTGAAAAGCCTTCTTCGTTGTGTTTTTGGACGTGCAGAGGATGACCTTCAACTCTGCACCACTGACCTTCCCCTCCTTAACACTGCCAGGATATATACTGTAATGCTGAACCCCCAGAAAGCAGCGAGTGGCAGCTCTTACTGAGCTTCCACACACAGAACTGCCAGCACTGGAGAAGAACAGCAACAACAACTCTTCCCTGCTGGCTTCAGCTGTAACATTTTACTTTTCAGAGGACAGCACCAACCTCTCTCATGCTTTCTTAAAATACTTAGGCAAAATCTCATTTTTTCTAAATTTCATTCTAGGATATTCTATTAGTAAACTACAGCTCTACACCTAGCCATTTCTACCTCTGCTAATGTTACCAAAAAGCGGAGTTCTAACACTGCATGGAAACCACAGGATCAACATATTTAGAGTTTTCGTGCCCAAAATGAATCTTAGATGCCATGGGTTTCAGTAATGCTAATCATAGGGACGCAAAACATTGTTAAACTTGTGTTTCTTTAATAGACTTCTTTTTAGATATTCTGGAAGTGAAGAGAAAGAAAGAAAGACGACCATGATATACTAGAGGTAGAAGGATACTTCATTATTCAGCAGTCAACAGCACTAGCAAGGTACGAAGTCCGCTGAACAAACCGGCTCTGGAATAGCCTCCGCGGGAACGTTAACTTTTGCTTTCCTTGAAGTCAGGGAAAAAACTTGCCACATTTGAAGTGATATAAAAATGAATGGGTTTCTCAGAACTAAAGGCATTTCCCAAGATAACCTTGGTTCAGTACATTTCAGTTATTCCATGCAAGCTTATAATGCTTAGCCTCAAACTTCAGTAAATATGAGGAAAATATTAACACACATCAACACGGACACGAGCATTTGTTAGGTAACAAAAGAGAAACTTGGACAGGAGTAAGGTAAATATTTACCGATTCCATAGTTGAAAGCTGTTGTTAGCAGGACATGTATTAAAATCCAACAAAGGCGTGTCCCAAAAACGCTGTGTACTCTGAAAGAACAGAAATTCATTCATTAGAAAGTTAAAATACAATTTAATTTTATTCAAAACAAGCATACTATATTTGAGTACCTGAAGGCTACTAAATACAAATCCTTGCCTAATCCAAAAGTAATCTGATAATGGGTCTGTACAAACAGGAAAAAAAGAATGAATTTGTGGAAAGCTTAACACAACATAAACCGAGTTCTACAACTGAAATTAACTTTCTGACGACAGATAGGTTTTACTTGTCTCAAGGCTTCTGCAACTGTGTGGTTTTACAGCCATTTTATTTAATAGATGAAGTCCGCCCATCATCTCCCCCCTTGCTCCGAGACAGGCGGAGCACCAGGGACCGGACGGAGCAGGCGACGGCACCGGAGCGGCCTGCAGCACACCGCTCCCTGCACCGCGCCGCCGACTCGCCTTCTCCAGCATCCTTCGCTTACGGAATTATCCACGGCAAAAACCTTTTTTTTAAAGCACACCTTTGGCTTCTTGCTCTGCACGGCAGCTAATCAAAGCCCTGTCCTTTGTTAGGCTGTTTTAAACCAGCTCCCTCGCTGCACCTTTTTAAGGATGTTTTTCCAGTGACAAATTCTGAAACTGACTTTTCAGACGCTGGGTCGGAGCCGGCCCCGGCTCTCGCCCTTCGAAGGCAGAGGGGAATTACACCCATCGCCCGGGTGACTCAGCCGGGACATGAAAGGGTTGGCACGAACTCCTGACTCCCGAAAGCAGCAGCCGGGCGCTTCACCGCTTCTCACAACAGATGAAAAGCCCAACTGCGCTGCGTCCCCCGGCGTCTCAGGTGACTGTCACGTCAGCCTGCGCAGATCCGACCAGGGCCAGCCCAGCGCCCGCAAGCAGCACAGCTAAACCCTGCCTATCTCATGAGTCATCAAGCTCCGTCTGCAAGTGCGGCAAGCGCATTTGCTTAGAAATAAATTTCTCCCCAAGCCAACAGAGAAAACCAGTCTGCTCCAAGGGAGAGCTGCACAAACAGCCGCTCTCGTTATCCGGGTGATCTGGCCTGCTCCTCAACCCCAAAGAGGCCAAGTTTCGGACCAGCACCGCTTGGTAGTAGCTCGTACGAGTTATATGAGCGAGGACAAGCTTGAACCACAAATACGCATATATCTGAAGGTTTGCAACGTGAAAGAGTGGACAGCTTGGGCAGAGTCACACACAAAAACCTGGGGGTAAGATAGTGTTTTATATCCATAACAAATGAAACCACCTCCAGATCTCTGGTCCACATTAGTAGGGGATCTGTGGATATGGAAAGACTCAATGTATGCTATAAGGAAAAACGCAGAACTTCTTCAAAAAACGCATTAGGTGCATAATCGCAATAGCTGAGCTTCTCCTGCACTTCCCCAGAGAACTAGCCCAAGGCAGGAGCCTTTTAAAAAGAAATCGGCTGATGCCATACGACAGACTAGGGCTGCTCAAGTTTTCCATGTGTCAGACAAGCAGCAGCAACCTGCAGCTTAAGCACCGGGCCTTCCCGAGGCAGTCTGCAGCTACTGTGGTCTGCACAGACAGGCTGAAGGGTTAACCGCCGCCTTCACGGCCTCCTATCCCTGCCAAAGTCCCCACGCAAAGTCCTGGCTCATCTCCAGATCCCCAAACCATACTGAGGGACGCAACGGTCAAACCTGTGCCCTCGCTGACAACAGCGGATTTGGAATTTCTCCAAGTTAGCTTCTATGCTAAAGGGAGAACTTTTGTAAAATAATTTCATATATAAAATATACAAACTCCTATGTATAAAATGACAAAGTACAAAACATGTTCTTTTCAAATCCATCCCAAGCAAATCAAACCTAGCTACTGCTTTTCCTCTCGCTCGATCCGTTTCCAGTTGCCCCTTACAAAGTTCCCAAGAATCCCCGATGCACCCAGACCATCCCTCTTCCCGATACCTTCAGATACCGGGCATCCTCCTCAGAACTGCGCTGTGCTGCTTATGCTGCTCCGAAACAGCCCTTAGGCCGGTGCCTTTACTTTGAAGCTTCTTTGGAGTAGCCAACCTTTTAAACCCTGCTTTAATCCATCACTATTCTCCCAAACTCTGTGTCCACAATCACCTTTAAGGCACAGCTCTTGGTACCAGCTCCACAGTGCACACAACAAATTTCGTTACCTGTATCTTTCCACAACACAGCAGTCAACAGGACTTGCCCTGGACAGCTTGTGGCACCCAGTTCAGTTCCATATCTTACGGCTGTCCTTCACCGTAATTTTACGTGAAGCTCCTTCCATTAAGGAGCTAAATTTGGACATCTGCTTCCAAGAGGATCATCTTTACAGAGCCAGCAGCACAGGCCTCGAGCCTCCAGCAGAACAGGCCCCAGTCGGGGTGGAGCTGCCAGCAGCTAAGCGGGAGGAAAGTCCTAGGAGTCACGATGAAAAGGAGCAGGCCAAAAGAAGCAAACTGCAGAGAACGCGCCAGCGCACAGCCCAGAGCCAGAGAGAGGAAATCCTGCAGCAGGTGAACGTTTTCAGACAAGCAAAAGGGAAACAACCGAGAAATTTCTGTCACTTCTCTTTGAAAAGAGCAAAGGAGATAAAGTCATACAGCTACTTCATGGTTTTTTCCATTTTTTCGAAAAGTGACTCCTGGGGCACTGAAGGGGGCCCCGATGGGCACCGGGGGTGACACAGAGCACACTTGCACAGCAGCTCCTCCAGCATGGCTCCCCTGCCCATTCTCCCCTCTTCTCCTCGTAACAGAAGTTACAAGTCTAGAGTTATCTACTCAAAGTGTATACAAAAGCCTTTTTTCTTCTTCAGTTTAAGCTGAATTTCAACTGCCACATCTGGAAAATCAGTAGTGCTATTTACTGCCAGGTAATGACTAGGATTATTTGTAAACCAAATCATTATGGGAGGCTAAAGGAATCCTGTCCCATGGCACACTGATGCAGTTTTCAAAATCTATTTACATCTGCTTCCCAGATTAGATATATAGATATATTTTATTCATTACTTAATTCGCATGTAAAATATACATAAAGCACTGATAACACTGAGATAGTTACTGCATATGAGCCAAGCAACTTTTGCAATTAAATTAAATGTAAAATTCTTAATGAAATTGTTCAAAGCATATCAAATTACTGAACATCGTTAAGCAGAGCAAATACTTTAGTGAAAGAGGCCCAACGTGCAGAGCAGATCACGGGCAAAGCCTGCCTGCTTGTACGTATCGGTACCACTCACGTAACATTCCAGTTGTGCAGAATCCAACATTTCAGTTTAAAGCCTTTACTTTCAAAAGCCTAAATTACAATTAATAATCTGCTACAAGTGTTTACCCATCCAATTTTCTCAGCTTTAGTCTGATGAAAATGATTCACTTTAAAAACTAGCACTACTACACTTGTTTTCCCCTCCGTGAACCTACAGGGTTTACTGTCGGACTACACTCAAACGCATACTGAAAGTGAACTGCAGCTACGCAGAAACCATTTTGCAATGCAAAATGTCAGCCATTAAGCCTTTCTTTGCAATGAAATGGTGGTATAGATACCAGATAATGAGGTGTTCAAGGAGACCAGACTCTGGTTTAAAACAGTCTCAGGGTCTTTCAGAACTTGTGGTGCTTCATTTTATATTAAATGAAGTAATTTGGAAACCTAAGGTAAGCAGAGACACTTCCATTAAAACAGAACGTTTCAACCCCTCGAAGTTCTCCCACCAACTTCTGCTCTTTAGCAGCGACTGCTTTGTCCTCCGCCGTTACCTAATGATTAGTTATCGATTCCTCTCGCTGCCCTCCCAGACAGATCGGTGCACGGCACAGCTCTGAGACGTACGCTGCAACTTCTGCCAGCATGCATTGAAGAAATGAGGAATTAAACTGCTAAAACTTCTTTTAAAAGGGTATCTTGTACCTTTAGAGATAACAAGTTGGTATTTGAAGACAAAAAGCACCTTACAGCCACAAGATGTGAATATGACAAAACCAAAATACATACTTGTACTAAATACCGAGTGTTTGTTTACATCAGAGCAGCTGCGGAGGGCTGCTGCGATCTGACCGGGGAACGCTAACTGCTTCCAGCAGCTCGGCAGAAGGTGCCCTGGGAGACCGATGTCAGCAATAAAAGGATAAAACTGGATCAGCTCTGCACAAGAGATGCAGAGCCACTTACAAGGGTTTCTATGAAAAATGTGTTTGAGATCCAACAATTCTGTAATTCTAAATATTTCTTAATGTGATCGACTGAATGGAATGACAGGTTCTAATTACAGCCTTCATTTTACAGGGAGTAGGACAGAACCCACATGTTTAAGCCTTATTTCAAGCAGTTACTTTCAACAGGTTTTGGTCACACCCACTTCAACACCAAGAACAGTCCTACCAGCAGCAGCTCCCTCCTGCCTTCGACCCCACCAGGGCACCTACTGCTAAGGAAGGATCATCGGATTCACCCAGGAGCCCGGAAAAGCGCACGGAGACCACTCAGAGCAGTCTGGAGGAGGAGGAAAGGAGAGGTGGTGTACTGCCGACCCAGACAGAGGGAAGAAAGTTGTTTTTAAGCAATGTGCAGAAATTAAAGATAAATAACGTGCATTTAACTGAAATGCTTTGCATCAGAGCAGAAGCTCACACACGAGCCATCTCCAAGGGCACGTACACCTGACCATCTCCCAGGCTCAACGGAACTAGAGCAATACTTGCTCATGCATTTGTACCCATTGCATGGGGGCTTTAATAAGAACTTCTCAATAGCAATGTCTGAGCTAAAGAATTTCCCTTTTCCTAGAGTCTACAGGAAAAAAAAAATACTTCAATGGAGATGCGCATACCATCCCAACCACCGAAAGGAGCGGGCGGGGGGATGACCAAGTGGGTAGCATTCGAGACTCCATATATGAAGTTAAATTTTGTTTGACAGCTTTAAGAAATTAAGTAGACAATATACTCTGGGTCTTAAAGTTTCTTTCTTTTGCCCTGCAGATAAATACGCACACCGAGATCTACATTTTTAAAGCTCCTGTCTTCTTTGACACTTCAAAAAAAAATAAAATAACTTGATATGTTCCTCAAGAACAGAGAGCAACAAGATATTTATATGTGGGCTGAAAAGCCCGAGGCTCAATGTATCCTACCCGAAAGAAAGGGAAAGATGTGGTTCCTGAATTATGGCTTGTGGAGCTAAATTGTCCTGTAAGTGTTTTAATTGAAAGTCTGATATGGACACCATGGTCCACAAGAAACTGAGGGTTCACAAAGTCTAAATTCAGGAACCACTAAGCTATTTAGAGACCTCCAATGAAAGGAAAGACTACAGGATTTGTGATGTCAAATAACTAGCTTCAATATGTTTTGGATATTCCTCAAGATTTGTGCTTCTTTCCATTCATTAAACTACATTTGTATTTGTATTTACACATTGATTTGACAGTCAAACCTGAGCTTCCAACACCAAATATTCCCGGGTGACCCTAAAGAATTACTGAATATTATTATCTACTACTTAAATACTCCAAACATTATGCTTATAATGAGAATGTGGAAAGATGCCTTTGAATGGTACATTTTTATGCTTCCTTTTATAGAAGTAAGACTTCAGTTCAAATAAAAATTCTGATATTCATTTTAGTATGTCAAAAGATAGTTTAATGCAATTTAAATACAAAAATCAGTTAAGCACTACTATACTTTAAAAAAAAAAGCAGAATAATTACCTAGCACTTCACTGAGTTTAACCCTTGCAAGCAATAAATTCCTGGAAATTACTGGACACTTCAACTTTGTCACTGGTTATTGGGTTTCTTCCTATCAGACTTCTAAAGATCTCTGCTCCTGAGGAATATCTCAAAATTACTGATCCCTAGAGTTATATAACACCTCAACTGTTTCCTCCTGGAGCGACCTGTGAAAGCAGTTTGAAAGGTACTTGGGCAGGGGGGAAAAATAAATAAATAAAAAAAGAGAGAGAGAGAAAGAAGAACTGGAGATGTCAGAAAAGTCCCAGCCCTCAGCACAACCTGAAAGCTTAAATTGTTTAAGTAACTCAGTTGTTTCTTGGAGTGATGTGGCAGAGGAGCAGAGCAAGACTGAACAGTTTCCACTGAGCCAGATTTTTCAATTCTACGCACACAATTAAGAGTTATAGAGATACATAAACATGTTCTCTCATCTCTCCTCCTTCACCCTTACCACCCTTCTGTGGCTTCTCTGATGAGTGGAAAGTATTAAGTCAAAATACAGTTTCTGCAATTTCCTTAACCAGCCTTGGACTAAAGCTCAAGGCTATAGTTTGCCCTTCTGTACAAGCAAGCAGAGACAAGACTTGTTCCATCAGTCTAGAGAACATGCCGTTTTCTACGCTATGATTTAGTCTGCATAAACTAAAAAAGCTCTGCTAGTTCTGGAAAGAAAAAAGTTAGATACCTTAAGTTAAACATAATCCACATTTATTGGCAAACGAATAGAGAAATCTAAACTATGCTAGGAATAAATGCCTTATAACAGCATTAACTTACACTAAGAAGTCATCCCCATCATACATGGGAATAAGAGAATGGTTAGGCACCCAAAAACAACAACCCGCTGTCACTTAAATAGCCTAGGAAGCTACAGGCCTCCCAGTTCTTTAGCCCCGCTGCTTCCAAATTATCCCCCAGACCTGTATTACTCTTTCTGGCGCTCCACTATGAAATGTAATTCACCTAAGACTGCTGGGTCCTTCCAACCTGGCTCAGTCTCTTCCAAGAAGATGCATAATCAAGCACATACACATCATTTAATGGACAAATGAGCCTAAGTGCAATACATTCAGCAGCCACTGTCTTGCTTCTGAAAAACACTTCATTACTATTGATACACAGCAAAACATACATTTTAAGCATAGGAGAAAGTGCTTTGATAAAAGCACAGAGCATCATCTCCTCCTTCAGATAACCTGATTTGGTTAGCTATCCAGACATTAAATTTAATATCAACACTTCCAGAATGCCCAAGCTGTTATTTTAGGGCATAGTAAGCTGTTAATTCCTGAACCATTTGACACAGATACAGAATGCACAAATGTGGTTTTTCAAAGCAGAACTGTTCCATGACAATTTTTAGTTCACATATAAGTGAGGAGAAGAAATTGTAAATTCCAGATGCTAAACATTTGCCTGAGCCCCATCTGAAAAGAAACGCATCTCCAATCCAGTTATTCCATTGTCAGATAATCACAGATGTATAAATAACTTTTTTTAAAACTTAAGTACAGCCACATACATGCAGACATGTAGAAAAAAGGTCCTATGTAGTTCATAAGGGAAACATTTTAGAAAACATCATCCAGGAAAAGACTGTCAGGTCAACACAGAAACCAGCACAAAATAAGTTCAAGTACAAGGTAGGAGGCAAAGACAACAAATGCTATTCTTGGGCACACAAACAAAAGTAAGTAATAGAGGAAGAGCAGCACTATTATAGACTACGGCATGAGCGATATACCGGATGTTGACAAATTAGAAAGGTTAATAGGAAACCTAGAAGAAATTAATCAAGTGCTAGAAAACTCGGCTACAGAAATTCAAGTTTTTAAACAAAAGACAAGTCAGAAGACTAGACTGCTCTCTACAAGTACCTGTAGAAAAACAGCAACAGATTCATCTTGCAAAGTTAAATACCAGTTTCTCTAGCTTACATTTGTAGTAATTCATTCTGAAAGTTTATTTACTACACTTACAAAAAAACAAAACTAAAAAACCAACAGCGATCTAGTGGAATTGCTACCATTTGAGATCTAAAAAGATACGTGATAAGGAAGATGCCAATAGCCCATCAAAAAGGGTATTCAAAGATGACTTCTGCAGATGAACAAGAGCACCAATCTTTGACAGGTCAAAAAAAATAAAAACAAAAAACACCCACCCTGTTGAACTGACTGAAGGCAAGAGTCAAGCTAAAGATCTTGAAGCTTCAGGTTGTCCTAGTTAAGCTCCAAGATGTTGGCCTTCAACAGACCAGTAAAGACAAGTAGTTTGTTCTCTGGAACTAAACCAATAATTTAAAGTTGGATCACAGCTGCTGTCATATTTAAGGGACATTCTCCTTTTCATTCCTCCTACATCCAAGTCTGAAGTGAAGCAAACACACCACTCGTCATTAGACTGCATACCTTCTCCGTAACCTTGCCGAGAGCCCTTTACTCATCCATTCCACTCAAATTCCTTTTGTCAGTTCTTTAAAGTGAAGAAGAAAGGGTTAAAAATGCAACTCTACTGGGAAGAGATCCCTCCTGCCCCATTATTATTTTTTTTTTTTTTAAGAGTATGATTCTGCAATTTCTCTTACTCCATGCTCCATTTTAAACACACTGAGAAGATACAGAATATTCTTAAGACGGAGGAGAAAAAAGTGAGAGACAGACAGACACATCTGTCACCTTTTACAGAGTCTCAGATATTTGCAATCATGCAATTTAGTGGCAAATTGGATACAGGTTACTATTAATAAACTGAACTATTTCCTTTCCTTTCTGAAAGCTGATTTGCGAAAAGGATGCAGGCATTCCATTTTTAAAAAACACTAATTAGCCAAGGAGGAGTCAAGGAAGTCACTGCTCAGCCTTCAAGAATATACACGTAGCCTCTCTCAAAGGGGAAAAAATAGAGTAAAATCCTCCAAGAAGTGCGTGATGATCATCCCCTCCGCACAGCAGGATACAGCCAGGAAAATCACACGGAGCCACACAAACATCACAACTGGACACCTCTGCAACTCGGACACAGGGCTCTTGTCTTAGGCATGCACAGGTCTCGCTCAAAGGCTCACAACAGAGAACTCACACTCATGAAAGCGATTACATGACACTGTCACCTGCCATAGCAGCAGACCTGCCTTGATGACCCAGGAGGCTCTCAGAAAACAATGCAAAAAATGCAATTGTTAAAACGTGCTCAAGTCTTCAGTTTCCACAGACACACCTTACAATCACCTCAAATTACCTAGCAAGGATAAAGCTTCAAGGAAGCGCCTCCTTGATTTACACATGCAGTCTTTTCCCTATTGTCTAGGTCCTGGCAAGTTAAGGTCAGGATAAGAAGAGATCCTTTAAAAAAATACCACATAAATCAAAAGCATCGACAGCTTCTACAGAATCTGTTCCTTCTATTATGAGCCCTGAACAGGTTTAAGTAGCAGTTGCCATCATTAAAGAATTTGCTCCCCTCCCATTTTCCATTCATTCTCCCAAAAAATGGAGATCTTAACAGCACCACGCAACCAAGATGAAGCAGACTGCTGCAGTTTTGTTTCAGCTGTAGAAAGCAAGCTTGGAAAACGGTACGAGGAGGGCACAGCGAACCTCGACCACTAAGAACCACCACGAAGCTGTACGAAGTACAAAAATAAGGAAGTCGAATGTGCTGTGTACTTCAGCGGTGCCTCCAGCTCCTAAAGAGGGACTTGACTCCAAATGCAGCTCACGTGTTAAAGCAGATCTGAACAGCTCAGCGAGGCTGAAAAGGGAGATCTCGTGCCCCCTCCCAGCCCCCTCGCCCCCCGATTCTCCTTGGGCTTCTTCTGGAGCCTATCCATAAGCCAGTCCAACTTGCTGGCCCAGCAAAAGTCTATTCGTTTTCTTCTGCCAGGGTACTGCTCTGCCATTTTAGAAAGCCGATCTAACTTGCACGAGGAGCCAGGAGCCGGCGCGGGCACAGGGAAGGCGGCCCGGCATCACCCCCTTCCCCGGCACACCGGGGAACCGGCTCAAGCAGCGCCGTGAAACCACACCCCAAGAAAAACCTACAGACACCTAGGGAAAGGGCATATCCCTTCCTTCAAAACAGATCGCAAAGCAAATAAACGACACGGAGGGTGGCAAGGAAAACAGACAGAGGACAAAAGGACAACAGAGAGCTGGGATTAAACCGGAGTCCCTTGATCCTCAGCCAAATGGCCTACCCATAAACCCGTGCAGCTTCCAGGGCCAATTTAAAATCTTGAGTGTGCGATACTTTAGGTTATAAAATCATATTTAGACACATATTTGAAGTGTTCTTTGCTCTGCTGGTGGCTAAAAACAATTCCTTTGTCATCAAATCTTGCTTCAGCAAGCTGACGTGACGTTTTTAACTCAGGAAATAAGATAATTATGGTTCAAGGTAAACAACTACAACCGTGCATCATAAACGGTTTCTAATTTTAAGCCTGAGTCCCTCTAATGCCAGCCACATTTTAAAGAAAGTTTCCTTGTAAATTGTCCAGATGGTCTAAGGAGCTGGTGACTGAGCCCTGCTGCCAGTTGCCATCAGAGGAGGTGTCCGGGAAAGGCACGCAGGTGTCCTCTCCACCGAGCGCGCAGAACCCGAGCGAATGCAGCAGGCGAGCTGCCACGGCAAACTGGGTCAAAGTAAACCCCAAGACGAGAAGAGAGAAAACACACAGCAAACCTTGAATAGCTTGAGAGGTAAAAACTGTCTCGTCTCTTTTAGGAAAGAAGCAGAAAACAATAAACTTTGAAATCAAAGCTACACATACTTAAGCAGTGTTTGCTGCAAGTCATTCTGTATCGAGAACTTAACCCCCCCCCCGAGAGCTTCGCCAATGGCAGAAAGAGTAAGAATTCAGGTTATAACTTGCTGCTAGAATTTCAACTATTGAGTTGTTCAGCACAAAGCAGTAAACTCGCCCGTAGCCAGCCGTGCTGTGTCTAAACTAGCCCTCGCGCCGCTGCTACCAGAAAGCGTCCTCGGAAGCCACCTGGAAACAGCTAAACCTGACAACGCACAGAAGCATCGCCGCCGACCCCGTAAGGCACTCGGGCTCGAGCACAGCAGCTCGACTGGTTCAAAACTAAGATGAGATATGGAGGGCAGCAAGTTCTCTACCTAAAAGATGAATCATAACATACGGAGGTAGCAATAACTCTAAGTACTGTTTATAGGTGTCAGACTGGTAGGCTTTCATTTTTTCCCCTCATAAAAAAAGGAAGTGCTAGATTACAACCAAATGAGCACAACCGAACGAAGGAATGCAGCAGAGCAGACCAGAGCTGAGACAAGGCGCGCTTAACCCGCTTCGCCTGGGCTCAAAACTGTTTAAACAGAATCAGGTAGTGAAGTCTGTGTAAACTGGGAGAGATTGTTCCTCCAAAGCTTTGCATCACCACGAGCTTTCGAACAACTCCACCCCATTTCAGCTGTTGTCAGAGAGGGAATTCCAGCTCGAACTACTTCCACCCCAGTTTCTTCTGTCTGAAGAAGCAAAACAGGAATAGTGGACAGCAAGAATACAGAATACTGTTTATTCCCAGAATAGTTCACCTGATAATACAGGTCTCCTTTTTAAAGGAAAGTTTAACACACTCTTGAGAAGCCTATTGCACAGCAACGCGAACGTATTTTTAGACAAAAGCATGTGAAGGCGGCAGGGAGGTGGGCACGCTCGCAGGGTAAAGCCAGCCTGCTGCGGTTCATCTCCGCCGTGGAGAGGGCAGCGCCAGGGAGGCTGCCCAGAGCAGGGGACCGCTCACCCCGCCTGGAAGAAATCCCCCCCTCGACCACACACCGGCCAGCTTCCTCGGGACCCGCCCCGAAGTGCCAGCTACGCCCACGCCAGCAGCGCCCAGGCCACGATGGGAAGCGCTCCTCCCTTCCGATAACCTGCTAGAACCAACGGGCCCAAATTCAGCCTCGTCTCCAAAGCGCAACGCGGGATGCAGGCTGGCTCAAAGTCTGCCCAAGCGCCCAAGAAAAGAGGGGGCAGAATGACAGTTTGGCTTTAGGGCTTTGTTTGTGACTAGCACTTCTTCCTGACCTCTGATAGGTAACGTATTAGCTGTCAGACCAAAACCCAGTGCAAATCAGTGAACCTTTAAATACGCTCAGTTTCAGAGCGAAGTTTTAGAAAGAGCCAAATCCTCTCTCTCCCCGCCAGCAAAGCCATTCTGTTCTTCTGCTTAACAAATGAATGTTTAACTGAATAATCAGGTAACAGAGGCTATTCAATGAATTCCACAAAAGGTAACTTAGCCACCGCATGCGCGAGTCTATGCGTGCAGCTATGCTTACACTGCAATTCATCAAGCAACCCTTCAGGAGGGCACGGGGGGGACACGACTCTCAAAGACTGGCTAAGTTAGCGGCCTCAGACCTGGAAAGCGACAAAGAGCTTAAGCTGTCTTCAAGTTAGCTGTCCTGTACACTCATATATAGGCTATAGGGTCATGCTTTCTTTAAAAACAAGTTTAACAGACTGCCCAGTTACGCTCCATCAACACAATGTCACCCCTTGACTTGAAACACTGCCAAGACAGCAATCATCTACCTCCACCTTCAGCTCCACACGACGCTGTTCCTAGCATACCTGGAAAACAGCTCAACTCAGCACCAGCACAAAAATTTGTTTCCTAATATTTTGCTATGTTATTCCATATTTTAATTCTTAGCTCTTAAGTAAAATACTTCCCACTCATAAAGCCTTTGGTTTAGAACAGTTGATTTTGAGGTAGCTGAAGCTGAACAAAATTGGAATAAAATTCAGATAAAATTTGTGAATTACAAAAGAGTAAGCGTTCGTGATTTCATAAATTGCCAGCAAGCCTGAACATCCTATTTGATACCTTAGTAATGCTGGCATTTCGGGATGCTGGAATATGTTATCTACCCCCTTCAAAGAGGTACATTTGAGTATCCCAAATTTGTCACTAACCACCACAAATAAATGGTTGCTTTTGAATGCTTAGGCAACAACATGCAGAGAAACAGAAGACATACCCTCCCCTCCATCACGCCCATGGACAGTTACCGTGTCACTGTCATCTGTTCCAGAGAGGTGACGAGACTGCTCCATACACACAGCGTATATTGTGCACGGTGCTTACACATCACAGAAAATTGTTGCTTGTAACAGCTCACAACACTAAAACATGGTATGTAGGTATAACAAAAATAAAACTTGATACAGCCCTGCCTCCCCTCCTCATCCCTACCTCCTCCAAATGCTTTAAATAGGATGTTATCACTGTTTATACACCATTACAGGAAAATGGTTAGTTTCTTAATGCTTCATTGCAGAACAAAACGTTACTCAATTTATTCCATAAGGTATCAAGAAATAATTGTGAGACCATATGCATCTAAAAGTATCCACATGCTAGAAAAATCTGGAATTATGCATCAGACAATTGGCCACTAACCACAGAGAAAGGGAAAGAAAGGGCCAACATACGAGTTTTCTTGAAATCCTAAAGCAAAACGAAAAATCCATTTTGAGCAATCTGGTTCTGGGAGCAAGTGAAATCCACGTCTCTGAGTTACAGTTTAAGGTTTCTGCCATAAAAGTACACAGACTAAAAAAATTTGATGCGGTTTTCCCTTCGTTAGCTCATCCTGTTAAGCAAAAATGAATCATTTGCCAGATGGGGAGTTCAATTTGAACTGCTGCCAGCGACACCACCATGATACTTGTCTTCCTGGTAGCTGGAAGGCAAACAGTACCGAGAATTCAAGAAGCCATCAGATTCGATTTCTTATGCATCCTAAATCATAAAATACCTGAGCACAGATACTCTGTCTCCTAGAGATCATGTTGTACTTTACACTTCAAGTCACGGTAAAGAGAAGAAACCACCCAAAGCCCCGGCCCCCTTCAGAAGAGGGCAAAGCCCAGCACCACGCTACGCGCTCTGACGACTGCTCCTTGCCTGTTCTGCTAGCTCCCCTGGCCTGTACGGTGACGGAGGGATCATTTCTAAAGCCCTAAATCACCTCCGCCCTGCGATGGTCCACTGTCTTCAGCTGCAAAATCAGCTTCCTCTGCCAGCTGCAGTAGACATATATAATCCTCACATCTGCATTTTCTGCGCCTGGGGGTTCATCGGCAGAAGTAAATCAGATGGAAAGGTAGGCAGAGTTCAGCAGAAGAGCAGCTGTGGCACGAGACAGACAGGGACAAGGATGCCAGAAATGAGAGCAGCAAAACAGACCCAAAATCGACAGGCAGCCAACAAATATGACTAAAATTCCCTTTCTACCTGCTCTTAGCCAAAAGGAAACATTTCTTCTTATAAGCATGATCAGCTGCTTTGCTATCACTCTGTTAGACAAAGCACATTGTTCTTAGGCGCAAGGCTTAGTGTCATAGGAAAGGTGTTTACCTAGCTGCAATAACCACCATAAAGACACAGATACATTATGAAAAGCAAGTCAACTTTCTTTATACTCAGAAGGATAAAAAGAGTTTCATTCTCATGCTTCAAATGAGAAAAATCCTAAATTGAACAATATAGCATAGGAAAGAATGTTACTAGTTAGGTTGTTATTGCAAATGAAATCAAAACTGAAAATGAAGTCTAACTCGCATTAAATTTAAGTAAATCTATCCAATTCCAGAATCACCATAATACATAGGCAGTTCTTACGGCCAAACTTCTGCAGAAGAAAAAAGCACACTTGATGACTGAATATTAATCTGAGGTACCACAGGCATCTCACAGTTTATATAAATAAAGTGCCTCCTGCAAATAATCATGGTTCCCTCAGTGAGAACTGCAGCACGATTAACAGAGGTCCATTATAAAGGCAATGCATAACCTAGCTCCTGTTAGTAGTCACTGCCACATTGGACTGTTTCTATAGCAACCAGGGAGGAAAATATAAAGCAAATTACAGTTAAATGAAAATTATTCTCCATGACAATATATGTAAATGCAGCAACGTTTGCAAGGCCATTCTCGATAAAATGTTTATATTCACACGTGTTGACAAAAATAAGTAAAATGCTAGGTATAACAGCTAATAGATCACCAAAAATAAGGATCATAGTTTTACTTTCAAGTTTTTATACATTTAGAATAAAATTATTCAAGCTCACAGAATGGCAAGTAAATAACCTTAACAAAGGTATCTGCACATTTATCTACAGTATACATTCCCCGAGAAACAGTTTCTCAGCAGATGTAACATCCATGCTTTGAATGTTGTGATCCTTTAATTTTCATGGCCGCAGACAAAGAGCACATTTATACCTCTCCATCCCAGGAGAAAATGTTTTAAACAAGAGGCTAAGTCACTCAGAATATTTATAGAGATCTGACTGAAACTGGAATAGTGACTTATTTTAACCAGTTATAACTCACTTATTGAAAACCTGAAAAGTGTTTTATACCGCAGAATTTGTAGTGTTCATTCTATAACTAGGAGACTGTCATACTTCACTACAGCTTAAGAGCAGCACAGGTCAATGAGACTATGTTGTCATGTAATCTTGCAAAAGGCGACAGTTAAAGCTTAAAAAAACCTATCCTATTCTTCCACCATGACCGCTTAGCCCAAACAGTGCTCATTTTAGATAATACATCTCGGTTTTTAAATATCTTCTGAAACATTAATAAAGTTAATTAGAATGAGTCTCATGCAAGAGGCAGCCATTTATTTATTTTTCAGTTCAGTTGGCTCACACCTCAAAGAAAAGCCTGAAATAAGAAAGTAGGTTATAAACTGACTTACAGTCTCTTTTCTGCTCTGAAGCGCCACGTTTTAAGAACAGTTTAGAAAACTGCGCTGGAAAAAAGGCACCCCTTCTCAACTGCATTTCACAATTCACCCTGCCAAGTTCCTTTCCCGTGGAAACGGCCTAACTGCTCTGCAAGCAACACAGGTGCAAGTCTTCTTGGGAAGCAGCAGAAAGAACACAAGGCACTTTTCAAAACCAATTTCAGTGAGCTGGGAGCACAGAAGATAGCATTCACTCAGCTGGCACATTGAACTCGCTCTGTACGTGCTCCTCCTGACCTCTGCATCTGTCTTTTGCCTCCACCTCCAGAACAACACTTGAATCATGAGGATCATAACTTTTTATGATAGTGGGAAAACTGCAATATTCTCCCCAAGTTCACTCCACCCCGTATATAAAACTGCTCATCGGTTCAACCATAAAGCAAACCACCTTCTTTGAAGTTTGACTGTAAGCCCTGTGCATATTATAGTGCAAGCAAAAAAAAATGCAGTGTATTAACATTTTACATAACCACAATCATGGAAAGCATCATTTGTTAATCATTTGCTGCAACTGTTGAGAAAAACAAGTTAGGTCAGAAAGTACCCAGGTAACAAAAACCTTTACAGGTTAGCTGAAGTTACCCACAAGCACCAAATTCACATACCACCAAAAACACTCCAGTCCTGCTCCACTCTCCCTGAAGACCATTTGCTGCAGAGCCCATAGCAGCACTGCAATTATCATTTCAGCTAACGTGGTCACTGGTCTCAGTACAACCACGATTCCCTCCACGTTTCTCTCTGCAACAACATACAGACTACCTCCGTGCAATGCACTGCAAACAGCTACAAATCTTAGATTAAAAAAAAAAAAAAAAAAAAAAAAAAAAAAAAAAAAAAAGGCTGCAAATCTAACTACGGCAGCAGCAGCAGCAGTTGCTAGGCTCTCTTTAAAACCTGCAATAATTGCCATGATTGGTTTTCTACCGAAGCTCCTTGCTACAGTGGTTGAGTGTTCCTTTCACAACAGAGAACTTTTAAAACCGTAAGGCTGCACATCTGCAAGTGAGCATTTAAACAGCAAGTATTTAAATTCTATGCACAAATCTGATTATGCATACATACACCACCCCTGCTAGGCTTCAAGCAGACGGATCCCACCAGGCCAGACCGCCTCTCAGGATGCCAGAGCTATGAAGTGAGGTACCATGCTTCCTGCTGACGTGCGCTGCATCCTCTTGCAGAGGACTGGCTTTCCCCTTACAGTGGCAGAATATATCCACTTTAGAAATCTAAGTCATTTTCTTAGCAAATGTAAGCTAACGTGTGCTAACATGAAGTAAAATTCTAGAGACCATGCAGCTTTCGTGCTCTAGCAAACTGAAGGGAATCCACGGGAAAGCCAGGCTCCGAAGCAACACAGAGCACGCAGCACCGCCAGCAGACCTCCCGTGCACCTCCTCTGTTCTCGCACGCTGCATCTCGTGAGCCAGCACCAGACGGACAAAACAACAGCTCTCCGAAGAGACCGATCCGGAGGACTCTTGCTGATTTCAGCTACCTGCCCTGCTCCATAAGGATGAATTCTGCCTACAACCAGTACCGGTAACGTCGTGGAACCGAACCCCATTGTTCTAAATACAGGACAAATCCTTAAGGCAGACAGCAATTCAAAGAGCTGATCTAACCAAAGACGACAGGCGGGGGCAGAGACACGGAAGAGGTAACAAGCTGTTAGCCATAAGCATAACAGCCATACTATAGCAGACCCGGTACTGCTGCCCCCCAAACAACTCTCATCACCAGCAGAAGCGTCCAAGTCCTAAAATCCTTCACTTCTCAGTGCTACTGCAGCTTTACTCCATCTTCAAGCAGTTTCCTCCCACTATGGGAAAAAAAGACCAAAAAAACCACCCACCACACAAGGCCCAGATCTTGAGAGGGTGTCAGAAGTGCAGGATGATCTCAGAAAAAAGGAGAAGGGCAGGAACAGAAGGGAGAAAACATCCAGAGGTAGAAAAGCTAAAATTAGAGATGAGAATTCTGGATGATGAGGACCAGGGGAGGAAGACCAAGGCGAGGGCGGAAAGCAGAGAAGATTCTCTGGAGTGTAGGATGACTCCCAGGAAGGGAGAGGGACAGATAAAAGGGAAAAGAAATATTACAGTGAGTGAAGCAGGGGAAGCTAGCAGACAGAAGAGACTGCATAAATAAATTCAGCATTTTCAGACTACAACGTGTAGCTTTCTAACTAAAAAGCAATACTCAGCACACTAGGAAAAAGCCACAGAGGTGACTTCTCATCTGATCTTTTCTCCTTTGGATGAGGGCTAGCTGAAAGGCAACTCAGCTCTCACCACCAAACAAGTTAAACACCCCAGTTCCAGTGCTAATCACAAGGGAAGGCAATTTAATTCACCAACACTGCCCACAACATAGAGCAGCTTTGAGTAATATAGGGCACCTCAGATCACAGTTCAAAAGTCAAAAGCCTTCTGGGTTGCCAGCAAAATTGAGTCCTTCAAACAGATCAGAGACCTGGACAATCTGTGAACGGTGCCCTGACGTCTACCAAGAGGCATGCCAGAGCAAGGACAGGAACCAGGGCAGATACTGCAGCCATCCGCTACTCTAATTCTCAACAAAAAACTAGCGTATTCTCAAGCCTCCTCTACATGAAATACCAGGTATCTTCATCTCTAAAAGAGAATAATACCTGTGACTGTGGAAAATGGTAAGCTGTCTTAAATTTAGCCACTGCTGGCTTAATGAGCCTAAGAGCTCTTAGGAGAGAACTCGATGCCACAAAGTTGTGTCTCAATCCAATATGCTTCATAGTCAATGCAGAAGAGTAAGGAAATAGCATCTCTCTCGCTAATTATGTAAGCTGTCATGATGAATCAGGCATTCCTTTGATCTGATGCACTCTGCACAGGTTCTGCTCCACTAGTACCAAATGACAGTGAGTCGGCCAGCTACTACCCTGAACGGACAAACTGCAAGGAGAGCCAGAGGAATGGTTTGAGACTTGGAGGAAATGCCCAGGAGTGAGGGGAGCCTGAAGCACGGCCAATCTATTTAGGTAAGTTCTGAGACCTTTCTGAACCGGTACAACAAGAAACTGCATGAGCTGCAGTCAAAAGTCCATCTGCAAGGAGCGAGGGTTTCATTTTCAAAGCTAGTTAGCACATTTAACTCCCTCAGACTGTTCAGAAAGGTAAGGCTTCACACCAAAATATCCAGTTTTGTTCATTGTAGGCCTACTGTCTAGTTTGGATAAACATCTCTCCCTGTGCCTAGCTGCAAGATGAAACCAAGGAGACAGCCAGCTGTGGGAAGCAGCCAAATGCTGCAGCTAGAGCACAGGCTCCCACAGCGGTATTTAAACTACTGTATCACAGTCACGAACAGGATGTTTATTCCCACGCGCGCACACCTTTCCCCACATCTACCTATATCTCTTCCCAATATCGGCATGGCTAATCTCATCCATGTATCTGAACATACAACTACAGCACACCTTCGCGCAGAGGCTTACATTCTTAGAGCAGTTAAAACCCGAAGCAATGACAGTGTGTCACAGTCCACATGGTAAGCGCTATCTTATGATAACACTGACATTTCATAATCTGCACTTGCCATCATTTTGCATACGGAGTTGAAAAGACCACACAAAGTGTAAAGTCTACTTGAGCGATTATTACTTTTCATGGGATACAGTCCTGCTGACTGTGGCTGTGACAATCAGAACTGTTACCTCCTCAGTGCACAAGGCAGTTATCAGGAGACCATTCCCAAGGGAGAACTTCTTGGAACTTTATCTTGCCTCCTCTTGGATCTAAATAACTTGGAAAAAACCCCAGCTCCTTACTAGTAATTCAGAGATCCTGGTACAATGTGTTTACGCAGACCAGGTCATAGGATAGGCTGGAAAGTGTAAGCAGGATATAGTTTTTACTGCTCTGAACTACTGCCCACATAAGCTGATAACACTTTGTGCACTAATTCACTCTGGAAAAGCTTTTGTGTGTGCTTTATTTAAAATAAAGAGGCATAAAGAACTGTGGTTAAGGTTTTTATATGTTAATAATGAAGTTCCCATTCATCCAATTTTCCTTTAATGCTTTTTTTAAAAAAAAAAACAAAGCAAAAAACAAAAACAGAGTTCCTAATTACACATACTTTCATTTCACTGCAAGATATTCAAAGCAGCACAGTATTTTCAAAAATCCAGCTTTTCAGCCGCTTGCTGTACAGGTTGCCAAACCTTCAGGGACAGCTTGTTACCTCCGAACTGTGGTTAATTTTTTAGACACTAACATCTCCCTTGTTTTGCCACGTTTTGTGATAAAATTTTAACACCTTCATGTTATTGTAAAAGCAAATGATTTTAGATCTTTTCTATACTGCAAAACTGTCAGTCAGTTCAGAAAAATTACAGTCAGCTCCCTTCAAGATTTGTGCTTCGCTCCCCGACTACCTAGATCCATTTAACCACCCTGCAGTGACGCCCTGCAGACGCTGACGTCGCCAGGTGAGAATCGGAAGTCTAGCAGCAGAGTTAGGACCACCCGAACACTTTTCTTGGAGCAAACCAGAGGCAATAGAAGAGGAAAGAAGATGCTTTCTCATTGTTCACATGGAAGAAAAAGGTCAGTTTTCTCAATACGTACTGGAGAAAAAGCTTATTTTATAATCATTTTCTACCCTTTCTATTTTCAAAGGGTTTCTTAAGTTTTTATCGATAAAGAAACAGACGTGGGATTTACGCGGGAACAGGGCACCAGCCCAGCTCCCCTGCACCTGATCCAGATCTGCGACAGCAGAACCCACTTCATGTTTCAGCATTTCCAAAATATTTGGAAAAAAACATTGAACGTTGTAATCTTTGGTTTACTAATACAAAGATAACATACAACCAATATTTTGCTTCAGTGGAAGATTTATTTCAAAATACTCATCAGATAAGTTGGGTTTCCTTAGATCAGGGGTGGGGGGAGGCTGCCTATGGATTTTCAGGGGATAAATAATTCAATGCATGAATGCCAAGGGCAGCACTGCACACTGAAGCCTTGCACACATCCGTATGGCAGGGACAATGCAGACAGTAATATATGCTTCACATCACCACCCTGACAGTGGCTTCAACCCTGACCTAGAAAAAACATCACTTTCTTCTGGCTACGACAGCTCATTCACTCAGCCCTGGCTATCCCACAACATTAAGGGTTATTGCATGGGCTTTGTTTACTCTGGGGCATTGTCTCCTAATTCCTAAGCCTAACATACTGCATTTTTGGCCTCTGTTCACAATGACCATATTGCAGTGAGCAAAACAACTAAAGACTTATTCACATGCTGAACGTGGCAAGAAAGTGAGAACTAATTAGAAGAGGCACAGGTTTGTGAAGCCCTGCTTAGGAGTTCATGCCTTTTTACTATCTAAACTGTGAGGATAGGGAAAACCCAAGCCAATTTCTCCTATGTAAAGTCTAGCGAGACAACGGCTGTGCCACAAACAGCGAACAAGCACTAGAAGAGACCAGAGGCCCTTCCCGCTTATAACATACACTCATAGCTGTTCCCAAGCTACTTCCCTGGATGGTGCTGGACTACGGGGCTCCTCCGGGAGCTCAAATAGCCACCAAGTCTTAAAAACGGCACCACTCTGCGAACCTCACTGGAAGGTACACAAGCTGTGTTAGTCCTCAAAATTTCAAAGGACGCAGCATAAAGTACAGCATGTCAAATGCTGCGACAACACAGAGAAGGAGAGAGGCTGGTCTCTGGGGGAAGCCCCACGTCCCCTCCTCCCTGACCCTCAAGCTTCGCCAGCCTGCAACTGCGCTTTGCTGATACTCCCAAAATGAACCGAAGTCACCAGCCTGCCCTACTGTCCTGTTTTGAGGCCAATTTGATCATTTCTCTACATCTTACAATTTGGGGAAAATATTAAAGAACCAAGAGAAAGAACTGTGGAGCCCAAAATATCTGCTATAATTAACTGGCCCTTCCAGTGGGATTAGTTCTTTTTTGACCCCAATTATTCCTTCGGTTTATTAAAGAGAATTCAAATACACAGAAACATTAACACCCTAAAGAGTCATATAAACAGAAAAAAAGTCTGAGGGCACCATTATAAACAGACTTAATGGAACTCAGTGATTGGAAATGGATCTTGAAAGCTGTCAGATCAAAGCAAGATCTTTCTTGTATAAGGACTGCATTACCCTTGGAGCCACAGAGCTAATACCATCTATAAAAATATTTTGCTCAAGTAAGTTAAGAAACAGCAGCGTTTCATCTGTCAAAAGGTGCGAGTCTTTTATGGGATTAGCCATTTCACATACAGCGTAAGAATTAGAAGAGATTTCTAAAAGCCCTCAGCTCAGCTGACGGGGACTACACAGACCGGAGCGTGCGCTTGCCTTCTTCCACACAGGCTGCGTTCTGAACAGATTTTTCACTGCTATTAGCATTTAAGCTTCTTTTTTGTGTTACATACTTGTAAAGGATTACAAATTGGCATCACCTATAACTAGTCACAGATGAAGCTAACACTACCACCACTCAGATTCAAACAAATTAATATTTTAAATATCCAAGAGTCACATAGAAAATATGCTAGAAAACACCAGTTTTCACCTGGGAAAGCTGAAAAATTCCAGGTGCTGTTGAATACACTAAAAATGGCCTCCAGATCCTAGGCGCTGACAGCTCTGTATCCCACTTCATAGCAGGATACCAAAGGCAGAATTTTGCGTAAGCATGCTTTATTAAGCTTACAGCTGCACAAACCCGTACTGTTTAGGATGCTTGTGATTTCAAATAACTGACTAAACAAGCTTTCCTTTAACATTTATGTGAGTATTTTTTATTACTGTGCACCAATGACATACAAATTACATAACGCTTGGCTGAGAATCTAAGCGATTGTACCCTCTGAAAAAGCAACTCCGTGCCTCTAATCCATCTTACAGGAAAGAAAAAAATACTTAAAAGCTGTACACAAGTCATTCCTGTAAAACATCATGCAGACTGTTTAAATTAGAGGGGGTGAAACTATACGCAAGTTTATCGTGAAACACTAAAACCTTTGCTATGGAGACAGCAGTTTCTCTCCACAGCCTTTTACAACTGAAATACATATAATTCTTGATTGTGATGGGGGTAGCAGACAAGCCACCTTTACTAGATCCTCACTAAGTACATACAATTAGAAGAATAACCACCATGTACATATTTCCAAGTGTTATTTGGTTTGCTGTACTGAAAAAGCACTGGAACCTGTCACTACTTGCTATGCATCTGCCACCATAATATCTTAATAGCAAGAAAGAATTTCCATCCATAATGCAGACTGTCAAGCCTGAAACTCAGGCAGTCCATGCAGAACAGAGGGGAAGAGGGGATAACCCCGTAAGAAAGCTGCCACTGCATAATTCTACAAAACGTAATTAACCAACTCTGGTCCTATGAATTTTCTTTCCTCTGAGAAGGATTTGCTCACCAAGTAATTAGAACATCTCACTCCTGAAAACTCAAGTCACCAGAGCACATATTTTCCTCAAAACAAAACCACAAGGATGCACATTTATAGAAAAATCAGGCATTGCTCAGAAATACTACAGTTTCTTCACAATAGCTTAAGGTTCTTTCCAGCCCACCTCAGTCACTGTGCAGAGCCAGAACTAAGTGAAACCAATATACTATTGTGGGAGCCCCCAAAAAGCAATTATCCCACTTTTATTCCCATGCTGGAGGCACTTCATTAGAGTGCTGCATTGTTTTACTTTATAGAAAAGCAGGGAAAAAATGTAGTACTTCAATCCATGTCCAAAAGCCACAACATAAAGACAAAGGAAAGAGCACAGACTAAACGCTGAAAAGATATACTTGTCAAGAACCCTCCTTTGAAGTATGTGCAGGAAACACTGTCATCACGCAGCCATGTTACAATTACACAGTTAAAATAATCACTACCAGTTGTAAGTAGTCCATCTGGTTTACTGAAAAGAGAACACTGCTGGTACAGTATTGATTAACACGACGAGTCTTCGCTGACCCTAGAGAAATACATTTGTCTGCTCTACTGAACAGAGAGAGAATGGTGCACAGCGCTGTAATCCACTTCGGTTTGCTCAGAAGCATAGTTGGGATTTAGTCAATTAAAACATAAGCAGAAAATAAAACAATCTGAACAGGTTGTCTACCACACACGAAGGAAGAAGTAAACCCAGTGCTTTGCTGAAGGGTTTTTGGTGTTGTTTTTTTTTAAGTTTCCTTCCCCCATCCAAAACCAATATTCGTATCGGACATTCTGTATTTTTTAAGTCTGAGAAAATGCTATTACAACATCATAAAAACAAAAAGCAGCACATAAAAACAAATCAATTCACCATTTGAGCCAGGTTTTTATGAAATGGAGATTAGGACAAGAGTTCACTTTTGAAAGCAGATGCAAAACTGAATGGTAAAACCACCTATACACAGCACGCCTACGGCTTCCAGCCTGTCAAGGCATTTAGCGTTTAAAAGAGCAGGCCTCCTATACTCACTGTTCAGGAACACAGATAAGCAAAAGAGTTTGGAACTGATCGAGTTGGAGGGCAAAAGTCGTAGGGCTCACGCGCTCTCCAAACTCCAAGGAATACGTCCATGGTGTAGGCGGCTTGGCCTGCTGTGAATTTCGCAAACCGAACCCCCACCGCTTACACAGACAACTGCTCTAACCAAATCGGGCGGTGATGCAAGTCCCGGCTAGCCTAATAATACAGGTTCATAGCAAACTCCACTAACGGTGAGACCGCCCTTCTTCAGGGAGGGCACAGACGAGATGTGCCCTGGCAAGTTTTATGCCTTCCTGCGCTATTTCCTTTAGGACTGACAAGTTCTCCTTGAAGCACCAAGAGAAAGATCGTGGAGCATCTCTGCACAAAAAGCTACAAGCTCCACGGACCCCGACACACCTAAGCGAGAGCAGATGCGAGGAAGGACAGTAACGCAGACAAGGCTTTGCTTTGGGGACAAACCCACGAGGTTAATTATGCTGCAAACACATTTTAGGAGCCACCCAGATGCACACAGCTCCAAACAAGAACCGCAAATACACACCCACGCAAACACAGACCACCCCGCAGACAGAGATCTTCCACTGACTGAGCTCTTCCCGTGGAAAGAAAACAGGTCACGCGGCTTCAGCAGCGATGTTTCATAAGCACATTAAACCCAGGCGCTTAAGAATTTCCCTACTAAGACAGAGGAAGTCAGCGCAGCTCTTACTTCATGTTCTGTCCAGCATTTTAAACACTTCTGCTGCAGGCCACCATAACCATTTAAAAGTGCTCCAATATACAGCTTTAATCTGCCGGCAAAAACACCTTGTAAAAATGCCAGCTTTTCCTTTTTAAGTTAACCAAGGCAAATATTTAGTTCCTGGTAGAGCACACACAAAAGAATGTATCAACAGCATCTGAAAACAGGCAAGAGTTAATCTTCTTTTCCCTCTTGATGATTCCATGGAATGTTTCTCCCCAGAAAAATGAAATAATTGAAGTGATTATATAATAAGTGTTCCATCTTGTGAACAAACCAGAAAAAAACCAAGAATTTAACTCAGAGCTCCTTTCAGTTCTGCGAAATTTCAGCGTTTCAAGTGAGTACACAGCCACTACAAAGCACTACAGCCGCAAGACTTATTTTCGGCTAAATATCTTCGCCTGCATGGAAAAACGGTCTGTACCCAGTTCCAGAAGCCACCTCGGGAGGCAGTTTTGCTTCCAGGAGCCGGGCTGGAATTTGCTCCCTGCCGGCGGGGCCGCGTCCCCGGTGGGGCCGCCCCGGGCGTGCGGAGCCGGGGAGGGGGCAGGGACCCCGGATCCCCCCCCGCAACCGGACACCAAAACAGAGCCGCGGGCCCGGCGCGGGGGGGCGAGGGCCGGGCCGCAGCTGTCGGGGGTCGCGGCTCCCCTCGCTGAGGGGCGAAGGCGGCGAGCGGCCCCTCCCCGGCACACAAAGCCTCGCCGGGGAGGGAAGCACCGAGCCAGGCAGGTTAAACTCGGAAACAAACCGCGAAGCGCGGCCGAGGCAGGCGGCGGCCCGGCCACCGCCGCCCTCCCCGCGCACACGCGCGGCTAACGCCTACCCGGGATGATGAAATGGGAAACGGAAATTACCATTTCGGACAACTTTTTCTATTTTTTTCCTCTTTTTTTAAAAATATATATTGTTCCTCTTGGCGAAGCGCTGCTGCCCCTCGGCACGCACGCCGCCCCCCGCCCCGGAGCGGTGGGGAAAGGGGCGCCCCCCCCCCGAGGGGAACCCCCCAAACCTGCCCCCCCCGCGGCTCCCCCCGCCCCCCTCCCGCACGAGGCCCCGGCCCCCCCCCCCCACAGCCCCCCCCGCCCCGCTGCGGCCCCCCCGACCGAGGCGCCCGCGCCTCCTCCCCCCCCCGCGGCCCCTCCCACGCTCCCCCCGCCCAGGCCGCGGCCCCCCCCCGCCGCCCCTTACCGGCGCTCCGGGCTCAGCGGGCCGAGGGCAGCCTCGCGGGCGAGCGAGGCCTGCGGCTCCGCCGGCCCCGCCGCATAGAGGAGGAGGAGGAGGAGGCGGCGGCGGCGGCGGGAAGGGGGCGGCGGCGCGGCGGGCGCGGGGCTAGTGCAGGGGGCGCGGGCAGTGGCGGCGGCGCCTCCCGGCCGCGCGCTCCATGGCCCCGCCGCGCTCGGCCTCGGCTCCCAGCGCTGCCGCCCGCCCGCCCGCTCGCCCCGCCGCTGAGACGCGCCCGCTCATTGGCCCGCCGCATCGGCGCGCCCCATTGGCGGAGCGCGGAGCCAGCGCCGCCGCGACGTCAGCGCGCAGCCGGGCCGGGGAGGGGGCAGGGAGGGGAGGGGAACAAAACAACGCGCTGCAGCGACCCCCTCCCCGCCGCGCGCGGGGGGCGACGGGAGCGGGAGGCGGGGCCGGCGGCGGGAAGCCCAGACGCGGCTCCCATTGGCCAACGTGCCAGGACGACGTGGCGGCCGATTGGTTGGCGGGCGGGCGGCACGTGAGCGGCGGCGTTTCCGGGAAGGGGGCGGGCTTTCCCCGCGCCCCGCCCGGCGCGGCCTGGTGCGGCGGCGACGGCGACGGCCTGGGCGTGCGCGTGGGGTCGGCGCTGCTGTGGTAGGGGGACGGGCCGCGGCCCGGGCCGCCCCTGCCTCCAGTGTGGTCCGGGCCTCTGCCACCCGCTGGGCCCCGTCGCGCGGACACCCCGCGTGGGGCCTCCTCCGGCCAGCGGCGCGTCGTGGCGCTCCGCAGGCCCTGCCCGCCGCAGGCGCCGTGGGGGCCCCGTTCCCTGCCCTCCCGGGCGGTTTCCCGGGGGTTCCCCCCACCGTTTTCGTCAGCCCGGGTACACCTTCGGGCGCCGCGGCCTTCTGCGGCAGCGAGTGCCCTGCTCGCAGAGCTAGAAGCACCCCACGTTCTCAGGGCGCTGCCCTACCCGGTTCATCCCTCTTGGGTGAGACCCCAGGCAGGGAATCCTCTTTCCAGCCTTATGGTCAGTGAGGTGGTGCCTGGCTCTTCCGCCCTCCCACATCAGCGGCAGCTTCACTGCCGGCCTGTGAGATGCAGTAGGCAGGCGCTGGGTGCACGTGTGCTTGTCTGGGGCGGTAACTTCTAGCCGAGGAACGGGGGGGGGGGGCACGGGGAGACAAGCGCTAGCAGAACTACGCGTTACTGCGCTGCTTGCTGCAGCTTGTCTGGAGACACCCTGGCGTTAACTCAGCGTTTTAATCCCATGTTTGTCTTTGCTGTCTCCGCTGCACTGCCACAGCATTTGAACAGACAGCGCACAACAAATCACTTTGTGGTTTGGGGCTGAATTCCTTAATTACATTCTCATTAAAAGTTCTCGATGCCAAATGTTTGCTTTCACTTTCAGAGCAGTCTGTGTTAATGAGAAACTCCTCTTGGAAGTTGTTTACATAAACTATTGTTTGTCACTGCCACAGACAGCTCCGTAGTAGGGCAGAGAAGGGATCGCGCACGTTAATTTGTAGAGTGGCCCAAAGAATGCCCTGGCTGAAACTGCGGGCGAGACCGCTGAAGGTGCACCACAGCGCAGGCGTCCGCGGAGCTTTGTAGATGGTTGCTGGAGGGAGGCTGGTGAGCAGGGCTTCTCTGCCAGCCTGGGTGATCCCCGCTGCACAGCGCGGGTGCATCGGAACAGACTGTGCTCCCTCTTGGCCCTGGGACAGGTCACTTGCTCCTGACCGGGCTGTGACTGTTGTGCCTGTTTTTTTTTCTGATCCTTTTCCTCTCTGATTGTGTAATACCCAGAGGCTCTTGTGCTGTTTTTATTTACAAGGTCTCTTTTAATAATAAAAAAAAACCCTTTGGCTCCACAGATGAGGATGTTCGCTCTGCGTGCTGGATGGGCCTCCTGCCTTTGTCCCACTGGGCCTGTGAAAGCAGCAGAAGTGAGTACGCGCATGCTTGACTGCTCCGAGCAACCATGTGACTGCTCAGCCCCTGCACTTCAGAAAACACTGCTGGTGCCTTCCAGCCTCTGTTTCTGTTGTGGTGGTGCCTCCAGCCCCAGCGAGGATCACGGTATCGGCTGTGTCCATATGTGTTATATTTGGCTTGTGAACCCTCCAGCACGAAGGAAACTCAAGCAGTGGTGGTAGACCCTGGTACTCAAAAGCAGCTACCTGAGCCTGGGCTCAGCACAGCCCTGCTGCAGGATGGCAGTACTGGTTCTGTATCTGATGGAGAGGTCCGGCTTTATACCGAACATCTAGGCCTAGAGCCCCTTTATGTCTCTGAGGCAAACCAAATGCTGCGGTATCCCCCAAGGAGGGATCCTGTTTGTGCAGCAGCTCCTCAGCAAGTACAAAATCAGCACGTGTGCACACCTCCCCTCCCGGAGCCTGCTGGTGGAGGCGCCCCGGGCTGGCGAGAGCAGCCTGCACAGTCGAGGCGCTGTATTTTGTTTCAGATAGGGAGGAAGGGGAGCTCTTGAGGCAGCAGCTCTCAAATAGTTTCTGCCAGTGACCTCACCAGTAATTGCTCTGGTCTCTTAACCCCCTCTTCCAAGAGCCTGTCCTGTAACTGCGACTGCTTCTCTGGCATTTGCAATTCAATGCTGGATCACGCGTTTGGCAGATGCAGCCGAAAGGATTATTCTCGTGCTGAGGATGGCCTAGATGCCAGTAGCCCCCAGGAGAAATCTCTTTGCTGGGTTCAGCAGTGATAAAGGAGTGTCTCAGGAGCATGTGTCTGACTTCACTGTTAAATAACAGCATGAGGGAGATTTATTCTGAGCCTGTTAAGCTGGTCCTGTGTTCTATGTAGGCTTAGTCTTTTTATCTCTAGCCATCTTCCTCCTCCATAAGACCTCCTAAACCAGTCTAAAGAAAGGGTGTTTTGGGGTGTTGGGTTTTTTTTTGTCCTCCCTTTCATTAAGCTTGTCATACTTCACTGAAAACACTGCAAACAAGTGTCTGCCTCTCTGGTGCCTCTGAGTTAGTAGATTAAAGGGGAAACATGTTTTTTCATTTCCTAAATATAGTTGGCTGTAACTGCTTCCTTGACAGCCTTGAATGTCATCCAGGTCAAAGATCCAATGCTGGGGAGGAAGTTAAAGCCTTTCTGTGTCATCCTGACCTTTTTTATTTGAACGCAACAGCATGGGATATCAGCCTATTTCAGGGAGGGACATTAAAAATACTTTGTGAAAGAACGCTAATGGGGGGGTGGAGGGGGAATGACTTGAGTTGGGGGTGGTTCTGCTCTTTTTCTAGATGAGATTTCTGTTATATGAATGTTTAACCTGCTTTCTTTTGTTACCCTAGAACTGCAGGTGGGGTCAGTTTTAGATGACTGAGGGTGACTATGTGCAACTTTACTGGCTTTTGCTCCTTGCAACTTAACTGCAATACTTAGGAGAAAAAAAACTGTAGTTAATTGTTCAGCCCCTTCTTCCTTCACGAGGGGTTTGTTAGCTCTCAAACCCTAAAATGAACTACATATGTTGGTGCTAAGGAGGAAGGAGAACATTGCGTGAGGGCAGGGAAATTAGGCCACTTGGGGAATGTTCTTTCAGGCCTATCTCTTTCTGTCACAGAGGAGTAAAAAGACACAAACTCTGGGGAGAGAGCTCTATGACCCTTTGGTCCTTGCTCTGTTACTCCTTCCGTGTCTAATTGGAGGTAGTATCTGCGTCAGTCACTCAACTGCGTTTGCCACCTATGGGTAACCGCATCCATCTAACTACTTAAACTGCAGCTCTATAGCAATTGTCTCATAATGTTAAGGAACCATGATGTCAAACAGCTTCAGGGCAAAGATACGTGGTCTGTGCTGTTGTGGGCGCAATTCTCTGCTGATTCAGCTCCAATCAGGCTATAAAGTTGGGAATCTGTATTTAATAGTGTATTATACAGTCTGTGATTTATGACTACTAGAGTTGCAAATCAGGGCAAAGCCTGTGTGACCAGCCAAGTGCCGTATCAAAGAGGCCAAGAGAATAAAACTTCAGAAGGACTTTGATTAAAAGAACTTTTACTTTAAGCTAGGCTCATGTTTTCGTTGCCAGCTATTAACATTTTGAAGGGAGATGGGTTTGGCTAACAAGGCAGCCGTTTAGAAAGCCAGCAAGGAGTACAGCTGACGCTCTTGACACTGCAGCAGAAACCTCCCTAACTCTGCACACAATCTTGTTTTTCTTAAATAAAGGTACTTTCAAGCCACCCATGTGTTTCTTTTGTTAAAGGGCAAACCCAATTTAAACAAGCCCTTCTGCATGCGATGCCATTAAGAAATAACAGACTGGGGTTTCACCTGCTTTACAAGTGAGGTGGTTGTTCACAACCCTGCAGAGCAAGACATGATAAAACAGGGAGACTAAACTAACTCACTGGCACCACAATCAGCAGTTTTCTGAAGGCTGAGCTCCTCGATCCAGCCCACTGTCTAATCAGCTGAGTCCCAGCATCAGCCCAGCCAAGTGGGACCACGCACGGGTCCTAGGACAGGGCAGAGCCAGCTACTCACGAAGCAGATTTAGCTCCCATGCTAACCCATGCCCTTGGCCCGCAAGGGAAGCAGCATGGTTTTATGATTCCTGATTATGTGCTTTAGGTTTCTAGTCTGTTCACGGATTTGAGGGGTGCAGAGCAACAGAGTTACTCACTCTAAGCTTACTGACCTCCTCCGTTCTGCAGGATTTGGAGATGATTCCAGCTGCCTCCTGCACACAGATGAGTTCCTGGGCTTCCCCTGAGCTCTGCCCACTGCAGCAGCTGTCCGAGGGGACGTTCACATGGAGCAATTTGTGGCCTTTGACTTACATACAAGCTATTCCTCTCCTCCCGCTCTACCCTGGCAAGCGAGACTGAGAGGAACTCGCACCCCTCTATCAGAGCACCGCTCCTTCTGGCCTGCACTTGGTCTGCTTCTCTAGTGATTTGTAAGCGAGGACTGGCAGCCGTCCTGACGCACAGTTCAGTCGCTGCTGCTGTATCGCTGTTTCCCTGTGATCCCCTGTCTACAGCCATCTGTCACCTACCTGTCTTAAAGTTACACTGTCTGGTCTGTAGAAGTGACTCTTAAAGATGACAGTTCCTAACGTAGCAGTGTGTCCCAGTCGTGCCGTAAGCCTGCAGGCTGCCTCACCACGGGGCCAGCCCCCCCTCACCCCCGGGAAGGAGCGGTTTAAGGGCCAGACTGTTCTCTGTGCGCTGCGAGGAGCAGGCAGGGAAGCGTGCCTGGCAGCAGCGGCAGGAAGAACTGAAACTTGAAGCGATCTCAAGCTGTTCCTGGAGGAATAGGTGTGATGGGTTTGGACTGGCTCCTGTAGAAAGGGCTGTCTGCTGCACAGATCTCTCCCTGCTAAGGAGCTTCACTGTGCCTGAGGGACAGACGTGGAGTCTTTTAAGCATGTCCTTCACTCCTGAGGTGTAGGCTTTCCTGGATATATGGCCTTGCTATGCTGAAGGGCAGCATCCAGCCCTTGACCTTGACTTGCCATCCACAAAGTCATCTAAAGACATCTAGTTCAGTGCCAGAGACGCTTGCTGCTGGAGAGCGCTGAAACACCCTGAGGGCTCCTAGCTAGTCCCAGCTGCGCATCTCTGTCCCGGGCCTGCACAGTCCCTCGCACAGAGGACTCCTAGCTTACGGTGCCATGCAGGTGAGCAATAGAACGGAGCTATTTTTCATCTGTTCAGAAAAAGACTGAAATTACCTTCTAACCACTTCAGCTTTACATTTAGTCCTTTGATTCATTATTGATGTCCGTGGATGGTGCAATGGAAACTCAATTCCAGGTATCCAGTCACTCAGTTTGCAAAGCAAAGTGCTGTCCTGAAATTAGTACGAGCTAAGCTGGGGTGGGGCAGGGGGGGAGGTTCAGTGGCTTCCTGATACTCTGGAAGTACTCTGGACAAAACAAGGGTGGCAAGACTGTTTCACAGGGAGCATGAAAACAGATGGGAGTTCTCAGACATAACAGAGGCCGATGGCTGTGTCGGCTGTGAGAACTGTTTTCTCTCGGGCTGATAGACACAGGATGGGGGCTGCTAATGCTGCTTCCTGTCCATAACCTACTCAGGAGATAAACCAGGGATTTGAGTCTCCAATCCAGCACCTCTCCCCGGTAGTAAATACACGTGGCATTAGTGAGTGATGTCATGGCTGGAGCACATCCCAGCGAGGCCAAGCCTGGATCAGGTTATATCTGTCTCCTCAGAATACTGGCTCGCTCCCAAAGGAGCATATTGCCGGTCCAAGGGCAGCGGCTGAAGCCACCTTTCCCAAGGTCATCTCTCGCACACGCAGGGAGGACAGCACTTGCCTCCCTGCACGCAGCGCAGCCTGAGCCGCCCACGCACAAGTCCCAGCGCAGCCATGGTGATTGCTGCCTGCACATACAGCAGAAACTCTTGACTCTCCTTCCTGGTGTCACTTTGTGCTGGCACAGAAGGGGAAAGGATCCCAGCCCCCCCGTCCTGGCGGTTCATCGCGGGCGTGCTGCCTTCGAGGCACGGTGCGAAAGGAGGAATGGGAATGGGGTCACCTCCAGCTACCGGTTGTGTTTGTAAATAACCAGTCCTCGCAGTTCAACGTGGTTTTGCCACAGCAAGGCTAGCGTCTTCTGTCCGGAGCGTTGCAGCAAGAGCCCAGCTGCCGTACGGACCTGAAACGCTGTTGGTGCAGTCAGTGAGCCCATCCAAACTGGTCAGCTGGACAACAGTCTGTGCTGGACTTTGGACCCACTTTCATCAAATGGGTGCAAGTTTGTCTTCACTAAAGCTGGAGCAAAACTGTAATGCAGACGTAATGAAACTCATTTGGCTCTCTGTCAAATCAGCCTGACTGAAGTCACTAAAGTCCTGTCTAAGCAAACTGCACTGCTTCACTTCTAATCGGGCTGTAATTCTATTTAAATGATGCAACTCTTTAAAAATAGATCAGGCCTAATTAGCAACAGGCCTAATCACAAAATCAATGCAAGCCAGGTGTGATATGCTTGGAGTGAAGCTCAGGCAGAGATGTGCACAGTGCTGGTACCCCACATCAGCTCCTGGCACTCCTTGCCACGGTTGCCACATCCCGTGTTTCCACCCTGGAAACCCAGCACCTCTGTCCTCTGCAGCATGGCCTATCCTAGAGGGAGTCAGCATTTCCAAAGAAGCTATTTCCTGCTCCAGAGTGTAAGTAACCTCCCGCCAGGGATCCCTCCACGAGGCAGGGGAAGATGTGTCGCTCGTCTCTGTGGCAGCCACCCAGCGAAGGGTGGTGGCACAGGCCGGCGCGGAGCAGAGGCAGACAGCAGCACGGGCGGTGCAGCGTCTCCCCAGGGCAGTGCGACCCGGCCGGCCCTGCCAGGTGGGTTCTGCAGCGGTTCAGCGGCAGAGGGGCTGCTGGTTGCTCAGCAGTCGGCTGTCACATCCCCACTGCGACACTGCAAGCTTTGGCCAGCCAATACGGATTAATTGCAACCAGTTTAATTTTGTGTCTGTAAATTAAGCTGTTTGACGATTAAGCCAGTGATACAAAAAGAATTCCAGGAGTGAGGAAGACATTAACATGCTAATAGACCTTGCTGGTAGAAGGTTTACTCAGACACATCCCAGGGGGCAGATGACAATTAACATCCTAAGAGACTCTTCTAGAAAGAGGATGCTAATTCAGACCTGCTGAGGAGAAGGGAGATCCTTCATACAGATAATTAATTATTATTTTATGTAGCCCCACAACCTCCCATTCAACAACACCTGAGCTGCACTAGGACTGGCGAGCTGCAGGAGGTGAAGCGACAACAGGGACAACACCTAAAGCCACCCATAGATTCGGCTTGGCCTGGTGAGACCCATGGTCAGAGGGAAGCTGGTAAATGCCTCAGCAGGGCCTATCCTCCAGCACGCCAGTTCCCAAAGGACCCGTGGTGACCTCCTGACAAAACCAGCCGTCCCCAGCCTGCAGCCTGGGACCTCTGTGGGCCTGGGCCAGCCTTAGCCCAGTCGCCTGGGAAACACACGGGCTCTCCACGTCCGCATGTGCTGACAGCACTGGGTGGGCACAGGTGAAGTCCAACGGGGGCCAAGGGTCCAGAAAGTCTGGGGGTGGTGCACCTGAGCTTGCTTCCCCAAAGGAGAAGGTGGCTGTCGCCCCTAAGATCTTCCACCTTACAGCTTCTCCTGGGCCCTCCGGCTGCATCACTGGGGGTGGAGTGGGCTTCCCAAGGCCTTAACTGGCACAGCAATGTTTCCAAACCTTATATTGCTGACCGACTTTTAGACCCTGAACTGGAAAGATGATGAAGTCAGAGGAAATGTGAAGATCCATTATCATTCAGGTTATGTTCCAAAATGCCTTCCTGCCCCACATAAATACTTGGAAGAGGATGCTGAGCCCACCCACTCTGCTGTGTACAGCCAGTGCAAAATAGGAAGAGATTACACAAGATTTGGGATCAGGGACTTAAAATACAATGACCTTTGTGATATCCGTACACAGGGAACTTAACACTGCTCATAACCTTGGCACTCTCTGGTATAATGCTTGAAGGGATTTTTCCATCACTGTTAGAACTGCACACATGCACTAACAGAACTACTTTTAAATGCAAACTCTATCAGTAGCATTGCAGCTTGGCTACTGTGACTTGTCCAACACACTGTAATGGCTTTTCCACAGAAGACAGGAGATCACAGGGGCCAGCTAATCTGCCTGACAAAGTGCAAATATATAAACATACATATACGTGTGCACTCACTCCATTTACTTCTGAGGGTTCTTGTTAATCCACCACGCTCAGCTGCAGATACTAAACACTGTTTACCATCCGTGTTTGGAGCTAACTCATACCTAAGTCTGAGCTGTCGGAGGGGGAGTTTTCCCCAGTATCGGCTGCAAAGGGAGGGAGCTGGCCTCTCTCCTCTGTGTTACGGCATCTAACCTCCCAGGGGTTGTCTCTCTCTCTTTTCCTGGCTGCTACAGCTACGTGGAACATGATGTAAAGAGTGAAAAAATCCCAGAGTGGGGCTCGTTGTGTACTCACGCTTGCACCACCGGACTCAGCACCGCCTGCTCCCTCAGCGCCAGCTGTCCCTGCTGGCGAGGCCGTGCTCCCAGCGTGGTGGCAGGCGGCCCAGCCACAGCCGCTCCCCGGGCCTGCAGGCATCTTCGTGCTCCTCCCAGGTGCTTGTTCCCCTCCCGCCTAAATCTATGCTGGGGGCTTGGCTAAGGCTGGGCGTGGGACCTGCCGGCTCCAGGGAGGTTGGCTGGGCCGGCGGACCTGCCGGTGCCGGGGGGCCTGACTGGGCCGTGGGACCCGCCGGCCCTGGGGGCCTCGGGCAGGCAGGGCCTGGCCTGGGGCTGGGGCTGAGGCTGAGGCTGGGGCTGGGGCTGGGCCGCAGAGGCCTGCCCGCCCGCCCGGGGGGCCTGGCCGCGGGGGGCCGGGCCAAGGCGAGGCGCTGGAAACCCTGCCAGGTTCCCGGGCCAGGGCCCGGCCGAGGCGGGGCCTTGGGGCCCGGCCGGGCCGCGGGAGCCTCCTGCCCCGGCGGGCCTGGCCCAGGCCGAGGGTCTAGACGGCGCCTGCGTCCCGCCGCCGGGCGGGGCTCCCCGTTGCCGCGGCAACGGCGCGGGCCGGGCCCGGCAGGGGGCGGGGCCTCGGGGCGCCCTCGGCCCCTCCCGGCCGTTATCCGCGGCGCCCGCCATCTTGAGCCATGGCAGCTCCGCCGGCGCCCGCCCGCTCCCAAGATGGCCGCTCGCCCTTCACCGAGCACTTCCGCCCCCGTTGAGGCCCCGGCGCGGCGGCGGCGAGCGCGGAGGCCTCCGGCGCGGCCCTGCCCTGCGCTCCGCGGCGCGGCCGGCGCCGCCGCTCCCCTTCCCCCCGCTCAGGAGGCCTCGCGGCGCGGGGCGGCCGGCGCATCATGGCGCTGCTCCGGCTTCTGCCGCTCCGAGGCCGCTGCTGCTGCTGGCGGCGGCCCGGCGCGGCCTGGGCCTGGGCCCGAGCCCGCCCGCGGCCCGGCGGCGGCGGCGGCGGCCCCGACGGCGCGGGAGGCCTCCTGCAGGTAACGGCTCGGTGGCGGGGCAGGGGCCCGCTCCGTCCCGCCTCCGCGGCGGCTGAGTGCCGGGGCGCGTTTCGGCTCCGCGGGAGCGCGGCGGGCCGCGTGGGCCGGGGGGAGGCGGCCGTGGAACGGCGTCGCGGGGCAGGCCCGGCCCTGGCGTCCCCGGGTGTTTCTCCGCCGCCAGAGCGCTGCGGTCAGGTGAAGCTGCTATAAGAAACATCCCGCATCTCGGAAAGGGGCTCGTGTTCAGAGAGCTTTAGTTCGTGTCAGCTCAGATGCTGTGAAATTACCTTTAAATGGGAGCGTGGACCGCAGGATTGGTGCGAATTACCGGGAGGAATAGCTGTATTACCCCTATCGCCATGCAAAAGGGTTGCAAAGTTGTTGTCCCTAAGACTTTGTGTTACGGGAGTATCCTTGCGTTTTACCACTCGTAAGAAGGAGAAGCTCGCTGCTCTTTGGAAAGGATCAACTTCCATCATGTCTTCACAGTGCAGAACAGGCACACGGAGGAGAAAGATCCAGTATTTAAATGTGTTGAGTACGTGTTTATATTTATACGTGTGCTGACCTAAACTTAGGTTATAAACAATATCCTCAAAGTCCCATGGGAAGGTCACAGCACAAACGAGTAATATTCAGGTCTCCCAGCTGCTGCTGCAAGGGCTTATCCATAATTCTTTCATATTTAGAAATCTTAGTCTCAAATACAGAATCAGCAAGCAGGCGCAGTACTTTTCCAATAGTTGTCTCTTTTTTTTTTTCCTTTCTTTCTTTGTCTTGTTTCTCAGAGCCTTCTGTCACAAACGCTTTCCCCCACATTTCAAGGTCTCAGTGGAGTCCTAGTGAAACAACACATAATTCGAGATCCAGTCAGGCTTTGGAAACTCTTAGGTGAGTCCCTAAAAGCAACTGTACTGATGGGGAGGAAAAAAGGTCTTGTTTAGTAAGAGTGTTGACTCTACCTTACTTTCACTGCATGTATTCCTGAAACTGAAATAAAGCTGTTTTGTTCTTGGCTTAGGGAGCAGTGTAATCACCTACAGGGCTTCTAGGTTTTTGTTCGGCGACAGGGTTGAGCAGTGCCACATTTCCCCAAGGACCTCAGTTTGATAAGTGCTTACTCAAGTCATTTAGATGCAAAAGCTAATTTAAAAACTGCAGACTCTTCAGGAGAATTTTTATGTGCTTCATTAGCAAAGCTTAAAAAGAAAATATCATTCACCTTTGGCAGAAGTCACATCATATAAGTTCATTCCTAAAAGCATTGCATTGGAACTTGGAACAAGTTAAATTGTATGGTATAAAGTATCAGAGTTCTTAGAGCAAAACCCCCAAAATGTACAACGAAAGTAATTAATCTGGGAAAACAGATTTGCTGATGCCTTTGAGATTTGAACAAAACTCGTCGCTGCCATTCTGGCCAGCGTGGCTCTGGGGAGCTTGGGCTGCCTTATCTTGAAGAGTTCAAAAAAAAAATTTTTTTTTTCCTTTTAAAATTGGTTAGGAATCTGCAATCTTTCAAATAGCAGGGAACCCTCTAGGAGAAGTAAGAGTTGACAAGCAGCCCAGTTCCTGGGCTTCCTCCCCTTTCAGCTGCCTGCATGAAAGACCATGCGAAATGGAAGCTGCAGTACTGAAGTCAGTTATTTTGCTTCTGAGCTTTTTTCATTTTCCTGGCAGAAAAAAAAGTCTCTGCTGATTGTGTTTTAGCAGCAACCAAGAGTTTTGCTGTTTGTATCTTTACTTTCTTGGCTTCCTATTAGCATTTACTGAGGAAACCTGTGTTTAGCTCTAGCACATACATTTCCTTTAATAAAAATTTACAATTCCTGGTATGAAGCTGTTAACTGACCATACTAGTGTTAACTTTGGTTATGCCTTGGGAAATGTGTGAATGTTCCAGCCCTCCAAATGATTTTCTTTGCCATTTTAATGCCTGAGCAGAGCTATATTTTGATGAGGTTGTCAAAAAATATATAAGAAGATTGAAGGAGTCTGTCCCTCCCGTTACTGCCCCTGGTGAGGCTGTCCCATTGGCTTGGCACGCGAACGAGGCCGTGCGCTTGGGTGGACGTGGAACTTAGCTTTCTGTGTGTTTGGAGCTCATATGTATTTCTCTCGTCCTTTGTCCCTTTTTCTCGCTTTGACCTGCAGTTTTCTGTTAGTAACTGCTTAACTCTGCTTGCCTGCAGGTGGCACTTACTATTTTACTGCTTCAGGATCTCAGGGGAGTAACCATAAGAATGGAGGATTCAAAAAGAAAACTCCAAAGGAGGATGAGGGTACGTACATGCCAAAAGGCTGTTTAATGAAATGAACCTTTCAAGCATATGCAAGGGATAAGAGTGGACAGCATGGAGGATCCACCTTCATGCTAGAGCAATTCACAATGACAGATTCGCTCTGTGTTCTGCAGAGCTGTAGTTATAGCTTGTTCTTAGCCATAGGCTTATAGAGCTGATAAGTTTGAAGGAGTGTCTTGGCTTAGGTGGTAGAGTGCTAAGGCTTAAGACAGGTCCTGAACTGTGTGAGTTTTGTTTGTTTTTTTTCCTGTGCCACTTTGCATCCCATGCAAATAATTAAATTGATGTTTGCCCTTTTTCCCGACTTCACAGAAGGAAACAGTAGTAGTTACAGGCTTCTGGTTTGGGGTTCTTTTTTGTGTAGAGCACGTTAATGTACAGCTCTTTATTAGTCAGTTCAAGTCGAAGATGAATTCCTTTTTTTTCTTGTATTTAAGTTCCGTTCACTGTGTATTGTGTCTTTCTACCTCTAGTGATTTATGGAATAAAGTTAAAAATAGATTCTTTGAAGAGTTTTTTAGCTGCTTTACTAATAGCACTTACTCAGACTTTTTTGTTTTTAAAATCAGTCTTCTTAGATACTGTTTTTTGCATGTCCTGCACTGTCCAAGCCCCCGGCATCCTGGTGTAGAGGATTATTTTGAAAATGAAGAATTTTGTTTATCTGACTAAATGTGTTCTGGAACCTAGGGAACGACGTGGGGTGCCAGATTACGTTGGGAAGTCGAGGAGTGCCCTCTGTGTACCTTAAGCTTGTTGGGGAGGGAGGGGGAGGAATTTAATGACCCTAAAAAGGAAGCGGGGGGGGGGGGGGTGAAGAGGAATAACTTCTGTGTACTGGACAAAATCTTGCATAATTTTTGACAGGCTAGTGTCCTGATCTTCGTAGGAGGCACTGTTACCTTCTGCCAGTAGGTTTTCATCAAACACTTTTCAAATATGAGCTGACTTGCGGGTGTCCCTTCAAACCTTAGTATTGTCAGCAACTCTGTTTGCTATTTGTGGATTGACAACAGCTGTATTCCCTTTAAAAAGTGTAATTTGACTCTTTCCTTCCACTTTGAAGAAAATTCTTTGCTTGTTTTTGAGTGCGTGCTCTTTCTCTCCTGCCTCCCAAGAACTGAGGTGCATGTGAAGTTCCCAGGCTCTGGAGGGGTATGTTTTCAGACTTTGTGGCTTAGGTTTCTAGCTGTGATGTCCCACAGCTGATGGCACGTCCTTTTAAAGCTTAGGGCTTTATTTTGAAACGTGTCAGAAGTGGCCCAGGTGAAAGTGTCATGTTCTCCTATCTGTCAGTAATGCTTGCTGAAGCATAACAGACCTGAAGATCTTATTTTTACGACATTAGTTGATTTTTACAGGGGCTGCTGAGGGCTTAAGAGTTTACATGGATGTCTGCTGTGCTGCTTATTTGTTTCCTGGACCCCTGAGTGAGGGATAAATTCTCTCTAAATTGAAGGCTCACACATCACACTTTTGTTTTGTAAATTATATTATAACCTTTTACCTAGTTGTCATCAGATAGGCAAGTCTTTCTTTTTTTACAGTTTTCTTTGTTGTGCTTAAACACAATGGTGGAATCTTCTTGGTTCAGCTTTTGAAGTAAAAGCAATCAACTGCTGATCACTTCTAGTCTGGTTCACGTCATTGCAAGTAGTCTGTCTAAGCTGAGAGCAGTGGCTTTGTCTGTTTGATCTGTTGAACTGAGACGAAGTCTGTAACGGGATGCTCGTGCAGGTATCGCAGTTCCCTCGTTAAGGAAGTCAGAGCTTTGAGGCTGGGGTGCTTAGTGTCTGCAAGACCACACAGGGTGACCGTGAGCACAGAGCCTTGGAGAGGTATTGTAGCTGTTAAAATTAGTAAACAGTAACATGCTGTGTTCTGCGGCCTCTTTTCTCCTGTGATTAATGGGTAACTTGACTTTGGGAGGTGGAATGCTACCCCCTGTCTCCAGGGGAATACTCATCTCTGCAGCGATTATTAAAAAGAGCTCTTCAAACTGTCACTGCAGCCTTTGCGAGATTTTAATCAGAGAGTTCAGATTTGGGGTTAATGGCAAATCATTGCTTTATGGAAGCTTTCTGAGACTAAAGAGCTGGAAGTATTCCTGCAGCTGTTGCTTGCAAGTGTCATTTCCAGTTACTGGTTCTTATTTACCAAATCTTGTGGAGTAGCTTACGGTGCAATGCAAGTGCTATACTGCAAAGATAGCCACTTTTTTATGTAAACTAGAAATAGATTAATTTTGTCCCAGATTAAATGTGGAGTAGAAGAGGGCTTTGCATTGTCTTCCCGCTTTCTAGAAATGGTAGTGTTTTCTGAAGTTACTCAGCTATAGGTTAAGGGTCCTTTACAAGTCTAATTCTTATATGCTGGAAAGGTTGTCTCAAGATACCTGGTGGCCAGTTTTTACACTGTTGTGATTTTTTTGTGCTAGTCTCCTCAGTTCTGTGTGCTTTAGACCATATTACATGCATCTTGACTTTGACTGAAATTTAATACGGAAAAGTGCTTTAGCAATAGTTTACTCTGAGATCTCCAAGGAACCTTCCTAGCAATAGATGGACTTTCTATGTATCTGTGCTCACTTTTCTAGAGTTTTTGTCTCTACAGAACCATTTTATTTAGAATTTGCACCACATTTCAGGATATTGCCCAGACTAGGGCTTCTATCTTACTGTAGTTTAATTTTCTTTATTAAGACTGTGCTGGATGTAAGCCTGCAGCTTTGTGATCAGTTTGCTTTGTTCTAATAAGGCTGAATCTAGCAGATAACACAGAAGTGAGGAGATGGCATCAAAGGACGAAGTGGATGGGCTGGGCGCAGCGTCTGAGCTTGTCGCTCTGTTTTGAAATTATGACCTTATCTGAAAAGTTGCATTGTTTCTATTTAGGTACAAGCCTTTCCTGTTAAATGTGGAGCAGAGCTAGGAAACAAGTGAAAAATGATGCTGCATATCTGAAGGACAGAGTACTTTTTTTAGCTTCTGACTGGGTCATATGTTTGTCCTTTGGTTTTGTTGCACTGTGTGTAGGGTCTAATTGGTGGCTAGTGATAAATGCTAGTGTCAGAACATTTGTTATGAATTTGCAAATAAATCTAATCTGGGTTGCAGCAGGCAGATGCAGCAGCAATCCAGTGGTGCAGACTTAATTTATTTCTGGGTGTAGAATAGTATTTATGTATGCCATGTTGCGGTTGATGTTAAATTGTATATCAAGAGCAAGTGGTAAATTATATATCAAGAACATCCACATATGCCTGGAGGGGGAGGAAGGGAAATTTGTCATCTTTTTAACAGCTCAAATGATAGCCGTTGACTTGATCACTGTGCTGTGACAGTCATCTGCAGGCCGCAGAATTTTGAATTTGTCTATGCAGTCCAAGTAAAGTTCAAAGTCTGAAAAATGGTTTGGTGGCAAATATTCTAAGTAAGCCATCCATTCTTTTCATGGCATCACTTCAGTATGCGTCACTAGTACAGTAAGGGGAGGGGAAAGCATGTCTAGCATGTGATTCCCTCTTTGATACAGACCCTTAATTTTGTACAGGTCATCAAACCTGTTTGAGCACGAGGTTAGTTACGTACCATGGGAGAAAATCTGTGCAATTTTGTTAAGAGAAGGAGGTTGATTTGCAGTGTATTTAACTGGGTAAACTGAATGTGATGTCTCCTATGCTATTTTAGATTTACTGCAGATGTAGATATTCTCCTAAGCACTAGAAATGCTGCAGATCAGGAGTTCACCAAGAAACAATCATACCATGTAATACTGTGCTACATAATTGGAGAGTGACACTGTGACTGGTTTTACTCACGTCTAATATTTTCCAGTGGATATATTAGCAGCAGCCTGGCCAGTGGGCAGTATAGAACCATGTTTTATGCAAGTGGGCCAGTAGTTGAATGTAGCTGTGGTAAAGCAAATTTGATTTGAAAAGTAGTAGTTGGCTAGCAGAATGCAAAATTTGCCTCCTTCCTGACGATTGTTAATTTTGCATCGGACTGCTTGTCCTTTCCTGACCGGGCTTTTGACCTGGTGCTGTTTCATATGTACAGCTGAGGCCCTGTAGTCTGACAGTCTAGAAGCCAGAAAGGTCTGGAACTGTAATGTAATCTAAAACTGACCGACTTGTGTAACCTTGGGCAAGTTGCACGACCTTCTTTTACCTCTGTCAGCCAAGCCAGAAAATTGGCTGTGCAATACAAGCTAGATACTGCCTCTGTAGTGCTTCAGGAGAAACCAATTACACAACAACAACAGAAAAGGTACCCATGGGTTAATCCTTGTAGTTTAATTTTCCTATGGGTCAGAAAATTACACAATTACATGCTCATATCTTTCTTTTCTTTCTTTCTTTATCTCTCTCTCTGTCTCTCTCTCTTTTTTTTTTCTTTTTATAAAGAGGATGAAAAACGCAGGAAACGGGAAAATCAGATGCATCTTGACCGCTTGCGGGCACTCCTCATTTTAACTTTCATACTGCTGATGTTTCGATTCACGGTCAGTGAGAACAGAGAAGGGACCAACATTTCCTGGAATTACTTTGTGAATGAGATGCTGGCAAAGGGGGAGGTCCAGAGAATTGAAGTGGTTCCAGAGAGTGATATTGTGGAAGTTTATCTACACCCAGGAGGAACTCCGCACGGACAAGTTGTGAGTGACTTTTACAATTAGAATGAATAATCTTAGATTAAACTGTTGAGAAGAATTGGATTAAAGAATATGCCTTCAATTAAACTCTAGCTGGTAAATTGGCCCTTCTGTAATTTTTCTCTTCCTTGTATTTGAAGTTCTGGGGACTTCTGCTGCTTATATTGACTTAGAATCTAAGATTTTTCTGTTTTTTAATTGTAAGAATAATTAATATTTAGCTGTAAGAAAATCTTAACAGATGTTCAAGAAGCTGGAAAAATTCAGTGGTGGTTCTTTACCAGCTGAGTGTAATATGACCAAAGGCATCTAGAAGATGATTGTAAATTCTTATTACTCGATCTTGTTTCAAATATTTTCTCCTATTTGGATATTAGTTTAGGTAGGAAAGACCAGAGGCATTCCTAACTCCCTTTTTAGTCCTAGTATCCTTGTTATCATCTTACAGGTTTGTTGCTGCAGTTGACAAAAAGCTACAACTTAAGGTTAACTGTTGTCTGACTTATCCATGTTGTGCACCTCTCCTGCTCACTGCCGCGTCTTTATTTTCCAATATAGTCCTCTTGATTTCATGTCCCCAGAACGTTACCCTGCTGTACACGATGCGGGTGGCAAACATTGACAAGTTTGAAGAGAAGCTGAGAGCTGCGGAGGATGAGCTGAATATTGATGAGAAAGAGAGACTCCCCGTTTCCTACAAACACCCTGGCTTTTATGGAAAGTATGATACAAACTCGTGCTTACTGTTGGTCTTACGGCAACATCTCTCACTCGGAGAAGAAAGTCTTTTTACTAAATGTTGTATAAATGAAGAACAAAAAAGTGTTCCATGTTTTGGAGCACTTAGTCTGCCTTTTGGAAATAGGCTTGCTCTAGATGTGTCCTAGTATTTCAAAAGTAGGGGTCCCAAGGAGGTGGCTAGAGCTGCGCCATGTGGTAGACCAAAATGTTTAGAGTCAGTGTCAACAAGTCTGAGTAAAGTCTGTATCAGCTGCTGCAAGTTCTTGCAAAGCTGAACACTTCTTTGTCCTCCTAATCAATAATTAAAGTGCAGTGTCTGGTTGAAATCCTGACTCCACAGGCTCAACAGTTGTGATGTTACATCCTGGTCTACAGAAAATGTCAGTGATGCAGTGAGCATTCCCCCGCTAAAGTGCTCTGAGGAAGGCCTGTGTCAGTTGTTCAGTCTGTAAAAATAAACACCTAGTTTTGGCCTGTTTCTCCAGCAGCTGCAGATCAGAGACTAGCATGCGCTGGCGTTGGCTCCAGCTGCGAGCCGCATGCTGAGCAGAGTAGCTTTGATTATGAGACACAAGAAACGTCAATGAGAAATGAGTACTTCTCTTAGTTTTACAGTCCTATTCTGTTACCTGAAACCAAGAACCTTTGTTTAAGGGAAAAAAATCAACAAAACTCAAAGCTTTTAGTTCTGAAATAAGGCTATAATGAGTAACAAAAGGAAAAAAAAAATCTGTCAAAGACTTTGAGAGTGCCAGCTAGACTCTATTTTGCATTTTTGTATGCTGTTCTAGTGTTGTGTGGTTGTTTGCTGCTGCTGTGGTTGATGTGCCCTTTTCTATTAAGGCTGGCAGCTTGTTCTTGGAAAACAGGATTTATGGGGTCCAGAGTACAAAACAGACCTGTAAAGCTTATTCACTGGGATACTGAACAAGTCTAGGAGCTCTGCCACTCTGGCAGCTGTTGCCCTGTTGTAGTAAGATGCTTTCTGTAAGTGTGCGGAGAGACCTGAGCACAGGGAGAGCTCTCAACTAATTACTTATCCTAAAGCACTTGAGAGATGTAGTGCAGAAATCTTGTCTGCTAAGAACTTCCCTTCCCTGAAAATGGAGAAAAACAGCTTCACGCTACTATAATTATCTTCCAAGATGACCTGGTCACCTGCTTGTGCACCATGTGAAGTGGAGGTGTACATCATCTTTTCTCAGGAGGTCATGGGGATCAGAGCATGGTGTCTTTTTGGAGGTGGGGATGACCAGCGCATGTAACTCTTCCTCTTGGAGGCCCTACTTCAGTGTGAGACATGCCTAAATGGCATGTTCAGCTATGAATAGATATCTGGACAGGATATTGTCTAGTTGCTTGACCTCTGGACTGCTTTTACATACTGTAATACATAGTTTATATGAAAATTAAACTTTTTATTTATTTGACCATGCAATATGAGATCTTTAGCTGAAATTCAGAATTTGCCAGTTTTTGTCAAACTTTTGCATACCAGAAATGAGAAGTTAAAACCAGCCAGGAGCATGGGCTGCTTCCCTAGCCCCCAGAAGGAGATTCTTCAAAGAGATGTTATAGGGTTTGTATTCTTTTGGGAGCCTCCAGGATCTGGAACCTTAACCTGTGAGGTGCAGAGCACTCAGAGCTTGGATTCAGTTCTCTCTGAGATACGGGCACTCGGTTTGTTTCAGAATTAATCCTCTGTTTGCACAGTTGACAAATTGGAGGTGACTTTCAGTTCCCAGTGTTGCCTAGGATCTCTCACAGAGAAGAAATAAACACAGCTGGGTGTATGGCACATGCTGGTCCCCTTGCTTCAGTAAATCATCCCTTTGTGAGGGGCGGAAGACACGCTCCTTGTTTAAAGATAAGAAGCAGAAGTGTGATGAGGCCAGATGATTTGACAGGGTCAAGCAGGGCGTCTGTAACAGAACAGGGAGCTGAGTTATGGTCCCTGAGATCCCAACCTGTCATCTGGCATGTCTGATCATTTTTCCTCCTATTAAAAAAGCATCCAGTGTTTGGAGCTCACAGGGTATTTCATTCTCAGCAAGTTTGTCCTGTAACTGTGTTAGATCTGCAGTGTTGTCTCTGTTCCACGTCTCCTTTCTCATGTGATTAGCATTGCAAAAGATTCAGAAAATTCATTATATTGGTTGCTGTAGCACTTTCTTCTGACACAAGGGACTTCGAAGAAGCTCGGCCAGGGAGGGCCAACCAGAATAGACAGAGCAGCTTCTTAGTGGCTGACTTGTACTGGGATTTTCCCCAGGATTGAGAGAGGAGGTATCTCCTAGTGTTGCCAGCCAGAGATCTGCTGTGGCAAACTGTCTCTGCCTGGATTGCTGGTCCCATTGAATTCTTGTCTGGATGTAATTCAACTGCCTGAAGGTTGTATTTATTTGTTTCATGAGCAGCAGTGCCTCTGAAAGGGATGGTAAGGTAGAATTTTTTCCACAGCTGCAAGCAGTATTTGCCAGCATCCTCTGTTTAACTTCTTAGATTATGTAATTGTTGGGTTTCCTGTTATATATAAAACAAAAAGTGTGTGTGTATATATGTGTACGTGTGTATATATACACACATGTACAGTTATACAAGTATAAATATATATATATAAAAAAGTTAAGGTGCCATTTTCTTAGTCATGTCTGCTCGTTGCTGTGCTTCCAGCCTAAATGCCAGGATCTTTAAAATACTGAAAATAGCTACATTGAGTAATATTTACCAAGCTAATAATACTTCTTGTGGCCAAATGCTTCAGTCTGTACCTGACTTGCTTTTGTCCTTTCAGTGACGTGATTTCCCTGATAGTGACACTTGTGGCTGTGTCTATGTTGTGGAGCATCTTTCGCCTTATCAGGGTGGCAAGCCGGGTAGGAGGATTCAATGCCTTTGTGAGTATCCTAGATCTAGACATTGTTTTGCAGCCTGTGAGCAGTCTTGTCTTCTGCTAGCCTGATTTCCTCCCCTTTCCCCAGTAAAGTCAACAGAGGATGAGATTTAAGCGATGCTAAGGACTCTGCAGTCTTGATGCATCTTGCATCTTTTCCTGCCCTGATCATCTGATTAGATTGTACAGTAACTGGCCTTAGCTGAGGCCCTTTCTTTCCCCAATGACAGGAAGGGCTGAGCTCAGTGAATTTGCAGTCCAGTTTGCTCTGCTATTTTCAAAGCTTACTAATGAGTTGCAGCTGCAGATGGTGTTTTTCACTGGGTCCTGCCAACATGCCTCCCATACAGCCAGGAGTAGGAATCACTTGCTTTCTGCAAAATGACTTCTCAATTTATTAAAAAAATAAAAACGTTCAAATTCTGGACTTCATTATGTGTTGGCTGCTACTCCTCATGCCTCACTTGCAACATCAGTCAAATCTCCTACTTCTCCCCTCCACCCTTGCCTGGATCAGCTGATGAAACTCTGTAGAAATATGCCCCGGTGCACTGGCAACGACCACAGGGACTTTGGGATGAAAATAGTGGTGAATTCAGTCCCCTGTTACGACGCTTCCCACTAGATCTCCTATGCAGTTTTCTTCTGGCTCTGAGTTCCACTTTATACAAAGGGGTGCAGCTGCTTGGAAGCAAAGAATAGTTTAAAAAAGTGTTGAGTAATGAGGGCCTTAAGGACTAGATTCTGTCTTTGCATAAGTGGGGACTGCTGGGCCTTGCACATATGACTCTGCTTGGAGAAGCCTGTGTTTCTAAGGCCCGAGAAGCTATAGACTTTTCCTCAAAGAGAAGAAAATCCTAAGTAGCTGTTTTCAGCAGAATATAATGAGCAGTTACAAGGAGAGTGTTCAACTAAATTGTTGTTTTGACCGTTGCTGTGGCTTAACACATACAAGGAGACTGAAATATGGTGCCTCTTAAATTTGATAGCCTGTAGTTCCATCTCCGGGTTGTGTTGTAATAGAAACTGGTAGCAGTATTGGACAGCGGTGCAAAGTGTCTATTTCTAGTCATTTACAAGAAAGTATTGACAGTTATTTACCATCAATACATATTTCTCAAAACTACGCCTATTCCACACATATTAAAGATCAAAGCACTTAAAAAATAGGGGTGCAGATCCCAATTAAGGTTTTGAGCATTCTGCACGTACTTAATAAGTATCCTTGCTGAGTGTACAGGGAATTTGAGTTAGATTATGTCAGGAGTGTTGCTGCAGGCTTATGCTGTCTGTTACCAGTGAAACATGGATAAAGTTTGAGTCAACAGTCTTGTAGTCTGGCTGTGAACAATTTCCAAAGCAGAAGATGGTAAAATACCGATGCATTAGTAGGCATTTGTTGGGGAGGGCTGATACCTGTGCTCTGCTGTCTCCTAAAGTACGTCAAACAGCCTTTTCAGACTGTTGCCTCGTCCAAAGTCAGAGCACATCTTCATTATTTGTACTGCCTTCCACAGAACCAGCTGAAAATGGCTCGTTTCACTGTTGTGGATGGGAAGTCTGGAAAAGGGATTGGTTTCAAGGACGTAGCAGGAATGCACGAGGCCAAAATGGAAGTCAAAGAATTTGTGGATTATTTAAAGGTAAGAACTTTACACCTGTCCTGTAATGGAAGTGGAGTGGATGAATCTGCCGTGCAGCCTTCATAAGAGCTTCTCCCATTTTCTGGGTTTCTGTTCTAATGTTGATCATGATTATCTGTGCTGAAAACATTAGGTTAAAAGACAGACGTGCCCATGCTCACCTGTTGTTTGACTGACAGTGCCAGGATTGTATTAGATGTGCTGAATTCTCTCCTCTGCCTTTTCTTCACCCTACAAAAATAGAACAAAATAAGTGCTTGCTGCCCATCTGAGATAGCTGGGCAACCTGGGGAGGTGGGTATATTTTTCTCCTCATCCTGCATCATACTGAACAGCTTCTGCTTAAATAGGCTGACAACTCTTTATGCTGTGATCAACATGACTCAATCTCTGTAGTTCCAATTCTGTAATAGAGTGCAGAGATAGCTGCTCCTGTTGGGAGCTCAGAGTTGATCAGAATGGAAAAAACAGCAGAAAGCTCTGGGAGGCCACAGTCTTCTGCAGATGTTTCGTGTGAGCTGTGGATCTGACAGAGCTGTGTTGTGCTTATAGAGTCCGGATCGCTACCTTCAGCTTGGGGCTAAAGTTCCCAAAGGTGCCTTGTTACTTGGACCACCAGGCTGCGGGAAGACCTTGCTGGCGAAGGCAGTGGCTACAGAAGCGCAAGTGCCATTTTTGGCCATGGCGGGCTCTGAGTTTGTGGAGGTGATAGGAGGTAAGCTCCTCAGGAGGGAGGGAGCAGGGATTAATTGGTCTGTTGTAGATTTGGAAAATGCTAGCCGGACCTCTTGCAAAAAACAGACTTTTAGCCTGTTTTTGCATGGGGAGCTGAGTTGGGTATTTCTGTTGAAGATGCATAAGGTTTTCGGTTGTAGGTGGTACTTGGTTACCTAGAACCTAAAATGCATGTCCTCTGTACTGCTAGTTGCTTGCTTCTGACACTGTGCAGCCATGGTTCTTCACCTGGAAGCACTTGCCTCTGACTGCCCTATATTGTTAGTATTTCCAAACTACGGTCATCAGCAGAAGCTGCCTTCCTTATGAGAATGCTGATGGATTTTTCAGTGTAGAACCGTGGCTTCTTTTTACTTTGGGATTTCCATGTTCCTCCTTTTCTTCCTTCCTCTTTGATCTCTTAAGACCAGACAAGGGTCTGTGTGAAGGAACATGCGGAATATTTGAGCTTCTGACCCATGGAAGGAACAGGAATTCATACTTGGAGCTGGGATCAGAGCTCCTCTTACAGCAGCTGTGAGGGGTTCCTGCAGTTTTGGGAGCTGAGTAAAAAGCCAGCATGATCCAGGAAAAGCAATGCCTTAGGACTAGAGATAGGAGTTCTGTGACTGTATCTTTGTGCCTGGAGTGTAGGGAGAAAAACTGTCAGGCACTGAGGGTTTGCCCAGAATTGGGTGTCTCCCCGGGGGCTGGCATCCCTGCTCTCCAGCTGTGAGGCTCAGTTCTTCTTCCCTTTGCCCTGTAGGTCTTGGAGCTGCCCGCGTTCGGAGCCTCTTCAGAGAAGCCCAGGCTCGGGCCCCCTGCATCGTGTACATCGACGAAATCGACGCCGTGGGCAAGAAGCGCTCAACCAATATATCTGGTTTTGCCAATGCTGAGGAGGAGCAGACCTTAAACCAGCTGCTGGTGGAAATGGATGGTGAGTGTTGTTTCTCTTTGCCTGTCAGCAATTGGGTCCTTGTTGCCTTAGAGATTGAAGTTGTTGGCTTACGCATCTTTTTCCTGCTTTAAGTTGTCAGACTTCAACATTCTTTTCCTGCTGAAGTATTTATAGTTGCTTTAAAACATACCTCACTCCCTTCTTCCCTGGGACAAGACTAGCTTACACTTCACAGCCTGTTCAGGGCAAAGCCCAGCCCTGTAGCTTGATAATGTCCTTTCTAAAAGGCCCTTTGCATGGCAAGTGATAACTGTCTTTCAGATTGCTCCTTAGGGGAGGGTCTGAGGCCCTAAAAGGCAGGGCGTTTTTTCCTGTGTGGACCCCAGTGTGGCCTTGCCTAGTCTTTCTCTGATTTCAGGGGTAGTTGTATCATTCACCTGAAGTGGGTCCTTTCTCTGCTTTCTCCCCCTTCTCCAGCTGCTGTGAAGAGCAGAGGAGAAGGAACAGCTACTCTTCAGCACAGGGTTTCTGGAAGTTGTGTGCCCAGTGCTTGCTTTGCGCTGCCCCCACCCCATTCCCTGCAGAATTCTCAGGAATCTCCTCAAACGCAATCTGCATCTGCATGCCCCATCTTTAGTCCCTGTTTGTGAAGGCTCTGTATCATACTGCTTTTCCTCTGTCACTGGAGAATTAGGCAGGACTACTCCAGAGCTGACAGTGTCTGGGAAGTAATTGGGCTTAGGACAGATGTCTGAGCATGTGCTGTGACTAGGTTGTGGAGATAGCCCTCTTAAAATCTAGACTTTTATGCAGGCTCTAAAGAGTTTTGGGCTAGATCTAGTAAATTTAAAACCCTGGAGCCAGCTGGTTTGCTGACTGTACTCCAAAGAGTTTGTGTCAGATGAGTGTAGTGTCGCATCCAGAGTGAATTTGTACCAATGACCACGTGTGCATCCACTTGCTCATGAAACCAAAACAAAACATGCATTGGAGATCGTGGCTGGCAGAGGGCAGCAACCCCAAAGGCTCTTACTGTAGTAAATGGCTTCAGTTCAGCAGCATGTTTTCCCACTGGCAATTGGAGAGGAATAACTTACAGTACTGGGGAACCAAAAGAAAGTGAATTGGCAGCAAGGGCACTACTATGTTTAGAGGGTAACATTTAGATCCAGCTGGCCATTAAGTAGTCTTTAGTACTTGTTCTGTTCTGTCCAAGACAGGTAGTTTTTTATAGCCTGATAAGCTTTAAAGTTTAGTTGTCCCAGAGGGAAATAAGCAGTGTAATATATTTCTTCTGTTGTCCATTGGCAGCAACTCTAACATTGCCTGCTTGGATACAGGATCCCCATCAAAATAGGGAGTGATAAGCCTTGCAAGCAAGTCCTGGTTTGATGCCACGCTTCTGGATTGTTTCTGGCTGTACTGCGTCTGAAGTCAGCCCTTTTCTCAGACACTTTCACACAAATGTCAAAGACTGATCCTTTGGCTGTTCTTGGTCAGGACTAAGTCTGTCAGAGCCTGCAGCACTGACCCAACTCGCCCTGCTTCTGTTGCTAAATCTTATTGCAGAGCTGGGTGAGGGATAAACTACCTGCCCATCAGGGAGTGGTTGTATCAGTCTGCTGTTTTGTGGGACAGCTGTGGTGTGGTGTTTTCTTTTTTCCTTGGCTATAACTGACATTCTCTCGTCAGACTCCTCAGATGAAAAGTTAGAGTCCTGCACTAAAAGCATCTCTCCTTCTCCAGGCCTTAGGGGTTAAAACTGCTAGCACTTTTTACTGAATGTTTGCAGTGAAGTGGAGGGTGCAGCCGTGCTGAAGTAGACATTTCCTGTGGTTCCCCAGCAAGGCTGCCTTCTGGAAGTTGCTCTGGGGTGAACCTTCTCTTCTCAAGGAGAAAAGCTGGGACTTAAAAACATTTGCAGCAAAGGGTGTAGAAGTTCCTCCATAGTGCACACAAGATGATGTATAACTTTGGATCTCTGCCCTTGCTGCAGAAGAAGGAGACACTAAGCTAGAGCACAGCGTGGTGCACACAGGGCAGAGTGGTCCTGCTGAACAGAGATCTTCCAGACCTCTCTGCTTCAGGCCAGGCTCCATAAACTTTTTGAAGGAGAGGAATGAGTTTTAAGTAGCTCCTAAATAATCAGACAGGAATCCAATTATCAGAGGAACATCTTTGAAGAACATAGTGCCATGTAGATATCAGAAATCACCGTAAATGTGTGTGCAGTTCCGTGGGATTTCGCACTTGTACTGACTTTTAGGAAACTTGGCCAAGCATGTACATTTACTTGGAGTGAACATAACTGTTTACAGTTGTATCTGTATAGTAGATATCTTGATGGAAAAGGCTGGTAGTGATGCATAGAATAGCAACAGTCCCAGATTTGATGGGGGTTTCTTTGGTTTTTTTCTCTTTTCTCCTGACAGTTACTGGGTAAACTGGGAACAAGGTAACACTGAATCAAAATAAGGCCCATCTGACTGTTCAGGAATAGGTAGTCTGTGCAATCTGCATCTCTGTGCAAAAAATGAAAATGGCTGTGATTTCTTCCAGTCTGTAGAAATTAGGTGCAGAATTAGAATTAGAATTTCTAGAGTGTTTTTGGGGGGGAGTGGGTGAGTCTTAATTCAGAAATTAGGGCACAATTCCCTTTCAAAGTGAGTTTAGAACACAAATATTTTCCATATATGCTTTAAAAGTCCCTACAAAAGCAACTTGCTTGTTATGTGCTGCCTAGTTGTTTGTTTATAAGTTTGTATTGCCTAGTTATTTATTCATGTCTCATACAGATCATGTACTAAGTCCTTCATTTTGCTAAGTGCTTTATCAAACACATGCTAAAAAATAGCCCAAGGAGCTTGCAATGTCAAATGAGAGACAGCTGGCAAGGACTGTCAGGCTAGTACAAGAAACATGGACTTAATATTGGCTTGTACTCATAAGCACTGATCTTGGCACATGTTACTGGAGTGTTATCTAACAGAGCATGTTACCCAAATGTACACTGCTGAAGTGTTATGTGCATCATGGCAAAATCAAGTTTTCAGGAGAATGGTGCATAAGGTTTTGGGGAGGTTAACAGTTCTATGCAAGCACAAGTGGAAGAGTGGTAAGTGTTTGTGATGAGGAAGCCTTGAAATGGAAGGGTAAGACCTCTGTTGTAGCTGTCTTTAGCTTAAATTGATCGCTGAACTTCTGGAAGGCAATAACACAGAGCTGAGTTCAGTTATTAATTTCAGGGAGGAAAAGTATAGAAGGAGATCTGTGGATAGTCAGCTTACCAGTGAATGTTGAATTTCTGTGTCTGAGTGAGATTACTCAGAGGTAAGGTAAAGAAAAGGAAGGTCAGAGCTGTATGGGAACCCCCTCTGCAGGCTAGAGGAAGGATGAGGACACCAAAAAAAAAAAAGCCATTATGCTAAGCTGTATGGCATGAATGTGTAGTTCGATGCTTGGTACTTCTGGTATGCAGATTTCAGAGTAATCATAGTGTTCTTCTACAAGCAGCCTTGGTTTCCTTCACTCTGACAGCTTTCTTCATATTCTGGAAGCAGCAGGGATCTGGTGGGAGAAGGGGAGGGATGGGAGGGACCCTGTGTATACTGAAGCCCTCTAAAAGGAGAGTGACATGGGTACTAGAGTCTTTGTCAGAACAGGTACCTGGTTTGAATAGTGAATCTTCACATGCAAACTGCAAACAAGCAGAAGAGGAATGTAACCCAAACATCTCCTCTCAAATGCATTCAGAACAGAGGAGCTTGACGGTCCCGGTCTGATCTGTGTTTTGTGAATGAAATGTGGGACATCTTTCAGCAGCAGCTCTTCATATGCAGTCCTCAGACAAGACCTCCCTCCCAGAGTTAGGCTGTTGTGTATGCTTCTGCCTAAAGGCTTCCCTTACAAAGGTGGTGCTGTCATTGATGCTGCATGCAGATGATGCCCAAAATGCTTTTGAACAAACAGCTGTAAAATTACCCAGTGTAATAATGCAGATGAGATGCCCATCCGAGTAACGTGCTCTGTGTCTGTGGGGAAGCAGGGCACTTGCCAATTCAAGTGGATCTTTTTTTCCTTTCCTTTTGAAGTGGCTTCAGTTACAAGCACTGCAGATATGAAGGCTCTCTTCAGGCTGAATTTTCATTGCTGTTTTTAACTTGTTGATATGACTGAGGTGGTGGTTTCATAGACTGTTCGTATGACTGATGCTTGCCTGTCGAAGCCAAAGCCTGTGACATGCCAGGTGACATTGCATTGGGAACAAACGTGAATCAGAGGCTGCTGCGGTAGATTTCATGGAGCTGTGTTTCACCCTACTGGGATGCATGCTGAGAGCAAGTGGGGCAAAAGCTAAGGCAAGAAGGATGCGTTCCGTGGTTGTTTTAGCTGTTCTAATAGTTGGACCTATTTTAAGATTGAGTCTTCCCAGCTGCAAAGCAGATAATGTGTTGTACTGTCTAATCTTGCCGTGTGAATGAAGCTTGTTATCCCCCAAGTGCCTGCCAGTCTCTCTGCTTATTTGTCACACTCCAAAGTGCACTGTAACACACGCCTGAAGGATCGTGGGTTTTGTCGTCTTCAGGAACTTATTTAGACAGCATCCTGCAGGGAGGAGGAACTGAGGTTTGCTATAGCACAAGCTGAAAGAGCCAGTCTTTTGACTTACCTCTAGCTTTAATCTGTCTGCTGAGCTCTTGCACATTGACACATTTGGCAGCTCTTCCGGTGGAGCTGGAGAGAGCTGCAACTCACCTGGCTTACGTGCGTAAAGCTGCCTCTCTGCAGCATGTGACTTGGCAGCAAAGGAAGCACACGAGACTAACGCGTCCTTTCCCTGGGAAGCTGCTCTATGCCAGGGCTGTCAAATCTGCTGTAAGCAGGTGACTCATACCCGGGGGCCTCTGCTGGAATGTAAAAAATAAGCAGTGTGGTTCAATGACTCAACTTGATCTCTTCCTTCCCACCCAAGCGACGCAGCCACCTGCCCCTCTCTGTTTTCCTCCAGCTGTTAGTGCTCTGGCTTCCCCAGGAAGGCCCGTCTGCCTTTGATGCCTCCATACTGCAGGCTGCTCTCAAAGACAAAGGGAGCATCAGGATTTACAGGCTTTAAGACCTGGAGACAAAACCTTGCCTGGCTGTGGCTTGAGCTCGTGTGTGCTAATCGCCACTGCAAAGCTGTTTGGTTGCATTCCGCCCCTACCTACACGAAGTCTGCAAGTTCTGCAGGATTGATCTTTGCACAGATCTCCAGTGTGCCTGGGTGCCTTTTGGGTGATAAAAATTGAATGAAAAGACAGCAAATTACTCTAACAGACCCCTTGCTGGATGGCAAGGCTGTGTCCTCTCTTTTTGCACTAGTCTGAGCTGGTCAGAAGAAAGCCTGTCCCTTCCTCGGTGATCCTCGTGGCCTGTCCGTGATGGAGGATTGAAAGTAAATGAAAGCAGAGAGTGCTTTCCCCAGGAATATTGGGGAGGGAAGGGTTATTTCAGCCAACAGTGATATTTGCTCAACCTGTGACTAAATGAGCAGGAACTGACATAAGGTCGGGGCTGAGAGGGCATATTCTAACCTGTCAGAATAGAGATTCTGTTCTGGTTTCCAGTTGGAGCAATTTCCAGTTGTGGCAAAAAAAAAAAAAAGTTTTAAGCTGGAGATTAAGTGAAAAGGGAATTTCAGAGTGCCTGTGATGACCAGAGACTGGGTTTGATGACTTGGGAGGTCCCTTCCTGTCTCATGTTCCTAACTGAAGAGGAGGATACTTCCTCAGCCTCAGCTGCCCCAGAGGATGCTGCAAGCGCAGTGCAGCTTTGTGATGAAGCTGCGTAAGATGCTCTCTACATCCTGCCCTGTCCCATCCCTTTGTGTGCTTGCAATGCAGTATCATTGCGATAGCGAAAACCTTCACTCTTGTTTGTACTTGTTTTGCTCCAGGAATGGGGACCACAGATCACGTCATAGTGCTGGCTTCTACCAACCGTGCCGATGTCTTGGATAATGCTTTGATGAGACCTGGGAGGCTTGACAGGCACATCTTTATTGATCTTCCAACGCTGCAGGTATATTCCACCCGCTGCCCTGTCCTTCCCATAGTGCTAATGATTCAGGTGTCCCAGTCTTTTACTTGCTGATGATTCACTGGCCTGGTAAAGGCTGAGCTTGGTGAAGATAGAGATGGCAGGCTTATGATTGCCTTTGTTCTTATTCCTGTGCCCTAAATCAAAGAGCTGACATGCTAATGCACGTGTTTGTTTCTCTGAAATGACAACTCGCTGTTTTTAACTGTCTGCGCTTGCTCTGGTATGGGCTTTGGCAGCAAATTCTTCTGTGAGGTTCTCTTTGCCATGGAGATGCAGAAATGTGTGTGTCCTCTCTCCAGGAAATCAGGAACTACCTAATTGGCAAGTTAACTTGTGCTGCTTGTGTGAGGAGAGCTCAAATTGTAATGTGCCTTGAGCACCATTTGTCATGTCGGTTTAGCATCCTCACTATCCTCATCAGGCTCCTCATTTTCCTTTTCTCAGCCTGTTGAGTGCCTTTCTCCTCTGAATGCTTTTAGATCCGTTTGCTAGGGTAGTCCAGCATGTCTGCTATGTTGACAATTGTAGCACAATTTTGAAAATAAGCTCAGCTGCAGTGAAGATGTGCGTGGTCTGCCAGCGCAGGCTCCTCTTCTTCCATCTGTGCTTTACTGTCATCCTCGGAGTTTTCAGTTAAAATACCTTAAATGCCTGATGCAATCTGGCACCGGAAGCATGAACTGTGCAGCTGCCCTGAAGGAGGAAGGGAAAAACCCTGGCGACTGAGGCCGTTGTTCCCGTCAGGATCTCCTGGACCAGCTGAATGAGTCACTCCCTGGCTGCTTGCCAGCTGTCGCTTCCCCCCCCCCACCTTCGTCTGGGAGGTGGTCACAGGCTGGGTAGCTGGTAGATGGGGTCTTCATTCAGTGCAGAAGGGAGCAGGCAGAGGTGCTCTGAGCTCCTTCTCTGCAAGTGCTGTTATGGCAAAACAGAAGTTAAAAGACCACAGTGAAAGTTAGGAGGGGAGAGTGGCCCTGGGAGAGAAGGCAGTGACTCACCCACCATAAGCCTCCGTACATCTGTTCTGAATTTGAGAACTGGGAGTTTATCAGGACTCTTGTAGGACAAAAATGTTGTAAGAACGGCCCTGCCCTCTGGTGGCAGTGTCACTGTCCCCACTGCCAGAGCCGGGCTGCTTCTTTGCTGCTTGTGACGGATGGCAGTGACTCTGCTGTATTGCAGAGGCTCGCTGGGCCCAGATGTTCCTTTTTTTGCAAATGCTTTTTCCTTTACAGGAGAGAAGAGAGATCTTTGAGCAGCACCTGAAGGGTCTCAAGCTGATCCAAGATGGCAGCTTCTACTCACAGCACCTTGCTGAGCTGACTCCGGGCTTCAGTGGTATGACATGCTGCATCCTTGTTGGGCCTGTCTACCTGCTTCCACACTTGCTAGTTATCCAGTTCAACCTGGGGCTTTTTGTTTGCTCTGTTTTAATAGGGTGTTTTGGTCTAAAAGGCTTTTTTTTTTTCTTCCTCAAGCCTTCTCCAGCTCTGCTGAAACAGTGGGAACCAAACCTTCTCCCTAGTGAATGGAGCTGTGATGAACAATTGTTCATGGTTATTTTCAATTTTCTGAGACTTCTGGGACTAACAGGGCGTGGGGGTAGAGGAAAAATAAGCTTCTGTAGTGCCTGGGATCCTCATTCCCAAGGGGAGGAACCACTGCTTGTGGTCTTGTCCAAGCTGCTGTTGAGGGTGTGGTTGTTACACTTCAGCTCACTGAGAAGGACTCTTAAGCTGGTAATTGTTATTTATTTCTCCTATCATTTTAGTTTCCTAATAACACACATTCTGTTGGTCAGGGTAAAAGTTGGAGAGCTCTGGCTCCTGCACTGAGCCTGTTTTCAGGGTAGGTCCCAGGGAGCCTGAAACAGTGCTGAGTAAGGGGCTCCAGAGTTCCTGTTTATGTGGAGTTCCTGGAATATCCTTTCTGGGTTTCCCCTCTAACAGGCCCCAGCACGCTGCCTCTTCGTGACTTCTTTCAGCAGCCCCCCGCCACCATCACCCACACACACAAACTCGGAACAGATGTTCTTTCTCTTCTGCACAGAGGTTTGTGCGGTTGCTGTATGAACAGTGCGGCAGCCCATGCCAATCTGGACTGCCCACGCCACTTCTCTGTTGCTGAGAGCCAGCCTTGGCTTTAGCCTTTTAATTGATTGCTGAACTCTGTCCTGTGTGTGGCAACACGGTGTTCATTGCCAAGGCAGTTGTATTGTTCAAATCCAACATAAACACCATGGATGAAGTTTGCTCTGTTCCCAGGGAACAAAGAGGAACTTGCAGTGCAACTATTTGAGTTCCTTAGGTCCTCCTCCAGATTGGTTCTTGCCTCTTCTGTCCCCTGGAATGTGTGTCACATAAATGTAATGTAATTCTTGTAAACTTTTGCCTATAGGAGCTGACATAGCAAATATATGTAACGAAGCTGCTCTTCATGCTGCCAGAGAGGGTCACAAATCCATCGATACTTTCAACTTTGAGTATGCTGTGGAAAGAGTCATTGCAGGTAGGTGATCTGACCATTTCTGTTGTTGTCTTCCTAGTGTGTATCATACCTGTTAGGAGAAGGCTAAAATGAGTGGGTTAAGTTCCAGGAAGGCAAATGGGTCCTAACTGTGTTCCCACCTGTAAAACTGTCCTGAAGATTGCAAAAAGTTCTCTAAAGAAGACTCCAAGTGGATCTTTCTTCCTGAATCTGCAGGCAGCCTGAACTGATAGCTCGGTGAAGATGGTCAGTAGCCAAATTGTAAAGAGGGGAGCTCAAATCTGGGTGGGTTTTCTTAATTTAAAAGAAGTTTAAAAAATCTAAAGAGTGGAAGTATCTCTAGGTTTTTCGTTGCTCCTCTGGACACCTGCTGCATAAACATGAATAGCAAAATAATGCAAAAAGACGCTTGCGTGGTGTGGGGTTTTTTGTTTTGTTTTGCCTGGAAGTTCAGGCTTTGAATTGACAGAATAAACTCAAAGACAGTGGAGTACTGTTGTCCCTCTGAGAACATCCTGTCAGCCTTTCCCTGTCACTTGCTGTGTAAGTGCCAGCAGAGGAACCTCTTGAGATTACCCTGTGGCTGTATATTATGGGGAGGAGAGAATAGCTCCTAGAACTCCTGACTTCACCTGAGGGATTTGAATCTAGGGGGTTTTGCTCTGAACTGTCCTGTAGCCAGGCCTTGCTTCTCATATTCAAATGCTGAACTGCTTCCAGGCTGCGGTGTCATCCCTGGGGGTGAGCCTGGGCAAGCAGACTGGTACTCTGTGCTGCTTTGAGTAGGGCTTGTGGAAAAGGATGTTTGTATTGGATCAGTTATTTCCTGATCTTAGAATTTAGTTTTCAATGTTCACTTTATCAGAAAGTGCTTAAATAATTCCTCATTCAAGAAAAGATTTCCTGGCAATTTCACCTAACTTTTAAAACCCTTGGGAGTGCTCAGATAACTGTGACTGCATTTCCACGGAGCCCAAACTGCACTCAACAGCTGTGAGAATGGAAAGCAGCACATCTAGTTGTCCTGCAGAAGTCCTAATCAGCCAGAGAAAATATGTGCTTTACCTTCCCATCTGCAGGGGAGAAAGCACCAAACTCATGGGAATCTGCTGGGCTTTTCATTCCACAATCAACCCTTACCTTAGTTACCCAGACTTGGAGAACAGGGTGAAAAGGCGTTGCTCAGCAAGTAAGATCACAGGGGATGTGTAGCAAAAGGGATATCTGGGATTAATGTGGTGGGTGTTACCGCGTGTGAGTGTCAGCAGTTTCACTGCTGACAAGCTGACCTGTTTCACTAAGGCACTGTGGCCTCTAGGAGGTCATAAAGTCTTTTTGTCGCTTAATTTGATTCCTTCATGTTATCAGGACCTGGCTACTCTTTAGATAGTCTAAAAGGCCCTAATCTCTGCTACAGGCCTACATATTAAATGTTGCCTTGCCAAATAATAGGGATGCTTCTGGGTCTCACAATTCAGAGGGCATTTCAGCTGCTATAAAAGCTTTTTTTGAAAGGATACTACTGTGCTTTCCATTATAAGCTTCTGGTTTTAATAAGAGTGGTGTTGAATCAAAAGAGAACTTTGCAAGTCCAGAGGCCCTGTCAGCCTTAAAGCTTTGTGTCGCTCCAAGGGAGGAGCGAGAACTCCTCTCTGCGGTAGTCCCCATTGTGTCTTGTCTTTGGGAACAGGGAGCAGCCAGTAAGTCGGGCCTCCTGGGAGCGAGGGAGGAAACCTGCTGGGTGCACAGAGGCATTTAAGGGTTGTCTTTGGAAGATGGAGTGGAGCCTGTGCTCCTGGAGGAGCTTGTGTACTCTGTGTGAGGCAAGCAAAGATGCACCAGGGTAGTTTCCTGGGTTATGTCTCTGCTAAGTGTGATAAGGACAGGCCTTCAGGGAATTCTTCTGCATGGAGCTTGCTTTATGCAGGGAAAGAAACAATCTTTGTAGGCGTACTGTGTGCTGTGGTGAGGAATACGGTCCCTCCCTCCGTCCCAGGTGGTCTGACAAAGAAATGCTTCTGGAATTGTTCAGAGCTTTTATTTTTCACGTGCATGCACACACACACTGCTGAAGGCAGGGTGAGGGGACTGACTCTGACTGATTAAAATCAAGGCTGTTGTGATTAATCTGCTGTTCCATCACCATTGTGCCTTGTAGGGCACAGGTCCCTGAGCAGCAGTTTTACAAGATCTGCCACACTAATTCTGCTGTTTCCTTGTTTAATAAAGCTCTTGACTTTGTTTAAAATTTAATGTTAATAGAATGTTGTTTTCCAAGACATCAAGCAAGCTTGGTGTAATGCTGCTCTTGACTGTGCCTGTCCTACCCCCTACAGCTCCTAGCACTGTGCGGAGACATCCGCTTTAAAGTATCAACACTTTTTTGTGTTCAATGTGCAGAGCTATAATGAGTGCTTGATATGCAGTGTATTCTGTAGTTAACGTATTTTCTACACGCTAGAAGCCTTACTTCCATTCAGCATTTTTTTGAAATCCTAATTGGGCTTATTCTATGTTACGGACTACTGGGCTGGAAAATAGACACTTTCAAAAATCACCTTTTTGGAGGAAGTGTTAAGTGTGAGTTATGGCTTAATTTGCTCATTCTCAGGAGCCTGGGAATAGGCTCATACAGAGCATGCCATGTGTAATCAGAGACATTTCCTGGGTTTGGAGAAAGATTTTTGTATATATTCTTGGTTTTGTGCCGATTTGAACGCTCCTAATGCACAAGGATCTCAGCTGGGCCTGTTCTCTTATTATGGTATATATAATACAACATCTTGCCTCTCTGATATTCTGCCTAAGGGACTGACAGACTGTACAGAAAAATCAGTACAATCCAGCCAGTCTCTGTTTCTCCCAAATGGTGGACTGACTTGTTGCAGAACTGTCCCTGGGCAGAGATATAGTGTAACATGCTTTTAGCAGAGCTGTGAACAGAACCCAGCTTTGCATTTTAGAGATGCGATTTAATCATTACACAAATAATCTTGCATTTGATTTTGTCTGTAAGAGAAAGAGGAGAAGTTTCTGCCAATGTTGTGTATAGTCACATTATATAAACAGCCACCAGGGATGGATTGACGAAGCTTGCTATTCAGCCTGAACTCTTTGGAGTGCAGGTTTGTAGCAGACATGCTTGGATTGCTTTCTGCTGCAAAGACAGAGGGCATCTCTTCTGCAGCATGTAATTGAAGGGCATTTTATTGCCTCTCCCTAGATGGAGTGCAATAGCAAGCTTGCCTGCTGTTCAGCCACAGACTGCGCTAAGTTGTGCACATAGCTGCTCAAGAGTAAGCTCTACTAGTTACACCTACTGCCAGTTTACTTTCTTACCAAATCCTTGTCTGTGTTCCTGCAGGCACTGCCAAAAGAAGCAAGATCCTGTCACCAGAAGAAAGAAAGGTGGTGGCATTTCATGAATCGGGCCATGCATTGGTTGGCTGGTTGCTGGAGCACACTGAGGCTGTGATGAAGGTAACCCAGCTACCAGCTTTGTGTAATGAAGCCTGTCGCTGGGTGAGGAGAGAATCCTTTGGGTTTCCCCTGTCCCAGGCGTGTTCATGGTTCTGCAGCACTTGGGTTAAACTCTACTGCGTTACGCTGGCCTCCATGAGCTTGGAGCTGTGAATACTACAGCAAAACACCAAGTGACAAATCTGCTGTGAGGAAGTCTATTACTGGGCTCCACTGATGATAGTGATTGATCCCACTTTGTGCTGCAAAGCTGATGATCAGCCACTGGAGTAGTCTTGCATTTAAAAGCCAACTGTAAAGCATTCCAAACGTGCCTGCTGGCCACCCCATTGCTGGGTACATTTGGAGCAACTAAGTCTCCTGATGCTGCTGCTCAGTTCATGCATCTCTACCAGACAAAGCACTCCTCTGTGTGTGCATGCATGCGTACATGAGCTCTTCCCCTACCATGACTTGCCAACATGTTGGTGCCAGTTTACCAGTCAGGCCATTCCAGGAGCTGCTCTGAGACTGATCAGAAGAGAAGGGTTTTTTTCGGATTGACAGGCTTGGGAGTTTGCCTGCCTGAAGCTCTTCTCTGTAGAAAAAGGCCTCCCTTCAGGAGCACAGCGTGTGTTCTCCCCCATGCACATCTCCTCCCTCAAAGAGCCTTGACGCTGGGAGAGGGGTGGAAGTGACAAGGGTGACAGCTCCTTGGCATACCACCAGCAGCAAATTCACTGTGAATGACCTATTGTATAAGATGAACTGTTGTTAATTACTCTCAACAAGATGTGGCTGCATTTAATAGATAGGGGAGGTGATTCTTATTTTCTAAAGACATCCCATGTTTCTGCAGGTGGTCTCAGTGACTGGTAGTAAAGCAAATTCAGTTTGGCTTATATCCTCCAAAACCACTCTTAACTCTCAGCATTTCACTGCTTTGCTGTTAAGGACAATTTCCTTTTATTTCTTGCTCTGTAATAGCAAAAAGTGCATGTCTGCCACTGTGAAGGCGGACTTTTCAGTATGGGAACACTGACATGCTGCAATTTTTGGCCCTGTCTCTGTAGATCAGCATGCCTCATGGGGTTTTGACAAATCTCACTGGGAGTGCAGGCCTCTTTCTGTTCTTCCCTCTGTGACAATATTTGGGAGCTCTTTTGTCCTCCGAACTGATGGAGCTGCTCTGTGTTGCAGGTTTCCATAGCCCCTCGAACGAATGCAGCTCTGGGATTTGCTCAGATCCTTCCAAGGGAGCAGTACCTCTTCACCAAGGAACAGCTGCTGGAGAGGATGTGTATGGCTCTCGGAGGGAGAGTGTCTGAGGCCATCACCTTTAACAAAGTCACTACAGGTGAGGAGCTAGACCCTGGCATTGGCAGGTGGAGCTAGTGCTAAGAGGGCCTGAATTTCTGCACTCGCTGCTCTATCCAAGGGTCATCTGAGCAGCACACAGGCTTCCCACCTTGAGGAGCAGGAAGGGATAAATGTTAGTTTGCTTGCTTTGATCTTGGGCCTGCCTTTGTGAGCCTAAAGGTCTCACATTGCAGGTGCCACCACGCTGTCTTAGATTTGTCCTGAAGCCTAAGGCTACAGATACAATTACCTGGTGAGACTTGTGGCTGGTGGGAGAGCCTGGAGTTCTCTGCCTTGATTCCAGCTAGTTGTATCCAAACAGCTAACAGCAGGGCAATGGCAGCTACACACTCCAACATGAGCTAGCTGACAGTGCGTTCACTTAGTGTCCTCAGTAGGTCTTGCAGTACACGTAGTAAGGTCCCTCGGAAGGTGGAGTGTTCACTTCCGTGCACCCCTGCAGCTCCTCTGGTCTCTCAACTAGAGGAACGCATTTTTGTATGGGACATGTGCTCCTCTTGTACTCAGTTCAAAGAGCTGGCAAGCACTGCATCTTCCCCTCTTACCCAGGAGCACAGGATGACCTGAAGAAGGTGACCAAGATAGCCTACTCCATGGTGAAGCAGTATGGGATGGTGCCCAGCATCGGGCAGCTCTCCTTCCCGGACTTGGAGAGTGTGGCTGGAATCGGTCGGCGCCCTTTCAGCCAGGGACTTCAGCAAATGATGGATCACGTAAGGCCACCCCGGTTGTGTGTTCCCATTTGTTCTTTGCTTTTGGCAGTTCATTGAAAAATGCAAGTAACTTGTATCCAAATGCTTTGTATTTGTTTTAGCAGTTAAGTAGTAAATTCCTGCAACTGAGCACTGATCTGTTACATTGTGTTAGGACTATTCAGTGTGGCATTAAGAGCAGGCAAAATCATATAGAGCTGTGAGTTCAGCACAGTAGCACTGTGCTGCCTGGAGCTGCACTGAGTATCAGTGAAATATCCTATAATGTGTAAAACTGAGAGCTGCAGTTGTGATTCCAGTGTGGACAAGGCCCTGCTGAGCTAGGAGGCAGAAGGAGATGCAAATGTGACCTTTGGAGAGAAGGAGAAAGGCTTTGCGGGGGGAGAAGGAAGGATTTGGAGAGACTGTGGTGTAGCTGTGGAACGGAGGACAAGTACCAGGCTAGGGAAAGATTCTGTTGTGCGAAGGTCTCTCCAGGCCCTGAGCAGTCCCATGTATATCTAAGGAGGCCTGCACAATGTTTAGACTACAAGAAGCATGTGGCTTAAAATCTCGGTTGCACAATTTAAATGTCTCCGGTTTCTAGGTCAGGGAGGCTTTCTAAGCAAATGACTGACTGAAAAATCCTAGCCAGTGTTTTGACAGGAAATTGAGCTTTCCTTGATGGGGGAAAAAAAAAAAAACTTTGCCTTAGTTGGAAGGTCAAATGCTGGAAACTGAAAAGCTGTTTGAGAGAAACTGTGGTTATGCTTCCCTGGGATTTGTGCTGAGCTACCTCTTTCGCTAGTGGACAGCCTCCTTAGACTGCTTTTTCTGTCAGCTGGGACTGTCTTGGAGAGCTGCGCTGGTGGAAGAGTTTACTGTTGCTTATCATAAATACTCTTTTGTTCTTTTTTCAGAAGGTTTATATGTGTATTCTATCAGTGGGACCCCCTTTCTATCAGTAGGAAGCCTAGCTCAGTTTGCAAATTCCATCCCTTGGTGCTCTCAATGTCTATCCACAAGTTGTTTGCTGCCACCTGTGCTCCAAATCTCTCTTCTTGTCACTATCTTCTCCTAGGAAGCAAAGGTGCTGGTGGCTCAGGCTTACAGACGCACAGAGAAACTCTTATTGGAAAACCGGGACAAGCTGCAAACAGTAAGCGTTTTACTGGTGTTTCTGGCCTTGCTGCTTTGTGCTCTGTAGCTTGGTTGTTGTAGTGTGTCTATATGGTTCTAGGAAGTCTTGTGGGAGGGGTGCTGGGGCTTGTGTTCCCACTGCTGGGCGTGGGTTACGGTTCACTGCAGATCCCCCAGATTAGGAGTGGGCATTGGGAAGAGTATGTGCCTTCTCCAGCAGTGGATAGTCTGCCTCCTGACACCAGCTGGTATTTGCAGGATGGAGGAGGAGTGCTCTGTCCTGGAGCTGGATGGAGGTGATCGAAAACTAGAATTCCTCTCCCTCATCTGCACTTCTTTGCTAGCCTCTCGGCAGTGTCATTTCCTGGAAAGCAGACAGTGACCGTTCCTGTGGCGCCTACAAAGGCAGGAACAGCTCATCCTGCCAGGTTCTGTAGGCATACAGGAATCAAGTGGACAGTTTCTGGGGATGGTGGAAAAAATACAGGATCTGTCATCTCAGTTGACTGGTGCTGGCTCAGGCCCTCAGGTGACTCCAGGCGGTTCTCACCTGCCAGCTCCTTGGCACCTGATGTACTGAGGAGTCCCTGTGGCAGTACTAGAGCTTTGCCTCCTTCCTTTTGTATCCTGAGTGTCCCCTAGCCAGTCACCCTAGCATGTCCCCACCTTTCTGCCGTGGAGGTCTGTGCCTATCCCTCTGGGCCGGGCCAGGCCTGGGTTGCAGCTCCCTGTGTAGATGCTGGATCTTCCCTTCAGAAGTCTGGTCTGTAGCGTCCAAAGTGACAAGGAGCCAACTTAGTGTTGCATGTTTTGCAAATAAAACAATCCTTTTCCTCCAGTCATCTTAATTGAAAAAAACAGCACCACCACACGTGTATGCACACGAAACAAAACACCTTCATCCACGCAATTGCAGAACTCCCTTCCATGCATAGTAAAGTAGCCAGAACTTGCTTGCTCAGACATCCTGCTGTTGCCTGTGTCACAGCAGGACAGCACTCTGGGAGCGCTCTGAAGCCAGGCGTTGTGACGAGATCCCCTCTCTCCAGGCCTCCTCTGTTCTGATACTTCCATTCAGCAGCAGTCAGACATTTGCTAAAGGCTCATGATGGAAAAACTTTTAAGTTAAGCCAAAATACCTACAGAGTAAACGTTTCGGTTGCCAGATCAGCATGTCACATCTTGTCAGCGGAGTTGAGCAGTTTCATGTCTTTGACAGCCACCCGCTGCTCGAACGTGGCCCTTCTGTTGGCAGAGGGGCCAGAGAATTTTTTCCTGGAGAGCACCTTCTGATGACCTTCAGCCCGTGCCTGCAGGAGCAGACGGCTCTGTTACCTCCTTGTGCTACGTTACCTGTGTGTACAGGGGAGGGTCTGGCTCTGGTCTCATTTGCTGTTACTCTGGCATCTTACACAGGCAATGCCACAGGTGCAGTGATAGTGACAGTGGCAGGAAGGGTACCTCTCTAATTGTCCCCGGAGTTCTGACTCACCAAATCATTCCCCAGAACTTGCTTCCACTCATTGCTTCCACTCATTGCCTCCACTCATACTATGTATTCCTGGCCAAAAATGCTCTTGTAAAAGGTGTAGGCTGCTGGAGAACTTTGTACTAGCCCCAGCAGGCTTTCAGGTTGCACCATCTGTAGTACGATAGCCAGGGCTCCGTTCCTTGTGGTCTCCAGCACGTGCTGTGTCCAGATGTTGAGATGTGCATTGAGCTGGCAGGGAGAGGAGGTCAGATCAGTTCAGAGAGGCTGTTCTCAAGCCCCTGTGCCTCAGTATGCCTTGTTTACTCTTTCTAGCTGTCTAACGCCCTCCTGGAGAAAGAAGTGATAAATTACGATGACATTGAAGCTTTGATTGGGCCTCCACCGTATGGGCCAAAGAAAATGATAGCTCCCCAGAGCTGGCTTCAAGCGGAGAGAGACAAGCAAGACACAAGAGATGAAGAGATGCCCCAGCAGCCACCAAACCACGAAGAGGAGGAAGAACCACGTCTGAGACCAGTATGAAGCCCACCCCTGATGTGGAATGGGAGGACTCTAAGGGCTTCTTCCAAACACAGACCCTTTCCCTTCTCAGCTTCGTAATCAAAGATACTGAGCAGGGAATATCTGTGCTGCTGTTACCCCAAAATTAAGGGATGGTGATGTCAGCTCCTGTAACGAGCTGTTCCATGTGGGAAGGAGAACTTAGGATTTTGAAACTGATTCTCTACAGGATAGTGGTGATTAGGAGCTGGGTAAGTCTAATCTGCTGGAAAGACTTCTTGTGCAGAAGAGCAGCGTAGATGTTCTTAGGCTGAAAGATCCTGTGGAGTCCTCGTAAGCCACCTCTAGCTGTGCCCATGTTGTGTAGCAGGAGCGCACTGCCGTTCCCTTCAGTGCCAGAATGGTCAGTGTAGCGAAGTCCCTTTGTGAGACTTGGAGCCAGCTGAGGTGCTGTAGTTATGTGACTCCACTGTAACCTTTGATCTTCTCTGCTGCTGAACATAAAATATAAACTGAAAAAAAAGAGACTTCACTAGAATAAATTGTCCCTACTGTGCTGCTGTGTTTGTAGAATATGTCAAGATGTGGTTATGTGTTTTGGCACATACGAAGCTGCTTGGCACGTATGAAGCTATGGAGTTGCATAGGACATAGGCTCTTTTTCTCCTGGCCAACACTTTGTACTCAGTTTTTATAGCAAGTGTTTCACAAGCAAAGATTGGGAAACCCCACGTCCAGAACCCAGCATGACCCAGCAGCATGGTGTTAGAAACTAGCGTAGTAGAGAATAGGTCTGAGTTACGTGGTGTTGGACCACAGAACCAGCCCTGGTGCCCGGAGCGGTGGTGTCAGTTAACAGGAACAAAAGCAGGCGTGTTCAGCGGGGGCCTCTGTGAAAAGCTGACAGTTGCTCTGTCTCCGGCCCCATGGTTCTTGCAAAAGAAGCTGTGATGAAATGGTTGACAGCCATTCCACAAGGACGGTGTTAAAATGCTGGTGCCTGCTGTGCTCTGGCTGGATAAGGCTCCTTTAGGAGGGATTATTGGCTTGGATTATTCCATAAGGATTTGCTGCAAGCTGAAAGACCCCGGCCTAAACCCAGGCCCTGGCAGTTTTCGGCTCCCAGCCCTCAGGACTCAATCGTAGTTACAAGCTGCCTGTTCAGCTGAGAGCTGCTGTTTCCCTCGTGATGTCCTGGAAGGCGTCAGCTTTTCCACACTGGGGGTGCTTTCCCTCGTTTTTAGGGACAGGCATGGTTTCTTCTAAGTGGGGTGGTACTTTGCTCTTCCTTCCACCCTGCTTGCTTTCCTCACAGGGCGTTCAGTTGTTGAATTTTTTTTTTGGCAGCAGAGGAAATTTGGAGTGTTCCGTGATCTTATTTAAAGAAAAAAAACCCAACTCCTGGCTGTGTCCTGGCTCTGAATAAACCCTGGGGCTGGAGGCTGCGGTGGCTGTTGGAGCGCGGCTGTGCTGGGGGGCTCCGGGGCCCGGTGGCGGGGTGGCCGTGCCCCTAGCGGCCGGGCCGGGACGGCGGCGGGGCCCGGGCGCGCTCTGCCGCTCTCCCTCGTCGCAAGCGGGGAAAGCAGCGCGGCGGCGCGGGCCCTTTAAGCGGCGCCATGTCTGCTACGGGCGCGGTGAAGCCGTCTGCCAGGCCCTGCGGAGCCTTCGTCCTCATTGGCCGCCGCTCCTGCTATCCCAGCGTGCTCGGCGCCGCCGCGGCGGGGCCCGGGCGCGCTCTGCCGCTCTCCCTCGTCGCAAGCGGGGAAAGCAGCGCGGCGGCGCGGGCCCTTTAAGCGGCGCCATGTCTGCTACGGGCGCGGTGAAGCCGTCTGCCCGGCCCTCCGGAGCCTTCGTCCTCATTGGCCGCCGCTCCTGCTATCCCAGCGTCCTCGGCGCCCCCGCTTCCTTTTCCGGTCGGCCATTTTCGGTGGCGGGAGGTGAGTCGGGGCGCCGCCGCGGCCGGGGGGGGCTCTATCCGCCGCCATCCGCCGCCCGGGAGCCGCGTCCCGGGCCGGGCTGTGCCCGAGGCCCTGCGCGGAGCCTGGGGCTGCGCGGCGGGCCGGAGCCGGGCCCGGACGGGGGGCCTCGGGGGCCCTGATGGGGCTGGGGCTGCACTGGGCCGGGGGTGGCGGGGGCCGCGGGACGGGCCCGGGCCTGGCGAAGGGCCCGGACTGGCCCCGCGGCCGCCCTCACGGCGCGCCCGTGTCCGCAGGCCTGAGCAGCCATGGCGCCCAGCCGCAATGGCATGATCCTGAAGCCGCACTTCCACAAGGACTGGCAGCGGCGAGTGGCCACCTGGTTCAACCAGCCCGCCCGGAAGATCCGCAGGTGAGTGGTGAGTGCCCGCCGCCGGGCTCCGCCAGGCCGGCTGCCCCGCGTGGAGGGGGGTCTGCTCGTCGCCGTGCGCCGGGCTCTTGGGTCACGGAAGTACCCCGGGTTTAGCTTCGGCTGTTCCCACGGGATTTGGGAAGGACCCTGGGATGGGACGGGTGCTCATTGGGTGCAGTGTGCCCCGCCGGAGTTTGCCTCCCACACGCGTAGCGGCAGCTGCAGTCAAGTGATGAGACGTCTCCGGAATCGCTGTACCCCGTTGATGATTCCCTTGAACCCTTGGCTGTCTGATGACTGCAGTTGCGTGGAAGCAGATACCAGTCTGTCCTGGCTGCTAGGCCAGCGCTGGGTTTGCTTCTGAGAGGTCCCTGAGCAGCAGGTGCCGGGCCAAAGGGAGCTTGGCCACCTTTTTACAAGTGACAGATCTGACAGAAACGTTTTTTCCCTGATTGTTGTCCCTTTCCAGGAGGAAGGCCCGTCAAGCAAAGGCTCGCCGCATCGCTCCGCGTCCCGTGGCCGGGCCCATCCGGCCTATCGTGAGGTGCCCTACAGTTAGGTACCACACAAAAGTTCGTGCTGGTAGAGGCTTCAGCCTAGAAGAGCTTAAAGTAAGTACGGAGGATTGATCCTGAAGTCAGCGCGTGCGTCTGGCTGGTGTGTTCTGATGCCTTGAAGCTGGTTTGTTTACACAGTTGTAAACAGAAGTTGTGACTTGGTGGTTCAGTTCTGCTTTCCTCAGGGAGCAGAGCTGGAGCTCACTTGTCCTGTCTTGTTCTGTGTGTGCATAATGTGTAAGTAGCTGTGACTTGCTGAAGTGTCAGGATCTACTCAGGCTGGCTGAGACTGCGTTTAGCTAGGGGGGAACTTCTGCTTTTGTTGCCTATGAAGGGTAAAACTAACGTTTTTGTATACCTTTTTTTTTGTAACTGTGGGATGGGGAAGCAATAGTGTGTCAAAGTGAAAGGCTGCTTTGAAAAGTAAATATCAGTCTGCATGGTCAGACTGTCAGTTTAACAAAATTCTGTTAAAACTGGATTCCAGCAGAGCCTTAATTAAAACTCCTAAACTGTAGAGTTGCTGAGGTTTTTTTTTTTTTAATAGCTTCTTGTTAAGCATTTTTGTTTCCTTGTGAAACATTTATACAAATCCTATGGGATTTAGCCTGTGTGAACCTATTTGTGCTGAGGAACAAGCAGACCATGATCAGCTCATCTCTGATGGAAGTCAAGGATGTTGTGCCAAGACACACAGCTATCCTGCTGGGTTTTTCGTGCAGTAGCTATGAGCTGGCTTAGCAGTACTTGAAACCTGTGGGAAGCTTTCAGTGCCTTCACCTTGCTTCAGGAAAAGGTCCTCCCGTAAGGTCTTCTCAGGCATGTTTCTTAGCTGCTGAGCTGCTAAACATTGGATCGTGTTGGCCTGCAGAACCCACCGCATGTTCCCACGCAGTGGGCAGGAAGAAACGTTAATGTTCGCTGGCAGCCAGCATCCGCAGTCTCCTCTTGTGTGTTGTTTGGTATCTAATTAAAACATTTATAACAGTGGCATTAGTGCATTGAAGCAGTAAAATTGTTTTGAATGCTAAGTGCTTCATTACTTTGTGTTCCGCTACTATCTGAAAACTAAAGGAAACCAAAATGGTGCATAAATAATTTCTATCTTTTAAATAGAATATGAGATTTTATTTAATTTTTTTTTTTTTAACTTCTTCTGTAAAGGGGACTTCTCGTCCCCTTCGGTTATCCAGTTATCTGTGTGTCCACAAATTTTTGGCTAGCGTATATCAGAATGTAAACGTCCCACTTGGGGAAGCGCAACCCCAGAGTAGATTCTGTCTTGGGAGAATCCATCTGCAAAAACTGTGTAGTATAAGATCTGTGTGATACTTTAGTTACTGAAGGATGCCTTGTTGTCTGCATCTTACCTGTGGCATAGTTCAGTGCCCTTTGCCAGACCGCCATGCTACCGATGGGCCGCGGGGTCGGACGGTGACGCTTTCTCCGGAATCTGTGTAGTCCGTGATGACTGCGCTTGAACCCTTTTCTGGCTGATGGCCGAAGTGGCTCCCTTCAGTAGCACAGTGGCATTAGGTGTTCTCAAATATTGATGCTGCATAATTTCTCTTTAGCTTGCTGGCATTAACAAAAAGTTTGCCCGGACTATTGGAATCTCTGTGGATCCCAGACGACGCAACAAGTCTACAGAGTCCCTGCAAGCCAACGTGCAGAGACTGAAGGAGTACCGCTCCAAGCTTATCCTCTTCCCACGGAAGCCTTCTGCACCCAAGAAAGGAGACAGTTCTGTAAGTACTTGACTGTTGAAAACACTTAATGGAATCGGCTTCAGATAATTTTTGCAGAAGTCGTCTTATTAGCTTGTCCTCTTAGTGCTTTGGTATGCAATCAAAAATGTTCTCAGACACTTTTCAGAACGTAAACTTTCTAGATGGAGAGGAGCCTCGCTGCCCACGCAAGTATGTAGCGGATGTCTGAGTGCGGTAAAAGGCAGGGCCTGATGAGAACCGATTTCTACAGCAATCTGCTGCCTCTGACTGCTCGGAGCACAGTGATGCTTTGGAGTGGCTTTTGGCATGGGGACTGCTATGCTGCTGAGAGGTGCAGCTCGCATTCGGGGCTGAACTCCTTGGGTGGCCTTGGTCCGTGGGATGCTTTGCTCTTTGTCTAACCAGTTGAATTTTAGTTTGTGAAGCAAAATTGTCAGAGGAGCTGAAAGGTCTGCTGTCTGGAATACCTGTTCTGCTGTGATAAGTATTGCACAGCAAAGGTACAAAAGGCAAGCACAAACTTTTTTCAGTTGAGTAACTTACTGAAATGGAGTGATTAAGTTCGTTCTGTGAAGATTGTTGCTGTCGACTTAAGAAATGTTTTACGCTGAAATCTCAGCAAGATCCAGAGTAGATTTGGCTTGGCTTGTCTGTTCTTGCCCTGTCTGTGAAAAATGCATACATGCGTACTTCCTATGGGATGTACAAATACTGAAATGAGGTAGTGCGTTAGGTTGACCTTCAGTCTTCAGGAGTGTCTGTCAGTCCTGAGCTTAATTGTAGTACAGTCCAGAGAGACAAGAGTCAGACCTCACCTGGACTGCTTTTCAGAACAGGGTGAGGAAGGATTTTTAGCATCTTATGTTCCCTGGTTGAACACAGAAGTTTTGCTGAACACGTCAGTGTAATGGTTGGTAAGTAGGGAGGGGTGATCCTTTCCACCTGATTTGTGGGACTGGCAGAAGTATGGACATGGGGATCTTGAAGTTAAAACTATTTTTGATGCCAGTGGTCTCCTTTCTTCAGCACAATCTGTAGTCTAAACTTCCTGAGGAGGTTGGTATGTGCATTTGGATGTGCATTTGGATGGGTCCACATGGATGTAGAATGGATTTTTCCAAACTGCTGAGTAGCATGTAAAACTTCTCCAAACTCACTCTATTCCAGTTTTAAATTAGCTAGTAATGCAAACTTGTAACTTAAATCCAACCTAGTTTTCAGCTTGCATACCAGTAGATTCAGATATTTGCGTCTGGGATCCCTTTCATTTTTTTATTTGAACTTTGTAGTTTAAACTTAATTTTAAATAGTCGATTTCTTCATTTTTTTGTGCAATTCCATATTCATACAAGAAGCAGAAATTAGCCTTAGATGGAATTGCTGTGGAATACACAGAGTAGTCAAACTAAAAATGACATAATAGTTTTCAACACTTTTCCAGCTGGCAGAACTGATGGCCGCATCCATGCTGACTGAGAGCAGACAAAAAAGCAGGTTGTTGATATAGTTTGTCTGTGCCAGATACTTCCATACAGCTGCACTAGTGAAATTTTGAATTCTTTACCAGTCAGTGTTAAATCTCTGATAGTTAGCGATGTGTTTAATCTAGGTACCTATGTACAAGGCAGTTTTTAAATCTAGGTACTAGACTGAAAAGTTTTAAATACTGCTCTCACAGATGCTTTTTTAAACCCCTGACAATGATGTGTTTTTCCCTCTTGTTATGCAGGCTGAGGAACTCAAGATGGCGACTCAGCTGTCTGGACCAGTTATGCCAATCAGGAATGTAAGTGTGGCTTTAAATTGTGTGCTTTGTGTGATATAGTTGAGACTTAAACTTACCGGAGAGAGTTCTCTTCTCATTGCTGTATGCTTAAGCGTTGCTGTCTTCAGACAGTTTCCAGCCTGGATCAAAAAAAACCCCAAGAACAGGTCAGACTTGTCCTTGTCTTTTGCCAAGATTGTAACTCAAGCTGTTTGCTATGCAGCGCTGAGAAACCAGACTGCAAAGAACTACTTGGAGCTCCACTAAAATTCTTACCAACTCAGGGGGTCCTGAAATTGTGAACTGTGGTGACTGGAGCTTTCCTCTGGACCCAGGAGCAATGTTAGGGTATTTGAGGTGACCTGTTGGCTGGGAATAATTGTATATTCTAGTTTTGCCCTGAATTAACTGTGGGAGAAGCTTAGCTGTGTAGGCAGTCCAGAGAAGGCCACGGTGGAACTTGCACAAAAATCCACCAAAATTGCCAGACCCCTGTGAGGACTTGGGTTAAAACCCCTGCTGACTAAGCATCTGCCGTGCATGTATGTGCTCGGTGTTGGGTCCTCCAGGCAGAAGGGAAATTCACCTACTTAGATCTTTGGGAAGGAGCTTGTGCCACTGCAGAAGTTGGAGCACTTCTGGGTTGCCATTTGCCGTGGTGGAGGGGTGCGTGCTGGCAGCCCGCAGCGCGGCAGCCCGGGCAGGGCGAGATTGTCGTTTCTGTCTCAAAACCCTTGCTGCTGCCTCTGAACAGTGGTGCTGATTCTGCACCACAAACCTGACTAAGATTTTGCTTTGCACTTGTTTTTCTGGTCTTGTGCTGATGTGCACTGGGAAATTAGGAGCTAGCTGAAAGGAGCTGTCTGGTGGAGTGATGATAAGGGCAGGGCCTGTAGATTGCATAAATTTTGTATTCTTAATGGCATCCTGGAGCTACTGTAAAACCATGTAGTGAGAATAATTGTGTTAAGCCTTATAAATACGGTCTTCTCTGGGAGCCTCTGATGTATAGTCTGACTGTCTGGCTCTTGCTCCCACTAGGTTTTCAAAAGGGAGAAGGCCCGCGTTATCTCAGAAGAAGAGAAGAACTTCAAGGCCTTTGCCAGCCTGCGCATGGCCCGGGCAAATGCCCGACTCTTTGGAATTCGTGCTAAACGCGCCAAAGAAGCTGCAGAGCAGGATGTGGAGAAGAAGAAATGAACTGTTCTCCCTAGAACTGTCAATAAAAACATGTAGAAATGTAACAGTGTGTGGTGTCGTCTTAAGGCAAATGTAGAAGGGACGAAGCATTTGGCTGTGCTCTGTGGTTCCCTCTGCACCAGTGCTGCACAGGAACTCGCAGACGGTTCGCTGGTGCAGATCGTGGGCAGCTACGCGCAGAGGAACACAGTCTGGGGGAGTCGCTGTTCAGACGTGGGAAGTTTCGCTTGCTGTGATTATGGACTAGAAACTTCCGTGAAAGCAGCAAGTGAATAAACAAACAGCCTCCCCGTGGCCTTGTGCAGCTCCCTTCAGGGAGGCTTGTTTACTTTGTCTTCTGGGACAGCACAGCTTCCTGCTGTGTTAGAGCTTGACCGAGTCCGACTTTGCCCGTAAAGGGCAGCCTAGCTGAGCTGTGGTACTGTATCCAGACAGTTGCACCCAGGCCTTCCTCTCTGGGAAGCCCCTTGTGCTGCTGGAAACTTCCATGCTGGTTGCTTGCCTTTTCCCAGAAGCTGGGGGTTTGGTGGGATGTGTGACTGGACTAGGGGGTTTCTGAGAAAATGGGGACTCTGTTACTTGCTCGGCTTCAGCAGCCGAGGGGATGTGTGTAGTGACGCCTTGGTGTTGCATTCAGGGCGCTGTGCTTGCTTTAACAAGTGCAGCATTTAACCAGCCTGGTAGGTTTAGAAAGGAGAAAGTTGAGGCTTTCCAGAACTACCGTGTCAGTGACAAACTGGCCTTGTTTCACCTGCTTTCCACCTCACTGCTGTGTGAGTGATTATTTCAGGTTTAGTGTCATTTCTACACCTCTGCACGTGGTTCTGTGCGAGACAGAGCAGTCAGCTCTGTTGTAAAAGGTGGGATGTCACGGGGCACCTCATCCTCGAGCGCTCAGCATGCCTTGGGTGGCCCAGTGTGTTGTGCAGGGAACGGAGGGAACCACAGGGCTTTGGAGCGGCTCTCACCAGCCGGCCAGAGCCAGGATGAGCAGGGGCCTCGGCTGGAGCAGGGAGCTGCGCTCCCCGGTCAGCCCAGAGCCTTGTCAGTACATGACTCACTGCGTTGATGTCCGTGATAAGGGCGCGCTCCGAAGGCCAGGCTGCCCTGTTTCCGCGGAAGCGCGGAGAGCAGGGTGCTGGCTGCTGCGCTTTGGGGCACCTCTGTGCGAGGCCCTCGGCCGCAGGTCCCTGCTGCCGGGCTTTCAGGGGCGCGGTGGAAAGCGGGGTGCGTTCCCGGGGCATGGGCGGTGCTTGCTCCCGCTTGCCGCTGGGTGGAGCAGGGTCCCGACACCGGACTGCACAGCCCTGCACAGTGTCACCCTGCACAGTGTCACCCTGTGCACCCGCAGGGCAGGGAGCCACTGCCTTGGGCCCCCCCCGCCTCAGCTCAGCCCCTCGTGCCGGTTGGATAAACCTTTATGCCGTTTCCTTGGGAAAATACCGTGGTGGTCCCAGAGTGCCGTCCTTCCCTGGAGGTGCCGGAGAAGCGGGTGGGGGGCTTTGGCCAGCCCCGGCAGCTGCCCCGAGGCCATGTCCCCGCACGCCGCAGGGCCGGGCTCCGCTGCGGGACCGAGCAGGACGGACGGTCACGGGGCGATGCCCGCGGTGCAGCGTGAGCAGGATCCGTCCCGCTCCGGGGGAGCGCTCGCGCAGCCCCTTTGCTGGCTAATCAGATCTGGGGCTGTTTTGCAGCTTCGCTGCGTCGCAATCGCCCATGCCGGGAAAATTGAGTCGTTTGTATTCATTAGCAGTCCCGCGCCAGAGCCAGGCAGCTGCGGGCCGCGAGGGGCTCCGGAGCAGGGACGGGCTGGCCGCAGCCCCCGGCCCGGCCCTGCCGGGGAACCCGAGGTTGCTCCGACAGCAGGGCGAATCCTGCCTCCCCGCGCGGGCTCGGCTCGGAGAGTGGCCTGTTCCTGCCACGCAGGCTGCGGATTAGCCCCGAAGCCGGGTCCCCGCAGCGCCCAGGTCCCGCCACGCTCGTTAGCCCTGTCTGCGTGTTAATGCCTCAAAATAGGGGCTAATTGCATCCTCCTTCACAAAGCCGATCTGGCAGCGCCGCAGCGCCCGAGGGACGCGTGTCTGCGAGGGGCACCCGTGCAGGGGCAGCCCTGGGCAGGGGGGCCCGAGGCCAGGGTGAGGGGCTGGGTGCAGGTGCGCTGGGGACGGGGTGCTCCGAGATGGGGCTGGCACGTGGGGGGCTACACGGCAGCTGTGGGGCGCCCCATCCCTGTGACAGGGCCAGCCCGGCGGCCGCGGGGCCTGCGCGCGGGACCGGCCGGGCTCCGCTCGGGCGCCGGCAGCGAGGCGGTTAACGGAGCTTGGAGTCTCCCTCTTAGGGCTCCGCTCCCGAACTGCAGCTTGAGTCAGTTGTGTGGAGGTGGCGGGCGGCTCCGGCTGGCACACCAGCTCCGGCTGGCACACCGGCTCCGGCTGGCACACCGGCCCGCCGAGCCCGAGGCCCGGTGCCTGCGGAGCCGCCGCGAGGCCGCCGGGCGCCAGGTGAGCGGGGCCGGGCGGGGGGCCGCATCCCCCCACGCCGGGGTGCCGGGGTGCCCGCGGCGCCGGGGAGGGGGCGATGCCCGCCGGAGCGCCGGGCGGCAGCTCCACGTGCCCGGGAAGGGCAGGGCCCGGCGCGACTTCGCCGGGAAACTTTGGCCAGGCGGCATGGCCTGGCCGAGCCGGAGCGGTGCTGCCGGGAGCCCCCGCGCCCCGGCTGGGGCACGAGCCGGGGCTGGGGCTGGCAGAGCCCCCGGGGCTCCCCGCGGCGCGGGCGCTGGGTGCTGGGCGCGGGACGGGACGCGGCGGGCACCCAGCGGCTGCGGGATCCCCGTGCCCCGCGCGGCCAGCCTCGCCGCAGCCCCTTCCCCGGGGGGGCCGCGGGGGGAGGCTGGGCGCGGAGCAGGGCACGGCCCTGGGGGTCCCGGCAAGACCAGCGGAGCCGGCGGGTGCATGGGGGTGTGGGCAGTGCCTGTGGGGCTGGCGGGTGCCCGTGGGGCTGGTGGGTGCCCAGGGGGCTGGTGGGTGCATGGAGGGCATGGGCAGTGCCCGTGGGGCTGGGGGTGCCTGTGGGGCTGGGGGTGCACGGGGGGTGTGGGCAGTGCCCGTGGGGCTGGTGGTGCCTGTGGGGCTGGCGGGTGCCTGGGGGGCTGTGGGTGCATGGGGTGTGGGCAGTGCCCGTGGGGCAGGCAGCCATCCATGGGGCTGGTGGGTGCACGGGGGTCATGGGCAGCACCCGTGGGGCTGTGGGTGCCCGTGGGGCCGGCGGGTGCTGGGGGCGCGTGCTGCGCCCCACGGGTGCCTGGCAGCGGCTCACCCTGCTCCGCTTCGACACCTCGCAGGGCCCCGCGGAGGCACCGGGACGAGAACCGGCCGCCCGCCGTGAGCTGCCCCGGGCCCCCTCCCCGGCGGGGCCCCCCCCAGCCGCCACCAGCTGCCACCAGCCCCCCGCGCGGCTCCGGGCGCCGTGGGGCACCGTGCCCCGGGCATGCCGGGCGCCCGCCGGGCTCACTGAGGACGGCACCGGGCGCCCCGTGCCCCCCGCATGCCGCTGGCCCACGGGGCCGCCGGGCCCCCGCCGCGCCGGGCCGCCCCCCGCGCCGCCGCCGCCGCCATGGGCGAGGGGCCCGAGCCGGGCGCCCAGGCCTCGCTGGCCGTGCTCGCCAAGGTGGAGCTGCGCGTCAGCTGTAAGCACCTCCTGGACCGCGACACCCTCAACAAGTCGGACCCCTGCGTGCTGCTGCTCATGCAGTGCCAGGGCCAGTGGACGGAGGTAGGTGCGGCCGGGGCGCCGGCGGGGCGCGGGGCGAGGGGGGGCCCATCCTGCTGCGGGGACCAGGGCAGCAGCGGAGCCGGTCCCCCCCACTGCGACCCCCATGGGGCAGGCGCCATGGGGCAGGGCACGCAGTGCAGGGTGCATGCAGGGTGCTAGGCGCAGGGTGCTGGGCGCAGGGTGCATGCAGGGTGAAGGGCTCGCAGCCCAGGACGCGAGGCGCAGGGCACAGGGGATAGAGCAGGGCGCAGGGTGGATGCAGGCTGCAGAGCGCGAGGAGCTGGGCGCAGGGTGCACAGGGGGTAGAGCAGGGTGCAGGGTGCAGAGCAGGGTGCTGCGGGACCCTTGGGCACTGTGCAGGACACTGGGGGCTCCCAGGTCAGGACGAGCTTCCCAGGGCTCAGCGGCTCCGGCAGGGCTGGGGAAGGGGATGCCGCAGCGCGTGGGTCCAGCTGCCCGGCACCGGGGCCTGGCACTGCGTTGGCTGCCCCACTCGGGGCAGGCGGCAGGGCCTGGGCCAGCCGGGCCGTTGCCCACCCCTCTGCGTGTGCCCCACCGCAGCCGGACTCGGGTGGCCCGCGTGGACCAGGCTGGTGCTGGCGCTGGTGCTGGCACTGGCACTGGCACTGGCGCGGCTCCTCTCCATCGCTCCCCAGCCCAGCTCCGGGCCAGCTCCGGCAGCTCTGCGCTCGCTAATCGCCGCTGCTCAGCCGGCAGATTTAGCGCTAAATCCCTGCTGCGTGTAATCGGCTGCGCCGGAGCCGGGCAAGCGGCCGCGGCCAGCGCTGGGCGGTGTCCCCAGCCCTGCTCTGCCGGGTTGTGCCATGCCATGCCATGCCACACTGTGCCGTGCCACGCTATGCCATGCCATGCTATGCCATGCCGTGCCGTGCCGGGCTGCGCAAGGGCAGCCCGCAGCGGGGCCAAGGCAGCGGCGACCCGGGACCCCCTGCACAGGCTGTGGGGCTGGTCGCGTCCCCTACCCCTACCCCTAACCCGGTCCCCTTCCCGCTGAGCGGCTGCCCCGGGGCCGGTCGCCCTCGCCAGCCCGGAGGCATCCCGGGCGCCCGCCCAGGCGCTGCCCTTGCTCCTGCCCTCCGGCAGCGCGGGGAACGGGGCGTCTGAGCCAATTCCGGGCTGGATCGCGGCGAGAGGAGCGTGGCCAGCTAGTGCCTCTAATTAACAAATAGTAGCTCATTCGGAGGGAGGCATTTTTTGGAAGCTTCACAAGACAAACACGGTATGAGAAATCGATTGCTGCGCAGCCAGCACCCGCCTGCTGTCACATGGAAATCCAGCTGAAACCCCTGCTCCCGGGCGCGGAGCGGCCCTGCCGCCCCGGGGAGTCGCTGCGAGGGTGCTGCGCCCAGTCCCGCGTCTGTGGCTCGCCCCCGCCGGGCGGGTGTCCCTGTCCCCGCTGTGCCCCAGCCAGATGTGCCCCAGCCAGATGTGCCCCCACCCCAGATGTGCCTTGTCCCAGCTGTTCCCCATCCCAGATACGCCCCATCCCAGGTATGTTCCTGTCCCAGCTGTGCCCCATCCCAGCTGTGCTCCATCCCAGCTGTGCCCTGTCCCAGATGCATCTCCATCCCAGATGTGTTCCTGTCCCAGCTGTGCCCCATCCCAGCCATGTCCCCCCCCACGCCGTGCCCCGGCCCTGGGCGAGTGCTGGGAGCCCCACGCCCCCCCGTTGCAGGTGGACCGCAGCGAGGTCATCAAGAGCAACCTGAACCCCGTCTTCGCCAAGATCTTCACGGTGGACTACTACTTCGAGGAGGTGCAGAAGCTGCGGTTCGAGGTGTACGACAGCCACGGGCACGCCGGCGTGGGCACGCACGACGACGACTTCCTGGGGGGCATGGAGTGCACCGTGGGGCAGGTGAGCGCCGGCGCTCGGGGGTCCCGCAGCCCGGCCCCGGCCCCGGCCCCGCGGGGCTCCCACGCTGACGGCCCCTCTCGGACCCCGCTGCAGATCGTGGCGCAGAAGCGGGTGACCAAGCCGCTGTTCCTCAAGTACGGGAAGTTCGCCGGCAAATCCACCATCACGGTGAGCAGCCGAGCCCGGGGCTGCGCGTTGGGCGGCTCCAAGCTGAGGCACAGGGGGGGCACTGGGCTGATGCACGTGTTGGTGGCACCGAGATGGGGCATGGGGGTGACACCAAACTGGGACATAAGGGTGGCACCAAGCATGTGGCACCAAGCTGGGCCATGCTGGTGACATCGAGCTGGGCCCTGAGGTGGCACCGAGCTGGGGCAGGTGGGTGGCACTGAGCTGGGCACTGGGGTGGCACCGAGCTGGGACACACGGGTGGCACCAGGTCAGGGTGCTAGGGTGGCACTGAGCTGGGGCATCCAGGTGGCACCAAGCTGGGCCATGCTGGTGACACTGAGCTGGACACTGGGGTGGCACTGAGCTGGGGTATCCAGATGGCACCAAACTGGGCCATGGTGGTGACACTGAGCTGGGGCACCGAGGTGGCACCGAGCTGGGACATATGGGTGGCACCCAGCATGTGGCACCAAGCTGGGGCACGCTGGTGGCACTGAGCTGGGGCACACGGGTGGTGGGGACCCCATAACCACCCTGCTCCTGTCCCGGCTGTGCAGCCGGCTGCCCCGCAGCCCCCCAGGCTCCCGGGGTGGCAAAGGACCTGGGGTCCCCCCAGTTGCTGCCACCCACCCTGGGGCCCCCCAGGGACCAGGGAGGGCATGTGACGCCCTGTCCCGTCCCGCGCTGCCCCAGGGCAGGAAGCAAGGTGCCCCCCGGGCGCTGAGCACCCGCGGCCACCTCTCCCCGCAGGTCATCTCGGAGGAGATCTCGGGCAACAACGGCTACGTGGAGCTCGCCTTCCGCGCCAAGAAGCTGGACGACAAGGTGAGGGGCTGGGGGACGTGGGGGCCGCGGGGGGTGCAGGGGACACAGGGGACACAGGGCCGGGCCAGCCGGCTGGCGGCAGAGGGGCACCAGCCTCTGCCCTGCCCCGGCCCCGCGCCGCCAGGACCTCTTCAGCAAGTCGGACCCCTTCCTGGAGATCTACCGCATCGACGACGACGGCAGCGAGCAGCTGGTGTACCGCACCGAGGTGAGGCCGGCCGGAGGCGCGGGCCAGGAACGTGCCAGCCCCGTCCCCGTCCCCGTCCCCATCCCCGTCCCCGTCGCCGCCGCGGCGCCCGCCCTGACGCCGCTCGCCCGCAGGTGGTGAAGAACAACCTGAGCCCCGTGTGGGAGCCCTTCAAGGTCTCCCTGAACTCGCTCTGCAGCTGCGAGGAGCAGAGGAAGCTGAGGGTGAGGCAGGGCGCTGGGGCCGGCCGCGGGGGCCGGCGTGGGGCTGAGCCGTGGGGCTGAGCCGTGGGGCTGAGCCGTGGCCCGCCGCAGTGCGTGGTGTGGGACTACGACTCGCGGGGCAAGCATGACTTCATCGGCGAGTTCTTCACCACCTTCGAGGAGATGCAGAAGGCGATGGGGGAGAACAAGGTGGGCGCTGGGCTGTGGGGCCCCCCCGCCTGTGGGGCTGGGCCGGGGTGCAGGGCTGGCTGGGCTGCAGGGTTATGGGGCCAGGGGTTGGAGGGCTGGGGGTCATGGGGCTGCAGGGTTATGGGGAACGTGGGGCTGGGGGTTATGGGGCTGGGGGGCTGCAGGGTTACAGAGCTGCAGGTTTATAGGGCTGCCAGGCTGGGGGTTATGGGGCTGGGGTTTAGGGGGCTGCAGGGTTGGGAGTATGGGGCTGGGGGTTATGGGGCCGTGGGGCTGGGTGCTCTGGGGCTGTGGTGCTGGGGTTTATGGGGCTGCAGAGTTGGGGGTTATGGGGCTGTGGGTTATGGGGCCATGGGGCTGCAGGTTATGGGGCTGCAGGTCGTGGGGCTACAGGGTTACAGGGGCCGTGGGGCTGGGGGCCGGGGGCCGGGGGGCCGGGGCAGCCCAGGCAGCGCCGTGCCGGGGCCGCAGGTGCAGTGGGACTGCCTGAACCCCAAGTACAAGCTCAAGAAGCGCAACTACAAGAACTCGGGCGTCGTGGTGCTGCTGGACCTCAAGGTGAGCGCCGGCACCGCCGCGTGCAGCGCCGGGCACCGTGCCATGCACCATGCAGCATGCACCATGCGTCACGCCATGCACCATGCACCGTGCGCTGCACCACCTGCGCCAGCTCCCCGTGGGCAGCACCTCCGTTTGCGGCCGCCCGGACGCCGGGGCCCCTCGGAGCGGCGGGCGCCGGTGCCGGCTGACACGGGCGCCTTTGGAAGATCCACAGGGTCTACTCCTTCCTCGACTACATCATGGGCGGCTGCCAGATCCACTTCACGGTGAGCGGGGCCCCCGGGGCCTTCGCCGAGGGGGGGGTCCCGCCGCCCGGGTGCCCCCCCCGTGTCCCCGCGGGGCACCGCCGCCCTCAGCGCCCGCCCCCCGCCCCAGGTCGCCATCGACTTCACGGCCTCCAACGGGGACCCGCGCAACAGCTGCTCCCTGCACTACATCAACCCCTACCAGCCCAACGAGTACCTCAAGGCGCTGGTGGCCGTGGGCGAGATCTGCCAGGACTACGACAGGCAGGTGCCCCGGGCGGCCCCGGCCCCCGCCACCCCCCCCCGTGCCGCCCCCCCGCCGTGGGGGGGCTGGCTGCCGCGGGGCCTCACGCCTCTCCCCCTGCAGCGATAAGAAGTTCTCCGCCTTGGGCTTCGGCGCCAGGATCCCCCCCAAGTACGAGGTAAGGGGGGGCACGGGGGGGGGCAGCCAGCGGCCGCCCCGGAGGGGCTGGAGGAGCCGCAGCCTGCGCAGGACCTGGTGGCCGGGCTGCACCCGCATCCGTGCTGCACCCGCGTCCGTGCGGTACCCACTGGGCACCCATGTCCATGCTGCACCCACATCCATGCTGCATCCTCCCCCCCCCCCGGGGCACCCATGTCCGTGCTGCACCCACATCCATGCTGCATCCCCCCCCCCCCCCCGGGCACCCATGTCCGTGCTGCACCCACATCCATGCTGCATTCCCCCCCCGGGGCACCCCTGTCCGTGCTGCACCCCCCAGCACCCTTGTCCGTGCTGCACCCATGTCCGCGCTGCATCCGAGGCGCGATGCCGGCCGGTGACCCGCGGCAGCTCCCGGGCTGCACCGAGCACCCAGCCCCGGGGACGGGCCGTGCAGCGAGTGCCGCCGGCCGGGTCGCGGCGGGGGCCCCGTGGGGGTCCCTCTCCCAGCGCCGCCGCAGCGCCCCGGCCCCCCGCCCTCCGCAGGTGTCCCACGACTTCGCCATCAACTTCAACCCCGACGACGACGAGTGCGAGGGTGAGTGCGGCGCGGACGCGCGCCCCGGCCACCCCCCCCGCCCCCCCCCCCCCCCGGCGCCCGCTCAGCCGCCGCCCCCGCCCCGCAGGCATCCAGGGCGTCGTGGAGTCCTACCAGAGCTGCCTGCCCAAAATCCAGCTCTACGGCCCCACCAACGTGGCGCCCATCATCTCCAAGGTGGCCCGCGTGGCGGCCGACGAGGAGCGCACCAAGGAGGCCTCGGTACGCAGGGCTGCCCGCGCGGGCACGGCGCGCTGAGCCCCGGCGAGCTCGTGCCGCGTGTGGCGGCTCCCTGCACCCCTTTCCCCGCCGAAACGAGGTGCAAGGAGCGCTTTGCCCCTGGGCCCTGCAGGCGCGGGACGGGGAGGGGGCCCAGCATCGCTCCTTGCTCGCTGGAGCGCTCCGAGCCCCCCACGCCGTCCCTGCCTCCCCAGCAATACTTCATCCTGCTCATCCTGACGGACGGCGTGGTGACGGACATGGCGGACACGCGCGAGGCCATCGTCCGTGCCTCCTACCTGCCCATGTCCATCATCATCGTGGGGGTGGGCAACGCCGACTTCACCGACATGCAGATCCTCGACGGCGACGACGGCGTCCTCCGCTCGCCCAAGGGCGAGCCCGTCCTCCGCGACATCGTCCAGTTCGTCCCCTTCCGCGAGTTCAAGAACGTGAGCGGGGCGCTGGGGGCGGCTCCTGCGCCGGGGCTGCATGGTGCAGGACTGAGCATCGCTGCGGCACGGCGCCGGGGCTGAGCGTCACAGTGCCAGGGCTGCACGGGGCTGAGCACCGCTGCGGCACGGCGCCGGGGCTGAGCGTCACAGTGCCAGGGCTGCACGGGGCTGAGCACCGCTGCGGCACGGCGCCGGGGCTGCACGGGGCTGAGCATCACAGTGCTGGGGCTAAGCATCACCCTGGCACAGCACCAGGGCTGCATGGGGCCAAGCATTGTCGGGGTGCAAGTGGGGGGGCTGCATGGGGGCTGAGCATCATTGCAGCACAGCACCGGGGCTGCATGGGGCCAAGCGTTGCCGCGGCACAGCACCGGGGCTGCACGGGGCTGAGCATCACCACGGCACAGTGCCAGGGCTGCATGGGGCCAAGCGTTGCCGCGGCACAGCACCGGGGCTGCACGGGGCTGAGCATCACCGGGGTGCGGGCGGGGGCTGCCCTGCCCACCCGCTGCCACAGGCGCCCTTATCCAGGCCGTTAAAAGCCTCGACGAGCGCGGGCGGGTGCTGCCGTGCGGCAGCGGGGTGGTGCAGGGGCCGCCGCAGCTCCCGTCCCACCCCGTCCCGTCCCGTCCCGTCCCGCAGGCCTCGCCGACGGCGCTGGCGAAGTGCGTGCTGGCCGAGGTGCCCAAGCAGGTGGTGGAGTACTACAGCTACAAGGCCTTCCCGCCCCGCTGCCCCCAGGCCGAGACCCCCGACTCCAGCCTGGGCTCGCCGCAGTGAGGCCCCGCGCTGCCCGCTGCGCCCGCCCCGACCCGCCGCCCGGAGCGGGACCCATCCGTGCGGCGAGTGCGAGCGGGCTCAGCCCCCGGGGCGGGTGCAGCTGTGTCCCCGGCGCTCGCCGAGCAGGGGGGGCAGACGACAGCGCCGTGCCATCGCCGGCCCCCAACGTGCTCCGTTCCCTCCCCGGAGCCGGGGGACATGGGCACAGTCCCCGGTGCCCGCAGGTGCAGGACACTTGGCTCCCGCCGCCCGGGCCAGCGGAGAGCTCTGCATCGCCCCATCCCCGCCGGCCGTGCACCCCGTCCCGCCCCCCCCCCCCCCGCTTCCCCGGCCCCCCGCGCTTGTCCGTCGCTGTGACGTTGTTTCGAGGCTGCATGATGCCCCTCCGTCAATAAAGCCCCATGCCCGTCCCCGTGCCGCGTGCTCTGTGGGTGCTGCGCTGGTCCGGGCCGCGGGAGCGGGGGCCGGGGACAGCACCGATGTCCCTGCGGTCCCGGGCGCTGCCAGCTCGGCCAAGCCCGCGTATATTTAGCTCGACGCAGCCACTTGAAAGCCGCCCGGCCTTTGAGTGCAATGCGGCAGCACTTTGTAGCCATCGCGCTTGCGAGCCACCACGGCTTCAAAGCCGCTGCCGAGCCGCCCAGCTGCGCGGCGGCAGCACCGCCGTCCCGCCCGTCCCTGCCGGTTTCCCGCAGCCCTGAAAATCCAGGCCAGCCGGAGCGACCGGAGGGCCGGCCCGGCCCTTTGCTCCTGCCTCTGCCCTGCACGTTGCCCGTGCCAGGTGCCACGTGGCGTGTGCCGTGCGCTGGGCCGGGTGCCTGCGGCGGGCTGCATCCTGCGCTGGGTGCTGTGCACCGTGCCATGTGCTGCGCACCGTGCCGCGTGGCACGGGCCCTGCGCTGTGCCAGGTGCTGTTTGCTGCGTGCCACGTGCCACGTGCTGTGCCATGTGCCGTGTGGCATCCTGTGCCGTGTGCCATGTGCTGTGCCATGTGCCGTGTGGCATCCTGTGCCGTGTGGCACTCTGTCCGTGTGCCATGTGCCGTGCCATGCGTTGTGTCCTGTGCTGCGAGTTGTGCCGTGCGCCGTGTGCTGCGCTGCCTGCCGCATGCAGCGTGCCCTGCCCTGCGCTGCACGCCGTGTGCCGTGTGCCGTGTGCCGTGTGCTGTGCCATGTGCTGTGCCATGTGCCACATGCCGTGTGCCATGTGCATTCACTGCATGCCATGTGCTCTGTGCCGTGTGCCGTGCCGTGTGCCATGCGCTGCATGCTGTGCCCTGTGCCCTGTGCATTCCCTGCACGCCGTGTGCCACGTGCCGTGTGCCCTGTGCCCTGTGCATCCATTGCACGCCGTGTCATGCCCTGTGCCCTGTGCATTCCCTGCACGCCGTGTGCCACGTGCCCTGTGCCCTGTGCCCTGTGCATTCGTTGCATGCCACGTGCCACCCACCACCCGCCCCAGCCTGAGCACGTTGCCCTCTGCGCCGAGGACTGCAGGACCGTCCCGCGCCCGCCGCAGCTCGCGGGGAGGTGACGTCCCCCGGGCAGGATGGCGGGGCCGGCGCGGGGGCCGCGGGGCTGCTCCGTGCACCCCGGTGCTGCTCAACGGGCGCTGCCGGGTGCCGGAGCGGGAGCCGCGCGCGGGGGCCCCCCTCCCCCGCGGACGACGGGCCCCAACGCGAGCGGCGCCCCTATCCATCCGCGTATTTATAGCTCCTGATTCATCTCCCTATAAAGAGAGATAATAGACGTCGCCATGGAAACCGCAGCGCCTGCCGGGCTGCGGCTGGATCCGGCCCTCGGCCGGGCGGCGAGGGTGCCCGAGGCCGGGGTGATGGGCTCCGCGCCGGCGAGGCCGCGGCAGGGCTGGGCTGGGCGCTCCCTGCGCCTGCCCGCTCGCCCCGGGGCACTTTGCCGCGCTGAATTAGGTGATGTTTAATTCAGCCGCGGGGTTAATTATTCACGTCGCCCGCCTTGAGCAACAAGCTTTTTTTTTTTGCAGGCAGCTTCCTCGGCTGCCGCGGGACGGGATGGGACGGGACGGGATGGGACGGGATGGGACGGGAGGAGCAGGGCCTGGAGTGGGGGGTCGGGTGCTGCCCGGGGCTGTGCAGGGCACCCCGGGGTGCTGGGGAGGTGGCACGACAGCTGGGTGCAAACGTGGCCCGAGGGGACACTGGTGACATTGGCGTCGGTATGCCCGGCGGGGGCTTGTCAGGGTGTCCCGGGTAGCACAGACCCCCACGGGCCACCACGGACCCCCACGGGGCCCCCAGGGCATTGGGAGGGAGGTGGGAGGTGCAGAGGGTGCACGGGGGGGGCATCTGGAGGAGGTTGGGGGGACACTGGGGGCAGGATGGGGACATTGGAGCAGTGGGGTATTTAGGGGGTCGCAGAGGGTGCACTGGGGGCAGGGGGCATTTGGAGGGGGCTGGGGGCACTGGGGCAGAGCGGGGGGGCTGCGGGATATTTAGGGGGTTGCAGAGGGTGCACTGGGGGCTGAACAGGGGCATCGGGGGCATTTGGAGGGAGCTGTGGGGGGACACGGGGGCAGAGCAGGGGGGCAGGAGAGGTGGGGGGGGCACGGGGGGCATTGTGGGCCCGTGCACTGGGGGCACTGGGCGAGGCGGGGGCTGCCGCAGGGGACGGCTCCGGGCTGCGGGCACCGTTCCCAGCCACCGGCGCCGAGCAGCCGGGCTGGACCCGCCGGGGGGGTGGCAGCGTGCCACGGCCCCCCCTCCGCTGCGGCCTGCCCGGCCATTGCCCCCAGCCCGGAGGTGACATTCCCGGAGGATTCGCCCCCGCCCCGACGGAGCCCGATAACGCCGGGACACTTCCTGCACCCGGCGCCGCCGCGGCACCGCTTCCCCGGCCCAGGGAGACGCACCGCACCGCCGGGCTGGAAACAGCAATAAATATGTATTTTCTCCCACGCGGGCTGTGCTTTCCTGCCGGGAGCGCCGGGGCCGGCGGGGGGAAGGGGGGGACACGGCCCCGGGCGGCAGCCGAAGGGGAAGGAAGGCCACGGAGCAGCTGCAACGCGAGGCCGGAAACATCCCCGCGGCGGCCCCCGGCCGGGGTATTGTGCAGCCCGGCCACGCAACACCGCTGGCCCCCGCGGCCCCGGCCCCCGCCACGGGGGATGCACGGGATGCACGGGATGCAGGGGGGCAGCTGGGGCTCGTTGGCTCCCCGCTCCGGCGCCCCACGGCCCCGGTCCCTGCCGCGGTGCACGGGGATGCACGCGTTGCAGGGGGGGCGGCTGGGGCTCGCCGGCTCCCCGCTCCGGCGCTGAGCCCGGCGGGATGCAGAGCGGCGGCGCGATGCCAGCGCCGTCCCCGGCGCCCGAGCCGCTCAGGCCATGGGCCAGGGCGCCCGGAGCCCCGCGTCGCCCATCTCCTCCTGGTAGACGCGGTCGAAGCGGGCGCTCTGCAGCGGCGAGAAGTGCTCGCGCCAGTCGCCCACGACGCCTGCGGGAGGGCAGAGGGCTGCAGCCGGCGCCGGCGCGGGGAGGGGGCCCCCGGCCCCGCGCAGCCCCTCACCTTTCCGCATGAAGCGGCCCTGGCTGTGGTCCATGATCTCGCAGGGGATGAGGCTGTAGTTGGCCATGGCGTTGTCCCGCATGGCTGCGAAGCTGCAGTGCCGCTCCAGGCTGCCCAGCGTCTCCGGCCCCGGCGGGCGGCCCAGGAAGGCGCCGAGCCGCTCCGCGGTGCCCCGCAGGTCCTGGCCGAGGGGGCCGGGTGAGCCGGGCCGCCCCGGGGGACCCGGCCGGGCGCGGAGGGGGGGACGCGGGGGCTCACCTGGTGCAGCTCCTCGTAGGTGACGTAGAGGATGTCCAGGGCCTGGCGCTGGCCCAGCCAGCCCTTGACGTGCTCGAACCAGGAGCCGTACTGCACTGCGGGGGCAGGCGGGGGTCACGGGGCGCCCGGGCCGCCGCCGTCCCCTCCATCCCCCCGGCCCTTACCCGTGCCCTCGAGGAACTGCGCCAGGAAGGCGTCGAAGGAGCCGGGGTCCGGCAGGAACTTGGCCAGCCGGTGGAAGTGGTAGAAGGAGACGGCCACGTCCTTGGGGTTCCTGGCCACGTAGATGACCTGGCGGGCGCCGGCGGGCGTCAGCGGGCACCGCGCCATCCCGGCATCACCCTGGCATCGCCCCGGCATCATCCCGGCATCATCCCGGCATCTTCCTGGCATCGTCCTGGCATTGCCCTGGCATCGCCCCGGCATCATCCCGGCATCGCCCCGGCATCATCCCAGCATCATCCCGGCATCATCCCGGCATCATCCCGGCATCATCCCGGCATCGCCCTGGCATCATCCCGGCATCGCCCTGGCATCACCCCGGCTCCCCGGCATCATCCCGGCATCGCCCCGGCATCGCCCCGGCTCCCCGGCATCATCCCGGCATCGCCCCGGCATCGCCCCGGCACCATCCTGGCACCATCCCGCACGGCGACAGCGAGGGGATTTCTGGCACCCATCGCTCCACCCCGCCCGGCCGCGGGAGCTCAGAAAGCCCCGGGCAATCACCCCGGGCGGGGAAAGCCCCCCACGGGCGCGGGCTGCCCCGCCGGGGCCCCCCTTCACCTTGGCCTTGGTCCGCTGGAGCGCGGGGGCCAGGACGCGGGCGGGCAGGTGGGTGGTGATGAGGCGGTGGTCGGCCGTGTCCTGCAGCGTGTCCCTGAAGTAGGTCTGCTCCAGCCAGGGCGCCCGCACCCAGTTGGGGATGGTCTTGGCCGGCAGGACGTCCCCGTTGCTGTACAGCAGGGTCAGGATCTCCTGCATCCACGTGGTGCCTGGGGGAGGCGGGGGTCAGGCAGCCCCCCCCCCCGCACAGGGCACAGCTTGGCCTTCACGGCACGGCACGGCACGGCACGGCACGGCACGGCACGGCACGGCTCGGGGCAGGCAGCTCAGCCTTGCCCCACCGCGTCCCCCGGGCAGTTACGCTGGGGCAGCTTCCACCTGGGTCTGCAGCGCCCGGCTGGGGCCGGGATGGAGCAGGGGACAGGGCTGGGGATGGGCTGGGGCTGGAGCAGGGGACAGGGCTGGGGATGGGCTGGAGGGGCTGGGGCTGGGGACTGGGATGGAGCAGGGGCTGGGATGGGACTGGGGGCAGGATGGGGCTGGGATGGGGCAGGGGCTGGGATGGGACTGGGGGCAGGATGGGGCTGGGATGGGGCAGGGGATGGGGCTGGGATGGGAGAGGGGCTGGGATGGGGCATGAGATGGGGCTGGGATGGGGCAGGGGATGGGATGGGGCAAGGAATGGAGCTGGGATGGGGCAGGGGATGGGGTGGAGCTGGGATGGGGCTGGGATGGGGCTGGGATGGGGCTGGGATGGGGCTGGGAATGGGGCAGGGGCTGGGATGGAGCTGGGATGAGGCTGGAGCTGGGGCAGGGGCTGGGATGGGGCCGGGATGGGGCAGGGGATGAGATGGGGCTGGGATGGGGCTGGGGGCAGGCTGGAGGACAGGAGAGGGCTGGGGATGGGGCTGGAGCCGGGACAGGGCTGGAGCCGGGGCTGGGGCTGGGGCCCGGCCGGGGCAGGGGAGGGTTCGGAGGGGGCTGACCCCCACCGCGCCTGCCGGGGCTCGCGGGGAGCTCAGTGCTCGTCGGGGGGCCAAGGGTCTCCCCGGCTGGGGGGGCCGTGCCGGGGGGGGCTGGTGGCCGTGGGGCTCTGTGGGGCGGGAGGCGGCCATGCCCGCGGAGGGGCCGGCGCGCAGCCTCTGCCACGTCCCGCGTCCCGCCGCGCTGGCGGCGCTGGTCCTGCCGCGGCCGTGCCCGGGGCTGCGTGGCAGAGCCTGCCCGCGGCCCCCGCTGCCCCCCTGGCCTGGGTCCCCCCTCCCCGCCGCCCTGCCTCTTCCCTGTCCCCCAGCCCCTCTCTCTGTCCCCGTCCCCGCCGCCGGCTCTCACCCGACTTGGGGTAGGTGACGATGACCACGTCGGTGTCGCGGAAGGGGAAGGTGGTGGCGAAGTGCAGCGACTCCTTGGTGTGGAGGTGGCCCGGCAGGGAGATGCCGGCGAAGGTCTCCGTCACCTCCAGCCGGTCCATGTCCCCCGCCGCCTGGGAGGCGCCCGCCGGCGCCCGGCCTTAAATAGCCGCAAAAGAGGAAGCCGGGCGGGAGGCCACGGCCCCCCCGGCGCATTCCTCATGGGGGGCCGCCGCGGGGCCGTCCCCGGCCCGGGGGCCCCGGCAGGGCGGCCGCGGGGCCGGGCAGCGCCGGGGGCCGGAGCAGCCCACGCCGCCCCGGGGACGGGCGCTCGGCCCTGGCGCCCCGTGGGACCGGGGATGCCGTGCCCCGAGCTGCCGCCCCGCTGTTCCCGGCGTCCCGGCACCGCGGCTGGCGCACAAACCCTGCGGGACGCCGGGGCGCGGGCAGCACCCCGTGCCTCAGTTTCCCCCTTGCCGGCGCGTGCCGGGCGGCACGGCGGGGCCAGGGTGCACGTGCCACGGCACAGCGTGCCTTCGCCGGCCTCGTGCAAGGGCTGTGCTGGGTCCCGGCTGCCGTGCCGCCGGATTTCTCTGGGATGTGCCGGCACCGCGGACACTTTCCCGGCCGCTCGGAGCCCGGTGGCACATCTGGGGCGGCCGGGAGCCCGTCCCAGCCCCAGTGATGGCACGCGAGCCGCGGGGAGCAGCCGCCCCGCGCCAGGGCCAGCGGTGACCGTGCACCGGGGCACCCGGGGGACGCCGAGGCGGGGGGCAGCGGGGCTCTGCCGGCAGAAACGCGTCGACCACGGCTACGCGGGGAGGAGGTGCCGCAGCCCGGCCGCGGTGCCCGGGCGCTGCCGGGGCGCGGGGACGGGTTTATGGCGCTGGCTGGCGGTTATTTATTTACCAGGGCAGGGGGAGGCCGGGAGGACGCGCGGGGCGCGTGCAGTCCCGAGGGCTCGCGGCGGCGGCGGCGGGTCGCGGCGGCGGCGATGCTGCGCGGGAGCGTGCTGCTGCTGTGCCTGCTGCTGCCGTGCCGGGGCCAGCAGCACCGCGACGAGGCCGAGCGCATCATGGGCACCACGCCGGTCATCGACGGGTGAGCGCGGCCCGCGGCGGCCCCCGCGGCACGGCCCCCCGCACCGGGCCCCGGCCGCCGCAGCGCGGGACATGTGCCGTGCCCGCCCGGCGCCCTGGCAACGGCTCCAAAGGTTGTCCCGGGCCCCGGCACGCCGGGCCGGCCGGGGACTCTGCTCGGCTTGGCCTCCCGACCACGCCGCAGCACTCTCAGTTCCCTGAGAAACCCCCCCGGCCGTGAAAGCCCCGCGGGGCTGCAACGGGGCCGGAGATGCCGGGGGGATCCCCGGGCCACACACCCAGGGGCCAGGCGTTGCCGGAGATGCCGGGGGCTCCCTAAGGTGCAGCCTGGGGCCGTGCGGGGCCAGCGGTGCCACCACGATCCCTGCTCCATGCACCCCGGGGCCGGTGGTGCCACCGCGATCCCTGCTCCATGCACCCCAGGGCTGGCGGTGCCACCGCGATCCCTGCTCCACGCACCCCGGGGCCGGCGGTGCCACCGCGATCCCTGCTCCATGCACCCCGGGGCCGGCGGTGCCACCGCGATCCCTGCTCCATGCACCCCGGGGCCGTGCGGGGCCAGTAATGCCTGGAGATCCCCTAGGTGCAGCTTGGGGCCGTGCATCGCCGGCAATGCCGGGGAATCCCTGCTCCGTGCACCCCGGGGCTGTGCACTGCCGGGGGATGCCCTAGGTGCAGCCCGGGCTGTGCATTGCCGGCATCGCCGGGGGATCCCCCAGGTGCAGGCCGGGCCGCGAGCGGGGCAGGGTGCTGGGAAGCCCGGGGCCAGGCTCTCCCAGGGGATCGAGCGGCTCCTCCGTTTCCCGCGGCAGAGCCGCCTGGGGAAGTCCACGCTCGGGGCAAACCAGCCGGCAGGGTCAGGGCCGTGTCCCCAGGGATGTCCCCAGCCCCGGGCCAGGCCCCATTCCCGGCAGCGCCGGCGCCCAGCCCTCCGGCACGGCTGGCCTGGCAGCTCCAGTGGTCCGAGGAGCCCCCAGTGCTGCTCAGCACCAGCACGGCCGGGGCCGCTGCCCGGGGGTCCGGCGTGGGGCTATGTGGGGCTACGTGGCGCGGCAGCCCGGGCGCGGGGCGGCCCCTGGAAACCGGAGCGGGCCGGGCACGGCGGAGGATGTGGCGGGCCGTGACGCAGGAGAGGAGAAGTGGGAGCCTGCCCGTGCGGCCGGCACTTCCCCAGCGCCGCCGCGAGGTGCATGACACCGCACGGCAGTGACGTCCCCGCGGCGCTGACGTCCCCGCGGCGGGGCCACCGGGCCGGTTCCCCCGGGTGCAGAAGGGCGAGGGCTGAGCGGGGCCGGGCGCACCGAGGGCCTGGTGGGCCAGCCACAGCTCCGGTGACGTGGGGCCGTCCCCGAGGAGCCACCTGCCCCCTGCTCCCGGCCAAAGACACTCCGGCAGTGCTTCCCGGGGGACACGGATAGATCAGGGATGGACGGGCAGAGGGGCAGGGAGATGGGATGATGGATGGATGGATGGGTGGATGGATGGGTGGGCAGATGGATGGATGCATGCATGCATGCATGGGCAGATGGAAGGATAGGCAGATGGATGGATGGGTGGATGGATGGATGGGTGGATGGATGGATGGGTGGCTGGGTAGATGGATGGGTGGATGGGTGGATGGATGGATGGGTGGATGGGTGGATGGGCGGATGGGTGGATGGGTGGATGGGCAGGCAGCTGGACCCCCTCTTACCCCCGCTGGCTCCTCTGCCCAGGCACAACGACCTGCCCTGGCAGCTCCTCAAGAGGTTCAACAACCAGCTGGGGCTGCCGGAGGCCAACCTGACGCTGCTCAACGGCACCCACACCAACATCCCCAAGCTGCGCAGCGGGCGCGTGGGCGGGCAGGTGGGACGGACGGACGGACGGGGGCACTGCGCCGCGGTGGGGCGGGCGGGGGGACGGGCACCGGGGTGGGCAGGGGGACACGGAGCCAGGCACCGGGATGGGCTCCGGGGGCGGCGGGCTGCGGCGGGCGTCCGGCGCTGACGGGTGCCGTCCCGGGCAGTTCTGGTCCGCGTACGTGCCCTGCGAGACGCAGGACAAGGACGCGGTGAAGCGCACGCTGGAGCAGATAGACGTGGTGCACCGCATGTGCGAGCTCTACCCCGACACCTTCGCCTGCGTTGTCGACAGCACCGGTGAGCGGCCGCGGGGACGGGGACGGGGACGGGGACAGGGCTGAGGCTGGCGGGGTCTGCGGGGCCGTGGCGCGCCCCAGCCCCGGCTGAGGCCCCGCTGGCTCCGGCAGGCATCGAGCAGGCTTTCCGCGACGGGAAGGTGGCCAGCCTCATCGGGGTGGAGGGCGGCCACTCCATCGACAGCAGCCTGGGCGTCCTGCGCACCTTCTACCGCCTGGGCGTCCGCTACATGACCCTCACCCACAGCTGCAACACGCCCTGGTAGCGGCCGCCAGCCCCGGGACGGAGACACGGCCGGGATGGGGACGTGGCTGGGACAGAGACGTGGCCAGGATGGGGACACAGCCAGGATGGGGATGCTGCTGGGATGGGGACACAGACAGGAGGGGGGACACGGCTGGGATGGGGACACGGCTGGGATGGGGATGCAGGTGGGATGGGGGATGTGGCCGGGATGGGGACGTGGCCAGGACAGGGACATGGCCAGCATGGGGACACAGCCAGGATGAGGATGCTGCTGGGATGGGGACACAGCCGGGATGGGGACAAGGCTGGGATGGGGATGCTGCTGGGACGGGCTTGTGGCCAGGAGGGGGGGCACAGCTGGGATGGAGACGTAGCTGGGATGGGGAACGTGGCCAGGATGGGGACACATCCAGGACAGGGATGCAGCCGGGATGGGGACACAGTCAGGGTGGGGACACGCCGTAGGGCAGGGGTAGGGGCAGGGGTAAGGATTGAGGGCTCTGACACTGCCCCACTCGGCAGGGCAGATAACTGGCTCGTGGACACCGGCAGCGAGCCGGCCTTGCACGACGGCCTCTCGTCCTTCGGGCAGGTGAGCGGGGGCAGCCCTGGGGACGAGGACAGCCCCGTCCCGGGTTTTTAAGCAGAGGGGATGGTGCCCTGGGTGCAGGGCGTCCCGTGGCTCTGCCCCGCGCCCACCCCGTCCCGTGCCCGTCCCGCAGACGGTGCTGGAGGAGATGAACCGCCTGGGCATGATCGTGGACCTGGCCCACGTCTCCGTGAAGACCATGAAGGACGCGCTGACCCTCTCCAAAGCCCCCGTCATCTTCAGCCACTCGTCCGCCTACGGCATCTGCCCGCACCGGCGCAACGTGCCCGACGACGTGCTGCAGATGGTGGTGAGCGGCCGGGCGGGGGGGCGGGCGGGGGGGCCGGCGCGGGGCCCCGGGGTCTCAGCCCCGCCGCTCGCCCCCAGGTCTCCACCGGCAGCCTGGTGATGGTGAACTTCTACAACCAGTACGTGACGTGCCGGGACACGGCCACGCTGGCCGACGTGGCGGGTGAGTAGGGTGCCGCGGGGCCCCGCGCCGGCCGCCCCCCCCGCCGCTCACCGCGGCCCCTCTGCGCCCGCAGACCACATGGACTACGTGAAGGCGGTGGCCGGCATCGAGTCCGTCGGCTTCGGTGGCGACTACGACGGGGTCCCGGGGTGAGACGGCGCCGGGGGATGCGGGGAGCCCGCGCCGTGCACCGGCTGCGCCGGGGAGCGGGGCTGGCATCCCCGGGGGGGATGGACGTGGGGCCCCCGGCGCGGCCCCGAGCTCAAGCTCCGGCGGGCGCAGGCTGCCCACCGGCCTGGAGGACGTGTCCACCTACCCGGCGCTGGTGGCAGAGCTGCTGGCGAGGAACTGGACCGAGGAGGAGGTGCGGGCGGCCCTGGCCGAGAACCTGCTCCGCGTGTTCAGGAAGGTGGAGGAGGTGAGCAGGGCACGGGGGTGCAGGCGACGTGGGGACATGGGGCACGGGGATGCATGGGGCACAGGGACACATGGGGTGGCATGGGGACACGTGTCCCCATGGGGATGCACAGGGTGTGGGAACACACATGGGACATGGGGATGCACGGGGCATGGGGACACGTGGGGCAACATGGGGACACATGGGACATGGGGATGCACGGGGCATGGGGACACGTGGGGCAACATGGGGACACATGGGACATGGGGATGCACGGGGCATGGGGACACGTGGGGCAACATGGGGACACATGGGACATGGGGATGCATGGGGCACGGGGACACATGGGGCACAGGGATGCACGGGGCACGGGGACATGGAGGGGATGGGGACGCAAGGGGCAGCACAGCAATGTGACGCAGGGGTGTGTGGGGCACAGGAACACCCAGGGACACGCAGGGCAGCACGGTGGCATGCAGCACACCGGGACAAGCAGGGGCGCGGGGACACGTGGGGCTGGGGATGGCAGCGGGTGGCAGGACAGGGTGACACGGGGAGGCGCAGGGTGATGGGGACACAGGGCCCGGGGACGCCTGGACCGCGTGGGGCAGCGCGGCAATGCGCGGGGCCGGCCCTGCCCCCCCGCAGGTGAAGGCAGCCCTGCAGGGCACGGCCGCCCGCGAGGAGCCCATCGCCTTCGAGGAGCTGGACGGCACCTGCCGCACCCGCTACGGGTACCCCAGCGGCGCCGGCCCTGCCCGGCTGCTGCCGCCGGCCCTGGCCCTGGCGCTGCCGCTGCTGGGCCTCCTGCTCTAGCGCCCGGCGCCCTGCCCGAGCCCCGAAATAAAGCTGTGCTTCGAGCCCCGCGAGCAGCGTGCATCGCCGCCGGGGCCCCGCGGCAGCTGGGTGGCCCTGGGAGAGGCTCTGCTCTCCCTGCCTGCTCCCCCTCCAGCCCCCTTGGCTTCCCCAAGGCTCCCGGCCCCCGGCAGCCCCCGGGCCCAGGCTCGGCTCCAAGCTGCGACCGCACCGGCAGTGATACATCGCCGCAACAGGCGGCCGGGGTGGCTGTAGGGCTGCCTCCGCAGGATGCTTACATTAATCATTAGCTAATTAATTGGCTACTCAATCAGCTCGTTAGCAATTTCCCCTCACATTTGGGAACAGCCTGTCTTCAGAGCGGAGGCGGCTTCGGGCATGGGGAAAGCGGGCTGGCGAAGGAGAGCCGTCCTCCCGCGGCGCCCGCAACGCGGCTGCGGCACGGGGCCCCGGCTGGCAGCGGGGAAGCGGCTGAGCCCCCATCTCCCCGCGGCCGCAGTGGGACGGGGCCACCGGGCCCTCCTGCGCGTCCCCCTCCGGTGCCGGTGCCGTCGCAGGTGCCGATGGCAGGACCGGACCCCTGGCCAGAAAATGCCCTTCCGTGGAGTTGCCAGCCGGGAGCCTCCCCTTGGCGAGATAAACGCCCAAGAGGGGCATTTGCCCCGCCGGCTGCCTCCCCGCGGGCCGGGCAACGGTGCAGCGAGCTGCACGACGACCTGCGCAGCCCAAAAACGAGCCTGGGGAAGGAGCTAGGCACCAGCCAGCCGCCCCGGCAGCGAGGGGCCATGGTGGCTCCTGCCCATGGCCCGGCCATGTGAGGGAACCGGGAGCAGGCGCGGGCCCCGCTGTACACCACGGCCCGAGGACGTCGGACCCCCCTTCCCCTCAGCCCCCCGCCCCGGGGAGCCGCGGCTCCGGCGGGGAAGGCGCGCTGGCTGCGCTGCTGCTGCAGGGCGAGGGGAAGCCGGGAGGGCTGCGGCCAGCAGGACTGGCCTCTTCCTCCTCCCTGCCTGGGCCCCGGCCCTGGCAGCGGCCCCCAGCCCCGGCCTCACCTGCACGCTGCACCCACAGCTGGCGGGGACTGTGGCCCCCTCTTCCAGAGACCCCCCCCGAGCCCCCAAACGCACCAAGACTGACGTTCAGGGACCGTTTATTTAAAATAGCAAGGGTAATCAACAGGAGTTCGGAAAAGAAGAAAAAGGCAAATGAAACAAGCTTTAAAAAAACCCAAACGAGAACACAGCACGCACCGTTTACAGAGGCCGGCTGTCCTCGGGGCCGGAGGGCGCGTCCCGGGCCCCCGCCCCACGGGTGGCATCAGCGCAGGCCCGGGCGGCTGCCAGGCCCCCGCGGCGCCCCGACCGCTGCTCCAGCCCCGCAGGGAGCCGGGGCCAGGCAGCCCCACGGTCCCGGGGGGACGGCGCTGGCTGCAGACCCAGCCACCTCCGCCCAGCGGCAAGCACAGGGGAAGGACGCTCTCTGGGCCATGGGACACCCGCTGCCAAGGCCACTGAACTGGTAAGAAATAACCAGGAGAGCGAAAAGCGTCTCGGTTACAAAGGCTGCACAGTCGGGCTTGGCCTGGAGCGAGCCCTGTCCCCCGTCCCCGCGGGCAGAGCGCGCACGCAGGGCGGCACACGCAGCCGGACTGGGCACCTGCCAGCACTAGAGGCTGCACGGGGCCGTTCTCGTCTCCCCCACACTTGTTTTTCCTTACTAATAGCAGCAAAGGGCCTCACTCTGAGCACAGCCCAAAGCAGCAGCTGTGCATGACTTCAAATTTCCTTGAAAAGCGATTATTTGAACAGAAAACTCGGATGAATCATACCCGCTCTGCCGCAGCAGGCCTGGCCGCGCAGCCGAAGCTGCGCACAGCACAGCTCGGCGCTGTCAGCACGCTCGGCCCCGCGCCAGCTCCAGCACAGCAATATCAGCCAAAAAGGTGGGGACGGCGGAGAGGAAAAGGCAGCAGATATCCAAGGGGCGAGCCAGGGCCAGGCAACAGTGCAAGGACACATGCCGTCAGGATGGTTTGACATTGCTGTCACACCCATCCGGCTGGGGGATATTTAGGAACAAGGCTGTTGTCACCGTGGCTGCCAGCCCGGGGTGGAAGCTGCTGTGAACCAGCCCCAGTTGCTGGATGTCAGGCTTGGACCAGGCCACGGGAGAGGTCACAGCCTGGAAAACCTCACTTCCACAGCTCAGCAGCTGCAGATGGCGGATGTGTGGATTTGTACTTCAACACAAACAAACATGTGCTTGTGCAGGGCAGGACAAACATCTTAAAGGTCACTTTGTGGCAAAGAGATCCAGGGGGATTTGCCGGCCAGGATAGAGCGCTAGCGATTGGCAAGGTGAAGTTTGCAGAGAGGGCACCAACCAACAGTTACAAACGGCGTGATGATGGCTTGGGAAGGTCACCGCTAGGGAAGAGACACCATGGCACAACCACGCCTTCCTGCAAGGCACTAACCCTCCCCGAACCACCACAGGCAGCAGGACAGCCCGGGTCAGAGCCCCCTTCCCAGCAGCCGCAGCGCAAGGAGAACCCCTCGGGTCTCTCCCGCCCCACGTGAAGGCAGCGGCCGCGAGCCCCTAGCAAAGGGCTCCCCACGGCCGAGGCCCAGCCTGAAACAGGGAACAAGCGTGCTGCACGGGGAGGAGAGTCAGGCACCGGCTCCCGAGAAGACTGCAACCAACCTCCACAAGGACCCATTTAGTGTTAAACCTGGAGCAGCATGTTGCTCTCGTCCAGAGCCCTGGAATGCCGCGAGAAATCGGCAGCACCCCTCAGACAAAAAACACCCTGAAATCAGAACCAGCAAAGTATTTTCCAAGGGCAGAGCAAGGCTGCGTTTGCTCAGCAAACCCCCGCCGGGATCTCTGCCTGCTCTGGAAGAAGTCGCCAGCATCACACCGTAAAAGAAGAGTCTGACCGGAGCCAGGCAGGGCTGGGAACGTGCCGATGAAGGAGGGGTTGGTCGGCTCCGCCTGGCTAGTAGGTCAGAGCAAGGATGTAGCAGAGGCCGTGGGGAAGGAGTCCCAGGGCCCTCTCCATCCCCACACGCACCTAGTGTGGGACAGCAGTCCAGAGGGATGTCGGGAGACCTTAATTCCGTAAGGCAGCCAACCTGGAAGGGAGAGTACAAGAGGAAACGGCCGTGAGAGCAGCAGGGAACAGCCGTGAGTCAGAAAGACCCTTCAGCCGGCGAGCGCAGAGAAGATATTTGCCCAGAATCCGTCCTCCCATGGCAGAGATGCAAGAGATCCTGCCCTGAAGCACACAGCTGTGACCGCCTGTGGTGCTGCCCGTGCTCGTTGGAACAATCTCTCATCACCAGAGCAGAGGTGCTGCAGAGCGAGGGCTCCCAGCTTCCCTTCTGGGTGCCTCACGACCACGGCCAGCCCAGTCCCTCTCCCAGGGCCGTTCCCACCTCCAAGGCCAGGGCTCCTGCAGCACACGGCTGCTCACCGCCTCAGGACCGTCCCCAGATGGACCCCAGTCGCGGCTGCGTGGGGGGCAGCGGAGAGGGACTGGGAAGAGGAAGCTCACCAGCGTCTCCTGGGGCAGTTCCAGAAAGACAGCCTGTTCCTGGAGCTGTTTGAAGGTCAGCACCAAGCATTCCCCGAGCAGCAGCAGCTGCGTGAGCACGAGCGCAGAGCAGGGCGAGACTGTTCTGTGCCGAATCAACAGGCGCTCACCACACAGTGCCAGAAGCCGCCTCCGCCTCCAGGCCCCGGTGGCCACAGCCCCAAACGGCCACCCTGCCCTCCTGCGCCCTGCCCGCATGCCGTGGGGGCTGCCTGGCGGGCGCTGCGGGGTTCTGGCTCGCCAGAGCGCGGAGGGGGCTCTGCTGATCCTCTCACAACAGGCAAACCCACTCCCTCTCCATCGGTGCAGGATCCCTAGGAAGAACTGGGGCTGCCCTGATGCACGGCAAAGGATCGGGGGGAGAACAAACCTTCGTGAGAGCTGGTCTTCTTGGGTGCGGGCCGAGCTCTCCCCCACGGCTGAAGCACCCTCGGGGAGCTGGTTGAGCTGGTCCATGATCTCCAGGCCGTTCTCCTCTGCGATCTGCACGATGAGGCTGTCCACCTGCTCCTGCGGGGTGGTCAGCGTGGTGGCGGAGCTCATGGAGTCCTCCATGACCTGCAACGGACACAGCCTGTCACCCCGCCCCACCGGCAAAACCACCCGGCCCAGCCCACGTCCAGCTCCTTCGCTCAGAGAACCAGCTGCAGGCTCCTCATGGGCCACCAGCCCCCTTAACCGAAGGGTCTCTGCGAGTTCAAGCCTGACAGCAGGACTGCAGTGAAAGGCACAGTGCAAGGTCCAGTTCTGCCAGATCCCGTCTGGGTAACCTCTAGCTATGACGCACAGACAGCAACCCTGCCTCTTCCCTCCTTTCTGCCTGATTTGCCTCTTTACACGGCAAACGCCTTCCTCACCAGGCAGCAGAGTCTAGTCCTGCCCAGCATCTCTCGTACACAGAGCAGAACTGCACGAACACCACAAGTGTTTCCCCACGCTGTACCTCAGAGTCCCCAAAGGGAACACAGCGCTGCTCCGCAAGCCCCAGTCACAGCTGAGCTCTCTCCTCGGAGGCAGCATGACACCGCAGTTCACAGATCCCGCGCGAGAAAAGCCCTCCTCCCAACCCCAGCCGCTCCCAGCCCTCGCGGACCTCTCTGAGGCCACCAGCACTTACCGACGTATGAACATCCAAATTCTGAACCTGCTGCTCAAATTTGTCCATCACTGCAGACACCTTCTGCAGATCCATGGAGCTCAGAGCCTTGTCCAAGGCCTTGGTCACCTGAGCCATGTTTTTCGTCACCTGCAAGAAGAGATTGTTTTACAGATGCTCCTCAAAAGCAAGGGGTCACCGCCACTGAAAGCAAAACCCAGGCTCAGTGTGAGAGAAGTCGGCATTACGAAGCTCCTGCCGGTGCTACAAGACAGGACAAGCGTTGCCTGCTCACGAGCAGGTGCTGCCGCCAGCTCCCAGTCAGTCCCTTTGCAAGCTCAGCCTGGCTGCAGGCTTGTCAAACAGCACTCAGCTACTCTAGACACCCAGCCGGGTGTTTCAGAGGGTCTGAACTAGCTGCAGCGCTTCATCAGACCCCTATCCAGGGACAGGGAAGCCCAAGATGGTTAGAGGTAGGCAAGGAGAATGGAAGAGCCAACATTTGCTCTTTGCAGGGCACAGATCAGCCTCAGAGCCCCACGCCCAAGCGACAGAGGCTCTTACCCCCTTCATCGTCACTGCTGTCTGGACCTTGGAGGCCACCGCATCCACTCGGGAAGCCATGCGAAGCCAGTTGAGCCCCTCGTTCTTCTTGCGGATCGCATTCTCCGCATAGACGCGAGCACATTCCACATTTTTCTGCTGAAGAGCCTGGAAGAGGAAAGAGCCACTGTTTGCAGGAAGAATTCACTTCACATTTATAAACACGCATTTCTGCCTGACAGAAGAAAACAGGTTTATGTGACCCACATAAATACTGAACACACCCTTGGAAAAGTCCAGCCTTGGCAGAGCCAGGATATGAGGTAGGACTTAAAACATTTTGAGGCCGACCTGGCACACATCAAGGACTGGAGAGGGAAGCCTGCCCATTTCCTCCAGTCCCTAACGGTGCACAGCAGCAGGGCAGAAGGCAAGGCAGGATTTCCAGCTGCTTGCACAGCGACGGGGCTGGCAGCACTGGCGTGGCAGCGCAAGAGGCGAGAGGGCCTCACTCGGCGGATGAGGCCCAGCAGAACGCACCAGCAGCTCTGCACGCAGGGCACCCTCTCACCCACCTTTTTGACTTTGGCTTGCTCAGCCTTGGAGTCTTTCTCAGCTTTCTTGGCAAGTTTCTCCAACTGCTTTGCTGTGAACTGGAGCAAAAGCAATGAGTTAACGCGAGGACGCAAAGGAGTTGTCAGCAGCACAGACCCACAAGGTCCCAGCCTGCCCAGAGGCCCGGGGTCAGCAGAGCGCACAGCAGCCGCTGTGGCGGGCTGGCACCCGTGACCCGGCTCGCACCCGTGCCTGGGCTTGCTGCTACGCTGACACGGCCCCTGCTGACTTCAAGGGGTGAGGTGGGGTGGGACAGCAAGTTCTCCGGGAAGTGCTGGCTCCCTCCACCTGAGCAGTGTCGCTGCCCTGACCCTCTGGCTGTGCGGGCTAGTGAAAGAGCTCAACATCTTGACCCCGAGGGCTGGAGACTCCCAGGACACAAACCAAAAGGTTCGTGTTTTCCCACTTCCCAGAAATAGATTAGCCAGGGAGTGTCCGACGGCAGAGGGCGGGTGGGAGGCAGGAACTGGCCGAGCACCAGGGAACACCCTTCCTGACCCAGCGCGACGGGAACCACGGGATAAATCCAGCTAAACGGCTCCCTCTTCCCGCAGCCGCCGGCATCGGCGAGGCTCCCACGACAGGGAAGAGACAGAGCTGCAGCACCTCGGTGCTTCCTTGAAGGCAGATCTCTGCGGGTCGGGACTTCCTTCTCTTCCTAGGAAAAGTGACTTTTTTTTTAAACACCCTACACGTTTTTTCCTCTCTGCCAGCAAAGATCAGGGGACAGAGCGGTCTCCAGGCTCCTGTTAACGTTAATCCAGTCCCTGGGAGGAGGCCGACCCAGCCCCAGCGGGCTCACGGGGCTGTGCTGCTAACGCCTCATCCGAGCACAGCCTATCGCGACGCCCTCAGAGCAGGGCCAAGGCCCCGCCGTAACGACAGCGCCGCCGGAGGCTGCCGTAGCTCAGGCGAGGGCCGCCTGCCCCTCTACCCCGCGGGGCGAGGCCGGGGGCCCGCTCCTGCCCCCCACGAGGGGCTGGGCCCCGTCTCTCGGGAGGGAAAGCCCCCGTCCGGGGCGGGCGCTGCGACGGGGCTGCCGCAAGAGGTGCCCCGCCGACTCGGGGCGGCGATGCGCTGCGGAGAGGCGCCGGAGGGACCGCCGGGCCGGCCGCGCTCACCTTCAGCTGGAAGAGCGTGTCTGCAAGGGAAGGAGACAGAGCCTCAGCGCCGCGCCGGGCCAGGCCCCGCCGCCGCCCCCGGTAGGCCCCGCCGCGGAGCGCGAGGGGAACGGGCCCGCCTGGGGCTGCCCCCCGCCCGCCGCCACCGCCGCCCAGGGCCCGGGGGAAGCCATCGCCGCGCCACTCGCTCGCTCGCTCATGCCCCGGCCCCTCACCGTCCATCCTGCCCCGCTACCGCTTCCGGGAGCCGCCGCCGCTTCCGGGGTCGCGCGCCGACCTCTCGCGAGAGCGCGGCCGGCGCGCGGGTCACGTGAGGGGCGGGGCAGGGCGCGGCCCGGACTCCTGGGGGCGGGGCTGGGGGCGGGGCAAGGCCCGGCGGGGGGCGGGGCGCCGAGGAGGGGACCGACCCCTCAGGGGGGTAACGAGGGCCGGGGCGGGGCGGCTCCTACCGGGGGCCCGGGGCTGCCCCGGGGCACCACGGAGGGACCATCCCGGGCCTGGCCCTGCTCTGCCCCAGGCCGGGAGACTGGGGGGGCCGGTAGGGTGAGGGAGGCACCGGGAGGGCCCAGGGGCCCCGGCCTGGCATGCGGGGCTCCCGCCTCGAAGCCCCGTGCAATCCCCGGGCTCCAGGCCCCGGCCCTGCGCCCCTACCCTGCCGCTGCCCACCTTGTCTCGAGGGCAGGCGATGCCCCGGGGCGGCCGCGATTCTCCCCACGGCCCCGGGGACGAGGCGGTGGCCAGCGGGTCACAAAGAGCGCCGAGGTCAGCCGGGGCGCCCGCGCGGGGCACCATGGGGCGCGCGTTCAGCAGGGCCGCGCACGTGGGAGGTAACAAGCGGGCCCTTCCCCGGGGCACCACCGCCGCCACCCCCGGGGACACGGAGGTCTGGCTGCCCCGCGTCCCCTGCCGGGTCTCGGCGTGCGGCCGGGGACCGCACGTCGCAGCCGCGGGGGCACAGCCTCACCAGTGCGGGCTGGGCCCGGTGTTTCCCTTTCCGCCTTGCGAGTGGCGATGGCCCGGCCTGCGCGGACGGGGCCACGCGCCCTCGTGGGCCCCCCCACCCGCCCCGTGAGGCAGCGGCCATCAGCCTCGATTCCCTTTTTTGAAAATGTTTCGTGCAGCAGAAGGAAGTTTTATCCCCAGCCTGATCCCATGGGCAGAGATCAAGGAACAGCACATTGCGGCTTGCTGCTGTGCGGAGCCTCGGTGTGATTAATTCGCTATAAAACCTTTTGCTCCTGCAATGTGATGGCTCTGGTCTTTCTTTTATCTCTGCGTACACACATAAAAAGAGAGAGGAGAAATGGGGCACTTCCTTTGTGCTGTGCTCTCTTTCTGACACGACAGCCAAGTTTTAATGAGCTTTTTTACACGTAGCAAGTGTTGCTGGGCACGTGTCTGAGCTAGCTGCGGGGGGATGGGGGGAAGCGGCTCCCGGCGGCTGCGGGGGCCGAGCTCTGCCACGGCGCCAACCGCGGGAGGGTTTCAGCCGACCTTTCTCCTTTGCCTTCACCATCCCCACTGCAGCGGGAGGCCAGCGCGGCGCAGCCGGCAGCCAGGACGAGGCGTGTGGGGAAACGGCTCCAACCGGCGGCCACGACCCCCACGGCGTCGCCAGCGAGCTCTCGGTGACACAGTCCAGCCGTCTGTCGGCGGAGGGACCCCACCAGAAAGGTAGGGGACAAAGGGCCGAGTGTCACCGGCCGCACCCAGGCTGAAGCCCCTCGCCGTGGTGGCGGCGCTGTCCCCGACCCTCGCGGGGCTCCTGGCGGCTCGTGCTGCCGCAGCCAGCCTCCCCTCTCCCGCCTTGGCTTTCCGAACTCTGGTTCAGTGAAATCCATCTTCCGCCCTGCCCGGAGCCGGCGTTTGTCCATCGGTGGCTGCCGGTGCCTGCACAGCTGCCCGGGGCCTCAGCGCGGCTCCTCCGCCGTTCCTCACCCCGGGGCAGGCCGGCGTGCCAGGACCCCCACGGCGCCTTTCTCTCCGTTCCTCTAGGGGAGAAAGCGGCCGAGAAGAAAAAGCCTCCTGTTCCCAAAATCGTCATCACGGGGCCCTCGGAGGACTCGGCCTCGCTCACGTCGCTGAAGGACCTCCCGGAGCCACGAGCCATCCGCGATGTAGCCAACCGCGGCCCCTATCGGGCGCACCGGCAGCCCAGCACGGTGGAGGCCTACCGCTCCCCGCCGCGCCCCGCGGCCCCCGCCGCGAGTGAAACAGGGAACTAGTCGCAGCACCGCCGTTGTCGGCCTCGCTTTCCCCGGCCCACCGGGAGCGCGGCGGGGAGGGCCCGGCGCCGCCGCCGCCGCTAGGCCGCGCCTTGCCTAGCAACGGTTGCCAGGGGCCGCCGTGGGGGGCGGGGCCTGCTGCGGGCCAGCTACACTGCGCATGCGCGAGGGCGGGCCCTACGGGCGAGCTACACAGCGCCTGCGTAAGGGCGGGCCCTGCGCTGTGTGGGCGGTGCGGCGCATGCGTGCGAGCGGGCCCTGCGGCGGGCCGATGGCAGGGCGCATGCGCGAGGGGCGGGCCCGGCAGGAAGGGGCGTCACGGCGCATGCGTGGGGGGACGGCATGGCGGAGGGGGCTGCTGCTGCTGCTGCTGCTGCAGAGGGGGAGCCGGAGCCGCTGCGGCTGCGGCGCCTGCGGGGAGAGGGTTTCTTCGAGGTGCCGGCCGGGGACCGGGTGAGCGGGCCCGCGGGGCGTCCCTGGGCTGTTGGGGGCCTGAGGAGGGGCGTCCTGGGCCTTCAGGGGGGGATGAGGAGTGAGGAGCTCTTGGGGAGGCAAGGGTGGGGGAGCCCTGAGGTTTGGGGCGTGTTGTGTTTTGGGGGACGCCGAGAGTGGGGGTCTCGGGGGGGTTGGGTGGCCCTGGGCATTTGGAGGCTTTGAGGGGGCCCCTGGCCTTGGGGTGTGGGGGAGCTCGGGGTCCGAGGGGGTCTGGGGAGGAAGAGGAGGAGGAGGAGGCGGTGTTCTGGGGCATAAGGCGGAGGGACGATCCATAGGCTTTTGGGCGTCCGTGGGCTTTGGAGGGGGGGAAGTGGGGAGGAGGGGTCTCTGGGTTTGGGGGGGTATCTGACGGTGTCTGGGAAAGAGGCGTTCCCGTGATAAGGAACGGAGGAGTTCTGTGGGCTTTTGGGGGGGAATCTGGTGGTCGGAAGAGGAGGGAGTCCTGGGGTCACTGGGTATGAGAGGTGCCCCTGGATCTGACGGGTGTCCTGTCCGGAGGCTTGGGTTGTCCCCAGTCTAAGGGTGCTGGCTGCCTCCCGGCAGACTCGTGGGCCGAGGTATCCTGCCTCAGCCGTAGCCCGGGAGAGCAGGCTGGGGCCGTCGCAGGGGGTGAGCTTTGCCCTTTGCCAGGGTGGTGTGGGAGCGGGTGGGTGCTGGGCTCCACGGGTGAGCGCAGACCGGACCCATGGGCCTGGGGCAGGCTGAGAGATGACGTGCTGGGGACAGGGACGTAGCTCCAGTGAGAAGCAGTGGCAGACTTGGCGTGCTGTCCTGGAGCTGCGTACAGAAAGCAGCAAAGGAGCCTGCACCATCACCAGCCTCCGGTTAAGCTGCAGTGTCCACGGCCCTTCTGAAACACTGGTGTGCTCCATAAATACCAGAGCAGCACCGCTCAGTACCGCCGCTGCCAAGCACTGGCAGATGATAGCTAGGGCTGTGGTTTGACGCATCGGTCTGCCAGCAAGGTTGGGGCTCAGCGGGAAGGTTCATGAGAAACCTCTGAGCACTGAGGGCTGCCCTGAAGATAGCTCTCGCCCTGGAGCAAAGCGGGTCTGTGATGCAGCTCTTTGGTTCCAGCTGGGAAGATGCCGGAGTGTGAAAGAGTTCGAGAAGCTAAATCGGATCGGGGAGGGCACCTATGGCATCGTGTGTAAGTGCCGCAGCGGCTGCGCTCTCTGGGCCCTGTTGCAGACGCGTGACCCGCGGTACAGAGCCAGCGGCGTGCCTTCCCCGGGGGGAGGGCTGTGTGCCACAGGTTGCAGCCTGTCTGCCAGCATCCCGGGAGTGGGAGCGTGTCGGGATGGGGCTGAGGTTGCTGTCAGCGTGCCTGAGGCCGAGAGGCAGCTTGTCAGTGCGGGGGTTGCCCTGGCTCATGATAAAACCAGCGTTTGCCTTCTGGTGCTGAATACGTGGCCCGTGGTGCTGTTCCAGACCGTGCCCGGGACACGCTGACAGATGAAACCGTGGCATTGAAGAAGGTGCGGATGGACAACGAGAAGGATGGTAACGAAGGAGCGGGGGAGCTGCTGTTCTGCAGCAGCAGCCCTGGGGCGGCGGCGGGGGCTCCTCATCGCGCACAGGAGTGTCTGCGGTCCTGCTAGAGGTGCTTGTGCAGCGTGGCTGTCGCTCTCTGCAGGAATGCCCATCAGCAGCCTGCGGGAGATCACCCTGCTGCTGCAGCTTCGGCACCCCAACATCGTGGAGCTGAAGGAGGTGGTTGTGGGGAACCACCTGGAGAGGTGAGAGTCCCCCCATCGTCCTCCCATCACCTCCTGCCCTCTCTGTCTGTCGGAAGGGGTGGCTGTTCTTGCCCTGAGCCTCCTCTCGCAGGGCAAACCTGTGCTGTGAGGTCAAGCTGGGACACTGCTGAGGTGACCGGGCCAGCGGTGGCTTACCTGACCGTCTTGTCTCCCGCAGTATTTTCCTGGTGATGGGCTACTGCGAGCAGGACCTGGCCAGCCTCCTCGAGAACATGCAGACGCCTTTCTCAGAGGCTCAGGTAAGGGCTGAGCCGGGCTGCTGGGAACGCCAGCTTCCCTGTGAGGGGGTGCTGTGACTCCGGCCAAAATGCACTGGCCACCAGCAGAGCCTCGCGATCCCCTGAAACCTTGTGTTCTTGCTTGGATGGGTTTTATCAGAGCTGGTCAAGCCCTCGTTGAAGTAGGAATTCCTGGGCCACGCAGGGAGCTCGGGCTTAGCTGGCTTTCACATAATACCTCCAGAGCCTTTCCAGGCCAGGTTTCGGGAAGGGAAGCACAGCAGCAGGCTGGGGCATGGAGTGCCTCCAGGCAGCCAGTGAGCTATTGCTTGGGGGACACGAGGGACTGATGCAATGACAGAGAGACCCCGCAGACAGCAGAAGGACTCTGGGGACCATGTGGCCTTCTTGGAGTTGCCTTAGGGCACCAAAGTGGGTTTAACCTCAGGGGATGATCTGGCTGGTGCTGCTGACCTGAGGGCTTGCTGCTCCTGTTCTCTGTCCCCAGGTGAAGTGCATCATCTTGCAAGTCCTCAAGGGCCTCCAGTACCTTCATGAGAACTACATCATTCACAGGTAGGAGCAGAAGGACAGACATGGTGGGAAAGGGACCATGGCGGGTGGAAGGGAGAATAGATGGACTGGAGGGAGCCTGCAGAGCTGCAAACTGCTGTGTGATTCTTCAGCTCCTACTGCGGTGTCCTTGGAGCAAGTAGCAGTGTGTGGAGTAGCTCTGGCCGGGGAAGGGCACAAGTCAGTGCCTCTGACACACAGTGGGAGCCCTGGCAAAGCAGGGGTGTCAACAGATGATGAGATCCGTTTTTCGTAGCGATCAGTGAGTTCTGGGGCTCTGCACCTCCCCGAGAGCGCTGTGAGACTGCAGGCAGAGGAGGAACCAGTCTGAGAGATGGTGGTGACCAGGCGCTTTCTGTTTCCCGGCAGGGATCTGAAAGTGTCCAACCTGCTCATGACCGATAAAGGCTGCGTGAAGATAGGTGAGCCCGCGGCAGCTGCGTGCTGCTTCTGCTAGCTCAGCTCCTGCTGTGGCTGCGGCTGCAGCTCTTCCTCTGCTCGCTGATGCACGCAGAGCGTGGAGCTTGCCTCCCTCCTGACCTTGACTCTGCTCCTCTGTTGCAGCGGATTTTGGGCTGGCACGTACTTACGGGATGCCACCGAAGCCAATGACCCCTAAAGTTGTCACACTCTGGTGAGTAGCTCGTTGGTGCAGGGGGCTGAGCTGTGCTGGCTCAGGGTGGCTTGGAGTGAGTCCTCGCAGTGCTCCACGCCGTGGGACCTTCCCTCACTCGGGCTCCAGCACGGTCCCCTCGAATTGGCGCTTTCTCCTGCGCAGGTACCGAGCACCTGAGCTGCTGCTGGGGATGACAACCCAGACCACCAGCATTGACATGTGGTAAGGGCAGACCGTCAGGCGGTGACAGAGGACATGAGGTGGCCCAAGACTGGCCAGAAGGGCGCTTGGGGGATCAGCAGGAGCCGGGACCACAAGCCTGCACCTCCGCGGGGCATCGATGGAGGGACTGGTCCTGCCCCCACTGACTCCTGCGTGTCCTCTGCTCCCCAGGGCCGTGGGCTGCATCCTCGCTGAGCTCCTGGCCCACAAGCCGCTGCTGCCAGGCACCTCCGAGATTCACCAGATCGACCTGATCGTGCAGCTGCTGGGGACACCCAACGAAAACATCTGGCCGGTGAGAGCTGGCCCGCGTTTGCTGCCTGCCCTGCCTGCCCTCCCCTGCCTCGGCCTCACCCGCTGTCTCCCTCAGGGCTTCTCCAAGCTGCCCCTGGTGAGCCAGTACACGCTGCGGAAGCAGCCCTACAACAACCTCAAGCACAAGTTCCCCTGGCTGTCGGAGGCCGGGCTGCGCCTGCTCCACTTCCTCTTCATGTTCGACCCCAAGAAGCGGTAAGAGCCGTCCCAGCTCTGCGCGGGCGGGAGCTGGGGCCGGCGGGGAGGAACTGCCCTCGCCCGCTCACAGGGTCTCGTGCGTCACGGATGAGGGACGTGGGGACAGCCCTGTGGGGAAGTAGCGGTGCTGGCTCCTGCCGCCCTCCAAGGATGGCAGGGACTGTCCCCAAAGCTGGGGGTGGGAATGAGCCCAGCGCGGGGGCAGGCAGGGATGAGCGTGGGCCACGGCGAGGACTGTGTACGTGGGTTAGAGCCCAGCGCCCCGTGAGGGGCCGCTGCAGCTCCGCTGAGCTGCCTGGGGCTGGCAGGAGGTGGCAGGAGCGTCAGGGCTGCGTCTGCCGCAATGCTCTTGTCCTCGGCAGGGCGACGGCAAAAGACTGCCTGGAGAGCTCCTACTTCAAGGAGAAGCCCCTGCGTAAGTGCCTGCCCCCCCTCCCCCCGCCCCGGCCGGGGCTGCTGTGCTCCGGGCCTGGCTGACCCCCCCTCTGCCCCACAGCCTGCGAGCCGGAGCTCATGCCCACCTTCCCCCACCACCGCAACAAGCGAGCAGCCGCCGCCAGCGCAGGGACGGAGAGCCAGGCGAAGCGCAGCAAGCCATGAGCCGCTGTCCCACGGCGGGGGGGGGGGGCATCTGCTGCCCCGGGAAGCCGGCGGGGGCCAGCCCTGCCAGGAGGAGGTATGCCGAGCTCGAGCGGGGACGGCCGTCACCCCGCCGCTGGACTGGACGCGGGCTGCCTGCCCTGCTCTGCCGCCTGCTTGGCACCCGGCTCTCCTCGGAGAGGTACCGGTGCCGCGGGCTCCGTCACCTCCTGGGACAGGCCCCGGCTGCGCTGCCCCGACCCCATCAGCCCTCGAAGGGACGCGCTAGGGGAGCCTGTCCTAGCTGTCAGCACTCCAGGTCCTGTGCTCAGCTCCTGCGTGGAGCTGCTTGTGCTGGGAACATCCACCAGCCGCACAGCTCGGCTGAACTGCCAGCCTCGCAAAGGGGGCCAGACTGCGATGGGGAGTGCTGCAAGCTGCCTCCCTTCACTTGCTGTCAGCTTCCTTGTGCTGCTCCGCTCTCAAGAGGCTGCAGGCGGGTTGCAGCCCTGGGCCTCTGTGGAGCCGGCAGCAGCGCTGCCTGCCCGGGGGGGAGAGGAGAGAGGGGGCCCTGGGCCCCATCGGGTGCAGGAGTGAGATGAGGGGGCTGCCAGGAGGCAGGAGGCCTCAGCCCTGCTCGCTGTCCTGCAGCAGGCAGCTGTGGGCGCAGGGTCACCCTGACTTTGCCTTCAATAAAAGCATCTGCAAACAGCAACGGTGCGGATGAACCGCTCGTTCCCCCGGGGCTCAGCATCCTCCGGGGCACAGCCACAGCGCGGGCGGGAAGGAAGCCGTGCCCTGACCCAACATCCTGCCGCGTGGCTGGGCGGGAGGAGCTGGGCCCCTGCGCTGTGAAGCAGGGACGAGCACAGCCACAGGCGCTGCCTCCTTGGAACAGCTTTTAGCTGAGCCAGGCCGGGAAAGGTGCTCTAGCAGGGCAGTGGGGCTGTGCCCGCTTCCCTTGCGCATCCCGCTGCTTCCTCCCGGCAGCTGTAAGGCTACAGAGCTGGCTGTGGTGCCGGAGGGGCCTGACACCCCCTACAAGGTGGGGGCAAAGCCCTGCCAGGCTCGAGAGGTGGTGGCGTCGGCCTTGTCCCAGCTGCCACGTGCAGCCCAGGGCCCAGCAGCACGTCCCAGTGCCTCCCTTGGCCCTGCTGACGCCAACGCAGCCAGTTCCTCCCCGCTCCCTCCCCGGCAGGACAAGACCACCGTGCCGTGGGCAGCCGCGTTTTACTGAGATGCACCGAGGCGGTTACAGCAGGGAGAGAGCAGTCCTGGTGCTCCGGAGCCCATCGCCCGCTGCCCGAGGAGGGGCACGTGCTGCCTGGTGCTGCCCGGCAGCGGGGCTCGGCGCAGGCCCCGCTACCGCTGACCGCTTGGAAGGAGCACTGGGGCGAGAGCTTCGGTCTCCTTATCCTCAGGCTGCCCGGAGAGCCGTGAAATCCCGCGCCGCCAGCAGCAGTTCCCCTAAAGCCGGGCCCGGGGGGGGGGCCCTTCCCCACGGCCTTTCCGCCGGCTAGGGCCGGGCGCCGGCGCCGTCGGCCAGCAGCATGTCCACCTCTGTCCTCTGCAGCCAGAGGCGCCGCTGCTTCTCGCTGCGCAGCTCCTGGCCGCGGTGGCGGGTCCGGCAGGCCTGGGCGGCCGCGCAGGCGCTGGCGTGGAGCTGCTGGCAGGTAGCGCAGCAGTAGGAGGGCAGCGCGCCGCGGCGCAGGCACGAGTGCAGCTGGTAGCAGGGCAGCTCCGGGGCCTCCCCGCCGGCGGGCCACGGGGCGGCGGGGGGCAAATCCCCGGGCCTGCCGCTCCCCGGGGGCTGCTGGGGCTCCCCCGGCACGGCCCTGCCGCCCGGGCCCAGCGCGGGGCAGTTTGCTGCCCGGCTCAGGGCGGGCGCAGGGGGGGAGCAGCGGGCGCTCGCCTGGGAGCCTGCACTCACGGCATCGCGGGCGCTGCTGGCTGCACCGAGCTCCTGCTCCGGGAAGAGCAGAGCGGAGGCGTCCGGCTCGCCGGTGCCCTCGGCGGGGAGCAGCTCCTGCCCCAGCTCACTGCGTCCCGTGAGGTCCCAGCACCTCCTGGGCGCGTCCTGAGCGCCCCGCGGCCCAGCCGGGTCCCTCCACAGCCTGGCGCTCCGCTCCCGTGGGCCGGATCCAGGCAGCGGCGAGGGGGCTGCGTCCTGCCGGCCTCCCGCGGGGCCGGCGTCCTCGGGGCCCGCCGGCGGCTCCCGGTACAGGTCCACGGAGTCGCCGCCGCCGGCGTCGCGCCACAGCATCTCCACGCAGGCCTCCACGCCGCCGGCGAGCCGCCGCGCCTCGAGCAGCTCCTGGGCGCGCACCCGGCGCGGCCGCAGCCGCAGCATCGCTTCCGCCAGGATCTCGCACTCCAGCCGGCAGGCGAAGAAGCCGCAGGCGGCGGCGACGAGCTCGGGCCCCGGGGGCGGCCGGGAGACGGCGAGGTGGTGGTCGTCCCGCCGCGCGTAGCCCAGGCGGCCGAAGCTCCGCGCGAGCTCGGCCTCGGGCAGCGCCGTCCGCAGCCGGTGCACGTAGGCCCCCGAGAAGGTCTGCAAGGAGAGCGGCGGCACGGCTGCAGCACCCGCCCCGCGCGCCCCTGCCCGCCGCCACCCCGGCCCTCCCGGTGCAACCGGCTCCTCACCTTGACGGTGCCGAACTCCCGGCGCCAGGGGAAGAGGTAGAGGTTGACGGCAGCCAGCTCCAGCAGCTCGAAGGCGGCGGCCAGGCCCCGCAGCGCCTGCCCCAGGTCGCGGCGGCCCCGCAGGCCGGCGGCCAGGAGGGTCCCGGCGTCGTCCTGCAGGGCCCGGAGCAGCGCCGGGTCGTCCCGCAGGCGCTGGCGGAGCGTCTCCGCGAAGGCGGCGTCGGAGCAGGCGCCGGCGCGGCCCCTCCGGCAGTCCCGCTCCAGGCAGCGCCGGTACTCCTGCCGCAGCGCCGCGCCGGAGCACATCCTGCGGGAGGCAGCGGCCTCAGCCCGGCACCCCGCGGCCCGGCACCCCGCGGCCCGGCACCCCGCACCCAGGCTCTGCACCCAGCACCCGGCCATAGCCGAGCACCCCGCGCCCGGGCCCAGCACCCTGGATCTCCGCGCCCACCCCGCCCCGGGTCCCCCCGCACTCAGCACCCAGCCCCGCGCCGCCGCCCCTCCCCGGGACCCCGCACCCGGCCGCGGCTCCCCGGTACCGACATCCGCTCCCGCTCCCCGGTACGGGCCGCGGCGGCGGCGCGGGGACCCGGGGGAGCCCCGGCGGGGGCGTGGCGCGGGAATCCCCGCGCGGGGGCGTGGCTTGGGGAGCCCCCGGGGGGGCGTGGCCTGGGGACCCCCCTCACCTGCCGCTGCCGCCTCCGCTCCCCGCCGTGCCGCAGCGGCGCCCCTTCCGCTTCTCCCGCGCCCCGCCCGCTTCGGGCGGTGACGTATGCGGGGCAGTCCCCGCTGCCACGCCCCCCAAGGGGCGGAGCCAGCCCCGGCGCTCCGCCCCCACCCGCGCCGACAGCGCCCCCGCGCGGGCGGGAGGAGCAGCGGCGCCACCGGGAGGGCACCGGGAGGGCACCGGGGAGCTGGCCCGGGACAACCGGGCAGGCGACCACCGGGCCCCGGGGAGGGCCGGGGCAGCGGGGCTGAGGCGGAGTGGCCGGGTCCCACCCTCTCCGCGCCTGGGGTCCCCCCCATCCCGGGGTGCCCCATCCCGGTGGCCCCCCAGTGCCGGTACCGCTTCCCACCCCCCGCCCCGGTGCCGCCGGTGCCCGCCCATCCCCAGTGCACCGCAGCGGAGGCCGCGGGCAGCAGCGGAGGCCGCAGGCAGGCACCTTTATTCGTCGCTGCCCGCCGCGGCGGGAGCCCGGGAGGCTCAGCACCGGGGCCCCCTCCAGTGTTTCCCCGTTCCCAGCCGGCCCCGGGGGCTCCCCGCAGCCGGGTCTCTCCGCGCTCCCGCAGGGGCCCCGGGACCGGGCACCGCTCCGGCCCGGGGCTCCGGCGAGGCCCCCGGCGCGGCTCCTCAGCGCAGCGACTCCACGTAGGACAGGGCGCTCTGCAGCGAGGTCAGGCAGTAGCCCTCCTCGCCGATGAGGTACCTGCGGCACAGCGGCGCCCCGGCTCAGCGCCGGCCCCGGCTCCCCGCCGCCGGCCCCCGCCGCCCCCGCGGCACCTACCCCTCGTGGATGAACTCCTCCAGGGCCGCGCACTCGGCCGCCAGCTGGGGCAGCCCGCTCCGCAGCACCACGTAGGACAGGATGGGCAGCAGGTCGTCGGCGCCGCTGCGGCGACGGCGCCCGTCAGCCCCGCGGGACCCGCCGGCCCCGCTCCCGGCTCGCCGCGGCCCCGCTACCTCCGAGCGACCGCTCTGATGGCCAGCGCGGCCGGAGCGACCCCGGCACGGACCCCCCCCACGCCGCCGGCACGGCGGGGCTCCCGCAGCCGGAGCGGTGCTGCGCCGGAGGCGGCTTCGCAGCGGCACCCGGCACGCAGCAGCCCCACGTTGCCCTGCCGGGCACGTCGGGGCGCCGGCCCGGCCGTACTCACATGGCGGCGGCGGCGGCGGGGGGCCGGCTGTCACGGGCACCGCAGTACTCCTCCGCGCACTCGCAGATGACGCGCAGGGCTCGCACTGCGGGCACAGCAGCACCGTGAGCCCCGGCACGCCGCCACCCCGCGCCCCGCGCCCCGGCCACGCACCGATGCACTCCAGCTTCCTCTGGGGACACGTCTCCAGCGGGATGAGGCGCAGCTCCTCCACGGCGCAGCCGTACGCGGGGCCCCCGCCGGCCGGCGCCGCCGGGAAGAGCCGGGGAGGCAGGCCCAGCTCGGCGGGGCCGGCGTGCCGGTGCCGCTCCATGCTGCGGGCCAGGGCCGCCTCGCGGGGCCGGTGCACGCTCCTGGGGGCAGGCGAGGCGGGAGGCGGCGGCGGCGGCGGGGGGGTCCGCCCCGGCCGAGCCCCGCGGTACCTGTAGAGCGCCAGCAGCGGGGCCCACAGCGGGGGGAAGAAGGCCTCCTCGAGGCAGGCCAGGCTCTGCTCCTTGCGGGGCGCCGCGCCGAGCCCCTCGAAGGCCAGCAGGGTCAGCGCCAGCAGCCTGTCTGCCGAGGGCCGGCACGCGGCACGCTCAGCCGGGGCTGCACGTGCGCCGGGCCTCCCCTGCCGCCCCGCGGCCCTGCCCCGCGGCCCTGCTCCTCGGCCCTGCCCCAGCCACCCCCCGTCCCTGCCCTGCATCCCTGCCCCACAGCCCTGCTCCTCGTCCCTGCCCCAGCCTGACCCACGTCCCTGCCCCACGTCCCTGCCCCAGCCTGACCCACGTCCCTGCTCCAGCCACCCACGTCCCTGCCCCAGCCTGACCAACATCCCTGCTCTGCATCCCTGCCCCAGCTGCCCCACATCCCTGCCCCATGTCGCTGCCCCAGCCTGACCCACATCCCTGCCCTGTATCCCTGCCCCATGTCCCTGCCATAGCCCGATCCCCATCTCTGCCCCACAGCCCTGCCCCACAGCCCTGCCCCACGGTCCTGCCCCACGGTCCTGCCCCAGCCCAATCTACGTCCCTGCCCTGCATCCCTGCCCCAGCCCACCCCGTGTCCCTGCCCCACATCCCTGCCCCAGCCACCCCATCTCCCTGCCCCACATCCCCATCTGCACGGCCTGTGGCAGCCCCACTCCTGGGGGCTCCCTCTCTGCCCCACACCCCTGGGCGACAGAGGCGCCACATCGGGGGCCACGGCCCGGCCCCCACCTCATCCCAGCCAAGACAGGGCAGCGGCCATGGGCTGCATCCGGATCCGTCCTCCCCCCCCGCAGGAGGGCAGCCCCCCGCCCAGCCCCCCGCCCCACCGCCCGGCCCGGCGGCCGCCGCTCACCGATGGCGTTGTGGATGTCCCGCACGACGCCCTTGAGCTGCTCCTGCAGCGACGGCCTCGGCGGGGGCCCGGCCGGAGGCTCCCCCGCGGGCCAGCCCTCGGGCGACGCCAGGAACCGCTCCAGGTCCTCAAAGGAGCTCTCCCGGGGCGGCGGGGGGACGGCCGCCGCCGCAGGGGGCCCGGCTGGCCCGGCGGAGCCGCCCTCGAGCCCGCGGCCGTCGGCGAGGGGCGAGCCGGACGCGCTGTGCCGCAGCCCGCCCGCGCCGCGCTCCGGCCCCGGGAACATGCAGTGCAGGCTGCGGGAGGCTCGGAGCCGCCGGCCCCCCGGCTCCGGGGGCGGCAGGGCCCCGGCGTCCGGCGGGAGGAGGCCGGTGGGGGAGGCGGGGGCGGCGGCGCCCTGGCTGACGGCGGGGTAGAGGCGGCCGTACACGGCGCACTGCAGCTTCCGCAGCAGCTGGGCGATGGGGTGCTCGGGGCAGCTGCCAGCGCAACGGGGGGGCCGGTGAGGGGGCGAGGGCAGGCAGGCGCCAAGCGCGGCCGCGGCCCCCTCCCTCCGTCCCTCCGTCCCTCCATCCCAGCCCTGGTGCTACCTGAGCAGGCAGGAGAAGAGCCCCGCCACCACGGAGAGATCCGCCGGGCTCCTCTTCAGCTTGGCCTTCCACTGCCGCGGCCAGTCCTGCGGAGAGCGTCCGCGGGCAGTGAGACGGGACCCTGGTGGGGGGAGATGGCACCGCGTCCTGCCCCCCGGAGCCCAGGGGTGGCGGGTATCCCACCCCCAGGACAAGGCCTCGTGCCCCGGCAGCACACAGGGCCGGCGGCACCCCATCCCCAGGGAACGGCACCCTGCCCCGCGGCCGGCATCCCACCCCCCGGCACAGCACCCCGGGCCGGCAGCGCCGGGCGCGCACTCACGTGGTCCTGCTCGTACTCGAGGACGGCGGCGTAGAGGGCTCTCTGCTCCTGCTCCTCGGGGGTGAGGGCCACGCTGCCGGAGAACCGCCTGCCGGAGCGCGGTGCCATGGGCGGGGGGCTGCAGGGAGGCCCCCGCGCCCGCGAGACCCCCACCGCGACGCCCCGGCCCCGCTCACCTGTCAGCGGCCTCCTGCAGCCGCAGCCTCCGCTCCTCCAGCTTCCGCTGCAGCTGGGCCGCGGCAGAGTCAAGGCTGCGGAGCCGCCCACCGCCACGGCACGGGGCCGGCCCCGGCGTCCCCTCCCGCGGCCCGGGGTCCCTGGCAGCCTGCCACTGCGGCAAGCGCGGCTGGAGCCCCCGTGGGACCCCCACGCCAGCTCTTCCAGGCACAGCCTCCACCTCCCTTGGGCAGGATCCGCCCTTCTCCCACCCTTTTCCCCCCAGCCAGCCTGCAACAGGACGGCGCGCAGATCCCAACGTGTTGTGGATCGGATGCGGCTCAGGCGCCCGCAGCAGCATGCGAGGCTACGAAGCCTGGCCGCGCAGGGCCAGAGGCAGGCTGCAGGCTCGGCATGCTCCGGGCCGGGCTGCCTCCACGTCCCTCCGGAGCGGGGGCCTCACAGCTCTCCGAACGGGAAGGATACGGTCTCCTCCCGGGCCTTGGCTATCACCAGGTTCTCCATCATCTGCCGCTGGAGGGACAGCGTCTGCGGAGCAGAGAGTGCACTGGTGGCACCGGCCAAGCGCCCGCGGCCGCCCCTGACGCAGCGAGAAGGGGCGGGCAGGCGCGGGGGGCTCCGGGCACCACCGGGACCCTCCCGCCCCAGCTGGGGTCCATCGCACCCAGATGCTCCCACCCTGCCGCTGCAGGAGCCCTCTCCCTTCCCAGGGCCAGAGCCGTCCCTCGGGGCCAGAGCTGTCCCCCCCGGGGCCAGAGCCTCCCTGGGGCTCCTCGGGCCCCGCAACCCCCGCTTGCCCCTCGCCGCCCCCCACGTACCAGGGAGGTCTTCTGCAGGGCCTGCCGGGGGTCCAGCCGCGCCACCCGCGCCTCGTAGGCCGCCTTCAGCTTCTGGTTCTGCAGAGACGCCTCCTCCAGCGGCGTCAGCTCCCTGCCGGCAGCGAGCCCTGAGCACCCGCCGGGGCGGCCGGGCGGGACGCGGGTGCCGAGCCGCCTGCCCGGAGCAGGCGCCGGCCCTGCCGCCGGCCCACGTACTTCCTGGCGCTCTGAGCTTCGGCGAGCTGCAGCTTCTGGAAGATCTCCGGCGGCAGGAACGGAGACAGCTTGCCGCCCTCATCCGAGAAGACCCTGCGGTGCCGGGAGACGGGCGGGGGGCCCGCGACGCTCTCCTGCGCGGCCGGCCTGGCCTTGGCTTTCCCTGGGGGGGGGGGGGGGGGGGGGGGGAGGTGAGCAGGCGGAGGCCCCATGCTGTGCCCACCCGCTGGGGACGGCACCGCTCACCGAGGGCGGCCGCGATGGACTTGACCCTCTCCAGGCACTGCTCCGCCAGCTTCAGCATCTTCGGCGTGTCCGGCGCGACACCCTCCTCGCCGTCTGCGCGGGGGACATCGGGTGGGTGCCGGGGCCCCCGGAGCGGCTCGGCCACCCGCCCCGCCGCGGCACGGGGGTGTCGCGGGGCCCCCGGGCATCGCCGCGAGGCCGCCCCCACCTTTGCCGGCCGCCGCGTCGTCCCGCAGGGCCTGGGCGATGAAGGCGATGCTGCGCAGGTACTCCACGTAGGCGTCCTGCCGGGGAGAGTGCGCCTGAGCCCCCCCGCGCCCCCCCGCCGCCGCCCCGCTGCAGGGGTGATGGGAACAACTCCCCCCCCCCAGGGCTTGGGGGCTGCAGGGGGCTGGGAGGGGGCTGAAGTGGGGCACAGTGCTGTGGGGGGCACAAGGGGGGTGCCCAAGCTAATCTGGGGGAACATGGGGGTTCCCAAGGGGGGGGGTGAGGGGTGCCCCAGGGCAAAAAGGGGATCCTGGGGGGTCCTGGAGGGGATGGGGCGGTCCTGGAGGGGATGTGGGCCACGGACAGGGCTTGGGGGGGTCCTGGAGGAAATGGGGGGGTCCTGGAGGGGATGAGGGACACGGACAGGGCTTGGGGGGGTCCTGGAGGAAATGGGGGGGTCCTGGAGGGGATGGGGGCCACGGACAGGGCTTGGGGGGGTCCTGGAGACGATGGGGGGGTCCTGGAGGGGATGAGGGACACGGACAGGGCTTGGGGGGGTCCTGGAGACGATGGGGGGGTCCTGGAGGGAATGCGAGGCCGCGAGCAGGGCTTGGGGGGTGCCGGAGGGGGCAGAGGGCCCCCCCAGGGCATAGGGGGAACCTGGGGGGCCCCAGAGGGGCCGGGGGGTCCCGGACGGAGCTGGGGGGGGCCCTGGGCAGGGCCGGGGGTCCCGGAGGAGCCGGTCCCGGGCCGGGCTCGGTGCCCCCGGGGCGGCGCGGCGCTCACCCGCGGGCGGCCGCCGCTGTCCAGCTCCAGGGCGCCGTTCGCCAGCTTCATGGCGGCCTGCAGGGCGCGGCCCGGCCCCTCCGCGCCGCCGCCGCCGCCGCCCGCCGCCGCCGCGGCCATGGCGGCCGGGCCCGGAACGCTGCGCGCGGGTCGCGGCGCCCGGGGGGGACGGGCGGGCCGGGCACCGCGGCGGCCGCCCGGAGCGTTGAGGCCGCCGGACCGCGCCGCCGCCGCGCCACGTGCCGCCCCGCGCCCCCCCCCCGTCCCGACCGGAACCGGAACCGGCAGCGGCGGCGGCGGCGGCAGCAGCGGCGCGGCGGGGACCGCCGCCCCCCGCCGGCTCGCGGTGCGGCGGCGGCGGCGGCTTCTCCGGGCGGCAGGCGGCGCTGCGGCGGGGCGCGCCGAGGCGAGGCGGGGCGGGCCGGGCCCGCGGCGGCGGCGGCGGCGATGAAGCGGGATCGGCGCGGGCGGTTCCTGGCGGCCGCGGGCGGCCCCGGCGCGGCGCCCGCCGAGCCCCGGCGGCGCCCCGGCACGGCGGGACGCGGCTCCCCGGCGCGGCCGGAGGCGGCGACGCGGCCCGAGCCGCCCGCGGGGTGGGCCCCGGCCCCGGCCGCCGCCTGGGCTCGGCCCGCCGCCCTCGGCGGCGCCGCGGAGGCAGGTGAGGCCCGGCGGGGCGGGGGGGGGGGGGTCCCCTTCCCCGGCCGGGCGGCGCCCCGAGGGGCCGCGTGGGAAGAGGCCTCCGGGCGGCGGGGAGGCAGCGGCTGCGGCGGCGTCAAGCGGAGGGCGAGGAGGAGCTGGGGGCTCCCGGGAACAGGCGACAAAAGGCCTCAGGGGAGCCCGGGGGGGGTTAACCCCGTCCCCGTCCTTGCAACCGGGGGCAGCCCGCGCCGGTGGACCGAAGTCACTCGGCTGCCTGTTTTCCGACGGGGCTTGGGGGGCAGCTGCGCTGTGTCAGGCCCTGGGAGAGCCCGCGTCGGGGCCTCGCCGCTGGCAGCGCGGCGGCAGGACGCAGCCCGGCTCCTCGCGGAGGACCCGGGCGGTGGCCGGGGACAGAGGCAGCAGGCCGCGAGGACGAGCGGGGCTGGGGGCGGCAGAGCAGCGGGCTGGGCCGCAGCGGGAGGAACGTTACAGCCGGTGAACCGGCAGCGGGAGAGGACAGGTGCTTCGCATCCTGCCTCGCTGCCCCCTCCAGCTCTTTGCTGTCCCCAGGCCGCCTCGCTCCTGTCCCCGCAGCTCTGCGGAGAAGCGGGTCCGTCTCGGGATGGATTTGGAGAGGGACCGTTAGGGCGCTGAGAAACAGTGCGTCTTGGAAGGGGCTGTCGCAGCTTGGGCGGCTCGGGCAGAGCGGAGGCCGGGGGACGTGACCGCTGTCTATAAATACATGGGAGATAAGCGCCGGGGAGGGAGAGGCGCTACCGAAGCTGAAGGGCAGCGTTGGCGAAAGCGCGGATGTGCGTTGAGTGAGCCCTGAAAACGCCGCAGCCGGAAACCGGGAGGAGGGAGGTTCCTCCGTCAGGGCAGCCGAGGCCGGACCGGCCTCCCCGGGGTGCAGGCCAGAAACCTCGCTGCTTTTTGGGTGCAGCCCGGCCAATTTACGACGTGCCGCCTCCGATCAGCAGGCGACTGGCCTCGGTGGCAGCGAAGGCCCCTTCCTGCCCTGCGTCTCGGTGTGCCCCCGCCTCTCGCCGAAGCCAGGGCTTTCGGGGCAGCCTGCTGCCTTGGAGCAAAGGAAGGGTAACGGCTTCCAGCGTGCCGGTGCCGCGGGGCCGTCGCTGCCTGCCGCGCTCCGGCACTCAGTGATCGCCCTCGAACCTTCTCTCGCAGGAATCGGCAGAGCCCTGAGCACTGGATACTGTCGCCTCTGCCACGGGAAGTTTTCCTCCCGGAGCCTGCGCAACGCTTTCGGGAAGGTTCCCGTGATGGGAGAGAACTCGGAGAAGCAGCGCCGCGTGGATCAGGTGTTCTTCGCGGACTTCCAGCGGCTGGTCGGCGTCGCGGTGCGGCAGGACCCCGCGCTCCCCCAGTTCGTCTGCAAGAAGTGCCATGCCCAGTTCTACAAATGCCGCAGCGTCCTCAGGACGTTTATTCAGAGGGTGAACGCGTCTCCGACGGGCCACATGAAGTCAAAAGGAAAGTACGTTGCATTGCTTTGTTCCTGGTTGTTTTTCGGAGTAGTAAATTGCCCTGTGTTTGCATACATTAACTTCCCTGAGGAATTTCCGGGCGCCAAATTCCTGGGACAAGATGTATTTTTAGTAGCTGAAAAGTTAACGGGTGAAGGCAGCTTCCAGCTAGCCAAGCACCGCTGTCGCGTTTCGCGTTGTCGCTGCGCTGTCCCCAGCGAGGTGGGTTCCCCCTGAACCCCCCAAACGCTGCCTGTGCTGTTCTGTGTTGCAGGAGCAGTGTTGCCCAGGCCCAGCCTGGTGCGGAGGGAGGTGCCTCCTGCCTGGGTGAGTAGCTGCTCGCAGAGCTGCTTTCCTTTTCTTTCTGCGATACCGTCAGCAGAGGGTCTGTTTTTATGGATGTTCAGAAAGTACCAGCGGGCAGACGGGGTTTGTGTGTCCTCCGGCACGGCCGTGCCCGTGCGCACCCGGCGCGGTTGGTTACGCTGCCGTGTCCTCCCCGCTGCGTGAGGTCTCCCTCCCCTCGTGCTCCGCAGCAGGATCCTCTCCGGCACCAGACGGGGAGGGAGCCTGTCCCAGCCACGCTCAGGCGCTGGGGGCCACCAGAAATACACTCTCAGCTGTAAAATCAGACATGAATCTGGTTATTTCAGCTGCCCCCACCCCAGTCCATGGAAAACCCTGCCCTGGCCGCAGCGTTTTCAGCGTGTCTCGCGTCCGCCTCGTGACCTCCTTGGCTGGGAAATCCAGCGCAGCTGCTGGGTGGCCTTGGGGACAGACCTGTCTCTCCGCGTGGCGGGACGTGCAGTTTGCCAGCCAAAACACTGACTGCGTGCGCCGCTTTTCCCCCTGACAGTCGACCTGATCACCTCCAGCCCTCAGTGCCTGCACAGCTTGGTGGCGTGGGCGCACGCGCACGCGGGGAGCTGCCCGGCGGTGCCGAGCCTGCGGAGCGTGCTGTCCTCGGAGTACTGCGGGATCATCCGCGCCGTGTGGGGCTGCGGCGACGGCCACGACTACGTCATGGATACGGATTCTGACTGTAGCACGGTGCTTGTTGACAATGCCTTGTCTGTCAAACGGGAGTGGAACAAGAGCACAGCACAGCGCTTGACTGACAACGGGGCAGGGGCAGACAATGCTGAGGCTGTTCCTGCGCCCAAACCCCAGCATGCTCCAGTAAGGACAACTCCTTGCCAGCAGCCAGCAAACAAAGGGACCACAGCAGTGCCACCGAGCGTGGAGGATGAGCCGCCGCAGAACAGGGATTCATCTCGCTCACAACTGGACAGTACGGCCTCTTTACAGGAGAAAGCCCTGCCGCAGCCGGTGTCGCCGCTGAGCAGTGCCACAGGTAAGGGATTCGCCTTCCGATCTCCTTCCGGGTCTCTGGGGAAGGGCAAAGGCCTGGAGAGCTGGCACAGGGGATGAAGCTGGGGGCTGGGATTGCCTCCCCAGAGATCGCTGCTCCTCAGGGACGCAGAGCCCAGCTGGAAAGTACGGGTTGCCCAGAAAATCACCACTGTCTCGGATACCGAGCCTGGCAGAAGGGAAAGGGAAGCAGGGCTTTGGCTGAGCACAATGTCAGACCGGAGTTTGTCTGAGTGAGTTGCTTCATGCAGAAAGAGCGAATCACCTTGTCTCTGTGCCTTATTTCCATCTCTGTTAATGGGGGCGAGAGTTGGCCGTTCCTTAGCAGAGCTGTGGGGATTCATGATGGGAAGTGCTGTCTGAGCCAGGGGTTAATGCTGCTGCACGTGGCTGGTGAGGCCCTGCTGCTCCGCTCCTGACACGCGGTGCTCAAGCAAGGCACGGTGCTGGCTGGTTCCCCAGTGTCACACTTGTCACATGTCTACTTCTGATACATCCTAACCCTGTCTATGTATCAGCAAGGAGGAGCCTCCTCTACCTCACTGTGGGCCGCAGGGTGATGCTGAATAGCAGGAGCCCCGGGAGTCCCTTCTGGCTGCACAGGGAAGTTCCCAGGCTGGTCTTGCTTCTGGGATGAGTTAACACTGGTCTAGTGCCATAATCTGTCGTCTCTTCTGAAAGCGACATTTGGGGATTAACGCTGATTTTGAATTACAGATGTTGGGATCTGTTTAGCTCTCTGATGGTGATGTGAGATGTCCGCTGCTGGAAAGAGAGAAGGCAGTTGTGACACATTTAGGAATGAGTCTTTCAGTTACAGAGCAGGTGTCACTGGGGAAAACAGAGATGCTCATGGGAGCTCCAGGATAAAGACTCTCCCGGTCCCTGAGGTGCCGGGAGGATGGTCTCGGAGCACGCCAGGCACACAGAGCATGGTTTAACTAATCATTAACTTGTCCTGCTGCACATCTTTCTTCTGGGATATGAGCCACCACGAGCGAATTCAGGGTCGTTCCCTGCCTTCTCAGCAGCTGTCTCTGTGCTGGCTTGTTTTCACTGCTTCTCATTGTAACTGTGTTCTCCTTCATCTCCTAGGACAGTTGAGTGGGAAGCAGGTTCTGTCTTCAACGTCGGATGAGCGGGTAAAAGACGAGTTCAGTGACCTTTCTGAGGGGTGAGAGAAGAGTGGGTTTAAACTAGCCTTAATGTCTTCTTTGCGAGTATGAAATGACAAGCCTCGGAGAGCTCTTTCTCCACAAGTGACCTGGGCCTTGGAGGCCCCTTGGAACGGGCGTCTGATGCGCAGAGCGGTTTCTTTGCAGCAGCCGTGATGCAGCTCACAGAGCTGATGCGCTGAACTCCCTTCCCCAGCCACCTCTGCTGCAGTGGGATGTTTGCATGTCAGTGTGTGTGTGTGCGTGCACGCGCTTTCTGTTGCGTTTTAGTGGATTGCTTCCAGCAAACCTGGTCACGTTTCTTTCAAGGACCCTCTGGTCTGGAAAAGCAGCTGCTGCAATGGCAGTGGGCGATTGCATGGCTCTGTGCGGTGGCAGAGAGCTGCTGCTGCGGTCCCTCGCCAGGGCTGGCAGCTTGCTAGCTCCTCTTGCTTCAGAATAATTCCCATTTACGTTTCCTCCAAACCGGGACTCCGGGAGAGCGGTCGGTGCGAGTAGGCAGGCCTGGGCTCTCAGGCAATAGGTGGCACTTGGAGAAATCATCCAGTTTACTCCCAGGGAAAGCACGTAGATGAGAAGTCTGAATGGTTTTCGGACACTGGCAGCTTAGCAGTTTTTCTGATCGCTAGAGCTAGGTATAATTGCAGAAGGTCGGGCTAAAACCTCCAAACGTAGGTAGCTAAAGTGCGACTTGTAAATAAATGATAATTGAGTGTAGTCATTCTGAGTCTAAGCTACTAAGGGCCAAGTGCAGACTTACTTCAGGACGTCAGCTAAATCTGTCGGCTGTCACACTGAGAATGCCACGACAATCTACTGCCTATTTCCTAGTTTCAGAATTAATTGCACCTTGTATAGTTTAGGATTTAAAAAAAAAAAGGCCACTACCTATAAGGAAATACTGAATGACCTGCAGCTTAATTAACCTGTGCCAGGCAATTATATTACATTCTTGCCCTACAAAATTATTTTTCCTAGTATAGAAAGTGGTTACAACATCCCTCAACAATAAATAGATCTTTTCAGTAACAGCCACCTTTTTCTCCTTATAGTGTTTCAATTATTCTTACAGAGATCTAGTCCTAAAAGGAAATAACTTTGTAATTTGCTGTATAATCCCAAAGCAAATAGAGCCCCAGTGATTATGGGGGAGGAGAACATGTGAAGCCTCAGTTGCCATGCTGTTCTGTGGGGGAGATGAATACCCTGGAAATGAAGAACAAGTATCGCTGCTGCTGCTGCAGACACTAGTCTTTTGGATTATTGGTGCTGAAGTGTCAGCCAAATACTGCGTCAGTAAAATGCATCTTCTTTCTCTCTCAGGGACTTCTTGAGTGAGGATGAAAATGAGAAGAGAAACATGCAATCTTCAGATGACTCCTTCGAGCCTTACCCTGAAAAGAAGTAAGGGGCTTTCCTTCTCTGGAAACACAGCGTGGTTAACGGAGGAGCTCTCGGAGGATGAGCAGCGGGGGCTGGTGTCCACCTCCTCTTTTGATGGGGATGGGAGGATAGAGCTGGGCAAACAGCCATGTTTTCCTTACGGACTCAGTTCTCCACACATTCTTTCCTTCCTGCCCTGGGGATAACAGTGATTCCTCAGCGTGCGTGTTCCCTGAGCTGTCCACCAGGTTCAGGTGAGGCCATGTTCCTCCTCCTGGGGCCACGCACCAAATATTGCACTCAGCTTGCGTGTACCTGACAGTATGTGTGCTCTTCCTTTGGATGAGTCAGGCATCAAGCTAAGCCATCAGATCAGGTGTAACATTCAGAGACAATTAAATGGGGGGATTTAAATCAATGTGAAGTATTAAACAACTGTTGTTTATTTTCCTTGTTCCTTCTCTGAGGGTTTCTAGTAAGAAAAGTGACAGCAAAGAAGCAAAGAAGGCAGAAGAGCCCAAAATAAGGAAGAAGCCAGGGCCTAAGCCAGGCTGGAAAAAAAAAATCAAGTGTGAAAGGTAATAAGCTGGTCATGGCTGGGCAGCAGCCGTGCCCTGCCGCGCTGGCTGACGGCAGTCCTCTGCTTTGCAGGGAGGAGCTGCCTACCATTTACAAGTGTCCTTACCAGGGATGCACAGCTGTGTACAGAGGGGCAGATGGCATGAAGGTGAGTTAAGAGTTTGCTCCTCATCTTGAGCTGTAGCTTTGAGTATTATAGAGCAGTCTTCAGATGAGAGACTTCGTTCACCTGGCCAGCCCTGCGGGAGGCACTGGCCTTGTTCTGTGCTCCAAAAAGCAAAAGGAGCTGCTGGGGCTCAGCGTGCTGCTCCTGTTCTGGAAGTCTGCCGCTGGCTCAGCAGTAGCCCTTGGAAACGAGCTCCATTGTGTCCTGCAAAGTCCCTGCTGTCAGGGATAGTTTTGGATGCAAGTCCCAGTTTTTTCATAGTGAAAGCACTGGTGTGTAAACCTGCCAGGAGGGGTGTCTCATTGACTGGGGGAGCCAAGTTTGTCATCAGGGAAGAATCCAGCCCTCATCTCTACTAGACGATCAGCTGATAGAAGCTCTGACCTTTCTTTTCAGAAACATATAAAAGAACATCATGAAGAAGTTCGGGAGAGGCCCTGTCCTCATCCCGGCTGCAACAAAGTGTTCATGATCGACCGGTACCTACAGCGCCATGTGAAGCTCATTCATACAGGTGCGTCACAGCAGGTCCTGATCACACTCGAATCGGAGGCGGGGAGGGAATTCAAACTCTGCTGGTAATCATTGGCACTTGCTTGCATGTGTTTCATGTACCAAGATACAGCAGAACTGATGATTCTTTCCCTGTTTGTATGTTTCCATTGCAGAGGTACGTAATTATATCTGCGATGAATGTGGGCAGACCTTTAAGCAACGCAAACACCTCTCAGTCCATCAGATGCGGCACTCGGGAGCAAAGCCCCTCCAGTAAGTGCACACTGACCATCCGCTTACCACGTTATAAGAAAATAGAAAGTAGCAGTCAGGTTCTGCAGAGTTCTTAATGGAACTACTCTGTGCTAAGGACAGCGACATGACAAACTCTGTCAGTAGCTGATAGTGCCATGGCAGTATCATGGCTGTACACAGACTGCGTTGTGCGTTACAGTAGGTGCCATTTAGAAAAGACTTCTCTGAAGTTGCTTTAGGAGGTGTCGGTTGTTTGCAGCCCCAGAGCACCTAGGAATGCTGAGGCAATCCAGCTTGGACAGTGAGGCTTCTGTGGCCAACGGCCGTAGCTTCTGAAAGCAAGTATTGAAGGGCAGGATTTGTCTAATGTTGAATATTGGACATTTTGGGTGAAGTTGAGCCTGTAGTTCCTGGAAAGTAGAGATGTTTTTTGCAGCCTCTGCCACTTGCAGGATTTCATCTTTGTAGGAAATGTGTCTTACTGTCCTAGTACTGTGTGTGCTCAGTCAAGGGTTTTTAGGCTTAAATGTTCATCCACTTCCACAATGTCTGCTCCAGAGCTTCCCTTTTCTGAGGGAGTCCCTATGCCTTTGCCTGTTCTTGTTGCACTTCTGATTTCAGCAGATAGCAAATGAATGCTCAGCTACCCGAGCTGAGCTGCAGGCCTGAGAACAAGAGTGCTGCTTAACCTAGGTAGTTCCAGGAGATGCTACAAGCAGCTGCTCTAGCATCTCTCAACCACGTGCCCAGACTGAGGTTGTGGTGTTCTTGGACAGCTTCCCTCCCCTTCAGTGCCGCCAAGCCTGGGGTTATTCACTGCAGCAAACGGCTAATGCTTCGACCACGGCTGCGGCTCCAGGCTTGGTGCTAAGACCGTGCTTTGTTTTGCAGGTGTGAAATTTGTGGTTTCCAGTGCAGACAGCGGGCGTCACTGAAGTACCACATGACCAAACACAAAGCTGAGACAGAGCTGGAGTTTGCCTGTGATCAGTGTGGGAAGCGCTTTGAGAAGGCCCATAACCTTAACGTCCACATGTCCATGGTGCACCCTCTGACCCAGACTCAGGACAAAACCAAGCCACTGGAGCCAGAGCCCATCCTCCTCTTAAATACTTCAGGGACTGCAGAAAGCCAGGCTGTAAAGCCAGAAGTGACTGCGCAGCAGGAGCCCACCTGAGGGGGGCTGGGAAGCTTTCCCAGTCCAGCATTGTAGAAACCGTACAGCAGAGTGGAGATTTTTAATCTACAGTTTAGTCTCCCAAAGAACTCAGTGGAATTAGCTTCAGCTTGCTCAGAAAAAGCTTGTTATCATGCTGTGATTCTCCATGCTCACGTCTGATTCAGCAGTGTTGTACTAAGTCTGTCTAATCCAAGGGGAATGGATGTTTGGCAGCACCCCCTTGTTGTCCCCTTTCCCCCACTACACACAGTTGTAGAAACAAAGTGGCCCACAACTGTAACCTACCTGCACAAGCTGCTGCCTGTGTATAAATGCCCTCAGGTGGCAGTAAGGGTACATAGGACAGTGGAGCAACTTAAGCAGACATTTTGTTTTGAAAAAATCATGATTCCCAAAGCAAGTCTAAAATGAAATTTGTAACCTACTTTTTATTGTAACAAGAGCTTCATGGTTATGCTTGTAATAAATTATTTACAAAGTAATCTGAATGAAGCAGCACTAGTGAGAAAGGTAGCAGCTTGTCTGTCCCTCCATCCCTAGTGATGTCCATACAGTCAGTGTCTTCTGCTTAGTTTTCTTTCTCCACTACAGTGTTGGTGGCCACAGTCACTCAGAACAACACCAGCTCTCCCTCCAGATCCATCGCTGTGGCAGGCCTTGAGAAGTGCAGAAGGGCGGCTTTCATCTCCGGGTCAAATCTTTCACAGGTGTCCAGTAACTAGGGGCAGGGGAAGTATCTGATGTTAGACCCAGTCCTGCTGCTTCAAAGCAAGTTATAGCAACACCAGAGCATCTTGCTGCTTCACAGCAGATTGCAGGTAGAGGAGAGGGAAGCGGGTGCTGACTCACACAGAAATAACAGGGTCTCCTGGCTGCCACCACAGTGCTTGTGGGAATTTCAACACCAGCCCCTTAACTGTGCTTGGTATTTCCCCTAGGACCAAGCAGTAAGCAAGTGGTAGGAGTAAGACCGCAGCAGAGAGAAATGTTTAATGTTGGGGAGAGGAAGAGGGAGGCTATAGCACTAGTTGGGCAGTAGGTGTCCTCCCCTGCTCCAAAACATGTTATGGAAATGGCATTTCACACCACAGGTTAAGCAGGCAGCACCAGTACAGGGTTAGTGTGGCAAGAAAGGCTACAGCTGCTAGCATGGAACAGAAAAAGCACTCCCAGCTCTCGCTAGCTGGGAGAAGAAAGAGAACACCACGTACCAGTTGTATGTTTCCAAAGCTTTTTTGGGGGCAGTGTGGAATTGCACCAAGCAGGAACTGACGGGCCTTGGTGATCAATTCTAAGGAATTCCCCTGGAAAAGACAAGGCAGATCAGGACCAATAGCAACATCACTTACAACCCTCAGGCCTTAGTCCTAAAAGCAAGACAGGACCCGCTACATTGTACAATGTTCTGTTTACAAGTTAGGCAGCTCACTTGTTTGATGACTACATACATTCCAAGGTCCTATACAACCAAGAGAGCAATGAGGCACCTTTGTTTTACCATATGCTCAGGTCTCAGGAGACCTGCAGGCTTCTCTCAGCCCTGAGGTGTGAGCAGGCTGGGTGCTAGCAAAGGCAGCTGCACAAGCTACCTCTGTGGTGTAGAGGAAGATGAGAACAAGAGACAGGTTGCAAGTGGAAGGAGGTCAAGAACGGGATTCAGGTATGGGGCAGGGGGAGGAGAAAAGGAAAAAAAGGGTGGGGGGAGGGGATTGAACTTTACTCACATGCTCTGCAGGGCCTGGGCTTTGTGGCAGATCTTCCCCTTCCACAAAGAGCTGCAACAGCTGGATATACAAATCGAGTGCCACATAGAGGAAGGTTTGCTCTCTAGTGAACAGCTCTTGGTGAAAGCAGGGGGTGAGGCTACAGGAAATCACACACAGTATCTAGTCAGCACTGTTTTCATGTTATACTCAAAGATAGAAAAAAAACACAGGACAAGCACAGCTAGTGCTCTCGCTGCCGTCCATTTTACAAGTCATGTTGTGTGCAGGAGCGTAGTAAGCCAGGTTACTCCACTGCCAGGAGCAAAAAGGCAGCCGTGGACCCTTTTGTTCGGAGCACAAAGCTTGCAGGGAAACTTCTAGTAAGAGAACTCCTTAAATAGCAGTCCTGCTGTGATTGTTTTCTTCTGCACAACTAATGAAAGAGCTCATCTCACTTACAGGCTAGTTGTACAATTACCTTCCGATCAGCTGCTGTACATGCAAACCACCAACCACATCCTTCCTCCCAAACAAATTCCTCCTGAAACCGGTGGGACATTACCTGTAGAAAGCAATAGGCAAGAGCCGGATGTGATGGTCCGATGCTGCACTGCGCAGAATACAGTATTTTCTAGGGACTGCAATAATCAGAAAGAAGAACAAAGCATCTTTAGTGGTCCTCATGTCACATCATGTACTTTTACAGCAGCATAGGGGCAGCAGTTTCCTCCCAGCCAACAATAAAACGCAATGCTTGGGTGTGGTGAACCCCTAGACAAGAAAGCTGTTTCCTCTCAGGCTCTCTCTGCCAGGTGAAACAGTAGTGAGTTTCGGTCATTCCCAGTTATCAGCTTCTGCAGGGCATAAGTAGTGTGTTCCCACCTTTTACTAAAAAAGTTTGTTCTATGCTGCTTACAAGGGCCCATCAGTTCCTTCTTACAACTACACTTCTTATATCAAAAAGATCAACCATTGCCACCCCACAATGAAACTTCCCACCCCTTGGAGGCAGAACTTGCTCACCTTTTTCTACCGAATGAAAGAGAAGCGGCCAGGACATGCCTCTCTCTTCCAGGCAGCGCAAGATCTCCAGGGACCATTCCAGAGACTTCTGAAAATCCACTCCTTCCTGGGTGTCAGAAAAGACATGTAGAGTTTGTTTTAGGTTTTAGTTACATCAAAGCAGAAAGGAAGCCAGCATCGCCACCACCACCCTGGCAAGAGATCATGTAAATGAAATGCTCTGTTAAATTCTTAAATTTAGCCCGTCTTTCCCCTCTTCTGATGGCCTGGATTCTTACCTGGGCAATCAGGCATCATTGCAATACCAGAGGCTTTATCACCACCCAGGCCATGACAGGGCTGCAGTTGGGAATGATTTGTGAAAGAGGGAGCAGCAGTATCAATGAGCTACCAGCTCATCACCACACACTTCCCAACTGTGCTCAGCACAGAGCCTCTCCAAGTCCTATGCTCACCCCATCCTGCTCTCTGTAGCAGACTCTCTTCCCTCTCATCCTCTCTAATGATAGCATGTCTTGGGTTGGAATGGGGCAGGGGGGATTGCATGACTCATTTTACTTGGAATAACCTCCCAAATCTGTTTGCTCAAGATCTTTCCTCAGTGACCCTCTTCGGAGGAGGTTGGAGGAAGTAAGACTATGACATTGTTTTCAACTTGAATCTACTCCCTGATCCCATCTGTCAGGTGACTACACAAATGGTTGCACGACACAGTTCAGAAAACAGCAAAGGGACAGAAACAAGCATCCATGGGCAGGAGGATGCTTAGGGCAGACAGCTGCTGAAAGAAGCCTGTCAAACCATCTTTGCTCCCTTGTTTAACAGTGTTGAATCATCTGGAAACCAAGTGTTCCTCCCCATTTGGGACCTTCTCATGTGAAATACCATGCATGTTTCCAGCCTGAAAAATGTGTTATAATAAATGTGAAAAGCTACACAAAAGCCAAGATACAAGAGTTCAAGCACTAGCTCAGAGGTGTAAAGTCTGAACAGGAAACTGAAAATAGTGAGTCATTCAGGAAGACAAATAAAAGCTACCATAGTAAAGGGGGAGATAACATCAGTTAAAAGAGAATACGGGTTTATCTGATATGAACAGAAGCACTTTCACCAGGCTCTGTCTGGGATGTTGCTGCTCTCTTCCTTCTGGCTGAAGAACTACCAGCCTTCAGAGTAGTGACACAAAGCATTTTTAGGCAGCAAGCCAAGCTGATCAGACACATTTAGTGTCATGAGAATTCCCTCAGGGCTGAATTTACCTTTGGTGCTATTTTTGCAGAGATGAGATCCATGAGTGAGAAGAAGAGCAGAGAAACCAGAAGCTGCAAGGGAAAAAGACTGCCTGTTAGTTTTATCTGCAATGATGACTCAGAGCTTACACTTTCCAATCTGGAAATAACATTTCACCAAGTGTGTTTCCAGGATTGACCTGGATAAATTACAAGCACTGCTGTTCTTCCCAGGTGAAGACAGTATGTTTGAAAAGGATTGACTGGAGCCCAGCATGGTTCATTGCTTCTAAGGCTAAATTCCACATTAAATTCACTGTTCTTGAAGCAAGGCTTGCTGCAGTCAGCAATTCAAACAACAGATGATAACTTCACCCAAATACAGGGAAAACAGAGAGCTACCACAGATGTAAGACTGGAGAAAAGTTAATGTTGGTCCACAGCTGGCATGTCACAAGCGGATGGCATGCAGCCTCCCATCTCAGCAAGTGCACCATATCCTCTCCTGCCCCACATTTGTTATTGCTTTTCTGGATCTCTGCCACCCAAAGCAAAGGATGCAGTGATTTGTGACCCTGGGAAGTTAGCAGTTAAAAGTAACATTGTTTATTTGTGCTACTAGTCCAGTTGTAAAGCCAAACCTCCTTTATTTTCCCATCTCCCTCTGAGATGGGAGAGGGCACAACCAGCCAGCAAGTTCTGTGGACGGCTGGTCTGCTGGCAAGTGCATTGCAGTTCAGTTGAGGGGGGAACGGCAGTGAGAGACCTTTCGCTTCAGCTGAAAGTCTCCAGAGACACACTACTGCACGCAGACAAATCAAACAAAAAAGGAGAGGCCCGTGTGGAACAATGGGGCTCCTTGGACTTAACGACAGGGTCTCATTCCCAAAGGTAGCTGATCCCATGACATTCCCCCTTCTTCTGACACAAGATCTGCCCTTTAAAGCTGTCTCTCGCCCGAAGTGATTCAGCATCTGACCTCACACTAGTCTCATGCACAGGACCAGGTTTCTCTACACAAAGATCAGTGCAATTCCACTGAAACGGGAGCAGTAATTGAGAGGTCCAATGTGAGGCCTAAAAACCAGGCAGCTGGTATAATCTGCTGGACACCCAGTTACTCTCAGCCCTCCCACTATTCTCATTCTTCCTGTTGTCCTCCTCCTCTTTTAGGGCATAGTTTTGAGGCGGAAATTGCTTTTATTCCACATGTACTAAATGCTCATATCAACTCAGTGAGACCAATTTCAAACCAATGGATCTTGGCCCTAGACCAGTATAAACAATGCATGAGGAGTCAATCCGATAGCAAGGGGAGAGCGACTGTAACTGCTGCCTGGGGGATTAAAATTTAGAAAAACTAGTAAGGCACAGGTTCTGCCTAGACAAGATTTATCTACGAATTTCCCAGCAAAGGGGGGGTCCCCACACTGAACCCCAATCCCAGCTATCCCCTGGAAGATCACTGCTCAGCACTGCCAGGGCAGCAGCCTCACTTCCTTCTCAGCACAGCACTTCGGAGAATTCCTGTGCACAGAGGGCACCAAGCCACAGCAAAGCGGCAGAGGCATTTCCTGGAACAGGCCTGGGCAAACTCTCGGATTTGTTCCTGTGATTCCCAGCACATCCTCCTTGAGCCCTCAAAACACCTGCACTCATTTCCCAAAAACATTCTCTCCATCTGGGTCTCCTTAACCTCCTAGCAGAGTTGCCTGAGCTAAAATCAACTAGGATTGCTCCTCTGCCAAAGGATAAGGCGATCCTGGAGTGCCATGGACTGAGGTCTCAGTCTCTGCAATACTCTCTCCAGCTTTGTTTTTTAAAGCAGCTGTTTAATAGTTCTTTTCTCACGTAACAGAAAAGCCATTATCTAAGTTTAAATTTGAAACAACTTTGCCTCTAGGATAAATATTTAGTAACTGGAAATTTACAGCTACGTTCTATCAATTAGCCACCAGCAAGATTTCCCAACAGGGTTTAGAAGGGATAAGGCAGTCATTTCTCAGTTAAGGATGTTCTCCTTCTGCTTTTTAACTGCAGAGAAAAGCAGACATTTAAAGTGTGCCCAGTCTTGCCTGCTCTGTATCAGTCCCCAGCCTCTTCAGTGCATCTCTCCCTCTTCCACGTGCTGACTGCTGTTGAACAGTAACATGGAGGAAGGCAGCAGAAATCCAGGGTGGGCCAGAGACAGGGAAAACTGCTTCTGAAGAAAGGAAGCTAGGAAACAAAACGAGCATGTAATAGTTTTGGAGAAAGAATCAGAGCTGTAGATGAAGAGGGAAATCAGGGGCTTTGATAAAGGGTATATATTTGTGGTGGGGACAAAACCCAAACCTTTTCCCCAACTTTTCTCCTGAAGTTGGATGCTACAAGACAGTTAAAAAAAATAAAAATAAAAATAAAAAACACAACTTTAGCCAGGGTAGGTAGTTAACTGTATGCACTCATATAGAAACACGTATTTAATGGCTGCAGAAATCTGCAAGGAGATTCTTACATTAAATCCCCAGCTTCTGGAGAAAAACTGCAGGATGCTGAACAGATAGAAGACCTACCACAAACAAAACAGCAGATATAGAGGGAATCATCGAGCACAGAAGCAGTCAGCAGTTTTAAGAGACCAGGGATTCACTAAACCCGGAGAATGAAGGGTGCGGCAGCTTGAGCAAATGACTCAACACTGTGCTAAAGGCTATTTCCAGTGCTTGACTAACAAGGACTCTGCCTTCCAATCTCCTCTAAAAAGATTCTCTTTTCCTTATTGTGAAACATTCTGACCCATATTACACAGAAGGCCAGATTAAATAATTATAATGACCCATTTTGAGTTAGGAAGAAAACAAACAAAAAAAATCCTGCAAAGGAGTCTTTATATAGCTGTCCTACAAGCCACAGTCCACATTAGCTTCTCACACGGCCTGTTGAAACCTGGTCTACCTCGGAGAACAGCCTTCCTGCGCGCTGATCTGTCAGAGCCAGGCTAAATCAGAGCAGGCTCTCCTGCCTACAGACTCACAGGAAGGTTCCTCATACGCACCTTGCAGCTGAGCACCAGCATCCCCTCAGCCTCTCCAGTTCTTCTGCAAGTGGCACTCCAAAGAGTCTCTTCCACTGAGAACAAAGTACGGGCTCCAGCCTTGGCCACCACAGCTATGAAGAGAGCCAGATGCTGGCAGCATTAGTGGTGGCAGAACAGGGGATGAAGCAGGGCTTTAAAAATTACTACCCCCATGCTCCACAGTTTACATAAAATAAAGTTTAAAACAAGTGGTTTGAACTGGTATTGAATTTTCATCTAGCACTCAAAATAAACAAAGATGAAATAGGATCAGTTACCGCCGCAGAGAAAAGGACAATGGGGCACTTGGTTTGACATGTTGTCAGAACATCATTGATCCCCTCTGCTGATTCTTCACAGTCCAAGCTGGCGTTCAGCAGGCCCTGGAAGAGGGTAAATTACAACATGACCATGCGCACACACAAACACACGCATGCACACTGTATTCACTGCTTTGAAGTACCTTGCAAAGCTCTGTGTAAACTAACCGAAGATAACTCTAGGGGTCAGCACGGCTCAGCAAAAGAAATACGTGCCTGACAGCCGCTCAGCTTTGCTGTATCACATTAAAGGTAACCTTTTCCACTTCCCTCCTGCTACTTCTCTTCACATTCCTGGATCACTGCTCTTTGGTTTAAAATTTGCACCAGTTCTGAGAACAACTGTACAAGTGGTACCTCTCGTTTCTAAGAATAGCACATAATCAGGCTTCCTGATAAAGAAAAAAAATTCCTACCGTCTAGCATGGAAAATAAAGCGGAATGACAAAAGGAACAGTTACCCTGAAGAAGTGAGCGGTGATATCATAGGAGAGCGCATATCCTCTGGAACAGACGTTTTTCTGTGGCAAAATAAGGAGAGAAAAAAGTTCTTTCCTTCCCTTTCGAATTAGGATTTCTTTAAACATTCTGGATGTCCTGCACAACGGAATTCAGAGAGCACAAAGTTACCCTCTGAGGTCCTAGGTATTTATCCTGATTAGAGAAATTTCATTTCTATACGAAGCAACAGCACTGACTAGACAGGGCTGTGCAGTCCCAGCACTAGGAAAGCACTTCAGATGGTCCTGCCTACCACATGCTGCAAATGGCAAAAGCAGTTTGATTAACAGTCTTTGAATGAATAGAGGTTTCTGGCTGTGCCTAATACAACAGTGCAAAAGAGCTTGAAAAGGCCATCGATCAAGAAGAATAAATGGAAATGATGGCTATCTTCAGAGCACAAAACAGTGATGGATCTGCAAGTCAACTGTTCTACCCTCAAGAAGCCGTAGGGACATTTCAAAACATTTCTTTAGTGTATATAACACAGGACAATGGTTTAATGCCCTGGCACAAGGGAAATCAAAGAGCTCAAACTCGGTCCATTGCTCCTAGGTCTCCACAGGAACGTTGCAGGTTTCTCTCTAACTCAACATCAGCAAAGCCCACCAGGGCACGTGAGACCTTTATCTGAAGGAGGATGTATCCACACGAGAACATCCCCAAGGCTGCTGCAAGTGCAAGTGCAATTAAGACATATGTTGCTATGAACCACGTGAGGGGGAAGAACCATCCTACTGCTCAAGAATCAGCCAAGCTACTACCAGGCTAGTTAGTGATTACCAGCCGGTGATCTTAGATCTTACCCAGACCAGGACTGTGCGCACACCCATCTCCAGCCAGCGATATGCTGGTTGGCTCCGCCACAGATTTGTCTACACTATTCCCCAAGGATTCTCCCTCATAAAAGGACCATCATAACTACAAACGAATGAACCCAGAAGTCATGCCAAAGCGAAGTGCCACAGGAACTTCTACAGAGCTAGGGGCTGGAAAGACTCAAGTATTGTGATTTGAACCTCCCTATCACACAGGTTTCCTATTCTGAGAGAAGCTAAGTTTCTGTTTCAAGTTTGGTTGCATCTTAACTTCTGTCTTAATCTCAAATTTAAGGTCTTCATCTAGAGCATTTATCAACACGCAATTATTCTTTAGCTAACTGTACATACCAGCTCCGAGTTTACAAAATGAAAGAAATCTTCACAGTCCAACATTATTTTCTTTCCTTTTCGATGAGTCAGGATCAGAGCAGATGCAGGGAGCCCTACCAGAATCCTTAGGGAGGGAAAACAAACAAAAAAAGCCAAAGTTGCAGCAAAGAAGAAACTAAACCCCCACACTCTCAGATCATGTGACTTTGATTTTCAGGGGAGCTTGTGAGTATGTCAGGTCTCAAACATGTGGATAGAAACCGCACCAGGAGTTTTTCCAGTTGTCCAGAAAATAACCTGCATTTCAATGAGATATACAGACCATTTTCAAAGACATTAGCAATGGTTCAAAAATGAAAGCGTATGTTTAGATTAGAGGAACAACTAGAGTATTTTAATGGTGGTTAACAGCAGTGGTGGGATTAAGAGTGCTGCTGGCTGTAAACAGCCCAGAAAGATGTGTTGTTCTTGAAATTCAGTCTGCTGTCAGGGCCCACTTTTAGCTCGAAATAGCACACTGAACAGGAGCTGAAGCATGCAAGTGCTAGGGAACGAATACCTCTTGCACAATATTACAAACCCTTTTTACCATGGTATTTATAGTGTCTTTTTATGCTCACTGGAGAATCTCAGGAGAGGCTATCCAACTGCACAAGTACACAACATAATTCCTTTAAACAGCAGTTTTGTCTGAGTTATTCACAGCCATTCAGATCTGTACTTACCTTCTCTGTAGCAGCAGCTCCTGTTGCCTCCATAACTGTTCACCCAGAGCAGAACCATGTTCTCTGTCTTTTAATCTTTCCTGGAAAGCCCTAAACAGGAAGTGTCTCCTGGCATCCAAGCAGCCAGAAAGCAACTTTCTCCTACACCCCAACTCAAGCACCATTTCCTAGACAGAGGAAAAACCAAGTGTTTGTCAGAATGATCATTAGTTTGCATTCAAACCCTCTACATTTTTCTGAAATAATGGAAAGCGATCAATAAAAAAATCTTTCTCTGGATTTCCACGCCATATTCACAGCTGAGAACTGAAAGTTAGTGTTAGACACACTGAGATATTGGAAAATACTTCATCAGGGCAAATTCAAGGATTAGACAGATGGATACACATCACAATCTGAAATCACCTGTAACTTGCAGAGAATATCAGGATTGACAGACATCTTCAACTGGCCATAGCTACCCAGGTCCACCCTGAAATTAAGAGACATGCCAGGTGACTATCGCTGTTTGGCTGAGAAGGATAACACAGCTCAAATAAAATTAAGTGGCTTTACATGAACATTAATTAATTAATGCTCTAACATTAATTTTCCTTAAATAAGTTGCAGGTCAGACAGCAACTCTCCTCTAAGCCTCCCTTATTATTTTCAACCTTCTCTTCAACCACTTCCTCAGGGATGCTGGTGCTAGTCTGGACAAAACAAACTTGAATACAAATTCAACTTAAAAAAAGACAGACTAGGGACTAACTGTGACTTCACCTCAAGACCTCTGTCACCTAAAGGAAGATTCTTATGCAAAGACCAATGAGTCGCGAGCCACCTCACAGCTGTCACCCACAGGCAGACTCATAAGAAGGCAACCAGTTCCACTCAGAAGAAGAGAGGCCCACGCAAGACACAAACCCTGGCTTGCAAGGCCATTAGGAGAACCATAGCATCCGCAGAAGTGCAAGCCGTGATGCTGAATACCTTTGTGAGAAATCCAGAATGGTATTGATAATAATGTCACACGCCTTTTCCAGGTCTCCATCACAGCCTCCAGAAGCAGAAGGTGCTGGAAGATACCACTGATAAATAGCCCAATAATGGAAGTCATGTCTGCAATATAAAACAGGAGAAGTTAGGAAACCGATCATGGCATTTTAATGGCTTCTCTTCCTTACTGTAAAGTGCAGTTCACACACTAAGTCAAGTGGAATATCAGATACAAGCAGCCACACAAGTGTAGAAGTAAAAAGAGTCATGCATCAGACACCACATGCACTGATGTCAGCTATCTCTTGCTTTTGGAAACGGGCAGGTTTTGTGAAAAGTTATTCGCAAGAATTGTATATACAGGCCCAAGGGTATCTTAGGGAACTTCCTCAAGTGAAAACAAACAGCTCATTTCTGACATTGCTTGAACTCTGGGCAAAATGTAGTTGACAGACATTTGTGCCCCACAGCAGCTCATTTATTTACTTTTAGTGTTAACCTCCTCATCTTCAACACTTTTCTAATTTCAGTGGAAAAGACTGTTGAACTACTCCCATTTTATTAGAGCCTTTCCGCACTTACCTTTCTGAAGCACAAAGAATATCCTTTTCAGGGTGCACTCCTAGCTCCAGCAGCAGCCACTCTCTGAAAGATAACTGAAAGGCAACAATTTAGATAAGAGGGCAGACCAGCGAGGCTAAGCAACTTATGCAGAACAGCCACCTTCTTCCCGGCATAAAAACACACCTTTCACCCACACCCAGACACAACCCATTGCAGATTAAGGGATACAAAACTGGGAGATATCAACACAAGAAGGACAGTTCCTGTACTGTTTTTCTTGCAAGAAATCTAAACTAAAACCCCACTGGCTTTCAAAATTTACTTAGAACAAAGTTATAAAGCATCTCTCCCTCTCTCACACACACACCCACACACCAACCCTGCTTTGACATCTCCAGATGTGCCCATGTTCTTAAAGTCTAGATACCATAATGAACCTATGTTATTAGACATAAATGTTAAAACGAACAAGGCACTGTAGTCAGACAGACTGGTCTAAGCATCAAAGAAAAGTTATAATGCAAAGGTATTTCGGTCTTGTACTTTAAGCTAGCAAAGCACATTAAATCATTCCAGTAATACAACAAACTCATCTGCCAAACTGGTTTTATATGAACTGGTTTAAAAAAAAAATCCTGTCAAATCAGATAAATTGCAAGGACAGTATAAAGTGAATATGAGAGATATGTTAACCTACTTCATAGCCAGAGAGAGCCAAAGATATACAGGTAGTTCAGGGCAACACTGACATTTAGACAAAGCACCAAAAAAGCAAGCAAGTACCTTCAGTCATTTAACTCTCATTATCACTTTGTACACATCATGATGTTGTTAGGATCATGAACAGGATTTTTCCTCTACAGTGCCTGACAACTTCATTACTGAAATAGCATATCTTGTCAAGATTTTTGGTTTTGTAAATAAATTAAAAACAAAGACTTTACTTCTATAGTTTTCTATTTTTACCTTATCATCATCATCAGAAACTACTGATAACAGTGAGCACGTGACATCTTCCAGGTGTCACACAAAGTTTTTAGATATTAAGTTTCTACAGGAAGCTTTTATCATTGATTAGGAAATTGTAAAGGGCAGATCTGAAAAATGAAAATTATGGTGTGACCACAGTTAGGTAACTGAAAAAAAATTGATACCTGGAATGCTTTCTCCTTCAAGAGCTCTTGAAAGCGTGCTTGCTTCCACAAACAGAGGCTGGCTCTTTTGTAATGTACAGAGGAGCATGACAGGGAACTCCAGACTAGTTCAGTTTTACTCTCCTCATACATGATTCCTCGAGCTTCCAGGTTCAGCCGTGGCACAGTGTACTGCAACTAAAACAAAGGCAGAAAAACCCTGCACATCTGCATGACGAAAAAAGGCCTAGCGTAAACTCTGCTTTTGTGAAGATGCCAAATGAGCAAATACACAAAATGGTATGGATACAAATGGATACAAAGATGCATTTTTATGCAGTTTTCTTGTAAAACCTGTAGTTGCACAGAAGCCTGCAGTGGAAAGTTGAACTGACACTGATTTTTCTCACGAGCGATAGCAAAACTTTTTTTCCCCTTTACCTTTTTAACAAGGCTAGGAGGAAGCAAGGCACATAAATCATCATGAGAAAGGGATGAAAACTTGCAGAGAAGATAAGATACTGCTGCAGTACAAAACCTGATAGAGAGAGAGAGAGAATTCAGTTATCTGGTTGGTTCAGTCATACCTTATCCATTCATGAAAGTCCGACACCAAGCAAAAAATGAGAGTTAAAAATGGTTTTAAGCAACATATCCCAACCTCTTTACTTCTGGGACTATTTCTATTTATGGTCTCGCAAACCCAAGTACATTAACAGCTACAAAGTTTAGAACTAGAGACTAAGCTAAAACTTCTGCAGCACCCAGTCAGTCCTTTGTCCAGCAAGCAATACAGTCATCAGGATGTTATTTCACAGTGGGACAGCATCAGCTTGTTCCTCTGGACAGCACCTCTGTGCAGCATACATATTCCTCAAAAAAAACCCAGGATAGCTATACCAGCACCCCTCCTCTGCCAGACATAACCCAGCACCCAAGGAAGCAAGCACTTAGGGGATCCTGCATGAGCTCACCTCATGCAGAAGGCAAAGGACTCTTCTGTCCTGCACACTAGCAAAAAGTTCCAGTACTCGGTGATGGAAAGGATCTTTTCAGGAACAGGCTGAGAAATCCCCAAATCGGCTTCCACTTCAGGAATTAAAGATCTGTATTCACTCAAGTGGATCACAAAAGCAGCTAGTCCTAAAATATGAGCATCATTGAGGGAAGGACCCTGCAAGCCAAACATAAGGAAAGAGCTAGAGGAAGAGGTACATTTCATTTGTAGCAAAGCAGCCATTTTCAGAAAAAAAAAAACACATAACTAATCAAGTGGCAGAACACTGCTTCTGTAAATTGACTGAATCAGTGCGATGACACCAATTCAGCAGACAAAAGACACTGGTTTAAAAAAAATATATTCTTCCTTCCTTGAAATAGTACAGTTATTTTTGATAAACCTACAACAAAATCAGTGCATATCTGTAGCACAATAACTTGGAGCAACTGGCTTTAACTTCAGTCCAGTAGAATTTGAGACTGTCAAGGCTTTTTAGCTTCTATGACAGTTAAACTACTATCATCCTTTTGATTTCACCTTTTCAGTATCATTGGGTGAAGGAAACAAAACCAACAGCTCTTTGGAAGAAAACCATTCACTGCTGCACCTCAGACTTAGGGTCTTACTTCTCTTTTTAAAAAGGGGCATATGATTCAAATATACAACCGGAAAGTTTGGGAGTTAAGCATTATACTTTCTTTTTTTTTTTTCAGCTCTGTTTACAACCTTACTTTTTTCAGCTTCTGTTAAAAAGTAGCTGGACTATTTAGCTTAAATGAGAATTCTTCGGAAGCCTGAAAGCTAGCAGAGTCCCTCCACAGTGTAGTCCAAACAGGTGCATGCCCCATGGCTCAGGAGAGGGAGCTGAGGTAGCCTTTAGCACACCATAACCATATGATTCCTGGTTAGATGATCAACTAACCTGATGATAAATAAGCTGGCAGAGCCTGCCCAGAAGGGCAGGTAAGAGATTCCTGTGTCCACACATCATCTTGACAAACAGGGACAAACACGATCCTTGCCTGCAGCAGGTAAAAACCACATGCTCATTTTATTACTTATGTCAATTTTATCCTCAGTACAGGAAGAGGTATTTTAAAATGGTTAAACATAATGAACCTGAGCCATACTTGGCTGTAAATACTAGACAATTATCATTCCATTTATAGGCTCATAGGAAGTGTCATCTATGGAGCATTTAAACAGAGGATCCATACAAAGACATGCACATTACCAGTGCCCCACCTCAAATATTTGATAATACATAGCCAAAGAGGAGTTCTGAGACAACAACAAGGAGAGGAGGAAGATGCCTGGAGCAAAGAAAGCTTTTTCAGACACAGAGCATGAGCAAACAGAGGCAGAGCAATAAGTGGGAACAAAAGAAAGCAAGAGCAACAAAGAAGCAATATGACAAATACCTGTTACAGAAGGGAGAACAGGAGGGAGGGACTTTCCTACAAAGCATTCCTACGGTCCCGCCCAGCTGACGGAAAACAAACCATCTTCAGAGGATATCGGATAGGGGAGGCGGGTTGAGAAACGATTTCCTGGAATGCTCTTGCTCATTCCAGCTACTCTGCAACACAGGTTTTCACTACAGATTCATCTGCTCCTGTGTCACCAGGCCAAAATGAAGTAAAACAGAGGGACAGATGCACTGACTGCCAAAGAATGCTGCACTCTGGAGACGCAGCTTCCCAGCTCAGCAGCCACCACCATTTGGGTTCCAGGATTACGGCAGTTTGTCGGCACGTTGGTACTCACCAACAAAGGGATTTTTCCATTGAAATACAATGACCATAACATTTACAGATTTCTGCTACATCATGAAGGAAATGATACCGATAGAGTCCTTCCAAAGAAGGGCATCAAGGGTAACTCAGCAGAGGATCGTTGGTAATGCTCCCTCACAGCTCATATAGGTGACTCAGTTTGATTCTGGCCTAAGAGGGGGAGAGGGGAAGGGAAAAGAGAGGTGCGCCACGCTCCTCTTCCTGTGCCCTCAGCATTAAAATTTATGCCTCATTCATTTATATTGCATATGGCATTAGGGCTGAAGGCTGAGGTGCCCGGTTCTGCAAAAGCGCTGAATAAGCCAAGACACCCCTGCAGTCCCTGTCAAAAGACAAACACTGCCCTCCTGATCCGTAATATCAGCAAGCAAATCATGGACAAAAAAAAGGGGGGGGGGGGACCTACTTCAATTCCCCACCCTACTCCACCACCACTGAAAGCACCAACTTAAGCAAAATGGTATTTATGAAAAGTTTTTATGTGCTGTCACAGAGTACAAAGTAGAGCCAAATGACACCTTATTCTGAAGAGAGTAGTAACAACAGTGAAGAAGCATGTTTTATTTACACATTTGCACATCAAAGTGCGTTAGTTCTTAGATTACAGAAACCTAGGTTAAAACAGACTGCGCTTGCCAGCCTGGCACGTCGGGTATGAACAATGAGAAGTCCCTCCAGGTCCCTGGACAACGTTGAGATTATACTGCACGAGGTAGTCTGGATTTCCCTACAGTTTTACTTGCATCTTACCTGTCAGGAGGGTTAAAATAGGAAGCAGCAATTAGGTTTTGGCAGAATGATGTCAGCAGAAGATCAACAACCTGGAACAAGAGACAACACTAATTCCTTCTTGTTGGGCTATTTATCTAGATCTAGTTTTGTGCTGCATACATAAAATGTTTTCTAACATTAGAACTAAGAGCCAAACATGTAAATGACATTCACCACAAGTTCTGCAGATCCACTGGCACTAAGAGATGGAAAGTAAAGTCCACAACAGCCTAGATGTGATCATAACACACAAATATCAAGGCAAGTCTTGTAAAGAAAGCCTAGCTCATCACAGAATTGCTCTGATAGAATATATCCCTAGCTCTTTCCATCAGACATCCAATGATTTTCAGAAGGTTATAACACATGTATAGTCTGTGTGGGGCACTACAAGAGAGGCAAATGGAAAAGCGTATTTCCTGTTTTCCACTGCCAGAGCAGCCTTTCACATGTACTCAAATACACTCTTCCCTCATCAACCCCACTCATTTCTCATCCCAAGCCAGATGGTACTTACACTCTGATGGCAGGGTTCCAGGTCAGGTGCCAAAATGCTAACACGGATTTGAGAATTCAAAGCAGCAGCTTCATTTTCATCACTGCTGTGACCCAAGACACTTGAGAGTCTGTCAGATATCACTGCAATCTGTGCTGGCACATCTGCAAGAAAGTAATGGGAAGAGAACCAGGACTGCAGGCATGAAAGTAAGGAACTAGACAAAATCCACTTGGTCCAAGATTTACAACTCTGCAGGAAAGGAATAAGAACAATTAGAGTATGTATTTCATTAATTCCTTATTTGTTTCATGCAATATATACTCTAATGGGTCAGAGAGTGTTGTGTTATGAAAAGCTTTAATGACCAAAAAGTGTTAGCTGGAACACAGTGATCATCATCATTTTGGAAGGCAACATGATTTTTTTCCCCAATACCATTAGCAACTTGTATCAAGAATCGTTTTTCACACCAGAAAGGAAAGAGCCTTCAAAAGGGGCTCCATGTCATCATGCTAGCAGCAGGAATGGGACTGCCAGTCTGGGCAAAGAGCTGCTACCAAGTGATCACAAAGCAGCAGACCCAAGGTTCCAAACTCAAGCATGGGAAGTAAGTCAGACATTAAAAATACATATTCATAGCTGGAAAGACTACATAGATCTGAAAGTTTACAGTCTTCGGGTAGCAGTGGCAAGCAACTTCTGCTGTTGCTTTGGCTAGCGTTAACCATATTTTATTAGTGCAGCTTTTGTAACAGTCGCTTATGGGTAATTATAACTTGCCCTTCTCCATACCTTCATATTTAGTCTGGTCCACAATCAGCACCCGTAGCTCAGCCAGTTCAGCCTTCAGCTGCTCAACAGGCTCTTTGGAATGGCTGGTCTCTACTTTTGATTCATCTAGATAAATGAGAGAGAAATGCAACATATTATCCTTGCCTTTGCAGCCAGTTCAGCCTTCAGCTGCTCAACAGGCTCTTTGGAATGGCTGGTCTCTACTTTTGATTCATCTAGATAAATGAGAGAGAAATGCAACATATTATCCTTGCCTTTGTGTATTACATCAGTTTATAAGGTATATTCAGCAATCTTTGCAAATGTTTTCAGTAAAAGCAGTATTCATTTTCCTATAAACTACAACAGAACCCAAAACCATCAATCTGCCACATACACAGCTTTGTTTTTACACTCAAAAGATACTATTTGATTAATCATTTATAAGTTTATGCCTGTTTAGGAAATAATTTTGTTTCTTGTCCTTTAGGGAAGAAAAAAGAAAAAAAAAAAAGTCTCCCTTCAGACTTTCCTTCCTACTTGCTTTAGCTCTCTGCCCCTTACAGAAACATTTGCTCTCCTCAAAAGACTGGAACCAGAGCTGGAAAATGCAGAGAAGCATTGTAGTGTGAATACTGTGTCATCAGCTTCTCCTCAAGACCAACAATATGTAACATCTCCAGATGTAACACGTTAGTCGATTTGGGGATTTTTCTTTGTTAAAAAGAATAAATGAAAGGAAATTCCTTTTACCACTACAAATAAAGTGCCACCAGCAACAAGCTACCACAGCACAGCCCCAGAAACCACCAGTGTCTCATACACAGGCCAAAAATAACCTGACCGTAAACAGGAGAAGTAAATAACAAGGTTAAAATGAATAATTGTTATAAGAGCACGGTAAAGCAACAAGGCGTTAGGAGACTGCTGCGTCACCTTTATGTGCTAGAGTGAGTACTAATGAACAGGACTGACCAATACGTCAATCCTGCCCTGCATCCAGTGTCTGTGCAAGAGGCCCAGGGATGGATTAGGGAGCAGGGATGCAGATTAGGATGCAGGGGATACGGATCAGGCAGATCAGGATGCAGGGGACGCAGACCAGGCTGTGCCACTAGAGGTCACTGGCAATTCAAACGCTGCCGCAGAGCTCTGGCTGCCAGTTCTGATCCTGCTGATTCCGCCACCAAGGAATTCTTCAGTCCTGCTCGTTGCCAGGACAACCCTCAGGAGCCAGACTGCTGCATAGCTGCTATTTAGCAGCACTGCTCCGCCACATCCCTCTAAAGCCTCAGCATCTTCAGAAAGCTTCAAGCATCCAAAGTGTCCTGAGCAGGAGTCAATTAGGGATTTATCTCTGTACGTGGACTATACTTATCACTGACACGCTCTGCAAGTAATCGCCGTTCACTAGCCTGATCTTTTTGTTTTGTATAAATTTATGTTGAGGATTTGCCCACTTTAAGACGCAAGTATTTGAAAAACCCATTTGCTGAAAAATATAGAATAGCTCATTAAATACATGTTACTCTCACACACACTGCCAGTAATGTGGCTAGTGATGAGATCTGAAATTAGAGCCCCTCCTCAAACACACATAAACTATCAACTGCAATCCCCTTATTGCTGGCTCCATTCCTCCTGTTCTCCCATATCCTGCACAGTCATGCACAGTAATCCATTCTTCAAAAGAGACAATGGTGAGTTCAGAGAGCAGAAGTGCCTTTATCCAAGGGATCAACACAGCAGGTCGACACCCTGACTAGCTGGAGCTGGGAAGCGTTCAGGCTGCAAACGCTGATTCATGTAGATGTATCCGAGCGAGATTTAAATCAGCTAGCTCAGGCATCGTTTGCAACCTCAGCAGAGCAGAGCTCCACATGGACTGCAAAAATCCCACCCAAGCAGGACAGGCAAAGAAAGCCAGTACAGCAGTAGCTGTTTAATACCTCTATAAGACATAAATAACATGCACATATTTACATACAGATTAGAGATCTGTATTTTTTTTTCTTTTTTCTGTAAATTTTTAATTCAGGAGAGCCTCATCTGAAATATTAACTTTTCTTCAAATTAATGCATGAATGACTGGGTGGGGGGAGGTTGTTTGTTTTTACCTTGTAAGATTTTCTCTTTCATAGCACAACAAGCTTGTATGTATGTGGAGTACAAGTTTGATGGTATTTTATCAGCTCTGTAACAGAGGGGGGGAAAAAAAGGCATTTATTCTACGACATAACCACATTCAAACTTCAGAGTTATTAAATATAAGCATAAGCAACAGCTATGGTATGAAATGCAATTACAGAGGTTTCACAGCACATACAGCATTTGAAGCATTTTTTAAATCATCATCCAACCTGAGGGCCAGATATTTATACCCTATGCTTTAATAGCAAGTATTATACACATGTAACATACTATTCATACAACACTGTGTGTGTTATACACAGGCACTAATACACTTTTATGTGATCTTAGTCATATACTACATAAGAAATATGCAAGTTATGTGACAGGCAGTACTGACATCTCAAATGCAGCATGTGATGGAGATCAAAGTTTGACCTCCAGCACCTGCTGGGAAGGCACACAGTACTAAAATATATTACATTAGGCTGCGTAAAATTCAGCAGCTTCTCTTACAACTTCAATTTAAAAATAAGATCCAATCTTGTTAGTCAGGCTGGAATTACAAGGCAGGACCAAACGCCTCATTTGTAGGCAGCGTTACAGACATTTTTGCCATGATAAGCTACAGAAGAATTACTGGATTTAAAACAAAGCTGTTCCTTCAGTACAGAAAAGCACTTTTAAACATGCATACAGGACAAGCTTGAGTTTTGAGAGGGGTTGTGTTCTCCTGGGGCATTATCCTACTGTCCCATAAAAACAGCTCTTGAGGCATTAACACACTAAGTTTTATCTTCCCCTTCTCCCACATCCCTTCCCAAAGAAAGGAGTTCTATCACAGCGGGTCTCATCATCTTATTGAAATGTTATATTCCGTAGTATCCTCTAGAGTTTGCATAAAAATATCTAACCTGGAGTCAGAGGGCTGCATGTAATTCCTTCTAGAAAATGGTTTTAAAGCAGCTAGAGGACTAATTAGAGAACTGAAGACATTCATATATGCAGATAAGCTATCCCATCCACAACCTGCAAGGCACAAATGAGCCTGGTTGTGAAGCCACGCCAAGCGGATGAGCCAACACACAGTGGTTTGCAAACAAGGTGTCAAAGCCTCAGATAATCTGATGTAAAAATCAAACATTCTGAAGACAAAGTCCAGAAGCACAGAAAACAACACTGGGAATTCTCAATACCTCTTTAAAGAGTCTATAAAAACCATGTGCACATCTGGGGTTTTAGGGAGCTGCAATAGAAAAGCAGGCAGGTTAGGAGTGAGTCACCTTTCTACAAACACATTTCTAAATGGGAGGATCAGAAAGACAAATACTAACCACACGTGGCCTAAGCAAAGCAGGAAGAAACCAGGAGGTATAATATGGTCGTCTGAAAATACTGAAATGGAGGATAAAGATAACAAAATATTAACAATCCCAAAGCAGTAAATTGCCATTTCGTTACCTCAAGAATTAGTCGGGTTCCTGAAAATAAGAAATATCATAGTAACCACGAATAATCACAGAAAAATATCAAGTTCAGATTAGTCCAAAAATTATTCTTTAGTTTTGCTTTTTAATTTTTATAATAATGGTAGACTCCTCTTGCAGGTATGCATATGCCTTTTTATCCACTGCAGAAAAAGCCTCAATTTAGATGACTACTGAGGAAGTGGATAACATGTAAAGAATTTCTCAAGTCTTCCTTTGCTCACATGCTTAATTTTACTTCTGCTTTGTTATTTTGATTTGGACTCTACTTTCCTTTTCTTTTCTTTTTTAATTTCTTTTTCTTTATTTTTTTTAAGTTAAAAAAGTTTTGAGAAGCACACAGTACCTGGCTTCTATTACAGACGTTGGGATCTTCCTCGTGTTTTCAAATATCTGAATGGCCTTTTCAACATCACGGAGTGCCTGGCCCTGGGGCTAGCTCACACAAGTAGCAAGGAGAGAAAGATGTTGTGAGAAATCAATGATGACAGTCATCTTTCCTGCTGGTTCTGTAGGGTTAGTAATAGTTGTCTGTGCTGTGAAGGGAAGTGACTGAATAACAAGAACTACCTGATATGCAAAGTAAAATTGAAAGATAGAAAAGACGGGGCCTGAAACATCAGCCTGCCTTGATAAGGCTCTCCTACATAACAGCTATTCTGGGTCAGCCCAAACATCCGTGTAGTTCTGCGTCCAACTCCTACAGCGAGCAGCGGATCCTCCTGTTTAACAGCCCTCCGTGGGGACAATATCATTTCTGTTCTGAATTAGTTGTATTGTTAAACCTGTTTTATTTCATACACTTTGAATTAGGACCAATATTCTTCACTTCCAGCCCATGCTACTAGAACTGCACTCCACGCAGAGGGACTTTGGCCCTGGGTTTCTCTTTTTCAAGCTGTAGGACACCTTAAACTGCAACAACTTATGGCAGTTTCTTAACTGACAAACAGATCAGACACACTTGGAAGAAATTAAATGAAATTTTCACTTGGGAGTTTCAATTCAGAGGACTAGATTTCATTGTTGTATATTCACTTACCCTAACACCAGCCTGTATTTCATGTACTTCAGTTAACTGACAGTATAAGCAAAGAAACTACATTTGTTGTCTCCTGTCCTCCTAATCTGCCATACTGTTTTAGCTGGTGATCCAAATATAGAAAGAAATGCAATTCAAAAGGAACAACAAAGCCAAAAGTTCCCCTTCCAACTACTATTATTCAATATACAACAATGAACAAGAAAGAGTGAAACTGCAGTCTGTAGATCCCTCCCCCCAAATCTCCTTTAAATAGGAACATTTTGAATACAACACCAAACAGGTGCTATGCAGTATTGAAGAGAACTGAGCATGCTTTCCCATGCAGTCAAATCATTAGGTGCAAACCCACACGGGGGAATGTCACCACTGTAACTGGTTGGTCTACTGGCAGCCCAGTTTCCTGCAGATCCGTGCTCTGCATCTACCCATCTCAGTAACCTCACTTCCCCTCAGCATACAACACCTTGTTCCTTACATCCTTACAACCTCTCCTTGTTCCTTACATCTCCCCTAAATTCTCTGACAGAATCTTCCATTTATTTCATATATCCCACAATAGAGGATGGGGAAGAGGCAGGCAGCACTCTGTGGCTCCAAACAACCCATGCTGACTGGCTAGCTAACATAGGTGTTGCTCGGCCAGAAGCTGCCTAACTGTTCAGTTCCTCTGCAGCCTCCCTCTGGAAATACTCGTCAGGGTCTGTCTGTCCTCTCTGCAGGACTGGTTTTCATAAAACATAGGAAAAGTTTCCATATTTGTGACCTCCAAGCCCTCTATCTTAAAGCTGGAGATCTGGCAACATGCTCAAACTTGGAGGGAATGGCAGACAGGAGGACAACATAAACATAGCTGATTAGAAAACTTTCAACTAGTACCTGCACAGATTCATCTGTGGAAGATAAATCTTCATAGAGCCCCATGTCTTCTATAGCAACCTGTGTGAGGTTACAGAGAGATGGACGTTGTCACATTGTCACAGCCACTATTTTGACAGATCTGGAAAAATCTTTTTTCAAACAGACAACTTTTACTAACCTTGAGGTCAGCCAGTCTGGTTTTAGCCAGAGTGATGTACTCCAAGAGGATAGACCGATGTTTTGTTGGCACAAAAGGGGGGTACATTATATGGACCTGAAATGTAATGTTCAAAACAAAATTTGCCATTTTTATAGGAAATGACTGTCAACTCCTGATTCATTTTTACACTCATTTACCTCAAAGATTCCCCAAAGAGGACAATGTTATTGCCTGTTATACGAAAATCCAGTTTCATGGCAAATGAAACCTTTTCCCAACAAAAATCACCAAAGTGCTTAAACTTAGCTGCGTGAAAGGAATTCACCTTCTTGTCGAGGAAATAGACTCTTGTACTAGCTTTTTTCAGGGGGAAAATATTTTGAGTAATGTATCAGAAGTAATGCAATTATTATAATAACAATAATAATATACTGAACCTAGTCAAAGGTACATAATGCAATTACTATAATAACAACAATATGTTGAACCTAGTCAAAGGCACAAATATGTTAAGTGGTGCAGTTCTGTTTCAGTCTTTAGAAAACAACCTGTTAGCTGCTTCTCACCTTCAAGTATGGGGCTGCTTCAAAGGGTACCAGCTCTGACAGGAACTCAAAAAGGAAGACCAGCGCCTTCTTACTGCTCCCATGATGACCCCCAGCATTCCCAAAGGAAGCCTGAAAGACGGAAAACGACAAAGCTTTCTTTCGGTGGGGAGAGAATCACATCCCAGCACTGTGTTAAACTCAGCACAGAAATCTCAGCTATTATAGACTTTTTTTTTTTTTTTTGAAATAAAGAGACACTTTCTGGAGAAAAATCTCTGGAGAACACTTATAGAAGTTTCCACAGAAGTTTTTTTAAGTTTCTTTTTCGATTTCCAGAAAACCTGCTACGTTAAACTCAAAGTTCATACTGATGTGGTACAACAAGAACGTTTATAGTAGTTAAACAAGCAACACCAAAATGCCCCAAAGGACTGAGATTCATCAGAGAACAGCAAACATGCAGGTTTCTACACAGCATTATCAGGGCGTTATAAGGAAAATAAGCCAGTCTGAGACCATACAAAACATAACTAGTTTACTTTCTGATACCTCCTAAACACTTTATCAACAAAGGCTCATGTGATATTTGCAAACTCACACAAAGCAATTTACAGTATGAAGTATGCACTTGTTTACAACTAAAAGCTAACGACCCATTATCTATAAGGTCAGCAAACATACCAATTACAGCTATATGTATGCATACATCCAGGAAACAGGAATGCTTCACGTGCAATAACCCACAACTTACGCAATAACAATACTGCCGTTCATCGAGATACCGTAATACATACAAAATTACAATTGTAACAGGAATGACACATCTGCATTCCTGACCAATAATTACAGAACTCAAGAGCGATGTGAAAGATGAAAGAAGGGGAGACCAAATAAAGCCAAGAAAATATTTCCTTTGCAAACACAAAGGAAGTAATAAATATTAAACTATTCCTAATACCAAGATGATTGCTTGTTACTTTTTTTTTTTTTTAATTCCTGGCTGGTCTTGTCTGACATTAGCCTTTTCCTGCCTAGTAACACACTCCGTATGCGTTTCTTGCATATATGGAACAAAGATCACTATGCCTCATTTAGTCTTACCTTAAACCATTCAGAGTAAGGCATGAACACAGCAGGGCCCTCTAGAGCAGCCTGACGAGCTATCAGGAATGCAGTGATCATATTTTCCATATCATAATTTTCAAAGGCCTTTATCAGCAGACAACTCAGTAGATCTAGAAACACAAAAATAACAACCTCGGACTTCGCTCTTGACAATTGTGCTGGAATTTTCTATAGTAAATGAAGACAAATATCTGTGACGAAACATCTGCCAGGAAAAGGAGGACATGCATTGCAGCTTGGAGAACCTTTGAGACTCATTCATATCTTTTCATGCATCCGAAAGGCATTTTCAACACTCAGCAAGTACTCTAGGATTTCAACCTCCAAGAGTTGCGTGGAGTCCGGCAATTAAATAATCAGTAAGATACTCAGAAAAACAGGGTCTGACAGTAAAGGTGAGACAGAAGAACTAAGCTTCAGTAACCACTACTTCAAATGAAGCTAGTTTTTGAATAACCATTCTTTGCTGTATATTAAATTTGAGAAACATCAGGCACAAGGTTTAGCACTCATGTCACAGCTGACTTTGAATACCTGAATGGAAAGGCAGAGTTCCTGTTGTTCCTTCCCCTGGGCTACAGGAATCTCAAAATAGCAAGTACAAACCCAACGCTACACCAGTCAGTGTGATTTCTCTGTTCAGTATCTGAGAAGCAATGAGCACTTATTAGCTTCCAAGGTTACAAATACCTACTTACCTTTGAACAGCTGCGCTGCTTCAGCCTGGCAGATTACCAGTGTGGAAACACAGGAGAGCACATGCTGCCAGTTCACTTCATGAGCCTCCAGAACTTGCTGCAGCTGGCAGATCGACTCCTTTGCACTGAATGCCACAAACAGCTGGAAGATAGTGATAGCAATTTGCTTTAGCTATGACATATAGCCTTCTGCAACAGTGAAATACACAGTGAAGATTAATATGCAGGTGCCTTTTGCATGATTTTTGAAAGAGACATCTTGCATGCATGTTTCACATCAGCTTTCCTGGGCCAGATACCTTTCTGGTTTTGAACCTGAGCTGGCGAAAATAAACAGCAATCTCCACTTTTTTTTTCAGAAGTGGCATCACATTCTATAACAGTGAAAATCCACATCTTTCATTATCTTTGTTCTCATCAAGAACCTTGCACGAACAAAAATCTCTTTAGTACTTCTTCTTCATGCTACATCCTGCCAGCAACTCCTGGCAGCTGATTCAGATTCTGCAAATTTTTAATAATCCCATTTCTGCCAGAGAGCAATTGTAACAAAAGCAACAGAGGTTTTCAGAAATATCACTGAATATAAACCAATATAATAGTGTTTGAAAAAACAGGAAGACATACTTTGCGATATAAGGTAGTAAGCAGTGAGCAAGTTCTTGTAAAGGTCCACTCTCTCTGCATATGGATGGCATCAGACACTGTACCCAGAAAGAGAAAAAAAGTTTGCTCTTCAGCAATAGATTTAAAAAACAAAACAAACCCAAAATACTCCAACACACACATCAAAACACAAGATTTCCCTCTAGCTTTGACAGCCAGATACATTGCAAATTGCTTGCCGAAACCTTCCTTGCCCGTTCACCTTTGGAACACAGGCTATGGAAACAGGGACTCTGCCATTTCACTCCACTACTGTAATCTCAAAGCCATTCTGGAGCTCATATGTTCATAGGCAAACATAATGAATGCATGCACAGAGAACCAGCAAGGAGTCATTTTGATAATCTCTTTCAACTGGAAGCCAGCAATGATGATACAGGTCTTCCATCAACAGGTAAGTAGCTCTAGATCATAGTTCAGAGTGATTATTTTACCAGAGATTCTGCAGCTCAAACATATTTCTTCCTAAAAACATCAGGTTTCACAATTAACAGTCACAGACTAGAAACCTTCCTGCCTTTATACCTGATCTACCAAAATGAACCACAAAGACACCCAGTCAGCAGAGAAGGACCATGCTGTGTGCTTAAAACCAAACATGCAGGGGCCAGTTTATTCTACCCCCGAGCTCTGCGGTACCAGCTCTCCCACCCAGCTTCTCGACTTCTTTGCCCAAAACTCCTCTCAGAACTCAGAACTCTCCCATGTCTGCCAGTAAAGACTGCCATCAGATGTCACTCCAAGCATCTGTTCATTACCCATGGGCTGAAGCTCTGTTTGAAAGAACCGATTTATTCATCTAAAGCCCAGAGTATGAATCTTTGGTCTTCTCTGGCGCTGTACTTATACAGCTCCCAAGGACAGAGCCGGAGAGTCAGGCAGCACCACCGGCTCGACATCCCCCAGGGCAGACCCATTCGGTGAGGCCTCAGCGGATGGAGCTCCTGACCCACCGCAATAATCAACCCTGGAGAGACAATTACTTCTCCCCACCGATTCCTACCTTTCAACAGAGGGTTGTAGGTGAGAACCTCAGTCAGCGTGTGTCTAAAAAACTGCTGCAGGGAATCAGGATGAACTGCATTTTTATACATTGTCACATTGAACACATTTAGCCTACAAACGAAATAAAGAAATATTCAGAAACAAAATACAAGATCCATGATCAACAAGGTACTGATCATGACTGACTCATTCTTTCTCTACATCTATCTTATCAAACTGCCAGAGAAAAATACTTTCTTTTATGTATTTTTAAAGTCTATTGGTTAATTCATCATTATTAAGCTATCATATTTACAAACTTGAAGCAAACGTACACCCCTGCACAGGATGGGAATAGAGGCTAACATGTACAAAGTGCTTAGACAAAATGGGTTTGGAAGCAAGAATTCGAGGAGGAGCTGATGGCACCTTCCAGGTGTTTCTGCTCAGAAGTAGGGTGAGAAAAGCTGACAGGATAAACTCACAGCATGCGAAGAGGGGACTTCAAGATTAGTTCCAATGCTGCCGAAAGACTCTTTAGTGCCTTACGTACATCTTATATGCACCGTCACTTGGTTTAGTTACTACATTTTATTAGGGAGGAGAATACTAAATATAAGTGGCACTGGAGAAAGATGAAAATAGACATCCACCCAGTTTCAGTAACTAGTGTAACAGTGGACAAGAAAAATCTTCCTGACATTATGCAGAGGAATATTGTTTCTTACCAGCACCCCATAGCTTGCAACTTGGAAACATCTTCCTGCTTCTCTTTACCAACAGCATCGAGCACCCCTAGTATCCCAAAGAAATCAAATGAGAGAAATGGAAATGGAAGGAACTGTGACAATACAACATGGAGAAACTATGCGGAACGAGCAATCCGTGCATCTTTAAGAAGGTGACCCCATTAGGGAAATGGGCAGAAGCCATTCAAGGTCATTAAATTCTTATGAAAATTTCTCAAAGCAACATAAGGGCTCAAAAACTATTAACACTAACCTTGAACCACTTCAAAAGCATCCCCAGGAACGTGCTAATAATTAAACCATCTAAAAATGCACATGAATTAATATTTAATTTCCAAACCCAATCCTAATTGTGCAGTGCATCTGCTAGTGTAAGCACTGCAAAGCTGCACTCCAGAAGAGAAAAAACTGTCTGGAGGCAGGGATTTCCACAGGTAAGATTTATATTAACAATCCCTTGAAATCATGTTCTTATCCACCCACGTCAAACAAGCAATGAGAGAATGCTGCTGTGAATGCCACACATTTGTAACAGCAGTGAGATGTCACCATGTTACATTTAGTGTTACTTAGCAGCATTTCTTCAAAAGCTAGGCCTGCTCCTAAATGACTGGCAGAGTTCAAAAACACTAGCAGCTTGCACAGCATATTGCCTTAACATCAGACTACACAAAGCCCATGTGCTTAGAGAGATCCTTCGCTTTACACCCTGCGGCAACAGCAGTTTGGTTTCTTGTCCCATCCTACCTTCAAAAGCCTCCTCTTTTAACAGTGGAAAAGGTTTGGGGACGAGGGGGGGGTTCTTTAGGACTGTCTCAGTGAAGCACTCTGAAATCTACTGAACCGAGGCAGCAGAATATGTGTCCCTCACGTGCCTTTTGGAAGGCAGTCCACAGCACTAATGAGCAATACTCTCCTCCCCTGCAGAAGAATACTTCAAGGTTAAGTAGGGGAGAATAGAGAAAAGGAGATAAACTCTGCTTATCCTTAGGCACAGGAGTTCACTATAGCAAGATCGTTAATTTGAAGCAGAGTGCTCCCATCCTACTCTCAGCCTGTCCTTCTCCTCCTGTGAATGTCTTTATGAATCCTAAATTATTTTGCATAAAGCATCCTAATGTTCTTCAAAGCAGCTGATTAGTTATTAAGTGAAACCCTTCAAAGGTAACCCAAAAGTATACACTAACAAAAATTCTTGTATAAAACTTGCTTCATACATTTTCACATGCATAGACCAAGCCAGTCAGCAGCAGCACAGGCTGTTCGAATGAGAAGGTCATATGAAGAGCAGGTGAGCAGACTCAGACCTGCGACTCCCAGCAGCTCTTACTGCTTCCCTTTTTAGAATTACTCTGCAAGGCGTGTAAGGCATCCCGGTCTACAGACAGGGCTCTCTGGAAGACAGGGCACAAGGGATCAGGCTGCTGGTGCTCACATGGAGAGATGCAGAAGGCACAGCAGTAGCCCTTGTGTTACGTCCTGGCTTTCAGTAATTTTACAACAAAATGAAAGCACTAATTTTTACAGTAGCACTGAGCATGTTGCTAAAACTTGCCAGCAAGAAAAGTGGTAAAGCACTGTCACTAAGGAGACAGAAAAGCAACCACAGCCATACAGTAGGATTAGACTTATATCCTGGTCTAAAGCACATGAAGAGTAGTAAGTGAATGCTTCCTCTGCAGACAAGGCTGTTCAGCAGATACAGCAACTTACCACGAAGCTCATCTGTGACACGACAGAAAAAAACAAACCTGATGTGTGTTTAATCTTTTTGCATTAGGATTTGCAATGCAAATCAGGCACTACTATGACTCAGCTCTCAGCAACATCATCATGACTGTCCAGGACGCAACAGGTATATTGTCCCTGGGACAATTCTTGAAGATTGGCCATTTAAAGACTAAAAATATATATTAGATGACTTTGCTCAGCATAAAAAAAAATTGTTTTCACAAACCATTGGTCTGCAAATCCAAATCATGAGTCAGGAATAGCTTACTTGGATGTAACTCAGTAAATTCAACATTTAATGTACTAAGCAGAGTAAATTATCCCAGCTTAATCTCTGCCTTACAATAGATTGGACTGCTTCCAATCAAGCTTGTTTAAAAACAGCTCAGATATCTTTACCTGATGATGCAGCTAGGAGTGTCAAAAAGAGCTAGCATAAAAGGCAAGGAATTATCTGCAGTGTGAGAAGAAACTCACTTTACAGGAGAGAAGGGGAACTAGAGACACAAAGGCAGTGATATAAATATAATGCACAATACAGGAAAAGCACCCTAGGCAAAGGACTTCTCCAAGCCCTTAAAGATTTAGCAAAGAACAAGGAATGTAAGTCTAGAAAGAACAATAATTGCACAAAGTTACAGATAACAAAAACACTTACATGTCAACATTCTTTGTAAAACAGCATGACAGATCTGTTTAAAATTGACAAATTAAGACCATTTAGTGTTTAGAAGAGCTATAATTCTATGCAGAAAAGGTAAACTGACTCAAAAATTGTTATCCCTTTTACTTTAAAGATTAACTTTTACCACAGGCTTTACTGTAGAAGAGATGCAACAGACAGACAGACAGACAAGCATTTTCCATGTTTATCAGCATTCCATGCTTCACATTAAAATGGAAAAAAGCAATCGAGGTGAAACCAAGGAAGATAAAATGACAGGCCCTTGACAGGTCACCTTGGAGGAGCTTTCAAAAATAAGAAAGAAAATCTCTGTCCTGGTTTCACCATTTCCTCCTCACCCACTCCAGCACATGGGACACTGCCCTTTGATTGTTGCTCTAAACTCAGATTTATTCATGTTCAGCAATGCACAGACATATACAATGGAACTACTCTTTTAAATAACCATTTGTAAATAGTTTAATTTTGCCCTTACATGGGGGACCTTCTTGAATTCCAACTTCCTTCCCAGTTCCGAAGTTTGCTGAAAGCCATTCTGAAGAAACATGATCACAAAGTCTGCAAATCAAGGAATTGGTGCTTCAGCATCCTTTTTCAGTAAAGATATTCTGCCCTGTTGCCTCCCCATCAGTCTCCCAAAAGGATTCATGCCTGAAAAGCATCATTCTCAATACAGCACAGTCAGCAAGTCTGCTCAGTTCTCAGTTACTTCTTGGAGTAAAATCACTCCCGGCAAAAAGACCCAGAAGGATCAATGACAAATGCCACATGGAAACTTTACAAAAAAAGAAAGACCAAGCAATTTACAGCTCTCACGGTCTATTATCACTCATCACTGTAGAACTCATACAGATTGTACCTGACCAACTGCACTAGTCCAAATGTCTGACTACAGCCCTCCTATCAAATTGCTTAGGGATTTTTTCTGAATCGAAATGCAAAGTAAATAATAGAAAACGATGGGACGGGGGGAATGGAATTGTTAAGCTTTTCTGGTCCAAAAAATCCTGGCAGAAGTGCCATGCTCTTGATTGAGATCATGCCCCATACACCTTGCAACTACACTTGCTTGTGATACCATATTATAAAAGGATATAGAAATTCAAACCAATTTTTGCTGATGGGAAAGAGTTTGAAAAATTCACCAAATATAAAAATATACTCCCCTCACTGAAACCATGCAAGAAAAGAAGGCAAAGTGAGGCCTCCGTTCTCATCCCTCTGAGCTTCTGACTTGTACAGCCTGCTGCAGACTCCGAAGATGAGCAGTCTGACCTCTACTTTACCAACGCCCAGTTCAGTGCCTTGCCTGTGAGAATGTGCCCAGAACGCTCCACATCCTGGGAGGACTCTTCTGTCTGCTCACAAAGGCCACAAAGGCTGCTGCACAGCCACTCCACCACAGCAGGAATGTCTGGGTTGCTGAGAACAAAAAAAAGCATATTCAGTTCAATACTCTTATTTTTTGTGATGCTTGGTTTCTTTGCTCCATCATCTTCTTGGACGCAGGAAAGGGCAGAGTCCCACACAGATGGCTCTAGATGTGGCATTTCATTTCTTTAACTCGGGCCACCAGAGCTTTATTTGCTCCATAAACGAGTGTAAAACAAACACATCCAAAGAAAAGGAACTCATATTTAAACTGTGTGTTCAAATACTTCCCCATCTCTGACATTAAAATATTTCCATTAAAAAAAATTGTTGGAAGAAAATATTATAGTTCTCATTTCTAAGAGACTAGGATAAAAATGTTTTCAAAAATCAAGCTCTTAATCTCTTTGGTTTCTTCAGATCTCAAGTACGGTGAGCTCTGAAGGCTTTTTTTCCCCCCTCTGCAGGCCTATTAACAGACTAATAAACCAGTATCAAAGGTCTAAAAGATCACTGTAATGTTCCTTTGTCATCATAAGAAAACAACCTGGACTCTACAGATAATAACTGATTTTAGCTGCTAGCTCCATATGAAAGGGCCGTGCAAGGTTAAAAACCAAACCAAACCAAACCCAAAAACAAAACACCCCCCCCCCCCAAAAAAAACCCAAATCCCACTGTTCAAGAGATTAACTCTGCCAAACCTAACTGAAATGCTGGCTTTATGAAGATAGAAGTCCACAACTTCTGCAAAGCAAGACCTCTGGTCAAGACCAGCCTTAATTTGTACTGACTAAATAAGAATTTCCAAAGCAGATCGCAAGGCATGGGCAGGGGGACTGAAAGCTGAGTTAGTGATTCCTCTCCCGCAGGACAGGGTAACTATCTATATGCGGCCATCGGTGTCAGTGAAACAAAACGCTACACAAAACATTACCTAGAACAGTCTTCGGTGGTGGTTCACACTGAACCATTTTGCTTCACACTGCAACTGATTCGGCAACCAACGAACAACCAATTACCCCATCCTAAACCATGCTAACCCAGGGTAACCTCTCAAACCCAGGATAACTGCTTAAATCCTGCTAATCTGATCACTTGCAAGCACCTGACTATATTCTTAGTCCAGAATACTCATGACTAATCCCTGATTACATTTCAATAGGTTTTAAGAGACTGCAAACCTATAAACCTCTGCTCACCTCTCCAGCAGTTCTTCCAGTCCAACGATGCTGCCTCTGTGCAGCTGCCACACAACTTCCAGAAGTGGAGGGGTCTAACAGAGTGCCATAATTAGGTCACAGAGGATAACTGACAGTTAACATTAACATTTTGCTAACATAGACTACAAAACCCCATCTAAATTCCATTTATTCAGACTACTCAGGGCTTACTAAAGCTGTAACAAATGAAATTTCGGATGCGGGAAGATTACATTTGATTTATTCCTTCCTGCAAATTTTGAAGGGTTGAGAGTTGTAGACACACCAACATTTGAAATTTTCATGGTCACATAATAAATAAATCTGTCTTTGCTGTCTCCCTGGAATAATCCTGATCCTGCACTTTCAAAGGTGCAGTGGCTACCCCAGAAAACAGGTAGTATCACTAAGTTTCAACTCTTGTTAATTCAGATTCAGAAACAGATTAGAGAATTATCACTTAGCCTACTGACTGTTTAGTCTCTGTGAAGCGAGTACGATTCTCTCAAATCCATTTCACAATAGGAGATTACAGAAATAGACACTGCAACTGTAAAAGCAGAGAGCGCTATGGACAGCAACAGAAGAGTGAACACCACTTCAAAGGTCCTGCTCCTAAATGCCAGGCGAGCCAAAAGCAAAATCAGCACTATGCTGAATTTCAGCGTGGATGAGGCAGCTGCCCTTTCATGTCGTACTGAAAGGCATCCCTGCAGCTCCAGCATGGAACAGTTTGTCCCTGGATGATGCCCTGTGTCAGCAAAACATGAGCCCTAGACACACCGGGAAGGGGGAACAATTCCCCTCCGTTCCAGCCTCCCTACAGAAACGCTCCAGTCTAGAAACGAAGTCATCCAAGGGCACTCTCTTGACTCACGAAAGAAGAGGAAGAATTACTTGGGAGTCTTGGGGCACACGAACCATTCAGAAAAAAAGCCCCTAGCTTTCCACAGGAACTAGTAGCTGTTTCTTAGCATGAGCCTAGACTCCCCCGCCTACACTTTGTCTTCGAGAACCTAATCCTTTACTGTAACTATCCCAATTACACAGCAGTACTTGATTTCTATGTCTACCTGAGAACAAGCAGATTTTATCAGCCTGTAAAACACACTGGATTCTATTTTCAGCCTAGGATTGGTTATTTGAGACTACAAAATGCCTCTTTATCCAGGCAGATCAGAATCTTCCTTCTTTCCCACCAGAATAGTGAGTAACCAAAATTGTCCTGCTCACAAAAAGCCCTTAACTCTTGTAAGAGCAGAACTTATCATAAGAAAACAAACTACCCAAATCAAATCAAGACAATACCTTTGTGAAGCAACACAATCTGCTACCTACTATCACGTTTCTCCCAAACCATTTGCTCCATGAACTCACTCAGGCTTATCACAGTTCCCAGATAAATAGAGCAGAGAACCAAAACGCCAAAGACACACCGAACATTGCTGGCAGAGAACGTAAAAGACTACGAGACTGTGTCATCTCACAGCCAGCTGGGGGATTTTCACTGTCCGGTTAATCGATCTGGACTGCTTCACCCAGAGACCATCTGATGGAAATAGTAGGCACCACACTGCAACAATAGCAGTAAGTCAGTGAACTAAATAGGAAAGAAAATCATACACCTCAAAGTTTCTATTAACTGCACTGTCATCTCAGGTGAGTTTAATCCCACTACCCACGCTGCAACGTACAGACACTGTCTTTGCCATGCCCCTTCTGGCTTGCTAATGAAAGCCAGCCCTGCTCAGTACAAACAGAAACAGTTAAACATCTCCTTCAGAGAGGCGAGAACGCTGTTTGCCTAGCTCCAAAAAAGCTAAAACTTGACAACCAAGATACTGTCAACTTTCCTTTGTGGCAGTTTCTCAGTAGAAGCAGCCACACAATTTTAATGATTCATTTGTTTCCAAGTCTCTGCTAAGTCCTCTTCAAAAAAGGAAAGCCTGCTGCAGAGTCTAGGAAGCCGCCAGTGAACTTGTTTTTAAAATAAATAAATGAAAACAAGAAGCCCTACTCACACTTCAACATATTTAGAATTCAGCTCATGCTTTTAAAAGCTCAGAACCTCCTCTGTACACAAAAAAGCCATCTCTACCAGAAAAAGCCACCACAGGAAATGGAATGCAAGTCACAGCATTTCACTAGTCCATTTCAGAGTCATCCCTCACTTTCACTGGACAAGAGAGCTGAACACATCCTACTGGATCCCTCAGACGAGATCTAACGTTCTGTAACACAGCAATGTTTCTGTTGCAGAGTTCTTACCTTCATTTTCCACATTTCTTGACAGAATAGCGAGCGACAGAACACATTGTTCGCCAACAAATCCTTGACCGTTAGAAGCAAGCATGACAACCTTTTCTGGAATCACACCCAAAAATAAAGCAGAAATAAAAGAATGTGTTATTTACAAAGGGAATTAAAAACCCAGTTTGTCACTTTTCCCTGTTTACTGCTTTCTGAAGGCTTGAATAACGGAGGGAATTCAAAGGCAAGGCCTGAAACCTTTCATTTTAAGGTTGAGTTAAAGGCAGCCAGGCTGACAGCACTGACATCTGGTAACTGCTCAGAGGTGACACGTACCAGTAGTCACGGCACAGCTTTTGCACAGAATAACCACAACCATAGCTCGCTACATTGCAAGCTGAGAAGATTATCAGATAGAACAGATAAAAGAGACCAAACCACGCCAGAGAAGGTTGAGCTATGCTAAAAATGGTAATACAGTATCTGCTTAGACAATTCCATCTAACATTGTAGTCTAGCAACAGACAGAAAACTTCATTTCCAAGCTGTCAAAACCTAGCTGCTTTCCTGTACAAGACAAGAATGCCATAGTTCTTTGAGCATATCAGATAAATATATGAATAATTGGCTGCTCAGGTGCTGTATGTTTGCTGACTTTATCAAGAACAGGTAAACTGGGTTTAAAGTCAAACTTAACAATACGGTTTTCTTGAAAAGCTGAATGCAAACTTTCTCCCTTACTCTCTGTTCCAAGTTCAGCAGCGGTGCTTGAGAGGAGCTTGTGGAAGCCTGGCAGATCTGCTCGATGTTGGTAACAGCATTTTTGGCTGCCAAGATTGCTGTGGGTACACCCAATCTTGAGGCCTGTTCCTGCAGAACAGAGGCTGAAAAACAAAGCAGAAAGTTGACAGCATAGGAGAGAAAAAAGCTTTGAGCACATGATTAGGAACAGAGAAGTCCCAGGCCTTAAAATTCTTCCAACACTGATGTCATTTATTGCACTGGGAAATCAACTTTATCCCCCTGTATCATTCCTTTCCTGTACATAAAACAGTGGCAGAATTACCAATACCATAGAGGTGGAGCATCCTTGCTAAATAGATTTTGCATTTTAGCCTTCCATGGCTCACAGTGACATTTTAAAATAAAATATTCAAAGATCTGACTTTGCCAGGCATGTCATCACTGGACAAGTAAGGAACAAGCAGTTTAGAGAGAGACAAGGAACAGCGAGAAGAAAGTAAATTTGGATTATCAAGAGAGGAAAAAGGTGGGATTAAGCTTGCAGAATGGTGAATAAAAAGGGAAGGAAATGAAATGCATTTAACAGGTAGAAATGCAGTACATAATGAAACATTAATTTCCATTTCTGCCTCCAGCAGATACTCTTTCACTCACCTATGAATGATTCTGACAGTACTTTCCGGTGCTCTATGCCACTGTCTTCAGCTGGCTTGACTGAATCTTCCACCTGGAAACAAAACAAAAACGTAACAATCTTATATGTCTATTTTGCACATATATAAATATATTCCCTTAAAAACTTACTTAGCAGCTGTGTCATTCTAGGGGGCTAAAACAATGGAGATGAAATCAACACCTAGCTCCTACATGGTCCTGATAAGCCAGAGATTTGGGCACTTTATAAGGGACACAAGTACAGCTATCTTCGTTTTATGCAGAGAAAGTGAGATACAGGTCAGCTAAGCTACTTGTGCACAGTCACGCAACACAGCAGCAGCAGCACCGGGAACGGAGCTTCCAGCTTTCAAGTCGCTTCTGTGAAGCCGCGCTGGCCACAAATATCTGAGGAAACGTTGCAAAATGCGAGACCCTTTTCTAGTTCAGTCTCCATTTTTTCTAGAAGACAAATATGCTGTAGAGAAAGAAACACCCCTATGGCTGAACTATGGGAAGTACCTGAATTGTCTGTTCAAGCTATCGAAATCAAAAGCTTTCTCCAGCGTGTGAGAACAAAGTAGATCACTGTCAAGTCAGAAGTTTGGCTCAAGCATCTAGGTAGATATATTACACAGGTTTTCATAAGGACAGTTAGTCACGTTAGTCAGAAAAGGTTGCCAATCCAGAGAAAACCCTACCACATTCTCAATAAACCAGTTCCAACACCAAACAAAAGGTGCTGGATTTCCACTTGTCCAAATGCCAACAGGCCCCAGGCTTGACCATTTTTCATCCGCAACAACAAAATGTAGAGGAATAAAAGAAAAAAAAGTCTCATTTCTACAAAGACCTCTAAATTTCCTCTTACTTCTACAGTGCTGTTTCTTTTCACTTATTGTAAAAACAGTGTTCCTCAGACATTTGTTTTATGGTTGCACTAGAAGGGACTGGACGGAAATCTGTCTGCACCAGGAATCTCCCGCCTGACCATTAAGTCGCCGGCCTGCCCGCTCTTACCTCCAGGAGGAGGTCGTTCAGGTTCAGATGGCGATCCAGAAGGTGAAGAGCAGCTTCTTGGAGCTCTGCTCCGCTCCCAAAGGCGCTTTTTCGTTTCCTGGCTCTCCCTGCTAACAAGTTTGGATTTCCTTTAAGGACCAAAGCTAGTTTTGGCCCTGGCTCAGCCAGACCTCCCGCCAACGCCTCCCGCCAACGCCTCCCCCACCCATGGCACGGGTCACACACGCGGCCCCTCGCAGATGGGGCGACGGCATTCCTGGTGCCCACGTTAGCCATCATGGTGACCGGAGTGAGGCTGAGGAGGGACGTGGGACGTCTCCTCAGGGGCCTAATGCTGCCACAAGGAGCCATCGGCTCCAAAAGCCCCTCGGCCCAACAGGCTGCCCAGAGACCCTGGCACGGGGCCGCAGGGAGGCTGCTGACCGCAGGCAGAGGGAGCCCGAGAGGGGCTGGGGCTCGGGGGGCTGGGCAGGGCCTGAGGGGCGGCGGCGAGGCCACCACAGCTGAGGGAGTGAGGGGCTGCCGGGGTGCCAGGGGCCGCGTGGGCCACAGGAGGGGCGGTGGTGGAGGGCAGAGCAGGGACATTCACCCCTCTCCTGTCCCTGCACGGGGAAAAGCACCAGCCCGGGGCCCAGCGCCGCCCCGGCCCCCACCTACCCAGCAGCTCCCGCAGCCTCCTCCCGCCCGGCCCGCCCGCGCCCGCCATCATGGCGGCCCCTCCCGCTTCCCGCCAAACAAACCCGCCCGCCCTGCGCCGCCATTGGCTGCCCGCCGCAGCGGGGCCGCCGCTGCCCATTGGCTGGAAGCCCGGGGTGGTCCCGCCCGCTGCTCCCCCTCCCGCCATGTTGGTGGCGGCGGTGCTGGGGGCCGCCATCTTGGGGAGGTCCGCGCTGGGGGTGGGGGTCTCCTTAAAGCCCCATCTGCCGCCATCACGCGCGGGTTTTGGTGGGGCACATGCGACACAGGGAACATTTGTCCCCTCTGCCCACCCGGCGACTGCGCGAACTCCCCTGCGCTCCCGGGAGCCAGGGGGGCCCACAGCCGGAAAAAAAGCAAAATCGCTCCCAGAAACGCGGCCCAGCGCTGCAGTGCTGACGCGGGGGTGGGGGGGGGACACCCGCAGGGGACACGTCTCACTTTGTCCCCTAGACCCATCTTGTGGGTAGCGGGGGAGCAAAAAAAGGCGTGAAGGAAACGATCCCGCCCGAGGGAGCGGGGATGGGAGGAGGCCCAGGGAGACCTGGACCTGCCCTGGGTGTGTGGGGCCGGGCAGCCTCCCGTGGCCGTTGCAGCCTCCCGTGGCCGTGGAGCCTCGCGTGGGCCCTGCAAAGGCAGGAGGAGGTGGAGGAAGGGACCCCCTGGCAGAGGCGGAGGGGAGCTGGAGCACGGAGGCGCGTTGGGAGTCATTACAGAGCGGAGGGGAGCTTGGGCAGGGGTTAGAGGCAGCAATTAGAGCGATTAAGAAGCCGGAAGGCCTCATCTGCGATGGAGTGAAAGATTTGCATTACTAAGGAAAGGAAGGGGCCTGCCTCCAACCGCCTCGGAGATAAGCAGCAAAGAAGAAAAGGGATTATTTGGCAAGGTTCAAAGAGATAAAGATGATAGGATGGAAGCAGGGGCAGGGAGAGGAATTTCGGCTGGGGCTGGAGGGAAGTCACCTTGCCTGCGAGCACTTTGAGGTCCAAGTTTGCCCATTCCCAGGGGATAGCTGTGCTCCAGCCAGGGGTCACGGCGCAGAAATTTGGGGACACCTGCGGGCTCATTCCCTGCCCGCTTCGTTTCTGTCTGATTTGGTGCCAAAATGTAGCTCCGGATCTCCCGTGGGCCAGGACCCGTGTTGTAGCCCCTCGCGTGGGATCCGCCAGCCCGGCCTTTCCGCGGCAGCCGCTGGGTCTGCCCTGGGTCTGCCCATCCTCACGCTTCAGGCCAGCGGAGCAGCTCTCCGCTGCGTGAAAATCTAACAATAGATTTCTCTGTTTTTAATACTCCTAGCAGCTTTCTGCAGCCTTACTGGTTTACTAGCTTGCAGTGAGCAGCACTTTGCTATATTTAATCCTGTATGTGAGGTATCCTGAGTTAATGCAGTCTGCCCAGAGAATTGGTTTTAATTAAAATATTAATGAAGACGACTCTGGAAAGGAAATGGAGCTTTACCAACTGCTCTGTGGTTCAAGTGTCTCTGCCTTTCCAGCCCCCAAGCCTTCCCAGTGCCTCCGCCCAGAGACCCTGAAGAGGCAGCTTTCTCCGGCCGGGCAGCGCGGCCAGAGCCTGCTGGAGCCGCTTGGAGGGCAGGACCAGCACCGAGGCCGTAATCCGAGAGCCGTGTCAGCAGAGAGGAGCAGGGAAGCCCTCGGCTTCACCACCCCTTCGTTCAGCCGCAGAGCGAAAGGCTCAGGGCCTCCTTGTCTTTCCCTCCCCCTTTCCCTTGGCCTGGTTATTGGTACCTGGCCGAGGGGAGCGTGAAACCCTGCCAGACCGGAGACCTCTGCAATAAAACTGACCCTGCGAGGCAGACGGCTCTGTGGGATCAGGCCCCATCTGCTTTAGCACTGTGCGTGTGAGGCACAGCGGCCTGGCAGGAACAGGCTTGTCTGCGTCCCGCGTCCTCCCGGGCTGCACTCGAGGACGGGGCTGGCCAGCAGCACACGCAGACCGAGACTGCTTTAATCGAGAGCAGAGATCCGGGCGCGCATGATGCTCCGGAGGGACTGCTCAGCGCGGCTCGCTCCGGCAGGCCGGCTCACCTGGAGCTCAGGTTTCGGGATGCTCCAGAAGTTAATCCATGCGGAGAGGAGACCGGGGAGTTCTCGCCAAGAAGCCGTGTCCGAGCAAGGGACCAGTCCCGCACGTCCCGGGAGCCAGGCGCTTGCTTCTGGCTGCGTCTGCGGAGGGCGAGCAGCACGCACACCACGAGCTGACTTTGTAAAACCTTCTCTCCTTTCGTTGTCCAAGTTTATTGTGACACCTAATGCAACGGGAACATGTGCATCTAACCCCACAGGTGCTTTCAGCAGTCATCTTTACCTCCTGTGGCTTTTTAAGGATATTTTTTGCGTACGACAAATGAAATCCATGTGAATGTCTTACCTGAAAACACATTGCGCGCAGCACGCGACCCTGCTGCCGGCTGCCCCGGGAGCCGCGCGGGGAAGGACTGCTGCCCTCCGCCCCGGCTGCCCAGCCGCCTCTGCAGCGCGTTGTGCCTCAGTGCAGAGGGTGGCAGGAAGCAGGAACATCTCACACTCCTGTAGCACTTTGTAACCTTTTCCCAACCTTTTCATTTTTTCCTATTTCTTTTAATTGAATTTCCCCTATGCACATACGCGCTTTGCTTTTGTTTGATTTTTTCCAAGACGGTGGCTTTTAATTATATCTTGATTCCATATTAATTACAGTTCTACCCAAAGCAAGGGCTTTGTGATGATTCAAATGTATTCCCATTAATCCTGCAGGTTGGGTTATCGTCGCCTTCAAACACCCGGCATCTTTCCTGCTGTCCCCGACGGTGCCGCCCCGGCTGAGCCTGGAGGGCAGCGGCAGATGCCTCCAAACGCGACGCGGAGCAGGAGCCAGCAGCGGGCTCAGCGCCACGCGTACCCCCGGCGAAGGGCAGCACGCCGAGGCTTCCTCCCTCCAAAGTCCCGTCCAAAGCAGGCTACAAAGCCGGCTGATTACAGGGTAAATGTCGCATTCAAATCTCACCCAAGTGTGCGGAAAGCGAGACCCGGACCTGAGCGTCACAGCCCAGCAGTGCCGTGTTCTCCTTCTCGGTGCCGGTGGGGCTCTCTGCAGCCGGCTGGTCCGTCCTGCCCCTGTTCCCACTCCCCATTTCCCCCATCGGCTCCGTGGACTGCAGCGGAGCGGAGTTGGCGGGCGCTCCAGCGCACTCGGACAGCCGGGACAAGCCCTTGTCCCCCCGATGTGCCCCGTGGCACCAAGTGCACACGCTGCCTTGCCTTGCTGCCGCGTCCCGCGGGGAAGCCGTGGGGCAGCTCGCGCCAACGGGACCCGCCGCGAGCGGGGCTGGGCAGAGCGAGGCAGCCGAGCCCCAGACACAGCACCGTCCTTGTTCCGCACTTCCTTCGGGCAGGTAACGATGGAGGAGCTTAATGGACTCGCCCCCACGCACCCGCTCCCAGCCCAGCGGCCGGCGCGTTCGATAACCCCACAGACGCCTGGAGACGTCCGGGCATCCCTGTCCGTCCTGCTGCTTCCCCAGCCCCAGCACGCGTGTGTTGGTTCCAGCGTGTGCTCGTGGGTTAGCAGAGCCGAGACGGGGCGGGATGATCCTTTATCATGAAAATGGGTAGCTCATAATGACAATTCACTCCAGCTGACCTTTCGCGGCGGCCGCTGCTCTCTCTGCTGGCCAGGACTGCGTCTCCGGAGGTATCGCCCGGTCCTCCGGGAGGGAGAGGGTCTGCAGGGCCCTGCCGGGTCGCTGGGTGCCAGCCCCGTTTTCGGGCACGGTGGCACAGCACGGTGATGGCACTGATGACGGCATGGCATTGCCGCCCGTCCTGCACCTCTGGGCCATCGGCCTCCACTCGGAGAGCGAGAGAGACTCCGGCTGCCCTTCTCGGCACTTCCCTGGCGGCTTCTCCTGGTTGTGGTCATGCCAAAACCACACTGCAGCGTAAAGAGCTCTTCTCCTTCGCCGCTTTTCCTCCCTGGCGTTTTTATGGTCACGGCCGGACCTCTTCTCCCCCCGCTCCCCTCCCCTCTGCGCCATCCTCGCAGCAGCCTGTCCCAGCGGCTGCACCAGCAGCACCGCTTCGCCGGCGGCATCGCCCACCCGGGGCTGCACCGTGCTGGCAGCGGCTTGCGCATCGCCTCCCTCCTGCCAGGCTCTCCGGCCAGGCGAGCTGGGATTACCCTGGAAATTCCCACTGCTGCCGCTTGGGCTTGAGCTGCTGATTTTCAGCCTGTGTCTCCCGCGCCGGCCGGGAAGACCTGCTCCTTCCCGGGTGACCTCCGGCCACCGGCGGTGACCCAGAGCCGTGCGGAGGCCACGCACGCCAGGCTGCAGGTGCAGATACCCGGGGTGGCACCGCGTTGCAGTGTCACCCAACAAAGCTGCCCCGGAAAGGCCTCCGCTGCCACCGAGGAGGAGCAGCAGCAGGATTTCCCCGGGGGACCCCCGGTCCCGGGCGCCCTCGGGGCTCCCAGAGCTGCGGTGTCCTCGCAGCCAGCAGCCCCCAGCTCTGCCGGCGCGTGCCAAGGCCGGGGCAGAGCCGTTGCCCGGGACGGGCTCTCGGGAGCTAATCGCTCCCGTGCTGGTCCGAGGCTGAGCCCCAGCGGTGCCCGTGCCACGGCACTGAGGTGGCAGTGGCCGTGCCGCAGCGCTGAGGTGGCCAGACCGGAGCTTTTAGGTGGCGGTGGCCACGCCACGCCTGCGTGGGGCTCGCCAGGGCGGTGCTGCAAGGACCGGGCACGCCGCCCTGGCAGGGTGCCTCGAGGTGGCAGGTGCCACCCTGGTCCCCGGGGCCCTGCCTGCCACCACCCACCGTGCAGCTCCCTCGCACCGCAGGCCAGGGGACAGGCCATGGCCCCAGTCCTTCCAGCAGGGCTGTGCTGGGGCAGCGCTCAGTGCCCTGCACCCCGATCTGCGCCGGCATCCTGTGCCCTGCACCCAGTCCTGTGCAACGCGCCCTGCAGAAAGCTGTGTGCCCTGCGCCCTGCGTTCAGTCCCGCGCCCTGCGCCCTGCGCCCAGCCGTGCGCCGGGTCCCACACCTTACACCTTGCGCCCTGCATCTTGAACCCGGCGCCCTGTCCCGTGCCCTGCGCCTCGCGCCCGGCTGTGGGCCGTGTCCTGCACCCTGCGCCCTGCACGCAGTCGTGTGTCCTGCGCCCAGCTCTGGGCAATGCACCCTGCGCCTGGAACACGCTTCTGTGCCCCGAGCCCTGCGCCCGGTGCCCTGCGCCCACTTCTGTACCTGCACCCTGCGCCCTGCACCCGGTTGTGCGCCCTGCACCTTGCGCCTGGTTCTGTCCCGGGCCCGGACCCTGCACCCTGCCAGCCCGGACGGGCCGAGCCGAGCCGAGCCGAGCCGAACCGTGCTGAGCCGAGCCGAGCCGAGCCGAGCCATGCCGTGCCGGGCAGAACCAAGCCCAACCGAGCCCAGCCGAGCCGTGCCGTGCCAGGCAGAACCGAGCCCAAGTGAGCCAAGCTGAGCCGAGCCATGCCGTGCCGGGCAGAACCGAGCCCAACCGAGCTGAGCCAAGCTGTGCCGTGCCGTGCCGGGCGGAACTGAGCTGAGCCGAGCCGAGCCGAGCCGAGCCGAGCCGAGCCGTGCCGGGCGGAACTGAGCCCAACCGAGCCGAGCCGAGCCGTGCCAGGCGGAACCGAGCCGAGCCGAGCCGAGCCGTGTCGTGCCGTTCGGCGCCGCCGCGGTCGGTACCGCCCAGCCCGGGGCGCTGCCCCCGGCGGCGGCGGCGGCGGCGGGCGGGGCGGGGCCGCGCCGTGCCGCTCCTCGCCGCTGCGCGCCGCCCCCGCCCGCCCCATGCCCGCCCCCCCGAGCGGCGGCGGCGGCGGCGGCGGCGGCGTCGGCGGCGGCGGCGGCGGCGGCGGCGCGGGGATGGGGCGATGGCGCGGGCGGGCGGCGGGGGCCCGCGGGAGCTGTCCCTGGAGGAGGTGCTGAAGTGCTACGAGCAGCCGCTGAACGAGGAGCAGGCCTGGGCGCTCTGCTTCCAGGGCTGCCGCGCCGCCGCCGCCGCCGCCGCCGCCACCGCCGCGCCGCTCCGCACCGCCGACATCCGCCTCCGCGGCGACGGCACCGTCGCCCTCCCCGCCGCGCCGCCCGGTAAGAGCCCGGCGCCGGCGTCAGCACCGGCACCGGCGGGGCGGGCGGGGGAACCGGCAGCGGGGAGCCGGCAGCGGCGGGTGACGGACACCGGGGCGACCGGCACCGGTATGGGGCGACCGGCACCGGCGGGTGACCGGCAGCAGGGTGATCGGCACTGGTATGGGGCACCGGCACCGGCGGGGTGACCGGCACCGGCACCGGGGGTGACCGGCCGCAGCACCGCAGCTGCAGCACCGGGAGCACCGGCAGCGGGGCAACAGGCACCGGCACCGGGGAGATCGGGGGGGGATCGGCATCGGCGGGGGCAGCGGACCCGGCGCCGGGGACACCGGCGGGGAGGCCTGCACGGGCGGCCAGGACTCGCACCGGCACCAGCACCGGGGGGGGGGGGAGGCGCTGGGGGGCCCAGGCCCGGCACCGGCACCGGCACCGGCAGGGCAAGGTCGGTTCCTGCTCTGGCGAGGGGGTTCCCGGGCGATGCCATGGGGCTGGGGCCTGGGGTGCGCGGGGTGCGCCGCGGGTGCGGGTGTAGGGGCTGCGGGGTGTGGGGGTGTGCGGGGTGCACACGGGGTGTGCAGGGCGCAGGGGGTGCAGGGCTCCAGGGCTGGGGACCACCACGGGGCTGCAGGACACCAAGTCCTTCAGGGTGGGCAGGACACAGCAGGGACACACGGGGACACACGGGGACACACAAGGGTCCCGGCCACACGTGGGAATGCAGAGCACACGCGTGGGGGTGACACACGCAGACGTGGACATGCACAGACACACAGGGACACAGAGCACCCATGGGGACACACCTGCACACGCATGGGGACACACACAGCACGCATGGGGACACACAGAGCACACGCATGGACCCACAGGCACACACATCGCACGCGTGGACACGCACACGCATGCAGCACACATGCACACTCACGTTTGCAGGCCCCCAGCCCCGACCCCCCCGCACCCCCCCGGGCACCCCGGAAGGAGCATTTCAGAGCGGCACCAGCCCCGACCTTCGCACCGCGGCCGGCCGTGCCCTCTCTGCAGGCGTTGGGGCTGCTGGGTAGGGCCGGCTGTGTTTATGGTCTGTAATTACGGCCGTGCCAGCAGCGATGATGGGTGGCTCACAGCAGCGGAGATTAGTACCCGCGTGCCTAATGACAGAGCTCGCACAAACGAGGCTTAACCCCTGCCTCGCCCCGCTTGGGAGGCGAAGCACCTCGCTGCGCGCCGGCTGGGCCCTGCGGCGTTCGCTGGCTCCGCTGAGGTTCAAAGATGGCTCTGGGTGTTTCGCATTATCGGTTGCTGCAGGGCTTCCCCGGGTGTTGGCAGCCAGGCAGGAGATGCTGCGGTGTCTGTGTGTCCCTACTCTGGGCAGGAGATGCTGTGGTGTCTGCGTGTCTCTGCTCCGGGCATCCGGGCAGGAGATGCTGTGGTGTCTGTGTGTCCCTGCTCCGAGCAGAAGATGTCATGGTGTCTGCGTGTCCCTGCTCCAGGCATCCGGGCAGGAGATGCCATGGTGTCTGCGTGTCCCTGCTCCGGGCATCCAGGCAGGAGATGCTGCCGTGTCTGTGTGTCCCTGCTCCGGGTATCCAGGCAGGAGATGCTGCGGTGTCTGTGTGTCCCTGCTCCGGGCATCCGGGCAGGAGATGCTCCCCAGTGCATGGGGTGAGCAGGGAGCCGGTGGCAGATGCTCGCTGGGACATTTCACAGCGTGGCCGGTGCCCGGAGGAGGTGGAGGTGGCCCGGCCTGGGCGCTCCGTGCCCCTCCCCAAGGACTGGGCTGTGCCCGGGGGCCAGGCTGGGCCCGCGGCCCCGAGGCACGTGCTCAGAGCAACCTCTCCGGGGCCGCGCTCGGGGCCTGCCGTGATTTTTAGCTCAGGTGAACCCGAACATGCTGAGGGCTGTGATCTTGCGGGACTGGTGCCCCGAGCCGCAGGCCACCACACTGCCACGTGGGGCCTTGCAGTCTCCTGCCCCCAAATCCTTTCAGTCGCAGCCTGAGGGATTTTTCCCCTCTCTCCTGGCTGCGGTCTGGAGGCCTTCTCCAACTGCGAGATGACCCCAGGCCGTTCCCCGTCCAAGCCCAGAGCTCGCGGGGCCCCGGGCACCTTGCAGCAGCTCCCACGCAGGCACGGGCCGGACACGGCCGGGCGCTCCGGCAGCGTTGCTGGAGCAGCTCCAGCCCTCCTGCCGCCGGGAGCTCCTTCCTTGCCCCACGGACGGTCCTCGGAGGGAGCGGCCGGCACGTGCTCACTGTGCAAACACCGACAAAACCTCAGTTGTGTGTTGCAGCCCCAGCCCTGGCCTGTCCGTGCCCCAGCTGCCAGCTGCCCTGTCGCTCCGGAGGAGCTGGCTGAGAGCCCTTCTCCCGGCTTCCCAAGCCTGCCGGCCCTGCTCCGGGGCTAGGCACATCAGCGTGTCCCTGGCCCAAGAGCGAGGGACTTTTCTATGCAGCCGGCGTTTCATCCCCAAGTTGCATCCTGGAAACGTTCTGCTGTTTCCTTATTGCAGCCTCTGCTGTCTCGTCTGCCGCCAAACGTGCCGCGATTCTCCAGACAGGGGTGCCTTGGGCCGGTGCAGTGCTCGGGGGGGGCCCGGCCCTGGCTCCCCCGGCCCCTCCGGCAGTGCAGGGGGCTCCGCCGGGGGATCCTGGCCGGGCATCATCTGCTCCTCGCACGGCATCGGCATCATCCACCCCTTGCAGCGCCGGCAGCTCGGTGCCCTATTGATCAGCTAAACGGGCAGTTAATGGCCTGGGCTCTCCCGCGGGCGCAGGAAAGCGGCTGCGGAGCTGTTAGCAGAGAAAGAGGAGCCGGAGCGCTTCCCCCGGGGCAGTGTGAGCTCCTGCTCCTTGTCCCTGGCCATCTGGTTTCCCACGGGAGGCCTTGAGCCGCCAGCGAGGCTGTGTCCCTCCTCGGGGGGCTCCTTGCTCCGGGCCCGCTGTGCCGCCCCCCTGCTCCGAGCTTGGCCCGGCACGCTCCCGGGAGCGGCAGCTCCTTCCCTCCTCTTCCACTCAGCCAGGCTTCCTCGGCCAGGCTGCTGCCGGCACCAGCACAGCCCCTCTGCGTGGCCCGGCCCTGCGGGATGCTGCGGCGTGTGCTGGGGAGCTCGGGGGCCGCACAGCTGCTGCCCCCTCCAGAGGCGCCCGCCAGGGCCGCGGGGGTTAAGTGATGCTGGTGTGTCACACCGGGGTGAGCGGCGAGCTGGGGGCTGGGGCTCAGCTCCCGCTTGTGTCATGCGCAGGCACCGCACTTGTCCTGTGTGTGTGCACGGCGGCTGCCTCGTGTGCGTGCACAGGGCTCCTCGTGTGTGTGCATGGTGGTTGTCCCGTGCGTGTGCACCGTGCCTGCGTTGTGTGTGTGCACAGGGCTCCTCGTGTGTGTGCACGGTGGTTGTCCCGTGCGTGTGCACCGTGCCTGCGTTGTGTGCGTGCACAGGGCTCCTCGTGTGTGTGCATGGTGGTTGTCCCGTGCGTGTGCACCGTGCCTGCATTGTGTGCGTGCACAGGGCTCCTCGTGTGTGTGTGCACGGTGGTTGTCCCGTGCGTGTGCACCGTGCCTGTGTTGTGTGCGTGCACAGGGCTCCTCGTGTGTGTGTGCACGGTGGTTGTCCCGTGCGTGTGCACCGTGCCTGCGTTGTGTGCGTGCACAGGGCTCCTCGTGTGTGTGTGCACGGTGGTTGTCCCGTGCGTGTGCACCGTGCCTGCGTTGTGTGCGTGCACAGGGCTCCTCGTGTGTGTGTGCACGGTGGTTGTCCCGTGCGTTTGCACGGCGCTCCGGCTGTGCCACCTCTGCGGTGGAGATGAGCCTCGTCGGCTGTGCGCACCGCACCGCTGCAGCGCACGCTGGGCGCCCCGGCCGCGTCCTCTGCGTGATCCGCCAGCCCTTGCCGCACCCCGCCTGCCGGTGCCCGCGCTGCCGGGGCTCCTGGTCCGGGTGCCCGGGGTCCCGGTGCCCTGGTCCTGGTGCCTGCACCGCCGGTGCCCGCGCTCCTGGTGCTCGCGGTCCCGGTGCCCGCGATGCCCGTGCCCAGGCTGCCGGCGCCCGCGCTGCTGGTGCGCCCGGTGCTCGTGCCCGAACCCGACCCTGAGCGGGCGCCGGCATCACCGTGCCTCCCTCTCCCCGCAGAGCTGCCGCTGCTCCTGTCGCCCTGCACCGAAGCACAGGTACGCGGGGCCGGCGGGTGGGATCGGGGCCGGGGGGGGGCTCGCCGCGGTGCAGCTGGTACCGGGACGGCTTGCTGCGGTGCAACCAGTAGCGGAGGCCCTCGCCACGGTGCAGCCGGTGCCGTCCCCTTGCAGATGGTGCAGTCGCTGGGCTTTGCCATCTACCGGGCGCTGGACTGGGGGCTGGACGAGAACGAGGAGCGGGAGCTGAGCCCGCAGCTGGAGCAGCTCATCGACCTGATGACCAACAGCGACTCGGAGGACAGCGGCTGCGGCACGGCCGACGAGGGCTACGGGGGGCAGGAGGAGGAGGAGGAGGGGGGCGAGGGGCCGCCGCGGGCCGTGCGCACCTTCGGGCAGGCCATGCGGTGCTGCGCCGCCCGCCTCGCCGACCCCGCGGGGGCCCAGGCCCACTACCAGGCCGTGTGCCGGGCCCTCTTCGCCGAGACCGTGGAGCTCAAAGCCTTCCTGGCCAAGATCCGCGACGCCAAGGAGGTGAGCGCGGGGCGTCCCGGCCCCCCCCGGGGCCACGTCGGGGGGCCGCGGCGGCCGCCCCGGGTGCGGGGACCGCGGCCGGCGTCAGCGTCTCGGTGCCGCGCAGATGCTGCAGAAGCTGAAGGAGGACGAGGAGGCGGAGGAGCGGCCGTCGGCGGAGCTGGGCAACCTGCGCAACGCGGACTGGGTACGGCGGCGCGGGCCGGGCGGCGCGCCGGGGCTCGGGGGGGGCCGCGCGGGGCTGACGCCGAGCCCCCGCCCCGGCCAGGCCCGGCTCTGGGTGCAGCTCATGCGGGAGCTGCGGCACGGCGTGAAGCTGAAGAAGGTGCAGGAGAAGCAGTTCAACCCGCTGCCCACCGAGTACCAGCTCACCCCCTTCGAGATGCTCATGCAGGACATCCGCGCGCGCAACTACAAGCTCCGCAAAGTGATGGTGAGCGCGGCGCGAGGCCCCCGCGCCCAGCCCGGCCCCCCCGGGCGCTGAGGGCCCCTCCGTCTGCCCGCTCCCAGGTGGACGGAGACATCCCGCCCCGGGTGAAGAAGGACGCCCACGAGCTCATCCTGGACTTCATTCGGTCGCGGCCCCCGCTGAAGCAGGTGAGGGGTCCGGCTGCCCGTGCGCCGTGTTCCCGCGCTGCCCGGCGGCTCCGGGGTCCGGCCGGGGTGTCCCGGCTCGGGAGCGCCGGCACGGGAACGGCACGGGAAGCCACCGCGGGAACCGCCCGGGCACCGAGGCTCTGCGGCGGGCGCAGCCGCTGCCTGAGGCCGGGCTCGGTGCCGCGCAGGCGTCGGAGCGGCGGCTGCGGCCCTTGCCGCAGAAGCAGAGGACGCTTCACGAGAAGATCCTGGAGGAGATCAAGCAGGAGAGGAAGCTCCGGCCCGTGGAGACGCAGTACCGGAGCCAGAAAGGTACCGGCCCCGCGGCCCCCGCGGCGGCTCCGTGGCCGCACCGGTGCTGAGCTCCGGCCTCGCGCCCGCAGGCTACAGCTCGCTGCCCTGCATCCCGCACGCCTGCGCCGGCAACGCCACCTCCAGCTCCTGCATCAACCTCTCCGTGCCGGAGGCGAGCGCCGCGCCGCCGCGGCCCCGGCCCCGCGTCCTGCTCAAGGCGCCCACGCTGGCCGAGATGGAGGAGATGAACATCTCCGAGGCGAGAGCGGCTCCGGTCCCCGGGGAGGGCAGGGAGGAGGACGGGGACGGCAGCGGGTCCCCGGCGTGACGCCCTGCCCCGGTCTTGCAGGAGGAGGACTCTCCGGGCGCAGAGCCCGGCTCGGCGCTCCCGTTGAAGCGGGATCGGTCCTTCTCCGAGCAGGATCTGGCCCAGTTCCAGAGCGAGCTGAGCGGCGGCCAGGATGCGCCTGAGGCACCGGGGCCGCTGGAGCCCGAGCCCCGGCCCCGCTCAGGTACCCCGCGTGCCGGGCCGGGGGGCAAGGGCAGGACCCCCAGGGGCCCCAGCCCGCTCGTGACACGGGGAGCAGCCCCCGACCCAGCACGAGCCGGGGCTGAGCCCCGCTGGGACACAGAGCCCCAAACCCTGAGCTGTGACGTGGTGCTCGAGCTGGGACCCAATGTCCCCAGCTGGGACCTGGGACACGATGCTGTGAGGTGGGACCTGGGACATGACACCTCTAGCTGGGACCTGGGACATGATGCTGTGAGGTGGGACATGATGATCCCAGCTGGGACCTGGGACATGGGACATGATGCTGTGAGGTGGGACCTGGGACATGATGTCTCTAGTTGGGACCTGGGACATGATGCCCTCAGCTGGGATGTGGGACATGGTGCCTCTAGTTGGGACCTGGGACATGAAGCCCCAAGTGGGGACCTGGGACATGATGCCCCAAGCTAGGACGCGGTGCCTTGAGCCCCATGCCGAGACATGCCGCCATCTGCCCCGTCCTTTGCCGTGCGCCTCCCCGCCGGGGCCGTCCCCCGCTGCGTGCCCCGCGCTCCCGGCCTCACCGCAGCCCCCCTGTCCCCATGGTGGGCCTGCCGAGCCACCAGCAAGCCCGCGCCGGGGGCGGGGGGGGGTCACGCTCCGCGGCGTCCTTCCCCTGCAGGCTCGGTGCCAGCCAGCTACCACCCGGTGCCACCCGGCACCGCGCCGCTGCCGGCGCCCCGCGGGGCCCTCGGCTGCCTGGAGGAGAGGCCAGAGGACGGCTCCGGCGCTGCCCCCGGCGCTGGCTCCAAGCACCGGTGGCTGGTGAGTGCCAGGCGGCGGCAGGATGCGGCCACCGCGCTGGGAAGGTCCCAGGGATGCTCTGCCCTCGCGTGTCCGGGGATGCTCTGCTCTTGCGTGTCCCAGGGATGCTCTGCCCTTGCGTGTCCGGGGATGCTCTGCCCTTGCGTGTCCCAGGGATGCTCTGCCCTTGCGTGTCCCAGGGACGCTATGTCCTCGTGTGTCCCAGGGATGCTCTGCCCTTGCGTGTCCCAGGGATGCTCTGCCCTCGTGTGTCTGGGGATGCTCTGCTCACACATGTCCGGGGATGCTCTGCCCTCGTGTGTCCCAGGGATGCTCTGCCCTCGCGTGTCCCAGGGACGCTATGTCCTCGTGTGTCCCAGGGATGCTCTGCCCTCGCGTGTCCCGGGAATGCTCTCTCACGGCCCCCCTCCTTGCGCAGGAGTTCAGCCACCCCGCGGAGAGCCTGGCCCTCACCGTGGAGGAGATGATCAACGTGCGCCGGGTGCTGGTGAAGGCCGAGATGGAGAAGTTCCTGCAGAGCAAGGAGCTGTACAACAGCCTGAAGAAAGGGAAGGTGGGAGCGGAGCTGGGGGGCGAAGCCTGGGGCGCCGCGGGGCCCTGCCCGCCCTCACCCGGCCCCTCTCCCCGCAGGTCTGCTGCTGCTGCAGGGCCAAGTTCCCCCTGTTCTCCTGGCCCGCGGCCTGCCTCTTCTGCAAGCGGTGAGCACCCGCTGCGCCGCGCCGTGCCGTGCCGTGCTGTGCCGTGCCGTACTGTGCCACACCGTGCTGTGCCATGCCGCGCCGTGCTGTGCTGTGCCATGCCATGCTGTGCCATGCCGTGCTGCACTGTGCCGTGCCATGCCGTGCTGCACCATGCCGTGCTGCACCGTGCCGTCCTGCATCGTGCCATGCTGTGCCATGCCGTGCTGCACTGTGCCGTGCCATGCTGTGCTGCACCATGCCGTGCTGCACCATGCCGTCCTGCATCGTGCCATGCTGTGCCATGCCGTGCTGCACTGTGCCGTGCCATGCTGTGCTGCACCATGCCGTGCTGCACCATGCCGTCCTGCATCGTGCCATGCTGTGCCATGCCGTGCTGCACTGTGCCGTGCCATGCCGTGCTGCACCATGCCGTGCTGCACCATGCCGTCCTGCATCGTGCCATGCTGTGCCGTGCCGTGCTGCACTGTGCCATGCTGTGCCATGCCGTGCTGCGCCATGCCGTCCTGCATCGTGCCATGCTGTGCCATGCCGTGCTGCACTGTGCCGTGCCATGCTGTGCCGCACCATGCCATGCTGGCACACATGCTGTGTGATGCCATGCCGCATCGCGCTGTGTCACACGATGCCATGCCAAGCCACGCTGCGCCGCACTGCACGGCAGGGCTGGGAGGGGGCCGGCGGGGTCCCCACGGGCGGCTCTGCTGACCGGTCCCTCTCCGTGCCCCCAGGTCCGTCTGCTCCTCCTGCAGCCTCAAGGTAAGGACGGGGGCACGGGGGCTGCCGCGGCCGGGGGTGTCCTCCCGGGAGGGCTGTGCCCCTGCGCTGACGCCCGCCCGCCTCCCGGCAGATGAAGATGCCTTCCAAGAAGCTGGCTCACATCCCCGTCTACGCGCTGGGCTTCGAGAGCCTCCCGGGGCCGCCGGGCGCCAAAGCCCCGCCGCCGCGGCGGAGAGACGCCTTCCAGTGAGTGCCGGCCCCGCGGGAGCCGTGCCGCGGTCCGTGCCGCCGTCCGTGCCGCGGCGCGGGGCTGACGGCGCGGCCTGTGCCCGCAGCTCGCTGCCCGGCGCCGGCGGGCGCCGCGTCGAGGACGAGTTCCCGCACATGTACGCCCAGGGCGCCCTGCTCCGCGACGTCTGCAGCGACTGCACCGGCTTCGTGGCCGACGTGGTGGCCTCCAGCCGCCGCAGCGTGGCCGCGCTGCACGCCGCGCAGCCCCGCGCCCGCCGCGGAGCCTCCTGGCACCCGTGAGGCCCCCCCGGCCGCCCCCCCCGCCTGTACATATATACATAGGACACACGGACCGCCTCTATATTTATATACCTCGCGGCCCCCCCCCCCACGTGCCCGCCGCCCCCGGCGAATAAACGGCTTTGGGCTGCGCCGAGGGGCTGCTGCTGCGTGGGGAGCGGGGGGGCGGGGGGGTTGGGGGGTTCCCCATGTGCCCCCCCACCGGGACCCCGCTCGGGTGTGGGAAACCCCCATGGCCACGTCCCCTGCAGCCCCCCGGGGCGATGACACCCACATTGTGCCCCCCAGGGCAATACCCCCTCACTGTGCCCCCCCTGGGGCAATACACCCATGCTGTACCCCCCTGGGGCAATAACTCCACGCCGTGCCCCCCCGGGGCAATGCCCCCACGCTGTGCACACCTGGGGCAATACCCCCCCACCATGCCCCCCCCGGGGTGATACCCCCACGCTGTGCCCCCCCGGGGCAATACCCCCACAGTGCCCCCCCGGGGCAATACCCCCTCGCCATGCTCCACTTGGGGCAATACCCCCCACGCCATGCCCCCCCAGGGCAATACCTCCACACTGTGCCCCCTTGGGGCAATACCTGCCACGCCGTGCCCCCCCCGGGGCAATACCCCTTCGCCATGCTCCCCCTGGGCAATACCCTCCAAGCTGCCCCCCGACCCGGGGCAATACCTCCACGCTGTGCCCCCCCGGGGCAATACCCCCCATGCCATGCCCCCCCCCCCGGGCAATGCCTCCCAGGCCGGTGGCCCCTCTCAGACATCCCCCCCGCCGGGCAATGCTCCCTCGGACGATTCCCCCCCGGACCATGTTTCCCCGGGCCACGTTTCCCGCGGATGTTCCGTTCCTGGCCCATGCCCCCCCCCCGAGACATATTTCGCGCCGCTCGCCGCGCAAGGCTGGTCGCGGGCCGCCGCACTGCGCCTGCGCGCGGGGCCTTGCGGGCCTGGGGTGCGCGGGCGCGGGGCGGAGTGGCGTGCGCAGGCGCGGCGGGGCGGGGCGGGGGCGGGGCCTGGGCGCGCGCAGGCGCAGTGCGGCGCGCAGCTCCATGTCGCGGCGGGCCCTGCGGCGGCTGCGGGGCGAGCAGCGGGGCCAGGAGGAGCCGGGCCTCGGCCAGCTGGGCCTGGCCCCCGGCCCCGGCCGCTGCCAGGAGCCGCCGGGCGCCGCCGGTGGGCGCAGGGGACCGGCCCGGGCCGGCGTCAGCAACCGCTTCGAGCTGGTGAGGGGCGGCGGTGGCGGTGGCGGGGGAGGGGAGCGGTGACTGGGGCAGGGGGCGACTGGGGGGGCAGCGACTGGGAGGGGGGTGACTGGGGTGACAGACTGGGAAGGGGTGACTGGGGCGGCAGTGACTGGGGCCGGGGGCGACGGGGGGGCAGTGACTGGGAGGGGTGACAGTGACTGGGGGGGCAGTGACTGGGGCAGGGGGCACTTGGGGGGGGAGGTGACTGGGAAGGGGTGACTGGAGGGGCAGTGACTGGTGTGACAGACTGGGAGGGGTGAGTAGGGGGCAGTGACTGGGGGGGCAGTGACTGGGAAGGGGTGACTGGGGGGGCAGTGACTGGGAGGGGTGATACTGGGGGGGCACTGACTGGGGCAGGGGGCACTGACTGGGAGGTGTGACAGTGACTGGGGGGGGGCAGTGACTGGGGGGGCAGTGACTGGGAGAGGGTGACCAGGGGGACAGTGACTGGGACCGGTGACAGTGATGGTGAGGCAGTGGCTGGGTGGGGGCGACCAAGGTGACGGTCCCTGCGAGGGGGTTTGGGGAGGGGGTCAAAGCGGGATGGTCGCTGGGAGGGGGCTGGGGAGAGGGAGTGACTGGGGACAGGGACTGGGGTGTCACTGAGAAGTCTGGGATGGGGGCGGTGGCGACTGGGTGGTCCCTGGGGGCATGGGTTGCAGTGACTGGAGGGTCTGGGGGGTGAACTGGGGGTGACTGGGGGGTTTGAAGGGGGGGGCACTGGGGGTGGCAGTGAGCTGAGGATGGAGAGTGGCCTGAGGGGGCTGCACCTGGGGCTGAAGTGGAAGGGCGGCCTGGGAGGAGTTGGGTGGACGGGGAGGAAGCGGAGGGGCAGCACGGGGGAGCTCAGCAGTGCAGGCCGGGCGCGGGGCTGCGGGCGCTCAGCAGGCTGTACGAGGGGGGCCGCACGGGGGGTGTAGGGCATGGGACGGACGCAAGGGGGGAGAGGTGGAGTAGGTGGGTGCTGTTGGAGCTGGGGCTGAGGGTTGGGGGTGGTCCAGCAGGGGATGGAGCTGTCCCTGGGAGCGTTCATGCCGCTTTCCCAACCGCGCAGGATCCCAGAGCTGAAGGTCTGGGGTCGCCTGGGCCCTCGTGGCACGGATGGTCCCTGGTGGAGCAGTCTGGTCCCTGCGCTCTGGGCACCTTGGCCAGCCCCAGCGGTTCTCTTGGGCAGTGTTTACCTCTCCTTCCCCCGGGCTTGGCTACACGAGTGCGGCCAAGGTTGGTTTTGGGCTCCTGCCAGAGAAGAGCAGAGTCCAGACATGTTTTCCTGCCGCTGTGCTGTGTAGTGGGCACTTTGTCGTGGTCCTGTGCTCCCTGCTGATAAGTCAGTGGATGTTAGGCCATTCCAGGTGCCCCCTAGGCAACGCTCTTTAAATGAGCCGTTGTCCCCGTCCAGCTGCTGGAGAAGGTGACTGGGGAAGCTGAGCCCTGCTCTGCCTCTGTCACATTTGTGGATTTTTCCTCTTTCCCTTCCAGATGTGAGCAGAAGAGATCTCTGGAGTTCTGTCCTCCTGGAAGCAGGAGGGGGCAGAAGCTAGCTACGTGCCTGCTGTTTCTGCATCTTATTCGTCTGTTTGCACAGATTACCAATGAAGAGTCAGAGGATGACCCGTCGTTTAAGGAGGAGCGAGTAGATGCCAGGCTCAGAGAGAAAGATGTAGCAGAAGGGAACAGTGGAGTGCCTGTAACTGAAGAGGCAGAAGGTGATGGACAGAGGGATGGAGAAGATGCAGATCAGCAGGACCAAATGGTAACTAAACTGCAGTTATCTAGTAATGATGGCTGTAGCCACACAGCGTGTAGAGAGAGGGCTGCTGCGTTTGTTTTGCTGCCTGTGTTTGAGCTGAGCAGCTTTGTGTTAGTGACAAAGTGTTTCTTTTCACTCGTGGGTGGGTTTTGTCACAGGCTAAGAACATGAACACCGGGGCAGGGACATGGGCAGGGAGCTTAAAAGTAAACAACAAGTAGATGCAGGTTAAGGTTTGTTCAGAAGTGCAGGCTGTCCATATTCCCTGTTTGTACCAAAGCTTGTACCGTGCTGAGTTAACGCCCCAGTCCGTTAGTTGAGGGGTAACGAGCCTGCACACTAGCTGAAGTTTTGCCTCAGAGAGCAAGTGAAAGATGACTGACTGACTTCATGTTCCTTTTGTCCTCATTCCCAAATTGCTGCGTAATCTGACTGGGCTCTCGCTGCGGACGCTAGGCCCGGAGCAGAATCAGCAGTACGGCACTGGGGGTTGTGTTAGGAAGCCTGCAGGATATGCAGGTGTTTTTAGGATCTTGGGGGGATGTTTTATAGCTGCAAAGGGGAATTTCCTAGGACATCTCCCTGAGCAAGACCTTGTGCTGTTTTTGCTGCCCGTGTGTCCTCACGAGCACTGAGGTTATGCAAAGCTTGTGGGAAGGAAAGCGCCCCTGGGATTCTGAAACGGAGATTGCTCCTCTGCTTCCTTCGCTGCACAGCTGACCTAGCTCTACGCTGTGGACGGGGCTGGGCGCTTGCGTTAGTGTTCAGTGAAGCGTGCATTTTGGAGAGAATGACGTGAAGAACCCAAACAATGTAAATTAAACATCAGACTTCCTTCTTTCTTATAGTATTTTGTTGTCATTTTCTGTTAAGAGCCGTTCTTGTAGTCTGCCCTGGCCTAGTCAGTTTGCTGCATAAAAACTTCAGAGTACAGCTGCTTTTCATGTAGGGTTTCCCAGACAGAAATGAGAAAGCAGGTATATTCTAAAGTTTTTATGCTGCAAACTGGCCAGGCCAGGGCCACGCTGGAGCCCTCAGCATGTGTCTCCCTGTCATGTGATAGAGCTGAATTGGGGCTGCATATGCCCCTGGTTCTGAAAACAGCTCAGGAGTGTTAGAGCCTTTATCATAATGCTGTTACTTCTTGGATACGTTACCTCTGTAGAGCTGACGATCCTAGAAGTGTGTTTTTAGCTCTGTATGCCTTGGAGAAGGACTGGTACAGATAACAATGTGCCTGTCAGGTTGGAAAATGGTGTACAACGTTGTGAGCTGGAGTAGTTGCATCTGTGGTGATAGGAGCCCGTACTGTGTGATGCTTTCAGGCAGCTGTAAGTTTCTGTGGTGATCAGAGAGACTGCTGAAACTGTCTTGCTCACTGGAAAAACAGAAATCGGTTTATGCTTGGGAGTAGAAGGATAAAACGTTTTAGATATGTCATATTAGGAAGAACTGTTTCTTCTCTGATTCTGTAGTCTTAGACACATATGAGAGTCTGTTGGGATTTAACCCTTACATTTGTGAACCTTTGGAGCTTTTCTCTATTTTTTTTTTTGTCCTTGTGTCTTGATTTCTGCTTGCTGGAAGACTTGAAAGGATGAATATTGGCTTTGTTTGAGGGACCTTTTGGTGTGCTGATCTCTGTGGAAACACACTTCTGCCCTTGCAGTGTTCCTCACTGCATTCCGTGAACATGCTCTGGCAGTTGTTTCATTTATCTTTGCAGCCTATGTCAAGTAACAAGCCACGAAAGAAGAAAAAGAAAAGGAAAACCAAGAAAACTTCAGCAGGCGAGACTCTGGTATGTCTGCATTTATTCTGAGATTTAGCAGCCCTGCTAACTTCTGCATTGGGGTTGGCAAAATATCAATACTCATGTGGTAGTAGAAATGTTTTGAGGCAAAAATGCTCCCTCTTACATAGTGCTCCTTTAAAATTATGAAGTGACAACAACAGTTTTTGATTATAGTCCTTCAAGCAAGTGGGACTAGCTGAGCTCTGCCGCAGATGGTTAGAGCTGGAATCCTCACAGCAGCACCTTCTTTCATCTGTACTTTGAGGCTTTACACAGGAGGAGGCTCTTTAGGAGTTGGGAGGGTTTTTGCATCTTCATTGTACTTTGCTTGCCCTACATAAGTAGCTCTTCCAGCTCTGCAGAATCGTACAAAGCTCTTACTGCCGGTAAGCAGTGAGTCACGTTGTCTCTGCCTGCTTCTCCTCCATGCGCAGCAGTGCACCTTCCTCTCTGTGGTTTGCCATCTAATAGCTAAATGCTGACAAGAGCATCTGCCGGTGTCAATGCATTATCAACAAACATATTGCCAGGTGCTTTTCCAGTGGGACTTGCTCCTGTCCTTTCAGTGATGAAGGGAACAAGGGGGACTGATTTGCTTTGACTAAGTTGTCTACCCCTAACGAAGTGCACTTGAAGAGGGTTAAGTAATCATTTAAATTCAATAGAAACTTATTAAAGCAGTGGAATATTTTCTGCTAAGGTTTAAAAGTCTTAACTGTTCGCTTGGGGGAAGTCCTTTGCTAAACCTATTGAGCCATGATGTGCCGAAATGCTGAAGTGGCTGTTGCGAGCAGCACCTGCCTGTGCAGGTGCCAGGCTGGCTGCCTCCTCCCAGGGAATTCACCCAGGTGAGTTCAGGAGCCGGTTGCTAAGGCAGAGAAACCGATCAGTGAGTGACTTGGCAGGAAAGCCTGTTTCTTCTCCCTGTCCAAGAATAACGAGCAGTAGGATGACATCTGCCAGCTCTAAGCTCCAGGGAGACTTAATCCCCAGAAACACGCCGTTTGTTTTGGTAACTAGAAATAATACTACCTTTGTTCTATCACTTAAATGCAAAACACATTAAATTTTTTATGTATCCACTACACAGCATGGCTGTATTTAGCTAATAAAGGCAACTTCAGAATGCTGTTTGTGTTTTGAATGGAATTCTACATTCCACCCACGCACATCATGAGGAGAAAGTTAATCGGCTACGTAAGAAATGCATCACTTGCCATTTGGGGGAAAATAGCGAAAAATATGAATAAAAGTGTTATACAACTGTTCAATGCGTGTTGATGGAGTATATTCTCCTGGTTATCAGCTAACCAGAAAAGTGACTGTGTATTACGTTAAAACTGGGTTAAAAGCACACAAGTGTTTGATATCTTATCACAAGGATCACAGCAGTAATGTAATGCTTCCATGGGAAGCAGGCAGGGAAGACTGATTATTTAGATATTTATTATTAAAATCAGCACCCCAACATTTCCTCATATTCTAGAAATTAAAGATTGTAGTTTAAATAAATTAGAGCATAGCAAATAGTGGGTAGAAAGGGGCAGACTGAAGACCAGATACAGACTTGTAAGCTCTGTGTTATGTCAGAAATTATTACTCTGGCCATCTAGTTTGGGCCCAGAGCATGAGGTCAGCAGAAACCTAGCGTGGGCGAGAGTTGGCAGGCTATGTTCAGCTGACACATCCAGACTCTTGACAGTGTGAAGAGCGAAAGGGCTACAATACCTTGAGCAAGTGGAGAGCAGCAGCCAGCACTTTGGTGGCAGTCAGGCAGTGAAGGCAGGCTCTGGGGTGGGATTTCTGTGGGAAATGAAGAGCACTGGGTGGAAAGCAGGGGGTCTCCATTGAGAGGGAGCGCGTGTGCGCCCTGGAAGTGGGAGGTGGGGTAGCGGTGAGTGAGAAGTAGGGGCTAGTCTGCACCAGTATTGCACAGAGTGCTGGGATCAGGACAAGCCAAAGGATTTGGAGGCAGCTGGGTGTGATTCCTTCTGGGTGACTTGTGTGCAGCAATGACTCATTCTGTAACAATTATCTTGTCTTTGCATGTGCATATCTTAAGGAAGACAATGACCTGGAAGACATCGACAGCCTTCTGGAGAAGATTGAGGATACCAATGGGCTATCGCAACAAATGCAAAGCGGAATAATTGCTGACAGCAGGCCTCTGCTCTATGTAGAGCACAGGTAGTGCTTTCTTTGCTTCCTGATTTTGGCCTTGGGTGTGACAGGGATATCTGTCCCACAAGGAGGGAGATAGGACGCTGCGTGTATAATCTGGCTGTGAGTTCAGGACCTTGCTTGAAAGGGGTTGTGGTAATGGTTGTGAGGGCACCTCTGTTTCTAACCACTGTTTTTAGAGCTTTGTTCAGTTTTTAGTGCTGACTGATATTTTCTACTCTTGTATCTGGTTTGAGTGAGTAACTGGACCAGAATGACTGCCAGAGGTCCCTTCCAGCCTAAAATATTCTGTGATTCTTTGTGGAAGAATCTCTACAAAGCTGCTGAAAGCCTCAGTGCATAAAGCTTTGAAATCAAACTAACCTGGTCAGATATCTGCCTGCATCAAGCCAGCTCCTGTGAGCAGCAGACCCCAATACTGCTTGTGCTGTCATCTAAAGAGGGCTAAATGGTACTGGTACTTTTTCACCAGGAAAGCTAGTTAGACTTGTCTAAGCTTTTCCACATGTGACCGTCAACAGAAATGGACTAAGTGCCAAGTGCAGCCAAAAGCTGAGGATTTAATTGGCCTCAGACTAGAGGCCCATCACATCTTGGCCTATATTCCACTGAAACCTGTTTGAATGGGCCAGTTGTTGGGTCCAGTATGTTGCTGAGCCCTGGACCAGTGCACAGACTGGTAGCTCTTCCTGTTCCTGGCAGGAAGGTGCACATTTGTAGGCTGGGACAACTTGTCAGTCCAGGTTTTGAAACCTCCAATCACACTGTGTCAAAATTGAAGCTAGCCTGGTGGGCACTCGTTGCTAGTTCAGCCTGTTGAGGGACGTTTTAATAAAGCGAGGAGTGTTTGCTTACCCGGAGATGTTTTTAACTTCAGCAACTTCTCAGGTCAAATAAACATGAGTTATAAACATTTGAGAACTGGATAATCTCAGAGCAGTTGAGGGTTGGCAGTGCTGGATCTCTGCCTTCCTGCTCCCTCTCTTTCTTTGAGTCTTCCTCACGGGACAGTAGAGAGAAACTCCTCTTAAACACATCTCACATCTCTGGGCCAGGTGTTAGATCAAGGAGCTGTAGACATCATGATCTGACATAAAGTCTCTGTTTAGAAAATAGATTTTATTCCTTCCCCGCCTCTCTGCAGTGGTTAAGGTGCTTGCCCTGCACTGCACGTTGTCACTGCTAGGCTTTCAGCAGCAGATCTCTCATGTCTCCCAGAGACAAATACCCCAAGCACGCGTTCCCGAGTGGAGGCTGTCCATGGGCATATCTCGGACTAAGGCCCCAGGTGCCCTGGAGATGGCAGCAGAGGTATTCCCAGCTCAGCACCATCTTTGGAGCAGCGCACAAAGAAAGCATGTGCCTGGCTGAATAGGGATTTGGATACCTCCTGTTTGGACCACTGATTTTTAGGCTCCTTTCAGTGCGTTGTGTCAGATCAGTGGTGTGTCTGACAGTTCAGGGGCTTCCAAAGGCACTTCAGAGGTACCAAATACTTGGCGTTGGTGAAATGGGATAGAGCGTGACATTAGAAGACTTTTGTCTGTGTTTAACCAGTGGTGGGTTTTGTTTCTTGTTTCAAACTTTTCAGGAACTTGAATCCAGAGAATGAGCTGAAGAGATACTTTGGGGCTCGGGCTGTTCTTGGTGATCAGAGGTTAGTCCAGAATTCAATATTAAATCTTCTCAAAGTCTGAGACAGTGTGTTTGTCCTTCCCCTGGTACCGCTTACCGAACCCCCGGTGCCACGACAGTGCAGGGAACCCAGAGCACCGATGTGTTCAGGAAGTCTTACTTATTTAGTAGTGACAATGGGGATAGAGTAATATTTTTTGTGACATTCACGAGGGAGAGTAAAGTTTCTTCAGACTTCTGTTAGAAGTCACTTTTTGTTCTGCTAATTTCCCCTCTTGTTATTGTCAAATGCTTTCCTAAAGTCCTTTCACTCAAATTCGTAGAATATTGACTGTTAGATGTTTCTTTCTCCAGCATTTGTCATTTGTTGCTATTCCAAAATCTCTGATGTTTTGTGGAGTGGGGCCTGAATACTTTCCAGGTGGTCTCATGCACTTGCTTAGAAGGACCCAGGGAACCCACTGCTTCTTGGGTCTGAGATTTCTATGCAATTAGGTATTTGCAGTGTGGCTGATACTATCCAGAAGATCCCTGCTTGAAGGAGCTGGTCCAGAAATGTGCACGTAGGAGGGGTGTCAGCTCAGAGTGCTGATGGTGGAAGTGGAAGCCTTCTCTGAAGGAGTCTGTGGAAGAATTAGGCTCCTTCAAGGAGAGATTAAAACCAGAGGCAATATCTATTGCATGAGGAAAAAGAAATAGCCCCTTACCTAGGGAGTATGTGACTTCCTTTGAGTAGTCTTGATTTATGAATTCCTCTTGCCCTGAACCAATACATTGGTTGTACTTATGAGTATTGCTTAAACTAAATCAGTTGACGTTTGAAGGCCCTGCTGGGAAGCGCCCTTTAATTTGTCCTGGGAAGCTGTTTGAGGGAAACAGCTCAGCAGCAGCTGAGAACTTAGCAGGAGTAAAACTGAGGGAAAGAAGCTATTGAAGTGGAAGTGCTGGAGGCACTGGCTGGCCCAAGGAGGAATGGTTAAAGTAAGGAAAAGCCTAAGTGAAGGTATGTAGTGCCTTGAAGGCAAACATGATAAAGCTCTGGGCAAAAGCTCCGTGTGGCCCAGCTTCAGCTGAAGAAGCAGTTTTCCCTGAATCAGCCTTTTTCTGGCTGTTTTATAGCCCTACTCATTCTGTTAGTACAGAGAAACTATGACTTGTCGTGTTTGTTTCCTTAGGCCAAGGCAAAGGCAGCGCCAGTATGTCCGCAGCACGTGGCTGACGGCTCCCAAGAACACCTGGCCACGCTACAGCAAAACAGGTGAGGCTTTCGGTGCTGCCTCCTGAAACATCGCTCTGCTGCTAGCCGACACTGGTGCTGGCACAGACATCTGCTTCTGCCAGCCTGACTCTGCCTAGAGCCCGTGTGTGGAAACTGGAGCTTCTTTCATCAGCTGCCAGGCCCAGGCTTTGCACTAGCTGATGCAGAAACCAAACTGCATGTCAGCTGATGGAAATACCTCCTTTCTCAATGGGGAGAAGGACTTTCTGTCGTGTTGTATCTTAGCGTTTGAGCTTTTTTTCTCCCCTCTTGGAGTTTGCAAGTGATATGGACTTCCCTTCCCACAGCAGCCTTGCTGAGTTGTGAGAAATGTGTGTGGAGAGAACAAGTTTTCTGGGCTTTTGGGGTGGGTTTGAGTCTTTGGTTCATGGGAGGAAGAAAAGGAGTGAAACTCTCTGGGGATTTCTGAAAATGCATCTGGCTTTGGACCCAGTGATGTGAACAAGCTTTCCATGTTTTAAGAAATGGTGTGCTCACAGGCTGCAGCAGTGGTACCTTGTCTCCCGTGCACTCTCCAGGTATTGCCATGCAGCTGGTGGAGACGAGGAGGGGAGTGCAGTACTTCACGTTTGAGCACCATCGCGAATACCAGCAAGTGCAGTTCAAGTTCCTGGATGCTGTGGAGTCCATGGACCCCAACAACATTGTGGTATGTTGTGAAATTGGGATGACCGTGCTGTTACGTCCTGTGCTTCCTGCAGCCCCTTTCTCTGGCCAGCGAAGTGGGCTGATGCATGCTAGTGCTCGTTTTTTGGCAGTCTTGTTTTGAGCAGTAGTGTCCCATGTGCGTCTCTGTGTGAGGCAAGACAGCATTGCTTGCCGAGCTCTGTCTTCACCTTCTAAATAATACAAATGATCAAAGTGGTGCAAATGAGATCCAGTCCCTGGTGACCGAGCCTTGGTGGCTCTGCCCAGAGGGCACGTCAGGTAGCCGTCTGGAAGAGGAGCCTGTAAGAAGTGGACGTTTGGCTGGAGGGTCAGGAATAAAGCTCCCTTGTCTCGACTCTTCAGCTGGGAAAGGAAAAATATTGTATGAACTGTTCTTTAACAGGGAATCTAAACTAACAGTTGTTCTATTTATAAACTCTTACATAGATGAAAAGTGTGTCTTTTCTTGGTATTTCAGCTAAACAGTCTTTGTGTTGAAAGTTCTTCAAGCGTGTCCAAGCTCATTAAACTGTATGGTAACATTTATAGTTTGTAATGATAAGCAACAGTGAAATTGCTCTGCACGCTACTGAACCATAATTGAGGTATTTTTGCTCTGAAAACCCTGGCCACGTGAGCTCGGATACATGCACTAGAGAAGTTTCTTAAAGAGGCCATTGTCCACTGAATAAAATTGACTTCCTCCCCCTTTCCCACCCTCTGCTCATAGCCACTGCTCTTTGAGCTCATTGATTCTGCTTGTAATTAGACTGAAGAATTCGTATTAAATGATGCAAAGTAGTTCCTGTGCAGTAGTACTCAACCTGGGATCCAGTCCTGAGGCCAGTTCAAATATGGACTTGTATGCATGTGCAGAGCCAGACAGGTTTTCTGTGATACGTTTCAGTCCTTACGCTCCATCTCTGTTAACTGGCCTGGCTATGTTTAAAGACGTTCCTACAGCTTTAGTCTTTCACTTTTCTTTCAAGGGTAAAATCTAACAGATGAGGGTTCGTTGATGCCAGAAGTACTTCAAAGTCCCCAACAATTTACCTGTGACAGCCACAATCTCTGTATAGCCTGAGCCCTTATCTGCTTCACTGCTCTGGTTTCAGCATGCAAGATACAAAACATTGTTTTTCAGCATCCCGTTCAGTGATCTTTTTTCTTTTGCTTTTGCCAGTGGGTTAGAAGGGTCTTGTTGGTGAAGCTTTAAGTGCTTATTATTAAGAGCATTTTTCCCATCACTGTAAAACTGGATGCTCCATCTCTTCTGAGAAGAAGGGCTGTATGGGAACCTAGAGAAAGCAGTGAGAGGCAAAATGTCAAGCAAGCAGCACTGGGGCAAAGGCACTGGGCTAAAGCAGCCTGGAATATGAAAGCTGTCTACTGTAGGTGGGAACGTTGGCCATCGCTCTGGAGATGTATGACTTGTGAAACTTTTGAAGATGTGTTTTTCATTTGCGGGGGGAACCCTAGACATTGAGAAGTTTTGAAGTAACTCCAGTTTTTTCATATTGAACCTGAGTTTTAAGTGCTTAGTAAAAATAGGGAATGTATAATAGAATTAGTGAATGGAAAGTTATTTGAGGTATGGTTAAACTTATACTTCTAGTATTCAGAAGCCTGGAAAAAGCCATTTTATTTCCATTACCATTCAGGACCTGAATATTGAAATTTTAATAGATGGGTGAAAACGTCCTCTCAGTGCCCAGAGGAGAGCAAAGCCTAACCAAATGTTAAGAACTGTTAGAAAGGGATAGAGAACAAAACAAAAATGTAATTATACCTAGTGGCTGCATCTCGAATATTCTGTGCAGTTGTGGGCTCCGCCTTCAAAAGGGTGTAGTAGAACTGAGAGAGATGCAGAGAAGGACAGAAAGGATGATCAAAGGCCTGGCACGGCCTCTGTGCTGGAAGAGCAGGGCTGACTGGGACTTCATTTGGAGGGAGGTGCCTGAGGGAAGCTGCGACAGAGGTCTCAAACCTTGTGTGGAGTGGGGAGGAATCTGGTTGCTGTCCTTTCTGACACAAAGGTGAAGCTGGCAGATTCAGACCGAAGGAAGTTCTCCACAGTGTGTATTTAAGCTGTAGATAGATCTCTGTATCACAGAGTGTAGGTGCAGAAAAGTTACTAGGGTCGATAAGTGAACTAATTCCTCAGAGGAAACTCCACTGAAGGCAATTAATATAAGATGGCATCTCTGACAGTGGGAGTCCCTGGACCCCTAATGATTGGCAGCTTAGAAAGTATGCTGGGACTCTTCATATTCTCGTGTTTCTTGTCCTCTTTCCCATGCTTCTACTTCTGGAGACAGGGTGCTGGGCCAGATGGGCCTGTAGTCTGACCCAGTGTGGTTGTTTTTGTGTTGTTTACATCCGTAATTTTAGCCTTATCAATGAGGAATAGCCCAGCCTTGAGCTACAGTGTTATCATTAGCTCTCTGATGGTGTGGGACAGGATTCCTTTGCCTTCAGACCCAGAGGGAAAAATAGTCCCTTTCTCTTATGTGCTATGTCAGGGTATTTGCCTTCCTGCAGTGCTTACAGAGCTTGCCTTGCAAGCAGAATGCACAAGAAACCAGTGATTTGTGCCATCATGTAACCAAGCTCCTGCTCTTCTTTAGCTGTTGCTTCAGATGAACCCGTACCATGTGGACTCACTTCTGCAGCTCAGTGATGTGTGTCGGATGCAGGAGGATCAGGAGATGGCCCGTGATCTCATAGGTAAGAGTTGAGGTGAGGGGTAGGTGTGAGTAGCTGTGGTTCAGTTTTGTTTTGGTTTCAGCAAAGAAATAGCAAACTGGAAGGGTTTGTTCAGCTCTGTGTTTGTGACTTTGCGGCTGTGAGCACTGAGCCTCATGCCATCCTTCAGAGTAGCAGCTTTTGCTGGAGGCTTTTGAGTGGAGAGCGCCTGACATGCTTGTCTGTGGCAAAGCACATTGACTTTCACCTTTAAAATGAATGAGAGAGTTATCTGGACAACAAGAATTGCTGAGATCTCACCCGTAAGGAGCCCCTCCCAGGAAGAGGGCCTGCTGACTTGGTAACTACCGAGTACTGCAGGGTGAGGGACCACTGCAGGAAGCCTACTGCACCTTCAGGGAGTGTGCCAGCTCTCCAGGCCAGGGTGCTTCGCCTTGCCGTGACCAGCACGTTGCAGGCCAGCATGGCAAGCTCTGCTCCTTCGAGCACCGCAGGCTGGAGCGGGGAAGGAGGCGTGCTGGAGGATAGTTGCCCCTCAGACTGCTGTCCTGCACTCTGAAGCGTTTGAGATGTGGTGTTTAGTTACTCACGTACACGTTCTTCAGCATGATAGGAGAGGCCAGAGACACAGTGAGGACAGGATTTTTGGCTTCCACCTCTGAAGATGGTTGTGACAGAGGCAGTTGTAGCTCAGACTGCCTCTGGAAGAGTTACTTTTTGGAACCAGAGCATGATCCAGTGCCTGCAGGAGAGTAACAGTGCTCGCTTGCCTGGGTCTCTGCTGGGACCACATATTCTAAAGTAGTTTCACACCTTGCTAGGGTGTGAAACAACCTTATTTCATGGCCTGCAGGCTCCTGAGCCCTCAATAGTTATCAGTGTCCAGGCCAAATTGACTCCCTGTGGGAAATACTGAGGTGGGGGGAAAGCATGCTGTGCTGGGTGATGGCGTGCCCTGATGGTGCCTGTGCTGTGTGCAGAGCGGGCGCTGTACAGCCTGGAGTGCGCATTTCACCCGGTCTTCAGTCTCACCAGCGGAAGCTGCAGGCTTGACTACCGGCGGCCAGAGAACAGGTAGGTGGTTCACTGTCTCCTGCGTGTCTGCTGGAGAGTCGTTGCCGGTGTGCTGATGGCCTAGTTTGGGCGTGGAGACCCAGATTCACGGTGTCTGCTGCATCATCGACACTTGCAAGCGGTGGCTAGGGACCTTGAATGCCCCTGTCTGTCAGAATAAGTTTTACCTCTCAGCAGTCAATGGCAATGTCCCTTGGCAAAGGGGACAAAGGCAGAACATCTGTAAACACAGGCAGTGCTTGTGAGAAGGGTGCAGGTACTGGAGACACCAGCAGCTCTTGCTCTCCTGGGTCGCTTACACTGAGATAGATGGAAATTTTCTGTAAAGTACCCTCTTTTCTGAGGGATTTCTCATCTGAGCATTAGCTTTTCCTCCCTGTCAGTGTCCTTTTCAGTACAGTTATTACCTGTTACCGCAAAAAGTCACTTGTTTTTGTCACAGAAATACTCACTGTGGGTTTAAGTCTGTGTTCGGTGTCCTGTGTGCTGTCTGCTCGGCTCTTGTTCCCAGCACTTGCGCTTATCTAGGCCTGGCTGTTTATATAATTTTGATAGTTATGCAGCTGCAGAGAAAGGTGACTTTATTCTGGGAATTTTCCAGTCATCTGATCTACGTAATCTCTCTCAAATCTCTATACCTTGAGTTTGCTCAGGTTTCCAGTTCCCACTCGCTGACAGACTTTGTGCAGTCTGTTACCTGGACACTGTGATCTATATCTTACCCAGGTGGGATGCTAGTCCTTCCCCCCGTGCACATGTGGTCATGCACACGCTGTGTCACTGTCCTGTCGCAGCGCTGAGCAGCCTGGGACAAAGGCTGAGGCATGGTTGTGCTAAGCCTGCACGATGCAGGCTTTAGGGATTTGCTTATTTGTTTTGTCCTGAATCATCAGACCTGATGCTGTGGTGTGCACAAGGCTTTGGGGCCTTGGGGAGCAGAGGTGAAATAGGCCACGGTTTTGTCATCTCCCTGCTTGTACAATGGCATGAAGATGGAAAAATCTGAGATGAGAATCTGGAGCCTCCTGTGTGAAGGCTCTCTGGCACTCTGTGTTCAAGCACTAGAATGGGTCTCCTGGGTCCGCTTGGCTGCACAGCTGCATTAATACCTGAGGGAGGGGGTGTTGAGGCTGACTTGGTTCCTATCCTTGAATGAAATGAGGCGCTCTTCTCTAAACTTGGCTTCTAAAACCTGTTCTTATTCTGTCTGTGTAGAGCTTTCTACCTGGCTCTCTTCAAACACCTGATGTTCCTGGAGAAGAGAGGCTGTCCTCGAACAGCCCTGGAGTTCTGCAAGCTGATTCTGAGGTAGAGACCCCTGCGGAGTGCTTCATCCATGTTTCCTCCAGAAAAGTGGGGTCCTCTCCACTACTGAGCTGTGGGCCTGGCTGATACGGAGAAAGGCCTGCAGAGCCCAGTCTTTGCAAAGCCTATGTGCAACAGTGGCTTCAACCCGCTGTATTTGTGTGGCCCTTGAGCTTCCTCCTGTGTGGTTCCAGGAGGGCCCATCACCCTCTGCAGGAACGCGTGCCCCGGAGGGGCAGGCACAGCCCTTCTGGCCATGTGGGGACCGTTTTGTTGTTCTCATCTCCAATTGCTGAGTCGTGGAAGCTTTCTGGATGCTAGTGGGAAAGTCTCGTTTGGGTTAGAAATGAGGGCAGCTACTTAAGCTTTCGTGACACTTACTTTGGTTCCTCCCGTTGTGCTTGCCTCTCTCTGAAGCCTTGATCCAGAGAACGACCCGCTGTGTGTACTGCTGTTGATTGATTTTCTGTCCCTTCGAGCTAGAGAGTACGGCTTCCTGACACGCATGTTCCAGGAGTGGGAGGTGAGTTGCCAACAGACCACCCTGGCGAGAGACGAGGCAGAACGAGGAGGGGGCTGGTTCCTGGGGCTCGGGGCTCTTCAGTGGGCTGTCTCCATGTGAGTTGGGCTGGAAGAGGGGGGAAGCTGTGCCATGGAGCATGAGAGGAAAAACACTTGTATCTCTAGAGCTGTGTAAAAGTTACCCCCTGCGATTTCTCTCCGAAGCAGACCCCCTGAGCTACATTGCATGTGGTTTTCATAACTGGCTTAACCCTTTGAGGGGCTGTCTCATGGGCAGGCTGGCATCCTGCGGTCCTCAGAATGACCCATAAAAGCTAGGGTGCTTGTTTTCTTGTAATCCTGGTACCTTATAAACAGTGGTGTGAACTCAGAATTGCTTTCTCAGTTGTGGGAACACCAAGCCAAGCCAGAGGCTGGAAAGTAACTTACTCCAGTAAGCAAGAAATCTCACTCAACATACAGCTGAGCCGTGTTGAGATCACTCTGCATGTCTTCATTTCTTCCTAAATCTATCCCTTTGATCCCACAGAGTCACCGGAATTTGTCCCAGCTCCCCAATTTTGCATTCTCGGTTCCGCTGGCCTATTTCTTCCTGAGCCAGCAGGAAGAGCGCTCAGAGCTGGAGCTAAGCCAAGCCCGGGAGATTGCTGCCCAGCTCATCCAGCTTGCGCTGATCATGTTCCCAAGCGGTAAGTCTGTCCCCACCGGTAAGTCCATCCCCACAGGCTTTGTCACTGTCTTCACCTGCAAAAGCACATGAGGGTTCCAGGCAGTCGAAAACAGAAGCAGCAGTTTGCCCGTGGGTTGCAAATGGTGTCTGCCACAGTCTGAGACAGGAGGCCAGGCTCAGAGGGGTGACACGGGTCACACAGATCAGCAGTGACAGGAGCTGCTGTAAGAGTCCAAGCTGTACCTGCAGCCCGCTGTGGGCAGCGGTGGGGTTCGGCCTTTCTGCCCTGCACCTTGGCAGGGCCAGAGAGCAAGCGGTGCAATCAGATGGGGCCGACACAGCCATGAGTCTGCCGTGTGTTAGGAAGAGATCAGCAACTGTTCTCTCTGCCGTTCACCCTTCTGTCAGAGCAGCTGATGCCCCTTCGCTGTAGATAGTCATGGGCACGCGAGCTGGGGGAGGGTGAGAACTGAAATCTTGGAGCAGGAAAATGCTTTACCGCAGGGCTCCTGGGAGCAGAGACAGCAAGTCTCTCTCAGCTCTCCCTCCGAGGCACTGCTGTGCTTTAGATGTGGTCTGTATGGGCATCCATCACTTGCTTTTATCCAGTTAGGGCTCCTGTCCCTGAAAGCAGATATGCATCCCCTCCAGGCCCAGGGGGTACACAGAGTGCCAGGGAGGGTGTGCCTTTATAGGCAGGAACAACCAGCTTTTGAACAGAGCTTTAGTTTGTGTTGGCTGAAAACATCTTTTTTTGCTGCTTGTTACGGTGACTGAAATAAAACCCTTGTTCAAGTTCAAAGGCCAGCAGCATTAATTGCATAGAATTGCACCTGATTTCACTGGAAAAAGTTTGTTGGTTTTTTTTTTTCTTTCTTTGGATCTGTTTCCATCATCCACACAGAGAATAAAACACAGCATAAACTCCAGCTGTGAAGCTGGCAGTGTCCCCTTCGCATTGGTTCTCATTCAGTGTCCCCAACCTGCTGGGAGACTTGCCCTCCCTGGATGGGGCCCGTGTCTCTGCGGCCCTGGCAGGGTTGCCCGGCCGCTCCCGCAGCACTTCTCGGCAGTCTGTTGAAAATGAGCTCTGTGACTTTCTTCTGCAGTTCTTATGCCGTTGTTGGATCACTGCAGTGTGCAGGCAGATGCCAGGGTCACATCCCATTCCTTTTTTGGGTTGAACGCTCAGATAAGGTAAGACCTGGAGATGTTCTTATTAAATAGAAGAAATCAATTCTTCTGGTAGCGAGGCTCTTGCTTGCTCAGGCAGTTAATGGAGTTATAAGCTGTGGAGGAGAACATCTACTCTTTCTGAACAGGGCATGCTGAGAGGCTGTCAGATGCTTTGATAATGGATTCCCATAAAAGCTACCAGATAAGTCTAATAGACCTGCCTCACCTTAATGTAGATGGGTGAGAAGTTCATACTGTAGCTTGTTGATACATGTAGTAACAGAACAACATGTGCATGCTTCTGGGGCAGGCTGTCTCCTGCCAGTCTGGATTTCCCTGACACGTGGTCCTGTAAACAAATGTGTGGTCTCCCCTGGGGTAAAGACAGTAGAACTTTCATCTCACGGCTATGCTTGTTCCAAAATAGGCAGAGGCAGAAAAACTGGTGAAGGTAGATGTAAATAGCAAAGCTGAGAGCCTGTGATTCCTCTCTTCGTATTCTCACACTGAAGCACAGTCCAGAGTTGAGCCCTTTCCAGACAGCGCAGGTACCTGCAGGCAAGAGGAAGGAAGGGGCCCTGAATAATAACTGTCTCCTGTAGCCAGCCTCCTGCCTTGAACCAGCTGACATCCCTCTACGTGGGAAGGACTCACTCCCTGTGGAAGGACCCCGCTGTCATGGCTTGGCTGGAGACAAACGTCCACGAGGTGTTGTGCAAGGTGGATGCCAGGGACCCGCTGGTGGAGGAGTGTGAGCACAAGTAAGTGCGGTGGGCAGGGATGATCGGCTCTTGTACTGCACATGGGTGCAGAAACACCGGGACAGACCAGGCCGGGGAGTTCCTCAGGCAAGGGAGAAGTTCTCTCCTGGGCAGCGGTGACTTTGGCGCTGGCTCAGAGCCCCAAAGCTGCTGATGCTGAGGGTTAAGCTGTGGGGCCAGGAAGGCAGAAGCTCTCTTCTTCCTGGCTTTGCGCAAAGGTGAATTAAGAGCTGTAGTTGTTGCTGCTTGGGGAACGTGTGCTGCACCAACTTCCTCCAGCCTCAGCTGTTCCGCGTGCCTTGGAAGCAGCGCAGAGGAGACGAAGGGGTTGCTGTTGGCTGGGAGTGGCAGGCGATGACTGCACTGGCTCAAAGGCATTTAGCGCGCAGGGCAGGCAAGTGCTTAGAACAGCTTCCAGCTCTGAGAAGCTGGAGAGGGAGGCATTAAGTGTTGTCCTGAACTGAAGTTAGTTTGCTCTGCTGACCTGTAGAGAGGCAGTGAGAGATAGCTGTGCAGTGTCTCAGCCTTTCTGCTCTTTCATCTAGAGGTCAGCAGCCACTAAGCGACTTTGGCTTTGCCTTAGGCCAGCTCTTTCCAAAGTGGCAAGTCCCAGCAGAACCAGGGATGAAGCAGACATTGCACCTAGAGAAGCAGAAATTAAAAGCTTGTTGTGCAGAGGTGTGTTCTGTGCAATCCCTCAGCAGAAATCCTCTGTCCCCTCCCTGCCGTAGGAGGAAGATGCGATACCAGAGTGCACCCAGGAATATCTACCGACATGTGATCCTCTCGGAGATGAAGGAAGCCACGGCAGCTCTGCCTCTGGTGAGGGGTCTTAAGGCGGCGCAGATGACGTTGCTGTGTGCGGTGTGATGGCACTTGCATCCCTGTTATGCATGTAAATGCTGGGAATGTCTTAAACCACAGCCGCTGGAGGGGTCCCAGAGGGGACACGTAGAGAGGTTATTTTGCTGGACTTCACAGTTCCTTGTGCCGCACGGAGGAAGGGAACTTCAGCTTGCTGCTGTGTCCCCTTGTGCTGCCCTTAAGTTGCTGGCAGCAAGAACTCTGTACTTGGTTCATGGAAATGCTGGTGCACGCTGTGCTGCTGCAGGACGAGATGAGAAAGCAAGGTCCAAAGCATGTCCCAAACTTAGCGATATTGCACTGACAGCTAAAGGAAGTCCCTTGCTCTCGCTCGTCATGGCTTGTTTGCCCAAGCAGTCCAGCATGTTTTCCACTGAGGTTTCCCACCCTGCTTTTAGGAATAGCCATGTACAAAGACATTCTGGCACTGCAAAAATAAACGTCCACGTGACCTCAGAGTGCCTTCACTGTGTGCACTGTTTCCTGGGACACCTCAGGTTAAGGCACGTAGATGCATGTGTAGCTGTCCGGCCTGCAGCCGTGCCTGGCTCTGTTGCTCTCCCCCAGTTAAGGCCTGTCCAAGTGGTCCGGCTGTCTCCATGGCTTGGTGTTTGCTGCTGGCGGCAGCACAACCTTCACCTCTTTCTTTCTCTCCTCTCCAGGAGGTGACGTCGCAGCCTGTAATGGGCTTTGACCCCTTACCTCCCTTGGACTCCATCATTTCCTACACCAGACCAGAAAGGTACCTTTTGCACCCCTTGTTTCTGCGCTGGCACAGCTGACGTGTTCCCAACACGTATGCCCGAGTGCTCGGCGCTCGGAGCTGACGTCCTCCATGTAAGAGCCTCACTGACAGGCAAATTATACAGGCAGGACTTGTCCTGCTGCTTTTGCTTACGGCTGGCGGTCACCACCGGAGACAGCAGCTATTCACAGCCATTAAGACAAAGGCTGTTGAAAAACGTTGGTTGACATTAGCATCTCTTAAATGAGGTGGTTTGGGATAATGCAGATTTAATCGCAGCCAGCCTCAGTGTGCAAAAACTGTTTAGGTGAAGCTGGTACGTGTCTTATACACTGACCCTGCTTGAAGGAAACCTGGTAGTGCCTTTAATGACTGCTTTGCCCAGACGCTGGCCAGCTGCTGGCTGCCTGGGGCAAGCAAACCCCTGTGAATCCCCCAACCGTGCTTTGGGGAAGCTCAACCGACAGGGCTGGCTCAGGGAGGTGCTGTGTGTTGCTGCTGGCAGCGTGGTCCTCTCCAGCTTCTCTGCGCTGTCTCAGCCCAAATGAGTGCCAAAAGGTCAAATACTAAATTTGCCCCTTAACAGTGTTGTGTGACTTTTCTCTTTCAGAACGAATCATCCATCCAATGAAAGCACTTTATCTCTCTTCTTCCGATCGCTATTGCCAAATTTTAACTTACAGGTACGTGCGGTCAGCTGCTGCTGGCCAATCTGAGCACACTTCTGCTTTCAGTACAGACAGAAGTATCTGCTGCACAGTGTTTCTGCAAAGGGAGTGGCTCTTGGCATATGCAGTTCGTAAACGTCAGGTTGCAGAAGAGCCTGATCCTCCCTGGCAGGCAGTGTCGCCTCTGCCTGTTTGCTGCAGACAGGCAGCTCCACAGCTGGGTGCTCCAGCTCTGCTCTCTTGCAGGGGGACATCAGACACGACGGGGATGAAGAGGCCGGAGCAGGGCAGGACCTGAACCAGGGGGTGAACAGGCTCATGGCAGCCATGCGGGACATGCTGGCGAACATCCAGTTTCAGGAGCCCCCGCGAGACGACAATCCCGAAGGAGATGCGGACTGGGACTGAGCCGAGAGCGTGCATCTTCCACCAGAGCACTGTGTAATCGCCCCCCTGACTTGTCTCGCACTCCAATAAAGTCACACAAACCAGAGAGGCCTGTTCTTTGTGGTTTTTCCTGGTGCTCTGTCCAGCGGAGGCTGCCACTGTCGGCTCTTGACCTTTCAAATTTCTCAGCACGGGGCCAGATACTGCCTTAAAATGGCAGAGCTGATCTATAACATCCCTGCCCCAGGAGGGGAGGCGTGCTGGATGGCTATAGTCTTTTTTGCCCTCTTCCCTCTAGCCCTTTTTGCTCTTTGCCACTTCCTTCAGGCTGGAGCTTCCTTCCCTCCCCGAAATGCCCCAGGCCTCACAAGGGTTGCTGCTTGCCGCGGGCTTGGTGGTCGCTGCCGCAGCGCTGTCCCCTCCGGGCCGCGGGGCGCGAATGGGCCGGGGCTGTGCTTGAGCTCCGGCCTGGCCCTGCGCAGTCTAAAGGAACAAGGTGCGTGTGGGTGGCTGCACCTGGTGCCCTGGGTGCTGTGGTCTCCCTTCGTGCCTCGCCGAGGTGCATGGGGAGCAGCTCTTGTTAGTGATGCAGCCCTTTGATCGTGCTGGGCACAGGAACGACGCCCCCCGCCCCCTTTTTTTCTTCTTTTCCCTGTTCTGCTGCCTCCGAGCAGGGCACGGAAGGGTGCAGAGCCAGGAATGAGGTCAGCTGTAATAAAACTCTTGCAGGCAGCAACCACGAGCAAAAGCTTTTAAATTTCTGCTGTGTAACAGTGTATGTGGCTCCCTAATGCTGAGCCAGGCTGCGCTGCCCGGAAAAATCCTCCCCCTCCGTTGCAGTGCCTGCTCCAGCCGCTGTCCGTGCCGCGTCCGCTCCCAGGAGCAGCCTGGCTCATGAGCGGGAGTCAGTACCGGGCGTCAGGCGTCCCACGCGGGGCGGTTGGCTTCCCGGCACCGGGGCTGGGGGAGGCTGCCCGGAGCCCTGCCGTCTGCGCTGGAGGCTCAGTCCTGCCCCTCAGCACGTCCCAGGCAGCAGAGCAAACGGGGCTCTGCCCCACGGGGAGGAGCGGCCCGTCCACTCCCCGGGCCTGCGCCGCTGCCCTGGCTCCGTTCATGCTCCCTGGAGTTGCAGACTGGGCGCTTCAGGGCTCTGCTCTCAAAGGCTCTGTTGATAAAGCGGAAATTCGTTGCACGTAGTGGTGCACCGTGCAGCTGAGTAACAGCCAGGAGGGGAAGCCGGTGCCTGTGGTCCGGTGTCCTTGTTCCCTGCCGGCCTGGGCTGCCCGGGGGCACCCGGTGGTGGGGAACGTTGGGGACGCCCGGCCTCGCCGCTCCCAGGGCAGCGGCTGCAGGGCGAGCACACGCCGGCCTGCCTCGATGGGCAGCTCTTGCTTGCCAGAGCACTAAAATTAATTCCTGCTCTGTCCCTGCCGCGCTGGCTCGGGAGCCGCTCGGGGTGAGGACGAGGACCAGCCCTTCCCAGCGCGGTCGCCTCGAGACGGGGCCCTCGGCAGCCTGCGGGAAGCAGCCGGAAGCAGCCAGCGGGACCGGCCTTTTCCTGCCGATGTGACCGGCTCCTTGGCAGCCGTGCAGCTCCAGGCAGCGCCAAGCCGAAGGCACATGACGGTTAGCCGGGCCCCACGCCGCCCCAGCCCGCCCCAGCGCTCGCGGGGGCAGCCGAGGCCGCGTGCGGCTCCGGGGCCGGCAGCACCGGGCTGCTCCGAGCGGCACCGGGCGGCTCCGCGGGCAGGGCCCGGGCAGCGGGCCGCGGCACGGGACTGCGGTTAGCTGGTTCGCTGGCCGGGCTTGGCGTTGGCGAGCCGCCGCGGGGCATCTGGTCCATCCGTGGGTCCCTGCCGTGGGGAGCCGGGGCGGGATGCTCTGGCAATGCCAGGACCGGCAGACGGTTTCTTCTCCCAGAGAAAACGGGGCCTTCGAGGAACCCTACAGGGCTCCGTTGCCGGCCCCGCGGCGCGACGCCTTCCCCGCCTGCCCTTGCAGGAGCCCAGGGCCCCTGAGTGCCCGGCGGGGCTGAGACGGTGCCCCGTGGCCCCGAGGACATCGTGGGGGTCAGCGGGGGCCGGACCAACCGCGGCTAGCTCTGCGGCGGGACGCGGCTCCGAGCAAACGCGGAGCCGAAGGCCGGCTCTGCCCTTTGCACCAGGCTGGGGGGGAGCCGCTCTGCTCCTGCGGCGGGGAGGCTGCGTGGCCCCGCCGGGCTCCCCGGGGTGCACGGACCCCCCAGGGCACACAGGTGCCTAGGTGACATGGGTGCATGGGAGACCCCGGGGTGCAGGGGATCTTCCAGGGAGCACGGGGCTCCCCACGGTGCGCGGGAGACCCCAGGGTGTACAGGGAGCCCCAGGGAGCATGAGAAGCCCCCCAGGCCCACAGGGCGCACGGGCTCCCCCAGGGCAGTGCTGGGAGTCCGGGGGCCCCCGGCTCCGCGCGGCTGCCCTGGCCGCCGGGGCGCAGAGCCGTCATGTGCGTGCCCACCCTCCGCGGAGGAGGGGCTGAGGGAGCCGGCTTTAAAGTAGGGCAGAGAAAGGGCCCTTTCTTCCCCATAACTCCCGCCAAGCCACTGCTGTCGGCCAGGGAGGAGCGCGGCTCCGGGGGAGCCGGGAGGGCTGGGGAGGCGAGCGGCCTCGGCCCCCGGGGACCCCGCGGAGACCAGGGCTGCGGAGCGGCCGGGGGCGAGCCGAGCGTCTCCGGCACCGCGTGCCCGCCGGGACCCCGGGGCGGCAGCAGCCGCCGGCGCGGCTCCCCTCCGCCCAAAGCCGTCGCGGTAGAGGCGCCCCGGGCCGCGGCGAGCGCTGGCGGTGCGCGGCGGGCCTCGAGCCGGCGGGGCGGTGGGCCGGCAGCAGGTGCCATGTCGACGCTGGCCCCGCTGCGCCTGCTCCGCGAGCCCTGGAACGCCAGCGAGGGCAACCAGAGCAACGCCACGGCCGGGGCCGGCGGCGCCAGCTGCCAGGGGCTGGACATCCCCAACGAGCTCTTCCTCACGCTGGGCCTGGTGAGCCTGGTGGAGAACGTGCTGGTGGTCGCCGCCATCCTCAAGAACAGGAACCTGCACTCGCCCATGTACTACTTCATCTGCTGCCTGGCCGTCTCCGACATGCTGGTGAGCGTCAGCAACCTGCTGGAGACGCTCTTCATGCTGCTCATGGAGCACGGCGTGCTGGTGATCCACACCAGCGTCATCCGCCACCTGGACAATGTCATCGACATGCTCATCTGCAGCTCCGTGGTGTCGTCCCTCTCCTTCCTCGGGGTCATCGCCGTGGACCGCTACATCACCATCTTCTACGCCCTGCGCTACCACAGCATCATGACGCTGCAGCGGGCCGTGGTCACCATGGCCAGCGTCTGGCTGGCCAGCACCGTCTCCAGCACCGTCTTCATCACCTACTACCGCAGCAACGCCATCCTCCTCTGCCTCATCGGCTTCTTCCTCTTCATGCTGGTGCTCATGCTGGTGCTCTACATCCACATGTTTGCCCTGGCCTGCCACCACCTCCGCAGCATCTCCAGCCAGCAGAAGAAACCCACCGTCTACCGCACCAGCAGCCTCAAGGGCGCCGTGACGCTCACCATCCTGCTGGGTGTCTTCTTCGTCTGCTGGGGGCCCTTCTTCTTCCACCTCATCCTCATCGTCACCTGCCCCACCAACCCCTTCTGCACGTGCTTCTTCAGCTACTTCAACCTCTTCCTCATCCTCATCATCTGCAACTCCGTGGTGGACCCCCTCATCTACGCCTTCCGGAGCCAGGAGCTCCGGCGGACGCTGCGGGAGGTGGTGCTGTGCTCCTGGTAGCCAGCGGGACGCAGGGCGCGCGCAGGTAACGGCGCGGCCGCGGGGGGCCCGGCTGCGTCCCGGCCCCCGGACCCCCCCGCCGCCCGGCACCGCCCCGGCTGAATAAAGGCTCTTTGCAGTGATGCTGTGCTGGCACCGCGCCGTGCGCACCCCCGGCTGCCGACCCCCGCTGCGGCCCCCCGAGCGGCCGCGACCCCCAGCCTCGGCCGCGGCCGCCTCCCCGCCCGCCCCGGGGACTGGGATGGACTGGGAGCTGCTGGGGGCAGGCGTGCGAGGCGGGGGGCTGCGCGGCCGCGGCTGCCGGCGTTTCCCAGCTCCGGTGACTGATGCATCGCCTCATCGCTCCGAGCCGCTGCATCCTGGTGCAGGGAGCAGGGCCGCAGCCCCCGGGCCTCGCGGGGCCCAGGCGTCCCCGGCCGGCGCCGCTGCACAAAGGGAGGCCCCTCGCCGCCGCCACCGCCGCCTTTGTTCCTGCACCGCCACCGCGGCTCCCTGCGTCCCCCGCTGCCGGCTGCAGCCCCCGAGCCCGGCGCCCCGTCGGGGCACGGCCCCCCCGCTTTTGTCCCTGGGCCCCCCCGATGGGGACAGGCGGGGGCCCCGCTCCCACCCGGCCCCGGGGAGCCCTGCGGGGCTGCGCTGTGTCGGGCGCCCTGGTGTCCGGGGGGGCCCTGGGTGTCCGGGGGGGGGCCATCCCTCCTGCTTCATGGCGGGGGGCCGTGCTTCCCCTCCCCGCCGTGCCCGGGGTCCCCGCGTGGGCGGGGGGGGGGTCTGTCTGCGCCGCGGTGCCCCCCACCCCCACGGGTGTCCCCCCCCACCAGAGGCCCGGGGGCCCCCGCGGGTGCCGGGGTGGGGTCCGCCCCCCCCGCGGGTCTCTGGGCGGGGCCCGCCTCCCCCCCCCCCCTCCCCCGCACCGGGTGTCCGCGGCTGACGACCCCCCCCCCGCCCCCAAACCGGGTGGGCGCCGTCCCTCCCCCGGGGGTGCCGGGGGGCCCCCAGGGCCGGGGGCTGCGCGGGGCGGGCGGGGCCCGGTGCTGCAGGGATGCTGCAGCGCGCTGCGGCGGCCGTCGCCGATTGGCCGCGGCGCGGCGGTGACGTCAGCGGCCGGCCCGGTGCGGCGCGCGGCGCCTATAAAGGCGGCGGCGGCGGCGGTGCCGCCCCCCGCGCTCCCGGTACCGCTCCGCGCCCGCCCGCCCGCCCGTCTCGGCCCGTCCCGGCCCGACCATGAGGGAGATCGTCCACATCCAGGCGGGGCAGTGCGGCAACCAGATCGGGGCCAAGGTAACGCCGGCACCGGGCGCCGGCACCGGGCGCCGCGCCGGCCCCGCCCCGCCACTGCGGAGGGAGCGGAGCGGCGGACAAAGGCGCCCCCCCCCCCCCCCCCCCCCGCCGCCGCACCGGGCAGAACAAAGGGCCCCGCCCCGCTCCTTTGTCCGCCGCGGCGCGGGGGGAGGGGAGGGGAGGGGAGGGGGCGCTGCCGCAGCCCCCGCACCGGGCACCCGGCACCGGGCGGCACCCCCGGCCCGGGCGGCGGCGCGCACAAAGGCGGCGGCGGCCCCGAGCGGCGCTTCAGCACCGCGGCCAGCGCCCACCCGCCGCGTCGCGGCCCCGGGCGCTGTCCCCGGTGCCCCGGGGTGCGACCCCGCCCTTCACCCCGCGCCCCTCCCGGGGGGGTCCCCCCTCCCCCCTGCGCCTCCCCGGTGCCCCGGGGTGACCCCCCCCACCGCACCTCCCCCGGGGTGTGGCACCCACGGTACCGGGTCCCCCGGGGTGCCCTGCCGGCTGTGCGGTGCCCCCGGTGTCCCCCCCCCCCCCCGCGGCGAAGAGCACCCCCTCACCGGGGTCAGGGTCGCCCCTGGGGGTCATGTACCCTCCCCCCCTGCGGTGCAGAGCCCCCCCAGACTGGGACTGCCCCTGGGGCCCCCCCCACGGTGTAGAGCCCCCCCCGGCCGGGACTGCCCCTGGGGTCCCCCCCCGCGATGTAAAGCATCCCCCCCCACAGGCTGGGATTGCCCCTGGGGGTCATATTTCCCCCCCCCCGTGCAAATCACCCCCCCCCAGGCCAGGATTGCTCCTGGGGGTCATGTCCCCCCCCGTGGTGCAAAGCCCCCCCCCAGGCCGGGATTGCCCCTGGGGACCCCCTCCCTGGGCCATGGTCGCCTTGGGGTCCCCCCCGCGGTGCAGAGCCCCCCCGGGGTGCTGGCACTGGGCACCCCGAGCTGGGACCCTGCCCCATGGCTGGGGGGGCCCAACCCCGAGCGCTGCCCCACGGGGGGCCCCCCTCTGACCCCCCCCCGTGCCCCCAGTTCTGGGAGGTGATCAGCGATGAGCACGGCATAGACCCCAGCGGCAACTACGTGGGCGACTCGGACCTGCAGCTGGAGCGCATCAGCGTCTACTACAATGAGGCCTCCTGTAAGCCCCGCCGGCGTGGGGCGGGTGTGGGGCGGGCGTGGGGCAGCCCCCGTGGGGGGGGGGGGGTCCCCCAACCAGCTGCCCCCGCAGCACGGGCGCACGCGGGAGCCCGGCGCGGGGGGCGCGGAGGGGGCGGCGGGTCACGCGGGGTCTCCCCGCAGCTCACAAGTACGTGCCGCGCGCCATCCTGGTGGACCTGGAGCCGGGGACGATGGACAGCGTGCGCTCGGGGGCCTTCGGACACCTCTTCCGACCGGACAACTTCATTTTCGGTACGTCCCCGCCGGCTGAGCCGCGGCGTGCCCGGGCTTGGCCCCGGCCGGCTCCCACGCCCCGTCCCGCGGCGCCGCCGGTGCGACCGGGTCCGGCTCCGGCTGCGTCTCCCCCGCGGCCCCGGCGCGCAGGGCTGTGCCGGCGGCTCCCTGCCAAGCCGCTGCAGCTTCCACTTCCCACCCCTCCCCTCCGCGCCCGGCTCCGGGCGCCTCTCGCCAGCCTCAGATCTCCCCGCCGGGGCCGGGCGCGACCTGCCCCGGGTGCTCGGCGCGAGCGCAGCCAGCACGGCTTGTCGTCTTCTCCCGCAGGCCAGAGCGGGGCCGGGAACAACTGGGCCAAGGGGCACTACACGGAGGGGGCCGAGCTGGTGGACTCCGTCCTGGACGTGGTGCGGAAGGAGTGCGAGAACTGCGACTGCCTGCAGGGCTTCCAGCTGACCCACTCGCTGGGCGGCGGCACCGGCTCGGGCATGGGCACCCTGCTCATCAGCAAGGTGCGCGAGGAGTACCCCGACCGCATCATGAACACTTTCAGCGTGGTGCCCTCGCCCAAGGTCTCGGACACGGTGGTGGAGCCCTACAACGCCACGCTCTCCATCCACCAGCTGGTGGAGAACACGGACGAGACCTACTGCATCGACAACGAGGCCCTCTACGACATCTGCTTCCGCACCCTCAAGCTGGCCACCCCCACCTACGGCGACCTCAACCACCTCGTCTCGGCCACCATGAGCGGCGTCACCACCTCCCTCCGCTTCCCCGGGCAGCTCAACGCCGACCTCCGCAAGCTGGCGGTCAACATGGTGCCCTTCCCCCGCCTCCACTTCTTCATGCCCGGCTTCGCCCCGCTGACGGCCCGCGGCAGCCAGCAGTACCGGGCCCTCACCGTCCCCGAGCTCACCCAGCAGATGTTCGATGCCAAGAACATGATGGCGGCCTGTGACCCCCGCCACGGGCGCTACCTCACCGTGGCCACGGTCTTCCGGGGCCGCATGTCCATGAAGGAGGTGGACGAGCAGATGTTGGCCATCCAGAGCAAGAACAGCTCCTACTTCGTGGAGTGGATCCCCAACAACGTCAAGGTGGCCGTGTGCGACATCCCGCCCCGGGGGCTGAAGATGTCCTCCACCTTCATCGGCAACAGCACGGCCATCCAGGAGCTCTTCAAGCGCATCTCGGAGCAGTTCACGGCCATGTTCCGCCGCAAGGCCTTCCTCCACTGGTACACGGGCGAGGGCATGGACGAGATGGAGTTCACCGAGGCCGAGAGCAACATGAACGACCTGGTCTCCGAGTACCAGCAGTACCAGGACGCCACGGCCGAGGAGGAGGGCGAGATGTACGAAGACGACGAGGAGGAGTCGGAGGCCCAGGGTGCCAAGTGAAGCCAGCGGGGTCGGCCCACGCCGCGCCTGCCCCGGGCCGGCTCCTCCAGCGTCCTGCTAGCCAGCGCCGCCGCCGTTAGCGAGTCCCAGCCGGCTTCTAGTTGCTTCTGATTAGGGGTCCCAAGATCAAAATCATTCGGTATTTACTAACCGTGTCCCCCATTATGAGTTAGCTCAGCCCTGTCCCGCCACTCTGATGTGAGCGCCCTGATATTTGTTTTTTACTGGTTTGTGTCTATTTTTTTTGAATACTTAATAAATTTATTGCTGTCCAGTTACCCTGTGTGCAGGTCCTTGGGGCTGGGGGGGGGCAGGCGGGGTCTGGAGCTGGTGCGTGGCCCTTGTGCCAGGCCACCCCACCGGGTGCTGCAGGTCCAGCCCTGGTGCCAGCCTGTGCTTGGGCGGGGGGGAGGACCTGGGTGGGGGGACATCTGGCCATGCAGTGGGGCTGCACCCTGGCACTGCTCTGTCCCCACTGGGTCTTGGCTGTGCCTTGGCCCCAGGGCAGGGAGAGGAGCCTCCAGGCCTCTGCTGCGTGGGGCTGTGGGGAGGGGGACAAGGGACTATGGGCATGGCAGTTATGGCACCAAGGGACGAGGATGGGAGAGAAGGGGCTGTGGGGACAGGGGCTATGGGGATGGGGGTCAATGGGGATGGGGCTGTGGGGACAAGGGACTATGGGGATGGGAGCTAGGGCACCAGGGGACAATGACTGCAGAGAAGGAACTATGGGGCCAGGGACTATGGGGATGGTGGGGAGATGGGGATGTAGGGAGGGGTCCGTGGGCATGGGACCATGGTGACAAAGGACCATGGGGGTGGAGCCACAGGGACAGGGGCTATGGGGATGGGGGGGCTATGGGGTGGGGACCATAGTGAAGGGAGTCGGTGGGGAGGGTTCCATGGGGACAATGGGGATGAGGAGCCATGGGGCAGGGGGCCATGGGGCCATGGTTATGGGGAGGGGGGCTGTGGGTGTAGGGACAAAGGGGTCACGGGGACAGCCGGGGGGCAGGCTATGGGGCTAGGGGCTGTGGGGACAGGGACAAGGAGCTATGGGGCTGGGCACCGGGGGGCCACGAGGACAGATCGGGGGGGGGGGGCAGGGCTATGGGGCTGGGGGGCAGGGACAGATGGACAAGGAGCTACAGGGACAGGGCCATGGGGGCCGCGGTTATGGGCCGGGTCCCCGGTCCCGTGCGCCGGCGGGGCCGGGCCCAGGCCGCTCCCCCGCCCCGGCCCCCCCGGCCCCTCCCGCTGCGGCTGCGGCTGCGGCTGCGGCCCCGCCCGGGCGGCGCGGTGCGGTGCGGCGCGGTGCAGCGCGCTCCGCCGGCCGGCAGGGTGCGGTGCCGTGGGAGGCGTGGCCGAGGGGGCGTGGCCGGGCGCAGGGGGGCGTGGCAGGGCGCGGAGGGGCGTGGCCGGGCGCGGCGGCCATGTAGCGGGGGCGGCGCGCGGCGGGCGCTGCCGCGGTGAGCGGGGCGGGGGCGGCGCTGCCCCCTGGCGGGCGGGGGCGGCGCCGCGGGGGACCGGGCGCGGCTGGGGGGCGTGGGGGGGCCGGGGTCGGGGCCGGGGCCGGGGCCGGGGCCGGGGCCGTGCAAGGGGGGGGGGATCGTGTCTGTGCAGTCGGGGGGACCGGGGCCCTGCAACGGCGCCGGTAGTGCCGGGGCTCTGCAACGGGGCGGGGAACCGGGGCTGTGCAATGCGGGGCGGGGGGGGACTGGGGCCGCGCTACGGGGCCGGCAGTGCCGGGGCTCTGCAAGGACCGGGGAACCGGGGCCGTGCAACGAGGGGGGGGGGGGACCGGGGCCGTGCAGCGGGGCCGGCAGTGCCGGGACTCTGCAACGGCGGGGGGGGGAACCGGGGCCGTGCAGTGGGTGGGGACCGGGGCTCTGCAATGGAGGGGGGGGGACCGGGCCGTGCAATGAGGCCTTACAACACAGAAGGCTGCGGGGGGGGGGGGGGGGGAATGGGGGCCCGTGCAATGGGGCCGAGTAGTGCAGGGGGCTGCAATGGGGCCGGGCCATAGGGGCGGGGGGGCCTGCAACGGGGGGGTCTCTGGGCCGTGGGGCTGGGGACCCCCTGCCGTGCAATAGAGGGGTGCGGGGGGGGTGGCATTAAGGCCATACAGCGGGGGCTGTGCCTCGGGGGGGGCTGTGGGGGCCCTGCAATGGGGGGGGCCCGCGGGGGCTGGCACGGGGGGTGCTGTGCAATGAGGGGAATGGGGGGGGGCCTGCGATGGGGGGCAGCACAATGGTGGAGGCTGCACCGTGGGGCTGGGGGGACCATGCACTGCGGGGGGGGGGGGGGCCGTGCAGTGTAAGGAGTGGCCGTGGGGGCCATACAATGCAAGGGGGGGCTGTGGGGGCCATGTACTGCAAGGGGGGGCCATGAAGTGTAAGGGGGGCTGTGGGGGCCATGCACTGCGGGGGGGGGGGGCCGTGCAGTGTAAGGAAGGCTGTGGGGGCCATACAATGCAAGGGGGGGCCGTGCAGTGTAAGGGGGGGGCTGTGGGGGCCATGTACTGCAAGGGGGGGCCATGCAGTGTAAGGGGGGCTGTGGGGACCATACAATGCAAGGGGGGGCTGTGCAATGCAAGGGGGGGCTGTGGGGCCATGCACTGCAAGGGGGGGCCGTGCAGTGTAAGGGGGGCTGTGGGGGCCATGCACTGCAAGTGGCGGGGGGGGTGCTGTGGGGATCATGCAGTGCTGGGGGGGGCATGCAGTGCAAGGGGGGGCTGTGGGGGCCATGCAGTGCTGGGGGGGGCCATGCAGTGCTGCACTGCTCACCCCCCCGCACCAGGTCCCAGCAGCCCCACGTGCCCTGGCCTGCAGCACCGGGGGGGGGGGGCACTGCCGGCTGCCCCCATGCTCCCCCACCCCTCATCCCTGCGTGGGGCAGCGCCCCAGAGCCGCCCCGCAGGGCCCCGGCACGCGCCCCTTTCCGCTCCCTTCGGCCGGGGGGGCACGGCGGGGCAGCTGCGGTGCCGGCGTGGGAGGCGGTGGGACCGGTCCGTCCGGCCGCCCCGGTGCCGCGGCATCGTGCCGGGGAGCGCGCCGGTGGCGGAGCCGGTGACGGCCGGGTCCCCGCAGGGCGCGCGGCCATGGAGTACGGCGAGAAGCTGGCGCGCTTTCGCCAGGCCCATCTCAACCCCTTCGACAAGGCGCCGGAGCAGCACGAGCGCCCCGAGGTGCTGCCGGCCCCAGGTGGGTGCTGGGGCGGGGGGGGGGGGGGATGACGACACACACGTGTCCCCCCCCGTCCTGGCCCCCCTGAGCTGTCCCCCCCCCTTGCAGAGCGGCGGCCGGAGCCGTCCCCGGGCGACCCCGAGGGCTCGGAGCGCCCCATGGACCTGGGGCTGGCCGAGGACCACTTCTCCCGGCCGGTGGTGAGTGGGGCCGGGGGGCGGCGGGGGCGCGGGGCTGCCGGCCCACCCCCCCTCCTCGTCCTCCTCTTCCTCCCGCAGGGGCTCTTCCTGGCCTCCGACGTGCGGCAGCTGCGGCAGGCCATCGAGGAGTGCAAGCGGGCGATCCTGGAGCTGCCCGAGCACTCGGAGCGGCAGAAGGACGCCGTGGTGCGGCTCATCCACCTGCGCCTCAAGCTGCAGGAGCTGCAGGTGGGGCCGGGGGGGGGCCGGGGGGGCCGGCAGCGCGCGGGGCCCCTCCGACGTGCCGCGCCGTGCCGCAGGACCCCTCCGAGGACGAGCCCAACATCCGCGTCATCCTGGAGCACCGCTTCTACAAGGAGAAGAGCAAGAGCGTGAAGCAGACGTGCGACAAGTGCAGCACCATCATCTGGGGCCTCATCCAGACCTGGTACACCTGCACAGGTGGGCCGGGCGCCGGGACCCCCGCGGGACCCCCCCGCGGCCCCCCCGGCCCCGTCCTCACGGCTGCCCGCCCCCAGGCTGCTACTACCGCTGCCACAGCAAGTGCCTGCCGCTGGTCACCAAGGCCTGCGTGCGGTCCAAGGTGAGCCACCAAGCCGAGTACGAGCTCAGCATCTGCCCCGAGAGCGGCCTCGACAGCCAGGACTACCGCTGCGCCGAGTGCCGGGCCCCCATCTCCCTCCGTAAGGCGCCGCCGGGGCGGTGTGGGGCTGGGGGCCGGGGGGGCGGCGTGGGGCTGGGAACTGGGGGGGCAGAGTGGGGCTGGGGGCCAGGGTCAGGGCTGCGTGGGGCTGGGGGACGGGGGTATGCGGGGCTGAAGGCTGGGGACTGGGACTGCCTAGGGCTGGGGTAGAGGACGTGTGGGGGCAGGGATGTGTGGGGCTGGGGGCTCAGGCTGTGTGGGGCTGGGGGCCAGGGAGTCTGGGGCATGGGGCCAGGGATATGTGGGGCTGGGGGCCAGGGCCTGGGGCTGTGTCAGGCTGGCGTAGGAGATGTGTGGGGCTGGGGGCTGAGGCTGTGTGGGGCTGGAGGCCAGGGAGGGGGGGGGCTGCACGAGGCTGGGGGCCAGAGATAACTGGGGCTGGGGGCCAGGGCCTGGGGCTGTGTCAGGCTGGTGTAGGGGGCTGCGTGGGGCTGCGGACCAGGGACTGGGGCTGCATGGGGCTGCATGGGGCTGGGGGCCAGGGCTATTTGGGGCTGAGACTGCATGGGGCTGGAGAGCAGGGATATATGGGGCTGAGACTGCATGGGGCTGGAGAGCAGGGATATATGGGGCTGAGACTGCATGGGGCTGGAGAGCAGGGATATATGGGGCTGAGACTGCATGGGGCTGGAGAGCAGGGCTATATGGGGCTGGGGGCTGCATGGGGCCAGGGGCTGGCCGTGCTGGCCCGCGGCGCCGTGGGGCGAGCGGGCCCGACCAGGCGCGTGCCGCTGCAGGCGGGGTGCCCAGCGAGGCCCGGCAGTGCGACTACACCGGCCTCTACTACTGCGGCAGCTGCCACTGGAACGACCTGGCCGTCATCCCCGCCCGCGCCATCCACAACTGGGACTTCGAGCCCCGCAAGGTGCCCGGCGTGGGGCTGGGGGGCTGGGGGGCTGGGGGGGCTGGGTCCCTGGGGCAGGGACCGCTTGGGGGGCTGGGTCCGTGGGGCAGGGATGACCTGGAGGACTGGGTCCCTGGGCAGGGGTTCCGGGGGTCCCTGGGGGCTGTCTCTCTGGGGCAGGGACCACTTGGGGGGCTGGGTCCCTGGGCTGGGGTCCCAGGGGCAGGGATGACCTGGGGGGCTCTGTCCGTGGGCTGGGGTCCCGAGGGTCCCTGGGGGCTGTGTCCCTGGGGCAGGGAACACTTGGGGGGCTGGGTCCCTGGGCAGGGGTCCTGGGGGGCCCTGGGGGCTGTGTCCCTGGGACAGGGACCACTTAGGGGGCTGTGTCCCTGGGCTGGGGTCCCGAGGGTCCCTGGGGGCTGTGTCCCTGGGGCAGGGATCACGTGGGGGGCTGGGTCCCTGGGCAGGGGTCCCGGGGGTCCCTGGGGGCTGGTCCCTAGGCTGGGGGTGCCTGGGGGCTGGGTCCCTGCCGGGGGTCCCTGGGGCCAGGTCCTTGGAGCGGGAGGTCCCAGGGGCCGTGGTCCTGGCTGCCAGGGCAGCGGGGCTCACCCCACGGCGCCGTGGGGCCGGGCGGCTCAGGCCCAGCCTGCGGGGGGGCGTGGGGGCCCCCGGCGTGGGGTGACGGCCGCGGGGCGCAGGTGTCCCGCTGCAGCATGCGGTACCTGGCGCTGATGGTGTCGCGGCCGGTGCTGAAGCTGCGGGAGATCAACCCGCTGCTCTTCAACTACGTGGAGGAGCTGGTGGAGATCCGGGTGAGCGCGGCCCCGGCTGGGGGGCAGAGCCGGCGCGTGGGGCTGCGCCGTGGGGCTGCCGGGGCTGGAGCCAGCTGGGGCAGCAGGGCGGCTGGGGTGGTGGCACTGGCAGGTCCCCCCGGTGCGGGTGAGCTGGGAGGGGGACAGGGGCTGCGGGGAGAGCCTGGCTGCGGGGGGATCGGGGCCGGCCGGGGATGTGGAGGGTGCCCGAGCCACTACAGGGCCGAGACTGACCCCGCCTGACCCTGTCCCCCTCCTGTCTCATCCCTGTCTGCATCCCATCCCTGTCCCCATTCTGTCCCCATCCTGCTCTCATCTCCATCCTGTCTATCCTGCCCTGTCCCATCCCTGTCACATCCCTGTCCCCGTTGTGTCTTGTCCCTGTCTGCATCTCATCCCTGTCCCCATTCTGTCCCCATCCTGGCCTTGTCTCTTTCCTTCCCATCCTGCCCTGTCCCTGTCCCATCCCTGTCCTGTCCCATTCAAATCCCATCCTTGTCCCCATCCCATCTCATCCTGGTCTGCATCCCATCCCTGTCCCCATCCTTCCCTTGTCTCCACCCCACCCCATCCCTGTACCATCCTCATCTCCTTCCTGTCCCGTTCCCATCCCATCCTGTCGCTGTCCCCATCTCCATCCCATCCCTGTCTCCATCCTTTTCTCCGTCACTGCCCTGTCCCTGTCCCTTCGCCTTTATCCATCCCCGCCCCGTCCCTGTCCCCATCCCATCTCCATCCCGTCCCTGTCCCCATCCCGTCCTGTCGCCCCGCAGAAGCTGCGCCAGGACATCCTGCTCATGAAGCCGTACTTCATCACCTGCAGGGAGGCCATGGAGGCCCGGCTGCTGCTGCAGGTCGGCCCCGGGGGCGCGGGCGGGCGGCAGGGCCCCCCGGGGTGGCGGGGCCGGGCCGGGCGCAGCGGTGACGGGCGCTCTCGGTGCAGCTGCAGGACCGGCAGCACTTCGTGGAGAACGACGAGATGTACTCGCTGCAGGACCTCATCGACATCGAGGCCGGGCGCCTGAGCTGCTCCCTGACGGAGATCCACACCCTCTTCGCCAAGCACATCAAGCTCGACTGCGAGGTGAGCCGGGGCGGCCGGGGCTCCGGCAGGACGGGCCCCACGGCGGGACGGGCCCCACGGCGCCGCGCTCACCGCCACTCCCGCCCCAGCGCTGCCAGGCGAAGGGCTTCGTGTGCGAGCTCTGCAAGGAAGGCGACGTGCTCTTCCCCTTCGACAGCCACACCTCGGTGTGCACCGACTGCTCCGCCGTCTTCCACAGGTACGGCGGGCGCCGGCACCGCTGGGCACCGCCTCGCCGCCCCCGAGCCGTGGGGCGGCCGTGGGGCGGCCCCACGCTGCCGACCCCGGCCCCACGCCCCCCCTCTCCGCAGGGACTGCTACTACGACAACTCGACCACGTGCCCGCGCTGCGCCCGGCTGAGCCTGCGCAAGCAGTCCCTCTTCCAGGACTCCAGCACCGAGGCCGAGCCCTAGGGCGGCCCGGCCCCACCGGCTGCTTCGGGGGCCCCGCTCCGGAGGGGGCTTCCGCCCCACGGCTGCGGCGCCCTGCACTACACGAGCACCGAGTCCACTTTAAAGGGCAGCCGGGCACCCAGGCTCTGCGGGGAGCCCCCCCAGCCCCCCCGGGACCTCCCTGGAGAGCCCCAGATTGCTGGCAGTGGGGCAGCCCGCCCTCGCCCCTTGCCCAGGCCGCCCTCGGACACCCCCGGAGCCCAGCGGCCGGACCGAGCTGCCGCCGAGCCCCGGCGCGGACCCCCCCGGACTGTGCCAGCCCCCCGGCTGAAGAGCCCCCCCTGGGTTTTTCTCGCTGCTGCTACGGCTGGGGGGGCTCCCGATGGTCTGGGCATGGCGTCCGGGGCTGCGGATGAGGGGGGACGGCCCCAGACCCCAACACACACACTACCTGCTCTCAACACTGCTGATCCCCAGGGGAAAGGCCCCTTCTCCCCGCAGCGGCTCGGGGTGCATGGCCCCCCGGGTGAGCCCCCCCCCGCAGGGAAGGCTGGAGTCGAGGCGGGACGGCCACGGAATTTAATGGACGTGCTGCTGTGTAACATGGCAGCGCTGCCGGCGCCGCTCGCTTTGCCCCGTGGCTGCCCCACTGGAGGCAGGGCCGCCGCCGCTGCCCTTCGGGCCCGTCCGGTCCCAGCGCCGCGACGCCGAGGCTCCTGTAGCAGTAACGTGGCCTCTCTGCACAGCGCAGCGTCCCTGTCTCTGCTTTGGGGCCCTCACGGCGGGAGAGGGGGGCCTGGGGTGGCGGCTGCCCCGATCCCCCGCCCGGGGGCTGTGGGCCGGGAGCAGGGGGGCAGCTCGGGGAGGGCTGGGCAGAGCTGCCCCTGGGGCGGCCGGTTTCGGGGGGCAGCACAGCTCTGCGTGGGCGCTGGTGGGGTTGGGACCCTTGGCACACACCAGAGCTGTGGGCCCCTGCATGCCCCACTCTGACCCCTCCATATCCCCTGGTCTGTGCCCCAGACCTTCCTCTACCTGTGGGTCTGCCCCACCATGGCCCCAGGCCTGCCTGCCTGCCCCCTATCCATCCCCTCACACCCCTGGGCTTGCCCCAACCCATGCCCTGGGCCTGCCCCCATCCACCCCCAGGCCTGCCCCCCACCCATGGTCCTGGGCCTGCCCCACATCCCCAGGCCTGCCCCCCACCCATGCCCCGGGCCTGCCCCCCACCCATGCTCCAGGTCAGTCTGCCCCATGGCCCCAGGCCTGCCCTGTCCCCAGGTGTGTCCCGCCACGGCCCCAGGCCTGCCCCGTGTCCCCCCACTCTGTGTCCTGTCCCCCCGGGGCTCCCCGGTCTGCACCGGGGCGCGGTCGCCCCGCACCGCCAGGCCCCACCGCGGGGCCGGAACCCGGGCGGGGCCGGAACCCCGGGCGCGGCTCGCTGGTGCCGCCCGGGGCGCGGCGCGCTGCTCCGCGCGGCGGGGGCGCATGCGCGCTGGGCGCAGAGGCGCTACCCTTCTACGTCATCAGGGCGCGCCGGCGGCGCCCGCTGCTGGGCGCCGCCCGGGGCGGGGCGGGGCGGCGCCTCGGGGCTGCGCGGTGCCGCGCGCCGCCGCTGCCGCCGCCTGTGCGCGCTGTGTCTCCAGCTCCCCCGGCTGCCCGGCGCCGCAGGGGGCAGGCGGCGGCTCCCGGTGCCCTCCCGCCCCTCAGTCGCCGCGCTCGGCCGCGCCCGGGGCTGAGCCGCCGGGCCCGGAGCCCCGGGGCAGGGCGCGGGCGGCCCGGGCGGCCCCTCCTCCCCGGGGGCCCCGCGGGCCGAGCGACGGACACGGGCAGAGCCGCAGGGCTGGGTCCCTCGGTTTTACCGGTACAGAAAGCTGCTACATGGCGAGCGGGCGGTACAGCGCGGCGCGGGGCCGGCGGCCCCCGCCTCCCGCCGCCGCCCCCGGTCCCCTTCCCCGCGGCCCGGCACGGTGCGGCGGCGCTTTGGCTTTGGTGTGTGCCGGGCTGGGGGCGCGGGCGGGCGAGGGGCTCCCGGGCCGGCCCCGTGTGCGCCGCACGGCAGCGGGGCCGCGTCTGCCCGGTGCTCCTCGCGGAGTCCTTCGCCCCGGCCCCCGCCCCGCTGCTCCCGGCGGGACGCGCGGGAGCGGGGTGAGAAAGTGCCGCCGGCAAACGGCGCGGGCCGGGGCTGCCCGGCGCGGCCCTACTCCTCCTGCGGCCGCTCCGCCGCCAGGAAGGCGTCCACGGCGCCGGGCTGCAGCTCCGAGTCGCTGAGGTGCTTCTTGTCGCGGCCCGGCTCGCCCCGCGCGCGGGTCCAGGAGGGCGAGCGCAGGTAGCCGGCCCGCGGCAGCCCGTGGGGGTGCAGCCCTGCGGGGAGCCGGGGGTCAGCCGCGGCCGGGGCCCCCCCCTTGGGTGCTCGGCGGGGCGCGGGGCGGCCCCGTTCACTCACCGCCGGGCGACTCGCCGGCCGCGTTCTCGTCGTCGGAGTCGGCGAAGACCTCGGCCAGCTCCTGGTCCGACATGTCGGTCAGCTCGGTGAGGTCGAGCAGGTCGAAGTGCACCTCCAGCGAGGACACGCTGCTCAGGGGCTCTGCGGGCAGCGGGGACGCACGCGCTCGCGACCGGGGCAGCGGGGGCCGGGACACCGGGGCTGGGGGCCCCCGTGGGACCCGGTGCTCGGGGTGGCGGGCAGGGACCGGGGGAGCCAGGTAGGGACTGGGGTTTGGGGGCAGCAGGGTCCCCAGGGGCCTGGCAGGGTCCCCGGGGCTCTGGGAGCAGGCAGGGGATCCCGTGGGGCTGGCAGGGTCCCTGGGGCAGGCGAGGGAGCCCGGGGGGCTGGCAGGGTCCCCAAGGCAGGCGGGGGCCCCAGGGGCAGGTAGAGGTCCCCAGGGGAGCTCGCAGGGTCCCTGGGGGCGGGCAGGGGACCTCGGGGGCAGGTGGGGGGCCCCAGGGGGGCAAGTAGGGGACCCTGAGGGAGCTCGCAGTGTCCCCAGGGGCAGGTAGGGGACCCCAGGGGCTCGCAGGGTCCCCAGGAGCAGACAGGGGACCCCGGGGACAGGCAGGAGACCCCAGGAGCAGGTAGGGGACCCCAGGGGCAGGTAGGGGACCCCAGGGGCTCGCAGGGTCCCCAGGAGCAGGCAGGGGACCCCGGGGACAGGCAGGAGACCCCAGGGGCAGGTAGGGGACCCCAGGGGCAGGCAGGGGACCCCAGGGGAGCTCGCAGGGTCCCCGGGCAGGCGCGGCTGGCAGACTCACGTCTCCGCTCGGCGACCTGCAGCAGCCCGGCGCTGGGGATGGGGATGCCGCCCTGCTCCTCCGCGGGGGCGCCGGGGGCCTCGTCGGCCGGCGCGGGGGCCGGGCTGCCCGCGGCTCGCTCCGGCACCGGCGCCTCTTTGCCGAGCTCTGCGAGACAGGCCCCGGCGCGTCAGCGCGGCGCGGGGACGGGGACGGGGGCGGCAGCTCCGGCCCCTCTCGGTGCCCGGGACTCGCCGGGAGACGCGCGGCGGCAGGTCCAGCCCCACGCGCCTGCGGGGCCGCGGCCCGGCGCAGCCCCCGGCGGCCCCGGTGCCAGCAGCCGGCAGCCCCGCGCCCCCCTCCCGCAGCCCCTTTGTGTCGGCGAGACAAAAGCGGAGCCTGTTCGGGAGGCCGGAGCGAGACAAGGGGCGTTTTGTCTCCTCGGACGAGGCGGCGAGGGCCGAGGCAGACGAGGCAGCGCCAGACCCCGGGGCCGGCGGACCCCCCCGGGGTGCAGGGGGCAGCGAGCGGGGAGCCGGGGGCGGCCGGGGCGCCTGTCCCCGCACGGAGCCCGCCTGCCCGCCGCAGGGACCCGTCAGCGTAGCGGGGAAGGGACCGCGATGCCCAGCGCAAAGGAGCCGGGACGGGGCGATGGCGATGGGGAGACGAGGGGGCTCGCGGGGCGCCCCGGGCCCCGGCTCCGCTGCGTCCCGGCGGCGGGGAAAGCCGGGCCCCAGCCCAGCCCTCCGCTCGGGGGGCACCGCGCCGCCGGCACGTCCCCGTCGCCCCCGCGGAGGCGGCTCGGCTCAGCCCGCCGGCCCCGGTGGGCAGCGCTGCCCGGCTGCTCCCGGCCGTGCCGCCCCGCGGGGGCATCGCCGCCCCGAGCGGCCCCGGCCCCGGCAGCCTCCCGGCCCGGCTCTCCCGCGACGCAGCCCCGAGCCGCCACGCACCGGGGTGCTGCTCGGGGCCGGAGACATCCCCCCTCGCCTCGGCCTGCATGTTGGCGCGGTGCCGCCGGCCGCGCCGCTGCGCTCCGTCGCTCCGCGGCTGCTGGGGGCTCACCGGGCGCCTGGGGGGGCCGGGGCCGGCGATCAGGGCTCCCGCCTGCCCGCTCTGCTGACTCACGTTGAACCGCAGAGCGAGGCGGCGGCGGGCTCCGGCCACCCGCGCCGACCCCCGCGCCGCTCCCACGGGCCCGCGGCGGGAGGGCACGGCCGGGGCCCGGGCGCAGGCGGCAGGGAGCCCCGGCAGCCCCGGCTGCAGCCCCCCGGCGCCGGGGACCCCGGCCCCGCCGGTGTGGCACTGCCCGTCCCCGTGCACCCCGGCCCCCCCCAGCCCCCTGCACGCGGCGCCCGCCCCGGCGGAGCCCCCTCGCGCTGCCCCCCCCCCCGCGCCCCTCCGCGGCCCCCTCCCACGTCCTGGGTGCTCCCGTGCCCCCCGGCCAGCCCCGCACCCCCGCCCGGGCACCCCGGCTGCGGACCCCCACCCGGGCGGAGGGACGCGGCGCCCGTGGGCACATGCACCCCCCCGCGCACCCCCCGCGCGCTGGCACCTGGGTGCACACGCGCTCTCGTGCCCCCCCCCGCGCCCCCCCATCCTTTGTACCCCCTGCCCCCCCGCCCGCACCCCCACGCGCACAGCCCCGCACCCCGGCGCCCCCCATGCACCCCCCTCACGCCCCATGCGTGCCCCCCCCTTGCACACCTCCCTCCCGCCCCCCATGCACACCCCTCTGCGCACACCCTCCGCCCCGTGCACACCCCCCGTGCACACCCCCCGTGCACACCCCCCTGCACGCCCCCACCCCCCCTGCACACCCCCACGCACGCACCCCCTCGCCCCCCGCACACAGCCCTCGCACACCCGTGCACACCCCCTGCGCATCCCATTGCACGCCCCCCCCGCACGCCCCCCCCCCCGCACACCGCCGCCCCTCCATGCACCCCCCCCCCCGTACGCCTCCCCCCGCGCAGTCCCGATCCCGCCGCGCCGCGCCCGGCCCGGTTCGGCCCGGCCCGGTTCGGCCCCGGCTGCCGGCCGGCGGAGGCGCCAGGCCCGAGGCCGCGGTGATGGGCGCGCCGGCCCCGTCCCGCCCGTGGTCGCCGCTCACCTGCGGTGCCGGCCGCGCCGGGAGCCTCCATGGGCCGGGCCGGGCCGGGCCGGGGCCGGAGCCGGGGCCGGGGCCGGTGCTGGGCGGGGCGGGCCCGGTGCCAGCCCGCAGCCCGCACGCTCCTGCCCGCCGCGGCGGGGGCGGCGCCGGGGGCGGCGCGGGGGCGGGGGCCGGGGGGGGGACCGGCCCCGCCTGCCCGGGGCGCCGGGGGGACCGCGGGAGCTGCAGCGGGTGCGGAGCCGGCGGCGGGGGGGCGGGAGGCGCAGGCGGGACCCCGGGGGATGCAAGGGGTCCCGGGGTGCAGCGGGGACCCCAGGATGCAGAGGGGGACTTGGGGATGCAGAGGGGACCCCAGAGGGTGCAGAGGGGTCTCCGGGTGCAGCAGGGGACCCCAAGGTGCAGGGATGACCTGCAAGGGAGACCGGGGGATGCAGAGGGGACCCCAGGGTGCAGGGGGGTCCTGGGGGTGCAGAGGGGACCCCAGGGTGCAGGGATGACCTGTAAGAGGGACCTGGGGGGCAGAGGGGACCCCAGGGGAGCAGAGAGCTCTTGGGGTGCAAAGGGGATCCTGGGGGGCGCAGGGGGAGCCCCAGGGTGCAGGGAGGCCCTGGGGGTGCCGGGGGGTCCCAGCACACACCGGGCAGGCGGGAAAGCACCGGCAGGGCTGGGTGACCGCGCAGGGCTGCGCAGCTGGAGCCACCGTGCCGAGAGCCGGGGCCTGGGCTCGGCGCAGAGCTCGGGGCCCTGGGCTGGGTGCACGGCCTGGGGCGACGCCGAGGCCCCTGGCTGCAGCCTCGGCCACTGCTCAGCGTGGGGACCGCCGGGGCTCCCGGCCAGGCTGGGGTAGGGACTGGGGCTGGCACCGTGTCCCCGCCGGGAGCCCAGGCCCCGCGGGTGCTGGGCGGCCGAGCACCGGGTGCTGGATCGGTGCCGCGGTCTGCAACGAGCAATTATAGCGGTCTGCAGCGCGGTGCAATGAGTTTGGGAGGCCTCGGGCGCACAGGCCCTCTCTGCGGGGGCCGGAGGGGGGCTGCTGGCCCCTGCGCGTGGCCTGAGGGCGGGGGGGCAGGGGGGCACCGGCGGGGCAGCGGCACCCCGCGGCCTGCGCGGGGCCGGGGCGAGGGGACGCGAACCCGCGGCCCGGGGGGGCACCGGCTGCCAGGCCCCGCCGCCGTTGCTAGGGCGGGGCCTCGCGTTGCTAGGGGGCGTGTCCCCAGGCGCAAAGCCCCGCCCCGGCGCGCGGCTCTCGCGAGAGTTGCCCGCCCGTTGCCTGGAGACCGCGGCGCCGGCGGCCGCAGCCATGGTGAGGGCCGGCGCCGGGCCCAGGCCCGAGGCGGCCCCGGGGAGGCAGCGGGGAGCCCCCGGGAGGCTCCGGGCCTGGGGCCGCCCGGAGCGGGGTGTGCGGGCCGGGGCGGCGGGCGCGGGAGTCCCCAGGGCCGGGGCGGCGGGCGGTGAGGAGCCCCTGGGCCCTGGCACCGGGGCCGGCCCGGGGGGTGGGAGCGGAACCCCTCTGGGCTCGAAGTCCCGCAGGAGCCGCGCCTGGAGCTGCGGGTGTCGCGGGGGGTCCCCGGGACCGGGGTGATGCCCGGCCTGGGACAGAGCTCCAGCAGCGCAGCCCCCTCCCGAGCCGCCCGCGCACTCGTGCGTTCCGGTTTCTTTCCTTAGGCGCCCAAAAAGAAAGGCGTCAAGAAAGGGAAGGCGGGCAGAGCTCCGGTGGTGGCGAATGGCTTGGCCCCCGGGGACATGAGCAAGGAGCAGGTGAGAACTTGCACCATCTCCCGGCCTCCCCCAGGGTCGGGGGACGTTGCGTTTTGTAAGAACGCTCGCAGAGGCTGGTGCTCGGTGTTCGGTGCGGGCTGCAGGGGTGGCAGGTGGCAGAGGGTAGTGGAGAAGGCAGAACAAGCGGTCGGTGTTCGTTTCATTGCCTCACACGTGTCTGGAGAATGTGTACGATCTCGCAAAGCCTGCTCAGCGCTTTTCCTGAGAAGATCAGCCACCTCGTCTCATTTTCCCTCCCGCTGTTCTGCAGCGCGCTGTTCTCCAGCTCGGTGCTCTCGCTGTCTTAGGCCTGACTCCGTAACCCTGGCACCCTGCTCTCTTGTTTCATTGTCCTGGTGGTGTTAAAAATATATCCCTGATAAGAATATATCATATTATTTAAGTGCTTTATGTTCTGCGTTGTTTCCTATCGCAAGTAACTTGCCTGACAGTGACTGTGTTTGAATCAGCGTTTCTCTGTCTATTCAAGCCCCCCAACTGGCTGCTTCCACCCGTAACTGGAGCAGACTGATCTCTGCAGGCAGTTGCACTCACACTGAACCCTGTGTCTGCCCAGCCTGTAGCTTTGTGGCTTGCAGCCTGGGACACTCGTCACAAAACACATTCCTTCCGGAGTAGGAGACTCTCTTAAGGGCCGTAAGGAGAGGTGGAGGTGGGGGAGGGAGCCCCTTGCCCTGTTATCAGCTGCTCCAGAAGCTCCACTTGGGCTGTGTCTTGCTGGGTATCCTACAAACACAGGAGAAGCTGGCCCTGTCCCAGGGACCTCGCTGCCTGGGGTAGGATTTTCTGCTTCTGACCTAGCATTGTTCAGGCACCCCAGAGTGGTGTTGCTGGCCACTGCGAGACAGAATATCTGAGTCTTGGCTTCTTATGGTAGGAAAAAATCTTGCTGCTCCTTTCCCAGAGGCTGATGGGTTGCCATCAGGTCCTGTGCAAACCCCAACCCCTCCAAATGTCTCTTGGTCTGGGCACCTCCTGCCCTGTGCTTTGCTGTCCCATTAAAAGCCACCGTGTCCTACCAGGGTTGCGACATGGGTTGCCATGGGTGTCTTGAAAAGAGCCTTGGTGCAGCTTCTTTTTCAGGGGAGCCGTCTGTCTGAGGCCTCCTTTTCCCCCTATTTGGCTCCTGCTGTTGGTTTTGCAGCTGGAAGAACATGTTGTGCGGCTCCGGGAGGAGCTGGACCGGGAACGGCAAGAGCGCAACTATTTCCAGCTGGAGCGCGACAAGATTCACACCTTCTGGGAGATCACCCGCCGGCAGCTGGAGGAGAAGAGAGCAGAACTGCGGAACAAGGACCGGGAGATGGAGGAGGCAGAGGAGCGACATCAAGTGGAGATCAAGGTGGGAGGACGAGTAGGCGGGGACCCGTCGTGATGCCCTGGCCAGGCAGGAGCTGCGGGTGAGCCCTGAGCAGCTCGGAGAGGAGGTGAGGGAAGGGAGGAAGAGGAGGAGAGATCCCAGGGATGGGCAGGATGCAAACCAGGGCATCTTGGCCAGCATGCCAGCTCCAGGGGTATTCCTGTCAGCACCTCCTGAAGCCCCTCACCTGCTCTGCGGCTTGTCTTTAGGTTTACAAGCAGAAGGTGAAGCACCTGCTGTACGAGCACCAGGAGAACCTCACCGAGCTGAAGGCAGAGGGCACCCTGTCCATGAAGCGGGCCCAGAAGGATCACTGGGCTCAGGAGATGGAGCTGCGTAAAGACGTGCGCTCCCTGAAAGTGGAGCTCAAGGAGCAGGAGCTGGCCAACGAGGTGGTGGTGAAAAACCTGCGCCTGGTAGGTTGCCAGAGGGACGGCAGGCCTGGGCCGCGGCTGAGGCCCATGGGGAGCCTGTGGCTCCAAGGGAGCAATAGCGACAACCCGGAGCTGGGGAGCGGGAAGGAGCGCGCAGGTGCACTGGTCGCTGGGGCCTGTGCAAGGCCTGCTCTGCACAACGTCTTGGAGCAGCAGGCCGAGCAGGCTCACTCTCACAGGCTGAGGGGGAAGCTGGCCTAAGATTAAGGTTCCCAACCAGTGAGGTACAGCCAGAACTAGGCACAGTAGAGCAGAGGGGAGTGCGGAGTGCAAGCTGACGGGCAGTGCTGGCCTGAGCTGGGCTGTCTCCATTTTTCTGAGGTGCAGTTTGGTTGCAGGAAGGACAAGAGCCCCCAGTGTAGGAGTGCAGTAACCTCAGGGTTTGGTTATCTGCCTCTAACCTGTGCTTCCTCCCTGACAGAAACAAGAGGAGGAGATCACACAGCTGTGCAGCGACTTTGAGAGACAAGTGAAAGGTCAGGACGTGCGTGATCCCTTTGTCGGTGTGCTAGGGGAGGCACCTCAGTGCTCTGCTGTGCTGCTGGGCTCCCCGGAGCAAAACAGAGCGTTTTGCTGAAAGAGGCCGCTTTTTCCCCAATTCCTGCTCCCCTGTGCTCTCGGCTGCCAGGCTGCGTGGCCTGCAGCACCCTCCGAGCTGCGCTCCCGGAGCGGCTGGGACGAGGTGCAGGCTCCCGCACCACTCGCGGGCAGAGGCTGGGCTCTCGTCGCTGCTGCAGGGCTGCGTTGCTGAGCGCAGCTGTCTGGCAGGCGCTTCACGGGCCGCGCTCTGGAGCTCCGCTGTCTTCCTCGCGGGACGTTTCGGGTTCTCACGGGCGGACTTGGAGCGTTTCCAGCGCCCTGCTTCCAGGATGCTATTTCTGGGCTCTGCTCCGTGGCTCCGCGCGCGGGGGGGGTGACGGCGGTGCTGTGAATGACATCCCGTCCCGGAGCGGTGCTGCAGCGGCGCGTGCCGGGCCGCCCGTCCTGACGGAGTCGGGGCGCGTGCACGCAGGGTCTCCAGGCGGTTCTCACTCGGCCCCCCGTGCGCTTCTCCAGAGATTGAAGCCAAGTACAACAAGAAGATGCACGTGCTGCGGGACGAGCTCGATTTGCGCAGGAAGACGGAAATCCACGAGGTTGAGGAGAGGAAGAACAGCCAGATCAGCGTGCTGATGAAGAACCACGAGAAGGCCTTCAGTGACATCAAGAACTACTACAATGATGTCACCCTCAATAACCTGGCACTCATCAACACGCTCAAGGTACTGCCTGCCTGCTCCCCCGGCCCCGCTGTCGCGGCCTGCCTGGCCTGTGCAGTGTTACCCTCTCACTGGGGATGGATCCTGTAAGGTTTTGCCCAGATCCGGCCACGGGTGGAGGTGCTGGTGCTGCAGCTCTCTTGGGGGAGCTGCACATTACGCAGGTGCAGCTCTTGCACGGGCGCAGATGCAGCTGGCAGTGCCAGCGGTGCGGGGGGACGGTGTCCTGGCAGTGCGGCGCTGAGGGGCAGCGCAGTAGCGCTTGTGTGTTTCCAAGAACAGGAGCAGACGGAGGAGATGAAGAAGAAAGAGAATCACTTGGAAAAGGAGATGGCAGACATGCTGCTGCAGAACAAGCAACTGACGGAGCGCCTGCAGCGGGCCCAGGAGCAGGTGTCTGAGCTGCAGAAGAAGTTGGCCCACTACGAGAAAGACAAGGAGGCTCTGACGGTGAGTCCCTTGTCCTACTGAGCCCTTTCTGTCCTTTTTCCCAGCCACCCTGGCTGCTTCCTGGAGCAGAGTCGCTCAGCAGTGACCTCTGCCGCTCAGCTCGGAGCTGCCTGGCCAGACTGCCAAGCAAATTCCTCTGAGTCTCTTTCAACTCAGCTGCTTGTTTACATCCCACGGGGGCCTCCCAGGACGCTGGCTCTGCTGAGGAGAGGGGTGGTAGCCCCTGCTGCAGAGAGGGAGGGAGATGGGGTGGGTGCTGCCACGCTGCTTCTCCCTCACATCTCTTTGCTGGTCGCTGTCCTCCCTTCCTGGAACCCATCCCACGCACCTCCCAGAGAAGTCTGTGCTCCTAACTGTCCCTTCCCGTCTGCAGAACACGAAAGCCCACCTGAAAGTCTCCCAGAAGGAACTGAGAGATCTTCAGTGGGAACATGAAGTGCTGGAACAGAGGTTCAGTAAGGTGAGAGCCGCAGATGGGTCTGGACAGCCTCTTACCTTCCCCAAACCCTCTCCTCTTTGTAGAGGGCTGTGCACAGTGATTAAGCAGAGGCTACCCAGGCTGTGCTTAGCTAAGGGCTTTCTGAAGATCTGATCCAGAGCTGAGTGTTAGCTGCTGTTTCCAGCAAAGCTTCTCACAGCTTTGGCGTCTCCCATGCTCAGCGGACAGGCCCAGCCTTGTACTTGGCTAAGCGATAAGGCATGCTCCAACGCTCCCCTCCCGGCCCGCGGAGGACTGGCTGCAGCACTGGGTCAGGAGCAGGGCCACGTGGAGAGGCTCCCGCTGCAGCAGGGGAGAGCTGGGGACAGTCCAGTGACAAATTGTCACTGCTAGAGCTCGCTCCCTCGTTCTGTCGGAGTTTGGGGGTCGCTCCCTCCGCTCGCTGTGCAGGGGCTGCTCGGGATGAGTTTATCTTCAAGGAATATTCTGTCGACCGAATTCTCCCAGACTCGGCCTCTCCCTCCCAGCTAACCCAGATAAATTTACTGAGGCAGAACAGAGCTCATTTGCAATTCGTAGAAATCCCCAGGAATACGAACATTGATCTGAGGCCTCGTTAACAATCCATCATTAAGGCAGCAACATATTCAGTGCATTCAGAAATAGGCTTTGGCGGAAAGATCCTAATTAGGACACTTATTAACTAGCTGTGAGCCAGGGTCTCCTGCCAGTCCCACCAGCTGCCAGGAGGAAAGGAGAGACCCCGTGTGCTGTGGGCCTCTCTCGGAGGTCTGAAATAGTGCCTCAGACCCAGAGCACTGTGACCGTCCCGAGTGGCCTGCTCCGAGCCGTCCTCAGGAGCCCGCAGCACCGAAAAGGCTTCCCTGAGCGACTCCCAGGCAGGGCTTGTAACCCCGCGAGCCCGTCGCTGCTGCCCTGCTGCCAGGGAGGAGCCAGGTGTGGTCTGGGTTGGGGGGCTTGTGGCTCCGCGTGTCACCGCAGCCCCACGCGCTTGGAGTGGGGACTGCTGGTCCTACCGCCGGCTGGGCTGGGCTGGGGGAAGCAGGGCCCCTCTCTGCACCGCTGCTGGGAGGATGGGGTGGCTATTTGCTTCCTGCTGGGCCTTGAAGGTGGGAGAGGCTTCACAGACAGCTGAGCCCTTTTGGAGGAGAGGTAGCTGGGTGGGCGCAGAGCCCTAGGGCAGGAGCTTGGGTGCAGAGCAGCTAGAGTGCGGGGAATGGAAGGGGAAACATTTGGACAGCAGAGGTTGTGTCGGGGGGGCACTGCTATTTGGGCAGCTGGTGGGTTTCTGCTGTTACGGGTAGTGGAGGAGGTGGAAGCGCAGGTGCTGAGGAGGTGCTAGCCGCAGAGGGAAGCCGCACTCCTGCGCCCGTGTCCCCCGGGTTGCAGGTGCTGGGGGAATGGCCTGGCTGTCACGGGAGCAGGCAGGGCCAGGCTGCTGGACCTCCCTGCCCCGGGTGGCTGCCAGCACGGTGGTCCTGAGGGCAGTGTGGCTGTGTCGTGTCCGGGAGCAGGTGCAGGCAGAGCGAGACGAGCTCTACCAGAAGTTCACCAAAGCCATTACTGAGGTGCAGCAGAAGACCGGATTCAAGAACCTGCTCCTGGAGCGCAAGCTGAAAGGGCTCTTCAGCATCCTGGAGAAGAGGGAGGTGGAGCTCAACGAGGTCCTCGCAGCCTCCAACCTCGACCCGAGCGCCCTCTCCTTGGTCTCACGCAAGCTGGAGGTACTGTTCACCATTACGGGACACTGCAAAAACTGCCCCCCACCCACATCGGGGTGGTTTTGTGGGGAGCAGAGGCTGGTCTGGGCCAGAGCCTGGGGTAAACACAGACCTCAGACTGTGTGAGCGTGGCTGGGACCTGGGGTGCCTGGGTCTGGGCTTTCGGGGCAGAGCCGGGCTGCGTGGTAGGAAACGGGGTCCCCATCCTCCCCGCACTGCAGATATCCACCTGTACGGGGAGTCCGCAGAACGGGGATGCTGCGGTGAGCGCTCAGCCCGCTCCCTGGTCGGACGGGCCATGCGAAGGGCAGGGCTCGGGCTGTCACGCCTGTCCCCAGCGCTGCGGGGGCCCAGGCTGCGCGTGGCACTGCAGGCGCGCTGGCTCTCCCTCCGGAGAGGGAGGCCTCGGAGCCAGGCCTCAGCGCAGGCGGCGCTCAGACGCGGGCTCCATCTCCCCGGGGCTGCTGGGTCGAGTTCGCTGGGGCAGGTAGGCTGCAGGGAGCACCGTGCCTGGGTGCTCTGCACCTGGGGAGTCGCAGCTGGTGAACCTCGCCGGCGCTCCTCTCCTGGTCTCACCGGCTGCAGAAGCAGCGTAGACTGGTTCCCAGAGGCTCTGCAATGTCTGGCACGCTAAAAATACTTATGCGGAAAGCCTCTGGCGTGGTGGCGAAGGATGAGTCCCACATTCCTGGAGCCTGCAGCAGCAGTAACTGGAGAAGCAGCACTTGCTTCGTATCAGCTTGAGACACGAGGGATTTGTTCCACGCTCAGCTCAGCCACCAGCTCTCTGGTGCCCTCCTGCTCGTCCCGCACCGGCGCGCTCGTTCCAGGTGCCCTCCGCGGTGGAGCGCCGATGGGGCCCGCGGATGTGCTCGTGCCAGGGCGCCTTGGGATGAACGGGCCAGCCAGCCCGAGGCGCCCTGTTCTCGGGACAGGGCAGCGGATGTGTCACCTAGCGGGTGAGCGGCAGGTGCCACAGCAGCAGATCGGAAAACACATTCCTGGGAAGGCGACAAGGCGTCAATGCTGCCTGCAGCTGCTGGGCTCCCTGAATTCTTTTGCTCAGCTGCCTCTAGTGGCTGGCGTCTTCTCGGGGAGACTCTCTCCCCGTAATTCCCCCGGTGCCGCCACGTCAGGGAGGTGCTGCCGAGAGCAGGTGCTGCCATCCGTCCCCCTCGCAGCAGGGCGGATGATGTAGCGCAACGCTGGCTCTTCTGGTGCTGTGGGTCTGCAGGGAGGAGCATGGGGTGGAAAATGGGGCCTGCTTGTCTGGAAACTACTGTTCAGTGCCCCTGTGCTCCACGGACCCTTATTGTTAACCTGCAAGGTCCCTGTCTGTCACCTCCGCCGGGGGCTGGCTTGCTCAGAGCGGGGCAGACCCTGCCGGAGCTGCGCCGTGGGAGCCGGGTTGCGGTGCCAGCCGGGACGCTGCACGGCAGCTCCTCCGTGAGCCGCAGCTGCTGCGCAGCCTGGCCTGACTGCGCCTTCGGTGCCGATGCTGACGTGCCGCCTCCCTTCGCAGGACGTGCTCGATTCCAAGAACACCACCATCAAGGACCTGCAGTTCGAGCTGGCGCGAGTCTGCAAGGTGAGGGAAGGGGGCCGGGGCGGCCTTGTCCTGCCCGGCCAGGGCTGGGGCCTGTCCTGTGCTCACTGCGGTTTGGAGGAGTGAAAACGAGACCTTCCGCTCCGGGCGTTGTAGGGAGGGAGGGGAACTTGCAGCAGGTCGGCTAAGCTGCTCCGTGCCTGCCTCTTTAACGGCCCTTCTGCCTGCCCAGGCTGCAGCTCTCCCGGTTCCCCGGCGAAGGAGGGCCTGATCCTCCCGCCCCGTGCAGGGGGCTGCGGGGAGCCTGTGCTCAGGTGGCGGCGGGGGGGCAGGTTGGCCTGGAGCTGGGCTTCGGGGGGGCAGCCCAGAACTTGGGGCACTTCTCTTCCAGGCGCACAACGACCTGCTGCAGACGTTCACGGCAAAGCTGACGGCCTTTGGCATCCCTCCGGACAGCCTGGGCTTCAAGCCGCTGGAGCTGCCTGCGCTGGGGCAGACGGTGGGGCAGGGCCCCGCGGGACTCGTGGCTGCGCCCACGTGACGCCCGCGAGCACACGTGTGTGCGTCGTCTCCGGTCAGGCGCCCTGCGAGCGCGGGGGGCCCTGGGCTGCGGGGGCCCGCGGTGCTGGGCAGGCAGCAGGGCTGGGCTCTGCCTGTTCGTGCTCTGCGCCATTAAACAGCCCCCAGCAAGTCTTCAGGGTCTAGAGCAGCGTCGTCCTCCTGCCTGCAGCCAGGCCTTAGCGCGGAGAGCTAAGGAGAGACGGGGGGAGCAGGGAGACGGCACGTCGGATAAAGCACGCCCGCAGCCTCCCTCCCTCCCTCCCTCCCGCGGGGCTGCTCTACGCGTAGCCGGGCGCCGGGGGACCCTCGCAGCAGAGCTGGCGGAGGAGGAGCCGCAGCCGCGCCGGGGCAGGCAGCTTCCCCCCCCCCCGTTCCTGCTCCACCTGCAGGGCCACGAGCGGGGGGGTTGGCAGGGGGCAGGAGCAGGAGCCCCCCGGCCTGTCTGGGCGCTGGTGCCTTGGCACTGTCCCTCGTCCCACGCTCGCTCTCCTCCTCGGAGATGCCCCTGAGGAAGAGGAGAGGCTGGGACGTGCCCCAGCTCTGTGCCCCGGTCCCCGAGGAAGCAGCCCCGTCCCAGCCGCCCTGCTGCTGCCGCCTTCCCGGCCTGCGCTGACCCACATGTCACGTGCCCGCCGCGGACGTTAACCCTGCACGCGCTCTTCCCCGCGGGGCCCCAGGCCGCGCTCGGCGGGGCGGGATGCCCCGGGGCCGGGAAATGCGTCCGGGCCTCACCGGTGCCTTGCTGATGGCAGCGGTGGTGGCCTCGAGCCCGTCCCCGTGCACATTGGCAGCCCCGATCTCCAGGGTGTCCTCAGGGGCCGCCTGCCGCGAGAAGCTGCCTTGCCTTGATCTGGTGCTCCCCCGGCTCCAGCTCCTTCACCAGCTTGAGGACCAGCACGTCTGAGGCGGGAGAGACGGGGCTGAGAGCCAGGCCTGGGGTCCCGGGCCGGGGGACACCCTCGGCCAGCACGACGGCCTTGTAGGTGCTGTTCGGGGCGTGCACCGACTCCCGGTCCAGGGCCCGGGCGGCCCTGACGGTGCCGTTCTTGGGGGTCGATGGCCAGCCACCCCGCGGGGTCGCTGCCCAGCTGGTACCTGCGGCGAGCGCGGGGTGAGCGAGGGGGGCTCGGCCCCGCCGTCCCCCTCCGGCAGCCGGGACGGCTTGTGGTGCAGAGGAGCAGCCCGGCCCACGGGCACCTGTGCTGCTCCAGCACCGGCCCACGGCCCTGCACGCCGGGGCACGCTGGCTGAGGATGGAGTAGTTGATGATGCCATTGTCCACGTTCACCCCGTCGTCCATGTTCACCCCGTCGTCCACGTCCGTGGCGTTCACCGTCGTCACGGAGGTACCTGGGCGCGGGGACGAGCAGAAGAGGTTTCGCTTGCGGGGCCAACCCTGCCAGGGGTCTGCTCAGCTCCGGCTGGCGTCCCCACGCGTCCTGCCCGGCCGGGCCGCGGGGCCCCGCGTCTCGCCGGTCCCCCCGGTGCAGCCCGCGTACCCGGCTTCGCGCCCTCCTCGATGTAGCCGACGAAGACCTGCTTGGTGAACACGGGCCGGTTGTCGTTCTGGTCCGTCACCGTGATGAGGATCTCCATGGGGTCCTCCACGGGCTGCCCGTTGGCCGACACGGCGTGGGAGAAGAGCTGCGGGGCGCGCGGTCAGAGCCGGGACCGGCACCCGGGCCACGTCCCGCCCCGGCGCCCCGGCACCCGACTCACCATGTACCTGTCGATCTCCTCCCTGTCCAGCGGCTTCGTCACCTCCAGCCACCCCGTCTCCCGCTCGATGGTGAAGACGCCCACCGGGGGGGAGTCCGCCCCCTGCCCCGTGATGCTGTAGAAGACCTTGGTCTCCTTGTCCTTGTTGGACTTGATCTGGCTTTGCCCCGGGGCTCCGGCCTCCTCCAAGCCACGGGCACCGCGGCCCCCATCCCCGGGCGGGCACCGGCCCCTTGGTGACAGACCCTACCTGCGGGAGGAGGAGGAGGAAGAGGGCGAAGGCGCAGGGCACCATGGCTGCGGCTGCGCTACGAGCTGCTCCGGGCGCAGGCTGGGGACTGCTCCCTGCCCTGGGTGCCGACGCTGTCAAAGTCTGCTTGGCACCGCTGGTGCAGGGGTGGGCTTGTCCCCCGCGCCCGAGGGGAGACACCCCGGCGTCACTCGCCCCGGGGAGGTGCTGGGCGAGTGACGCCGTGGGTGCCCACCCGTGGGGCGCCCGTCGCGGACGCCGGGGCTGGCGGGGCGGCGCCGCGGGGGCGCAACGGGCTCAGCCCTGGCGGGGACATGGGGGGGCCCGAGGGCAGAGCCGCCGCCGCCGCCGCCGCTCCCCGACGGCATCGCCCGCGCCGCCGGCTCCGCTTTCCGCTCGCGGCCGCGCGGAGGAGGGAAGCGGCCGGCAACGCCCCGGCGCCCTCCCGGCGGTGCCGTCACGGCGAGGCTGCGGGCCCCGGGGGTCCCGCGGGGCGGACCGGGGGGTGCCGCCGTCCCGGGGGGGGGGGAACCGCAGCCCGGAGAGCCCCCGAGGCTGCCCCCCCTCTCCGGGACGGGGCGGGGGGCCACGTCGCACCGGCCCCGCGCACGGGGGGGCGAGATGAAGGGAGGCGATGGGGGCACGGACGCACCCGGGGGGGCCCCGGAGGTACCGGGGTGATGCTCTGGGGGGGCACCGGGGGGCGCCGGGGGCTTTCCTGGGCTCACGGAGGTACCGGCTCGGTGCTCGGGGGGGCGCCCGGCGGGGCCGGGAGGCACCGGGGGCTCCGCTCCGTGGTGCCGGGGGGTCGCCGGGGCGGCTCGGAGGTGCCCGGCGGTTCGCGGTGGGCGCCGGGGGGGCGCTCGGGGGGGCCGGGGCGGTACCTGCCCCGCCGCGGCCTCACCTGGAGCGGCGCGTTAGAGGCGGCGGGCGGGGCGCGGCGGGGCGGGCGCACCGAGCAGCGGCGGCGGCGGCGGCGGCGGCGGCGGACGGGCCATGCGGGGACCGCGCGGCGGGCTCGGCCCGCTCCTCCTCCTGCTGCTGCTGGTACCGCTACCGGCGGCCGCCGCGCTCGCCGCCGCCCCCGCGGGCTCCCCGGGGCTCGCCGCGGCGCCCGGCGCCCACCTGCGCCGAGGTAAGCGGGACCGGCGGGGCCGCACCGGGGGGACCGGCCGCACCGGAGGCACCGGGGGGGGGGACCGGCCGCCTCGCCCCGCAGCGGGGGGGACCGGCTGCACCGGGGGGCCGCGGCCGGCCGTGGGGCTGCATCCCGGGCGGCCCCTCCCGCGCCGTGGGGCTGCGCTGCGCCCCCCTGCCCGGGTTGGGGGCTGGTCCTGGCCGCGGTGTGGGGCTAGTTGTGCCCCCTGGGTTGGGGGGCTGGGCTGTGGGGCCGGCCCCGGCTGCGGTGTGGGGCTGGCTGTGCCCCCTGGGTTGGGGGGCTGGGCTGTGGAGTGTGCTCTGCCCCATCGGAGTGTGGGGCTGGGCTGTGGGGCTGCTCCTGGCTGTGGGGTGGGGCTGGCTGTGCCCCCTGGGTTGGGGGCTGGGCCGTGGGGCTGGCTGCGCCCTGTGTCACAGGGCTGGGCTGTGGGGTCGGCCCTTCCCAGGCTTCTCTGCCCCCCTGCGCTGTGGGGCTGGCTCTGGCCGGCGGCTGGTGAGCCCCCCTGGGTTGTGGGGCTGTGCCTCTCCAGGCCGTGGGGCTGGCTGGGCCCCCCGGGGCTGTGCCATGGGGCTGGCCCTCTCCGGGCCACGGAGCCGGCTGTGCCCCCCGGACCATGGGGCCGGCCCTGCCCCGAGGCCAAGGCCTCCGGCCCAGCTTGCGGCTCTGCCGGGGCCGGTGCGGGATCATCCCGGCGCTGGCGGCCTCCAGCCTGGCGCGGGGCCCCGGGGTGCCCGACACGAGCAGCACGTGGCCGGGAGCCGCTGCGCCGCAGGGTGGGTGCCCGCACCAGCGATGGAGCCGGCCGCCCCGGGGCCACCATCTGCGGGAGCACCGGCAGCGCCCGGCCCCGTGGGCGGCAGCAGGGTCCGGCCCGGCTGTGAACCCCGCCGAGCGCACGGGGACGGGGGGGGGGGTCTCGCCCCCCACGCAGCTCCCGGCACCGCCGGGGCCCCGGGGTGCGGGCTGGCGTCAGGGGCTGCTGGCACGGCCGGCTCCCGCGGGAACGGGCTGCCCGGGCCGGCAGCCAGCGCCCACCTAATGGCCGCGGAGCGCTGAAAGCACTTGGCGTAAGCGCTCTGGCGAGCCGGGAGCGGCCGCGGCCTCGGCTGGCCTCGGCGTCGAGCGCTGCTGCCCCCGGGGCCGCCCCTGCCGGCGCCGGGAGCGAGGCACCGGGGGGGTTGGTGGGTTCCCTGCGGGGGCTTCGGGCCCCGCGTGCGCAGGGTGGCCGCAGCCTCCCCGGTGCCGTCCTTATCGCCGCTGCCATGGGGCAGGAGGGGCCGCCGCTCTGCCCGGGGGTGCGAGAGCCGCAGGCGAGGGGCCCCGCCGGGGGGCAGTGCCGGGGGCACCGGGGCACGCGGCCTCCCCCCCCGGCCCGGCCCTGCCGCCCGCCCGAGGCTCCCGTGCTCCGGCTTGGCACCGGCCCGGCGGCCTCTCGGGGGCTGCCACGGAGCCGGTTTAGCGCCGCAGATCCCCTAATCGCACAGCGCGGCGGGTGCTGGGGTGCAGGGGGAGCAGGGAGCGGGGTGCATCCAGCACAGCAGGGCCTGGGGCCGGGCAGGGGGTGGGAGCCGGGGGGGCTGGAGGGCGAAATGCGGGGGGAGGGAGCGGGGCAGGGCGTGGGAATTCCCGTCATCTGCAACACAAAGCCGGGCGCTGGGGCTGGGGGGCTGGAGCCCAGCGCTGCCCCGGGCGGCTCCCGGCCCCGGCGCTTAGCTCGAACCCGGCCTCCCTGCCGCGGCCGCTCTAAGCCGCATCACGAGGGCTCGGCGGGGCTGGCCGGGGGCCGGAGCGCGTGGGAGCCGTGCGGCTCTGGCCCGGGGCCCTGTGGAGACGCCGCGGGCTGGGCGAGCAGCGGGGCGGGGGTCCCCTGCGCCCCTCCCCGGCTGAGACACCGGGGTGACGCCGAGCCCCGGCGTCCACGTGCCCCCCGTTAACCTGGCCCGCGTTTGCCGGGTGACCGGCGTGGAGCTGCATTTGGGGCTCCATGCTTCCCCCCGCACTGCCTTGCAGGGAGCTCCGGAGAGCCGCCGGCACAGCGTGGGACCGAGGACCTCGGCTTTGGGGACGGGACGGGGGTGGCAAGAGGCCCCACGTGGCTGCCCGTCCCTGCCCCGCTCCCCGCACGCAGCGGGTGCTGCCCACAGGTATCGCTCCCGGCCCCCGGGACCCCCACCCTGCACAGGACCCCGCGCGCCCCGGACCTCACCCGGGCTCCCCTTCCCGCAGGAGGCCGGCGCGGGAGCCGGGGCCGACGGGCCGCACTCACCTCTGAGGAGGCGGAAGAGGGACTGGGTGATCCCGCCCATCAAGGTTCCCGAAAATGAGAGGGGCCCGTTCCCCAAAAAGCTGGTCCAGGTATGGAGGGCATCTGTCTGGGGAGGGGGGGCCCCCGAGCTTTGGGTACGGATACATGCATCGAGGGTGCAAGGAGGTGCTGGCTGTGCCCATCCCCCTTGCATCGAGGCTGCATCTCCCCCCGCCAGATCAAATCGAACCGGGACAAGGAGACGAAGATCTTCTACAGCATCACGGGGCAGGGGGCGGACACCCCCCCCGAGGGCGTCTTCACCATCGAGAAGGAGACGGGCTGGATGAAGGTGACACAGCCGCTGGACCGGGAGCACATAGACAAGTACCACGTAGGTGGCAGCGGGGGGGACGGCGGGCGCCGCGCCGGCCGGCACCGCGTCCGCTCACCCGCACGTCCCCGCAGCTCTTGTCCCACGCCGTGTCCGAGAACGGGCAGCCCGTGGAGGAGCCCATGGAGATCATAGTGACGGTGACGGACCAGAACGACAACAAGCCGCGGTTCACCCAGGAGGTGTTCAGGGGCTCCGTGCCGGAGGGCGCTTTGCCGGGTAGGGGCCGGGCCGCGGCGCCCCGGGGACCGTCCCGCTGGGGACGTGGGTGCCCGTCCCGCCTGACCAGGGTGCTTCTCCCTCCAGGCACCGCCGTGATGCACGTGAACGCCACGGACGCCGACGACGCCGTGGAGACCTACAACGGCGTCATCGCCTACTCCATCCTCAGCCAGGAGCCGCGGGAGCCCCACCGGCAGATGTTCACCATCAACAGGGCCACGGGCACCGTGGGCGTCATCGCCAGCGGGCTGGACCGCGAGGTGGGCGCTGGGGCGGCTCGGGGCTCGGGGTGCTGTGCTGGCCGCCGCGGGGCTGACGCCGTCTGTCCGTCCGTCTGTCCGCCCGTAGCGCGTGCAGGAGTACACGCTGACCGTGCAGGCGGCCGACCTGGACGGCGACGGGCTGGCCACCACGGCGCTGGCCGTCATCGAGATCGCCGACGTCAACGACAACGCCCCCGAGTTCGACCCCAAAACGGTAACGCGGAGCCCCAGTGCTGGAGGGGGACCCTCGTCCCCGCGGGCCGGGGCACCGGCCTCGTGCACGGGGTGGATCGGGCTTGTGCACGGTGGGGACGGGCTTCGTGCACGGGTGGATCAGGCTCGTGCACGCCGCAGACGTGGCTCGGTGCGGGGCGGTCGCGCGGGTGCAGAGCGGGCCGGCGTCGGTGCAGGGGGCCGGGGCGCGGGCTCTCACCGCCGCCCGCCCCGCAGTACGCGGCGGCCGTGCCGGAGAACGAGGCCGGGCGGGAGGTGGCCCGGCTGGCCGTGACGGACCTGGACGAGCCGGACACGCCGGCGTGGCGCGCCGTCTACTCCATCGTGCGCGGCAACGAGGGAGGCGCCTTCGCCATCGCCACGGATCCCACCAGCAACGAGGGCATCCTGAGGACCGCCGAGGTGGGTGTCCGTGCAGGGCGCCTGGTCCCCAAGGCCACCTGGGGCCGGGTGACAACGTCCGTCCCCTCCCCAGGGCCTGGACTACGAGGCCCGGAGGCAGTTCGTGCTGCACGTGGCGGTGGCCAACGAGGCGCCCTTCGCCGTGCGGCTGCCCACGGCCACGGCCACCGTGGCGGTCAGCGTGGAGGACGTCAACGAGGCGCCCGCCTTCGAGCCGCCGGTGCGGGAGGCCCGGGTGCCGGAGGACGTGCCGCCGGGGCACGCCATCGCCGCCTGCACGGCCCGGGACCCCGACCGCGCGCAGGCCCAGGAGATCACGTGAGCGGGGTGGGCGGCGAGGGCGGCGCGGACCCTGCCCCGCCGCGGCGTCCCCCCCCCCCATGGCACCCCCTCCCCGCGCAGGTACCTGCTGGCGAGCGACCCGGCGGGCTGGCTGGCGGTGCAGCGGCAGAGCGGGCTCGTCACGGCGCGTGCCCCCCTCGACCGCGAGTCCCCCTTCGCCAGGAACGGCACCTACACCGCCATGCTGCTGGCCGTGGACGACGGTGGGTGCTCGGGACCCCCTGCAGCCCCCTTGCTTGGCAGGGGGGAGCTGGTCCATGGCCGCATCCCGGCTGCAATCGCCCCGAGCGCGGTGGCATCGGACCCCCCGCAGCATCGCTGCTCCCCGCAGGCACGCCGCCGGCCACGGGCACCGGCACGCTGCTGCTCACCCTGCTCGACGTGAACGACCACGGCCCCGAGCCCGAGCCCCGCGACGTCGTGCTCTGCAGCCGCAGCCCCCGGCCCCAGGTGCTCGCCATCGTCGACCGGGACCTGCCCCCCAACGCGGCGCCCTTCCGCGCCGAGCTGGCCCACGGCTCGGCGCAGAGCTGGGCCGCCGACGTCGGCGACGACGGTGAGGACCGCCGCGGGGCTGGGTGGGCACGGCGGGGGGGGGGGTCCGTCACACCGCCTGACCGCCCGTCCCGCAGACACGGTGACGCTGCGGCTGACGGCGCCGCTGGAGCCGGCCCTGTACAGCGTCTACCTGCGGCTCTTCGACGCCCGGGGCAAGGAGCAGCTCACCGTGGTGGCCGCCCGCGTGTGCGACTGCGAGGGGCCCGCCGAGAGCTGCGCCGCCCGGCCGCGGCCCGCCGCCCCCGCCCTGCCCCTGCTCCTGGCCGCCCTGGGCGCCGTCCTGGCCCTGCTGCGTGAGCCTGGGGGGCTACGGGGGGCCGGGGGGGCCGTGCAAGCCGTGGGGCGCCGCGCTCACCCGGCCCCTCGCCCGCAGTGCTGCTGCTGCTGCTGCTGCTGCTGGCGCGGAGGAGGAGGAGGGTGGTGAAGGAGCCGCTGCTGCCGCCCGAGGACGACACGCGGGACAACATCTTCTACTACGGCGAGGAGGGCGGCGGCGAGGAGGACCAGGTGGGCGCCCGCCCTGGGGGGCGGTTTGGGGGGCCCCGGTGCCGCCGCGGTGCAGCCTGACCCCCCCGTCCCCGCGCAGGACTACGACCTGAGCCAGCTGCACCGGGGGCTGGACGCCCGCCCCGAGGTGACCCGCAACGACGTGGCCCCCCCGCCCGCCGCGGCCCCCCAGTACCGGCCCCGGCCCGCCAACCCCGACGACATCGGCAGCTTCATCGACGAGGTGAGCCCCCGCGCCCGCGGCCCCCCGCGCCCCCGTCCCCCCGCGCCGCGCCCCAGCCCACGCCGCCCCTCTCCCCCCCCCCAGAACCTGAAGGCGGCCGACACGGACCCCACGGCCCCCCCCTACGACTCGCTGCTGGTGTTCGACTACGAGGGCAGCGGCTCGGAGGCCACCTCGCTCAGCTCCCTCAACTCCTCCGCCTCCGACCGCGACCAGGACTACGACTACCTCCACGAGTGGGGCAACCGCTTCAAGAAGCTGGCGGACCTCTACGGCGGCGGCGAGGAGGACGACTAGAGCCCCCGCCGCCCACCCGCCCCGCCGCAGGGCCGTGCCTTGGGGCCGCCGGCTGCCCCCCCCGCTGAAGTGTCCTTGCCTTCCTCCCCCGCGTTTTTCTTTTGTTTTTAACGTATGAAATAAAGCGTAGTGCGATGCTAGACGTGGGGTGAGCGGGTTACGGTGTAACTTTTAAATAAAGGATGTGGTTTTTTAGACCCTCCCGGCTCGGCGTGGCTGCATGTGCTCGGCGCCGTCCCCGCGGGCCCCCCGCGTCCCCCCGGGCCGGTGTTTACCGCCCGGCTGTTTGCAGAGCTGGACTTTGTCCTTGCTGGAGGCGTGGGAGAGCTGCCAGCCGGGGCGACCGCCCCTCCGCACCGTGGTCATCCTGGTCCCCCATGGCAGGGCCTGGCCCCACCAGCGGGGCCCCCAGGGTGACGATGGCACCGTGGCACGGCTGGGGGTAGGGCCCGGATGGCTGCCCTGGACGGGCACCGGCGCAGCCTGCTCCCATTGCCCTCCTGGGGCACCCACGGGCTTCCCAGGGTGCCTGCAACCTCCCCGGGCATCCCTGGACCACCACAAGTGCCCTCGGGCCTCCCAGGGCCCCAGGGACCTCCCAGGACGTCTCACGGTACCACAACCCAGCCAGGGCATCCTTGGACCTCCCGGGGTACCCGCAGACCTCGAAGAGCCCCGCAGACTTCCCAGGGCCTCCCTGGCCCTGCCGGGGCACCCCACGACCTCCAAAAGCACCCTCAGCCTTCCCAGGGCACCCACAGGCTTCACAGGACACCTGCAAACCTGCCCGGGTGTCCCCAGGCCACCCAACCCCCCACCCCGGGGCTCCCAAAGCCCCCGGGGAGCTCGCAGAGCGCCGGGGTCGGCACCGCGGGGGTGCAGCGCCGAGCACGGCGCGGGGGGGCCGGGGCGGGCCGGCACCGCCTCCCGTCGGGGCCGGCACCTGCGGGGCGGGACGGGGCGGGCCGGCACCGGAGCCACCTGCGGCGCCCGGGCTGCAGCGCGCTCCGCCGCTCCGCTCTGCTCCGGCACCGGCACCGGCTCCGGCACCGGCTCCGGCCCACGGGCTCGCCCCCGCCGCCCCCAGCGACCTCCTGCTCCCGAGCTCAGCCCGCACCATGGGGCCGCGCCGGGGCTGCCCGGCCCCGCTGAGCCTCCTGCTACTGCTGCTGCTGCTCCAGGTGAGGCGCCGGGGCCGGGACCGGGACCGGGGTGGGCGGCGGGGGGGCCCCGACGGCAGCGGGCCGGCGCTGACGCCTCTCTCCTCCGCGGCAGGCCGGGCGCTGGCGGTGCGAGGAGCCGGACTCCTGCCAGCCCGGCTTCTCCGCCGCCACCTTCGCCTTCACCGTGCCCCGGGACAGCGTGGCGGCGGGCAGCGTGCTGGGTCGAGGTAAGGCGCGACGGCGGACGGGCTCCGAGGGCGGCACCGAGGGCCGCGAGGGGTTTGGAGCCGCAGCTGCATGTTCAGGTGCCCGGCGCGGTGCCGGCAGCGGCGATGCACGGCTGTGCGCAGCTCTGGGGGAGCAACGGGGACGGAGCCATGGCCGCATGTCCAGGCACTTGCACGGTGGCGGTGCACGGCTCCGCGGGAGCAATGGGGACGGAGCCGTGACCGTGTGTCTGGACACTTGCACAGTGGTGGTTGCACGGCTCCGGGGGAGCAACGGGGACGGAGCCATGGCCGCGTGTCCGGACACTTGCATGGTGGCAATGCACGGCTCCGCGGGAGCACCGAGCGTGGCCGTGCCGGGGGAGCGCGGGCGGCGGGGGCTCCGCCACCACGCAGGCGTGAAGGCGCCCAGAAACCGGGCGGGCCGCCCTTTCCCCGGGAGCGGCGGCGCTGACTCAGGCGCTCCGCCGGGGCGTGGGGCTGGGCCGGGGCAGCCGCGCAGGCTCCCGGCCTGCCGGGACTCGCAGAAGCGCCGCGGGGCTCCCGGAGCCGCGGGCGGCCGTGCAGCACCGGCGGGTGCCGGCTCCCGGCGCTTTCGTCCCCGCGCCGCCGCTCGCTCTGGGTGACGGCGGACGGCGGCGCCGGCGGGGCGCGAAGCCGGACCATGCACCGCGCCGAGCGCATTCCAGGCGCGTTAGCTTTGTGGCTGATCATTAACGAAGGCGCTGGGCTCGAGCGGCCCGCGACGGCCGGGGCCGTGCCCGATACCGGCGCGACCCGCGGCCACGTGGCCCGGCGCGCCCCGCCGAGCTGGCCCGCTTCCCGGAGCCGCGGCCGGCCGGGAAGTCCCCGGGAGAGCTCCCGCGGGAGCGGGGCGGGCTAACGAAGCAGGCCTGTAATTAGGCGGATTCGCCGAGCCTTGCGCTTCCCTAGGCAGGTCTGGACCGGCCCGGCTCCGGCCAACGCCTGCGCTGGGGACGCGGCCGGGAGCCTTGCCCGGCCCCTCGCAGCGGCTGCGCCAAGCGAGCGCTGCTCGCGGGCCCCCCCGGCCGCGTCCTTGGCCCGCAGCCTCCCCCGGGCTTTCCCACGGCGCCCGGCTCGCGGAGCTGCCTAAAAGGCCGGCGGAGGAGGAGGCCGTTTCCCTGCGTTCGTGCGGGCGGTGGAAGCCCCCCAACGCGGCCGCCCACATTGCACCGCGCCGTGCCGCAGGGCTGCAGCCACCCGCGGCCTTGACGGTCCCCGGAGCGCTCCCGGCTGCGCCCGCGTCGGCCCCGGGCGGGCGAAACCTCGAAAGTCTGAAGTCAGGGCGAAACTCGGGGTGACGTCAGGCAGGAGCGCCCTGCTCGGCGCGCCCTGGCACCCGGCGCGGCGCGGAGGCGGCAGCACCCGGCCGCCCCAGCCCGGCCCCGGCCAGGTGCCCTTGGGGCCATGGCAAAGCGTGGGCAGCCGGGAATGGGGGGATGTTGCAGCTCACGGCCCCGGCGAGGGACCCCCCACACCCCGCGGCCCCGCCGCCCCCCCGGGGCCTGGGCTGCCGGGGAGTTTTCTCCCAGCCAGGAGCTGGAAAAACAGGTTGTGCGCACGGCCGGGGAGGGAAGGGGGGCCGAGCGGGCGCTGAGCGCTGCGTGCTCGCCGCAGCCAGCTGGTGTGGGGCCAGCTCGTGGGTGCTGAGCACTGCGCACTCGCCGCATGCAGCCGGTGTGGGGCTGGGTGCTGAGCACTGCGCACTCGCTGCACGCAGCCGGTGCGGGGCCAGGCCAGGACCCCGGGGTGCCGGCGGGAGCAGGGCCGCTGCGGCGGGGGGCGGCTCAGCCCCGGCCCCCAGCTCTGCCGTCGCCGGCTGCCGCATTCCTGGGCTGCCGGGTGGCTGACGTAGCCGCGCTGCACCGCGCCGGCGGGACGGGCTGGGGCGGCGACGGCGCGGGGCGATGCGATGCAGCGGGGGACGCGCGGGGCCGTGCAGTGGGGCAGCCCCACCGCGGCGCCGGGCGGCTGGAGCAGAGCAGGGCCGGACACAGGGCGCTTGTTGCCCCGTGCGACGCCGGCGGAGCAGAGCGGGGTGCCGCCGATGCCAAATCTGCCACCGCAGGGACTCCATCTGCCCTGGCCCGACGGGGTCTGGGGTCCCCGGGGAGCCCCAGGTCCCTGTTTCCCGCTCTCCCAGCTCCTCTGTGCAGGGTGACGCGCCCCTGGGCTGTCCCCACCGCACGGTGACCCCCACGCGGTCCCCAGCCGCCCGCCTGCAGTGCAGCTGCACGGGTCCGGCCCAGCACCCACGGGTGGCCCCGGCCTTGGCCCTGGCGGGCCGCTGGCGTGGCCGGGTGCCAGCACAGGTGCGAGGGAAGCTGGCCTTGTTTTTATTTGAAAAGGCGCCGGAGCACCAGCACCCTCTGTCCGCTGCCGGGGGCACGGCAGCGATGCGGCACGCGCGGTGCAGCCGCGCACGGGGACGGGCCGCGCCTGGGGCTGCGCGGTGGGGATGGGCCGTGCGCAGGGATGGGCCGTGCACAGTGCGATGGAGCGGGGATGGGCCGTGCACGGGGATGTGCCGTGCGCGGGGATGCACCACGCGCGGTGCAGCACGCCTTGCCCGTGCCCGGCATCCCCGCGGGACGTGCAGCACCGTGCACGGCGCATCCCGGCTGCGCCCCGTAGCCCCGGCCGTGGCCGTGCTGCCGCCGCGGGCTCCCCGCCCACCCGCTCTCCCCTCGCAGTGAGCTTCGCGGACTGTGCCGGGCAGCGGCGGGCGGCGCTCACCACGGACGACACGCGCTTCCGGGTGCGCGCGGACGGCGTCGTCTCGGCCAAGCGGCCCCTGCAGCTCCACGGCCGGGAAATCGCCTTCTCCGTGCACGCCCGGGACGCGGCGGGCGGCAAGCACTCGGCCCGGGTGACCCTCGGCAGGCGGCGGCGGCACCGCCACCACCACCACCGGCACCCCACGGTAAAGCGCCGCGCCGGCCCCCTCGCCCTGCCCTGTCCTCCCCGCTCTGCCCTCCCGCGCGCCGCGGCCCCAAAACGAGCCGCTCTCCCCGCAGGACGCGGCGCCCGCCGTGCTGGTCTTCCCCGAGTCCGGCGGCGGCCTCCGGAGGCGGAAGAGGGACTGGGTCATCCCCCCCATCAACTGCCCGGAGAACGAGCGGGGGCCCTTCCCCAAGAAGCTGGTGCAGGTACGCGGCGCCTCGTCCCCGCGCGGCCCCGGCCGCTCCGCGCGGCGTCTCGGAGCAGGGAGCCCCTCTGACCGCCCCCTCCGCTCGCCGCCAGATCAAGTCCAACAAGGACAAGGAGACCAAGGTCTTCTACAGCATCACGGGGCAGGGGGCGGACTCCCCCCCGGTGGGCGTCTTCACCATCGAGCGGGAGACGGGGTGGCTGGAGGTGACGAAGCCGCTGGACAGGGAGGAGATCGACAGGTACATGGTGAGTCGGGTGCCGGGGCGCCGGGGCGGGACGTGGCGCGGGTGCCGGTCCCGGCTCTGACCACGCGCCCCGCAGCTCTTCTCCCACGCCGTGTCGGCCAACGGGCAGCCCGTGGAGGACCCCATGGAGATCCTCATCACGGTGACGGACCAGAACGACAACCGGCCCGTGTTCACCAAGCAGGTCTTCGTCGGCTACATCGAGGAGGGCGCGAAGCCGGGTACGCGGGCTGCGCCGGGGGGACCGGCGAGACGCGGGGCCCCGCGGCCCGGCCGGGCAGGACGCGTGGGGACGCCAGCCGGAGCTGAGCAGACCCCTGGCAGGGTTGGCCCCGCAAGCGAAACCTCTTCTGCTCGTCCCCGCGCCCAGGTACCTCCGTGATGACGGTGAACGCCACGGACGCGGACGATGGGGTGAACGTGGACAACGGCATCATCAACTACTCCATCCTCAGCCAGGAGCCGCCGCACCAGATGTTCACCATTGACCCGGAGAAGGGCATCATCAGCGTCATCGCCACGGGGCTGGACAGGGAGGTGGGCGCCCACGCCGTGTCCCGCGGGCCTGCGCGGCGGCTCCGTGCCGTGCGCCTGGGGAGGCAGCGGGGTTTGCTGCAGGGATCTGGGGGACACTGGAGCCCTGGGGTACGGTCAGCTTGGGGACACGCCATCCCTGTGTCACGATCCCCTGCTTTGGTGGTGTCTGGGGCCCCGAGGCCAGCGGGGTCTGCGCTGGGGATGTTGCAGAGGGAGCGCAGCCGGGGGAGGTCGGAAAGCCTGCCAGCGGGGACAGCCGCAGCCAGGGACGGGTGGAAGAGCAGCAGGCGAGACGGGCCCAGAGGAGGCTCTGCAGGGACAGGCTGGACCCACCCCTGCCCTAACCACGGTGATTTTGGCTTGCAGAGCACTCCCAACTACACACTGATCATCCAGGCAGCGGACCAGGAGGGCAAGGGCCTGACCAACACGGCTACGGCCATCATCGAAGTCACCGACGCCAACGACAACACTCCCATCTTCGACCCCACCGTGGTACCTGTCCCCTCTACCCACGCTGGCTCCTGCGGGGACTACGGGCACCCGGCTCCCTGGGCCAGCGGGGCACAAACCCCTCCGCCGCGGCCCTGGGACGGCACAGGTGACCAGGCCTGTCTCCTCTCTTGCAGTACGAGGGGACAGTGGAGGAGAATAAGGCTGGGGTGGTGGTGGCCCGGCTGAAGGTGAAGGACCTGGACAGGCAGGGCTCCCCTGCCTGGCGAGCCGTCTACCACATCAAGAGCGGGGACCCGGACAATGACTTCAGCATCACCACCGACCCCCAAACCAACAACGGCATCCTCCGAACGGCCAAGGTGGGTCGCGCTGCCCCGTGGCTGCCCTGGGACAGACGTTGTCCCCATAGGATCTGGGGTGACACCGGTGCTTCTCTCCCGTCTCACCCAGGGCCTGGATTACGAGATGAAGAACCGGTACGACCTCGTGGTGGGGGTGGAGAACGAAGTCCCGTTGACCGTATCCCTGCCCACCTCCACGGCCAGCGTCTTGGTGATAGTCAGAGACGTGAACGAAGCCCCCATCTTCATGCCGCCCGTCAAGAGGGTGGAGGTGTCGGAGGATTTGCCGGTGGGGCAGGAGGTGACGTCCTACACTGCCCAGGACCCAGACAAGGACCAGCAGCAGAAAATCACGTGAGTACGGGGACCCTGCGCCCCCAGACAGGGGGAAAGCCAGCGTGCCCCGGCATGCAGGGCCATGGGCCGCTGCCGGAGCAGCACGGGTGCCCGTGGGCCGGGCTGCTCCTCTGCACCACGAGCCGTCCCGGCTGCCGGAGGGGGACGGCGGGGCCGAGCCCCCCTCGCTCACCCCGCGCTCGCCGCAGGTACCGGCTGGGCAGCGACCCCGCAGGGTGGCTGGCCATCGACCCCAAGAACGGCACCATCAGAGTCGCCCGGGCCCTGGACCGGGAGTCGGTGCACGCCCCGAACAGCACCTACAAGGCCGTCGTGCTGGCCATGGACAGCGGTAAGGCGCCGTGGGGCGCGTCCCGCCGGGCATGGGGGCTCCCGGACGCCCCAGGCCGCCGTCCTGCCCGGGGCCCCGCTGAAGCCCGCGCTCCGCAGGGGTGCCGGACGCCACCGGCACGGGGACGCTGCTCCTCGTCCTGCAGGACGTCAACGACAACGGGCCGACGCCAGAGCCCCGATTCTTCGACATCTGCAACCGGCAGCCCGAGGAGCAGACGCTGACCATCGTGGATAACGACCTGCCCCCCAACACCTACCCCTTCCAGGCGGCCCTGGAGCACGGCTCCAGCACCAACTGGACCGTCAAGGTGACCGGCCAAGGTGGGTGCCGCGGGGACGTGCCGAGCGAGGGCAGGTCCGGCTGGAAGAGCGAGCGCTGGGCAGGGGCACGCCGGGGAGCTCGGCGCCGAGGGTGTCCCCCAGCCCGGGACCCCAGGCCTGGCTCTCAGCCCCGTCTCTCCCGCCTCTCCCGCCTCAGACGTGCTGGTCCTCAAGCTGGTGAAGGAGCTGGAGCCGGGGGAGTACAACATCTTCCTGAAGCTGATGGACAGCCAGGGCAAGGCGCAGGTGACCTCCGTCAAAGCCCAGGTGTGCGAGTGCGAGGGGGCAGCCAAGAACTGCGAGCGGCGGGCGTTCGTCGCCGGCGGGCTGGGCGTCCCCGCCATCCTGGGCATCCTGGGGGGCATCCTGGCACTGCTGAGTGAGTATGGGACAGCAGGGGACGGGCTGGGGGGGACGGGGATGGGGCTGCCCTGACCCTGCTGGCCCCCTCCCCGCAGTCCTGCTGCTGCTGCTGCTGCTCTTCGCCAGGAGGACGAAGGTGGTGAAGGAGCCGCTGCTGCCGCCCGAAGACGACATGCGGGACAACGTGTACTACTATGACGAGGAAGGCGGAGGCGAGGAGGACCAGGTGGGTTGGGCACGTTGCGGGCTGTGCCCCATTGCTCCCTTTGCCATGGCCACGATGGCTGTTCGGGGTATGCCAGGTCCCCGTGGACCTGCCCATCACCCCGGCTCCCTGCCTGCCCCGGTGGTGGCCCCAGCCTGCCTTGCCGGGGAGGGTCTCACTGGTGGCCCGCCGTCCTCTCATGTCCCCCCGCCCCATCCCCGCGCAGGACTACGACCTGAGCCAGCTGCACCGGGGGCTGGACTCCCGCCCCGAGGTCATCCGCAACGACGTGGCCCCCCCACTGATGGCAGCCCCCCAGTACCGGCCCCGGCCCGCCAACCCTGATGAGATCGGCAACTTCATCGACGAGGTGAGCCCCCGCGCCCACATCCCCCTGTGCCTGTGTCCCCCCGTGCCCGCACCGTGCCCCAGCCCACGCCGCCCCTCTCCCCCCCAGAACCTGAAGGCGGCCGACACGGACCCCACGGCCCCCCCCTACGACTCGCTGCTGGTGTTCGACTACGAGGGCAGCGGCTCGGAGGCCACCTCGCTCAGCTCCCTCAACTCCTCCGCCTCCGACCGCGACCAGGACTACGACTACCTCCACGAGTGGGGCAACCGCTTCAAGAAGCTGGCGGACCTCTACGGCGGCGGCGAGGAGGACGACTAGAGCCCCCGCCGCCCCCGGCCCGGGCGGCCGCCGCAGCTCGCGTCATTTCAGCCCCTCGGACTCAGGCTGGCGCGCCTGCCCTGCCCCGGCTGCGGGCCGGGCGGCCAAAATCCCCTCAGGCACCCTTCGGACCCGTTGTCTCCGTCCCCCTCCTCCAGCTCAGGGAAAGCTCTGGGTGGCGGGTTAGCAGGGCTGGAGGGGGACCTGGCCACTTCCAGCCGCTGCCTGCTGCCCCAGCGGTCCCCGCGGTGGTCCCCACGGTGGTCCCCACAGTGGTCCCCGCGGTGGCCCAAGGTCTCCAGCTGGGGGATGCACTTGGCCTCACTGGGCCACCCAAAGCCGCGGTTGCACCAGGCTTTGCTTTGGGACCTGCCCCGACGCCAGCCTGGCGTCTTCCCGGCTTGGACGTAGAAGACGCATCCTCGCCCCTCGCGTTCGCGCGCAGAAACTTGCTCTCTGCGTCGTTTTACGCATTTCCCCTCCGCCGCAGCGGCCGGCCCGGGGCTGCCCCAGCCACCCTGCCCCGTGGGGCTCCCAGCCCCCACGTCAGGTCCCGAAACCGCCGCCGCGCTGGCGACCGGCCACGCTCGGCCCGCCGGGGCGCACGGCGGGGAAATGTGACGGTCCCAGCGCAGCCGGACATTGTGCCTTTGTGTGAAACTGCTCGTGCGTGTGCCGCAGCGGGGAGAGGTAATCCGTCATACACAGCCTAATGATGTGCCATGCTCGTTACGGGGTGCACGGTAGAGAATTATCTTTGATATGGGAGTTACAGGCAGATTTCTATTTTTCTGTATACCAGATTACGATATTATTTCCTTCTGTGTCACGGAATGTGTAATTGTCGAGTGGTTGATGAAAAGTGCTTTCGAAAATCCAATAGCTTTAGTTCAATTCTAAACTATGTGTTTAGCTGTCATCATATTTTGTACTTTTTATTATGGGAAAAGGGGTTGATGCAGATTAGGAGACCAGCAATGGTCTAGTGTTAATTTGATCTTCTGTTTTTATATAAAATTGAAATAATAAATTGTTTTAAGAAAACCAAAAGCCCCTTTCTCGTGTGCTTAGCTCTGCTAGTTTCACCCCGCCGTCCATGCTCTGGAGCCCTAGAGAGGCTGTGGCTGAACAACCCTTCCCTCGCAGGGGCCTCCACCAGCAAGAGCAAAGGGCTCATCCAGCCGCGCGGGTGGGTGGGAGGGCGACGGAGCAATGCCCAGGCACGCGTCTTCTCAGCACCAGGGACTGCGAGGAGACCTGGATGGAGCAAACAGCCGGGGCATAGTTTTAGCTTGCTCCCGAATCCTTCCAGGAAGACGGTGCAGAAGATTGCACGAGAGCAGGGCTCGCGGTGCGGTGCCTTATCGCGGTAGCTGCGCCCTGTGTGCTCAGTGACTGGCACCGTGCCCTGCCCCGCTGAGCCACACAGGCACAGCAGCAGCGGCACGGCACTGAGTAAGAGACAGATGACGGATGTTTGCCCAACCCTGGTGACTGCGCTGACCTCCCCTTAGCAGCCTTGCCTTGTAAGGAAATACAACCCCCAAATTACGTGCCCCACGGTGGCTGCGTGTTTTTCGACACGCAGCAGCCTCAGAGGCAGGCAACAGGTTTGTGACCACCCTGGGGACAGCGCTGGACACCCAAGGTGCTAGTGTAGAAGCTTTGCAATGCCCACATCACCTGTTTATCCCTAAATTAGTGCCTGGCCATGGCCCTAACAGCAGGCTGTGACTCCCCACCTCCCCCCTGTGCTGGCTGCAATAGTGCTACGTGTTCAGGCTGTCCTTTCAGGACAACACCGCCGGCTTCTCCGTTCCCAACGCCGCTAACTTCTGCTGCGCGCAGGCTGGAGCCTCGCAGCCCGGACAAGCCTCGGCGTGGAGGAGCCCCGCGTCCCTGGCGGCCGCATCTCCCCAGGCGTCGCAGCCGCATCTGCTGCCACCCGCCGCTGGGATTCGGTAGCGATTGCTCCAGGCAGCGTGGGCAGGTTCCTCCTCGCCTCCGTCGGCAGGGAGACATGCTCATAGGCAGGGGTTTTCCTGCAATTCCTGACTTGCCGGCGTGGTTGGTACCTGGGACTGGTGGGACTAGACACCCACGCCGCAAGCCTGTCATTTAGCCACCCCGATGGGTGAGACGGGCGGGCTAGGCCGGTGAGACACTGCTGCTGGCAGTGCCGGGCCCGGGGTGCTGCAACGCTGCGCACGGGCAGGATGGAGGCGAGGGGGCGGCCGGCCCGCGCCAGGCCTGCGGTAGCACCCACAGCACACACCAGCCAGCGGACAGACAGCTTGCATGACCCCACCCCGGTGAACTCTGAGGGCACCCCAGGCTGTGGGGTCACGGAGTGAGCAGCCACTGCCCGCGTGGGGAGGGGAATAGAGGCAGTCAGGCCACAGCCCAAGATGGCGCCGCAGGGCCGCCTCCACCAGCCCTTCACCCCCGAGCGCCGGTGGGGGGGCGGGCCCGACCCTCCCAAAATGGCGGCGGGCACCCGCCGCGCTCACCCCAAGATGGCGGCGGGCTCGGCCACGCTCCTCCCCGCCCACGGACCCCCAAGATGGCGGCGGGCTGCGCCGCGCCCCTCTTCGGGCGGTTCTCCTCCGAAAATGGGGGCGGGGTGGGCCGCGCTCATCCCCGCGGCGTCGCCCTTCCCAAAATGGCGGCGCGCTCCGCCGCGCTCCTCCCCAAACACCAACCCCCAAGGCGGCGGCGCGCTCTACCCAACTCCTTCCCCCGGCGTCGCCCCTCCCAAGATGGCGGCGAGCTCGGCCGCGCTCCTCCCCCCGGCGTCGCCCCTCCCAAGATGGCGGCCGACGCCGCCACGCCCCTCCCCTCGGCCGCGGCGCCCAAGATGGCGGCGGGCGCGCCGCCGCAGCACGGCGACATGGCGGCGGGCGTGGAGGTGGAGCGGGTGGTGGAGGCGCTGGAGCTGCTGCTGCGGCAGCCCGCGGGGGCCGGTGAGCGGGGCGACGGCGGCGACGACGACAGCTGGGCGCCGGAGACGCTGCGCGGCAACGTGGCGGCGCTGGAGGAGCGGCTGCGGCGGGAGCCGGGCTGGGCGGCGCTGCGCGGCCTGCGCGCCGCCGTGCTGGCCGGGGCGCCGGGGCTGGGCGCCGCCGAGCCCGCCGCCGAGCCGCGTTGGGCCGCCGCCGCCGCCGCGCTGGCGCTGCTGCTGTGCCTGCGGGAGCGGCTGGCGCAGCCGCCCGCCGCCGCCGCCGCCCGCCGCCCCGGGGCCGCGCCGCCGCCCGCCGCCGACACGCTGAGCGCGGCGCAGGCGCGGGCGGTGCGGCGGGCGCTGCGCGCCGCCGTGGCGCTGGGGCTGGGGCCCTGGCTGCCGCCGGGCGCGGGGACCCGCCGCCACGGCCCGCGCCTCCTGGCCGCCGCCGCCGCCCTGGCCCGCCTGGCGACGCACCCGGCGCTGGGCGCCCCGCTGCTCGCCCGCCACCTCGGCCCGCTGCTCGCCGCCCTCTGCCTGCTGGGCCACGGCCCCCCCGAGCACACCCAGGTCCGTGGCCGCCTCGCCCCGGGCGGCAGAGCCCTTCCCCGGCACCCGCGGCCCGGCCTCGCCGCGGGGCACCGTCCTGTCCCGCGGCCGAAAGTCGCAGCTGGAGCGGGGCCGCCTGCGTGGGCCCGTCCTCGGGGCCGCCCGCCCTGGGGAACGGTGCGAGCGGCTGCCAGCCGTGGCTGAGCCCTCCCCAGGGCACCGGCAGCACCGACGGGATTTGTCCCAAATTGCCAAGTACGAGGTGGAAATAACCACCTGCTGCGCCCCGGGGCAGCGCCGCGGTGGGGCTGGGGACGGCGCTGGGATCCTGCCCCCTCTGAAGCGGCTGGCTCCGGCCTGGCTGCTCGCCAGAGCCAGAAAACGTTGTTTCACCAAGTGTCTGGGCTGGAGAGGTGCCGGGGACACCAGCGCCCTGCCGCCCTCCCCGGCTGCGGCGCCCCTTCCCGCCCGCCGACCTCGGGGTTCCTCTGTTCCAGGGCGTTTCGGAGGAGGAGCGAGCCCAGTGCAGGGAGGCCTTGCGGCACGTCCTGGATCGCGTCTACCAGCCCCTGGCCGTGCAGGAGCTGCTCATCCTCCAGGGCGGATCCAAGCAGGTACCGGGGCTGCAGGGCAGCCCGCACCCGCTGCCGAGCCCGGCCCGTCCTCTCCCCTCGGCACCTCGGAGGCACCGCGTGAAACACCCGGTGCTGGGTTCAGCTGGGGACAGCTGGGTGTGAGCCAAAAGCAGAAGGACACGCAGCATCTATTTAGATGCTTTTTCATCCAGAAGACTTTGTGTTATTTGTACTCAGACTGTGGAATAGGAATTAATTTATTTTGATAAAACAGAGCTGGGAGGGCGCTTTAAGCGTGTCCTTGCTGTCAGGTGCCGTCAGGCGATGGTGGTGTCTCAGCTCAGGTCTTTGCAGTGGTGCACGCTATGCGTTGCAGCATCCTGCGGGTGCATTTGCTGCCGTCCTACTTTACTGTAGGGCAGAGGCAGTTTGGTGCAGTACGGCTGGCGCTCCGGATGCTGCGTGGGTGCTGGTAAGCCGTTGGGTGTGCGCTGGTCGCTCCTCAGCGACCGAAGGCCAGGGACCCCCGTGCCGCAGCTCTGTGTGCGTGTGAACTCGGGGACTCTCAGCACAGCAAGTGCAGCCTCGGCTGAGCAACTGCATTTGTTTTGCCTGGCCCAGCACAGCACCTTCTGCTTCATAACTGTTTTCACTTGATAGTGAGTCACCCTTACGTCTCCAGGGCTAAGTGGTGCTAATTTGACACTGATGGGTTTTTTGTGGCCGCCTTTTCGAAGGCTGCCTTGTGGCAGTGGGAAATAGGTGACCTCTGCAAAGACTAACATTGCTCTTAGAAGGTCGCTGGGAAAAGGGCCGCTTCCCAGCTTTGATCGCACACGGGTGCTGTAGGTGGGTGCGTGTCCGTCTGCTGCGGTGCAGTTCCAGCTCACGGCTTGGGGTCGGGTGAGCCGGGAGCTGCCGGTGGCACGCGGGGTAGCTCAGGGTGATGGTCGGGGCAGCTCTCCGCAGCCGCGGCTGTGCTGGTCTGACCGTTTGGCTGGAATAGAAGGTGATTCCCAAGCAGGTGGGACATGTGGGACAGCCACCTCGTTTGGTAGCTGTCCCATAGGACTGGTAGCTGTGAGCTGTAGCTCGTTGTCACTTCTCAGTGCCACCGTAAAGGCGGGCAGCTGTGCTCGCTGAGCATGTCCTCTGCTTCCCCTGGAGCTCTGGGATAAAAGCAACCTGGAAGAGCAGCGTGCTGGAGAGCTCTAGGCGTCAAATCTCATTAACTGAGGCAGCTGGACGCTTCCCGTTGCTGCTGAGTGTGCTGAGAGGCCAGTGGCCTTGGTCCTACAGTGCTCTGCTCTTATTTAATATTGTTTCCTCCCCAAACCTTCTTTTCTTGAGAAGCACGCACTTTGGTTCTTTCATGCAGAAACAGGGGTGTTCCCGTTAGACAGAAGCTGAGTAGACGTTCTCCCTCCCAGTAAAGAAGCGTTAGCTTGCCTTGTTCCTCTGGGCGTCCAGACAAACACCTCTGTTCCAGCTGCTCGCTTTGCAAGTTTGCAGCCTCTGAACAGCTCTGCCGTTTGCACTCGCCCCAAAGACGTTTCTTTGACTGACCGCGTAGCCTCTGGATTCGTGGTGCCCCCTCCTCAGCACAGCGCTGGGTGTCCAGCGATCGCAGCAGTCACAAGTGCTGTTGTGTTACGTGCGTTGAATCCGGCTTGTCCCATGACACCCCCTCCCCTGCCCCGTGCATCGTTTCAGTAATGAGACGGTCAGATTTGATGCATGACCCTGAGATTTTAATTAAAGGAAGAAAGCTCTGTGTGAGAGGTTGCTCCCGGAAAGCTTAGTCCCTCTCATTTAGCCCTAATTCTCTTTGTGTCACTAGATGATGAAGTGATTTATTTAATGTATTTTCCCTGTCCTGTGCTCCTCTGTCATCTCAAGTCCTCCAGGGCAGGGAGCACTTTATTTTGCCTGTTAGCGAGGGCCGTGCAGGAGCGTGCGCCGGGGAGAACATGCTGCTTAGCCCGCTCCTTTGTTTCCTTTCAGAGATCGGCCTCTCCTGGGGAAGACACAAAGCCGGCCCTCGCGCAGGCTCCGGCGTGGCTGCGGCGCCTTTGTGGTCAGCTGCTCTCAGAAAGGCTGCTGAGACCCAACGGGGTCCAGGCGGTGGTTCGGGGCATCATGGAGGGGACAGGCGGTGAGTAGGGTGCTCTCACACTGCTGTTGGTTTCCGAGATCACCGATGAAAAGAGACTCTGATGGGTCTAAGATGCTTCGTCCCATGGGAAGCCCAGAAAAGGTAGCACCATTAGAGTCCTGAAATAGGAAATCACTTTTATTAGGCTAATAAAATAACTTCTGTAAACATTTGCACTGAGTTTGCCTCTGATTATGAAAGGGTGGTGAACTCCTGAACTGTGAATGCCTTTAACTCAAGGTTAAAGGTTTTCGAGGTCCTCACTAAAAGCTGCAATTCCTGAGTCCCACAGTTGTCGGTGTCAAAGCCTCTTCCAGTCAATAGCAGTCTAAAGACACCGTCCCAGCACTACCTCCCTCCTTTTTTGGCTCTTGTGCCTATTTGTGGAAGTTGGTTTCCAGTATCAAAGGCCGTGGACAATCTTTTTTTCCCCTTCCCTCACTATGCTCAGTTTAAAGAGATTGCTAAAAGCCAAAAAGCCAGTTCTTGGCCAGAAACATCTGGCTTCAGCCAGAAATGGCTCTGCCGTTTGCTGTCAGTGTGAGCTGATCTTGGCTGTCTCCTGGTGTAGCAGGTGGCACCGGTGCTGAAGCAGCAGCCGTGGACTGGAGGAAATGTGATGCGGTTGCAAAGATCCTGGCCGCCTGCCCTCAGCAGTGTCTTTCCCTCGAGGATTACTACAAACTCGTGTGCCCCCAGGTAGGCCCTTCTCTTCTGCCTCCCTGCGGCACCTTGGCCACGGCCGTGAGATCAGAATCGGGACCATCCTCACGGTATACCCAGTTCGGAGCATGTCCATACTGCGTTTAGTATAGTTTCTGCTCAAATAAGGCCTATCTCGAGCCTGGCTGCTCCGATATGGAGATGTTTGGTGCTCTGTCAGTGGGACGTGTTTCCATCCCATCTTGCATTTTCTGTAATTATTTGAAATACTGAACAGTGCTGCCTCATCCCATGAAGTTTTCAGCACTGCCCTTTGAGGAACTTCATGCCGCGGAGTTCTTGCTTCCAGCCTTTGGCTATGGAGGTTGTGCAGGTTCTTTGTGTGAGCCCAGAAACGCGTCTTCTGTTAACCTGTGCGCAGGGAGGAGACCTGCATCCCCGCAGTGTAGAAGGTCATGCTAAGTGCCCAGCAAAGCAGCACTGAGGAGGCTTTGCAGTCTCCGCTGTTGTTGCGAGGAGTTGGCCTGTGCCCCTCCTCAGGGGCTGCTAATCTGGACTTGCCTTCCAGATCCTGGATTTGCTGCACATCCAGGATAAAGTGACAGCGCGCCAGTTCCAGAGAGTCGCCACCACTACGCTTCTCACCATGGCGAAAGGGCACCCTCAGCTGGCAGAGAAATACCTGCTTCAGCCCATGTTGGCACCGCTTCTCCGATGCTCCGATGCTGCAGGTAACAGCTGGTCTTCGCTGGCTCTGTGAGGGCCGTACCAAACCCCTAATCAGAGAAGAAGGGTCTGATTCCTCTTTCCACCAATCTTCATCCTTCCGTTAAAATTTCCTCAAGGGCTGGTGACTCGGCTACTGTGTGCGCAAGGCCCAGTTTGTCATTTCTGGACATGTCTCTGCAACCAGATGCTCCATATTTTCTAGCACTTGTGTCAAACTCTCCTGTAGTTTCAGAGTCCAGTAGTAGGGCTTCTATCCTCCTCTTTGGGAAACTCTCCCACGGTCTGCTGGTCTTGTTTTGGGCTACCAGATGGAAGCCATCGGTTCCTCACGCGGACTAAGCAGCTTTCAAAGCAATAACCCATCAAGAACTTGGGGTATGCTTTGATTTACTTGTAACCTCGCAGAGTTTACAGCACCATGATGGTATTTAGCACAGGTACTGAGGGCTCCTTGGTTCCTGTGCTGCCCTGGTGGAGGGAAGACAGGAAAACTATCAGAGTGCTTTTTGGTGCTGCTCCCTCGGGCATGGCGAAGTTGCCCTGCTGGAGCCTCCTCAGCGCGTGGAGGTGCTGATACTTCTGCTCTTTATTTTCAGAGATAGCAGTGGAAGATTTATCAGCAGGGACTGTGCTGGTGGAAGAGGCAGAGCTCAGCAGCTGTGTGGAAGATGTGTTCAAGGTACAGTGTCTGATTTGGGTCTGAGGGTAGGTGAGGGTGCTACTCTAGGGAAAAGAAATGCTTTGAGACTTTTTGATCCGTTCAATATGTGTTTTAGACCGTGACAAACCAGTGTGTCTCATGCGGTTGTGTGCTGGAATAAGGCTCAGAGTTGCACAGAATAACCGTGTATTAAGTGCTGCAGTAGGGGCACTGCAGCTTTGTGATAGATGCCAGAGGCATTGCCTTAATCCCTTCAGGCGTTCTCACCCCAAAATGTTCTGCGAGATGGCACTGAGCTTTTGCTGGTTGTTTTTTTTTCCCTGCTGTCTTTCTGGTGCATCACTGAAGGTAAGAAAAGAAGAGTTTGAGCAGCAGTCTAGTATCGAGGAGTCTGTGGTGCTGTCGTATCCTCTTCCTCCATTAGCTGCAGCAGGCCTTTGCCCGTTGCTGACCTGCATAGCTTTCCCCTGGATAGTTATGTCTGGTTATGCTGTCAGAAAAGCTTCAGGACTCAGGCCCTGATCATCGCGCGGGTAACCCCGGAGCAGGGGTGCCGCTGGCCTCACGCATTGCCTTGGGCAGCCGCGGCCTGACTGAAACGAGCTGCTCGCCCTTCAGCATCAGCACGGAGCAGCTGTCGGTGAAGAGAGTACTGATCACGGGGAGTGTTACGTGAGTGCTCAAATTCTGCAGAAAACCCGGGTTTTCCTCCCAGACTCTCCCTGACTCGCCCTCCTGTGCCTCGGTTTCCTTGCCTTGCAGCGTGGGCGATGTGGCCAGCACTGCGCCCGCGTTCCCGGTGCGGGTGGGAGAAGCGGTGCCTCCCCGCCGCGGCTCTCCCTGCCTCCCCGAGCTCTGAGCCGGGGCGCTGGAGCAGCCGGCCTGCCGCTCCCGCGGGCAGCGTTAACCCCTGGCAGGCAGAGGGGCAGCAGGCAGCTCCGTGTTGGGTCAAAATGCTTCCAGAGGAGAGACCTGGAAAAGGAGCGCTCGGGAGGGAGGTGTCGCCAGTGACGGGCTGCGCTGGACCGCTCAGCCCCGCGGTGCGAGCAGGCTGGCAGGGTCCCCGGCGCAGCGCTCGCAGCCGGTGATTGTGCAGCTACTCAGCAGCGACGTGTCCGCAGCGGGGGCTTGAGACGCGGGCGGGCTCAGCGTGCCCCCGAGACTGCTGAGCTGTCACTGGCGCGGGAAGGAGAGGGAAGGTGAGCTCGGAGGGCATCGCGGAGCCCGAGGAGGAGGAGCGGCAGGGCTGGTGCCATCGCTCGCCCCGCGTTGCTGCCTGCGGGGCACGGCACGGCCCCGGCGGGGTGCTGCGTAGCAGGGGTGCCGCGTTGGGCCAGAACGGCCGCTGGACCGGGCCAAGGCGATGTCTGCTGGAGCGTTAGCTCTGCGCTGTTTGCAGACTGCAGCAGACGGCAATTACGCTGTTGGCTCGGGGCTGCTGTTACGAAACAGGAGAGCACGTGGGGCGCAGGGGAGAGGGGTGGTCGGTGGCTCGGCCCCGCGGGAGGCACGCTTAGTCACTCGGACACCTGAGGCTAGGACCCAGAAATGGGGAGGAGGCTGGGGCTGGAGGAAGGAAAGCAGCGTGGGGGTTATTAGCCGTGATGTGCACGTAAGCGCCTCAGGTGGGGTGAACCAGAAAAAGCAAATGCGGGCTTGCCGCTGCAGCACGGGTTTGAGGTCGCTGCCTCATCGGCCCTTCTGCACTCGGTGAGCGCTGGGTCAGCGTGGTTACGGGGAAGTGAAATGGTCTCCGTTGCTCAACCCGCTTCACTAATCTAAGCGCTGTCTTCAATACAGCTTTCAGATACCTGAGCTCACCCCTTCGCTCTGAGCCTTGAGACGCCGTAGGTGAGGTTGCACTTTCATAAAGTGTGGGACCAGAATTGTTGCATCTGATATCTGAAGATCGGCATTGTCTGCCTAAAATTATGTGCCAGAGTCAATTCTGTGAGGCTCCTTAGTCTGTCGTCCTAGAGGCCAGGCGTGATCCCTTAGTCTAGCAGAAAGGGTCTGCAGGAGGAGTTCCGGATTCTCTGAAGAGATTAACTTTGGATGTTATGTAAAGCTTATTCCAGTTGCTGAGAGCAGTTTTTGGGTCCCCACGTCACTCCTCCCAGAGGAGCCCTCGCCCAGGAGCAGCTCTGCAAGCCCCACTTCGTCCCATCGCTGCTTCTTTGCCTTTCCGCTGGCAGCAGCAATGCAGCCTTTCTGCATTTCTTCTGGTTGCAGGCAGCTGCATGTCAAAGCTCAGGAAACGTTTCCCCTCATCTCTGCCCCCAGTAGTCCACTTTCTCCTGGTGGTGCCTGTCAGACGGCTGAAGGAATTGCAGTGTGTCTGGTCCCACTGCAGAAGGAAGGTGCTTTCCTCTATGAAGGGAAGAAACGAGTAGCTTGTTTTGCAGGGATCGTACAGAGCGTAACCCCACGACGTGGGTTTCTGTGTGCATGATGTTAATTTTAAAACCGTGGGCGGGTGATGTTGGGTGTCCAGCAGTCTCGTTTCATAATCTCCCTGGAGCCGCCCTTGTGCGGTGTAGGACCTGGAGAGAGACGCAGTCAGGCCTTAGAGCTGATCTGTGACGGGTGGCGGGTGTTCAGCAGCTCTGGCAGTTGCGGGAGAGGTGTTGTCCGTTCTTGCAGTTCCTTGGGAGGAGTAGATCTCTTCCGAAGGGCTGTATTGCAGCAGCAGTATTGCAGAGAAACCTTCCCTCGTATCTCCCTTTCCGCCATGCCCACCAGTATCACCAGCGCCCGGTGAAGTGGCACAGGAGAGGTCGCATGCCGAGTCGCTGTCAGCGTTACCACGAGCACGAGTCTTGCCCTGCATCGTCCCCGAAGAGCCGTGCGTGACCCGTGATGGTGCACGGCACGGTGCAGAGGCTGCACAGGGAGGGGGACTAACCGCATTGCAGCGGCCTGTCGCCCAGCGCCAGCTGCCGCATTAACACAGAAGAAAGTGCAACGGGAAGGCCCTGATGGCTGATCCTGGGCTGGAGCACGGCCATCTCAGCCGAGTGCGGTGCAAAGCCCAGCCTCGATAGCCAGTCGCCAGTGCCGTGCTCCAGGCTTCGCTGCCGCCCTGAGAGCAGCCGCGGAGCCTCGTGCTGCACGCTCTGGGCCGGAGGGACATCTTGAGCCAAGGAATCCGAGCAGCTAGTGGCTGGCCGGCTGGCATGCCCCGAGGCAGGCTAAGCTCTTAAATGATGCGATTGTTGGAGTATTTTGTGTACTAATGATCTGTTGTAACTAGCTGGCAGGCAGAGACCAGTCTGGAGGGCTGCTCTGTGGCTGCTGCTCACAATGAAAATGTCTTGAGTTTGGGGCGGATCCCTCCTTAATGGCATAGTGCTTTAGGCCTGACAGCCCTGAGATTAGTGAGGGAGACTCCAGCCTGCAGATTTGCGGGGGTTTCTTGCCTAGCAAGTGTCATTTGATGCTGAGAGGGAAGCCATCCTTGGGGCTTCAGCAGGGAGGCTTTGTGTACAAAAGGTGCTGGTTGGGAAGAATGGCTCCGTAGGGATTAGCACAGGCAAAATGTCACTTTGCATCAATACAGCAGGCCAAAACGCTATCAAGAAAATCTCCTTCCTTGCTCTCATACCTGGGTTGTCACGCTGCCTCTAAAAACTCCGCTTTGGTTTGTCCCCTGGGTACTCCCAGCCCTGGAAGCCGGCCCTTGCGCTCTAGCTGCTGATACCAGAGATGTGGGTCGTGCTCTGGTTTGAAGGGACGGCATCTTCTGAGCAGGTCGTTCACCAGTCTACACAGCTGCGAGTCCCCTGAAGAACTTGTTAAGAGGCATTTTTATTTTCTCTAAGCTCAAAGGGCTGGAGGGGGATGGAGGGAGACAGAGCCTAGAAAAATGTGGATTTTGAACATCACCAAAGCTGTAAACCCTGAGTCCAGCTGGGCAAGGCTTGCTATTTAACAGTCTTCTAAACTTGAGCTTTCCCAGCATTATGGCGTTAGCTGACGGTGTCTTACATGGCTTTTATACTTGGACAATTCCTTTAAAAGTTTCGAAAGGAAACCCTACGTCATAAGACTCCTGTGAGCACCTTTCCTGTGCTCTGTGCGCAGCGATGTGGCGCTTGTGGGCAGTGAGCTGGTAGCTGCAGCTTGAGTGGGAAGAGGTGGTGGCTTTGGCTGGGAGGGTTCTTGCACTGGCTCGGGAAGGTGCTGCTCGAGGTGGAGGAGAGGCGTGTGGCTCTGCAGCCCCCTCAAGCCCTTGCACCAGCCTGCACCTCCCAGGCACTGTGTCCCGCTTGGTCAGCTCAGCACACGTCAGCCCCGCTGCCCTGCTAGGAACCGATCTCTGCAGCTGGAAACTTGACTCTGGATGCAGCATTTCCATAAAGATTTGGTAATTCAAAAGTGCCTAATGCATCTGTCTGTGACTTAAGATCTTACCCCTAGACTTCCTGCAGAGCTGGCTGCAATGTTCCTGTAGCTTGGAGCACTGCTGCAATTAAGCAAATGCCAGAAGAAAGGTGGTGCTCAAGGCTGTTTTTGGTACAGAGTACAGTATGACCAGGGAAAACGGGCTGCAGACTGAAAAGAAGAGGTGGTTGTAAATTCTCTGCCGTCCTCTGTGGTGGCAGCCTTTCTGGGCACAGACATGCTTACTGACCTCTGCTCTGCTTTCGCTCTGCTCCGTGCAGGTGTTTGACTCTCCTCTGTGTGCCCTTCTCTCTCTCCAGGTGTATGTGGTTGGAAACGACAGCTCTAGCCTGCTGCTGGGATCCCTACAGTCAGTCCTGGGAGTGGTTTTCTCCCTCTATTCCTTCACCAAGCAGAATGTGTCCTACTTACGGTAAGGAAGGATTGTGCAGAACTTCTTCTGGGGTTTCTTCTCTGTGGTGCCCAGCTCTGAAGGACGTGTTCTGCAGGGATATGCGCAGAGCTCAAGACCAGATTTCTCACCCTGAAGAGCTCTCATTCGAAATAGGCAGTAACCACAGGCATGTGCACAGTGCACGACCTCGCTGCCAGGCCTGTGCCCAGGGAAACAGATCTCGCATTAGTTTTGGTCTTCCCTGAAGCCACGGTGTTTGCCGTGGAGGCAGGCATGGCCCTCCAGGAGCCCGGGGACCGTGGGTGTAGCTCTTCTGCAGATGGCCCCTCTGGAAGGAAGGATCAGGTTTGCCTAGGGACGGAGAAGGATCTGGCTAGGTGTGGAGGCATTTAGAAACAGAATAAAAACTGGATAAAAGAGCTTGAGCTCTGACTTCCTGAAATAAAGGATCCTCCCCCCCCATCTGGGATCACTCTCTCGGCAGCTGTGGCTGTCTTGCCCTGTGCCCTGTTCCCCCACGACTGATGTATGGTGGCAAGCACTGCATACCTCAGTCGTGGTGGCAGCGGCAGTGGTGACCAGGTGCTGGCTGTCCTCTCTCCTTTCTCCTCCCAGGCTTTCCCTGGCTTGTCCTGAATTTGGGCTGCTCTGCTAAACACAGTCCTGGTGGGTTTACGCTAATGCTTTGGCGATATTGGCGTGTGGGTGCTGGAGGTTTTTCCCTCCAAAGTTCTGTGTAGACCTGGCCTCTGCTGTTATTAAAGACATCATTAATCGTCTCAAAGAGTAATGAGTGCGCTGGCAAGTTCTTTGAACGTGCTGAGTTAACACGGCTGCTGGGTGAGCAGAATCACTGCTAGGTTCTCCCTTTACAGAGGAATTTGGCAGGGGTACCTAAAACCGCAGCTGCCTGGAAGTGTTCGGGTTTCCAGACCCCTGGCACGGCAGCGCAGCTCAATCTCGTCAACCTGCATCTTTGCTTGGCAGGAATTTGCATGCCGCCTTCCCGTGCTCCCCGTCTCCTTCCTCCTCTCCCCGGCGCGGCCGACAGCTCGGGGCTTTGTCAGGTCGGCGTGGAGCATCAGGCGCTCCAGGCCGAGCTGCCTGCAAGTGGCGGTCCCTGTACGAACACGCTGCTCAGTCAGAGCCCGCCGTTCCTTGCTGGGCTGAAGTCTTTAAGGACCCAAATCCTTCCATCTGTGAATGCTGGAAGGGCAGGATAAGCTACTGGTCTTGTAACTGACACACATGCCTTTAGGTCCCAGGAGCTCCCAACCCGTGGAGCATCCCAGGGAGCGTCCGCGGTTGCTTCGGAGGGTTCTTGCCTTCTCCCGCGCCCTGAGCCGCGTTGCCGCACTCGTGCGTGCAGAGCGGGGCAGGGTCACTGCCGCTTCCTCTCTTCCTGCCAGCTCGCCGTGCCGGGAGATCTTACTGTGGTTCCTGGAGAAGGCAGAGCGAGCGGTGTCGCTGCCTGTGCTGGAGGGGCTTGCGGGGCTGGAGAGCAGCGTGCGCCTCCTCCACCCGCGGTGCCAGCTCCGCGTGGGCAGCCAGGGCGGTGCTGTGGTTGCCGTGGAGGAGACCATCAGGTGAGAGTGGCTGGGCAATGCCCGGGTGTTGTTCAGCGCGCGGAGCCTTTTGTGGGTGCTGCAGCCGGCAGAGAGCCCAGGCAAGCGTGGGGCTGGGGCGGTGGCCCCCAGGTCTTGTCCCCCCCGGCCCCCAGGTGCTCGGGCTGTCTGCACCGAGCTCTGGCAGGCGATGCTCCCGCACAGCCTCCGCGTCACTCGTGCACGGGGCAGAACTGGCTTTCCTCCCTGGAAACCAGCGGCTCTGCCTGAGCTCTAACACGTGGTCTCCTCCTGCTTTTCCCAAGTCCGGAGCCTGGCCGTGGCGTAGCTTGGGAACGGCACGTTCTCCCGCTCCCCCTCCAGCCCGGCCCGTCTCCGCTGCGAGGAGCGAGCGGCGTCCCTCGGGCGCGGGTGGCACCGGTGCGATAAGGACTCTGTAGAGGTGCCAGCGTAGCTGAGCCAGTGACTGAGCTCCCCTCCTGCTCTCGCAGATGGTCTCTGCAAGCACGGGCAGAGCACGGCCATGTGGGGAGTTAACTACAGCCATTAGACTCCAGCCGTGCAAGCGGGAACTGTTCTCCAGCATGACATGTGGTTTAGAGAGGGAACTATTTTAATTGGCACCTATAAATACAAGCCAACACTGTCCAGCGGGCAGGGCGTGCAGCTCCAGCCCATCCGCCGCGCGAGCGCGGTGTGCACCCCTTCCATTAGGAGCCTAATAAAACCCCATCCAAATATTCTCATTTCAGTTTCATTTCAAGCTATTCCTCACTTGAACCGGAGGAAGGTCTGCCCCAGGCAGACATGTTAAACAATATATTTAAAATCCTTCGTTAACCGCTACAGCTCTGCCCATGTGTGTCCCACGTTTATGGTTATGACTGCTGCGTGATTAGCTAGTGCTAATCCAGTCCTTCGTAGGATGGGTGGATTAACGTGTGTTTTGTATTCATGGTTCCTGTTAATGTTGCTCCTTTAATGAATGCTGGTTAATTAATAAACTGAGTGCCTGATCATTTAGACTAACCAAGCCGAGCAGCAGCTTTGCAGCTGCCTCCAGCCTTCCCCGCTCCGGCAGTGCCGCGCAGGCCGGTCCGGGGAGCGGGAGCTCCCAGGTCTGCAAAGCGCTGACGCCTTGCGGGATCTGCGTGCGGAGGGGGGTGCGGGGCTGCGGAAGGTAAATCCCCTGGGTGCCCTGCTGGGGTGGCACCTGCGGGGTTTCTGGTCTCTCCCTGCGGGCTGGAGACGCTGGGACTCGGCAGCACCTCCCAGGTGAACACGATACCTATGCAAGGTGTGCTTGGAGGGGGTTCTGGCCCTCAGAGCACTGTTGGCTTTAGCGTGAGTAGAAACGTTAGTTGTGGTGTCCAAGGAAACCACAGCTTGGGCTAGGGAACTCGTCGGAAAGTGCTCACCGGTCCTGCTGGCCGCTGCCTCCCTCCCCGCTGCCCCGAGCGGGCCCGTGCCGTCGCGTGGCGCCTGCTCCAGCCCCTCTGCCCTCCTCGCGGGGCCCGTCGGCAGCTGAACCGCCGCATGAGCGCTCCGGAGCGGGATGCCCGGCGCGGTGCCCGGGAAGGAGGAGCTCTGGGAGGAGGCAGAAGCAGGGTTTTGCCTCGTCTCGAAGTTGTGCAAAGAGGCTTTGGGTCTGTTCGTGCCGGTGACGCAGTGACCCGTTTCAGTGACGAAGATGAGGCCCTTTACCAGAAGGTTTCCTCGGAGCAGCGGCATATGGAGAGCTTGGCGGAGCTCTTGTCGCACTGCCAGAAGAGCGGTCTAGCCGGAGACTTCTTCATCCGCTGCCTGAAGGTGAGGAGCCGGCGTGCGCTGGCAGCCCGGCCTGCGCCTGGGGCACGCGTGCGAGGAGCTCTGCCCTTCGTGGGCCGCGCGCTCTGGGCGCCGGGCAGGCGGGCCCAGACCCGGCCTGGGGATGGGGCAGTCCGCGGGTGCCGTCCGCAGCGGCACCGGGCCGCGGGTGAGGCAGCTGTGCCGCGCGGAGGTGGCCCGGGGCAGTGTCAGTGCGGCGGCCGCTGTTCCTGGAAGTGATTTGCCTGCGTTTCACTACTGCTTCCCTTTCTGTGCCCCGCAGGCGCTGACTCACGTGGCCGCGGAGGACGAGGCGGCTTCGCGCGCCGCTCGCCCGTCTGCAGAGAGTCTGCTGGAGCCGGAGCAGCATCACGCGGGGCCGCGGAGGCAGCTGCTCGTCCTGCAGCTCGTGGCCGTGCTCTGCGAGAGCGTCTCGGACACCGTGTTCACGGACGTCGCTCAGGTCGGTCGCGGCAGGGCCGCGCGGGTCGGCAGCCGGTAGCCTGGCGCACGCGGGGCCGCTGCGTTCCTCGATAGCGATTGCTACAAAAGTTAGTCAAATGTTAGTCAAATCCCGATTTACCAGTGTCTCATCTTTGTTTTGAGCAAAACACTTCCCAAATCTAACAAAGCGTCAGGACGTCGGTACTCGACAGACCGTGGTGTGTTTGCTGTGTCTCCGCAGTGCTGCTGCCTGTTTTCCCTGGCCCCTTTCCGCAGCTCCCTGCGGGAGCCGGTGCAACGGGCTGCCGGTCCGACGGCTGTGCGGAGCGGGCTGGGAATGCAGCACGGCGCGTCCCACTCCTGCCCTTATCATCGAATGGACCGTGTGTGGTGGTTCTCTATGGTTTAGCTTGCTCTTCCTTCTTTTTTACTTTATTTATTTTTTTTAATGACCCGAATATGATAGTTAGCTGCGACTTGCTTAAGCAGTGCAAGTCACTTCTAATGCTTTTTTTTTCCCCTCACTTTTCTTTCTGGGACAATGGGATCTTTTGTGTTGCACTCCCCAGTGACATGCGATACCCGGCCGGTGTCATCGCGTGCCGCGCCGGGCGCTGCAGAGGTCCCAGCATGGGCAGTGATAACCGCTCCTTGTCTCACCTTCCTCTCTGTCACACAGGGACCTAAGCAGGACCAGCTCTGGTATTTAGGTCAAAAAGCAGGGAATGAAAAATGACTTTGCGCGTTTTCCAGGTCCAGCACATGATTCTAGAAGAAAACGAAACAAAAAGCCCAAACAGACAAAAAACCCTATTATTTTCTGAGTGAAAAGTAAACACTAGGTGTGTCATATTTCAAGGAGAAATCCCTCAGGTTTAAACAGGTAGTTGCATAGCTGTGTTTTAAGCAAGCTCTGCGGTACGCGGTTCTTCCGGGGGTTTTTTCTTGCCGTGGACACTGGAGCGTGTGTTCGTGTCTAACAGACTGGGAACGAGCAGGATCCGTCTTCCTAGAGCTGGAGCTCAGGAATGGCCGGCCGCTTTGCATCTCCTCAGTTGCACAATGTATTTAATTTTTATTGTTTCCCCTCATTGTTTCCCTGAGTTTTAAGACATTGGCTTGATTTCCTTGATAAGCCATTTGTGAGGCGCTCTGCTCTCCTACTGCACAATACAGAAACGTGACCCCGGATTTTATTTTTCAGGCTCTTTTCCCCATAGATATGAGGTATTTTTAACCTTTTGGTTTTCTGACTAGTTATCTGCTGGTAGATTACTTGTTTATAGTATTCCTGCTCTTTCGTTAAATATAATTTCAATCCAGCTTGTGCATCAGTAATTTTTGAGAGCAGATGTTTCAACACTTCTTACTCCAAATTCTTGCTGTTTGACAGCACCTTTTCTGGGCTTATCAGTCCAGAAGTCCCTCAGCCTTTTCTGCGGTCTCCCAGGGCCAGCCTCCCTCCTCTGCGCCACAACAGGGTCGGGCTTGACGGGGCTGGCGGCGTGCAGCTCTGCCGCTCGCGCTGCCGACGGGAGAGCGCGTTGCTCGCCCGCGGCCCGATGCGGCGGCGGGAGGCTGCAAGTGTGCAGATGGGCTGAACAGCACCGCGTTGCCATGTCGCTTTGTTTTCCGAAGCAGGAGCCATTCCAGAGGGTTGCTCCTATTTTGCAGCAAGCATGTTAGATGGGAAAGGCCCCTATTCATCCCTTTGCCGCCGTGAATGAGCGCCTGGGTCCGGCCGCAGTCGAGGTTCAGGGCTGTGCGGCAGACAAAGGAGCGGGGCAAAAAGCCGTATTAATTTCGAGCTCCATTAGAAATGCAGGAAGCTTGTGGGATCAAAGATTTTCGTGCCAAATGTAGAGAAGACCAAAGCCAGCCAGGCAGGATCGTTACTAGCTTGAAAAAAGAAAAAAAATATTGCAAGAAAATCGCAAAATAGGTGCGCACACACGCATTGTAAGCAGCCCGTCTCGAGCGTAGGCTGCGTGAGCACACGGTGCCTGATCCCCTGGCTTTGTCTCTGTACTTGGGGAGCCTTTGAGCAGATGAATTGGGATAATTGTCAGGAGCTAGAAGCCCTGCGGCGCTTTTCTGGCAAAGGGTAGCTGTCTGCAAAACGCCCTAGTCCCGGTTCTCGGGGCAGGCTGCGGAAGAGCCGGCGCCGTGCTGCTCTGGAGAGCATGCAGACGGCCGTGCAGGCAGTCTTTTTTTTGTTGTTGTAATGAAGTTTATTTGAGCCCCGCTAAATCCCCGCTTGACTCCGTTTCTAGCTGCTGCTGCTGCATTTGGGCTTTGGCACCCGCAGCCTGTGCGATGGATGCGCAGAGCGGTCTCGCCCCGGTGCTTCCCAGAGCCTCACAGTGTTCAGCCCTTGCTGTTTCGCATGGTTTTAACTTGTCAAGCCCGTGCCTTTCCTAGCCAAACCTTGTGTGAACCCTTTGCGGTGCCCTTGCCGTCACCGTGCCCTTCGTCCCCTCTCCGCCCCGCCGCCGTTCGCCCCAGCAGCACCGTCCCCGGGCCGAGGGAGCCGCCGCGGCAGCGCGGTGCCGGCCCGCTTCTTCTAACCTCTCCAAACTTTCCGCTGGCAGGTGGTGGACTTCGTGGCGGCGACGCTGCAGCGGGCGTGCGTGGGCCTGGCGCGGGGTGCCGGCGGCGCGGTGGAGGCGCAGACGCTGAGCATGGCCATGGGGCTGGTGGCGGCCGTGCTCGGTGGCGCCGTGCAGGTGAGCGGGCGCGGGTGCCGGGGAGGGGGCCGCGAGACCTGTCCCAGCCCCCCTGCCCCTTCGGAAGTGCTCGCACGTCTGCACACACCTCTGCACTGCTGGGGATCCCGCTGGCATCCCCGAGTCCCTTCCTCCCGTTTGTCTTGTTCATTTAAGCAGGATCTCTTTGTAATGCCATGTGTTTCTAGTAGTAAAGCTACCAAACAGCAAATCTGCGCGCTTTCAGCAAGGGAAGAAACACGGTGAGGTGCAGATTTGTTGATGTGTTGCTCTTTGGCTCAGTTCTGTGAAGTTGCGAGAATCTCTGCCGGCATCTTGCAAGGGCGCGGGGGGAAATGCTTCCGAAGGCGTAGCTGCTGCCCCGGGCCGGCTGAAAGCTCCCCTGGCTCCCGGCTCCGGGGGTCCGTGCCAGCGGGATCTGCTAATACCCACGAGACGGGGGCTCTCGATGCCGCGCTGCTCGGAGGGGCGTGCGTGGCCGGTGGCCTCTGTGCGCCGGCAGCCGCCGTGTCCTGGGGATGGTGCTGCCTCTGAGTCACCAAGTGTTGGTTATTCCTTTACAACCTGAGCCCCGCTTCTGAGAAGGCGCTGGCAGGGCAGCACATCCCTTTGAATACCCCGTCTTCTGCATCCCCACCCGTCCCCGGGCTGCATCCCATTAGCACAGCGAACTCTGCATAGGCCGAACCAGTCCTGAAAATCCTTTATAAAAACATACATTGCCCACTTACACAATGTCAGTTAAGCTGGTATTGGGGAGATAATATGTACTTGTTGGTACTGTGAAATCGCTTGAGCTTGCGGTTACATCACTTTGGCGGTTGCTTCGTCCCTAGACTTGCCCAAAGGAGGATTCAATGTTAATGGAAAAAAACAGTTTGTGTGTTACTTGCTAAATTCCTAACATTAGCAAAAGAGACGTTACCTGGAGAACACTTAACGCTGTCTCACGGTGCGGCTTGTTCACAAATTGGGGAGGAAAAGGCGATGTCCTACAACTAAAGCAGCAGAAAGTGGTGGTTCTCCCGTAATCAGTGGCTGTAGTATAGCAGCTGGTGTGCACAGGGAGGAAGGTGCAAAGTCCCTCCATCAAGCCCCGGTCTTGTAGATGGACTGGGCTGCTTTTTTAATGTTGGTTTTTTTCCTTGCAGGCCTGGGGTTAAGCTGAGTGCTAACTGTGGGGCTGGCAAGGGGTTTTGCCCAGGGCTGAAGAGCTGGGGCTGAGCCGGGGCCCACCCGGCTGGTGCTGGGACTGGGCATTGCCACGGGGGCACTGTCCGTCCCCTCCCCAAGGCAGTCCCAGTCCCACTCCCCAAAAAAGCCCCTGTGCTCCCGTTAGCCGGGCTGTGAAGCCAGCGAGGCCGGGGAGCCGGCAGCAGCAGCTGGCCGTCGTTCCCGCTGTCTTCTCCCCCCGGGTCCCTGGGCAGCTCCGCACTTGCGCTCGTTTTAATGGGCCCCCTCCCAGGCGAGATCCTGTTCACACTCCTGCCGTTAATGGAAGCAACTTAACTTGGCCAAGTAAATTGAATGAAAAAGGTTTCCAAGGGCAGCTGGTGCTTGACAGCAGCAGGAGCGGCTGGAAAGCTGTTTGGTTTTGAATGGGCAAGTGTTTTTTTTACATAATCATGCAAAAGCTCTCTTGAAATCTCTGGTAAAGCATCACTTTTCAGGCCTCAGTGGCCCTGATTTTGCTTCCAGGATCTAGCAATTAAATCCTAAATCCAGTTTAGGGCAGGAACTTAACCTGGCCCCAGGTCATATATCCTGCCTTGGAAATCGAGCGCTGCTCTGCAGACTCCTGGTGTGGTGCAGCTGCCTCGTGTGCCGCCTCCTTAGAGGAAGAATTCAAGGCAAGATCCCGTGTCGCTTCCGCCCAAGGGAGGGTGTGACGGGGATGTCCCCGGATTCAGATCTCCCGCTCGATGCCGAGCGTGGTGCCTGCCAGAAAGTCGTGCACGGATCGCGGCGCTTGGTGCCGTTTGCCCCTTGCCCCTTCTCCCGCTGGGCTGCAGAGCTGCTCCCGTCCCGGCACGGCAGCCGCTGTAGAAAGGAGCGGGATCGATGGCCGGGCTCATCACCAGCGCTGCGGGAAAGCTGGGGAGCCTCGTACGGCGAGGAGGCACCGTCGCCGCAGTGCAGCGGCGTCGCTGCGGGAGAGCAGAGCGGAGCAGAGCGATCAATGGAGCCTCAGGCTGCTCCAGGCGCCGGGGGAAGCCGAGCACTTAGGATTAGTGCTCTGTGTGCCAGCACGGGGTTGCACAGGGAACCGAGCCAGGCGGTTGCTTTTTTCCAGGTTACTGTTCACGCAGTTACCCGCGAGGTTCGCCGTGCATCCGTACGGGCTTTTTGCCAGCACGGGATGGGAGCGAGCCGGGAGCGCTGGCTGTCCCCCCGCCTGCCCAGGCCGCTGCACACCCCTGCTTTGTCAGCGAAGGGCACGCGGCTGCTTTCACCTCTTGGAGGAAAGTCAGGTCTGAGGCTGGTGCCCGCTGACACCGGGCACGAGCTCGTCGCAGCGTTGGCTTTGGTGCCCGCGGGCCTGGGGAGGCCGGGAGGGCATTTCCCTCTCCTGAGGAGCAGCAAATAGTCTCTGCCCCTGCCAAAAATGCTAAAACAGACGTTAGCGTTAGGGCCAGGAGGCATCTGTGTCTTCAAGCGGTGCCGGTGTCTCGGGGAAGGCGCAGCTTTTGGGGGCCCTGCGGAGAGGGCGCTCGGCCCAGGCCACTTTCAAAGTAGCGTTTAGCGGGAGCAGGTCACCCTGGGATGTGGTGTTTCCCTGTCTGCGCTCGCCCTGGGCTGTGCTGCGGGGCGGGAGAGGAGGCATCTCTGGTGGCCGGATCTGCGGGAGTTGTGGTACTGGCCTTAAATGGTCCCCGCAGGTGCTGAGCTTCAGGTGCTCCTTTGATTTGCACCGTAAAAAATGCCTGGTCTGGGTTCCTGGTGCTTTGGCTATAAACCAGTCAAGAAAGCCTCGTGCACGGGTAACTGCTGCTTCGCGGCTTGGCGTGTGCCAGCAGCTCCATGTCGACGCTGCGCGGTTACCTGCGCTGAAGTTTGGTAACAGATTTAATTCCAGCGTACGGCATCTTCTGCCCCGGCTCTCCCTTGCTGAGATCCAAGGGAGCGCGTCTCCCGTCGCGGTCCAGCAGCGCTGCTTCTCTCCTTGCAGCTGAGCTCGAGCGACTTTGCGGTGCTGCAGCGGCTGGTGCCGGTGCTGGAGGAGGTCTCCTGCGCCCACCCCGAGCCCCTCATCCAGGAGCTGGCCGCGGACCTGCGCATCGCCATCTGCACCCGCGGGGCCTTCGCCGCCGGCACGGTGGGCGCCGCGGCCGAGCACGTGCTGGGGCGGCGGCCGGGGCCGAGCAGGACGAGCGGCGCGGGGGCCGCTGGCGGAGCCCCCCACCCGAGCACCGCGAGCGGCAGCCCCTCGGCCAGCTCGGCTCCCGAAGAGCGGAGCGCGCCCAGGGAGCCCCGTGCCGCCGATCCGGCGCCGGCGCAGCGCTCCGACGGCCCGGCTGCCGCTCCGCTCCCGGAGCTCCTCCTAGCCGCCTACGACCCCCAGGTCCCCGCGCGGGCAGCGGCTCTGCGCACTCTCTGCAGCCTGATAAAGCAGCGGGATCCCGAGGCGCTTCGGATGCAGGAGAAGCTCCTCCAGGTACCGAGCTCGGGTCGCTCCCTTGCCCTGCGGCGCGGCGCGGTGCCGGGCCCCCCCTGCGCTGCAAACGTGGCCTCGGGCCGCGGGTAACGCGCTGCTCTCTCCATCCTCGCAGGTTTTCCTGGAGAACTTGCAGCACGAGGACTCCTTCGTCTACCTCTCTGCCATTCAAGGTGAGCGATGCTCGACCCGGGGGCTGCGCGGCACCATTAAGCGGCAGCGGGGAAGGTGGGAAAGGCTCCGCTCCTGGCACGGAGCGGGTGCCTCCTGCGCCGGCTCCTGCTTTTTTTTTTTTCCTGCACCATTGAGGCCGCCCCGGCCCGCGTTTGGCCACTCCCGCGGTTCCCTGGAAGCAGCTCGGAGCTCACCTGCTTCCGCACGCCGCCGTCCCTCCTGCCGCGTCGGGCGCTGGGAGCGGCGCCGGCGGCCGCGATTTGCATGCAGGTGCACCCGCCGCCCCGCGCCGTTCCTTGAAACCCGGCGGGGCAGCGAGCTCGTCGACGCGCCTCCCCCGCTGCCTGCACGGTCTCGAGCGCTGGGTCGGCCCGTGCCCTGCAGGCGCGACGCAGACGGGCGCTGCGATGGTCCCGGTGATTAACGCGCTGCGTGCAGCCGCCCCGCAGCAGGGCCGGTGCCGTTCCGAGCAGCCCTGACGCACCGCTCGCGGCGGTGAGTCACGGGGCGCGCGCCGCGCTGGCGGCATCCCCGAGCTGGGCTGGGCTTTGCTCGCGGCGCCGAGCCGGGCTTATCGCCGCAGCGGGGGCCACCCGGGCGCTCGGCAGCTCCGCTCGCCGGGGTCAGCGCGTCGCCCCGGAGCTGCACCCGGGCCGCGTTTGCCGTCCCGCAGCGCGCGCTAGGTCAGTGAATATTAACCAGCACTAATTAGCGGACACCTGCTGCCAACTGTTAAATTATTTATCTTTCAAACCGGCGTCGCGCTTGCTGCCGCGCCAGGCTACCTTAGCGTCGCGGCTTTGCTCGGAGGTTTGCGCAGAGCGGCTACGTGATCCGCTTCAGCAACTAGGCAGGGCAGGGCTCCTCGGCTTGCGCAGAATTAATTTTCAGCCCGGGTTTATCTGCCGGCTGGACCTCGGCGACGTTGAGTGAACGGTGATAAGGGGAAGAAGGAGGCAGAGGAGAAGGGGAGTCGGGTGTGCTGGGAAGGAGCCTGCAGATGCCGTTCCCAGTGGCTGGATCTGCATTGCCAGCCGGAGCTGCGTGCTCCGGCTCTGCCGCGGACTCCCCTTTCCCCCGGAGCGGCAGGGAGAGCCGTGCTCGGCTGCTCCGGCCGCGCTGCAGCATCCCCGTGCGAGCGGTGCAAGGGCAGGTTGGAGAAAGAAGCCGGCTGCAAACCCCAAGAGCAGAAAAAACTCTTCCTCTGGCGGGTGCAGCGAGGCGAGGCTTTGCCCGGTGCCTGGCGCCGGACCCTGTCCCGCCGGGCCCTGTCTCCAGTCCAAAGCAGGTAGTGAACAGCCAGAGCGGGAGACGCAGGCAGGCAGAGGGGTGGGCTGCCCTCCGCGCGGCTCCGCTGCGTTCCCCCTGGTTTTGGAGCACTGTCCGGCCGCAGGTGCCTTGGTTTCCCAATCCCGGCCACATGCCCTCGGCTGCAACGCTTCACCCTCTTTCCTGGCAGTCGCTGTGCTGCTTTGTAATGGATTTTGAGTCCTTGCCTTTTCCTGCGTGAAATTCCCGAGGGAGCAGAGGGAGGCAGGGCCCTTCGGAGCAGAGCAAAGCTCCGCAGGAATAGAGGTAATAACAACCTCGAAACCTCCCCACGGCTTGTTTCCCGCAAGCCGGCTGGTTCTCGAGGTTCAGATGCGCCCGCAGGGCTCTGCTCTCGCGTCCTGCCCGTCCTTGCCTTCCTCTCGTTTCTCCTCAGCGAGCGGGGCCGGTCGCTGCCGTCCCTGCCCTCCTCCCAGGCCGACGCGTGTTTTCTCCTCGCTCTGCCCCCCAGGTGCTGCCCTGCTGTCCAACGAGTACCCGGAGCAAATCCTGCCGGCGCTGCTGGCGCGGTACGGGAGCCCGGCGCAGGGCGCGGCGGAGCCCGCGGCGACCCGCATGAAGCTGGGCGAAGTGCTGATGCGCGTGACGCGGGCGCTGGGTGAGTCTGCGGCGCGGCGGGCGCCCGGGGCCTCGGCTCCGCGGGGAGCAGAGCAGCAGGCGCTTGCTGCTCCGTGCTGCCAGGTCCGCGGGGGTTAAAGCGCGCTGGGGGTGCTCTGGGCGGCTGGGATGAGCGCGCTGGCGAGGCCGATGCGGCGGAGCGGCTCCCCGCTCCCCTGGGACGTGGTCCCCCTGCTCCGAAGGCAGAGGCCAGCTGGAGTCCCGGCTCCCAGGCTGTGGGTTCCCGCTCTGCCTGCTGAGGACGGATGTCGGTAGGGAGCTCGGTTAGGTGGGATCAAACCCGCGTGCTCGAGCCCACCGTGGCCAGGGTGAAGCTGGGGGGAGAACTCGCCCGTGGCTTGGTGACGTGAGCGGCACGGGGTTGGCGGTGCCCTGGCTCGCAGCCTGCACTCGCTGGGTCCGGGAAAAGCAGCCTGTTGCAGGGGGACTGAAAGCACGGCACAAAGGTCCGCGCTTCTCTGGAAAACCCCAGTCATCTGCGCACTGAGGAGTCCGTGTGTGTCCCTGCGGGCCTCTCCTGCTGAGCCCTGCCCGCGGGGGGGGCGGGCGCAGAGCAGCCCTCCCTCTGCCTCCCCGGCACCCGCGGGCGTCGCAGCGCGTCTCCGCGTAGCGGGGCAGCTCGGTCCTGCCGCCGGAGGAAGCCTGGTGCCGGCCGCCGCGGCCGCCTGCCGTCAGCATCCGCCGAGCGCTCCGGCTTGGGAGTGCTGGGAAGTGCCCGGACACGCAGGGCTGGAGAGCGAGAGTTGGACGAGGCCTTTCCGGCAGCCGCTGTTGGGACACGTCTTCAAACGCGTTGTGTTTCTCCCCCCGCAGAGGCAAAGCTAAACAGAGCGAGCGCCCGGAGCGGCCCACGGAAGGGGCAGGAAGGAAGCGCGCTTTCCCGCTGGCCCCGCGCTGCTGGCGGGCTGCTCCCTGGGCAGAGCTGAGCTCGCTCCCTGCCCGGCCCTGGGAAGGGCCCGGGCGCCGGCAGCACGGGTTGCTCTGGGGTCTGCTGTGCTCCCGCAGCCTGCAGCACAGCTCATCTTCCCCGACGCGCATGCACACGCATGCACACACACACACACGTGTGCATGCACACACACTCCCTCTCTGCCTTGGGGTTCAGGATTTTTCTCACTCGGACTTCGGTGGTGCAGAGCAGAACTTATCCCAAACTTATCCTGCTCGGCGCGCTGCCCCTCCCCGTTGCTTTCTCCGCTCCCGGGGGCCCTGATCTGCTGCGGCTTCAGGCTGCCTTTTCCTCCTGGGGCACCAGGTCTTGGTGGGGGGGGGGGCGAGGTGAGACTTGCCCAACCTTTGCACGGAGAAACGCAATCTATTTTTAACTGTAACAGTTGTATCCGAAGAATTTGCCTTTCCCTGGGCACAGCAAGCACGGGGGAGCACACCAAAGCGCACCGCGTTTTTGATGTGTGTGTGGTATTCGCTGCGCCCGGGGCCTGGCCCGCTTCGCCCCCGCCGCGGCGCTCCACGCTCCCCCCGCTTTCCGGCGGGCGCGGGCCCGGTGCAGGGCTTTGGTGCGTCGCCCGGCGCTTCCCGGCCGCTCGGGACAAGCGGTGCAGCTTGTCGGGGCAGGACGGTGACTGTGTGCCCTGGGGTCCTGCTCGGGAAAGGGAAAGGGAAAGAGAGGCTCCCGCCTGGGGAACCTGCCCTCGTGTGCGCTTGCGGGCGCCCGTGGTCGAGCCGGCCGCAGGACTCCTGCTCCCCGCCCCGGTGACACCCCGGACGGCAGGACCCGCAGAGGGGACGGCAGCTCCGCGCTGCCTCGCTAGCTCTCGTTGCACTCGAGGCGTGTGAAACTTAACCCTGTGTTAAACCGCCAGCTGTTCCAGAGGGGAGAACATCTGTGCGCACGTGTCTGCACGGTGCAGAGAGCGACTGAAACGGCGGCTCCGGGAGCGCCTGCCCGCGGCCCCGCTCCTCCCCGCCGGCCGGGATGCTCCGCGGCAGCGGGCGTTGGGTTTCCCCAGCCCTGCTGCCCCTTCGCCGCGGGGTTTGGCGGCGGCGGCGGCTCTAACCTCCTTCCCTGCCGCGGGGACAGCGCCTGGCTCCCGGTGCCAGCGGCAGCCCACGCGGAGCCCTGCCCTTCGCGGTCGCGGCACAGCCGTGCTGCGGTGGCCTCACTGCTTCACCCTGCTCCGCGCAGCTGGGAGCCTTGCGAGCCGCCGCGCTCCTCCCCGCGCCTGGGCTGGGGCTGACGCTCCCCTTGGCTGGAAAGCGGGAGCTGGATCTGCGGATGCGGAAAGCCCGGGGCAAGGCGTCAGCCCGGGGCTCGGGCCGTAGACGGCAGCGCGAAGAGGAAGCTATGGAGGGTTGCGTGGGTTGCGTGAGCCGAAACGCGGGCGCCTGGCTTGGTCGCAGCCCACGTTCACTCGCTTTCCCTGCAGCAGGGCCCCGTCGTGCAGCGCTGAGGACACGGCCGGGTCCGGCGCTCCCGCGGCAGGCAAAGGCATTCATGCCCCTGGGCTGGGGGTCTGCACCCCCCGGAGCCGCCTTCCCAGGGGAAGGACCGGTGCTGCGGGGCCCTGGCTTGGCTGGCGGGGCGGCGGGGCTCGTGGGCACACGCACCGGGCGAGCGAGGGAGCCTCCGCCGGCTGCGCTCCCCGTCCCGAGGCCTCGCGCTGGCCTGTCCCCGCTTGCCTGGGTATTTATAGAACAAATCGCATTGAGGTTTTTTCTGTTGCAAAGCTGCAATGTTCAAAGCTAAGTATCCGGTGCTTCCAGAAACGCTTTGCTCCGTGAAGGAAGGCTGGCGTGATTTGGGCGGCCGCCACGGCACGCTCAGGCCGTGGGAGCTCTGCACCGGAGGCAGCTCTGCAGCAGGCTGCCGGGAGCGCGGTGCCGCGGCGGCCGCCCTCGCGAGCCCCGTCGGGACCGGCGCTTGCTGCGGCACGAAGCCGCGGTGCCTGCCGAGGGCCCCGGGGCGGCGTGAGCCGTTCCTCCGGCTCCGGCTCCGAAGGCGGGAGACAAGCGAGCGCGGTGGTAGGGGTTAAGTGGTTTTGCACCGAGGAGGCTGCTCGTGAAAGTCCAATCAGTCGATCGTTATCTTCGGCAGGGTGTTGTATAATCGTCCCAAATTTACGGCCGCGATTGCGTTGGCCGCAGGCGGCTGCTCGGGGGGGCGAGGTGCCTCGTTGCCCGGGCTCACGCCGGGGAGGGCAGGGGAGCCCGGGGCAGAGCTCTGCCCGCAGCCCGGCTTCGTCCGCGGCAGCGGCTCGGTCGCGCTCCGGCCGTCGCTGGAGGAGGCAGCGGGACGCGCGGGGAGCCGGCGCGCTGCCTCCGGGCCCTGCCATCGGGGCAGCGCTTTCGGCAGAAGGCATCGCCGCGTTTTCCGTGGACCCAGGGCTTTACGGGAACGGCGTGCACAGGGAAACGAAACCTGGCTCGCTGCCCCCCTCCCGCGCCGCGCCCCGGACGCCCACGCGGCAGGGACCTGGCACGCGCCCCGCCGCCGGGACCGCCCGGGGGGAGCACGCCGGGCTGCGGGACGGCACCGCGCTGCTCCGGGGCCGCCTTCCCGCCGGCGCAGGGGAGGGAGACGCTCTTCCCGTCTCCGAGGGCTTCCGAGGAATTTGCGTCATTCCGGGCGGTTTTCGTGACAGATGCGTTGAGGCTGCTCCAAGTGTGTCAAGGGAGACGTTTCCCAATCAGGGGTGTTCGCCTTGCTCCCTGCGCGAGAGGCGGCAGCTCCGCGCACGCCGTGGCTGTGCAAACCGCGGGCCCTCGGCTGCAGGAGGGCGGCGGCGGACCGGAGCTTTGGAGCATCCGCTTCAGCTGTCCTGGCACCGCCAAAGGCACCGGCCCTCCGTCCAAGGCCCCACCGTGGTCACGGACCTTCCTCTTGTGTCTCCTCCTGGCCAGCCTGCCCACGTCTCGTGCCGGGAGGAGAAAGCTCGATGGGATCCCACCATCCGCAGGGCAGATTTCTGCTTCCTCCTCCCGTGGCACCTCCGGGCAGTGCCCGCCGCCTCCTTGGACGCCTTGCAGCGCAGCGTAGCGACGCTGGAGGGGTTCGTGGAGCTCAGAGGCCGTGGGGAGACCAGGGAAAACACGGAGCTCGTAGGAGCTCCTCAAGTGTTGTGAGATAACTGGGGCTTGCTTTCCTTCGTCCATCCCACGCGAGCATTTCTCCAAATTAACCTTTGCTGGAGCAACCCCTGTTACATGGGAACTGTACTCGCAAAAAGGTGCCTACACATCTGGGAAGGTTTATGGCCGGCTTTTCAGCTCGTGCGAGAAGAACGCACCTCCGCGTGTCCTTTCGCGCTGGGTAATTGTGCATGCAGGTCACTGGCTGTGCGCACATGCACGCCTCATTAGCTGGCTCACACGTCCAGTGTTCGCATGTGCTAATTGGGTGTGGGCTTGGTGCAGCCGAATTATCTGAGAATCTGGGCCTTCACACGTAATTTTTATTGATCGTTATGTTTGTAGTGCATCATCTGTTTGAAAGGCCCAGCAGAGGACTGAAAGAAATGTGATGCACTGAGCAGACGCAGACAAAGGTCTTTGCTCCGGGAGGCGTAAGACGGAGCTAATCCATGCGGAGGAGCGAGTCCTACCAAGGGGACGGGGGTTTGGGGGATTCCTGCCTGCCCAGGCTGCTCCTGGCCTCGCACCCGGCTGCGCTGCAAGCTCGGTGCATGCTCTGACCCGCCTCTTCTTCTTCTCTCCCAGGGGACATGGTCTTCAAGCACCGGGACGCCCTGATCCACGCCTTCCTGCGGGGCTCGCGAGACCCCGACAGCACGCTGCGCGCCAGCAGCCTCTCCAACCTGGGCGAGCTCTGCCAGCGGCTCGGCTTCCAGCTGGGCGCCGTGGTCCACGAGGTACCGGCGCTGCCGCCGGGGTCGGGGTGCCGCGGGGACACGGCGCCAGTGCCGAGGTCCTGCGGGGCTGGCGGTGTGAGCGGGCGCTCGGCCGAGCGTCTCCCAGCGCCGCGGGGCCGGTGGGAGCCCCGCAAGGCAGCTGGGCTGGGGGCTCCGGGACTGTCTTCTATTAACGAGGGCAGTTTGTCACCTGATTGCAGGGTCCTGGAATGCTCTCACTTCTAGGTGGGTAAAACAGGGTATTTTTTCATAACTTACCCTGGGTAACGACAGAATGATATTTGCTGGTATTGCAAAGAAAAAAGGCATTCAGTTTTAGCAAACACTCGGGAAAATTTAGCCCCGGGTTTTAGCGCTGAACGCTTTACAAACAGCAAAATAACGCCCGCTGCGCTGGGAATGCATAGACAGCCCTCGGGAGATGCAGCGGCGTCTGCTCTGCACGTAACCGTTTCGCTGGAGCAGGAGGCCTTCGGGGCACGTTTCATGCCCGCCGCAGGTGCCTCCTCCCGTTTACGGCCCGCGTTAGCGTCCCGTCGCCGCTCCGGGGAGCAGCGTGCCGAGGCGGCCAGGTGCCGCGGTGCTCGTGCTGGCTGGGGCTCCGGCACGACGCGGTTTCTCCCGGCTCACGCGTCTCGGGATGCCTGTTCACGCCCCGCTCCCCAATGCCTGGTGCGGCTGGAGGCACCGGGTCAGCAGCAGCTGCCGGTGCGGCACGGCACGGCACGGCACGGTGCAGCACGGCACGGCACGGTGCAGCACGGCACGGCACGGTGTGGCACGGCACGGCACAGCGCAGCACGGCACGGCACGGCACGGCACGGCGCGGAGGGAGCGCAGGCAGCTGGCAGGGCGCCGCTCTGGAAGGAAGTCAGGAGACAGAGCGAACGTGGGGCTTGGGCTGCCTCTCCCGGGCTCCCTTTGCTGCTGCTCGCGCATCAGCTGGGTAGTGACAGCGTTTGAGGAGATGCCAATGCACCACACAGGCAGCTATTTCAGGAACGCGCTCGCTCTTCTAATTCTCCCTGCTGTCGCTGACTGTTTAATGAGGCTCCTCCAGCTCTGCCGGCTTTGCTCGGATCTCGAGCCCCATGGAAGCGGGGTGCTTGGCGGGGCGCGAGCCTCGGGCTCTCCGAGGGTGCTGCCCCCATAGCAGGTCTCGGAGCGGCCTCGCTGCGCGGGAGCACGCGGCAGTGCTGTGCCGGGGCTCGCCCACCCCCCGAGAAGGGCACGTTGGGCTTCGGCAAGCGGCCGGAGCTGCTCCCCTTTCCGGAGGGGTTTTCCCGGGCTGGGACGTTGCAGACCGCTGGGGAAGTTGCCGTCCTCGGGGTTTCCCTTGCTCCCGGACCGCGGCACCCGGGAGAGCGCGGCTGCGCGTGGGGCGCGGAGGGGGCTGGCACGTGCTAACGCTGCCCTTGCCCTCGCAGGTGACCTCCTGCCTGACAGCCATCGCCAAGACCGACCCCGAGGCGGAGGTGCGGAGAGCTGCCGTGCACGTCGTGGCGGTGCTGCTGCGGGGGCTCAGCGAGAAAGCCACCGAGGTGGGTCCCTGCGGTGCTCCCGCCGCCGCCTCCCGTCTTCCCGTCCCTATTTCCCAGCCGGGATGCCCGGGGCCCCGCCAGCATCCTGCCGCTGCCTGGCTGCGGTGGGAAGCAAGAGGAGCCGTCGCTGCCGGAGAAGCTGCCGGCACATGCTGCCCGCCCCGCTGCCGCTCCGGGTGTGAGTGGCCGGGGTGCGCGGCGATTCCCGCGGGAGCACCTGCAAAGCCCGGCAACATCCGCAGACAGGGGCACAGCCCGGCACGGCACGGCACGCGTGCAAGGGTCTCGTTTCCCCTTCCCTGATCGGTGTGGGGCTGTACGGACACAAGCATGGGGCACGGCGGCATCGCTGCATTGCTGGTTTGCTGCACCTCTCCTGAGCCGTGCAGCGCGTCCCTGGCTCGTGGCACGGCCGGAGCCCGGATGCCGGCACCGGGGGATGCCGGCGCAGCTGCAGGGCGCCCTGTTGGCATGGGCATCGCCTGGGCACTGGCCGCGTGTGCCCCAGCGGCTCGTGCCTCGCCTGCCCCCAGCCTCCGTCTTGGAGAAGACCCATTCCCAAGGGCTCCGGGTTCGCGGCCTTCCTGCCGGCTTCCTGGCAGCGGGCGGGCTGGGGCTCTGTTCCTGGGAAGGAAGCGGGCTGTTCCCACGGGATTCCCCGGAGCAGCGTGCCCCGGGGCTTGGCCCGCGCTGCCAGGGAGGCTGGGAGCCCGGCAGCCAGCGGGGAGCAGGGCGGCTCGCCGGACGGAGCAGGCAGCTCCCGCGGGGTCCGGACCCAGCTCCCGGGCTGCTCCCATGCCGTGGCGCGCCGATGCCTTCGGTGCTTCAGCCTGTTCCTGCTTCATTCTCCAGCCCCGGAGCTGATCTCCCCCCACATCCCCGGGATGCACCCGGAGCTGGTCTCCCCACATCCCCGGGATGCACCCGGAGCTGATCTCCCCGTGGCCCCAGGACGTGCCCGGCGCTGGGGCGCTCGGGGGCTGCGGGGCAGCAAGAGCCTCTTGCCCTCACCGCGCTGCGGCACGTGGGGGAAACCGAGTCGCGGGGCGGGGGGCAGCACCGCGGGGCTGACGGCCGCCCCGCCGGCTCCGCAGGTGCTGCGGGACGCGCTGCGGGACCTGTACCGGCTGCTGAAGCACGTGGCGGCGGCGGAGACCGACGGCGCGGCGGTGCTGCACGCCCAGCTGGCGCTGCAGGAGCTCGGCGAGGCCGTGCGGAGGGAGCTCTGCCCGCCGCAGACCCTGCAGAAGCGCATCGTGGTGCTGCCCTAGCGGGACGGGGGCCGGAGACCAGAGACCGGCGGCTGCTGGACGCGGCCCCGCCGCCCTGCAGGGCCCGTCGGCTCTGCATCCAGGCTGCGCTCGGCAGCGGAGCCCCAGCTGCATTAAAAAGAAAAGCCCCAGCGGCGTGTGCGTGTGCGTGTGTGCGTGTGCGTGCGTCGCCTTCGGGGAGCCGTGCAGGGCCCCCTCGCTCGGGGGGCGGCGGGTGCTGGGTGAGGGGGGGAGGCCCCTGGGCGCGGGGTGAATTCGGGCATCGGCCCCCGAGCTGGCGCTGGGTGGCGGGAGGTGGAGCCCAACGGGGTCCCCGGCTCGGGGATGGCACGTGGGGACGGTGACTCGGGTGGCGCTGGGGTCCCCGGGGGGCAGGATGGGCCCCCGGGGGGACGCGGGGGGCAGAGGTGGCCTTGGTGCCCGCGTCCCCTCCCGGGGGCACCTGCGTGGGGGCTGCAGCTGGGGTGGGCAGGGAGCCTCCTGGAAGCGGAGGCACGAGCCGAACCGAACCCCGAGCCGGGGGGTGTCCCGGGGGGGGCCAGAGGGAGCCAGCCCGGCGTCTCCGCGCACCGGGTCCCCATGGGGGGTGGCACGGTGCTCAGGGACCTCCCCGCGCCGGGCTCAGCCCCGTCTCCACGCGGGGCCCCGCGACGCCGCGCGCGCCGGCAGCGCAGTGTCCTTGCGGCGGTGGCGGCGGTGGCAGCGGCGGTGGCTCCGGCTCCCCGTCGCGCGGCCGCCGGCCCCGGTGCCGGCCCCGCTCACCGGTGCTGCCGGCCGGGCTCTGCCGGAGCCGGGTGCCGGGGGAAGGGTTTCCCATGAAAAGTCTCTTTTAATGGTGTTTTCTGGCTGCAAACCTGCCTCGGCGAACAAGGAGATTTCTGTGCCGGAGGAGGAGGAAATTTTATTTATACCTCGGGAAGTGTTTCCGCAGCGAGCCGCAGGACGGCGGCGGGCGAGGGGGCTGCGAGCCGCCGCCGTGCCGAAAGGTGAGGAAGGGGCTGCGCGGGGCCCCGGCGGGGCCGTGGCACTGCCGCGGGCACCGGGAGAGCAGCGCGGGGGACGCGTGCCCCAGCCCTGTCCACGTCCCCATCTCCATTCCCATCACCATCCCAGTCTCCATCCCTGTCCCCACTTCCCTATCCCTGTCCCCATCCCTGTCCCCGTCCCCATCCCCGTCCGCACTTCCCGGCAGCTCAGCGCCTGCCGGCACGGGGGACCCCACATTCGCCCCACGTCCCTGCACCGAGCTGCAGCCGAGCCGGCTTCGCACCTCCGGGCTGGGATGGGGCTCGGCCGGGCCGGGATGGGGCCCGAAGGCTCCCGGCTCTGCGTGCCGCTGCCCTCCCGCCCCCGTCGCGTGGGGCTGGCGCTGCCTCCGGCGCAGAGCCCCGAAGAGCTGGATTCGAGCCCAAAACGGGGAGGCTGCGGCTCCCTCGGTGGCGGCACAGGCTGTCCCCGGGCTGGTGGCCCTGCTGCGGGCAGCCTGGGGCGGTGGCACTGCTCTCTGGGGCCGTGGGGCTTCTGCCCCCAGGGGTCCATGGGCACGGGGGCGGCAGGGGCTGCCCCACGTGTCCCTACGTGTCCCCATGTGTCCCCACGTGTCCCCACGTGTCCCCACACCCGCCGGAGGTGGTGGCCCATGGCCAGGAGGACGCAGTGGGTGACACTGCGGTGACACGTGGGTGTCGTAGGACAGTGCGGTGGGGCCGGGGGACACGGGGGGCTGGGGGACACGGGGGACCGGGGGGGGCGCGGGGGGTGGCTAATGGTGGCAGCAGTGGCCACCCCTGGGGCTGCCTGGGGTGGCCACCGCTGCCCAGGTCCCCGCGGTGCCAGCGGGGCCAGGGCCGGGCCGGCGCGGTGCTGGTGCTGGTGCCGGTGCTGGTGCCAGCGAGGCCGCAGCTGCCGCTGCCGGTGCCGGGGCGGTGCCGCGGGTGCCGGTGCCGGGGCCGAGGGAGGTGCCGGGGCCGGGGGAGGCGGTGTTGGTGCCGGTGCCCGGGGTGGTGCCGGTGGTGCCGGTGCCGGTGCCGGTGCCGGGCGGGGCCCCCGCGGGCTGCGGGCGGTGCCGGCCCCGCCGCCGTATAAAGCGGCCGCGCGGGCCGGGCCGGGCGCACAGCGGCGGTGGCAGCAGCCGGGGCGGGCGGTACCACCGGCTCCTCCACGGTGAGTCCCGGTCCCGGTCCCGGTCCCGGTCCCGGTCCCGGTCCCGGTCCCGGTCCCGGTCCCGGTCCCGGTCCCGGTCCCGGTCCCTCCCGTCCCCGCCGGTGCCGGCTCCGAGCGCCGCCGCCCCCGCCGCGCTGCAGGACCGGCCGCGGCGCCGCCGGCAGCGCGGAGCCGGCACCGGCACCGGCACCGGCACCGGGGAGGCGCGGCGGGGGGGGGCGGCTGCGGCACCGGGGCGCCGGGGACCAGCCCTGCCCGCGGCCGAGCCGGGCACCCTGCCTGCAGCCCCTGCCTGCACCCCCCTGCTTTCCCGCCCCCCCCGGGCACCCTGCCTACCTGCCTGCACCCCCCCCCGCCTGCCTGCACGCCCTGCCTGCACCCACCTCCTTCCCCCCCGCCCCGGGCACCCTGCCTACCTGCCTGCACCCCCCCCCGCCTGCCTGCATGCCCTGCCTGCACCCACCTCCTTCCCCCCTGCCCCGGGCACCCTGCCTACCTGCCTGCACCCCCCACCCCGCCTGCCTGCACGCCCTGCCTGCACCCACCTCCTTCCCCCCCGCCCCGGGCACCCTGCCTACCTGCCTGCACCCCCCCCCCGCCTGCCTGCACGCCCTGCCTGCAGCCCCCTCCTTCCCCCCTGCCCCGGGCACCCTGCCTACCTGCCTGCACCCCCCCCCCGCCTGCCTGCACGCCCTGCCTGCAGCCCCGGCACCCTGCCTGCACCCCCCCCCCCGGCCTGCCTGCACCCCCGGCACCCTGCATGTGCCCCCCTGCTGCCTGCACACCCCCTCCCTTTACCCCACCCAGCACCCTGTCTGCCTGCACCCCCTGCCTGTGCCCCCCCAGCCACCCTGCCTGCCTACACCCAGCCCCCGGCACCTCCCTTGCTTGCACTGTGCCCTGGGGGCTCCCTGGCCCCCGCAGCCCCCCGGCAATGCCCCAGTCCCCAGGCTCCACCACCCTCGCTGTGCCCGTGTCCCTGGTGCCCCTGTCCCCAGCCCCGCTGCCCGGGGTCCTGGGAAGTGGCAAGCCGGGTGCTGCCGGCCCTTGCTGCTGGCCGGGGGTCCCGGGGGCCATGTCCCCCCCCCCAGGCACCTCCCCGGCTCCTACGTCCCCGGATCCCTGCTCGGCCCCGGAACCGAGCCATCCCCAGACCCCACGGGGTGGGGGGGACATGGGGCCAGGCCTCCCCCGAGCCGGGGTCCCCCCGTCCGGGCCGGGCCCTGACGGTGCCGCTGCCGCGCAGATGCCCGCGAGCCTCTCCACGGCGCTGCGCGTGGTGGGGACCAGCCTCTTCGCCCTGGCGGTGCTGGGGGGCATCCTGGCCGCCTACGTCACCGGCTACCAGTTCATCCACACGGAGCGGCACTACCTCTCCTTCGGGCTGTACGGCGCCATCCTGGGGCTGCACCTCTTCATCCAGAGCCTCTTCGCCTTCCTGGAGCACCGGCGCATGCGGGGCGGGGGGCGGCCGGGGCGCCCGGGGCGCTCCGTGGCCCTCTGCATCGCCGCCTTCCAGGAGGACCCCGACTACCTGAAGAAGTGCCTGCGCTCCGCCCAGCGCATCGCCTTCCCCGGCCTCAAGGTGGTCCTGGTGGTGGACGGCAACGGCCCCGACGACGCCTACATGCGGGACATCTTCCACGAGGTCCTGGGCTCCGAGCGGGCCGGCAGCTACGTCTGGCGCAGCAACTTCCACGCGCGGGGCGAGGGGGAGACGGAGGCCGGGCTGCGGGAGGGGCTGGCCCGGGTGCAGGCGCTGGTGCGCGGCACCACCTACTCCTGCATCCTGCAGAAGTGGGGCGGCAAGCGCGAGGTGATGTACACGGCCTTCCGGGCGCTCGGCGACTCCGTTGACTACATCCAGGTGGGTGCGCGGGACGGGGCCGCGCCGCGGCGCGCCGGCGGCGGCTCGGGCTTGCCCGGCTGCGGGCCGCGGCGTCGGGCAGGCGGGCGCGCGTGGGCGGCGCGGCGGGGCCCGACCTTCCCTCCGCTCCCAGGTGTGTGACTCAGACACGGTGCTGGACCCCGCCTGCACCGCCGAGATGCTCCGCATCCTGGAGGCCGACCCCCGCGTCGGCGGCGTCGGCGGCGACGTGCAGGTACGGCGGTGGCGGGGCGGGGGGGGGGTCCGCGGCCGGGGCGCGCGGCGCTGCCGGCTCTCACGGCCCCCCTCTGCCCCGCAGATCCTCAACAAGTACGACTCGTGGATCTCCTTCCTGAGCAGCGTGCGCTACTGGATGGCCTTCAACGTGGAGCGCGCCTGCCAGTCCTACTTCGGCTGCGTGCAGTGCATCAGCGGCCCCCTGGGCATGTACCGCAACGCCCTGCTGCAGCACTTCCTCGAGGACTGGTACCACCAGACCTTCCTGGGCAGCAAGTGCAGCTTCGGGGACGACCGGCACCTGACGAACCGCGTGCTCAGCCTGGGCTACCAGACCAAGTACACGGCCCGCTCCAAGTGCCTGACGGAGACGCCCACCCGCTACCTGCGCTGGCTCAACCAGCAGACCCGCTGGAGCAAGTCCTACTTCCGCGAGTGGCTCTACAACGCCCTGTGGTTCCACAAGCACCACCTCTGGATGACCTACGAGTCCGTGGTGACCGGCTTCTTCCCCTTCTTCCTCATCGCCACCGTCATCCAGCTCTTCTACCGCGGGCGCATCTGGAACATCCTCCTCTTCCTCCTGACGGTGCAGCTGGTGGGCATCATCAAGGCCACCTACGCCTGCTTCCTCCGGGGCAACGCCGAGATGATCTTCATGTCCCTCTACGCCCTGCTCTACATGTCCAGCCTGCTGCCCGCCAAGATGTTCGCCATCGCCACCATCAACAAGTCGGGCTGGGGCACGTCGGGGCGCCGGACCATCGTGGTCAACTTCGTGGGGCTGCTGCCGGTGTCGGTGTGGGTGGCGGTGCTGCTGGGCGGGCTGGCCTACACCGCCTACAGCCAGGACCTCTTCAGCGAGACCGAGGTGGCCTTCCTCGTGGCGGGCGCCGTCCTCTACGCCTGCTACTGGGTGGCCCTGCTCATGCTCTACCTGGCCATCGTGGCCCGGCGCTGCGGCAAGCGGCAGGAGCAATGCGGGCTGGCCTTCGCTGAGGTGTGAGCGCGGGAGCGCCGGGGCACGGTGCGGGGACGGGGCCCGCGGGGGGGGGGGGGGGGGACAAGGCCTGCGGCGCGGGTCCCCCCGCCCTGGGGTGGCCGGCAGGGCCCCGCCGGGCGGGCGCCGAGCGGGGTGATGGCCGGCGGGAGCCTGTCCCGGCGCTGGCCCCATGACCGGCTGGGCCGAGCGCTCGCCGGCGTTCATCAACCGTCTTGCTGCTGCTTTTTTTTTTTGTTGTTTTCTTTCCTTTTCTGTTCTTTTTTCTTTTCCCTGTAAGAATCGGGAGCCCGGCACTTGCAGGGGCCGTCCAGCAGCGCCCGCGGGCGCAGGGCTCCGCCAAGCCCTCGCACAGCCACGGTGCTGGCCCCGCGCCCGGGGAAGCCGTGTCCCTGCCGGCCATGCCGTGCTCGCCCGCGGCGCGCTCTGGGGCCTCCCCGTCCTTCGGTGCTTTCTGGGGGCCCCTCGCGGGCCCCCCACGGTGCTACGGAGAAGCGGCCCCGCGTGCCCCGGAGCTGGCTGCAGGCTCAGCCCGCTCCCAGCGTCATCCCGTCCCGCGGCCGCAGCGAGCTGGTGCTCGTCCTGGCGGGCCGGCGGGTCTCCGCTCACCGGCGCGGTGCTGCTCCCCGCCGGCACTGGTGCTTTGCTCATGGCCGAAGTGCCGCGTCCCTGCCCCGCGGCCGCGTCTGTGCGGGCACACGTACCCGTGGGGCTGGGCCGAGCGCCGGCGCAGGCAGCGGGGTGCCCGGCCGCCCCGGGAGGGCGGCACCTCCTCCGGCTTTGCCAAAGAGCCCCCAGCTCCGTGTCCCCGCGAGCCCTGGGCGCTGCGGACATCCCCTGCGTGGGGGGAAAGCGGCAGTCGGGTAGAAATCACGGTGCTGAGCCCCGCGGGACGGGTGCAGCCGCCGCCAGGGCCAGGCCTGGGCCGGGTGCGGGTTATGGCAGCGCCGGGCGCCGCTCCTGCCCCTCCGCGGGCCAAGGGCTGGGGGCGGCGGGGCGGGCGCGGGGCCGTGTCCTATGGGCGCCGTGCCAGCCGCCTCCCCCGAGCCTCTGCGGCCCCCGGCGCGAGGAGGGGACCTGGCACCGTCTCGGCAGCAGCGCGGCGCTTTGGGCCCGGGCATGCAGAGGTGGGCGGGGAGAGCCGGTTCCCAGCCTTTCCCTGCCTGCTGGGTCCCCGCTGCTCCCCGGGGCCCTCCGGCAGCTCCCTCCCCTGCGCCCGCCTTTTTCAGGGCGAGAACCTTTCTACGGTCGCACGTCTGGGTTTTTTATTTAATACGAGGTTTTTTAGGAGATTTTTGTAGCTCTTTGGTAATTACACTGATTGCCAATTGTTTGTAAAACTATTTATTTTTTAATCTGCGTTTTTTCATATTTTAAAGGTCTGGTTTTGTATCCCGACGGGTTTGTCACAATAAAGACTTGCACAGAGGAAGGCTGCTGCGTGTGTGTGTGTGAGGGAAATCAGTGCCCCGCTCCTGCTGCTCCAGCCCCACAGCAGCCCCCCCGGGCGGTGGGGGGGGCTCAAGGGCTGCCCCACGGAGTGGCAGGGGGGGTCTGGGGCCGGGTCCCCCCTACTCTGCCTGCGCCAGCAGCTCTCGGGGCCGCTCTTAGAGGGTGACGTGAGATGGCAGTGCAGGTCGGGCTGGGCTGAGCGCAGCTCACCGGTGCAGCGGCCAGTCTCTTGGGGTGGGGGGGCGCGGGGGCCCTCACACCTTCTTGGGCACGTTGGTGATGATGGGCTTGGGGCGGGTCTTGAAGAGCAGCTTGGTCCGGATGAGGGCGGTGAGGGCGTAGCGGGCGGGCGCCCCGGGGGGGCTGTGCTCGTCGGGGGGGCTGTGCTCACCGGGGGGGCCCTGCTTCGTCAGCACCGCGAAGGGCTTCTCCAGCTGCACCAGCTTCCCGTAGAGGATGTGGTGGCCCACGATGAGCACGGGAGCCCCCTGCGAGGGAGGGGGGCGGGGGGGTGAGGGCGGCAGCCAGCAGGGCCCCCACCGTGGGGCTCCTCTCCCTTTCTCCCTCCCCTTCTCTCTCTCCTTCTCCTTCCCCTTTCCTCCTCCCTCTCCTTCTTCTCCCTCTCCTTCTCCCTCTCCTCCTCCCCCTTTCCCCTTCCTCCCTCCTCCCTCTCCCCCCTCATCCTCCTTCTCCCTCCCCTTCTCCCTCTCCCTCCCCTCTCCCCCTTCTCCCTCTCCCTCTCCCCACCTCTCTCGTGTAGTGCAGGTCACCCAGGAGGCTCCCCGCCAGCCCGCCGCCGCCGCGGGGCTCGACCTCGCCCTGGAGCTCCACCAGCACCCACTCCGCCGGGCCGCCGGCCCCGCCGCTGCAACCGAGAGGCGCCTTTACCGGGGGCCGCCGGGAGCCGCCGGCCCCGCCGAGGGCGGCAGCGGGGGCGCGGGGCCGGGGGGGGGTCTCACCTGGAGATCACGATCTGCACCATGTTCCGGGGGCTGCAGGGCGCCGCGGCGGCTCCGCGCACCCCCCGCCCCTGCCCGGTCCCGCGGGCCGCCGGTGCGGCCTAGCGGCTCCGGGGACACCGGGGCCGGGCCGGGCCCCCTGGGGCCTCCGCACCCCGCTCCCGGGACCGGCCCCCGGTCCGCCGCCTCCTCCCGCTCCGGCCCCCACCTCACCGGCGCGCGGCCCCGGCCGGGGCGGGGCGGGGCGGGTTTCCCGGTCACCCGGCAACAAGCCGAATCTCCCGCCGCGCCGCACTTCCGGTTCCGGGCGCGCGGCCGGGCGCACTTCCGGTTCCGGGCGCGCGGCGCGCACGTGGGGGAGCGGCGGGAGGCGGAGCGGGGCCGGGGCCGGACTGCGACCGGGATCGCGTCGGGCCTTCCTGTGCCGGACCGGGCCGGGCTCTGCCTTGCCGGACCGGGCTCTACCGGGCCGCACCGTCGGGGGCCGCCCCGCCCCGCCCCGGGGGCCTGACCCAGCGCCCCCCGCGGGCCCGGCCGGTACCGGGCCCCGCCGGCGGGCGCCATGGGGGAGTTCGAGGTGCACCGGGTGCGGTTCTTCAGCTACGTGCCGGCGGGCGTGCGGTGCCTGGCCTACCACCGCCGCGCCGACCGCCTGGCGCTGGCCCGCACCGACGGCGCCGTCGAGGTCTACAACTTCGCCGCCAACTACTTCCAGGAGAAGGTAACGGGGCGGCCGGGCCCGGCCCCAGCCCCGGCCCCAGCTGCCCGCTGACGCGCGGCTCCCGCAGGCCATCCCGGGGCACGAGGCGAGGTCGGTGGAGGCGCTGTGCTGGGCGGCTGGCGATCGGCTCTTCGGTGCTGGGCTCAGCGGGGACGTCTGTGAGTACGACCTGGAGCGGCTGCGCGTGAAGTGCACGGCCGACGGCTTCGGGGGGCCCATCTGGAGCATGGCGGCCAGCGGCAGCGGCACCCAGCTGGCGGTGAGCATGGCCGGGGGCCGGCCTGGGTGGAGGGAGGCCGGCCCGGCGCTGACCCGAACCCTCCTCCCCAGATCGGCTGCGAGGACGGCTCGGTCAAGCTCTTCCATGTGGTGCCGGACGGCGTCCAGTTCGAGCGGAGCCTGGACCGGCAGCAAGGTGAGCGCCAGGCGGGCTCCCCTCCGGCCCTCCCCATGGCGGAGGGGACGACGGGCAGCGGGGCCGTGTCCGGAGCTGCTCTCTCTGCCCTTTTCCACAGGCCGCATCCTGTGCCTGTCCTGGCACCCGTCGGAGACTCACATCGCTGCTGGCTCCATCGACCTGCTCCGCGTGTTTGACGTCAGTTCGGGTAACTAACAGCTCTCAGCCCAGGCAAGCCCCGCTCCTCGGAGCAGCCTCCGTTCTCCCGGAAACGCCAGGCTGGCGCGTCCCGTGCCGAGGGGTCGCCGCTCCAGGCCGAGGGTTGCTCCTCTCTCCACCCCCGGCTCTTTTCCCCGTCTCAGGCCGCACTGTCCAGAGGATCATGGTGAACTACCACGTGCAGAAGCCCAAGAAGCGCGAATGTGTCGTGTGGAGCGTCGCCTTCCTGTCGAGCGGCACCGTCGTGAGCTCCGACTCCTTTGGGAGGGTGCAGTTCTGGGACTGGGAGACAGGGACCCTGCTGGAGTCACACACCGTCAGCGCCTCGGCCGCCCTGGCCCTGGCCGTGTCGGAGGTACGCGGACGCCACAGTGCCCCGGGGCCTGCCCCGGCATGGCGGAGGCGCTCAGCCAGGCACGCTCGCTCCTGGTTCGGCCCCTTTGGAGCGGTCAGCTTGGCTGGTGCCCGGGTTGGCAGGAGCAGGGCTACAAAAGATGCAGCCAGGTTCCGCCTGGTTCCTGGCGGCACCAGGATCTGCTCTCTCGCTTCCCTTCCCGTTGGCAGGCCTCGGCCTGCGCTCGCGGGGCCGGCAGTCTGGGCCCTGCAAACCAAAGCCCCGTTTTCCTCGCCAGCAAGAAGACAGCATCGTCGTGGGCACCTCCGCAGGGGCCACGTACCAGTTCCAGCTGCTGCCGGTGAAGATGGGCAGCCAGGAGAAGCACTGGGTGCGGACGAAGCCCTTCCAGCATCACACCCACGACGTGCGAGCCGTGGCGCACAGCCCGACGGCGCTCATCTCTGGAGGTAGGGGCTGCGGGGCGCGTTGGCGAGGGGGGCTCGGGTGGCCGCACCTCTGCCCCGCGCTCGCTCACCTGAGCTCCGCTTGGCGCCCAGGCCTGGACGCCCAGCTGGTGATCCGTCCGCTCATGGAGAAGATGCAGAAGAAGGGTTACGAGGCAGCGCTCCGGAAATTCACCTTCCCCCACGTGAGTGTTGCTCTGAGCAGCGTCTCAGGCCTGCCGCTGGGCGCTGGGGAAGGCAGGCCGGGCCAGGCCGGGCCAGCCGGGCTGCGCGAGAAGGCTGGCTGCTCCGCGGGGGCAGCTGGTCTCGGCCTGGCGTGCCTGGCGGGTCCCGCGATGGGGCGCAGCAGCGGGGTGGAAGCTACTTGCCAAGCTTGTCTTGCCTTCCCCATTCGATCCCGGTCTCTGGGGTCCCATCCCATAAGAGCAGTTCCTCCCTCTCCCTTTCCCCGAAGTCCCCAGCACCCCAGGGTGTCTTGGCTTTGGCCCAGCCTCTTCTTCCAGGCCTCAGGTTCATGACAGCCTGCCCATTTCTGACCGCAGCGGCGCCTCGTCTCCTGCGCCAGGAAAGCCCGGCTCCTCCTCTTCCAGTTCTCACAGCACCTGGAGCTCTGGAGACTCGGCTCCACCAGTGAAAGCGGTGAGTGGCGTGGCCCTGCTCCCGGAGCGGCACTGGGAAGCCCCTGTCTTTAGCCCTGTAGCAGAGCCTAAAGCTCCTGAAGGCCCTGCGGATGAGAGCACGCGCTCGCTTCTGGCTGAACTGCTGGCAGCAGGCTGCATGCCGGGGAGTTCAGCCTCGGGGCAGGCGGGGAAAGGACGGGACTGTCCCTTGGCGCTCGTTGTCTGGCACGGCTCCCCCTGAGAACCCCGGCTGCGTTGTCTGACGGCATCCATGCGCTTTCCAACGCTGCTCATGTGCTGTGCGGTTGTTTCTCGCTGCAGGAAAGGACGGCGAGGTCCTTCCCGTGTGCCGCATGCCCGAGCACCTCGTGCAGCTCAAGAGCAAGGTGAGGCTGAGTGACTGCTGCTGAGGCCGGGGCTGGGGGCCGGCAGGTTTGCAGCGCTGGGAAAGATGTGGGGCAGATGGGGCCCGCAGAGCAAGTCTGTCTCAGTGTGGAGCCTCTGCGGGCAGAGGCCTCGTGCCGAAGGCTTCCCCTGTGCTCTCGCGTGCAGTCTGTCCTCACGCCCCGGAGGAGGCCGTGCTCTGGGCTGCGGCAGGGCAGGGCTGTGCTGCCTTGTGCCGAGAGCTGTCACCATGTCACTCCGTCACCTTTGGGGCGCTGGGCTGGAGCCCCAAGCCTGGGCTCTGGCTCTGCTGGGCGGCAGAAGGGAGCCGGCCCGGGAGCCGTCCTTGCTGCAGGCCTGCTCTGACGCTCCTCGCCTGCTCCCCGTGACGGGACGAGCTGCGTGCGCTAGCAGAGACCCGCCGTAGCACCCGCCCTGCGGGGAGGCCTCCGCGTGGCTGGGGCCCTTGGAGAGCCTGGCCCGCCTCAGCTCTCCCCGCCACCACAGTCCCGTGTCCCCTGCCAAGGGGCCCCCGCCGGCCCTTCGTGTGACGGGACTAACTGCAGGGGGGTCTCGCAGGCTGCCCGGCCCCTGCTCAGCTCCTCTGTGGTTGCAGGGTCCGGAGCACATCTACTGCAGCTGCGTTTCACCCTGCGGCAGCTGGATCGCCTACTCCACAGCCTCCCGCTTCCACCTCTACCGAGTGCAACACGAGGGCGACGGCGTCAGCATCAAGAAGGTGAGGAGAGGGGCGGGGTGGGCGGCTGCGGGGTCCTGGGGAGCCAGCGCTGCCCGGGGAGCTGGGTTGTCCGTGTGGGACTGCGCACTGGGGGCGAGGGTTGCTCCTGGCACTGCTCCGATGGTGCCCTGGCCTGAGCAGGCTCAAGGCTCGTCAGCAGTGGTAGATGGCTGCTAACTGCCTTCTCCCTCCTCTGCCAGGTCACCGACGTACCCAAGCTGCTGCTCCCGGCCTACCAGCTCCAGTGCTCTGCTGACTCCGGTCGTCTCTTTGTCGCCTCTGAGCGAGGCTCCGTCCACGTGCTCCAGCTCCTGGAACCGGGGGGCTGCAAACACCTGCACACGCTTCGGCCGCCGTCAGGTTCGGGCTGCTGAGTGCGCTGGGTGGGGGCACAGGGAGGGGAGCAGCTCCCGGGGGTCCCGGCTCCGTGTCCTGGCCCCCGTCGGAGCAGCGTGGGTGCAGAGGGGGGTGCAGGGCTGAGCGCGTCTGCCCTTTCCTGCAGCGGTGGCTGCAGGTCCTTTCCCCGCCCCGGCAGCCTCCGCGCCCTGCTCGCGTTGCCCTCCTGGTGCCGTCGCGGGCGGTGAGCAGGGCCAGGGCGGCAGGACGGGCGCAGGTGTGCGACCTCCCCTGGGGGTGGGTTCGCAGCCCTGAGTGGGCTCCGGGGCGCCCGTTAGAGCTGGTGGGTGGTGTTCTCGCAGGCACCCCCGAGGCCGTCTACTTGCTGGCGCCGAGTGCGGATGGGAACTGGCTGGCTGCAGCCAGCGGGGACTGGGAAATCCACGTCTACAGCTTGAAACGCTTGAAGGTAAGAGCCTGCGCCGGGGAGAGCTGCGGCAACGGTGCTCGCCATCCCCCTGCCTCGGGGGGCACCCAGCCGCGGTGGGAGGAGACCGTGGGCTCGGCGCAGGCCCCCATCCCGGGAAGCAATCCCTGCATCCCTGGAGCAGGCCTGGGGATGGGCGCACAGGAAGGGAGGGAGAGGTCCAGGAGGGATGGGGAAGAGGCTGTGGAAGCGTGGGGGGCAGAGACGGGCCCTGTTTGCTCCCATCAGCGTCTTGTTCTTTGTCCCTTTCAGCATCACTGCACGGTGCCCACGTACAGCTGCGCGGTGACTGCCCTTGCCATCCACCCTGTGACCAACAACCTTGTTATCGCCTACTCGGACCAGCAGGTAGGAGCTGTCCCTGCTCGCAGGCCCCGTGCTCGCTCCTCCTGCCCCGTTTGGCCCTGGGACTCTTCCTCACGGCTCCGTTCCTGGCTCGGGGCTTCCCGCTGCCCTGCTCCGCAGCAGAGCTGCGCCTCGGGGACAGGCACTGAGCTCAGCGACGGAGCCCAGCTGCCCTTTGCTGGCTGTGTCCTGAGTGCGAAGCAGGCAGTTAGCGCCTGCCATCCCTGCTAGGAGCCTGTCCCACAAAGCACTCGCGGCCTGGCAGGCTCGGGGGCCGCCCGTGCGTGTGTCGGTGTGGGGCAATGCCAAGGGGAGGAGTGAGGCTGGCACGGGCTGGCGAAAGCGACCTCCCTTCCCTTCTGTCACGAGCCCAGCAGCATTAGAGAGCGGGGCTGCAGGGCCGGTGGTCACTGGGCCGCCCCGTCTCCCCTCCCTGCCTCTGCAGCTGTTCGAGTTCAGCATCCCCGAGAAGCAGTACACGGCCTGGAGCCGCACGGTGCAGAGCTGCGGGCTGCACAGGGCCTGGCTGGAGAGGGACTCGCCCATCACCCACATCACCTTCAACCCCAAGAAGCCCTCGCACATCCTGCTTCACGACGTCTACATGTTCTGCGTCCTCGACAAGTCCCTGGTGAGTCCGGCCTGGGGCCTGCCCGGGGAGGAGAGGGCCAGCGGTGCTCCCACAGCTCTGCCGTCCTTACGGGCCACCCACGCCCCACGTGTGCTGCCTGACGCAGTGGTATTGCTTGGCCAGCACTGGCCAGGGAAGGGAGGGCGTGGGGTGTGCCAGGCCCTTGGCAGGGGGATGAAGGGGATGTCATGCGTCTGTGCCAGGAAGAGGTCTGGGCTTGTGCCCAGGCCATCTCCTCGATGAAGCCTGGGACCCGCTGGAGCAGCTGTTCCTGCTCCTGCCGTGAGCAGGAGGAGGGACCTGTGTGTGGCCCTGAGGAGCACAGGGACAGCGGGAGGCGGTGGTGACTCCCGGGCAGTGTTGACGTGTGCTGTGCGCTGTCCTTGCAGCCCCTGCCCGATGACAGTGCCTCTCTGATGAACCAGAGCGCCCTGAAGCAGCTCCCGGAGACAGCCAGGAAGAGGCAGCTCCACGCTTTCAAGATCTGCAAGAAGTTCCAGGTGGGTGTTGCTGTGCGTGTGCCGCCTCCGAGGAGGGGTGGCGTTGAGGAAGGGGGTGCCCCCAGCCCGCGGTCTGCCCAAGGGAGCAAGGAGGCCGCGATGCTGCCAGGATGCCCTGCTAGCTGGAAGGAGCCACGGGTGCGGAGATGATCCTGCCAGGCTGCCTCCGTCGCTCTTTCTGGAGCAAGGTGCTTGCTGTCCTGGCCTTCCTGAGCTGATCCTCAGCGCTGCTGGTGTCATACGTGCTCTCGGTGCCCCAGCAGCAGAGCAGGGCTCCGAGTCTCTGTGTCCCCATCACGGCACTGCTGCTTGCCATGATCTCGCAGGCTCTGATCTTCCCCAGCTGCTCTGCAGAGCACGTTCCTTAAGCAACGTCCCTGGTTAAGGCTGAGCCAGGGCCGGCTGCAGGGCAGCTCGGTGCGGTCGAACCCAGCCAGCTGAGGCAGAGCAGGGAGAGGCATTGCCCTGTCCCCGGCAGCGCCGTCATCTCCTGTCCCCTCCTTGCCCTGCAGCCCCTGCTCTTTGCGGATCTGCTGGACGAGAATTGCCTCGTGATGGTGGAGCGGCCCATCATGGACATCAAGACCCAGCTGCCACCACCCATCCAACAGAAGAAATTTGGCACCTAAGAGCAGGACAAGCTGTTCCAGCCCCAAAAACTGTGTGTGTTGCTTTCCTAGGATGTTGTAGTAATAAACGCCGTTGTTCGGTAGGGCTGTGTGCTCGGGGATCATCCTCGCCCTTTGGGGCTCCCTGCTGTCCGAGCAGCAGCAGGTCAGGTTGGCTCTGGCCTGAGCTTGTGAATCAGGACCAAGGACGCCTTTGCCTCGTAGGACTCCTCTGGTCATGCCTGTCCTGTCTGGATTACTCGTTGGCAGCAGCCGGGGGCTGTGAGGGCTTGACGTTGTCCCAGATCTTCTCCCTTCTCTGGTTGCTTTTCTGGGGAATGTCAGGCCCCGGCACTGGTTTCTCTCCCGGTGCTGGCCCGGCCAGCTGCAAGCTGGGTTTCGTGACTGCTGGGGCTCTGCGTGGCACAGAGGGGCTCCCATCCCCTCTGACAGCCGTCACCTCCGCGTGTCCCACCAGGCGGGATGCCTGGTGAGCTGGGCTCTGGATGGGCAGCGGGGGACGGCCGGTCCCTGCCCTGCTGCACGGGTGCTCAGCGCCCGTGTGCCCCGTCCTGATGCCTGCTGCTGTGAGCAGCCCGTGCCGTGGCTCCTGCTCTCTCTCAAGTCCCTGTCCTGAGGGACAGGAGAAGCCTGGTGTCGCTGAGCCGGTGCTCGCTGCATGCTGGTGGGCTGGGGGTGACAAACACGGCTGCCTTTGGGGCGTGCAGCCTCGTGCTGCGTCCAGCCCTCCTGCGTCTGCGGGAGCCCCGGGGTGACTGTTAGCTGGGGGGCCGTGGCAGCGGGAGGGGGAGCTGGGCACAGCCCTGCCAGGCCGCTGCTGTGACAGTGGTGTCCGCTTCGCAGCCGGTGCACGCCGCGGGCCCTGGGGCTCCCCGGGCAGGGCCGAGCGAGGTTTTGCAGCGCTGGGGCCGAGGGCGGCAGGGGTGGGCTGCCACGGGCCAGCGCGGGGAGCAGCTCTCCCGCCCCGGGCCTTGGGAGGGGGCCTGGGACCGGGCTGCGACTCCGCACGCTCTTGCTTTGCAAACCTCTTCACGAGAAACGTGAGCGAAGCTCTGCTGGGAGGAGAGGAGTTTTATTAAACAGGCGTTGGGGATGATTTTTTATTCTCTTGCAGAAGCCGCCCCGCAGAGACCCCTGTCCCCGTGCATACATCCCCCCTGCCCCGTAGGCAGGTGAGCGGCTCCCTCGGCCCCGTGTACCGGGGTGTCCCGCAAGCAGCACGAGCCCCTGTCCCCGGGGGCGGCGGGCGCCCGGGAGTTCGGCATGGTGCTGGAGAGCTGCAAGGCCCTGGAGCATTTGACAGACTCTGGGTGTGAATAAATGTGTCAGGATGCAGATGTCACGTAAGGGGAGCGTCCCCCCGCGCCGGTGACCTGCAGCGCTCTCCGGCACCAGGGCATCGCTGCAGCAGTCGGTCAGTGTCGGACAGTGAAATCTTTGCTCCCTGCGAGAGTAAATCCTGAATCGCTGCTGTTGGAGCAGGAGGGGCTGCCGACCGCAGGAGAGGTTTCTTTCCTCTGGGATTTCTTTAGCGGAGTTTCCCCTAACGCTCCGGCTGTTTCCTAAAGCAGAGGCAGCTGCACGGCCGCTGTTCGCTGCGGTCCGTCCTCGCCGTTCCCCGGCCTCCCCCCTGCTCGGGCGGGACGAGGGGTCGGTGCGGGGCCGGGGCCGGCCGGGGTGTCCGTGGCACCGCCGCTGCCTCCCAGCCCTGCGGGGACGGGGCTCTGGGGGTGCCCGGCCCCAGGGGACAGCGCAGGGACCTGTCCTCCCCCAGCCCTGTGGGGACGGGGATGGGCTCTGAGGTGGGGGGAGGCCCAGGCCTGTGTGGGGATGGCGGGGGGGTGAAGGCAGTGGATCCCGGCCCTGTGGGGACACCGTGGCCTGGAGGCGGCAGCCTGGACATGGGACACCATGGCCCCGGGGTGGCAGGACAGGCTGTGCAGGGGCACCATGGCCCCAGGGCCAGCGGTCTCAGCCATGGGGGGACACCATGGCCCCAGGGCGGCGGGCCAGGCCGTGTGGGGACACCGCGGCCCCAGGATGGTGGCCCAGGGCCATGTGCGGACACCGTGGTCCCGGGCTGTGCAGGGGCACTGTGGACCCGGCACTGTGGGGACACCGTGGCCCCGGGTCGGTGGTCCTGGACGCTGTGGGGACACCGCGGCCCTGGGGTGGTGGCCCAGGGCCATGTGGGGACACTGTGGCCCCGGGATGGTGGTCCTGGGCTGTGCGGGGACACCATGGCCCCAGGGCCAGCGGTCTCAGCCACGGGGGGACACCATGGCCCCAGGGCGGTGGGCCAGGCCGTGTGGGGACACCGCGGCCCCGGTGCTGTGGGGACACCGCGGCCCTGGGGTGGTGGCCCAGGGCCGTGTGGGGACACCGTGGCCCCGGGGCCAGCGGTCTCAGCCGTGTGGGGGCACCGCGGCCCCGAGGCGGCGGTCGGGCTGTGTGGGGACACCGCGGCCCCGTCGCTGCGCGGACGCCGGGGGGGGCGGCGGGCGGGGCCCTGAGGCGCGCGCGGGGGCGTGGCCTCGGCGCCCCTCCCCCCGGCCGCCCCTCCGCCCTGCCCAGTGAGGAGGCGGGGCCGGGCGGCGCCCCGCCCCCCGCGGGCGGCGCGGGCCTATCGGGGCCCGCCATGCGGGCGGGCGGGGGGCGGCGGCGGCGGCGCGCGGCGGGGCGGGGGGGGGCGGCGCGCGCGGGGCGGCGGCGGCGGCGGCGGCGGCATGGCCGTGTGGACGCGCGCCTCCAAAGCGGGGCTGCTGGAGCTGCTGCTGCGCGAGCGCTGGGTGCGGGTGGCGGCGGAGCTGAGCGGCGAGGCGCTGAGCCTCACGGCCGAGCCCGGCGGCGAGGCGGCGGCGCTCAACGGCGTGGCCAACGGCGCCGAGTGGGGCGGCGCGGAGGCGGCGCCGGCGCCGGTGCCGGCGGGCGTGCGGCGGGTGCGGGTGGTGAAGGCGGAGGCGGGCGGGCTGGGCATCAGCATCAAGGGCGGCCGCGAGAACCGCATGCCGGTGCTCATCTCCCGCATCTTCCCGGGGCTGGCGGCGGAGCGGAGCGGCGCGCTGCGCCTCGGCGACGCCATCCTCGCCGTCAACGGCGTCGACCTCCGCGACGCCACCCACGACCAGGCCGTGCAGGCGCTCAAGCGCGCCGGGAGGGAGGTCATCCTCGAAGGTACCGGCCCCTCGCGCCCGCCCCCGCGACCGGCACCGCGCCCCCCCCCCCCCCCCCGGGTCCACCGGGTGTCCCGGGTCCCCGCTCCACCCTCCCCGGCCCGGCCACCGGGTGTCCCGGGCCCCCCGCTGCCTCCCTGGCCCGGTCACCGGGTGTCCCGTTCCCCCCCCCGGGTCCCCTTCCCGTTACCGGGCCCCATGCCATCCCCTGTCCCGGGTGTCCCGTGCCCCCCCGGGTCCCCTTCCCCGTTACCGGGGCCCCTGCCATACCCAGGCACCCCCTCCTGCCCCCTTCCCCGTTACCGGGCTCCTGTGCCCTCCCCTGTCCCGGCTACCAGGCTCCCGCCCCCCCGGGGCCCCTCTTGCTGTCCCGAGCTCCCAGCCCCCCCCCCCACGCCCCTTTCCCGTTACCGGACCCCCGACACCCCCGGGATCCGTTACCCCATCCCAGGTGCCGGGACTCGGCCTCATCCCGAGCCACGGCGTCCCCGCATGCCATGGGGACCGGGACATCCACACCCCGTTTGCAGCATCCTCGCCCCGAGCGGGGCTGGGGATCCCCATCCCGGGGGGGTCCGTGCCCCCAGCCCTCATGTCCCACGGCGGGGCGGGACGGGGCGGCCGGGAGCACACGGTGGCAGTGGCGGTGGCCGGGTCCCCCGTGGGAGCGCGGTGCCCCAAAGCAGCGCCCGGGCTCCTGGGGGAGACCGTCCCGGGCGGCTGGTTATTCGCATCCCCGCGCTGCGGCTATTTTTGGAGTCTTCTGGGTTTATTAATTGCGCAATTTTGTGGCTCAGAGGAGCTGACAAGCTCCGTGAGCCCCCGGTGGGACCCGGCAGGCTCGGGGCAGGCGGCATCCCCGGCCCCGCGCCCGGGCGCAGGGCGTTTGTGCTGGTTTCGTGCCCAGGAAGCAGCCTGCTCGCGGCCGGCCCTGGCAAGCGCCCGGCTCCTGCCCGACCTGTTTCCCAGACGGCTCGACAAGCTCGGGCAGGAGCTGCCCGGCTCCGGGAGCGCGAGGGCTGCCTGGAGCGGGGCCGAGCCGTGGGGCGACCGGGGGCCCTGCAGCCCGGAGCAGGAGCGGTCCCATCGCTTCAGCTCGGCGCGGAGCTGCGGCCAGCCGGGAGCGGCGGGGCGGCCGGGAGGCTCGCAAAGGGGAAGGAGAGCTGCAAGACTGAACCCACACGTGATTCAGGCTTTTGCAGCCTGTCCTGGTGCCGGGTGCAGCCGGTGCCCGGTGCCAGCATGATGCCGGGGCTCAGCAGCCCCCCAAGGTCTCCGCGGTGCGGGCCGGGCCGAGGCTGGGGCCGGTGCAGCCGGCTGGGCTCGGCTCAGCAAGGCGGGAGCCGTCTCGAGCGGCGCTCGGCCGCCAGAGCAGCCGCCTTGCTGTGGCAGGGCGCGAGGGAGGAGCGCTGGCAGCGCCGGCTGGGGTTTCCTTTGCGGCGAGCGCAATCGGGGAGGGTGCGTAGGCGGGACGGCACCGGGCTGCGCTGAGCCGGCTGTGGGCTGTCCGGTCAATTTGCTCCTGGCAGAAATAGATGGGCTGGCTGGAAAATGCCCGTAACCGGTGGCCCAGAGCGGTCGGTTTTGCTGCAGGTGCTGCAACCGGTAACCCGGCCGTCTCAACGTCTCCCGTCTTCCATCGACGTTTGCAGGGGTGCCCGCGGTGTGGCGGCTGCAGGGCTGGTGCCACCGAGGTTTCTCGAGGCCGTGCGGTGCCCCCGGGCCGCGGCGGGGAGGGCAGCTCTGCCGGCGCCGCTTTGGCTCTCCGCCCGGCCCGCACGGCTGCTTCCCCGGGCCGCCTCTCCGTGCAGGCGCTCGCGCTTTGCTGCCCGCGTTTCGCTTGCCGGCCTCTGCCGGGGGCCGCCACATCTGGCCGCCAGCTGCCGCGGGAACCCCCCCCCCCGCCGGCCTGCCCCCCCGTGTCCCGCTGCCTGCTGCCCTCCACCTTGCAGCGCTCCCCGCCCCGCCGGGCAGAGGGATTAAAGGTGCGTGGAGAAGGCGGTAATCCTGGGATAAGCGCGGCAGGAGGCTAATATTAACTCGTTTGCTGCCCACGGCAAGGACAAGCCTCTCGTGGCAGCGTGTCGCCATCCAGCTGTGCCGCTCAACTCCGCAAATCCCCCAGGAGCGCCCGGGGCCGGGCGCCGTGCTCGGATTAACCCGCCGAGAGCTCTCCGGCTGCGCTGCCTGCGCTCGCTGCGCTCCGGACGCTGGTGCCTGATCCGCTCCCGTCTCCTCGTGCCCGGGGCAGCTTCCCACCCGCTGCCGAAGGAAGGGGAGGGTTTGCGGCTGGGCGAGCCCGTAGCCCCGGCGGACGAGGTGTCGGGCAGCGGAGCCCCGTGCCCAGGGCTGGTGCTCTGCACCCATTGCCGGGATCAGCCCGGGCACCCGCGGGATCGGCCCGTGTTGCAGCTGGGGTTTCGCGGGGTGCGTCGCGGCAGGCGTGGGCGGGAGCGGCGGTTTCACCGGGCGCTGAGCACGCCTTGCCCGTTCCCTCCGCTCGGTCGCTCGCGGGGAGGCAAACGTGCCGGGGGGGCCCGGCTGCAGCACGGGGAGCGGTTCTCCGCTGCCGCTGGCGCGGGATCGCCTGCCGGGCGGAGAGCCAGGAAACTCGGCAGTGCAAAGGGGGAAAAGCGCTCCGCTCCCAGCCTGGCGACGTGGGCTGCCGGCGCCCCTTTCCCGGGACACGCTGAGTCCCGAGCAGCCTCCAGGGCTGGCACCCGGGTGACCCCGGACGAGGACCTCTGCGGAGGTGTGTCCAGCTCCCGGGGCAGACCCCGGCCCTCCATGGCACCAGCGCTACCTGCGCAAGCCAAAGCCGACGCCGGCGGATCAGATGGTCTGGCTAATGCAAGGCCGCAGATCAGGACCGGGGCTTAGTCAAACCCATCGCGGCTGCAGCCTGGGCAGCTCCCCCGCGAACGCCTTGGCTGCGGGACACGTGGCCGGCGGCTCCCGGCGCGGGGACTCTCCCCCGTCCTGCTCCGAGCCCTTCGCCCCGTGCCGGTTGTCGTTGCCGTTTCCAGCTCTGTTGGATGCGCTCCCCAGGCGCGGATCCCTCCTTCCCCGCGGCCGCCGCTTGCCAGCGCCTCGCGTGCCTGGCTCCCGCCGTGCCGGGCTGCTCCGACGTCAGCGCGGAGATGATTCCGCGACTCCCTCACCTTTTAGGGAAGGCGCGTGCTGCGGCTGGCCTGGGAGCGCTCTCCTGCTGCGACCGCGGCTCCCGAAGCCCCCGGGGCTGCCGGCACGTGCGGGGGGAGCTCGGCGCGGCAGCCCCAGCCGGCACGCACACAGGCGCTGATGCCGCTCGCTGGCACGTTTTGCAGCACGGCATTAGACGTGACCCTGAGCGCTTCCCGTTTTGTTGCCAAAACTAGCACAGGCCCTGCGGATCCTGGGCTGTTTCACTCTGTTTGCTGTTTTCCCGCTTGGCTGAACCCCCTCTCTCGCGAGCCGTCCTGCCCCACTCTGGCAAGCCGTTTTTCGATGGCACCTGATGCTCTCTGGCATCTCGGCCAAGTTGGTTTTCCCATGCTGCGAGAGCTGGAGGGGCAAAGGCTCCCGCCCGTGCAGCGGCACCGCTGCTGCGGGGGCCATGGGACGGCAGCTCGTGGGCAGCGGGCAGGGGCTCTCCCTGGCCGGGCACCTCCTCGGTGGCTGGAGCGGGAAGCACAGGGCAGCTGTGGTTTGGATCCAAGGAATAACTCTTGCACTGGGGAGCGCGGGTGGAGAAAGGCCCGTGGGGGCCTTTGCGGAGCAGCCTCGGCCGCGGCGCGCTGCGTGCATGCGCTGGCACCCCGCTCCGTGCCGCGGCTGTGCCTCTGCAGAGGGGCGGCGGGGGGAACAGCGGATCCTCCTTCCTTCCTCCCGTTTGTGCAGAGGCGCTCGGAGCCGTGACATCCTGCCTGGAAGCTCTCCTCCTCCTCCTCCTCCTCCTCCTCCTCCCGGGGAGAGGAGCCAGGCTGCCGCAGCGGCAGCGCCGGGGCCGGCACGGCGTGAGCACCCGCCGCTCTGGAAACTTGGACAGCGCTGTCCTTGCAGCGCGGCGCGAGGGCGCGTCAGGATGGGCTGGCGCCTGACCTCCTGCCCGTCCCCATTGTGCTGCGCCCGCCGCCTTTCCGCCCGCCGCTCCTCCCCGCCGCCCGCCCGGGGCCGGGATGAGCCGCCAGCGCCGGCCGGCCGGTCGCCTGCTCGGGGCACCGCCGGCGGCTGTCGGGGCGGGGAGGGCTCGTTGGTGCCCTGACTGCGCTGCGGCCGTGCAGCGGCTCACCGGCACGGCACGGCTCTGCGGTGAGCATGGCACGGTGGGTCGCAGCTGGGCACCGTGGCCCGGTGGCTCCTTGCTCCGAACAGCCGTGTCTCCCTGCCCTGCCCCGCCGCGGCTCCCTGCTCGCCGGCACGGTGCCAAACCGAGCTTCCCGGTGCTGCACCGCGTCCGGTTTCGGGAGGCATCGCAGCCCTGCAGGGATCTGCTGCAGCCCCCGGCCGCCCCACGGCCTCGCGGCCCACGTTTGCGGCGGGGAGGAGGTGTCCCCGCCGTTGGGCTGGCCCCCGCTTCGTTGCCGTTGCTGCTTCCCCAGGGACGGCTGCCCTCGATGGCGTCTCCGCCATACAGCCAGCTCCCCGCTGCCCCGGCAGCCCCGCGTCCCGCAGGCCTGGCAGGCTGAGGGGCTCCCCTGGTCGAGCTGCTGGGTCTGTGCCGGGCCACCTGCGCGAGGATTGTCCCCTCCCCTCCGCCGTCCCCTCCCCGCAGACGCTGGCACGCGGCTCCGACGCCCCGCGCTAACGCGGTCCCCGCTCCGCTCTGTCCCCAGTGAAGTTCATGCGGGAAGTGACGCCCTACATCAAGAAGCCGTCGCTGGTGTCGGACCTGCCCTGGGACGGGGCCGCGCCGCAGTCGCCCAGCCTCAGCGGCAGCGAGGACTCGGGCTCCCCCCAGCACCTGGGCGGCGCCAAGGACCGCAAGGTGATCCCGCTCAAGATGTGCTTCGCCGCCAGGAACCTCAGCATGCCCGACCTGGAGAACCGGTGAGGGCCAAGCGCCGGGGCCGCCTCCTCCTGCCTGGTCTGGGCAGGGGACGCGGCGCCGGGGTACGCGGCGGCAGACGGGTCCGTAGCCGCGGGCCGGTGTGCACGGCGAGGCGGTGCGTCCTTTTGCGGTGCCTTTGCGCAAGCGCCGGCTGCCTCGCTGCAGCGGGCCGCGGGATGCTCTCCTGTCCGGGCAGGGCCGTGCTGGCTGCGGGCCACGCGCGGACGGCGGCGGAAGCGCCAGCCGCCCCCGGGAGCCCAGCGTCGGGTTTCAGCCGCGGCGGGAGCGGCGCCCGGGCAGGGCAAGGCCCCGGCTGGGGCGGGGGGGGAAGCTGCCGCTCGCTGCGACCGCGGCCTCCCGGTTCGCCCCCGGAGCCGTAGGGACAGCTCTGCGGAAATTCTCGGTGGCTTGGCAGGGGGCCAGGGCTCCGCAGCGCTCCTTGGGCGCGGGGAGGTGCCGCTGCCGGGGCAAGCGCGGCCCCTCTCCCTGCCGAGGGTGCTGGAGGCGGGTGGGAGCGCAGCCGGCCGTCTCCCGCTCTCCCACAGCCTCAGGGAGCCGTGACCTGTGTTTAGCCTGTGTTTGGAAGCGTTAATCCAATTACGCACCCCGCTCACCCGGGTGGAAACGCGCTGCCGCTGCAAAGGGCCGTTGCTGGGCTGGAGCCGCTGCCGGGAGACCTCGGGCGGCGGGAGAGCCGGCCCTCGCCCCGGCCGGCGGCCGCGGTGGGTCCCGTGTCCCTGTTCCAGCGCTGCTTCCCGTTGCAGGCTGATCGAGCTGCACTCCCCGGACAGCAGGAACACCCTGGTCTTGCGCTGCAAGGACACGGCGACCGCTCACTCCTGGTTCACGGCGCTGCACGCCAACATCGCGGCCCTGCTGCCGCAGGTCCTGGCCGAGCTCAACGCCATGCTGGGCACCACCAACGCCACGGGCAGCAGCAAGGAGGTCAAGCACATCGCGTGGCTGGCGGAGCAGGTACGCGGCACCTCCGGGGCCGTCCTGGGTCCCAGCGCTTTGGGGGAGCCTTTTCCGGGGACAGATAGCGCACAGCGGTGGCCCCCCATCCCCGTGCTGTCCCTCCCCAGCAAAGAGCTGCCCCTCCCGGAGAGGCAGGGTAAAGGCAGCCCGTGCCGTCAGCCGTCAGTGTGGCCCCTCCTGCACCTTCTCTCCCCGTTTCCCTGCGGCTGCCCGTCCCCCCGGCCAGGCCTGCTCGGCACGCGGAGCAGCGCAGCCCCCGCAGCGCCCGGGCAGGCCTGGCCCAGCGCCCAGCCAGGCCCCGCGGCAGCTGCAGCCCGAGGCGAAGGCAGCGCTTCCAAGAAGTGCGGACGTCCCTGCTGGGATTTCCTAGCCGGAGATATTAATAACCCCCCTGCTCTTCCGCGAGTTTGCAGCTCGAGAGCTGCGGCTTCCCCGGCGTGGCGACGGCCTCGGCCGGGCAGGAGGAGGTCTGCCGGCGCCTGCTCTTGAGTCGGGCTTTCCGGGTTGGCCGCACGTGCTGGCGCCGTGCACGGCTTTTCCCGGACGATGCGTGAACGCGGCCCGAGAGCCTGGTAGCGCGGGGCCCGCTCGCCGTCCCTGCCCTGCCCCGTCCCCGTCCCCGAGCCGCTGCCCGTCTCTTCCAGGCCCGCCTGGACGGCGGGAGGCAGCAGTGGCGGCCCGTCCTCATGGCCGTGACGGAGAAGGACTTGCTGCTCTACGACTGCATGCCCTGGACCAGGGACGCCTGGGCCTCCCCCTGCCACAGCTACCCGCTCGTCGCTACCAGGTGTGTGCGCGGCACCGGGGCCGGGGGGGCGAGGGGGCCCGAGCCGCGGAGGCCGCAGCTCGCCCGGGGCGTGCGTGCAGCAAAGCTCCTCCTGGCTAGGCGCTCCCGCTCACCGCACGGGCCCGGCCGCGGGGACCAGCCGCCCCCGGCTCCGTCACCTCCCTCGGCACCGGCCGTTTCGCCGTCCCCCGCTGCCGGTGGAGCCGCGGCCTCCCGGGGCGCGGGGGCTTGCGACTGGCGGGCGTTCCCCGCAGCTGACTCCAGCCCGCGCGTCACGCCGCTGGATCGAATCGCCGCCTCCGCCAGCTGCGCCGGGGCGGCGGACGACTGCCGGGGTCCTCCGCTCCCCGCGCGCCCGGGGGCTTCAGCCGTGCCGGTGGGAGCTGGCCGGCAGCCCGGGCCGTCTCCCGAGCTCGTGCTCCCAGCTCCGGGGCTCCCGCTGAGACCCGCAGCAGCCCCCGGGGCGGCCGGCCCGGCCCTGCCCTGCCTCCCGAGCACCGAGCCTCGGGGCCGTGGCGGGGCTTCGCCGGGGCCGCCCCCCGCCTCCCCGGGCCGCTTCGCCATCTGGCTCTGTTTTACACCCGGGCCCCTTGCAGAGGGGCCTCCTCCTGCCGCAGGGGCCTCCCGCGCTCGGGAGCGCTCTGGCCGCGGTCGCGCCACGTTCCCGGCCCTGCAGCACGGTGCCGTAGCGGCCGCTGCCGCGACGTGGCTTCGCGGGCGGGAAGGGAGCTCCGGGTTTGGCCGGCGCGAGGCTGGAGCTGCCCTTTTCCAGGTGTCCGGTCACGTCTTTTCCCAAACGGGCTGGGGGCGAGTGGGCCCGGGCCCCTCTCCCGGGGCGCAGGCCACGGCCCGCGGCACCCGCCGGCGGCTCTGCCGATGCGGTCGGGCACAGGCCACCGTTCCCGAACCCTTCTCTCTTCGCTGCCCAAATACAGGCACGCCGGAGGCACGTGGAGAGGAGCCAGCGTGTGCTGGGGAAAGGGGGCCCAGGATTATTTTTCTCCCTCCCAGGCGCACTGGAGCTGCGGAAAGGGAGGGGGGCGAAGGGCAGCGCGGGTGTAATCCCGGGCCGCGCTGCGCCCGGCGCTGCCTTCACCCCCCGACGTCCCGCTCCCCGTCTCCCCCCAGGCTGGTGCACTCCGGCTCGGGCCGCCGCTCCCCCTCCCTGGGCTCCGAGCTCACCTTCGCAACGCGGACGGGCTCTCGGCAGGGCATCGAGATGCACGTCTTCCGCGTGGAGACGCACCGGGACCTCTCCTGCTGGACGCGGGTCCTCGTCCAGGGCTGCCACGCCGCGGCCGAGCTGATAAAGGAGGTGTCCGTGGGTAAGCGTTCCTGCACCCCCGTCTGTCCGGCTGCCTTCAGCTCTGGCAGACCGTGTCGGCTCCTGCCCCGAGCCTGCGGACACGAGCAGCGGGGCAGGGGGTCGCGGAGCTGCCGGAAGGTCCGTGTCGGGGACCGGCCGCCCCGCTGGGCCCCCCGAGGCCGCGGAGCAGGGCTGGGGACGGGCGGCTGCGGGGACAGTGTCGAAGCTCCCTCTAGCGCCTGCGGGGACGTGTCCGTCCTCCGGCCACGGCGGAAGCCTGGCTCTGCCGCCGGCCGTGCTGTGCCTGCCCCGCCAGCCGAGGCAGCCGGGCCCCGGCAGCTGGCACCTCCGGAGCCCCGAGCAGCTCTTCCCTGCGGCTTTCTGAGCGGCTGGGGGGCTGGAGCCTGCTGCCCATGGGGCACGGAGAGTCCCCTCCTGCCTGCAGCCCTGGGGCCCCAGGGCCCCCCAGTGCAACCCCAGGGCCCCCCCAGTGCATCCTAGGGCCTCCCATTGCAACCCCAGAGCCCCCCAGTGCATCCCAGGGCCTCCCATTGCAACCCCAGAGCCTCCCAGCACACTCCAGTGCAACCCCAGGGCCCCCCAGTGCAACCCCAGGGCCCCCCAGTGCTCCCCAGGGCCCCCCTTTGCAACCCCAGGGCCTCCCAGTGCATCCCAGGGCCTCCCATTGCAACCCCAGAGCCTCCCAGCACACTCCAGTGCAACCCCAGGGCCCCCCAGTGCTCCCCAGGGCCCCCCTTTGCAACCCCAGGGCCTCCCAGTGCATCCCAGGGCCTCCCACTGCAAGCCCAGAGCCTCCCAGTGCATCCCAGGGCCTCCCATTGCAACCCCAGAGCCTCCCAGCACACTCCGGTGCACCCCAGAGCCTCCCATTGCAACCCCAGGGCCCCCCAGTGCACCCCAGAGCCTCCCGGGACCCCCCAGAGCCCCCGCGGGGCGGGCGCTGAGGCCGTGCCGCCTGTGTCCGCAGGCTGCACGCTCAACGGGCAGGAGGTGAAGCTCTCCATCCACTACGAGGGCGGCTTCACCATCTCCCGGGAGGAGCCGGGCGGCAGCGTCCTGTTCCGCTACCCCTACGAGAAGCTGAAGATGTCGGCGGACGACGGCATCAGGAACCTCTACCTGGACTTCGGCGGCCCCGAAGGGGAGCTGGTGAGAGGGGGGGCTCCCGGGCGTGATTTGCGGCGTGGGGGGGGTCCATCCCCGTCGCCTCCGGCTTTGCCCCCGGGCATGCCGGTGGCCAAGGAGCTGTTTTCCCAGGGCGCGCTGTGCCGTGTCCCTGCAAGCCCCTGCGGGCCCCGGTGCCGGCGGGCTCAGGCGCGCGGGGACCCACCGGCGCGCTCTCTCTCGCCTTCTCTCCGCAGGCGCTGGACCTGCACTCCTGCCCCAAGCCCGTGGTGTTCGTGTTGCACACCTTCCTCTCGGCCAAAGTCACCCGCATGGGGCTGCTGGTGTAGGCGGCGGGCCCCGGCCCCCCGCCGCGGCCCCCTCGGCGGCTCCTCCCGCCGCACTCGTGCCTTGCCGCGGGCCGGGACGCGCCGCTCCGCTGCACCCCGGGCCCAGCCGGGCTGGAGGCTGGGCCTGGCACCGGCCCCGCTCCGATGCCTCCGGCACCAGCGGCCCCGCGCCGCAGCCCTCGGCGTGCACCGGCCTTCACGTGGTGCAAGGGGGGCCGGGGGCACAGACACCAGCTTGGATCCCTCTGGGAACGAAGCCATTTCTGACCTCACCAAACGTGCCTTGGAGCGGGCCGGGCGCCCTCGCCGCCGGAGCCGTGGCCCCTGGGACGCCGGGGCCCCCTCGCCCCCCGCCACCAGGCCGGGCCCCTCGCCCCCGTGCCCGCACCCGGGGCGGCCGGCGCTGCTCCGTCGCTCGGCCCTGGGGCTCTCCGTGGAGCTGAGGCCAGCTCTCCCGGCAGCCGGAGGTTTTGCTCCATCCCCGCGGGGATGAGCGGCCGGGGGGCTCCGGCTGCGGCTGCTTCCCGGGCTGGGGGCTCCCCGGGACCCCTCCGGTGCGAGGAGCGACCCCGGTGCCTCCCTGGCCCTTCCCCGCCGCGGGGCCGGGAGCGGGCTGGGCGGCCGGCACGGGCTCCGGCCCCGGCACAGCGGCGGGTTTCCAAAAACTCTCCAAGCCAGGAAACAAATACCGTTCGATTCTCGCCGCGGGGCTCCTCCGGCGCGGGGCGAGCGGCTCCCCGAGGCCCGGCGCTCCTGGTGCTGCCCGGGACAGAACCGGCCGGGCCGGGGCCGCCCGCGCCCTACCCACCGCCCGGCCGGCCGCGTCCCGAGCGGGCTGTTCTCAGCTACGTTAGTCTCTGTTTTGCAAACTACCTAATAAGCTGCTATGCAAATTCTGTTACGCCCTCGCCGAGCCCGCGGGGTGGCAGAGCCCCGGGGCGGGAGGACGGGTAGACTCATGCACTTTCGCTTTTTGTACTTTACCTCTGACACTTAAGCTTGAGCGGTGGCTCCCTCGGCGCGCGGGTGCTCGGGCTTCGCGCCCGGCCCGGGCCCGGCGGCGGTGCGGCCTCGGCGGGGCGACACGGCCGCGGCACCGAGCGCCTGGCGCTGCCGCAACCCCCGCGCTGCCGCACAGCCCTTTCTATTTTTGTACTCTTTGTAAATCGCTATTTATATAAGACTTCCTTTTTTGGGGTTTTTGAATCTCAGACTTTGGGGTCGTCCAGGTTACCAAATCGGCTCCCTGGTGCGGGGCGGCTGGTGCTCCCCGAGGCCGCCGGCACCTCCGCGCGCGCCAGGGACGTGGCACTGGCGAGGGCGACCCGAGCAATGCTGGCGTGTGCCGGTGTGCCGGCGTGTGTCAGCGTGTGCTGGTGTGCGTGCCGGCGTGTGCCCCTGCCGCGCGGGGCCCGTCACCCCGCGTTGTCCATAATAAAGGCGTTTGCTGTGAGCCCCGGCCCGTCTCTGCAGAGGGGGACAGGGATGGGATGGGGACGGGGACGGCACCACGAGGGCAGGGGGCTGCGCCAGCGGGGTGCTGTGTGTGTGCGTGCGTGTGTGCGTGCGTGTGTGCGTGTGTGTGTGCGCGCACACTGTGTATCCCCAGACTGTGCACGCACAGTACAGCGTGTGCACATGGGTACAGTGTCCAGTGCATAGGGGGGGTAGCCTGTGTGTGTGTGTGTGCACATATGTGGCGTGTGCACACGTTCAGGAGGGCACAGTGTGCACACACGTGCTCCTTGTGTGTGCATGCATGTGTGTGTGTGCACGTGTGTGCGTGCACATGCGTGTGTGTGTGTGTGCACATATGTGGCGTGTGCACATGTTCAAGTGGGCGTAGTGTGCACACACGTGCTTCCTATGTGTGCACGCGTGTGTATTTGTGCACGCGTGTGTGTGTGTGTGTGTGTGTGTGTGTGTGTGTGTGTGTGTGTGTGTGTGTGTGTGTGTGTTCGCGCACGCGGCGCACACGCGAGCGGAGCGGGCGGGCACAGGGACCCGGGGGTGCCCGGCGAGGCCCCGCCCCCGGCCCCGCCCCGCGTGCCGCCGCCAGGGGGCGCCGCTGCTGCCGCCGCCTCCGCGCAGGCGCCGCCGTCGCGGTCGCTGCGGGAGGGCCGCGCCGCCGCCGGGCCGGGCCGGGCCGCCGGGCCGCAGGAGCGCCGCGGGCTCGCGGCCGCCACCGGGAGATGCGATGACCACGTCAACCCTGCAGGTAGCGCCGCGCCGCGCCGCCCGGGGAGGGGAGGGGAGAGGGGGTCGGCGGGGCCGGGCCGGGCCGGGAGGCGGCCGCGGCCCTGCGGGGCCTCGCCGCGCCCCGCGGGGGGCCGGGCCGGGCCGGGCCGGGGCGGCGGGGGCGGCGGTGACGGCGACGCTGTGCCCGGCAGAAGGCCATCGACCTGGTGACCAAGGCCACGGAGGAGGACAAGGCCAAGAACTACGAGGAGGCGCTGCGGCTCTACCAGCACGCCGTGGAGTACTTCCTGCACGCCATCAAGTGTGAGCCGCGGGGCGCCGCGGGGACGCGCGGAACGGGGACGGGCGCCGCGGGGACGGGGGCCCCCCGGGCAGCCGGGCCCCGCGGCGACGGCTGGCGGCTCTCCCGCAGATGAGGCGCACAGCGACAAGGCGAAGGAGAGCATCCGGGCGAAGTGCGTGCAGTACCTGGACCGGGCGGAGAAGCTGAAGGAGTACCTGCGCGGCCGGGAGCGGCAGGGCCGGCGGCCCGTGCGGGAGGCCCAGAGCGACAACAAGGGGTGCGCGGGGCCGGGGCGCCCAGCCGCGGCTGCTGCCCGTCTCCCGCCCGGAGAACGGGCGCTGCCGGCCGTGCCGAGGCCTCCCCTCCCCTGACGCCGTCCCGTCTCCGCAGGAGCGACAGCGACAGCGAGGGCGAGAACCCCGAGAAGAAGAAGCTGCAGGAGCAGCTCATGGGTGAGAGGCGGCGGCGGGTGCCGCTGCGCTGGCCGCTCGCGGAGGGTTTCCCCAGAGGCCTTTGCGGGGGGGGCAGGCTGTGGGGCGCTGCCAGGGTTTGGCAGCCCCCGAGCCCCACAACGCGGCTGGTTGGGAGTCTGGGGGGCTCCTGCTTGCGGGGCTGTGTGAGCAGAGCTGCCCCCCCCCCCCCCCCCCCCGCAGGGGCCATCATGATGGAGAAGCCCAATGTGCGGTGGAGCGACGTGGCCGGCCTGGAGGGAGCCAAGGAGGCCCTGAAGGAAGCCGTGATCCTGCCCATCAAGTTCCCGCACTTGTTCACCGGTGAGTCGCTCCGGCCGTGCCGCGGCTGCCCTGCTCCGGCCCCTCGGCGCCCGGCGGGGAGAAGCCTGCAGCCCCGCGGCCGCTCGCCGAGCTGCCCGGGTGCCCCGCGGTCGCGGCGCAGGTCCAGCCGGCGCAGCAAAGGAGGAGCCCTGACGCAGGTCTCCTCGCAGGTAAGCGCACGCCCTGGCGAGGGATTCTGCTCTTCGGGCCCCCTGGGACCGGGAAGTCCTACCTGGCCAAGGCCGTGGCCACCGAGGCCAACAACTCCACCTTCTTCTCCGTGTCGTCCTCTGACCTGATGTCCAAGTGGCTGGGAGAGAGCGAGAAGTAAGCTGAGGGCCGCTGGCAGCGAGGGACGCGCGCGTGCTGTAGGCCGGCTCCCGGCCACCCGTTTCTGGGCCTGGCGGTGCCAGAGCTCTGGCCGGGGTGGACGTAGACACCTTGGGTCCCCGGGCGCGAGCCCCCGGGCCCCGCGAGGTACTGCGGGAGCTCCCTTGGCTAACGGCCCTTGGTCTGGGCCTGGTGTGGGCTGGCCGCAGCGATGCTGCACCGGCCCGGGGCAGGGAGCTGTCGCCTTGCTCCGGGTCAAGGCCGGCTTGGCGTGGGGCGCCTGGCGCCGTGGGGTCCGGCGGCAGCGGCGGGAGGCAGGAGAGCCCTGCCGGGGACATTCGGGGCGCGGGGGGCTCCCTGAGTTGGAGCCCATGCGGCGTCCTCGTGGCCAGGCTGGTGAAGAACCTCTTTGAGCTGGCGAGGCAGCACAAGCCCTCCATCATCTTCATCGACGAGGTGGACTCGCTGTGCGGCTCCCGCAACGAGAACGAGAGCGAGGCGGCGCGGCGCATCAAGACGGAGTTCCTGGTGCAGATGCAGGGTGCGTGGGGCTGCCCCGGCGGGGCAGGCGCGTTCGGGAGAAGCCGCGGGACGTCTTCGGCTCCTGCTCCCCTGGGGGCTCGGCTCTGAGCCGTCCACCCGCCGCTGGGCCGCCGGCCTTCGCAGAGCGCGGCAGCTGCCGAGCCCCCCCTCACCGCGCCCCCCCCCTTTCTCCCCGCAGGCGTGGGCAACAGCAGCGACGGCATCCTGGTGCTCGGTGCCACGAACATCCCCTGGGTGCTGGACTCGGCCATCAGGAGGAGGTGAGCGGGATGCCGCTCCTCTGCCGCCTCTGAAGCCGCGGGGCCGGGGCCCGGTGGTGGGGCCAAGACCCGGCACGGCTGTGGGGCAGCACCGTGGGGCCAGCCCCGGCGGGGGGGGGTCGGCCGCTCATCCCTGCGCCGTGCCCAGGTTCGAGAAGCGCATCTACATCCCGCTGCCCGAGGAGGCGGCCCGAGCGCAGATGTTCAAGCTGCACCTGGGCAACACCCCGCACTGCCTGACGGAGGCCAACATCCACGAGCTGGCCCGCAAGACGGACGGCTACTCGGGGGCCGACATCAGCATCATCGTGCGCGACGCCCTCATGCAGCCCGTGCGCAAGGTGCAGTCGGCCACGCACTTCAAGAAGGTGAGCGCGGGGCGGCCGCCTGCCCGGGGGGTGCCAGCCCGGCCCCCGCAGCCCCCCGCCCGCCCGCGCCGCAGCTCCGCCTGCCTTTGCCCCAGGTCCGAGGCCCCTCGCGCACCAACCCCAACGTGATCGTCGACGACCTGCTGACGCCCTGCTCGCCCGGCGACCCTGGCGCTACCGAGATGACCTGGATGGAGGTGCCCAGCGAC